>NW_027361728.1:60160000-61392500 GCF_039654945.1 Dendrobates tinctorius
CTTGTGCAGGCCATCATGTTCTCCATTCCGCCCACAAGTGTTGCTGGTAGTGCTTTTCAAAGCAGCCATGTGGGTTGAGGCAGTGGAGGAAGCTCAGAACAAAGAGGTAGCAGAGGCAGTGCCGCAGGACAAGGCAAGGCCAGTATGGCCCAAATGTGGAAAAGCTTTGTGGGACCGCCACAAACGGCTACACCATCACAGACGGCTCAAGTCAGCAGGAGGCAACATTTCCGTCAGATGGTGACAGACTACTTGTCTTGCCCTGTTAGTGTACTCCCAGACGGCTCTTCCCCGTTCAAGTATTGGGTCTCTAAGCTGGATACATGGCCAGAGCTTAGCCAGTATGCATTGGAGGTGCTGGCTTGCCCTGCTGCCAGTGTATTATCAGAACATGTCTTTAGTGCTGCAGGTGGTGTGGTAACAGACCGTCGCACGCGACTATCCACTGATAATGTTGACTGGCTTACTTTTGTGAAAATGAACAAGGCCTGGATCTCATCTGAATTTGCCAGTCCTCTTCCAGAATGAATAATTGGTTGGCAACAGGATCCAGGTCTCCTGTTGTGTTCATGTTTCTATGACTTTATTTCCTGGGCTATAGCAACGCCCATTGCTGCTCAGAAGTGCTGTCCACACAGACAAAACACTCGCTCATGTGTAAGTGGGGTTTGGTAACGTCTGCTGATCCCCTGCTGTGTGTATGGCAAAGTGTCCTGCTCCCTCCAAACTCAAAGTACCTCAGATTTACACCTGGCTCCAAGTAGGCCTCGGCCTACTACCTGATTTTCCCTGGGCTCCGACACCGCCAGTTGGTGCTCAGAAGAGCTGTACGCACAGACAAAACACTCGCTCATGTGTAAGTGGGGTTCGGTAACGTCAGCTGATCCCCTGCTGTGTGTACGGCAAACTCTCCTGCTGCCTACAACTTCTGACTACCTCTGATTTAATATGTTCTCTGATTTGCCCTCTGTCTCCACTCTGTTTTGAGTATTTCCTCCGGCTTACAACACCGCCTGTTTCTGCTCTCAAGTGCAGTCTGCACAATCAACACTTGTTCCTGTGTTACCTGGGTCCTGTAACATCTGCTCATCTCCAGAGGTGAGTCCGGCAATGTCTCCTGCTTTGTCTACATTCCCACTACTTGTAGTGGAAAAGTGGACAGAGCAGGAGACATTGCCTGACTCACCTCTAGGGAGAAGCTGCTGTTACAGAACCCCAGTAACACAGGAACAAGTGTTGGTTGTGCAGACCGCATTTCAGAGCAGCAACTGGCGTGGTTGGAAGCCAGAGGAAATACTCGAAACAGAGTTAAGCCAGAGGCCTCATTGGAGTACGTTGACAGTTAGTAGTAGTGTAGAAACAATTGAAAACTGCCACCAAGTAGGCCTCAGCCTACTACCTGATTTTCCCTGGGCTCCGACACTGCCAGTTGGTGCTCAGAAGTGCTGTACGCACAGACAAAACACTTGTTCATGTGTAAGTGGGGTTTGGTAACGTCTGCTGATCCCCTGCTGTGTATGGCAAAGTGTCCTGCTCCCTCCAAACTCAAAGTACCTCAGATTTACACCTGGCTCCAAGTAGGCCTCGGCCTACTACCTGATTTTCCCTGGGCTCCGACACCGCCAGTTGGTGCTCAGAAGTGCTGTACGCACAGACAAATCACTCGCTCATGTGTAAGTGGGGTTCGGTAACGTCAGCTGATCCCCTGCTGTGTGTATGGCAAAGTGTCCTGCTCCCTCCAAACTCCAAGTACCTCTGATTTACACCTGGCTCCAAGTAGGCCTCGGCCTACTACCTGATTTTCCCTGGGCTCCGACAACGCCAGTTGGTGCTCAGAAGTGCTGTCCGCACAGAAAAAAACACTTGTTCATGTGAAAGTGGGGGTCGGTAACGTCAGCTGATCCCCTGCTGTGTGGAGGGCAAACTGCTGCTGCCTCCAAATTGTAACTACTTCAGATTTAAACATTCTCTGATTTGGCCTCTGTCTCCACTCTGCCTCTAGTATTTCCCCTGACCTCCAACACCGCCAGTTCCTGCTCACAGTTGCCGTCCACGCATTCCACACTTGTTCCTGTGTTCCTGGTGTTTTGTTACGTGAGCAGATCCCCCAATGTGTGTCCGGCACTGTCTCCTGCGCTGTCCACCTTCCCACTACAAGTGGTGGGAATGTGGACAGAGCAGGACACAGTGGCAGACACACATCAGGGGATCTGCTGACATTACAGAACCCCAGTAATACAGGAACACGTGTGGATTGGGTAGACGGCTACTGTACGCATAAACTGGCGGTGTTGGTGGTCACGTGAAATCCTGGAAACAGAGTGGAGACAGATGCCTAATTGGAGCACGATGACAGTCTGTTGTAGCCTACAAACAAGCTAAAACTGCCACCAAGTAGGCCTCGGCCTACACCATGATTGTCCCTGGGCTCCAACAATGCCAGTTGGTGCTCGGAAGTGCTGTCCACACAGATAAAAACACTTGTTCATGTGAAAGTGGGGTTCGATAACGTCTGCTAATCCCCTGCTGTGTGGAGGGCAAACTGTCCTGCTGCCTCCAAATTCAAACGACGTCTTATCTTAAACTGCCTCCAAGTAGGCCTCAGCCTACAAAATGACTATCCCTGGGCTCCAACATCGCCAGTTGGTGCTCGGAAGTGCTGTCCACACAGAAAAAAACACTTGTTCATGTGAAAGTGGGGATCGGTAACGTCAGCTGATCCCCTGCTGTGTGGAGGACAAAGTGTCCTGCTCCCTCCAAAGTCAAAATACCTCCGATTTACACCTGGCTCCTAGTAGGCCTTGGCCTACACCATGATTGTCCCTGGGCTCCAACAACGCCAGTTGGTGCTCGGAAGTGCTGTCCACACAGAAAAAAACACTCGTTCATGTGAAAGTGGGGGTCGGTAACGTCAGCTAATCCCCTGCTGTGTGGAGGGCAAACTGCAGCTGCCTCCAAATTGTAACTACTTCTGATTTAAACATTCTCTGATTTGGCCTCTGTCTCCACTCTGTCTCTAGTATTTCCCCTGACCTCCAACACCGCCAGTTCCTGCTCACAGTTGCCGTCCACGCATTCCACACTTGTTCCTGTGTTCCTGGTGTTCTGTTACGTGAGCTGATCCCCCAATGTGTGTCCGGCACTGTCTTCTGCGCTGTCCACCTTCCCGCTACAAGTGGTGGGAATGTGGACAGAGCAGGAGACATTGCCAGACACACATCAGGGGATCTGCTGACATTACAGAACCCCAGTAACACAGGAACACGTGTGGATTGGGCAGATGGCTACTGTACGCATAAACTGGCGGTGTTGGTGGTTAGGTGAAATCCTGGAAACAGAGTGGAGACAGATGCCTAATTGGAGCACGTTGACAGTCTGTTGTAGCCTACAAACAATCTAAAACTACCACCAAGTAGGCCTCGGCCTACACCATGATTGTCCCTGGGCTCCAACAACGCCAGTTGGTGCTCGGCAGTGTCTTTGGCACGGGTACTCCCTGTTGCCCAGCCTGGTTCCAGCACGCCAGCTGTTTCCGGGTAGTGTCAAGGTCACTATGCCACCAATCCGTTGTCCTGTCGTCTTGCGGCCGGGTTAGCCGACTCTACGGTGCCTGCAGTTTAGGTGACTCCTATGTGGGTTGCGGGAACTGGCACTGAAGGCTGGATCCGTAGTGCCAATGGGACATGGACCCCCTGTAGGACTGTGGGTTTCGGTAACTGCGGCCGGCTTGCGGCCTGGCTACTTTGCTTTGGATGGGTACCTTCTGCTACCCACCTGGGTTCCAGCACTGTCAGCTGGTTCTCGCCAGAGCCTTTGGCCTAGGTGCCTCCATCTCGGTATCCGAGGTCCATCACCGTCAGCTGGTCCTTGGTAGTGCTTTTTAGCACAGGTACCTTCTGCTTAGTAACCGTGGTCCAGGGGTTCCAGCACTGTCCGCTTGTTCTCGCCAGTTTCTCAGCCTTCTTGTACCTTCTGCTGCATTTCCAAGATCAAGCTTTTTGAAATTGTCTTTGGTAATCCTTATTGATCTCCATGATGACGACCCTGATGACGATGACCCTGAAGACCACACCAAAGAAGACCAGAAATATGACCCTAAATAATATGACCAAAAGGACAAAGAACATGAAGACAACCACCAAGATACAGAACAAAAGACAGAAGAACAAGAAGCAGAAGAAGCAAAAGCAGAAGAACAGAAAGCAGAAGAACATTAAGCATAAGACTAAAAATCATCACAGAAGAATTCAAAATTATAAGCAGAAGAAGACTAAGCAGTAAATGGGGGTGAGTCCGTTCTTCCTCGTGGTGCCCCTGGAAAGTGCCTGCTGCTGCAGGCCAAACTGAACGCGGACAAATCCTGTTGTAAATCTTTTGTGACAGGCAGAACGTAAGGTGTAATCTTATAACTTTTATAGATAAGTACTACAGGAATGCCTGTCAGCATAAGAAAATGAAGAAAAAGAAGAATAGGAAGAAGATGAAGAAATAGCATATGAAAATTAATAATAGCTGAATAAGAAGAATATGAAGAATGGAAAAAAAAAAATTAATGGGAAGAAGGTGAAGAAGAAAAAGATGAATAAGGTGAAGAAAAAGTTGATGAAAAAAATGCTACTGCTGCGGATCATGAAGGAGAAAGTGTGGGAGAAGTACAAAAGAAGGTGAAGAGCATGGAAGTTGTGAAACATACATATCTGACAAAATATAAAAAAGTTAACATAGTCAATATCTTTTTAACTCCGAACGTCTTGAAAAAGAAAATTGGTATTAATGCTATGCCATATGATTTGAATAAACCACTATGCCTTTAATGTCTCCTCCACCTCCCACAATACATTCTACATGATTCTTATTTGTTTTCAATTATGTAGAATTAGCCAACAAGGAAATAAAGGGCTTTTTTAAATTCCGATACCGGAAGTCCCATTGACTTGAATGGGACTTCCGGTATCGGAATCGGCGATACCCGATATTTTTTTCTTATTGGGCGATACCATCCGATACGATATTTTTGGGTATCGAACGGTATCGCTCAACACTATTAATGACCCATTTGTCAATATTTCACCAGGTATTTCACCAGGCCCAATAATAGTTTCCTCCTTTCTAGAATTCCAGGTTCCAAAGAACAGTAGACATAAAGCTGAATAATCCACGATAGTAAGACTAGAATTTGTGCCACAGGATTGATGTGGTATCTACATTTATTTGAATAATTAAAAACATGCTATCTTTTATTTTCCACAAATTAAAGAAAATAAAATATAGAAAATAAAGTATAGCATTGCTTTAATCAGATGAGTGTATCTAGAAATCACATCAATCCAGCAGCACCAATTGCAGTCTACCATCATAGATTATTCAACTTTAGGTCACAAACAAGGATATGAATCATGGGGCAGCACAGTGGCTCAGTGGTTAGCATTGTAGCTTTGTAGTGATAGGGTCCTGCGTTCAAATCCCACCAAGGACAACATCTGCAAGAATATTGTATGTTCTTCTCACGTTTGTGTGGGTTTCCTTCCACACAACAAAGATATGTAGAGGAGAAGACCGGGCTGTGGATGCTGACAGGGCACCAGGCCTGGAACTGCTGGGGCCGAACCTACTGTTGGAGGGGGGGAGGAGATTGGAGATGGAGCAGACCCTCGACCTGTGTAGAAGGGGCGTGGTGAGCCAGGGAGGTGTAAAAGGGTTTGCACAGGAAAAGAAAGGCGCTTACCGCCAGAGAGAGGAGTCAGTGAGGATCGGCATCAGGCTGCGGGGAAAGATAGGCCGCATAGCAGCAATTACGACTGGGTGCGGCAATGACTCTTAGGCTTCAGTGGGTGTGCGCAGGAACGCATGCCTAGTGGAGGATTGCATTGGATTCCTCTTTGTTGCGCTGCAGCATAAAAGACTAAAGGCTCAGCGGAAAAGACCATTGACCGCCCGCTGTCGCCAGAAGTGAGACTAACTTGTTAGGTGGGGAAGCTTGAAGAACTCAGCACCAGGGTCAGCCGGCAACCAACCATCCAACTCAGGAATAGAGAGCATAAACGAGCCATGCTAAGTGAAGTTGATATATATAAACTGAAATTTTGAGTTACTCTTTCCATTTGTATCCCTCAGCCTTTACATATTTATTCCCTGTTGCTCCCTGCGAGGAGGTTACCCCTGTACTTATAAAACGAGTAATTGTTAACCCCTGCTCTGTGCTTCTGTGTCACTGCATCCGAATATCTGTGTTACAGATATACTGATGAGGTTTACAATCTAATTCTCTAGTGGAGACAGTAATGAGTATGTCTGTAAAGCACTGTGGAATATAAAGGCGCTATATAAGCAATGTAGCCATCAAGTTGGTTGTCTCTCTGTAAGAGGAATTCTCAAATTGACCTCTATGTACACCTGACTGGGTATTCAGTAAGACCAAGGGCCAATGCATGCCAATCATATTTAAATGGGAGTACCATTCTATGTGCCTATTTTATAAAAGAGATCAATTGCAACAAACAGCAATAAACTCCCCTGTTACGTGTTACAGAACCACTCAGCACCCAGAATATGTTGTGCAGTTATATGTATGTATAATAGGTTCCATGTGAGATGCATGTCCCTAATGCATCAGTTCACAGGCTGCGCCCCTGGGCAGAGGGGACACGATATTCTCCTTTTGTCCACCCTCCCCCCACCTATGTAATTCCCACAGTAAACATCGGCAGGCTCCGGCCACCTGCGGCTTTTGTAATATATGTCTGGCCTGCCGCTTTTCTATTGGCCGGCCCTCTGTATCTGTGTGATATATTCTGTGTCCTGTAAGTAAAGTGTTGTCAGACTGGAAATACATGGAGAAGCAGTGATCTTTTATATGCGCCCATGTAACCAAGGAATTCCAGCCAGCGTCATTCATTCAGACTCCAGCCAACGCAGAGCGGACCTCCGAAAACATGGGGTGGTACTGAAAGAGGTACCCCAGCTTGGTAGAACCCGTTATATCCCCTTCTTGTCTAATCCCATTGAAAACATTTATCTGATCAGTATTACCACAGATCAGGACAATGTATGAAAATCAGATATGCTTAGAATAAAGGTTGAAAATGATGCAAATATGATTTTTACATGCTAAAGCCACAAGGGTTGCTCTGGTTTAGGACAGTTTGTACAAGTCATTATGGGCGGTCAGACATTTGTATATTGACATTTGGAATGTAAAAGTTGTAGCCAAAAAAACAATGATGAAGTATGCAGAGTTTATTAATCAAGTTATAAATCAAAAATAACAACAATAACTTGAAAAAAATTCAGTTTCTACTGTAGAATTGGAGTAGTATGTGGAGTATGCATGGATGCATTTTTTAGTGGTCTCTACATGGCCTACAGCTTCTGCTAACGTGCACCAAAAAGTGTATCATGTGTAATTGTATGTCATTGTTCCTGAAACATTAGTTTTATAGATATTAATTTTAATGCTATTCTTTATGGTTCCACTGCTGTTTCTCCAGTTTTCTGGAGTAATTTGCTCTATATTAGTATCTGTAGTTTTTGTGTCTTATTCTCTATAAGTTTTGTGACATTTTTTAAATTGTCTTTCCTTTTTCTTTTTTTTTTATGCCTGTCCAGATGTTTTATACAGATTCTTGTGGAGCGCCCCATAGGGCCGTGGGGTACTCTGTACCGGGCCGGTCCATCAAGGAATGTCGCGGCGGCAATGACCCGGTCGGTGGCCCTAGGCGTCCATTAAACTAAATGAGGAGGAAAGTTTGTAGGGTATTAATTTGTGACGCCACCCTTCAGGTGCAGTAGGCTGGGAAAAGGTCAGGACAGGTACTACGATGGCTTGATTCACCTGTGGCCAAGACCGGGGAAAATCTCCAAGAATGGTATGGATTTTCTCTTCCATGGGCTTAGGAATGTCTGGGTCTTCAATCCTTTCCTTTAGTTGGTCAGGACACCGTTTTCGATGATTTCTTGATTCTACCATTGAGATTTCTCCTTCATCTTTACTGATGAAGCACACCTTGGGTTTATCAACATCTTAAGGTAAAATGGTGTATGGCTCAGCTTCCCACTGATCATCCAATTTGTGAACTCGTCTCTTCCTTTTGAGTACCTGATCTCCAGGTGACAAGGGAACTGCAGGGGCATGCAGATTATAATTTATTTCCTGCCTCTGTCTTGCATGGGACAAACTTTTAACTACACATTCTTGCACGTTCGGGTATTGTTGCTGCAGCTCCATATCCCAGTC
Source organism: Dendrobates tinctorius (assembly GCF_039654945.1). Lineage (NCBI taxonomy): Eukaryota > Metazoa > Chordata > Amphibia > Anura > Dendrobatidae > Dendrobates > Dendrobates tinctorius. Next base: position 60,168,234 of record NW_027361728.1, read on the forward strand.
TGCATCTGGTGATGTCGTCTCAGGTGTTAAAGCTCCCATGTCCAAGTCAATGGGTAACTTGCCAGGTCTTGCCCTCATCAGGTAGGCCAGGGTGCAGTTAGTGGAGTTTACCGGAATATGATTGTATAGATCTACCAGATCTGGCAACTTCTCTGGCCATTGGTTTCGCTCTTCCAGAGGCAAGATCTTCAATAGGTCAATTACCACCTGGTTCATCTTCTCGCACATGCCATTTCTCTGTGGATGGTACGGCGGCATCCTGATTTTCTTGCTGCTGTACAAGTTACAGAATTCCTGGAACACTTCTGCCTCAAAGGCTGGGCCTTGGTTGGTGAGCACTTGTTCAGGGTAACCGTTCGGTCGACAAAAGTATTCTTGAAATGCTTTGGCTGCCGTCTTCGCCAGGCTCGACTACTAAGAACCTTGAATAATGGCCAACGATGGTCAAAGCGTAGGTGTAGCCGGTTCTACTCGGAGTCAATTTCACATGATCCAAAGCTACCAGTTCATGTGGCTGCTTCGTGATGATTGGCTGTAATGGGGCTCACTGGCTGCTACAGTCTTTCCTGCGCAGGTTGCATGGACCACATTCTTGGCACCACTTCTCAATGGCTTTCCTCATGCCAACACAGTAGAATCTCTCATGAGTAGGACCTCTAACTTCTTCCACCCGAAATGTCCTGCTCCATTGTGGTATGCCTCCAAGACCATTGGCCCATCTCGCTTCGGAACAACCACCTGCCAGACCAGTTCATGAGTGAGTGAGTTGATGTTCCTCCGAAACAGCTTACCCTCATAGATAAACAGCTTGCCCTTCTCCTTCCACAACTGCTGTGCTTCCTATGGAGCATGTGGATCAGGGAGTGAGTCAGCTTGTGTCAGCAACTCCTTTACTAGGTGGACTGCCAGGTCGCTATCCTGTGTCTCTGCCCACTCATGGTGGGGCAATGGGTTAAACATGGCCTCTTGCTCGATGTAGCGCTTGTTCCTCACCCCTTGGGAGCGCTAGGCCCCAACTGGGTGGTGGAAGGCTGGTAACTTGATTTCTTTGAGTTCTTCCAGATCCTCTCCCCCGTCTGGTGAATTGGACATCCTGGACAGTGCATCAGCATTAGCGTTCTTATGTCCCGCTCGGTACTTGATAGTAAACTCGTAGTTGGACAGCCAGACCATCCATCGCTGCTCCAGTGCACCCAGCTTTGCTGTTTCAAGGTGGGTTAGCGGATTATTATCCATGTAGATGTTAACTTCCAACACACAACAAAATTAGAGCATATAAACCATAATAATTGAGTCTGAAAAATATCAATCTAAACCTGTTAATAATACATTTATTTAAGAACAGTTACAGTCACAATTATTACAAAAGATCACAAACAAATACAGAGCTATTTGACACGGGTCAGAATGCACCAATATAGAAAAAGCATGCCACATCATGAGCACAAAACACGGATAGGGTTACCTGTATAAGCCCAATAAATCCCACACCATTGTCCAAAAGTATCCATATTGACATTGCAATGGATACATTTGTACAACGGTGTTGTCACAATCCATTTTTGGATCTGCGGCAGATCTGGACTCTCATATTAAAACTTTTTCCCTTTCTGGCGATCGGGGGTTAATGTCAGTTTTTCCCCCGGTGGACGCTGGTGTTACTGCATGTTTAGTTAGACTTCTTGTGAGTTTTTCCCCCCGGTGGCCGCTGGTGTTACTGCATTGTGATTAATTATCTATGCAGGTGGAAACCACTCCCACCTTCCTACATAAGCTCACCAGGTGCACCAGCTAACTGTTGGTGATATTGTTCCTCATTGGAGATCAACCAAGCTGTAGTTCAGGAGCTGACAGAGTTCTGTGGTGCTTCAGTTGTATGCTGTTTTTCAAGTGGCTATCTCTGCTGTCCTGGAGCATTGCAGCAGAGCAAACTACGGTAAGTCTTGTCTGTCAGTTTATTTAACCCCAAGGTGTCTGTATTACCCTTTCCCTGATTTTTGGTGCAGTTTACTTTACTCCCTGACTCATCTCCTGGGGAGGGGGTTGGGGGTTTAGCTCAGGGTTAAACAGGAGATAGGGACAGGTCGTGGGCTTGGGCCTCACTACCATCAAGTATACCCCCAAGTTAAGGAAAGTCAGGGCACCTCCTTAGCCTGAGGGGCAGTTCAGGGGCCCAGGTTCCGTGTCCCCTGTTTTTCCACTACTACCCAGTGACAGGTCTGGGATTTATTGGGCTTATACAGGTAACCCTATCCGTGTTTTGTGCTCATGATGTGGCATGCTTTTTCTATATCGGTGCATTCTGGCCAGGTGTCAAATAGCTCTGTATTTGTTTGTGATCTTTTGTAATATTTGTGACTGTAACTGTTCTTAAATATTTGTAATATTAAGAGCTGTTTTAGATTGATAGTTTTCAGACTCAATTATTATGGTTTATATGCTCCAATTTTGTTGTGTGTTGAATATTGTGGGGAGCTCCATAGGGTATTTACCCAATGTTGTCCTAGTTGAAACGACTAGTAATTTGCCATATATTATGTATCCTGTACTTGAGATTGTGTTTCTTTATGTAGATGGTAACTGAAGCGAGGTAGTGCTTGAAGTGCTCCGTTGCCGCCCAGACTATAGCGAGGAACTCCAGTTTAAAGGAACTGTAGTTGTCGGGGTTCCTTTAAGTGGGACGAAGATTCCTGCTGGCGTAGGCAATCACTCTCTCTCTCTGCCTTTCTGCATTTGTGACAGCACTGCTACTAATCCCACATTGCTGGCGTCGGTGTAAAGTACAAATGGTTGATCATAGTCAGGGTAGGCCAGGACTTCATCTCCTGTGAGAGGCCAGCTTCATCCGAGTGAAGGATTCTTCTAGCCTGCTGTTCCACTCGAATGAAGGACTCTTGTTCTTGGCCTTCTTGGATTGGCCCATTAGAGGATCTTGCAGGTGTGCGGCTATTTTGGTGAAGCCCTTGATGAATCACCTGTAGTAGCCAACCAACCCAATAAACTGCCGCACTTCATGAATGGTGCTGGGTCTTTGCCAGTCTCAGATAACAGCGACTTTGTCAGGGTCTGGTCCCACACCTTCCATGCTTACCATATGGCCTAGGTACTGCACCTTGGGCTGCAAAAGGTGACATTTGGACGGCTTCACTTTCCAGCCAAAATTGGACAGGGCTTCGAGCACCTCAGCCAGGTGCTTCAAGTGGTCTTCATAGGTTTTGGAGAAGATGATGATGTTATCCAGGTACAGCAGAACGGTTTCACAGTTTTCTTGTCCTAGGCAGCATTCCATTAACCGTTGAAACGTCCCAGGTGCACTGCAGAGCCCGAATGGCATGTAGTTAAACTCGCAGAGGCCAATTGGTGTCGTAATCGCTGTCTTCTCTTTATCTGCCTCAGCCGCGGGAACCTGCCAATACCCACTGGTTAGATCTAAGGTAGACAAATAGCGGATCTCAGTGCAGCTAGTGATTCCCCAATTCTAGGTAATGGGTAGGCGTCCTTGTGTGTAATGCTGTTAATTCGCCTGTAGTCAACACACATTCTCATCGTACCATCTTTCTTTTTAACGAGGACTAATGGAGCTGCCCAGGGGCTACAACTATCTCTGATTACCCCAGCCTCCTTCATCTCCCGTAACATACTCTTGGCACATTTATAGTGTGCTGGAGGTAAAGGCCAGTACCTCTCTTTAATGGGTGGGTGATCTCCGGAGGGGATATGGTGTTGGACCCCTTTTGCCTGCCCAAAGTCTAGGGGGTATTTGCTGAAGACCCGCTCATACTCTCGAGCCACCTGGTAAGCCCCATGCTTTTGGTGCAAAGAAGTGGAGTCAGTGCCTACGTGTAGCTGCTGACACCAATCCTCCAGCTGCCCCTCAGAGCCATTGTCCTCTACCTGGTCGGATGGAAGCAAGGGTTCCGCTGCCTCTATTGCATTGTTACTGACAGTGAACAGCTTAGCAAGGGTGGCTTAACGGGGTAAATGGATCTATTTTTCCCCACAACTCCAGATGCATATGGGTACCCTCCCCTTGCGGACATCAACTACCCCCTGGGCTGTCAGGACGGTGGGCCTGCTATCAGTGTACACGGGTTCTACTAGGGCCTGGTAATCTTGACCCCTAAGACCTATTGCTGCTCGACACCAAATTAACATTTCACTCCTAGGAGGTACTGCAATGGGAAATGAATCACTTACTCTGACACTGCCAACTTCTCCACTAGACAGCTCTACCTTTTGTCGCTGCATCAGGGCTCTGACCTATTTTTGCAGAACCAGCTGCTGGCTGGAGCTGGTGGTCTCGGCTACCTGTTGTAACAAAACAATAATTTTTCCAATATAATTTTCTATTACATTGGTTCCTAAAGTAATCATAGGATGGCATTCTCGTTTGTCAATATCAACTATAATCAAACCTTGTGCCTGCAATTCTACTCAGCCAAACGTGATAGTCACGTCTTTATACACCACTTGAGACAAGGGCTGACCATTGCTGGCAAAGATACTAAGGTGTTCATCTGGGCTGCGAGTGATGTCTGAATCAGCCAAATACTGTTTAAAGAGGATATATTGCATCATTGTCACCTGGGAGCCGATGTCCAGTAAAGCGTTCATTGGGATGCCATCAATCACGACGGGCAGGATAGGCCGTTCTCCCACGTACTTGTCTCGCCAGCTTTGTGTACCTGGACGTCTTACTTCTGGGGATTGGCCCTCTGCCCCAGTGGTCGCTCGTTTAAATTACAGAATCTTGCAATATGCCCTGCCTTGTTGCAGTGGCGACAGATGAGCTGTCCGTCCTCGTAGTAACGATCACTGTCTCTCCATCTGGTCAGTGGAATTCTCCTCTGCCGTCGCTATGGGACATCATCTGGACTGGAGGCCAGCTGTATCTTCTTCTTTGGAGCCACTTGCATGGACTGCACAGTTTTAGTGAGTGCAGCCACACTTTTAGTCAGTTCCTGGACCTGGAGAAGTTGGTGTGCAGAAGAATCATTGTCTTAGGTCGGTCTGTCGGCCTCAACAGAAGTCTGAGGCAAGGATGCTGCCTCCTGCTGATATGTAATTGCTGGGCACCTAAAGGGCGCTGTGCCGCTAGAATTTGGTTCACGCAGCACCCGGATGGCTCTATCCTTAAAGTTTGCAAAGTCCAGGTCAGGGTTTTGTATGGCCAGTATGCGCAGCTGTGTCCTTTGGGTGTTAGACAGGAGTCCTCAATAAACTGCTCCGTTAACAATTTATCCTCATCTTGCACGCTGTCAAGGGCAACCTGCTTCATGGTCTTTAGTGCCTCCTAAAGGTTAAGGGCATAGTCCCATATACTGTCCTGCACCCATTGCATCCAATGAATCTCATTTTTATTTCTGTAGTAGTGCCGGTGTCAAAGGTGTGTTTCAGCTTGGCCAAAATTTGCTTGACAGTTCCTTTATCAGTGTCCGGCCAGAACTTTACTTCCCTCTGGGCCGCACCAGTTAACTGGCCAGTGAGGATGCTGATTTTTTGACTCTCAGACAGGGGGTACACTTTGAACAAACTACATAGTCTCTCCTTGAAATCGCTCAGGGTGTGTGACTCCCCTGAGTACTGCAGTAACCAGGCCGCTCTCGGTATCTATGGCATTGATAAAGGCATTATGGGGGCTGTGGCTGAGGCCGCCGCTGGAACCGGTGGCACTACCGGAGTTGAGCCTGCGGCCACCGCTGGATCTCCACCTGGGTTGGACATTTTCTCCCCCTTGTGAATCTCAGCCAGGCTCTGATTATCGTTACAGTGGTCAGCGGCTGCTCCGCAGGCGGGATGGAACCTACTTTTCCCCCTGTTCACCACAGAGCACGGCTCCAGCATCACTTTGTGCTCTCTCCTCTGGTTCTGCCCATGACAACACGCCCCTCTCTTTCCACTCACCGTGTGATTCAGTAATGGCGGCGATGTTATAATTCAACAAAGTCTCTGGCACACAGTACCCGGCAATGCCGGGCCACAAAATCCTGTTCATGACGCCAGAATGGTGTGCCCCACAGGGCTCTGGGGTACTTGGTACTGGGCTGGTCCTTCAAGGAATGTCGCTGCTGCAGTGACCTGGTCCTTGGCCCTGGGCGTCTATTAAAATAAATGAGGAGGAAAGTTTGTAGGGTATTAATTTGTAACGCCACCCGTGGTGTTCGGCAATAGGGGATGACCAACGCTGCCTAAGGAGACCGCTGGAGCCATTGGTGATGCAGCAGAGTTGCTACAGCTCTCCACGAGTAGAGCTAGGCCCCAGGGCAGTTATAGTTCTTATAAGGGATGGTGATGTTGGAGTTCAGGACTGAGGGAATAACGAATAACTGCAGACACATGAACTGTAGTTTCTGAGACCGCTGGAGCCATTGGTGATGCAGCAGAGTTGCTACAGCTCTCCAAGGGTAGAGCTAGGCCCCAGGGCAGTTATAGTTCTTATAAAGGATGGTGACGTTGGAGTTCAGGACTGAGGGAATAACGAATAACTGCAGACACATGAACTGTAGTTTCCATTACCTTTACTTAATGGTTTGAAATGCAGACCGGAGCACTGCTAACAGATGGAAATGGAGTTCTGGACAGCCTGGAAGCAATCTAGGGTCCCCTAAGCCAGATGGAGTTGGAGGCCACCTTGCTGCTTAAAGCTATGCTCGAGCCTCTGTTCCTTATGATCCCTGTACTTGCCCATATGGCAGGCAGCTTAAGCCTATTGCAGGTGTCGCTCCTTTGTGGCGGCTCCGGGATCTGATATGCTGCTGTGCCCCAAGTGTCTGATGGGCCAGGGGACCTGCAGTTCCCTCCCATCCATATTTAGCTGCTGGGACTGTTGTACCTGTGCAGCCACAGACTCTGGCGTCCTGTTCTAGTGCTCTGTTCTATGGTGAGCTTGGTCACAGCTCCACTCCCTAGCTTTTCCTATACTTCCTCTGTAACTTTTCTCTGACTCAGACTGCAACTCTCGTCTGGGGATGAGCCCCTCACTCTTCCAGTCCCCACCACTGACTGCCTAACCCTGCCTTCAGGCCAGAACTAATAGGGAAGCTCCCCTAAAACCGGGTTTTGAGCTCTCCTGTTATGATTAGGCCACCGAGGCGGATAACCAGGAAATAAGCTAGGCAATCAGATGACCAGAAAGGTTGGTAACTTAGCGGATTGCAGACCCCTAAAACTAACAACATAACTAGAATTAGCCGTGGGACGTACCTACGATGCCCTAGATGCCTTGACACAGCCAAAGAATTAACTAAGCCTAAAGCAAGAAAGGGGAAAGCTAAAATGCCCCAGAGTAGAACCCCAAAGGAATAGATAGCCCCCAAACATATATTGCCGGTGAGACAAGATGAGGCACAAACACAGGCAGCAAATAGAGTAAGCAAATGATGGGGCCCAAACTGTCTAGACAGAACAGGACAGGAAAGATACTGTCTGCAATCATGCACAAAACCCTAAGAAAAATCCAACACGTCTGATATGCAAAAATACTGGGGCCTCATGACCTCTCCCCCACTAGATCAGCATTCTGGTGTGAACTGGAAGCAAAACAAAAGATACTGATATAACAGGGGACTAGCTATACTGAACAGACTGACATAAGCTGTGGCATATGGAATGGGGTCCAGCAAAGGTCCCAGCAGGGAACAATGCTGAACCCACACAGCAAAGCAGATAGCAAAGAAAAGCAAAACTGGATCAAATGCAAAAAGATTCCAACAAACAAATAACTTATCTGAACGATGCAGGACCAAGCAGGGGGAAAATGGACTTCAAAATGCACAGGAAGAAAACCAAATCACCAGCAGCAACTGAGGGAAGCCTGCTCACTTAAATCTTCCCAGTCTGTAACACCTGTCCTCCACTCATCCTCTTCAGGTGATTGACTTCTGTCAACTCTACCAGCTCCATTACCCGCAGCAACCACCAGAGGGAGCCCAAACTCAGAAGTCAGGTCAAAAGTGTTCACAACATTCTCCTTTCTGGTCTGGAATCAGGAAAAGTGTTGAATGCTGATGTTACCTGACCAGGGAACTCCTCCTTGCTTCCAGGCATGACATCACCCCCTGTGAGGGAGGAAATGCCACTGTGGCAACCAGACTCATGGGGTGCCACACATGAAATGTCACTTTTTTCAAATATCACATTTTTGGTGGGAGGGAGGGTGCATCTCACTACAGTCTCTGCATGAAATACTGTTTGCTTGCTAGCAGATTTTTGATTTTGGCATGGCTGAAGATATACATGCAACATTTTAAAGGAATTTGTGAATATTTTGCACTAAAGAGTCACAAAAACAGTTAAAGATTATCTGTCATCAGGTTTTTTCTATGTAATCTGAGGACAACATGAGGTAGGGGTTAAAACACAGAATTCAGGGATGTGTCACTTATCAGGCTGTGTGGTGTTGTGTCAGGGATCTTATCAGATCTGAGTCTCAAGACTCTGTATATCAGTTGATGTTTGAATTGGATAGCGCTTCGATCAGAGCAAGGTGATGAACAAATGAACACAGACACAGGTATCTGAATTCAAGATGTTGCATACATTTACTGAACTCGGCTCGGTTTATATCCTCTACTGAAAGAGGCGTACACATTACATCATGACATCATATCAGAATTAGTTAGTAATTATTGATTATGGTGAAATGTCCTAAAATACATGAGTAAGCTGGTAAACATGTAGATAACTGTCTTATCACCAGGTGACTCTCATCTTAGATGTGGATGAGAGTCTAAAGTTTAATAATCATCATTAGCCACCATAGTTACTAAGCCTTTATCTAATTATATGCCAACTGTCATTAGCTACCTTAATCAATACTGTGCTAAGTGCTAACTTGCGTGTTTATCAGTTGTCAGGTTGTGTTGACCCAGAGAAATGTACAACTTATCTAACGATTCAAAGTTCACTGTGGACAGACATTATCTTGGGTCAATAAGTATTGCTTTGAAAAGGAGGATGAATGAACTCATGGAGATCAACATCCGACACTGCGGAGACACCATCACGTGTTTCTCAACGCAGTGATTCTAGAGCACTGCCCCCATCCCTTATGGGAAATATGTAAAACATACAAAACAGAAGCCGCGGAGACACCATCACGTGTTTCTCAACGCAAGCAATGACCAGCCAGGTCTTTGCCCGGGAAGGAACAACCACGGGAAGGGCAGTCTCCAATGAAGGAAACCACCTATGCCAAAACATGGTATCCATCCACATACAGCTGTTTCGGGGTATTGCCCCTCATCAGTGTGGAGTAGGAAACTGGCTGGTAGGAGCAATGCCTAGTAAAAAGACTATGAAAAGGAGGATGAATGAACTCATGGAGATCAACATCCGACACTGCGGAGACACCATCACGTGTTTCTCAACGCAGTGATTCTAGAGCACTGCCCCCATCCCTTATGGGAAATATGTAAAACATGCAAAACAGAAGCCGCGGAGACACCATCACGTGTTTCTCAATGCAAGCAATGACCAGCCAGGTCTTTGCCCGGGAAGGAACAATCACGGGAAGGGCAGTCTCCAATGAAGGAAAGGAAACCACCTATGCCAAAACATGGTATCCATCCACATACAGCTGTTTCGGGGTATTGCCCCTCATCAGTGCGGAGTAGGAAACTGGCTGGATGGGGGCAGTGCTCTAGAATCACTGCGTTGAGAAACACGTGATGGTGTCTCCGCAGTGTCGGATGTTGATCTCCATGAGTTCATTCATCCTTCTTTTCATAGTCTTTTTACTAGGCATTGCTCCTACCAGCCAGTTTCCTACTCCACACTGATGAGGGGCAATACCCCGAAACAGCTGTATGTGGATGATACCATGTTTTGGCATAGGTGGTTTCCTTCATTGGAGACTGCCCTTCCCGTGGTTGTTCCTTCCCGGGCAAAGACCTGGCTGGTCATTGCTTGCGTTGAGAAACACATGATGGTGTCTCCGCGGCTTCTGTTTTGCAATAAGTATTGCTTTAACATAATTCTAGCTATGAAAGACATATTCTTAAAGGGGTCTTGGTGTGTATTAGAAGGGTCCCTGAATACCCTATCAGTCCCCCCTTTTGAGAACAGATATGATTCTACCCTTAGCCTATAGATACATTCAAAGGCCTAGTGCCAGTGTCGGACTTCCTAACTTTTCTTCTGCCGAATTCCCCATATGGCGGGGAGATCATATCCTATTCTCAGCTACAATATGTTGTCATAATCATAATCATTACTGCGTGGTCTCAGTCCAATATACATAGTCTTGGCAATGGACGCATCTATTAGTTTCTAGAGTAGTCCTCTGATGCATGGAATCCAGCAGCATCCCCACGTCACCAGGATAGCTGTCAAGACTGCTAGGGAGATGAGAAGACTGGATACAAGGTGCTTCCATCTTCCAAACCATTATTCCAACCACTCCGTGAATGGGTTGTCGATACCAGAATTTTCTGCCAGTTCATCAGATAATGATGTGAGACCCTCCAATGCCTTAGTGGTGCTTCCATCGGGTGCTGTGTTGTTTGGGATAAAAGTGCAACAATAAGTTCCAAACATTTTGCAGACTCCTCCCTTTTCCGCTAGCAACATATCTAATGCCATTCTATTCTGCCATGTCATTAAAGAAGTTGGAGCTAATTGTTCAGCTATCCCTTTTATTGCAACTCTAGTGTAGTTTATGAATCTCTGCTGATTATAATAAATATAATTTATCCAGTCCACATTCTTATTTAGTGTTACCCACCAAAAGAAAACTGGTTCAAATCCTGCTGCAATCTGATTCCTAGCTTTGTACTCATCTGGTACCCCTCTAGGAACTCCTATGCTGTCTATGTAGATTCTTGGATCGAAAGATCCAGCAGGTGTTGACCTTTTGTTTCTACGTAGAGTCTTAATATCTATGGTACCCTTTTTTATTTCTTCTGATGAAATTATTTGGAATGGCATGAGTACCTTGGCTGGTGCACAGCTGCCAACCCAGTTTGTTGGTAACCGGGCTCTCATCCTCATGTCCCCACATACCCACCATATGTCACTTCTTGCTGCAGTCTGGTTATCGAACCACTTAGCTTTGTAACCATTTGTATCTGTGTCTATGGGAATGGTGTTTCCACAAAACTCAGAGGTTAGATTTCCTACCCACTTCCCTGTCCCTTTCCTGAGGAAACAGGTGTAGTTACCCGGGTATGCAAAAACCCTAGGAGGTACTTGATCCACCTTTGCTATTGGATACAGGGCTGAGAGAGCATTACATAAGGTGTTATCAGTAGGGTCATATGAGGCATTAAACAGGGCTACCATACATTGCAGATCTATCTGATCTTGGTCTGAAAGAAATTCTAAGGGGAATTGTCCCTAAATGGGGTCTGGCAGTTGCACATGCAATGCAATTAGATTTATTGTTTTGTTCTGCTGTATACTTCATCCACAAAAGCCATTCATTTCTTTCTGCATAACCTGTCTCTATGGCTAACTTTTCTTCATAACTAACATCCTCAGATACTTCAAATGTTGGTGCTCCTGTTCCTGGCTGTTGGGGCCTCTCTTCCTCACTTTCACTGTCTTGTTGAGGAAGAGCTTTTAACCTAAATTTACCCTGCTGAACCTTACTGCCTGGGCGATATAACCCTAAAACGTAGAGACCTTCATCCCCAACAGAGGTGTGACGAGCGTCAGTTTACGCTGAGTCGACTTTTTCTTTAGAGTGGACCCTCTGGGTCGTGGCACCCACCCACCTAAGGCGAGCTGACCTTGTGAGGAACCACCCCCTATACAGGGGCAGGGGCAAGACCAAGGAGGTGAGCCACCACGACTGCAGGCACCAGACAGCTGGCTCTAGTAGACACTAGATACGAGTGTCTGACGACAAGGACGAGCAGGAAGCAAGACAAGACGTAATTTCAAGGTATCTTCATTAAGACAACTTCAGGATAACATGCAGTGCAAAAACGTGAGAACATGCAAACATGGCAAGGTGCGTGTGTGGGCACGCCAAGGTCCATAGCATGGTACGTGCCAGGTGGCACGCCAGGGTACAGGCAAAGGCACAATGGCATCGGACAGCTGGCAACGATCGACATGATCAGGTCATCAGGCTGCGGACATCAGCTCCGGACATCAGGCCGCAGTCATCAGGCTTACGATCTCTGGAAGCAATCGGCAGGTTCCGGGCATCCGGCAGGCAAACCAGGGTTCAGGCAAGGAGGCACGACAGATCTCCAGGCATGGTGCGTGTTAGGGAACATGCCGAGGTCCAAGGCAGGATTCCAGGCAGGGTGCGTGCTAGGGGCACACCAGGGTCCAGGGCAATGTGCAAGGCAGGGTGCATGTGTAGGGGACATGCCAGGGAACAAAGCAAGGTGCAAGGCAAGGTGCGTGTGTAGGGGACACACCAGGGTTCAAAGTTCAACAAACAAGACAGGGTGTGTATAGACATGCCAAGGCACAAGGTACAAGGCAGGATCCTGTGCGTGCAGAGAGGCACGCCAGGGTCAGGGTTCAAGGCAGAGTCCTGCGCGTGCAGAGAGACACGCCAGGGTCAGGGTTCAAGGCAGAGTCCTGCGCGTGCAGAGAGACATGCCAGGGTCACGTTCAAGGCAGAGTCCTGCGCGTGCAGAGGGGCACGCCAGGGTCAGGGTTCAAGGCAGAGTCCTGCGCATGCAGAGGGCACGCCAGGGTCAGGGATCAAGGCAGAGTTCTGCGCGAGCAAAGAGACACGCCAGGGTCAGAGGGTCAGGTTCAAGACAGAGACCTGCACATGCAGAGAGACACGCCAGGGTCAGGGTTAAAAGCAGAGTCCTGCGCGTGCAGAGGACACGCAGGGACAGAGTACAGGCTAGGACCTGTGCGTGCGAGAGGGCACAACTAGGGGCATGGCAAGGCCTGCGCGTACTTTTACAGAAGCACGGGGAGGTATGCCACGGGGCAGGTGATGGCCTGCACGTGCTAAGAGAAGCATGGAGAGCACAGTGCAGAGACAGCGTGAGAGCAAGGAAGCACAGAGAGCATGGCTGGGGCACTGGCTAGCTGGATGGGCTGCAGCACAAACAGGCGGGCAAGACTCCAGTGAACCCGACTGGGGCATAGCAGGCGACACAGCTGTCACTGACCGACGAGCACGGCTGAGGCAGAAGCAGGCGGGCACGGCTAGGCTGGGCATGGCTGAGGCACAAACAGGAGGCTAGGAAGGCCAGGTGCATGCAAAGGGCACGTGGAGAAACAAGGCTAGGCGAGAAACAAGGCAAGACTAGGCGAGAAACAAGGCAAGACTAGGTATGGAACATGGAGCGGAACGTAGTCAGAAACACAGAGCCAAGTCAGAGAGCAGAGCTAGCAGCGGAGCATAGGCCGAAGCCCAGAGCCGGGCCAAGGCAGAGCCTTGGGACTAGCGTGGAAATGTGCAAGAGAGCACGATAGGATAGAGTCTAGCAGTGGAGCGTAGGCCGAAGCCCAGAGCCGGGCCAAGGCAGAGTCTTGGGACTAGACATAGAAATGTGCAAGAGAGCACCAAAGGGCAGAGTACGGAAAACCAGGCAGAGACAAGAAACATGAGAAGTACTACAAGGCTCAGAATAGCAAAGACCAGACATGGCAAACAGGCTAAGGAAGAGAACAGCGGAAGTACTGCAAGGCAAAGCAAGGCAAGGACAAACATGGCACGAGAGACAACACAAGACATGGCATGAGACAAGAGGCAGAGTACAAGCACAGAGCGTGTGCAGAGACACACCACAGGGCAGAGTGCAGGGGCACAGAATAGAGGGAGCGACCCAGCAGACCAAGCAGCCATGCAGGGAAGCAACACAATACTCAGGCCCTGACCATAGGGAGGGGCGGTCTGATATAGCACCATAGCACCAGTATTTCCAGGTCAAGACCAGGGAAGGACTTTGGGTTCAGATCCTCCAGGATCATAGAGAGCATCGCTAGAACAGTCTGGGTAGAACCATAGAGCAGGTCACATGATCAGGAGTCCCAGGAATACAGCGGATTGCAGAACCAGAGCAGGGCTGGAACATAGGAAAGGTCACATGATCAGGGGTTTCCAGGAATACAGCGGATTGCAGAACCAGAGCAGGGCTGGAACATAGGAAAGGTCACATGATCAGGGGTTCCAGGAGTACAACGGATTGCAGAGTCAGACAGAGACGGATGGTTACCCAGCAACAGCATGCAGCCATGAGGTAAGGCGCGCATGCACACTGCTCCAGGCATCTTGCAGCACGAGACATAACGGGCATGAGAATTCAGTGCACGTGCACACCGCTCCAGGAGTCATGCGGCATAACAGACATGGCGGGCATGACAGGCATAACGGACATGACAGGCATAACGAACATGGCGGGCATGACAAGAGGGTTCATCTAGGATGACAATAAGGGGGTTAGAAGACGATCCCCAGTTTAACGCTTCCAGATCACAATCTGTTCTTGGAGGAACTATGATTATTTTTATTCTGTCAAGGAGAAGCTTTCCAGATTTGCTAACCCTAGTTATAGCTTCCTCTGGCTTATATCCTCATGAGTCTCCTGTGTACCAAGCTGCATCTGTCCATGAGTTACAATCTTCATTCCCAGGTCTAGTTACACAAATATATATTGCAGCTCCCTCACTCCTTGTTAGAAACTTGTAATTGGGATTACTACCTTTCCCACCAAATTAAAGGTTCCATGAGCATTTTACTACTTTACACAACTCAAGTCTAAAAGCGTTTGATGACTCAGAAGTATCAAACCACAGGATTGTGTCCGTTTCATTTCGAGTTATCTTTGAAGCCATCTGTCCATCTTGTGGTAGGCTTGTCAACAACATCAGAAGCAGGATCATCATTCTACCGCTCCAGGATCTTGTACTGGTTTGCATGGTTCAGATTAGGTTTTTCCAATTTTTCTGGTATGGCTGTGGTAAGGAGAACTTGGAAAGGACAGTCCGTCTCCTGGAAACAGAATCAAAAACTTGTTTATGCACAGATGTGAGTCTCCTTTGGAGACTCTGGACACAGCTAGCCAAGCTGTAGGCTGTTGCACTGAATGTGCGATGTCTTGTGAAGAACTACAGGCCTAAACTTGCTATGTGGCCTACGTGACTCTCAACATATGCATAACACTCTGCATTACCTCTCCATCAGAAGAAAGTCATTCTATTGTAACGGTTCTGGCATCAGGACTTGTGATCACCCTGGAAAGAGATCAACACACACGAGCACATACATACATTCCTACCTGTGGGTAGTTGTATGAAGTCAGTCTGCAGTCATTGAAACGAGTAGAGGAGCTTAGGCGTGTGTTTTCTGTGGTATCCTATTCTACCTGTGTTGTGCACATGTTAGACATGCTTGCGTGAATCTAGCAGCAGCTGTTGCAAAATCAGGAGCAAACCATTGTTTATACACAAGAGAACGCATGGCACTTGCGGACAGGTGAGTTGGGCCATGGGCCGCCTGAGCCATTATAGGGTGTAGGGACCACGGGAGGCATACCCGGTGTCTTACCATCCACATACCTTTATGGTACCAAGCTCCAACCTTAATCCAGATCTTTGTCTCATCCCCGGTTGCGCGCCAAGTCCCAAAAATCCAGCTGACTATACTCGGTACTTACCATGATCAGTGGAGGCACCCCAGAGGCCATATGATGCCTCGGCTTTCGTGCAGCTTCCTTGGCCAGAGGTCTGCTCTTTCCATTGATCTGGTTTCACAGGTTCTGGAATCTAAGAGTGCCCTTACCTTCACTATGGAGACCTCCTTTGGAGACAGCAAAACCTCCATGAGCGGTCTGGCAAGGTATCCATGCTTGACAGGATTGCCTGTTGAGGTTAGAAAGTTCCTTTCCCTCCAAAAGGGGCCATAGTCATGTGCTACCCCAAAACAAAATCTGGACCTAGTGTACACTGTGCAACGTTTATCTTGAGCCCCTTTAAGCACTTCAATGAGTGCCGTCAACTCATTTGCAGACATATGAGGAGGAAGTGGTTCTGCTTTTACCACCTCATGCTGTGTGATCACTGCATATCCAGTTGTAGATCCATCCACCTTCGATGCACCTAAAACCAACTGCAAAAAGCTCAACATCTGGATTACTGAGAGGTTCACAAGAAACATGAAAAACTTATTTGAGCCATAAGGGTTTATATAAGCTTATCAAATTTTACAAAAACACAAAAACAGTGATTATTTAAAAATACAGTGATTATCCCTTTTCCCTCCCCCCGGATCATATAAGCTGGATTCAAAAGCAAACAACCTGAAAGGTACAAAGTTCAAGAGAAGGGATAAGCAAGAGAGATGAAAAAAAAAAACTTCCTGGCATGAAGCCAAAATTTTGACACTGCAATAACTCTTTAACTAAACAATTGAAAATAATTCTGTCTGAAGGGGTAAGATACACTTATGACACAAAAGCTAGGTGCAAATTTTAGAAACTTGGTAGAGAGCCAACTTTTCACGGACAATTGGCCTGTTGCCAATACTCTTTACAATGCTTCTGTCTCTGAACTTTCCTTTACAAAAACCTTATTTCTTGCTACTTTACAATTGCCTTCAATGACATCACACTCTGAATCAGACTAATGATTTACTTTGAAACCATATTGCTGTCCCACTTATTGACATACATTTTACATTCTGAATCAACTTAACAGTACCTTCTATAAACACAGTGCAGAACATACTTTTTCCTGACCTGTGACTCATATCACAGTGTAAAACCACTGAGAATAACATGCATTTTAGCACAGTAGATATAGTCTTCTGGGCTACCTCTATTCATTTGACACCTGAAAGGTGTGTCTTTAGGCTCCCAAAGATTTTGTTCTTCTATACTACTCAACAGCATTCCAGGGGCCCAATGAGCAGTGGGGGACCCATGAATATTAACCCCTTTCTGCCATGAGACGTACTATCCCATCCATGTGCCCTGGGACTTAATTCCCAGGGATGGGATAGTACGTCACAGCGATCAGCGACGCCCACGTGGTGAGCGCCGCTGATCGCGGCCGGGTGTCAGCTGATTATAACAGCTGACACCCGGCACCATGTGTCAGGGGCGGTCACGGACCGCCCCCGACACGTTACACCCTTGCACACCGCGATGAAACACGATCGCGGCGTACCGGGGGGTTAAAGGGAAGCATCGGCAGGGAGGGGGCTCCCTCCGTGCTTCCCTGAGCCCCCCACAGCAGCGCAATGTGCAGCACTGCTGCTGGGGGCTCCATCCCTGCAGGTCCCCGAATCCAAGATGGCGACGGGAAACTTCGGGGCCTGTAAGGAGCTGGCTTCCTCAGTGCCAGCAAAGCGCTGGCACGAGGAAGTCTTGTGCAGTGCCTGTGACAGATCGCTGATCTGTCACAGTGATCTGTGATGTGACAGATCAGCGATCTGTCACAGGACAGTGATGTCCCACCTGGGACAATGTAATAAAGAAAAAAAAAAAGTGTAAAAATAATTTTAAAAAAAATCGCTAAAGCAATTAAAAAAAAAAAATATTGCCTAAATTATTTTTTGGAAATAAAAAAAAATAAATAAATAAAAATACACATATTTGGTATCGCCACGTCCGTAACGACCCGCCCTATAAAACTGTCCCATTAGTTAACCCCTTTAGAGAACCTCTTAAAAAATAAAAATAAAAAACGAAGCAAAAAATAATGATTTATTATCATACCGCCGAACAAAAAGTGCAATAACGCGAGATCAAAAAGACGCATATAAATATGCATGGTACCGCTTAAAATGTCATCTTGTCCCACAAAAAACGAGCTGCCATACAGCATCATCAGTGAAAAAATAAAAAAGTTATAGCTTGCAGAATAAAGCGATGCAAAAATAATTATTTTTTATATAAAATTGTTTTCATTGCATAAAAGCGCCAAAACATAAAAAAAGACCTAAATGAGGTATCGCTGTAACCATACTGACCCGAAGAATAAAAGAGCTTTATCAATTTTACCGCACGCGGAACAGTGTAAACGCACCCCCCAAAAGAAATTCATGAAGCGCTGGTTTTTGTTCATTCTGCGTCCCAAAAATCGGAATAAAAAGCGATCAAAAGATGTCACGTGACCGAACATGATACCAATAAAAGTGTCAACTCGTCCCGCAAAAAATAAGACCTCACATGACTCAGTGGGTCAAAATATGGAAAAATTTTAGCTCTCAATATGTGGTGATGCAAAAACTATTTTTACAATAAAAAGCGTCTTTTAGCGTGTGACAGCTGCCAAACATAAAAACCGTGATAAATAGTAAATCAAACCCCCAGTTATCACCCCCTTAGTTAGGGAAAAATAATAAAGTAAAAAAAATGTATTTATTTCCTTTTTCCCATTAGAGTTAGGGTTAGGGCTATTGCTAGGGCTAGGGTTAGGGCTAGGGTTAGGGCTGAGATTAGGGTTAGGGGTGTGTTGGTGTTAGGGTTGGAGTTAGAATTGGGGGGTTTCCACTGTTTGGGCACATCAGGTGCTCTCCAAATGCAACATGGCGTCTGATCTCAATTCCAGACAATTCTGCGTTGAAAAAGTCAAATGGTGCTCCTTCCCTTCCAAGCTCTGCCATGCGCCCAAACAGTGTTTTACCCCCACATATAAGGTATCAGCGTGCTCAGGACAAATTGGACAACAACTTTTGAGGTCCAATTTCTCCTGGTACCCTTGGGAAAATAAAAAAATTGGGGACTAAAAGATCATGTTTGTTGAAAAAATAAGATTTTTTTTATTTTCACGCCCGGTCGTTATAAACTTTTGTGAAGCACTGGGGGGGGGGGTTCAAAGTGCTCACCACACATCTACATAAGTTCCTTAGGGGTCTAGTTTCCAAAATGGGGCCACTTGTGGGGGATTTCCACTGTTTAGGTACATCAGGGGCTCTCCAAAAGCAACATGACACCCGCAGACCATTCCATCAAAGTCTGCATTCCAAAACATCACTACTTCCCTTCCGATCCCCGACGTATGCCCATACAGTAGTTTTCTCCCACATATGGGGTATCAGCATACTCAGGACAAATTGGACAACAACTTTTGGGGTCCAATTTCTCCTGGTACCCTTGGGAAAACAAAAAAATTGGTGACTAAAAGATCATGTTTGTGGAAAAAATATGATTTTTTAATTTTACGGCTGTACGTTATAAACTTCTATGAAGCCCTTGGAGGTTCAAAGTTCTCACCACACATCTAGATAAGTTCCTTGGGGGGTCTAGTTTCCAAAATAGTGTCATTTGTGGGGGGTTTCCACTGTTTTGGTACATCAGGGGTTTTCCAATCATGGTGTCCGATCTCAATTCCAGCCAAAAAAGTCAAATGGCGCTGCTTCCCTTCTGAGCTCTGCCATGCGCCCAAATAGTCGTTTACACCCACATATGGGGTATCAGCGTACTCAGGACAAATTGCACAATAACTTTTAGGGTCCTGTTATCCTTGGGAAAATAAAAATTGGGGGTGAAAAGATCATTTTTGTGGAAAAAATATGATTTTTTAATTGTACCGCTGTACGTTATAAACTTCTGCGAAGCCCTTTTGGTTCAAAGTTCTCACCACATATCTAGATAAGTTCCTTGGGGGGTCTAGTTTCCAAAATGGGGTCACTTGTGGGGGGTTTCCACTGTTTAGGTACATCAGGGGCTCTCCAAACGTGACATGGCATCCGATCTGAATTCTAGCCAATTTTGCATTGAAAAAGTCAAATGGCGCTCCTTCCCTTTTGAGCTCTGGCATGCGCCGAAACAGTGGTTCCCCCCCACATATCAGGTATCAGCGTACTCAGGACAAACTGCACAATAACTTTTGCAGTCCAACTTCTCCTGTTACCCTTGGTAAAATAAAAAAAATTGAACCTGAAGTATTTTTATGTGAAAAAAAGTTAAATGTTCATTTTTATTTAAATATTTAAAAAATTCCTGTGAAGCACATGAAGGGTTAATAAACTTCTTGAATGTGGTTTTGAGCACATTAAGGGGTGCAGTTTTTAGAATGGTGTCACTTTTGAGTATTTTCTTTCATATAGACCCCTCAAAGTGGCTTCAAATGTGATGTGGTCCGTAAAAATAAAATGGTGTTGCAAAAATGAGAAATCGCTGGTCAACTTTTAACCCTTATAACTTCCTAAAAAAAAAAAATTGGGGTTCCAAAATTGGGCTGATGTAAAGTAAACATGTGGGAAATGTTACTTATTAAGTTTTTTGTGTGCCGTATCTCAGTGAATTAAGGGCATAAAAATTAAAAGTAGGAAAATTGCGAAATTTTCAAAATTTTCGCCAAATTTCTGCTTTTTTCACAAATAAACGCAAGTTATATGAATGAAATTTTACCACTAGCATGAAGTACAATATGTCATGAGAAATCAGTGTCAGAATCACCAGGATCCATGGAAGCGTTTCAGAGTTATTACCTCATAAAGGGACAGTGGTCAGAATTGTAAAAATTGGCCCCGTCATGAACGTGCAAACCACCCTTGGGGGTTAAGGAGTTAAGCCGGAATACTTTATAGTCTGGATAGGTTTCTGATAGAGATCCAAATCCAGTATCTTCCTGATTGTAACCTTCATGCATAATTTTAATAATTCCCCACCCCTCAGCGGAGATAGCTAGCATTAACCCAAATTTACAGTCTAGGCAAGACATGTCACAAATTATTTGCCAAAGGCTTGATTTTTACAATTTCCCCTAGGTGTTAACAGTACACAAATTCTAACCGCTACATATAATGAAAATATATCTCAATTCTTTAAAAACACAGAAGTAGTACTCTCAGCATAATACAGATTAACATTTTCCCTGTATTCATACAAGTTTACAGATATACCACTTAATTAGGAGCTTTATCTCTAACACAAACATGGCTTATAAGAAGGACCTGTCCATCAGGACTTTGGCGTAAATACTCTGGATTATTTCTCACTTGCATTGCTGTATGCCATAAATGAGCCTCACTTATATGGACATGGGTATTTAGATAAAAGAGAGCCCAGTGAGCATTCCCCCGTTTTACAAATCTCAGTCTTGATTTTCGGGGTTCTGGGTGTATCTTAGTTAATGCCCAATTGCCCCAAAAGACACGGTTCTCATCCGTTCTTCTTCTAAAACATACACAACCCACACAGAATCTGCAGACCATTTAACACAGCTGTTTTCACTCGCACATTCACACATGTAACTATGTGATTTTACTTAGTGTACCTCACTACATCCTTGGTGCCAGCTGACCAAAGGATCACACTTATCTAACGGACTCTCTTATACAGACAGGATTTTTATATTTAAATCCTCATTACTTTCACACAGTCATTCAGTTCATTCAAGGAGTCTCATATGTCAGTCACTTCTGTCATACACAAAGGAAAAATCTTTCACAACTGCCTTGTAATCTTCCTGGCTGATAACTCCCCCTTTTCCTGGTGCACTTGACTTATTCCTGCCTATGCCTTTTTCTGGTTGATGTCTCCCTACGCTCCTAGCGTGAAATACCACTTATGCTCATTTCTCCTGGCCTCTCAAAATGGCTGTCTATAGTGCCCGTTTGCCCTTTTGCTCACGATGCCTGAATTATTTTCATAATTTACTGGTGAGCGGGCTGTCCCTATTTATCCTTACTTTTCGTAACCAGAGCTGCCTCTATTACAGCTGAGGCGTGAGGACCGTTGTTACCTCAGGAATTATGTTTTAGTGGTTTGACCACGTGACTACTCCTCCAGAATCACTCCACTAAAACAGTGTGGTTGCTCAGTGAGAAATGGCAAATTCTTCCATTCTTCCAAATTTAATTTAATATGTTCCCCATTTCATTTGAAAAAGGTCTGTATTTTTGCTAACTGTTAGTAAGATGACACTTTTAGAAAATGTCTCCTGTTGTGACAGTATAGAGCCCTCCTATGCACATAGGATGCCTTAATATACACCTATTATACATTTTGTCCAAGCAATTAACATTAAACTTCTTAAAATGCAACAAAGATTTATTGCCAGAAGTAAGTGCATTGAAGTCAGAGTTTATCCCTGTAGAATGTATTTGTATATTATGGAAATTTCCACAATCCTTAGGCCATGTTGCGTATTGAACAAAAACCATCTCTTTAAGTTTCACATTGACTGGCCATGTTTGCATATGATTGTTTTAACATGAAAGAATCATTGGCCACTTTCAAAACTGTCTAAATGAATATATAGCTATTGATCTTGGTATCTTTCAACCTTAATGGGATTTCATCAATAAATTGCAAAATAATGATGAACTGCAAACGTAAGAAGAGGTACCGTGGTAAAATGGACTACTTTAATGCTAGTTTCAACTATTATTTTGCTAAATAAATGTAACACTGCAGTTTTTATGACAGCAGATTTTCATCAATGGACTCATTTACATTTTGCATGTGTTTATAGGAACTGTCTCGACTCGCAAGCTTTCCAGAAATATGGCCTATTTGTATCTAGAAGTCAACCAAAAGTATCATTTCTTACCCAGTGTACTGCGGATCACAAGACGAGACTGGATCAGGTATGGTTCAAGGCTCTGAACATCCATCATGGCTGAAGGCTTTTAGAATGCCGTGAGACCCAACAGACAGTGCGCTTATGAGGAATGGGGTAGTCTCCTAGGACAAAAACAAGATCATATTTGTACATTTTTAACTTGATATTGAGAAATTGTAGCTGGAATCAGTTGTCAGGTTTCATTTGAAGTCAACCATCATATATGTGTCTCTCCTTATGCAGCTTGGTCGAGTTGCACTTGCTATATATGTTCCCCTCCATAGGTAGCTGGGTACAGGTGCACTTGTTACATAGGTGTCCCTCCTTAGGTAACTGGGTATAAGTGCACTTCCTATATATATGCTACCCCCTATGGGTAGCTGGGTATAGGTACACTTCTTTTATGTCCCTCCTTAGGCAGCCAGGTCAGGGGGCACTTCTACTCCTATTAATTGGCTGTTATACTGTATGAATTATGTTGACACCAGTCTGTTATGCAAAAGATGATGGAATTGCAGTAACTGCAAGGTATAAAAAGAAGCTTATTGATATATGTGGCTTTAGGCAGGAGAATGGAGGTGATTAGTAATGTTTGGCTATGAGCTGAGGTAACTGTAATCACTTCATAGTCAGCAAATGATGAAGCAGTAATTGCAGTGTTAGGAATTTGCAGGAGAGCCAATGGTGTTGGTGAAACTGTGCTAGTTTCAGTTCTGCTCATGTTGATAAAAAGAGAACATAAAAGATGAAATAGCTATTGGCAATGTAGGACAGTATACAGGCAAGGTTAGGACCTGAATGATTGATTTGTACATCTGTGTATGAGTGATACTGGACGCTTAGAAGGCCCTGAGGCCAAAAGCATAGATCCAGTGGAGTATAGGTCAGAGGATAGAGTCTTAATAAACCTTCAACAGATTGAGTAAATTGTCAAGCATGTTAAAAGCTAGAGACAAATCTAAAAGAATCTACAATAAGTATTGGCCTTAGATTTTTGATTAGATGATTTAAAGAGGTATGCCAAGAAATACATTTTTGCAGTCTTGTAGAAATCTTGAAAACAAAACGTAGATTATCTTGATCTCCTCCATTTTTGTCTGTTAACGTTTCTGATCTCCTATTGTAGACAGAGCAGTGGAGGGAAGCTTCTTCTGAAGCCAGCTGTCATTCTAGACACATGATTGCAGGAAAGTTAGAGAGGAATAGCTGATATCATGAGAAAAAGCATTGTTCTACTTGTATCTCACGATCAATGAAAGGCTAAAGGTACTGTCACACTTAGCGATGTACCAGCGATATGACGCAGTCAGGATCGCTAGTACATCGCTAAGTGGTCGCTAGTGAGCTGTCACACAGGCAGATTTCACCAGCGACTTCGCTGGGGACGGCGGTCGCTACTTACCTGTCACACTAGGCGATCCTGCGTCCTCCCGCCCGGCTCCACGCTCGTCTCTCCACAGGAAGCCCAGCAGGAAGCTGACGACGAGAAACAGTCCTGGACGTTCTCACGCGATCAGCGATAACCAGCAGGGGAGCGGTCGGAGGTAAGTATCAGACACAGCGATGTCGCTAGCAATATCGTTATAACGTCACAAGTTATAGTGATATTGCTAGCGATATCGCTTAGTGTGACAGTACCTTAAGTCATCAATACTGATCAGCGGGGTTTTGAGTTATATAGCCTAGTGATTATTTAATTGAATAAGAGATGAGCTGCAGTTCTCTGCAACAGCCAATATTTAATGAGAGGAGATGTGTTTTGTTTTGACTCCTTTAACTGTCTACTAGTGATACTCAGTAATGCTCAGTGCTCGCCCGAGCATCGCGGTACTCGCCGTACTCGGTGGGCGCCGAGCATTTTCGGGATTGTTCGGTGGAAGTTTGGGTCCTTTCCCTGCTTGTTTTGCACTCTTTAGAGCGCCAATCAACATGCAGGGATTGTGTGCCATTCACTGTAATGCCGCAGCCATGTTGCTTGTGGCATTACAGTGATTGGCTGGCTGCACAGCATCAACAGGTCTATATCAAACCTGGCGCTGCCCTGCTCGTCCCAGTCAGCTCCGGAATCACTAGTGTAGGGAGAGTTGCTGCAGCGATAGGGACAGAATAGGTGGGGTATCAATGTGGGTATACCATTGATGAATCCACAAATCCAGATAAATCAACAGTCCTTCTAAGGACTAATTACGGGGTACATAGATTGCAGTGCTAGGTAGGCAGGGAGTGTATGTGGATATATACATATCAGTGCAAGGCATGCAGGCACTGTATGTGGGTATATAGATGTCACTGCTAGTCAGACAGGCATTGTATGTGGCATACTTCAGTGCATACATCAAGACGGTCCATTCCATTACTGTCTGCTGCTGCCTATTACACATATTGACCGTATATACTGTACATACCCCCAGGTATAAATGACCAGGAATAATACTTTTGCAACATAATCCTGATTATTTTATTCAAAAGCAATCCAGAGCACACTTTTTTTTCTCCATTTACTTGTTGACACTGCAGAATACAGCCAGATCCTTTTCATAGTACAGCGTGAAATTCCAGCTATTTTAGAAGGGTTTGCCCATCCCAACGATCACATCTGAGTGCACAGAAAATTGTTTGGAGTGTCTTATATAATTTGTTGACACCATTTTGCTGCCAAAAAATATTTAGCTACAGGGCAGATATTTTCCACAGGGTTTTGACCGCCACACAGATCATATATCATTGCAGTCAAAATTGTGCCATTTCAGGCCTCCATAGAATTGTTTTTGTTGTGTCTTAGGCTGTGTGCACACGATGCAGATTTGCAGCGGATCTGCAGCGGATTTTGCAGCGCAGAAACGTTGCATATCCGCATTGTGATGTACAGTAGCCTTAAAATCAATGAAAAAAACAACCGCTGTGCAGACGCTGCGGATTTTTCCGCTCGGTTTTCCTGCGGTACAAAATCTGCAGCATGTTACTTCTTTTGTGCGGTTTTCCATCTCCCCTGTCACCAAATCCGCAGGGGGAAAACCGCAGTGGAAAACCGCACAAAAACCGTAAGAAAACCGCATGAAAAATGGAAGAAATCCGCAGGAAAAATGCAGGTCATTTGACCTGCGGATTTCTTCCATTCTGTGCGGAAAAATCCGCAGGGCCAAAAAGTACGTCTGCACTCAGCCTTAGCCTACTTATTGACACAATTTTACTGGCCCCCCCAAAAAATACAGGCCAGATATTTGAAAGTGTGGTATCTTCATCACACTTCTCATCTATCTGTGGGCTACAAATTGTGGCATTTGAGGCCTCCATTCAACTTTTTTTGCTGTGTGTTACCCTAGTTCTTGACACTATTTTACTGTAAAAAAATAAAAAATATAGGCCACATATTTGACTGTGTAGTATCTCCGTCACATGTCTCATCTATCTGTGGGCTACAAATTATAGCATTTGAGGCCTCCTTTAAACTGTTTCAGCTGTGTGTTACCCTAGTTCTTGACACTATTTTGCTGTAAAAAAAAAAATACAAGCCACATATTTTACAGTGTAGTATCTCCGTCATACGCCGCATCTATCCTTGGGCTACAAATTGTGGTATTTTAGGCCTCCATTCAACTTTTTTTGCTGTGTTTTACCCTAGTTCTTGACAGTTTTCCTGTAATAAACTAAAAATACAGACCACATATTTTACAGTTATATTTTTGGTTTTTCACCTTCTTTATACCATTTTCAATTCCTTTCCATGGCTCCCCCCTTTTTATATTTACCCTGTTCACATTACTCCCCATATATATATTTTTTTTTTTACACCCTTTTCACATTACATGGACACATTCACTATATATATATATATATATATATATATATATATAGTTTTTACACCCCACTTGGATATATAAATTGTCCCTTCATACATACATATATTTCCTCAACATCACATGCACCAGTAATTTTTGCATGTTTATTTTCATTCCCCCCTTTTTCCTTTATACACTGATATTTTCACGGTGTCCTATCACCCCTTTAATATAATATATTTATATATTTTTATATTCAATCCTCAGTAATATATATTGCGGACACGACACACTAAACCCCTATCCACTCCAGTCTACATACTGTTTCTATTGTGACCTATGCGCACGCACTGGGTTTGACAGCTCCTTCTGACTTCCCCCAGCGCTCACACACATGACCGCAGTGTAGTTCACTGCAAACCATGGAGTGCTAGGCAGGGAAGTCCCTTAGCTCAAAAGGGGCGGAACCATGCATGCGCGCTGCTCACAGGTCCTTTGTACATCCGGTAACAGCCGGATGTAAAAAAATTACTCGCAGGTCCTACGCATACTTCCGGTCACATGACCGCTTCGGTTCACCTATGGTAACCATAAATATCTGACGAACACCAGTACCTGTCAAACACCCCTGGAAGAATCAACGATTGCAAAACGGCGCTGTCGGGCGGCGGAGATTAGCCTACCAGCATCCGGCTCCTTGTACCTGCCCTGTATCCTAGTGACCAGCAATAGGTAAAAACCTGAACTTTACTTCTTTTAATGAAATTAATGAAATTTCTCTTTTGTTGTGCCACAAAATTCATATTAATTTCCTGGAAAGGAATGATAAAATTAAATAAACAAACTTGGGACAGAGGCTTTGTATATTGACCTAACAGTAATTCCCTTGGTGTGGTCTTCTTTCTGTAGAACCCTCTTTCCCCCATCTTGTAAAATAGGCCATACATCCTTTCAGTGCTGCTGCACCTTGCTTAGCAAATTTTAGCAATATATTGCAATTGCAGGTGGATTTTTAGGCCATAAGATATTTATTTTTTATGGGAGTTTATGGGCACTATGGACTATAGATGCACAATAATGTTTTCAAACTGCTAATGTACTTTGCACCATATGGAGAATTCAATTTTCTTTTTTGCTGGTTATCTTATCCCCTTTTGTTGGAGACCCATTTCATGTCTTTTTTATGTAATTTCTTACCATTTTTAAATTGTTTATCAATAAAATTTGAACTTTTTTAATAATTTACCACTGTTTTCACTTCTTCAATCTTCATGATATATCTCATGATGATTTTTGTTTGGACATATTTTACAGTGTAGTATCTCTGTCATACATCTCATCTATCTGTGGGCTACAAATTGTGGCATTTGAGGCTTCCATTTAATTGCTTTTGCTGTGTGTTACTCCAATTATTAATACTATTTTGCTGTAGAAAAAAATACAGGCCACATATTTTACAGTGTAGTATCTCTGTCACACGCCTCATCTATCTGTGGGCTACAAACTGTGGTATTTGAGGCCTCCATTCAACTGTTTTTTCTGTGTCTTAGCCTAGTTATTGACACCAGTTTGCTGAAAACAAAATTGTTACTTACAGGCCAGATTTTTTAAACTGTGGTTGTCCCGCAGACGGATCACACATAAGTTCGCTCCAAATTCAGCCATTTGTAGTGAACATGGAAAATATTGTAGTCCATTTAAAATGGCAAGGGACAGGGAAGTGGACAGTAGTGGTGAAGATGCATGCCGAGGCCGTGGGCAAGCTAAAATTGTGTCACAACAAACACCCACATCTTCTCACCCGACTTTCCTGCCGCAATTACTAGGGGACCGTAGAACACTACTATTGAACCCAGAGCAGTGTAAAAAGGTTGTTGGTTGGATAGCGGATAATGCTTCCAGTCACTTTGCCACCACCACCATCACACTGTCTTCCACACGGTCAAGTCTGAGTAGTCGTGAGTCTGGACCGCATATTCCTCACCCTGAGCCTCCTTCCTCCCACCATGCCGAGTGCCCAGAGACAACTGATCCCACACTTGGACACGCCGAAGAGCTGTTCACTTTTCCATTTATAGATTCGGGCCTTTCGCCCAGTCAACTTGAAGCAGGGCAAGATGAGATCGCATGTATTGATGCCCAAATATTTGAGCAGCCACGGTCATACGAAGGCGATGGTGGGAATGTGTCACAAGATGTGGATGATGATGAGACACAATTGTCAAAGTCAAGAGGAGGACCAGGGTGTGGGAGTGGAAGACGAGGTGGTGGATGATATAGCAACTGACCCAACCTGGCAGGAGGACATGCAGAGCGATGACAGCAGCACACAGGGGGAGGGAGGCGTAGCACCCCAACAGGCAGGAAGAAGCAGTGTGGTGGCCACAGACAGAAGGTGGGCAACCGTTACTTGTAACACCAACAAGTCGGAAATTGGCAGTACAACTGTTAGGTCTTCCCGAGTCTGGTTGTTTTTTTAAAGACTCTGCTGATAACCCCAAACAGGCCAATTGCACCACCTGCCATGCCAGCATCAGCAGGGGTAGCAAAACTACCAGCCTGACCACAACCAGCATGATCAGGCACATTGCAGCAAAGCACCCAACTTTATGGGCTGAACCGCAGCTTCCGACTCACCGACAGTTGTATGATGTTCCCACGCATTGAAACTCTACACTGCATATGTTGCAAAAGGTTTGTGAGCAGAAGAGGGCAATTGTTGACTACCAGCATTATCAAGAAGGCCGTCGTTATTCAGTTCAGACTCCACACATAAGACCTCAGGAATGGACATGGATGTCAGACATACTGTATGTATCATCCTCCAAAACTTTGAGGAGTCCACCAAGGAGCGGCGATGACACCATAATTAGCGTCAACATCCCACTTCTCTGTATACTGAAAAGCTCTCTGCTCACAATGAAAGAGTAAAATATGATTGTGGTATACATAGTATATGTGAAACCAGACAACTTAATTAGTTACATGGCAGAATAATTCACCTAGGTCACATATACATATTGGACTGTAATCCGGACAACTGCAATCTTAATAGAGAAACAACAGAAAAGGAAGCAAACAGTCAAAAAGTCCCATAAAAATCAATATTTTATTAATAATTTATGTAACAAACAGACATTAGGTACATGGAAAGGGGAGAGAACTGAACAGGCGTGTACAGTGGCAAAAAATTAGGCCAAGTATGCCGCCTACACAATCCAGGAAGTATACCGTTATATATTTGTGTCAGACACCCCACATTACACCACACAGTTGTATAAAGCCAGTGCATATTATCATAAGCAGCATGGTCAGTTGTCCTCTTGGTGAGGATACGGAAGTCTTGCCTGTTAGCAGTCTGGCACACATGCCTGGCTTTATGTTGCGCTGCTTTTCCCGTGACCCTCGCATTCTCAAAATTTTGGGTGACACTCATTACTGGTTGGTGACACTTCTAGACCCATGCTACAAGGAGAACTTTCAATCTCTTATTCCAGAGGCAGACAGGTCTACTAAAATGGGGCAGTACCAGAGGGCCCTTGTTGTGGAATTATTAAAAATATTCCCATCTGAAAACACTGGAGGCAGAGGTCACAGTTCGCTGGACAACCCAGGAACACAGGCAAGAGAGACACAACTGCAATCCAACAGAGGAAGGGGAACACTGGAAAAGTTCTGGGAGAGTTTTCTCAGACCCTCTCATCAAACTGGCCCTGAGGTGTGAGGTACTCTCACAAGGAGTGCAAAGTTTTGGAAGATGCTGAGGGAGTACCTTGCTGACTGTACCAAGGTCCTCCATGATTCATCTGTGCCTAATAATCATTGGGTATCCAAGCTGGACAAGTGGCATGAACTGGCTCTCTACACCTTGGAGGTCCTGGCCAGCCCTGCCACTAGCGTTTTGACAGAGTGGGTATTTAGTGCCGCTGGTGGAATTATAACTGACAAGCACATCTGCCTGTCAACTGAAAATGCTGACAGGCCTACTCTTATAAAAATGAACAAGGGCTGGATTAGGCCAGATTTCTCTACACCACTGAATGATAACAGCGAAATATAACCTCATATCCAGTGTCATTTTTTTGGAGGTATATTCCCATGCACCCCTTCACACCCACACGTGGGTGTACGCTTCCTGATTTTGTATATTATATATTTTGCCATATTGTAGATTAGAACAGTTGTTATATAGGTATCAGCACTATATGGAATTGTGTACCCACACTGTGTCACGCTGTGGCGGTCTTCGGTAAGGAAGGGAAGCCTCAAATTGTCCCTGGAACTAGGACCCTAACTATCCCTGTCCTGGGATACTCTTGAGGGTAGAGAGGCCTGAGTCTCTGACCTTCCTATGCTCCTGATAAACCGTGATCTGTCACCTTTCCTACCCCATGAGGCATGGGACAGAAATGTAACGTAAACAAGACACAAAGACCAAACATGAATAACAAAAAAACTCTATCATACAAAAGCACTAACCAACAATAGGGAGGAGGAAAGGGATGGAGGAATAAACTAAATGGGAATGGGGACCAGAAGATAAACATAGACATACTACAGCAAACCAGAAAACACCTCTACAACAACTTTTCTCCAACCATTTATCTTTAGCATACAGCAGAGGAACATGAATCTTTCACCAGCAGGGACAAGAAGGTCTGACCAGTTTATATAGGAAAAGGTAGTGACCAGATCAGAAGCAGCTGAAATGGAGCTGCGTGATTCTGACCAGCATGAAAAGAGTCGATAACATCTTCAGCATCAGAAGAAACTAAATCTATTTAATATGGGACACAAATAGCACCATCTCTAAAGACTAAAGAAGACCTGTGATTCATTACCCGACAGGACTGTCTAACTCCACGTCTCCCAGGGGGAAGTGACACCCTCGTGATAGTGCCCCCCCTTCTACGATTGGACAACTGGACCCTCGCGACCGTGTTTATCTGGATGGCCACA
Organism: Dendrobates tinctorius; assembly: GCF_039654945.1. NCBI lineage: Eukaryota > Metazoa > Chordata > Amphibia > Anura > Dendrobatidae > Dendrobates > Dendrobates tinctorius. The sequence continues at coordinate 60,199,409 of NW_027361728.1, forward strand.
AAGAAGGAAAGAATTAGTTTACTTGAATTAACTTCAGATGCCAGTACCCATATCTTTTCCTCAGGGCCATACGCCTTCCAGTGCACCAAGTATTGTAAAGAGCGGTGAACCATTTGTGAATCCATAATTCTTGCCACCTGAAATACCAAATTACCATCAACAATAATCGGTGGCGGTGACAAGGGTGATGTCTCCACAGGTGCTACATATTTTCTGAGCAATGAATTGTGGAAAATGTTGTGAATTTTAAAATTTATCAAGCCCCAAAAAAGCATTGCAACACTTTTAGATTTTTCCAGAACTGCATGGACCTTGTCAGGGTCCATCCGTAAACCTGCAGCAGACACTAGGAAACCAAGGAACTGAACCTCTTGTACAGTGAATACACATTTTTCTAATTTGGCGAACAGTTTGTTATCCTGCAAAACCTGTAACACCTTCCAGATGTGTACCTAATGTGACTTCAGATCAGGAGAGTATATTAAAATATCATAAAAATACACCACTACAAATCTACCCACAAGGTGATGAAAAATGTTGTTTAAATGTTGGAAAACGGCGGTGGCATTAGTCATACCAAATGGCATGACAAGGTTTTCATAATGCCCTTCAGGAGTGTTAAAGGTTGTCTTCCATTCATCCCCGTCCTTGATCCTAATCAGATTATAGGCACCCATGAGGTCCAGCTTAGACAACCATTTTGCCCCCACAATCTGATTAAATAAATTGGGAATGAGTGAGACGGGATAAGGGTCCCAGATTGTAATCCGACTTAACTCGCGAAAATCTAAACAGGGACGCAGGCCCCATTCTTTCTTTTTAACAAATAAGAACCATGCTTCTATAGGGGAAGAGGAGGGTTAATATGTCCCTTATCAAGTCTCTCAGAGATGTAATCCTTCATGGCTAAAGGTACTGTCACACTTAGCAATGTACCAGCGATCCCGACCAGCGATATGACGCGGTCAGGATCGCTGGTACATCGCTAAGTGGTCGCTAGTGAGCTGCCACATAGGCAGATCTCACTAGCGACATCGCTAGGGATGGGGATCGCTACTTACCTGTCACACCAGGCGATCCTGCGTCCTCCCGCCCGGCTCCATGCGTCGCTCGTCCTCACAGCAGGAAGCGCCACAGGAAGCTGACGACGAGAAACAGTCCTGAACGTTCTCGCGCGATCAGCGATAACCAGCGGGGGAGCCGGTCGTAGGTAAGTATCAGACACAGAGATATCGCTAGCAATATCGCTATAACGTCACCAGTTATAGCGATATTGCTAGCGATATCTCTTAGTGTGACATGCCCTTTACCTTTCAGGGCCAGACAGATTGTATGATCTGGTTTTGGATAACTTCACTCCAGGGAGAAAGTTTATGGGGCAATCATACACACAGCAGAGACACAGTTCCTGGCACCTCTTTTCTGAGAATACATTCACAAAATCAGACAGAAAGAAGGTATGGTTTTAGTGGAAACATTAGAAACAATTACACCTAGGAAATTATTCTTGCAGAAATCACTCCATTTGACTATTTGTCTAGACTGCCAGTCAATACTCGTATTATGCAATGTTAGCCAGTAAAGGCCTTACACAATAAGAGTAGAGAGACCTTCCAAGATATAAGAAGAAAGGAGCTTCCTGTGAAGAGCACCTATGTGCAGGTTCACATTATGCACTTCTTGAGTAAAATTTCCTTAAGAGGTGCAGAGTCAATTGCAAATATGGGGAAGGGCTTTGCCAGAGTACTACAGAGAAGACGAAGGTCCTGTGCGAACGGAGCATCCACCATATTGGTTCCCACCCCACTATCCAAGATGATAGATATTTTCTCAGTTTTTATACCAATAACCACTTCCGTGAGTCAGAAAAACTGAGATACACATGCAGGGGAGATATATGCAACCAGGTTGATATCCTCCAAATAATCTGGGTTTTTTCCAATGGCTTTTTTTGGTTTGGTAAAGACGGACAGACCCTAATGAAATGCCCCTTTTGACCACAGAAAAAAAAACACAACCCCGTTTAGCGGTGAACTGCAAGAGACTCATACCGAGGGGTGGCCCCTCCTAACTGTATCAGTTCAGCAGAGCATACTGGGAGAACCTCGGTTTTCGGTAGTACCATGGGGTCAGAGTCACAGCAGGTCTATTCCTGAGGCATTTATCTATGCATATGGCGAGAGCAATGGCAGCCTCCAATGACTCAGGAGTTTTGTAAAGCGCTAGTGCGTCTTTTAGTCTTTCAGATAAGACCTGACAAAACTGACTACTTAGGGCAGGATCATTCCACCGGGTGTCAGTGGCCCATCTACGGAACTCTGAGTAGAATTCCTCTGCCGGCCGGTTTTCCTGCTGGAGCTTACATAGCTTAGACACAGCAAGGGAGACATGGTCCAGATCATACATGAGGCCTAGAGCCACAAAAAAACCATCAACCAACTGGAGAGACAGTGAGTCTGGTAGAAGTGAAAGGGCTTATGATTGAGGATCTCCTTGAAGAAGAGAAATAATGATCCCAACCCGTTGCTCCTCGCTCCCAGATGAACAAGAACGATGCCTAAAATAAATCTTGCAGGCTTTATGGAACACAAAAAGTTTATCCTTTTCCCCAGAAAACCTACCCAGGAGTAGCAGCTTAGGTTCCCATTCAACCTGACTGCACACCAGACCAACAGTCTACTGCTGTGAGAACCTAGCTTGCAGGTCTTGACAGTTCAAGTGACAGAACCTGCAATTGTTTGGCAAGGACTGCAATGGGATCCATACCAAGATATAAAATGTGGCTCCATTGAAAATGATTAATGCCAGTAAACTAATTTGGTTCTTCCATGCGGCCCATCTGGAAAAACCCAGTGTCACATCCCCCTGCAAGACCTGGAGTTAGATAGTCATGTCAGGTAATGAATGGCAGGTCTTCTTTAGAGATGGTGTGATTTGTGTCCCATAGTAAATTGATTTAGTTTCTTCTGGTGCTGAAGAGGTGAACGATCCTTTCTATGCTGGTCAGAAACATGCAGCTGCATTTCAGCTGCTTCTGATCTCGTTATTACCTCTTCCTATATAAACGGGTCACACCTTCTTGTCTCAGCTGATGAAAATATCACGCTGTGACAGTCTTAGGTAAGGAAAGGGGAGCCTCAAACTGTTCCTGGAACTGGGACCTGTCACGGGGGTACTCTTGAAGGTAGAGAGGCCCAAGTCTCTGACCTTACTATCTCCTGTTAAACTTTGATCTGTCTCCTTCCCCACCCCATGAGTGATGGGACAGAAATGTAATGTAAACAAGACACCAAGACCAAACAGGGATGACAGAAAACCTCTATCATACAAATGCACTAACCAACAATAGGGAATAGAAAAGGGACAGGGAGGAATAAACTAAATGGAAACGGGGACCAGAAGATAAACACACACGTACTACAGCAAACCACAGAAGACCTCTACTCCAACCACTTATCTTTAGCACACAGCACAGGAACATTATTTTTTCATTGACAGTGACAGAAGAAACTAAATCCATATAATATGGGACACAAATCACACCATCTCTAAAGAAGACCTGTGATTCATTCCCCGACGTGACCGTCTAACTCCAAGTCTTCCAGGAGGATGTGACACCTTCATGACACTGCCTCTGCAAAACACACGTAATGCTTACAAACTTTTTATTAAGACATGTGATTCCACAAAATAACTTTGAAGAGTTATACCTTAAAAGCCATTGTAGGTGACCACCTGACAAAACTGCTTAAAGGGAATCTGTCACCACATTTTTGCGCTGTATGTAAAGTAGTTGGGTCCGGTTCAATGGGCGGCGTTTTTGCCCCTTCCCTCCACCCCTCCTTGGCCGCTGTACACAATATTTCAGGTAATTTCCGTAGTTTTCATCCATATTTTGCTTGTGCGCATTGCAATCTTCACTTGCACGTGCGCAGTATGCTTTGCTCAACTGCGAGCAAAGCCAGAAAAAAGTAGTTCGCATGCGCCGGAAGTACTATATCCCGGAAGTATTTTGCTGCCATTTCTGTGTTCCAGGACATAGTTCACTGGTGCATATGCACTAATGCTTTTCGGCTTTGCCCGCAGTTGGGCAAAACATACTGCGCGTGCGCGAGTGGAGATTGCAATGCGTAAGTGCGAAATATGGATGAGAACTATGGAAATTACCTGAAATATTGCGTACAGCGGTCAAGGAGGGGTGGAGGTAAGGAGCAAAAACACCGCCCATCGGACCGGACCCAACTAGTTTACATATAGCGCGAAAATGAGGTACCAGATTCCCTTTAAGAAAATGCCGTGTGTGTAAAGCTGCCAAAGTAAAAAGGTGGTACTTTGAGGAATCCAAGGTTTAACACATATTCTGGATTGTATCACAAATGGTTTTTGAATCAATGTTCACATTTCAATAAGAATAAGGAAAACTTCTGCATGAACAAGTGTGTGCAAACTTGATGGGTACTGTATGAGAAAAAGACATTATGAGCCTATGTTATACTTAGGGGTCATGTATATTTTTAATATCTCAATGTTAATAAATGTTTAACTCCATATCAACATGGATTTATGAAGGATCGCTCCTGTCAAACTAACCTGATCAGCTTCTATGAGGATGTAAGCTCTCAAATGGACCAAGGAGAATCATTGGATGTCATTTATCTCGACTTCTCTAAAGCATTTGACACTGTCCCACATAAAAGATTGGTAAGTAAGATGAGAAAGCTTTGGCTAGGGGAAAATGTGTGTAGATGGGTAGGTAGCTGGCTTAGTGATAGAAAACAAAGAGTGGTTATTAATGGTGCATACTCAGATTGGGCCAGGGTTACTAGTGGGGTACCACAGGGTTCCGTATTGGGCCCCCTACTATTTAATATATTTATTAATGATCTAGTGGATGGCTTACACAGTAAAATATCAGTATTTGCAGATGATACAAAACTATGTAAGGTAGTTAACACAAAGGAGGACAGTTTGCAACTACAGACAGATTTGAGTAAATTGGAGAATTGGGTTGAAAAATGGCAAATGAGGTATAACGCAGATAAGTGTAAGGTTATGCACATGGGAAGGAGAAACAGATGCTACAATTACTTACTAAATGGGAAACTGCTGGGGAAATCAGACATGGAAAAAGACTTAGGCATCTTAGTCAATAAGAAGCTAAATTGGAGTGCCCAGTGTCAGGCAGCTGCCACCAAAGCAAATAGGGTCATGGGATGCATTAGAAGAGGTCTGGGGACACGAGATGAAAACATAATTCTCCCTCTGTACAAATCACTCGTCAGACCACACTTGGAGCATTGTGTGCAATTTTGGACGCCGGTGCTCAAGAAAGACATTACTGAACTTGATAGGGTTCAAAGGCGGGCTACTAAAATGATAAATGGAGTTGGTTCACTACAATACCCAGAAAGGTTAGCAAAATTAGGTCTATTTACTCTAGAAAAGAGAAGACTTAGGGGAGACCTAATATATATGTACAAGTATCTCAGAGGGCAATACAGAGATCTCTCCAATGAACTGTTTGTACCAAGGACTGTGACAAGAACAAGGGGGCATTCTCTTCATTTGGATGAAAGACAATTTCTGCATCAGCATAGAAGAGGGTTCTTCACGGTAAGAGCAGTGAGGCTCTGGAATTCTCTTCCTGAGTAAGTGGTGATGGCCAACTCACTGAATGAATTTAAGAAAGGAATGGATGCTTTTCTTGTGAGTAACAGTATAGAAGGTTACGAATAACATAATATTATAGATAGATGGTTGACCCAGCTTAGGGGAAGGAATTTTTTTCCCTATGGAGAAAATTGACTTCTACTCTGTGGTTTTTTTGCCTGCCCCAGGATCAACAATGCAGAACAGCTGCACTAAAAATAGGCTGAACTAGATGGACATAAGGTCTTCCTTCAGCCTTCAAAACTATGTTACTATGTTACTATGTATAATGCTATATTGAAAGGGATTTGTCAGCAGGTTTTTGCTATGCAATCTGAGGACAGCATGAGGTGGCAGCTGAGACAATGAATTCAACAATGTGTCACCTTTGTGGATGTGTTCTGTTGTTTACTTAAATTAAGGTTTTTTTCAGTAGAAGATAATCAATGCTGGACTATAGCAGCACATGAGCCCTGGTCCAGCCACGTCAATAGAGTATGTACACAGAAAGCCTTGTGTGGGCAGATTACCTTTCTCAGTTCTGATTCATGCTGCATCTAAAAACTGACTCTCACAACTCCTGCACCCAGCAATACATTGTTGTAATCAGGCTCACATGCCCTATATTATGTTAGGGCCCCGTCATACATAGCGATGCACCAGCGATTCCGACAACGATATGACCTGTCAGGATCGCTGGCGTGTCGCTACATGATCGCTGTTGAGCAGCCAAACAGGCACCTTCACCAGCGATCAGCACCAGGGACACGCGGGTAACAAGCGACGCACGTCGCTTAGTTACCCGCTGTTTATGTTACAAACCAGCGAGCTGGTGCAGGGAGCTGGTAACCAAGGTAAACATCGGGTTTCTAAGCGCCGTGGTGCTTAGAAATCCGATGTTTACCTCGGTTACCAGCTCCCTGCACCAGCGCGCTGGTTTCTAACGTACACATCGGGTTTCTAAGCGCCACGCGGCGCTTAGAAACCCGATGTTTACCTTGGTTACCAGCTCCAGCTCGCTTCTCTCCCGCCTGCCACACGCAGCGATGCGTGCTGACCAGGGGAGACCAACGATCAAAAAAATGTCCAGGCCATTCAAGCACGATTAGTGATACCCGGCAGGGGGGCCGGTCGCTGATAAGTGTCACACACAGCGATTTTGCTGGTGAGATTGCTGTTGCATCACAAAACTTGTGACTCAGCAGCAATCTTGCTAGCGAGATCGCTGTGTGTGACTGGGGCTTTACCCTCATATTAAATAGCAAAAACCTGCTGACAGATTCCCATTAAGAAGTTTACTTGTAGAAAAATGGAACTTTACTCATATACAGTACATTTTTGTCATGTATTTTAAAAAGAGATTGGTCATTTTAGTTTTCAGCCAAAACATATAATTCCATAATTTATTGACAAAGTTGGGGTGGGGTTTGTTTATATGTAAAATCACTCCTAAAACCTACCCTATGTGATTATATATGTGAGGCTAATAAAATACTGAAGGAGGTTTGTTTTAAGTCTCCAAATATAATGGAAGTGACAGACGATGAGGCAGCAAATCACTGGGAGAAGTAATTATTATGGGGAACTTCAACTACCCAAAATAAATTGGGGAGCAGAAACCTGCAGGTCCAGCAAAAGAAACAGGTTTTTGACAACAATGAAATGCAATTACCTTTCACAACAGGTTCAAGACCCAACAAAAAAGGGGCACTTCTAGATCAAATATTGACCAACAGGCTAGAAAGCATATTAAATATACTAGTTGGGGGTCATTTGAGTAATAGTGATCACAAAATAAGTTTCAGGTATCACTTAATAAGATGTATAGTAGAGGGGCTGCAAGGACACTAAACTTCAGAAAGGTGATTTCCAACAGCTGAGAGATGATCTTAGTGCCATAAACTGGGACAATGGCTTGAGATATAAGTGAACACAAAGTAAATAGGACACTTTCATTATCATCCTGAATAGGACCTGTACACAATGTAAACCACAGATTTATGTTCAAGGAATCAGCGTAGGGTATCAATTTATATTGCACAAATAGGAAAAAATGGGCTAAAAGAAGCCCTAGCCAGCTCACCAACCACAGCCACAGCACGGAACCTCGTCTGGACCCAACGATAGTTGATAGTAGACAAAAACATGAGGGGCGTTCCAGTTTGCAAACCTAGAAAATGTGGAGTTTCGTACACAGGACCTTTCTATTAGAACATGTGATAGAAGGTGATAGCGTCATTGGTCTCTATGGAACATAGGCATTGTAGTAATGCTCACAGGCCCTTTGGCTTGCTCATGTGATCTACATTGCAGTTCTCATTGGTTAGCATGAAGTATAAGGTTTGCATTATGTCAGTAATTTGCAGCTGTGATAAAGACCCATGTAGGGTCGAATCGCGTAGCTGTTATTCCAGTGCCTCATAGCACATCCATCCATTCTTGAGGAGTAAGCCGCTGTACTATTTTAATTTTTTCAATAAATCAAGAAATTTTATCAGCTGGAACGTCCCTCATGTTTTTGTCTACTATCAATTTATATTATTTACAAATTCCTGAAGGCAAATAAATCCTAATTAAAGATTCCGAAATCTAAAAATCAGCTTTTATTTATTCATTTAATAGTTAGGTTTTAAGTGCTCTTATAAAATTGCACATACTGTGATGGTCAGTAATCACAAAAACCTTATTCTAAGTGAAGGCTACAGCCTTACCCCCTGAGGACACCAGTAATGGTGAAACATGCTGGGGAGGAAGCTGGTTTATTATTTTAAAAGTAATACTGTTTTGGTTAAGTGAATACTAAGCAATATTGTAAGGTCCGTGGCCTTGCTATGCATTAAAAGTTCACTATTGGAAAGGTACTCGGCCTTGAGAAAATAAATTGTATAGAAAAGTGGGGAAATTAGAACAGCTGCTAGTATCCAGGTGGAATTACATCCTAAAAAATATGAGTGTCAGTGAAAAAATTAGACTGTGTGATCAAGGCATAAACCATTCTCCAATAAATGTAAAAAATGGAGGCAGTACACCTAAATTAGAAATATATTAAAAACTTAATGGTTCGTAGTGACGTTAACGTTTTGGTCCAATTGAGGACCAAATCAAATTTTTTTTTAATTTGCTTTTGTCAGCTTTGATTAATTTTGCCCAAAAATTAAATTTGCAGCCTGTCGATTTGACGTTAATCACAATATTGCAAAAAGACTCCTGAAAAAAGATATATACGCATATAATACTCTAAATATTTCTTAGGAATGTATCGACTCCTTTTCCATCATTTTTTGTTCTGAACAGCAAAGCAGCAGTGAGAACACCTTTATAACTCCACCTACACATTTCCCACTACTCCCCAGCTTCACACACTGCATGAGCACAATCTCCTGCAGGAAATAAGAGTAACTCACAAAGCACCATTACACCAACCCTGACAGTAAAGATTATCCACTGCTCCTCCTCACGGACATGGATGACAGGATGGATGGATGGATGGATGGATGGATGGGGAGAGATCTGAATGTAAAGACTCTCAGTACTATAAGTATAATGAAGTCAAATGCTTAACAGTGACAATAATAACCAAACAAATTCAAACTATATAAAAATACATTTCTGACATTTAAAAAAATATCAGTAACCAATGTATTCACTGTTCTTTTCAATAGCAGTCATAGGCTGTCCATCCATGGAGTCTGTCAATTTGTTAATTTGTGGACACCAACCACAGCCTCCCAGACACTGCTCAGTTGAGTCATCATTCCTGACTTGACTGACAGTTGCCCAACCTCCTGTCTTTGCCCTCCCCTGTAAAACCTGCCCCTCTCAAAACATCTGATAACCGCCAACAAAGTGGTCATGTATCTGGGTTTGAACCTTTGCGCCTGTGCTTTGTGGTCAACTTTTCTGGCAACCGAGCCACAGCTTTTCTCTGGGTGTTTAGTTTCTGTTATGCTTGCTTCAGTCTTTTAGAGTAACTAGTGTTTTCACTTACTCATTTGCCGCCCAATCACCTTTCGGATGTGGGTATATATTTTTTCCACCTGCTGGTATTTCTTGCTTGTGATATTCTCATTTGGATGTACAGCCATACTGCTGTAGTTTAAATCAGTCAGTGAAAGATGAGCTAGGGTTTATCTCTCTGCTGCTTATGTTCTTTACCCTGCACCTATCTTCTGTTTCTTTTTAGATAGTAGGCTGCATATTCTCTATCATTATGTACTGAATCTTTTATTTTGTATTTCGCAGTTTGCTTTATTCACTCTGGGATCACTTTCTATTTCAGCACACTTTCCCTTCTGTAGGTAATCTGCACTCTGCTCTGTGCTCTGGCTCTTTTGGAGGAATGTGAAGCGTTCAACAGCCTTTCATGCAGCATAGGTCCAAATTGCCATCATCTAGTCTATGTTTAGGGCTATCTCAGCTCTCCCAGGAACCACTAGGGACTGAGGGGTCAGGTTTAGAGATGAGCGAATTTGTTTAGAAAACAATCGCCAAACATAAATTTGGCACAGATATGGCACATTCATATTCGTGATCGGAAACACAAGCAAAATTTTATAAAATCTGTAAAAATTGGTAACATTCGGTAAAAGTGCGGGAAAATATTTTCTTTGCCACAAAAATATTTTCAGCACTTTAGCAACGATAATAATAGCGTATAATGAGCGTTTGGCACGTATTTGATGAGGGGAGGGGGTTTTCAGAGCCCAGAGGTGTTAGAAAAATTCTAATTTTTTCTGTTGCTGAATGTAATACAGCCCGCCATATCCCACATTGTCATTTTGTGGTGGTGATATGAAGCTGTCTGCAGACCTCAAGCACATTAAAATAATCTTTTTTCTATTGATAAACGTGATACAGTCCGCTATATCCAACCTTTTTATTTACTGGTGTTGAAATTGTTCTGTGTGCAGAGCTGTTGCACATTAAAATTAATTTATTTTATTTTTTTAACAAACATGATACAGCAGCCAAGGTCTGAGTATGAAATTGTTTTGAGCCTATCTTCTAGATTATGTGCTTCTTTGGCATCCAATTTCTCACAGGCATCTTTTATACCTAGCTTGAGATGCACATCTGTTACACCTATCATCTGATGAGCATCAAACACTCTCTGGTAATTGGTGTTGGGTAGATGAGTAATAGTTGCAGGCTGGATCCTAGATCTTGTACTTCACATAGCCGCCCTGTTATTGATTCTGTTGTATGTTCCCATTCCCGCCCCAAAAATTTCTGCTACTAACATCATACAGAGGGGATGTGTCACTTTTAAATTGTTTGGAGCATCTTGCCAATGTAGTACAGGCCTTATCGACAGACCCCCCAAAAATTCTTCTGATACTAACGTCATACAGTAGGGGTCATGTCACTTTCAATCCCTTTACCCCCAAGGGTGGTGTCATGATCCATGCTGGATTATGACAGATTTTGAATAAGTAACCTTTTTTCCTTTGAGCTGGTTGCTTGGAGTTGGTTTTGCCCCCCGGTGGCCATTCGGGTTATTGCACGGTGGTGTCTTTTGTTCTAGTTTGCCCCCGGTGGTGGTTAGTGTTATTGCACATGATAATGAAGCAGGTGTGATTTCTTGGGTCCTGCCTATAAAGGTGTAGCAGGTGGTTTCATTCACTGTTGGTGATATTGCTCATTTCCAACCAAGACTGGTGAAGGAAGGAACTACAGAGAGCAGCTCAGGGGAGCTCTCGTGTAAAGTCTGGTGAAGGAAGGAATTACAGAGAGGTGTTCCTTGCAGCTCTGACAAAGCTTGGAGAAGTAGCAGCTATTCTGGAGGAAAGTTGCATTCTGGTGGTGGACTCTGTTGCTGGGAGCAATGGCAACAGAGCCAAGCTAAGTGGTGTTTCCATGTTCATTTTTCCCTGGTGTGTATTAGTACAGCGGTGGGGCCAGTGCCTGCACCACCCAGCTGTCATGATCCAGGGTGGATATGACATTGAAGAAGCACATGTAACCTTTTTTTTCCTAAAGCTGTGCGCTTTAGTGTGTTTTTTTTGCCCCCGGTGGCCATTGGGATTATTGCGCTTGGTGTCCTTTGTTCTAAGTTTGCCCCCGGTGGTGGTGAGCCTCATTGCACTCTTGGTTACTTTAGTTTTGTGCACATATTTATAAAACAGGTGTGATTGCTCTATAAAAGAGTGTCAGGTGTGGTTATCACTGTTGGTGATAGTCCTCAGTTACAAGCAAGCCTGGGTGAAGGATGGAGCTGAAGGAGGGTCCCGGACAGCTCAGTGAGAGTCCTGGAGTGGCAGCTATGGTGTCTGCAAGGAGGGCTGGCATGGCTTGGTGGAGTTACAGCTATGGTGTCAGCAAGGAGTTCTTGCATGGCTTGGTGGAGTGGCAGCTATGCTGTAGAGCTGCACTCATGATGCTGGACTCTTTTGCTGGAAAGCTGGACTCATATGCTGGACAGCTGCACACAGGTGGTGGACTCTGTTTGCTCCAAGGCTGCACTATGGTGTTGGAGTCGGTTGGAGGAAAAGATGCACGCAGGTGGTGGGCTCTGTTGCTGGGAGCGTAAGCAACAGAGCAAAGCTAGGTGGTGTTTCTCTGTTTTGTCTCTTTTCCTTTTGTGTGTTTTAGTGCAGTGGTGGGATTAGTTTCCGCACCGTCCACTTCACTAGTGAGGGTTTAGGTGCAGGACGAGTCAGGGTTTTTAGGTTCCTGATCGTCGCCTGGTGCAGAACCGGCCTAGAACGTTAGGAGTGTAGAGACACTGACTCAGGGGAGTGCAGGAGGTCTCCACTTCCCCGTTCCTTATCGCAGGACCACCATTGTTATTGTTACCCAGGTTTTCCCTTTTATTGTTTAAATTTGCCTTACTGGAGGTGAGGTATCCAGACATATGTGAATTTCTGAAATTCGCCTGTTGGAGGCGGTGTATCCAGCTGCAAGTTTTATTATTATTTAAATTCGCCCAACTGGAGGCGGTATATCCAGGGTCACATGTGTCATCTAAATCCGCCCTGCTGGAGGCGCTGTGTCCAGTCATGCATGGCCGTGACACCAGCTTCCTAGCAAGGGATAGGTGTAGGGTGTGCTAGGGTGACAGGTTCCGGCTCGGTGACAGGTGTGGAGCCTGTATAGGGAACGTTAGGAGTTTGAGGGACACTGACTCAGGGGAGTGCAGGAGGTCTCCACATCCCCGTTCCCTATCGCAGGGCCCACCGTTGCAACTGTTTCCCCTTCCCCCATGTCTTGTTTTAGTTACCGGCCAGCTGGTCGTGTGTCACAGGACAGTTACACGTGCCGTGTCTTGTTGTTTTAGTTACCGACCTGCGGGTCGTGTCACACAGGACGGGTCCACGTGACAGGTGCTTTGCATGTTAATGACCAAGCCAATTTTTACAATTCTGACCACTGTCCCTTTATGAGGTAATAACTCTGTAATGCTTCCATGGATGCTGGTAATTCTGACATTGTTTTCTCGTGACATATTGTACTTCATGATGGTGGTAACATTTCTTTGACATTACTTGCGTTTATTTGTGAAAAAAACGGAAATTTGGCGAAAATGTCACAATTTTTCAACTTTGAATTTTCATGCCCTTAAAAGAGAGAAATATGTCGCACAAAATAGTTAATAAATAACATTTCCCACATGTATACATTACATCAGCACAATTTTAGAACCAAAATTTTTTTGTTAGGAAGTTATAAGGGTTAAAAGTTGACCAGCAATTTCTCATTTTTACAACACCATTTTTTTTAGAGACGACATCACATTTGAAGTCACTTTGAGGGGTCTGAATAATAGAAAATACCCAAAAGTGACACTATTCTAAAAACTGCACCCCTGAAGGTGCTCAAAACCACATTCAAAAAGTTTATTAACCCTTCATGTGCTTCTTAGGAATTTTTTAAGAATGATTAAAAAAATGAACATTTAACTTTTTTTTCACAAAAAAATTACTTTAGATCTAATTTGTTTATTTTACCAAGGGTAACAGGAGAAATTGGAACCCAAAAGTTGTTTTACAATTTGTCCTGAGTACGCTGATACCCCACATATGCAGGTTAACCACTGTTTTGGCGCATGGCAGAGCTCGGAAGGGAAGGAGCGTCGTTTGACTTTTCAATGCAAAATTGGCTGGAATTGAGATTGGACGTCATGTCGCATTTGGAGAGCCGATTATGTGCCTAAACAGTGGAAACCCCCCACAAGTGACACTATTTTGGAAAGAAGACCCCCATAAGGAACCTATCTAGATGTGTGATGAGCACTTTCAATAGAAATAAAAAAATCTTATTTTTTTAATCACAAAAATGATATTTTCGCCCCCAATTTTTTATTTTCGCAAGGGTAACAGGAGAAATTGGACCACAAAAGTTGTTGTGCAATTTGTTCTGAGTATGCTGGTACCCCATATGTGAGGGGGAACCACTGTTTGGGCACATGGCAGAGCTCAGAAGGGACGGAGCACCATTTGTCTTTTTCAACGCAAAATTGGCAGGAATTGAGATCAGACGCATGTCGTGTTTGGAGAGCCCCTGATGTGCCTAAACAGTGGAAACCCCCCTAACTCTAATCCTAACCCCAACACATCCCTAAACCTAATCTCATCCTAACCATAACCCTAATCACAAACCTAACCCTAACACACTCCTAATCCCATCCCTAATGCCAACCCTAATCCAAACCCTAGCCCTAATCCTATCTTTAGCCCCAACCCTAACCCTAACTTTAGCCACAACCCTAACCCTAATTATAGCCCTAACCCTAATGGGAAAATGTAAATAAATACACTTATTTTATTTTATTATTTTCCCTAACTAAGCGGGTGATAAAGGGGGCTTGATTTACTATTGATAGTGGGTTTTAAACAGGTTTTTATGTTTGGCAGCTGTCACACACTAAAAGATGCTTTTTATTACAAAAAATAGTTTTTGCATCACCACATTTTGAGAGCTATAATTTTTCCATATTTTGGCCCACAGAGTCATGTGAGGTCTTGTTTTTTGCAGGACAAGTTGATGTGTTTTTTCATTGGTACCATTTTTGGGCACCTGACATTTTTTGAAAGCTTTTTGTTCCAGTTTTTGTGAGGCAGAATGAACAAAAACCAGCAATTCATGAATTTCTTTTGGGGGGGTGTATTTATACCATTCCACGTGTGGTAAAATTGATAAGGCAGGCACAATCTAAATTTACTATCTGTATGTCTTTGTAGTGTGGGTAGAAAAATAATTACTGGGCGTAAACCCTTGCAAACAAGGGTAGAACATACAAACTCTTTGCAGATGCTGTCCTTGGTGTGGCTGTAACTCAGGACTACAGCGCTGCAAGACTGCTAATGTTTTTGCATTGACAACTGAATGTTTCTGTGGTTGGAAGGCTATCACTGTGATTCAAACTATGTGCCTCACTGCTGTGTTGGGGAAAACTACTCTCAAGATTGTCTTCCAGCATGTTTTGATACTGCGTCATGGGCGCATCCCTTTCTGTGGGGAAGCAACAGCCAAAATTTACTTTTGTATTGTGGCTAGAACACACTGGAAACCCAGTAGTCAGCAATATTTGGAATCATAACTATATGGATAACAATCATGTTGCAGATAGTGCTGCAAGAAGGCGCTCATGGGTCGGTCTCTTTCATGAGGTCCAACTCCACAGTGTGTTGGTGGTGATATAACATTCAAGCTTTCTTCCTCCATCCCCTCCTGACAACCACAGACAACATAGAGGTAATCATCATCGTCTTCATCTCCTAACTGTTGCTCGTCCATCACCTCTTACTTCTCATCCTTTTCATGGACAGACCTGAACGTATAGAAATTATTAATCCTAAATGTATCCTCCTCTGTTTCAGAGCAAAATGTCAGCCATTACATTGCTGTATTAGTATAAAGTGTAACAATATAAAAGTAAACTATTAAAAAAGTGTGCAAAAAATTGTTCAAATCACAGACAGACATTTTATGAGATAGATAACAGTTAAATGTCAGTATCTGAGGAATTGTATTTTGTTTTTGTAGTTTTTCAAAAACATTTATTCCCCATTTCATAAAATGAATTGCAGAAGAAACGCAGGCTCTTTCTTCGAGTTTAGATTGTTTTTTCAAACAATAATTAATTTTGGCTTCCTGCTTTCTCGTGCATGAAGAATTCAGAAAGAAATGTGTAATTGACAAGCCGCCAGCCTAGCTAAACTAATTCACTGATCAATCACAGTGTAAGTGCTGCAGGCACCTCACCTTTCTCTCTCTCCCACTGTCAATTAAATCTTTGTATTATTCCCAGACAACACTCATCTTCTTCATTGTTACAGTTGTACAACACTTTCTGTCTGGAGTATATGTCCAATGTTTTGGGGCTTTTTCTCCTCATCGCTATTGCAAAGCTGTGAGCTCTCACATTCACTATCTATTCTGAATCACCCTAAAATAGCTGTGATACTCCTAATCTTGGCTTTTATACATGCATTGATAGTCCCTACTGATTGGTTGTGCTATTGCATGTGATGTGATTGTTGGGCAGTGTTGGAAAGTATTGGAAGAAGCCCGCATGACAGCAATAGAGATCATGTGAGTTTTCTGAGGCTGGTGTAATAAGCTACTGCGTGTGTAAAATGATGGCAGTCATTTTCTCGTGACTTGAGCAAATTGTTTGAATTTGTAGGGGGCCTGTGAATTTCCTAAAATTTGACATTAATTTGATTTGAATTTAATTAACACTAGGCATATGAAATGCTGTTCACTTGTCTATAACCGTTTGTCAATAGCATTAGAAGCAATAGGATGTCTCTCTATGCTGTATATCTTTCTTTGTGTTGTTCGAGCCTCTAGATTTATAGTTAAAAACTCATTGGCACTAGAATTAAAAAAAAATAACCATCATATGTTACAATTAGATGAAAAACCAGATAGGCAGGAGCAGAGTTAACCTGTGGCTGTTGGGTCACCTCAATCAATGGGCTAACATGCAGCCACCTGGCAATTCCAATTAATCACCAGTCATCTGACATGATAGAACAGATACAGACACAGTGGTTTAAACCTCCTTCCCAATTTCCTGTTCAAAATCAGATTAAACGAGTTGACAAGATTCTAAAATGAGAAAGTAAAGCCTAATGAATCAATTCAGTTGGTGATATTTTGTAATACAAAGTAAGTAAAATCATACAAGGTAATCTCTGTGCTTTTAAAATAACAATAATTATTACTTTTTTTATATTGCACCATTCCACAGCACTTTACAATTCAAAAGGGTACTTGTGCAAACAATATTAGACAATATCAGACTTTACAGAGTAAGACATGGTTCACGAATATCCATCAGAGGGGTGGAAGCCCTGCTTGCAGGAACTCAATTTTTCCAATCTTTAAGAAAATTGGGATGACACAAAAGGTAAAATGTGATTGCATTATATGGCCCAGCTATCTATCCTTATAATAAATAATGGTGCTATGTAAAGGTGCATAAACCATAAACTGCAAAACAGCCAGTATTTGTCTACGTCCAGATACAAACTGAAGGAATTGATGGTAAAAAGGACCAGACTGTAACAACCATGTCCTACGATCCCGCATGGGTCCTCTCCTCCCACCATGCGGGGATGTCAACGTACTCACCACTCCAGTGTCATCTCCCTCCATCAGAACACGCCACACTGAATTCCAGCTGGGCGCCTAGTGCGTGTGCTTTCCTGCTCTTAAGGGGCAGTGACCACAAATGGTAAAATGCTCCCATTCAACAGCTGGGAGGCATTTAGTTAAAGTGTGCACCTTCAAAATGGCTCCCAGCTAACAGCTGGGAGGCATCTTGTATAAAAGGAACAGTCCCCAATAGGGAGGTGCCTGAGCAACCCCTTATAGTTTAGTGTTCGTGGTGTTGGTGTGTGCAACTGTATGTTGCCAGGTCTCCAGTCTTTCCTGTGTCATTCCATTAGTATAGTGTGTTCTTATCTTGTGGCTGCTCAAGCAGTTTCCTTATCCTAATCCTTAAATCGCGTTGGTGGTACCTGAGTCTGATCCCCTAGCCCTGTAATGACCAATCCTGAATCCGCAGTACCTAGTACTAGTGTGGAGAATTTCCTGTTGTATGCCATTTATTCTTTCTATGAAAGAAATGGCAAGATCAGCAGCGCTCAGGTTGGTGAAAAATGTCAAAGAGTCAAATGGCATCATAGTGTCTTGCCGAGGGTTATGAAGTAGACTGGTTTGGTAAGGTGAAGGGAAGAGTTATAGGTTTTCAGCATAATTTACTTAACATATTACAACAATGTCTAGTGCGACTACACTTTATTTTTATTTTTTTTTTTCTTTTTCAATTTTTATTTTTTTCATTATTATTCATTATTATTTTTATTTTAATTGTTTTAATTTTCTTCATAATTAGTATTTTTTATTTATCATTCATCCCATTTTAATATCACATTTTTTATCATTATTTATTTATACAGTCATATGTAAAAGTTTGGGCACCCCTATTAATGTTAACCTTTTTTCTTTATAATAATTTTGGTTTTTGCAACAGCTACTTCAGTTTCATATATCTAATAACTGATGGACTCAGTTATATTTCTGGATTCAAATGAGGTTTATTGTACTAACAGAAAATGTGCAATCTGCATTTTAACAAAATTTGACCAGTGCAAAAGTATGGGCACCCTTATCATTTTCTTGATTTGAACACTCCTAACTACTTTTTACTGACTTCCTGAAGCACTAAATTGGTTTTGTGACCTCATTGAGCTTTGAACTTCATAGCCAGGTGTATCAAATCATGAGAAAAGGTATTTAAGGTGGCCACTTGCAAGTAGTTCTCCTATTTGATTCTCCTATGAAGAGTGGCATCATGGGCTCCTCAAAACAACTCTCAAATGATCTGAAAACAAAGATTATTCAACATAGCTTTTCAGGGGAAGGATACAAAAAGTTGTCTCAGAGATTTAACCTGTCAGTTTCCACTGTGAGAAACATAGTAAGGAAATGGAAGAACACAGGTACAGTTCTTGTTAAGCCCAGAAGTGGCAGGCCAAGAAAAATATCAGAAAGGCAGAGAAGAAGAATGGTGAGAACAGTCAAGGACAATCCACAGACCACCTCCAAAGACCAGCAGCATCATCTTGCTGCAGATGGTGTCACTGTGCATCGGTCAACAATACAGCGCACTTTGCACAAGGAGAAGCTGTATAGGAGAGTGATGCGAAAGAAGCCGTTTCTGCAAGCACACCACAAACAGAGTCGCCTGAGGTATGCAAAAGCACATTTGGACAAGCCAGTTACATTTTGGAAGAAGGTCCTGTGGACTGATGAAACAAAGATTGAGTTGTTTGGTCATACAAAAAGGCGTTATGCATGGAGGCTAAAAAACACAGCATTCCAAGAAAAACACTTGCTACCCACAGTAAAATTTGGTGGAGGTTCCATCATGCTTTGGGGCTGTGTGGCCAATGCCGGCACTGGGAATCTTGTTAAAGTTGAGGGTCGCATGGATTCAACTCAGTATCAGCAGATTCTTGACAATAATGTGCAAGAATCAGTGATGAAGTTGAAGTTACACAGGGGATGGATATTTCAGCAAGACAATGGTCCAAAACACCGCTCCAAATCTACTCAGGCATACATGCAGAGGAAGAATTACAATGTTCTGGAATGGCTATCCCAGTCCCCAGACCTGAATATCATTGACCATCTGTGGGATGATTTGAAGCGGGCTGTCCATGCTCGGCGACCATCAAACTTAACTGAACTGGAATTGTTTTGTAAACAGGAATGGTCACAAATACCTTCATCCAGGATCCAGGAACTCATTAATAGCTACAGGAAGCGACTAGAGGCTGTTATTTTTGCAAAAGGAGGATCTACGAAATATTAATGTCACTTTTATGTTGAGGTGCCCATACTTTTGCACTGGTTAAATTTTGTTAAAATGCAGATTGCACATTTTCTGTTAG
Source organism: Dendrobates tinctorius (assembly GCF_039654945.1). Taxonomy (NCBI): domain Eukaryota; kingdom Metazoa; phylum Chordata; class Amphibia; order Anura; family Dendrobatidae; genus Dendrobates; species Dendrobates tinctorius. The sequence goes on from NW_027361728.1 coordinate 60,218,965, forward strand.
TACAATAAACCTCATTTGAATCCAGAAATATAACTGAGTCCATCAGTTATTAGATATATGAAACTGAAATAGCTGTTGCAAAAACCAAAATTGTTATAAAGAAAAAAGGTTAACATTAATAGGGGTGCCCAAACTTTTACATGTGACTGTATATATTTTCAATTTTTTTTCTCATTTATATTTTACTCTACTTTTTCTTGGACTGTCACATACATAGTACAATATTGGTCCTTAGTTTTTTTCCTTTTCATTTTTTATTCATTATTTTTTTATTACCATTGTTATTTTTATTATGTGCTAAATTCATATCCACTTTTTGATATATAAAAAAAAAACTGGGGTATTTGGTTTTTATATGTATTATTTTTAATATTTTTGTAACATTTGTAGTTATTTATTGTAATTAAGCGCTATTTTTTTGTCCGTGTTGGCACCTTGTTTGTTTCTATTGCTACGTTTTACCCTCACTAATATCTAATATAGGTATTTTAACCTTAAAGGGATTCTGTCATCTCAATTTGGTGCAGTATGTAAAGGAGTTGTGTCCAATCCAATGGGCAGTGTTGTGGCTCCTTTCCTCCACCCCTCCTTGGCCGCTGTACGCAATCTTTCTTGGAATTTCCGTAGTTGGCGTCCAGATTACGCGGGTGCACATTGCAATATCCTATCAAGCATTCGCAGTATGCTTTGCCCAACTGCGGGCAAAGCCGAAAAGCTTTAGTGCGCATGCGACGGTGAACTATGTCCCGGAAGTATTTCGCTGGCATTTCTGTGTCCTGGGACATAGTTCACCAGCGCATGCGCACTGACGCTTTTTGGCTTTGCCCGCAGTTGGGCAATGCATATTGCGCATGCGCGCAATCTGCATGCCAACTACGGAAATTCCAAGAAAGATTGCGTACAATGGCTAAGGAGGGGTGGAGGGAAGGAGCCACAGCACCACCCATCGGACCGGACACAACTCCGTTACATAACGTGCCAAATTGAGGTGGCAGATTCCCTTTAATCTCTTGTCCCACTATTCTCAGTCTTTGTGCAGTGGTTCCTTCCTTTTTGGTTTTGCACTATTTTCGAATGGTCTGCCATTCCTTTTTATACAGTAGATATGTATCACCTTGACAATTTTATTCACATTACACCTAGTGATATACATCTATTGCTTTTATTTACTAGAATACTGTGTACAGTTTTGGTATCCGGTGTGTAAGAAAGACATAGCTGAGATAGAGCAGGTGCAGAGAAGAACGACCAAGGTTATTAGAGAACTGGCGGGTCTGCAATACCAAGACAGGTTATTACACTTGGGGTTATTTAGTTTGGAAAAACGAAGGCTTAGGGGTGATCTTATTACAATGTATAAATATATTAGGGGACAGTACCAAGACCTTTCTAATGATCATTTTTACTCTTAGAACTGAGAGGGGACAAGGGGGCATCCTCTACGTCTGGAGGAAAGAAGGTTTATTCATAATCGCAGACGCAGATTCTTTACTGTAAGAGCAGTGAGACTATGGAACTCTCTGCCGTATGATGAGTGATTCACTACTAAAATTTAAGAAGGGAATGGATGCCTTTCTTGAAAAGTATAATGTTACAGGGTATATATACTAGATTCTTTGATAGGGCGTTGATCCAGGGAACTAGTCTGATTGCCGTATGTGGAGTCGGCAAGGATTTTTTTTCCCCAATGTGGAGCTTAGTGCTTGCTGCATGGGTTTTTTTTGCTTTCCTCTGGATCAACATGTTAGGCTATGGGTTGAACTAGGTGGACTTAAGTCTCCTTTCAACCTTAAATACTATGTTACTATGTTACTATATTACCTATATTATGGCCTAATTAGCAGACTATCGTTCATTACACCTGTGTTTGCACTATATTCATTCATGTATCAGTGACACATTTATATTGAATTGCCTAATAATAATAATAATAATAATAATAATAACATCCATTAGATCACTTAGTAAATATTCATTAATCAACATTGGTTAGGGAGACTTTCCAAATTATATCTTCATGTTTTTATAGCAATCAGTATAGTATACTGTATGTCATTCCATTACAATGACAAATACATTTTACAATGTTAAGTTTATTTTTTATAAAGGGGGGGTTGTCTGAATTTGAAGGTTCATTTTCATATTCTTTATAACAGGCAATTTGTGTTAGTAGAGTAGAGTCGCTTTTTGTTTCTTTATCTATAACAGAGAAGACTCACTAATTTTAATGGGCACAGTGCCATGCATTGTTTGCCTTTTTTGGCTGGGTGGCATTGAACATTTGCTGCTGTGTTTTCCTACCCAACAATCACAGGGATTGGTATAATGTGTGAACATCTTATTATCTAGACACACTTCTAAACTAAACTATATAAATTTGGAATGAAACTTAGGATAAAAGCAATGAGCAAGTACCCTTCAGCAAGTACATGAATAGTAATAATAAATGTAAATAATATAGGGTACTTTGTTGACACAATCTTGATCAGGACAGACCATAACTCTAGTAGTTCACTTCGTTAAGGGCCAGCAGGCCTCAAAATAGACGGGGACAGAGCAGAACCCAAGACTAACTGCTTGGTTCCTGCCCATGGAAAGCTATATGGGCAAAATGCACAATTCAAGTGAGGGGGGCAAGCCCCTACATGTTCAAAGTACAAAGATTGGGGCAGCAGGTGGCTCAGTGGATAGCACTGCAGCCTTGCAGTGCTGGAGTCCTAGGTTCGAATCCCACCAAGGGAAACATCTGCAAGGAGTTTGTATGTTCTCCCTGTGTTTGCGTAGGTTTCCTCCCACATTCTAAAGACATACTGATAGGGTATTTAGATTGTGAGCCCCATCGGGGACAGTGATGATAATGTGTGCAAACTGTAAAGCACTGCGGAATATGTTAGCGCTATATAAAAATAAAGATCATTATTATTAAAGATTTAAAGCAAAAATGGGCTAGCGCGCCTCTTGGTATAAGTGCAAGGCTAAGATGGACATTCACATTGTAGCCATTACATACAAAACCTAAGATAAAAAGAGAGCAAATACCCTACAGTAAGTAAATGAATAGCAATAGTACCCAATCACATACCTCCCAACCATCCCGGATCTGGCGTGACAGTCCCGATTTTGACCCCCCACTCGCTGTCCCGCCCGGGAGCTTATTTTTCCCACATTGCACTGAGCCGCCATGCCCCCCATGCACCGGCCCCATCTTCGACCTCCCAGAGAGACCCACCAGCCACCGCAGCCCCTCATTGATAAATCCCAGCAATGACGTTGCTGGGCTGCTCTGTGCACACAGGACCTGTGATGAGATCACAGGAGGGGAGGAGTCAGGGTTCACATGATCAGGGACCTCTGTCCAAGGCCCCTGATCATGTGACCCCTGACTTCTCCCCTCCTGTGACCTCATCACAGGTCCCGTGTGCACAGCCCTCGGTGTATGCAGGACTCTGCTGTGCTGGTTGTCATTGTGCTGGATGAGGGAAGTTTATGTGAGGGTCAGGAGGGGTTTACAGTGTGGATGTAGCAGAGCAGTATGTGTACAAGGTGTACGGAGCGGAGCCGTGTGTGTATGAGGTGTATGGAGCCGAGCCGTATGTGTACGAGGTGTACGGAGCCGAGCCGTGTGTGTACGAGGTGTACGGAAAGGAGTCGTGTGTGTACGGAGCGGAGCAGTGTCTGCGAGGTGTATGGAGCGGAGCCGTGTGTGTACGAGGTGTATGGAGCGGAGATGTGTACAAGGTGTACGGAGCGGAGCCATGTGTGTACGAGATCTATGGAACGGAGCCGTGTGTGTACGAGGCATTCAAAGCGGAACCGTGTGTGTATGAGGTGTGTGGAACCATGCGTGTACAAGGTGTATGGTGGGGAGCATTAATACCTCCCAGCCATCCCAGATCCAGTGGGACAGTCCCGATTTTGAGAGTCTTCCCCACTGCCCCGGCAGGGAGCTTACTTTTCCCGTGGACACAGGCGTACATGGCAGAGCCCCGAGGAGCACTTTAAAATTCGCACATGACGTTCCACTGGAAGTGACGTGCTAGAAGCTGACCGAAAATAAGGTAATTTCGGGAGGAGATTGTGACGGAACCATGGAGGCACTTCAGAGAATGCTTCAGATCTTTCACCATGTCCTCCTCTGACAGCGGGATTGCCTTGTAATCGGGGATGCTGGCCATGTGAGCGGATCATTATATGTCCTGCACCGGGATGCTCAGGTGGGCATTACAATGGGAGCCGGGCTGCTATAGTATCTTTATAGAATCTTTCTCTCTCTGTTTCTTTCTCTCTCTCGCTAATCTTTCTTTTTTCATTTCTCTCTCTGTTCTTTCTTTCCTCTCTTTCTTTCTCTCTCTCTGTTCTTTCTTTTGCTCTGTTCTTTCTTTCCCCTCTTTCTTTTTTTCTCTCTGTTCTTCCTTTCTCTCTCTCTGCTCATTCTTTGTTTTTTCACTCTGTTCTTTCTCGCTCTGTTTTTTCTCTCTCTGTTATTTCTTTCTTTCTCTTTCTCTGTTCTTTCTTTCCTCTCTTTCTCTCTCTCTGTTCTTTCTTTCTTTTTCTTTCCCATCTTTCTTCCCCCTCTCTGTTCTTTCTTTCCCCTCTTTCTTTTTTCTCTATCTCCACTCTTTCTTTCTCGCTCTGTACTTTTTCTTTCTTCTTTCTTTCTCTGTTCTTTCTTTCACCTTTCTCTCTCTGTTCTTTCTCCTCTTTCTTTCTCTCTCTATACTTTCTCTCTCTAAACTTTCTTTCTCTCTCTCTTCTCTCTCTCTGTTCTTCCTTTCTTTCTCTCTGTTCTTTCTTTTTTCTCTGTTCTCTTTCTTTCCCCTCTTTCTTTCTCTCTGTTCTTTCTTTCTCTCTCTGTTTCTCTCTCCCTTTCTGTTCTTCCTGTCCCCTCTTTCTCTCTCTTTCTTTCTCTCTCCCTCTCTGTTCTTCCTTTCCCCTCTTTCTTTCTCTCTCTGTTCTCTCTCTCTCTGTTTCTTTCTTTCTTCTCTCTTTGTTCTTTCGTTCCCCTCTTTCTTTCTCTCTCTGTTTCTTTCTTTCTCTCTGTTCTTTCTTTCTCTCTCTGTTCTTTGTTTCCCCTCTTTCTTTCTCTCCTTTCTTTCTCTCTGTTCTTTATTTATTTTCCTCAGTACCAGTCAGTTTGCCAACAGTACCAGCCACTGTGCCCATAATGACAGCCACTGTGCCCTCAGTACCAGTCAATGTGATCAGCAGTACTAAATCGGTATGGTTGGGGCGAGGACATGGGAGTGACTAGTTGTGAAATGGGTGTGGTCGGGGTGTGGCAAACCACAGCCTTTGTACCTCTTTCCCTTCTTCAAAAGTTGGGAGGTATGCTGTTATGTATGGGTCACTGAGGAGGACGGCAGGAACAGGCTAAGCCACCAGAAAGCCAGAGAGGTTGGTAACTAAGCAGATTACAGACCCCTGATCCTATCAACACAACTAGCAGTAGCTGTGGAGCGTTCCTATGCTGCCCTAGATGCTTCGTCACAGCCAGAGAACTAACTAAGCCTAAAGCCAGAAAGGTGAAATCTAAACTGCCCCAGAGCAGATCCCCAAAGGAATAGACAGCCCCCAAACATATATTGTCGGTGAGACATGATGAGACACAAACACAGGCAGAGAACAGACTGCGCAAATGGTGGGGCCCAAGCTGTCTAGACAGGGCAGGACAGAAAAGATACTGTCTGCAATCACACACAAAACCCTAAAAAAATCCAACACACCTGATATAGAAAAAACCTGAGGCCACACGACCTCACCCCCGCTAGATCAGCATTCTGGTATAAACTGGAAGCAAAGCAAAAGATACTAACATAACAGGGGACTGAACAAACTGACAGAAGCTGTAACATATGGAGCGGGGCCCAGCGCTGCCCCCAGCAGGGAGTATGCTGAACCCTAGCAACAAAGCAGAAAGCAAAAAAAAGGCACAACCAGATTAGATGCAAAGGATTAGCAAAAGAATCACTTAACTGAATCATGCAGATCAGGCAGGAGACAAAAGAACTCCAGATGCACAAGGAGGAAATCACCAGCAACCACAGAGAGCAGCCAGCTCAATTATATGCTCCCAGCCAGTAATCCCAGGTTCCCAATTATCGTCGTCAGGTGGGAAACTTCCATCAACCTGGCCAGCTCCACTACTCCCAGTAACCACCAGAGGGAGCTTCGACTCAGAATTCCGAGCAAGAGAATTCACAACAGTATGCCCAATCAGGATTGTCTCTAACTCTAGTAGTTCACCTTGCTATATATTAATTAGCAGACAAGATCAAGCATAGTCGGTCAATAGAGCTTATTCCTCATTCAACCCTCATAAAATGTACTGAATTTTTTTCTAGATGTTTATATGTGATTGGCCTGTCATGTCATCTGCTTTGCATTGGTGAAGGTGATTAACTTGAGATCCTCTATATGAATGATGTGTACATTGGCCACAATCTGTGATAAAGTTCTTAACGTGAGCCAATCTCACCAATTTCATCAGTATTGGCAAACCACCTAATGTGCATGGGGTTTTCCAAACTCTACTTTTAAATATTATGTCAGAGGACATTAGACTCGGGCACTTCAAATTTAAAGGCTGAACTTTTTCTTTTTCCTGGAAATAATCAGTCGCCAGAGCAGTCTGTCAGACGCTTACTTTTCTTTCCTTATACATTCATGTGCATGAGGAGGTTGAAATAGGGGTTAGCCAAAAACTATCTGTTTTGGATAGCTATCAAAATATTAACCCCTTTCAGACATCGGGAGTAATAGTACGCCAATGTTGGACTCCCCCCTCAGCCACCGGAGTCCGCACCTTTTTGGGCACATGACAGCTGATCTATACAGCTGACATGTGCCGACAACAGCCACGGGTGAAATCGCAATCCACCCATGGCTGTTAACTAGTTAAATGCTCGTGTCAATTTCTGACAGTGGCATTTAACTCACGCTCACTGGAAGCACGTCGTAAATCATGCCCATTGGTTTTCAAACATTTTTATTGGATTTTAGTAAATAACAAGGGTTGGGAAAAGGGGAGTAAAGAAGGGAAAGAAAGGGAATTAAAGGGAAAAGGGTGGGAAAGAGGATTAAGGGAATAAAAAGTAGAGAACTCAAGTCTTTTTAACAATGCCATACAATTACATGAATATACATAAGTAATGTATCAAAACCCATACAATGCACATATATATATGAAGCCAAGTTAGCGAATTCAAACCGCACCAAGTATAATTAAGTGTTACAGAATTTAGTGTTCCAAACCTTCCATTTGTTGGAATATCTGATTAATCCATCATTAACGGTTGCAAATCTCTTTTCTATGGAACTATGCTGATGAAGTCTGTCCAAAATTTCACAAAATAATGGTGGGTCAGATTTTTTCCACCAGTAAGCAATTGTATTCTTTACTACTAGAAAGATATGTATGATAACAAATTTAACTGACGGGTCAACAAGTTCCAAGTCTATAGACAGCAAAGCTCTTTGGGGAGTGATTTTGAAATTTTGGAAAAAGGAATTGATATGCAGTGACACTCTGTTCCAAAGATCTTTAATCTTCGGGCAGCCCCAGAACAGGTGAAAAAGGTTTCCTTGTTGACCACAGTTCCTCCAACAAAGGGGAGAATGCTCCTGGTTTATATGCGATAATCTAATAGGGGTGAAATACCACCTGGTTAGAATCTTGAAATATGATTCGTGAAGAGTCATTGAAATATTAGACTGGTAGGTATATTTGATGGCGCTATCCCATTGCCCGTCTGCTATGGCCACATTCAATTCAGACTCCCACCTCCTCATGTATGCATTTTTGGAGCTAACCACATCACCATTGAAGAAGTTATATAAATTTTTTAAACTCCAAATATTTTTGTTATTAGCATTGCACAGCAATGATACCAATATCTCCAGGTTAATATTTTTGATTTTTTTAAGTTTCTGAACGTACTCCTTTAGGATTAAAAAGGGCACTAATTCAGAAGATGGCAAGTTCTATTTAGATTTAACATTACTAAAGGTGAGAAATTCGTCTCCCTCGTAGAGGCTTCCAACTCTTTTAATATCTGAACTAAGCCAAGACTCCGACAGAGGAATGTTGTATACAGAGACAAGTAGGTGTAAAGGGAATTTCCTGAATTGGACCCGATTGTTGTACATTTTTGAAGGCTTTAAGAATATTCTCCATGCAAGTATGATTGGCTTAAAAATTGGGTGGGATGAGATCAGCCTCGGGTAATGGAATATAAAATTAAAGAAATGCTCTTTTGCTGATACATGTCTACCCACATCATCTTCCAAGTCAGTCCAGGCAGGTCGAATCTTGTCACAAAACCAGAACTAGCTTTGTTTGATTAAGAGCGCCTGATAATACGCATGTATATTTGGCAAACCTGAGCCTCCATAAATCATGCCCATTGGTGACCCAGTCACATGATCATGGGAAATTGATGGATCGGCATGACATCCAGAGGTCTTAAGCAGACCTCTATGGTTGTCATTGTTGGATTGCTATGAGTGCCGGCCCATGGTCGGCACTCACAGCAAGTGAGCATTTCTGCTACACACAGGCAATCTGATCATCACCTGTGTGTAGCAGAGGCGATCGAAGTACTGTAGCTTCTAGTCTCCAAGGAGACTATTGAAGCATGCAAAAAAGGAAAAAAAATGTTTTTAACCCCTTTCTGCCAGATGACGTACTATCCCGTCCATGTGCCCTGCGACTTAATTCCCATGGACGGGATAGTTTGTGATCATTGATCAGCCGCGCTCACGGTGGGGGGGAGCGCGGCTGATGGTGGCCGTGTGTTAGCTGAATCTCACACCTGACACACAGTACTAAGTGCCAGGAGCAGTTACGGACTGCTCCCGGCACTTTAACCCCCGGAAAACTACAATCAAACATGATTTCAGCCTTCCGGGAGCAGGCAGAGGGGATGTCAGCTATGACAGCCCCTCTGCCTTTGGATTGGAGAACTCACATCATGACGCGGGGTCCCGATTGCTGCCATGGAGACCCGATGTCGTCTCGATGACATCCGGGTCTCGAGGCCTGAGAGACTTTCTGTCATGCACAGTGCATGATAGGAAGTCTGTCAGGTCAGTGCACAGAAGCTTCAGCGCTGACAGCTTCTATAGCATACAGTTCTGCATGCTATAGAAGCGATCAGCCTGCAGAAAATGAGTGTCTCATAGTGGGACAAAGTGTAAAAGTAAGAATTAAATAAAAACATTTTTTTTTTTAAATAATTGTAAAATATTTTAAAAATAATGAAAAATAATAAAAAAAATCAATATCAGCAATAAATAATTTTTTAAATTAAAAGACAAAATCTAAACTATAAAAGTACACATATTTGGTATCCCTGTGTCTGTAATGACACGACCTATTAAACTTTCCCACTAGTTAACCCCTTTAGTGAAAACCATTAAAAAAAAGCCAAAAAAACAATGCTTTATAATCATACCGCCGAACAAAAAGTGGAATAACATGCTATCAAAGCGAAGGAAAAAGTAATTTTGTCACTCAAAAAACAAGCCCCCATACAGCATCATAAGGAAAAAAAATAAAAAAGTTATAGCTCTCAGAATAAAGCAATGCAAAAATTATTTTTTATAGAATATAGTTTTTATTGTATAAAAGCTCCAAAACATAAAAAAAGATATAAATTAGGTATCGCTGCAATCGTACTGACCCTAATAATAAAACTGCTTTATCAATTTTACCACACGTGGAACGGTGTAAACCCCCTAAAAAAAAGAAATTAATGAATTGCTGGTTTTTGTTCATTCTGCCTCCCAAAAATCGGAATAAAAAACTATCAAAAAATGCCATGTGCCCGAAAATGATGCCAATAAAAACGTCAACTCGTCCAACAAAAAACAAGACCTCACATAACTCTGTGGGCCAAAATATGGAAAAATTATAGTTCTCAAAATGTGGTGATGGAAAAATGATTTTTTTGCATTAAAAAGCATCGTTTTAGTGTGTGACAGCTGCCAAACATAAAGGGGGTTTGATTTACTATTTATAGCGGATTTTTATCACCCGCTTAGTTAGGGAAAATAATAAAATAAAAAAGTGTATTTATTTCCATTTTCCCATTAGGGATAGGGTTAGGGTTGGGGCTAAAGTTAGGGTTGGGATTAGGGTTAGGGTTGGAATTAGGGTTAGAGGTGTGTTAGGGTTAAGTTTGTGGTTAGGGTTATGGTTATGGTTAGGGTTGGGATTAGGGCTGGAGTTAGAATTGGGGGGTTTCCACTGTTTAGGCACATCAGGGACTCTCCAAACGCGACATGCGTCTGATCTCAATTCCAGCCAATTCTGCGCTGAAAAAGTCAAACGGTTCTCCTTCCCTTCCAAGCTCTGACATGCGTCCAAACAGTGGTTTACCCCCACATATGGTGTATCAGAATACTCAGGACAAATTGCACAACAACTTTTGAGGTCCAATTTCTCCTGTTACCCTTGGAAAAATAAAAAACTGGAGGCAAAAATATCATTTTTGTGAAAAAATAAGATTTTTCTTCTTTTTACCGATCTACATTATAAAATTCTATGAAGCACTTGGGGGTTCAAAGTGTTCACTACACATCTAGATAAGTTCCTTAAGTGTTTTAGTTTCCAAAATGGTGTCACTTGTGGGGGGGTTTCCATTGTTTAGTCACATCAGGGGCTTTCCAAACGCGACATGTCATCCGATCTCAATTCCAGGCAATTTTGCATTAAAAGTCAAACAGCGCTCCTTCCCTTCCATGCTCTGCCATGCGCCCAAACAGTGGTGTACCTGCATATATGGGGTATCAGCGTACTCAGGACAAATTGTACAACATCTTTTAGGGTCCAATTTCTCCTGTTACCCTTGGTAAAATAAAACAAATTGGATCTGAAGTAATTTTTTGGTGAATAAAAGTTAAATGTTAATTTATTTTTAAAACATTCCAAAAATTCCTGTGAAGCACCTGAAGGGTTAATAAACTTCTTGAATGTGGTTTTGAGCACCTTCAGGGGTGCAGTTTTTAGAATGGTGTCACTTTTGGGTATTTTCTTTCATATTGATCCCTCAAAGTGACTTCAAAAGTGATGTGGTCCCTAAAAAAATGGTGTAAAAATGAGAAATCGCTGGTCAACTTTTAACCCTTGGAACTTCCTAACGAAAAAAAAATTTGTTTCCAAAATTGTGCTGATGTAAAGTAGACATGTGGGAAATGTTACTTATTATCTATTTTGTGTGACACATTTCTCTGTTTTAAGGGCATGAAAATTTAAAATTTGAAAATTGCGAAATTTTCAAAATTTTTGCCAAATTTCCGTATTTTTCACAAATAAATGCAAGTCATATCAAATAAATGTCACTACTATCATGAAGTACAATATGTCACGAGAAAACAATGTCAGAATCACTGGGATCCATGGAAGTGTTCCTGAGTTATTACCTCAAAGGCACAGTGGTCAGAATTGTAAAAATTGGCCTGGTCATTAACATGCAAATCAGCCTTGGGGGTAAAGGGGATAAAAATATAAAAAGAAATTAAAAAAAATATAAAAAGTTCAAATCACATCCCTTTCGCCCCATTCAAAATAAAACAATAAAAAAATAAAATACGGTATACACATGTTTGGTATCAACTCGTTCAGAATCGTCCGATCTATCAATATGAAAAGCAATTAACCCGATCGCTAAATGCTGTAGCGAGAAAAAAAAATTTAAAACGTCAGAATTATGTTATTTTGGTTGCTGCTACACTAGTAACAGGCAATCAAAAGATAGTATGTAGACCAAAATGGTATCAATAAAAACGCCAGCACGGTGCACAAAATAATAAGCCCTCACCCAACCTGAGATCACGAAAAATGAAGACGCTACAGGTCTCGGAAAATGGCGCCAATTTTTTTTAATCAAATTTTTTCACCACTCAAACAAAAGGAGTCTAGACATGTTTGGTGTCTATGAACTTGTATTTTTTGACCTGGAGAATCACAATGGCAGGTCAGTTTTAGCAATTAATGAACATGGTAAAAAAAAAAAGAAAAAAAGACATTTGTGGGATTGCATTTTTTTGCAACTTCACCACACTTTGAATTTTTTTTCCTGCTTTCCAGTACAGGATATGTTAAAACCAATGGTGTTTTTCCAAAGTACAACTTTTCCCACAAAAATCAAGCCCTCATATTGCAATATTGACCAAAAAATAATTAAGCTATGTCTCTGGGAAGAAGGGGAGTAAAAAACGAATATACAAAAACGGAAATACCTCTGGTCGTGAAGGGGTTAATAAACTACAGTCATGCTCATTGTTATTGGCAGCTATGAAGTTTAAGTACCTAATGTGGAATACTCCTGAAGAAAAGGAATCAGGAGCAAATGATAAACAATAATTTAAAACAAAAAACAATGGGAGTGTAAAATATAAAAAACCTAAAGCTTGTTGTGACTCTAGTATTGGCACCCTTTACATTAAATTAGTATGGAAACACATTTTGACTCGCCTGTGGTATATCCCAAATGAGAATTACCTGTAATTAATCGATACCCATGTGACATGAATTAGCCAATGAATGATGACTTCAGTGTTTTAAAACGCCACATGGTAGGCCATGAAAGGAGCTGTCTGAGGACATCAGAACTGCTATTATTAGCAAACACAAGACTTACAAAGGGTATAAGGCCATCTCCAAAGACATTGGCATGCTATTTTCAACAGTACACAATGTTATTAAGATGTTTGCCAAATATGGAACTATTAAGAACTCCCTGGATGTGAGGAAAAGAGGAACTTTGATAAGAGATGTCTTCGAAGGTTGGTGTGAATGGTGGAATAAACACCACGTCAAACATCCAAAGACCTGAAGGCCAAGCAGGACATTGCAGGTTTCTGATCTTTGTCAGAAGAATCTCTTTCAAATGTGTAAGCCAGGGGAGGGGACCTTTACTCCAGCCGGAGGCCATTTGGAAATTTCTACCATCATTCGGTGGTGCCTCACGAAAGTAATCACCTTGAAAATGACCCCGGTATATTTAGTCAAACAATTAATTACAATAACTCACCCTTAATGTGACAGCTGGAGCTGCTTCTCTTTGGTGCAGCGGTGATGTTAGGTGATACTGATCATGTTGCCTCTCATAACTGCTTTTCTAGGTTTGTGTCAGAAAGGAGATCAGTCAGCTTTTTGTCATAATAAGCTTTGTAAATCATATACATCACATAGGAGGCCCAGGAACTACTGTGTATACATCACATAGGAGACGCTGATACGGCTGTATATACACCACATAGGAGACGCTGGGACTGCTGTATATACACCACATCAGAGACTCTGGGACTGCTGTATATACATCACATAGGAGATGCTGAGACTGCTGTATCACATAGAAGATGCTGAGACAGCTGTATATACATCACATAGGAGGCACTGGGACTGCTGTATATACATCACACAGGAGATGCTGGGACTGCTGTGTATACATCACACAGGAGACACTGGGACTGCTGTACATACATCACACAGGAGACGCTGGTACTGCTGTACATACATCACACAGGAGATGCTGGGATTGCTGTATATGCATAACATAGGAGACACTGGGACTGCTGTGTAACATCACATAGGAGACGCTGGGACTGCTGTACATACATAACATAGGAAACATTGAGACTGCTATATATGCATCACAGGAGAATCTGGGGTCATATTAGTTACAGGAGGGGCTGGGGGGCATAGACATCACAGAAGATGCTGGGACATATTCATCACCGTGGAGGCTCGGGGGAATAGACATCACTGAGGGGCTATATACATCACTAGGAAGCACAGAGAGCATGGGGGTTACATATATCCCTGGGGGGATATACATTACTGGTGGGGTTACATACATCACTGGGGCTATATACAGCACTGGGGGCTATATATATCACAGGTGGTGGGATTTACAGTACTCGGGGGATATACAGCACTTTCGGAGTAAATGCAGCATTGGGGAATATACACATCACTTGGGGACACATACAGCTGTGAGTGGATATGCAGCACTGGGAGAGGGGGATATACAGCACTGGGGGACAGGGATCATCGGGGAAGCACATAGATCACCGGGGTGGGGGCTCATAGGTCACTGGGGGAACACAGATCACAGAGGGGTGACAAAGATCACAGGGGTGGGGCACAGAGATCACAGGAGTGCACATAGCTGGGGGGCACAGAGATCACAGGGGGCACATGGGAGCACAAACATCACAGGGGGTACATAGCAGGGGGCACAGGGATAACAGGGGGCACATAGATCACAGGGTGCACAAAGCTGGGAGCTATAGATATCACAGGGGTGCACATAGCTGGGGGGCACAGAGATCACAGGGGCATATAGCTAGGGGGCACAGATCACAGGGGAAAAAAAATCACAGGGGGCACAAACCTGGGAGCCACAGATATCACAGGGGTGCACATAGCTGGGCGTACAGATCACCGGGGGGCATATAGCTGGAGGGCCCAGATCACAAGGGGCATAGATATCACATGGGAAAACAGCTGGGGGGCACATAGATCATGGGGGGCACATAGTTGGAGGGGACAGAGATCACAGGAGGGTATATAGCTGGGGCGGCACAGATCACAGGAGGCAAATAGCTGGGGGGCACAGATAACAGGGGGGCACATAGCTGGAGGGCAGAGAGCTCAGGGGGCATATAGCTGGGGTGGCACAGAGATCACAGGAGTGCACATAGCTGGGGGGCACAGAGATCACATGGGGCACATGGGAGTACAAACATCACAGGGGGTACATAGCAGGTGGCACAGGGATAACAGGGGGCACATAGATCACAGGGAGCACAAAGCTGGGACATAGCTGGGGGGCACATAGCTGGAGGGCACAGATCACAGGGGGGCACAGATCACCAGTAGAAAAGCACACAGCTGCCAGCACAGAGATCCCTGGGGAGGCATAGAGCTGCAGAGCTGCTGGCACACACAGAGATCGCTGTGAACTCTCTGGCAGCAGCTCCTCTTCCGGGACAGGACGGGAGAGCATTGGGTGCTAACTCTGCCCACCCAGATGCTAATCCCGCCCACCCAGACAACATCATTATTCATGTGCAGGGCAGGCAGTGTTCTGTAATGAACGCTGTGTGCTGTGCACTTGGCGGTTAAAGGGCCAGCAGCTGACATGATACGGCTGCCACCAGAGCATTAGGGAGTCCGAGGACCTGCCTGCGGACCACATGAAAAGTCACTGCGGGCCACATGTGGCACCTGGGCTGGAGGTTCCCCACCCCTGGTTTAATCCATGAAGCAAATGTCTGGTCTCTTAGGGACAAAGAGATGTGCAGTCTGGGGTTATGATTTCAACAAGTACCATACGCCACTCACTAAACCAAGCAGAGATTTATGGGTGAAAGCCAAGGAAGAAACCATTGCTGAAGAAAATACATAAAAAGGAACAACTGATCTTTGCCAAAGAGTGCTTTGACAAACCACAGTCCTTCTGGGAAAATGTTCTGTGAAACAAAAATAGAGCATTTTGGCAATGCAAAGCAACAGTTTGTTTACAGACAGTGCAATGAAGCTATGAGTCCTGACGTCAATCCCATTGAAAATCTTTGGAGTGAGCTGAAATCTGCCAATGGGAAAAAAAACCCTGTAAACATTCAAGAGGTTGCAGAAACTGCAAAGTTAGAGTGGGAGAAAATATCATCCGAGAAGTGCAAGAAGCTTATAGATGGCTTCAAGAAATTTTTGGAGACAAAGGGTGTGGAACAGAGTGTTAATTAGGGGTGGATTTAAAGCTGAACATACTGTTTATTCTGTTCCTTCTTTGAAATTGCAACATGTAAAGTTGAGAAACAATATTTTATTGTTGTATTACTTTGGACCACTGATTAAAATATTTTGAGGATATAACTTTGGTACATTTCCATTTATTTCTCAAGATATTGTACAGTCTATAAAAATAATAATAATCTTTATTTTTATATAGCGCTAACATATTCCGCAGCGCTTTACATTTTGCACACATTATCAAGGGGTGCCAATAATGGTGAGCAGCACAGTAAAAGGTACAGTCTTGGTCATCCATAGTCAACGCATAGATAGACTAGTTCCACAAGAGTGGAAGTTGTTTTTACATTGCGGCTCTGGCGTATTGGGAAGGGGCCCAGAAGGTCTCCCTCTACGATGTCTATATAACATCATAGGGTATATGAGAAATGGTTGTCATGAAAAAAACAAACCTTAATTGTTATTAAACCCACATAAAATCCAAATATGCAAACACCTTTTTAAAGGCCATGTAACCTCAAGATATATTGGGTGCTGTATTTTAAATAATTAGATTTTATTAAAATCAAGTGCATAGAAAACCTATAAAAATGGCACAGCACTCAAGCAGATGTTTGCATTCGTGTCTTAGACCACTAGTTGGCTGTGTTAGTGTTTTTCTGTGGTACGGTTTTCAGAAATATCTGAAGTAGCCCAAAGGAGGCTTTATTTTTCATTACTATTTTGCCAGCTTTTTCAAACCTAACAATCCAGATAGACAAGGTTGAATACACAAGACCAAGTATTCTTGCAGCCCAGACGTTAATATAGGTTTGTCTGGACCTGCATTTCCCGCATCCCGTGACGCAACAGCAGATTAAAATCCAATAAATTTAGATGATAAATTGAATAAAATATAAAATATTAACACCCTAATGTGCATATCCACTTCCTGCCTATTAATAGTTGTGTTTCATAATATCCATCTGTATTGTTTATGTTATAGGCTTAATAATACCAATGTTGGATTTATATTGTATAAATTATTATCCTGGTTCCCTGACATTATGACCAGTAAGTGCAATGAAATCATGTTTCCCACTAAAATACATTATGACTTCATAGATTATGGCACTAGAAAGACTAATATAAAACTTTACTGAGAGAGGTGTTTACAGTACAATGGTCCGTAACTTATTTCTTTGCAATGTTTAGCCCTAGCACTTAAGACATTTAATATTGTATGAGCCGCACCTGAGCATTTCCCAAAAGCATGCACAATTCATATTTTATGCCATTTGTTTTCTTTTCTAGAGTAAAGCGCTGATTCAACAGTCAAGGAAACTGGAAAATTATGAACATAAAGTTCTGGAAAAATATTCGAGACATTCTGCACGTTTTGCATTGAATGGAAGAGAAAATGATGAAATGCAAACACCACTTTAAGGGGTTTATGACATTTTTAGAGAATGAGTGCCACTCTTGTTTTATAATCCAGTCTTATTCATGTGAATAGAGCTGAGATGCAATAATAGAAGAAGTTAATGGAGAAAAACAATGGTGCTATTTATGGGGAACAAAATCTCTGTACAAACTCACATACAAACAGTCAGAGCCATTTGGCTTAACGGCAAAACAAATTTTTGCGCTTCGGTAGAGCAGAAACATTAAGCAAAACACAAACAATTCTGGTGCTGGTAGTTAGTCAGTTTAGGAGTATGGACCACATAGTGAGACAAATGTAACTAAACAAAGCAGGAAAGTTTCAAACAAAATATTAGTTTTTATGAAAACTAAACACAAATCCTGCAGCTGCATACCAGACCAATCCACAAATACAGCATCCCCAAAGTCACCCACCACCTCAACTTACAAGCAGGGGGAAGAAACTATTTGTTTTTGTGAGGCATCTGCCCTCTTCTCTCATAGTGTGAACTTGAGATCTCAACAAAGTAATATGCAGACACTCTTTCAATTGTTTTGATCATAGAGAGATATACAGTGGCTTGCAAAAGTATTCAACATCCCTCCCTCTTGGCTTTTTACCTATTATTTTGTCACATCTTGTGTTTAAATTTTTTTGTAGTCCGATTTGTGTGTGATGCATCAGCACTAAATAGTCTAAGTTAGTGAAGTGACAAAAATATAGGCTCAAATTAAACTTATGAGATCAAATAACTAAGAATTGGCATGTACATATGTATTTATCCCTTTTACTATGAAGCCCCTAAAACTTTCTGGTGCAAGAAATTACTTCCAAAAGTCACATGCTTAGAGAAAGCTTCAAAGTCTCCCTGTGTGCAATCTAAGTGTCATATGGTCTGTCAGTATATACACACTTTTTCTTAAAGGCCACAGAGGTTGCAGCATCATTACTCTAGAGGCACCAATAACCAAGCAACACCATGAAGACCAAGGAGATCTCTAAAAGATTCAGGGATAAAGTTGTTGAGAAGTACAAGTAACGGTTGAGTTATAAAAAAATTATCTCAATCTCTGATGATCCCCCGGAGCACCATCAGATCCATTATCATCAAATGGAAAGAACATGGTACCACAACAAACCTGCCAAGAGAGTGCAGCCCACAAAAACTCTCAGCCTGGGCAAGGAGGGCATTAATCAGAGAGGTAGCACAGAGATCAAAGATCACCATGAATGAGCTGCAGAGTTGCCAAGCAGAGACTGAAATTTCTGTCCATACGATCACAATAAGGCCACATGCACACATCCAGTATTTGGTGAGTTTTTTTCCCCAGTATTTGTAAGCCAAAACCTGGAGTGGGTGAAAAATCCAGAAGTGGTGCAAATGTTTCTATTATGCTTTTCCTCTGACCGCTCCACACCTGATTTTGGCTTACAAGTGCTGAGATAAAAAACTCACCAAATACTCGATGTGTGCACATGGCCTTAGCCTTACACTCCAAAGAGGTAGCCTTGATGGAAGAGTGAGCATAAAAAAGCCTTTACTTACACGAAAAAATATAAATCTCATTTTGAGTTTGCTAAAAGACATGTGATGTGTGACACTCTGCAAATGTATGGAGGAAGGTTCTGTGGTCAGATGAGACCAAAATTGAACTTTTTGGTCACCAAGGTAAATGGTATGTCTGGCACCAAACCAACAGCTCATCAACCCAAGAACACCATTTCCATAGTGAAACATGGTGGTGGCAGCATCATGCTGTGGGGATGTTTTTCAGCAGTATGGACAAGGATAATAGTCTGAGTTTAGAAATCATAGAATGTTAGCGCTGGAAGGGACCGCAAGGGTCACTGTGTCAAAACCCCCTGTTCAATGCAGGATTCACCAAACCATTTCATACAGATGTACAGTATGTCCAGCCACTGTTTGAAGACTTCCATTGAAGGAGAACTCACCAATTCTCGTCGCAGCCTGTTCCACTCATTAATCACCCTCACTGTCAAAAGAAGATGGATGATGCGAAATACAGGGATATTCTTGAGGAAAACCTGTTTCAGTCTGTAGGTGATTTGAGACTGGGATGGAGATTCACCTTCCAACAAGACAATGACGTAAAGAATACTGCTAAAGCAACACTTAAGTGGTTTAAGGGGAAGCATGTAAATGTTTTGGAGTGGCCTAGTCAAAGCCCAGACCTTAATCCAGTTGAGAATCTGTGGTCAGACTTGAAGATTGCTGTTCACCAGAGGAAACCATCTAACTTGAAGGATCTGGAGCAGTTTTTCCATGGGGAGATTGTAAAAATACCAGTGGCAAAATGTGGAAAGCTCATAGAGGCTTATCCAAAGCAACTTGAAGCTGTAATTTATGCAAAAGGATGCTCTACAAAGTACTGACTTTAGGGGGTGCATAGTGAAGTTTTCAGTTATTTTGTCCTATTTGTTGGTTGCTTCAAAGTCAAAAGAAAACCAAATGTTCACATTTGTAGACATATTCTTTACATGAACTGATGTAAGCCCTAAAATAAACCTAGTGAAATTCCAGGCTGTGAGGTAGCAAAACACGAAAAATGGGAAAACGGAGTGAATACTTTCGCAAGCCACTGTAAAATATCTGAACACATTTACCTTTTGTAACTAAATGGATTAAAGACAAACACAAAAGCGCCTTCCTTAAGCTATGTGCCATGTGTTTTTATAAGAAGTCATTTGCAATTTGCTAGTACATGAATTGAAGACTTTTCATTTTTTAAAATAAAGGCGTGGTGTACAACATCATCAGTGAACCTAGTATACCCCTCATGGGCCACAATCATTGGAAGGGAACCAACATATTTATTTGCTGACATCTGAAATATGCAATCAGATGGAAGAGTGTCTGAAAATCTGCCAGATTTTCACATTCTTTCTTCCTCTTGCTTGTAAGATGTGATGATTGATTGAGGATACTGCACTGGCTGCATTTCCAGCTGCAGGATTTATGTTTTTTTTCCCAGTTGAGGAGTTGTAGACTCTTCTTTCCATGGTGTTGCTACATGGGAATTCAGATTTCCGGCGTTCACACCTTGTCTGAGTCAAGCTTTCATTTTACTGTATATTAATTATGAGACCAAAAACTGGGGGTTTTATCATTGCAAACTGGCTGTGGAGCATTAGTTGTATGCATTGCTTACTGATGACCACAGATTACGAAGTTTATCAGGCCTTAAAGGGGTTGTCCGTGCTTTTCACATAATATCAGTACATATCTGGGCTGCAGAATTATGACAATAAGTAATTTACTTTCTGTCACTAGTTTGCACGGTTTTCTAGATATTCTGAACAGAACGTCCAAGGGGGCGTGTGTTATGGCATTGAAATGAGAACTAGTCATAACCTCCTACTCTACTCCAAACATGCCCTCTATAGCAACCACCCCACCCTCGATAGCTACAGGCCCTCCCCAACCACATGAAGAAGCCCTCATCACACAGTAACAAATCCTCCCCCTCTAGCAGCCTCACTGCAGAGAGCAGCTGCTCCTCCCCAGACACACGCTGAACAGTGTTCTATGGAAAGTGAAAGTAGTGAGGAGGGAAAATCGTCCTGTATGAGTAGAGTAGGTGGTTACAACTAGTTCTCATTTCAATGCCATAACACACCCCCTTGGACGTTCTGTTCAGAATATCTAGAAAACCGTGTATACTAGTGACAGAAAGTAAATTACTTATTGTCATAATTCTGCAGCTCAGTACTGAGATTATGTGAAAAGCCCGGACAACCCCTTTAAGTATAGCAATGTATTATGTTTCTCAAATGCTAACCTATCATGACTAGAGTTGAGCGATACCGTCCGATACTTCAAAGTATCGGATCGGAATGGATCGGCCGATCTTTAAAAAAAGTATCGGTATCGCCGATTCCGATACCGGAAGTCCCATTCAAGTCTATGGGACTTCCGGTATCGGAATAAGAAAAACCCTGTTTTTGCCTTGTACAGCCTCTCTGGGGTCTGTACGGGCCTTTCGGGGGGCTGTGCCGGCCTGCCAGGGGGTCTGTGCAGGCTCCGGTGGTCTGTGCCGGCCTGCCGGGGGGCTGTGCCGGCCTGCCGGTGGTCTGTGCAGGCTCCGGTGGGCTGTGCCGGCCTGCCGGGGGGCTGTGCCGGCCTGCCGGTGGTCTGTGCAGGCTCCGGGGGGCTGTGCCGGCCTGCCGGTGGTCTGTGCAGGCTCCGGGGGGCTGTGCCGGCCTGCCGGGGGGCTGTGCAGGCTTCGGGGGTCTGTGCAGGCATCGTCCGATGGGACTACAAGTCCCATCGGGCGATGCCTGCTACCATGACAGTGATTGACACATTAGCCAATGATGGGACAGTAGTAGTCCCATCATCCGGCTAATGTGTTAAATGTTAAAAAAAAAAAAAAAAAATACTACATACATACTACATGCTACATACATACTACATGCTACATACATACTACATGCTACATACATACTACATGCATGATACATACTACATACATACTACATGCATGCTACATACATACTACATGCATGCTACATGCATGCTACATGCATGCTACATGCATGCTACATACATACTACATGCTACATACATACCACATACATACTATATACATACTACATGCTACATACATACTACATATATACTACATGCATGCTACATACATACTACATGCTACATACATACCACATACATACTACATACATACTACATATATACTACATGCATGCTACATACATACTACATACATACTACATGCTACATACATACCACATATATACTACATACATACAATACATTCATACAATACATACATAGACATACAGTACATATAACATAGAGTAACATACTTACCAATACTTGTCACATTGTTCCCCGAAGCCATTGTCTTTTCCGTAATAAATATTAACATAACAAACCACAAAAATACTCACCCACGATCCGAAGCAGTCCACGAGTGTGTCCCACGACGATCTTGGGTAGAGAACTGCAGCATCAGATGATGCTGCCGTTCTCTACGGGCTGCAGGAATCCAATGACGGAAGGTAGGTATCCTTCCGCACTGTATTCCTCCGCCACTTAAAAAAAAAAAAAAGTCCCTAGTCTCACTTTATGCCATTGCTGCGTGGGAAATTCCCACACAGCAATGGCATAAAGTGAGACTAGGGACTTTTTTTTTTTTTAAGTGGCAGAGGAATACAGTGCGGAAGGATACCTACCTTCCGTCATTGGATTCCTGCAGCCCGTAGAGAACGGCAGCATCATCTGATGCTGCAGTTCTCTACCCAAGATCGTCGTGGGACACACTCGTGGACTGCTCCGGATCGTGGGTGAGTATTTTTGTGGTTTGTTATGTTAATATTTATTCCGGAAAAGACAATGGCTTCGGGGAACAATGTGACAAGTATTGGTAAGTATGTTACTCTATGTTATATGTACTGTATGTCTATGTATGTATTGTATGTATGTAGTATATATGTGGTATGTATGTAGTATGTATGTAGTATGTAGTATGTATGTAGTATGTATGTAGCATGCATGTAGTATGTATGTAGCATGCATGTAGTATATATGTAGTATGTATGTGGTATGTATGTAGCATGTAGTATGCATGTAGTATGTATGTAGTATGTATGTAGCATGTAGCATGTATGTAGCATGTATGTAGCATGTATGTAGCATGTAGTATGTATGTAGCATGCATGTAGTATGTATGTATGTAGCATGCATGTAGTATGTAGTATGTATGTAGCATGCATGTAGTATGTATGTAGTATGTATGTAGCATGCAGTATGTATGTAGCATGTATGTAGCATGTATGTAGCATATATGCAGTATGTATGTAGCATGTAGTATGTATGTAGTATTTTTTTTTTTTTTTTTTTTAACATTTAACACATTAGCCGGATGATGGGACTACTACTGTCCCATCATTGGCTAATGTGTCAATCACTGTCATGGTAGCAGGCATCGCCAGATGGGACTTGTAGTCCCATCGGACGATGCTTGCACAGACCCCCGGACATCAGCACAGCCCCCCGGCAGGCCAGCACAGCCCCCCGGCAGGCCGGTACAGACCCCCACAGGGTGCACATACCACCGGCAGGCCGGCACAGCCCCCCGGCAGGCCGGTACAGACCCCCACAGGGTGCACAGACCACCGGCAGGCCGGCACAGCCCCCCGGCAGGCCGGTACCGACCCCGGGCAGTCCACACAGCCCCCCGGCAGGCCGGCAGAGACCCCCGGAAGGCCCGAAATGACGGCGCATCATGATGCGCACACACCGCGCATCATGATGACGTCAGGCTGTCAATCAACTTTGAACTTCCGATTCCGATGCCGAATTCCGATATTGAAAAAATATCGGAAGTCGGTATCGGAATTCCGATACAGCAAGTATCGGCCGATACCCGATACTTGCGGTATCGGAATGCTCAACACTAATCATGACATATTGGCTAATGACCAACAAGATACAAAATGCTCAAAGCACAATGTAGTAATAAATTTAATATACTTTTAAAGAACAATGCTCTAATCTTTGAAGGCTTTCTCCAGAGCTTATTTTCAGTCACCATTCAATTTGGAAAAATGGAAGCAACAAGCTCTCTGTGTGCCTCAAAATAGTGCCCAGATAAGTTGTCAATTTTTGACAAGAATGTTACTAGTGTATAATTCACATGACAATCTGAACCTACTCAAGATGTTGACCAGTGAGGGCCTCATATATAGCCCTCAGAGGTAGGCAAATTCATATGGCAGAGCTGTCATTTTAAAGACAAACCATAAAGAACAGAAGCACTTCTGTGTTTTCCTCTGGGGTCACCATGCAACTTTCACCATAACCCCAAAATTGTGTTGTATGTATGTTCCTGTATATACATTTAAAGTGGTCTGTGTTGTTACCATAATGATATAACTATAGAAAATAAAAGTATTTTTTCTTCTATAGAGTCTTGAGCTGTTTTTAACTAAACAAGATTTTTGTGAGCACTGCTGCACTAATTTCCAGAACATTACCATCATAAATAATGAATGGTAAACTGTATGCTGTTATAATAATATTAGTTATACTCGAGACAGCCCAACATTACATAGATAGACTCAGAGAATTGTCACCTAGCCGTGGGTTGATGGGCACACATGAATTGGCCAATTTATGCGCTAAGAACCTTAATTTTCTTCTAAGTACATCTTAGTGAGTAACAATTTTTCCAGTGTTTTCATATATCTTGGCCCTTAAGAATGCTGTTGTGTTTTCTTTTTATATATTATGCAGTAATCGCAGCTTGCACCCTTTCAAACTAAGGAGGTGCTGGTCAGGTTTTTTTTTTTTTTTTTACTATAGACAGATAGGGTTGGTAAATGAATATTAAATTGTCCATAGACATAATAAAACAGCATTAAACAAATTTCTTGTAATAACTTTTTAAAGTTGTACAGTGTAAAAAATGTCAGATTGATCTTTCATGAAAATGTATTTAAGCAAAAGGGAAGAAAGTATTGTTTCTGCAATAGTTTTTACGAAGATAAAACAAGGTCATTTTAACAATGTGAAAATACACAGGGAAATAATGGGAAGTGGAAATACAAACTCAATTAAGTACTATGAAGTTTCCTGAGAAGATCCATCATTGTCAGAACCCCTTTACTATATGAGTATCGTATGACCAGAGAAAAGACTGCTGACTGTGGAGGATATTGTTTTCTTCATATAAATATTAGCCAGTGAATTCCCTGTGAGCAGATAGATCATGTACACAATATTTCAGCAGGATTATAATAAACATTAATCAGTCAGTGACAAAAATTTCCATTCTGATGTTTTTTTTACTCTACGAAATAGACAGCCAAAAAAAGAAAATGTTACAATGCTCCGGTAACAGCAACATTTGGAAAGTCGATGCTTCAAGTAAGCATTGCATCAGAGCGGGAAAGATTGTTGGATATGATATCAACTAGAGATCAGCAAACTTTTTCGGAAAACGTTTGAAATTTGGCACGAACATAGCTTGTTTGGATTCCCCAGCAGTTTTCCTAAAAATCGGTAAATCCAAAGTTCGGTAAATGACAGAGTTCTCTAGGGGCTCTTTCAGACATCACTGTGTCATAAGTGTGACATGTATCGGCACCTGGGAATCAGCTGTACTGTTTGTGCTGTTCCCCGGCTGAAAGTGCTGAAGTGAAGACAGCGCACATCACTGTCCCCTGCTTGCACTGGGATCAGCTCTAGCAGGAGACAATGTTGAAAGTTGTATTCAATTGTTAACAGGGAGATAAAGTGGCGGCTGATGAGAGTATTCATCAGCTGGCGTCTGCGCTATAAATAAATACACTGGGTGCAGATAAGGCAAATGAGTATTTTGATCACATCATCTTTTTTATACATGTTGTCCTACTCCAAGCTGTATAGGCTTGAAAGCCAACTGCCAATTATGTAAATCAGGTGATTTGCATCTCTGTAATGAGGAGGGGTGTGGTCTAATGACATCAACACCCTATGTAAGGTGTGCTTAATTATTAGGCAACTTCCTTCACAAGAGAGATTTGACGGACTCTGAAAAGTCAAAAATTGTGAGATGTCTTGCAGAGGGATGCAGCAGTCTTGAAATTGCCAAACTTTTGAAGCGTGATCACCGAACAATCAAGCGTTTCATGGCAAATATCCAACAGGGTCGCAAGAAGCGTGTTGATAAAAAAGGTGCAAAATAACTGCCCATGAATTGAGGAAAATCAAGCGTCAGGCTGCCAAGACGCCATTTGCCACCAGTTTTGCATACTGCGGAGCTGCAACGTTACTGGAGTATCAAAAAGCACAAGGTGTGCCATACTCAGGGACATGGCCAAGGTAAGGAAGGCTGAAAAACGACCACCTTTGAACAAGAAACATAAGATAAAACGTCAAGACTGGGCCAAGAAATGTCTTAAGACTGATTTTTCTAAGGTTTTATGGAATGATGAAATGAGAGCGACTCTCGATGGGCCAGATGGATGGGTCCGAGACTGGATCAGTAAAGGGCAGAGAGCTCCACTCTGACTCAGATGCCAGCAAGGTGGAGGTGGGGCACTCGTATGGGCTGGTATCATCAAAGATGAACTTGTGGGACCTTTTTGGGTTGAGGATGGAGTGAAGCTCAACTCCCAGACCTACTGCCAGTTTCTGGAAAACACCTTCAAGCATTGGTACAGGAAGAAGTCGGTATAGTTCAAGAAAAACAAGATGTTCATGCAGGACAATGCTCCATCACATGCATCCAAATACTCCACAGCATGGCTGGCCAGTAAAGGTCTAAAAGAAGAAAAAATAATGACATGGCCCCCTTGTTCACCTGATCTGAACCCCCTAGAGAACCTGTGGTCCCTCCTAAAATGTGAGATCTACAGGGAGGGAAAACAGTACACCTCTCGGAACAGTGTCTGGGAGGCTGTGGTGGCTGCTGCACGCAATGTTGATCATAAACAGATCATGCAACTGACAGAATCTATGGATGGAAGGCTTTTGAGTGTCATCGTAAAGAAAGGTGGCTATGTTGGTCACTGCTTTTTTTTGTTTTTGAATATCAGAAATGTTTATTTCTAAATTGTGTGCTGTTATATTGGTTTGCCTGGTGAAAATAAACAAGTGAGATGGGTATATATTTGGTTTTTATTAAGTTGCCTACTAAATCTGCACAGTAATAGTTACCTGAAAAAACAGATATCCTCCTAAGATAGCCAAATCTAAAAAAAAAAAAACACTCCAACTTCTAAAAATATTAAGCTTTGATATTTATGAGTCTTTTGGGTTGATTGAGAACATAGTTGTTGTTCAATAATAAAAAGAATCCTCTCAAATACAACTTGCCTAATAATTCTGCACACAGTGTATACAAAAAAAACCACGAGGTTCCCCTGTATTTTTGATAATCGGTCAGGCAAAACTGACAGCTGCAGGCTGCAACCCTCAGCCATCTCCTTGAGCAAGTCTGGTTATCAAGAAGTGAGGGGACCCCGAGCCGTATTTTTTAATTATTTAAATAGATAATTTTACAAAATGGTGAGTGGTCCCCCCATTTTTGACAACCAGCCAAGCTAATGCAGACAGCTAGGGGATGGCATTCCCAGGCTGTTAAAGGGACATGGATATTAGACCCCCCAGTCTAAAAATAGCAGCCTACAACTGCCCCCAAAAAATGTATATTAAATGTGCCAATTTTGGCGCTTTGCTCAGCTCCTCCCACTTGCTCTGTGGCAGTGGCAAATGGGGTTAATATTTGTGGAATTTGTCACCTTTGCATTGTCTGGTCACATCAAGCTCACAGAATAGCATCTATAAGACACCTAGCCATTACTAATCCTACAGTTATATTGTAAACAAGCATACAGCCAGAATAAAGTCCTGTATTTGAAAGAATTACACAGACTCCTTTAATGAATCTAAATTAACCCATACTCACGTCATTGCCCAGTCCACAGAAGCCATGATCTCCTGTAACAGAATTAAAATATCATCGGAACATGTAGACAGAAGGATTTGCTGAAAATGTCCAGCAGATACTGCATAACTGCTAATGTAGCTTCTACTTCTGCCTACAGACTATGAACATCCATCCAGTCCATGCATTCAAAACTGTTAATGCAATGTAAGCAGCTAATGAGATTTTGAATCGTAAGGGGTGAAGAGCTGGCTGTCAGACACAGCCAGACTCCGAGCAGAGAAGAAAAACATCGCATAGGTCCAAGTTTACAATCTCAATCCTTGTACTGTATATACAGCAGTGAACCTGTGCTTGTGTATACAGATTAGGAAACAGTGACAGAGCTTCCAGCACCTTCTTTGAACCCATGTGATCATTAGGTGTAGGCTGAGAGTAGAAGTTGCTGGGTCCTAAGAGACACAGTCAGCTTTGCTATGCAAACTGAAGACTAAATTTCCCCAGTAACAGGGGCTAATATATTAGCCCCATTAACAGGGAAATCAGCAATAAAAATAATGTGCTAATATGTTACAATAACCCCCAAAGGTTGTTAAAGATCTCATGGGTGGTACACACTGTGTAAAGTAAATTGCAAAAATAAAGTTATAAAAGTAAAAATAAAAAAAAAAAGACTACCCGTCTTAATTGCTGTTTCTAGGCTTGCCCCATTGAAAAAAGTATGCCCAATATGAAAGGGTATGTGCACAGCACACGTTGCAGATTTGCCTGCAGAATTTTCTGCACAGAATCTGCATCTCTTGGCAGAAAACGCAGGTAAAAATCTGTGTTTTTGTATGCGTTTTTTCCATGCTGATTTGTCTGCATCTTTGTAAGCTAAATAAAGATCTATTATTTAACAAAAATAAAAGTTGTGATGTCATTTCTTTGTCCAACCTCTTATTTTGCATACTCCATTGAAGAATAATGTTTACACACACAGATAGATATATGTATCTAGAGTATAGATAGATAATAGATAGATAATCGATAGATAGATATATCTATAGATATCTATGCTTGAAAAAGGTTCACCTCTTGAACCGAAACGTCGCACTTATGGGCTAAATAAACAGCTCTCATTTAACCCTGAAAAACCGGTGTGCTGTTCCTGCTTTTTGGATTTTTTGCATCATAAAGGTTTGGTACATGCCTTTGGGAGCTTTGCACCTGGACTCTCTTTTGTATTTTTGTGCTGCTCTATTTCTTGTCTTCAACATGGATAGATAGATAGACAGATATAGATCTATCAATCTATAGATATTTTTGGAGAATATAAGGGAACTCCAGAGATGGTGCTCCAAGGTATGTAAATAGCAATCAAAATAACAAAAAAGCTTGTGCACTCAAATGAAAATGTATTGTCCAATGTAGAACAACAAGGCAAATACCACCACCATACAAAAAGGCAAAAATAAGGAAAACGCAATAGAAAGACAGATTATCTTCCGCAACGTTTCGGCACAAGCCTGCCTTTTTCAAGCAGAATCTGTATGGAAATACTGTTTATACAAATACAGTAACTAAAAAGTGCATATAAACAGTTTTAGACACATATCAACTTAACAAAGGTAGGTATCCTGTGAGGCCGGTTATGCACCAAAAATGAAAAAAAAACATATATATCGCCAATGGTCATAAAAGTGTGGTTACCCATCACCAAGGGGGTAATGCTGCACAGTAGAGAAGCAGACAATATGTTAACAACGAGTACCACTTAAGAGTTACTACAGTGTCATATCATGTAAATCAAAAAAACTTGGTATATCAGCGCATTGATACGCTGTGTGCTATGTAAAATATACATATATAATGCGTAAACAGTAGCAGGGGGGTTTTAACACTGGACCCATGATCACATGTAAGGAAGCTATCAGAGGCATGCAAAAGACCTAGTTTTACCTGCTGTAAGAGAGGATTACAGGTAACGGGACCAAGTCTCCGTTCATGCCTATGGATAAATGATATATGTCCATTAATAAGTTAATCACCAGAAAAATAGGAAAAAATAAAAAAAGGAAAAAGAAAATTAAAGAAAGGGCAAAAAAAAAATACAAAATAAGAAAGTGAAAATTGTAAAATAAAAAAATGGATAGATGTATGGATAGATATATATAGATAGATAAATAAATAGATATATAGATCTATACATATCTATAGATAGATATATAATAGCAAGGCCAATGTTTATTAATGAACAATAAGTTTAATTATGGGGGAAAAAAAAGGGAAAAAAATGGCATGGGCTCCGGCACAATTTTCTGCGCCAGAGAGGGAAGGCCGACGACTGGGGGCAAATATTAATAGCCTAGAAAGGGACCATGGTTATTGGCCCCCCTGGCTACAAACATCTACACTCAGCCGCCCCAGAAATGGTGCATCTGTAAGATGCATCAATTCCAGCACTTAGCCTCTCTCTTCCCACTGCCTTGTAGCGGTGGCTGTTATGAATGAGTCACCGTAGGAGGCATAAACAGAAATACTAGCTAAGTCCAGAAAACCAGAGAAGTTGGCAGCTATCGGATTGCAGACCCCTGAACCTATCAACAACAACTAGCAGTAGCCGTGGGGGGTTCCTATGGTGCCCTAGACCCCTCGATCACAGCCGGAGAACTACATAGCCTAAAGACAGAAAGGGAAATCTAAACTGCCCCGGAGCAGACCCCAAAGCAATAAGCAGCCCCCAACATATAATGACGGTGAAGCAAGATGAAAAAACACTCACACAGAATGATAGGCTGAGCAAATGATGGGGCCCAAGCTAACTAAATAGGACAGGATAGAAAAGCTGCTGTCTGCAATCCGCCCAAAACCCTATCAAAACAAGAGCCAACAGACTGATAGGGAAAAAAGCCCTGAAGACGCTAGGCTTCAAAAAGACTATATCAGTACTCAGGTATTTTCTGAAGACAGAGCAAAAAGGAATTCAGCTCACCCCAGCAGGGAATGGCAGAAATCCAGAAAAACAAGGCAAAACAAAACCAAACCACAAATGCAAAAAGCAGAGCAGAAAACTTAGCTTTTGAGAAGCAGGAATCAGACTGGTCTCCCAGAATCCCTCTGAGAAATCACCCGCAAGGCAGAAGGGCGTCGGCTGCCTTATATCCAGTCAGCAATTCCAGTCACCGAGTCATCATCATCCTGCACAGGTGCTTGGTAATCAGCCTCACTATCTTCCTTTACCAGAAGAGGGAGTTCATCAGACCTCAATGGTGAAGGGGAAAATGAACTCACAACAGTACCTCCCCCTTGAGGAGGGGTCACCAAACCCTCATCCACGCCACCAGGGCGATCAGGGTGAGCCCGATGAAAGGCACGCACCAATCTTTTGGCATGAATATCAGAGGCAGAGACCCAGGAATTATCCTCCTGACCATAACCCTTCCACTTAACCAAATACTGGAGTCTCCGTCTAGCCAGACGGGAATCCAGTATCTTCCCTACCTCATATTCCATGTTACCTTCAACCAATACAGGGTCCGGAGGTGCCACCCCAGGAACAACTGGTTCAACAAACCTCTTCAACAAGGACTTATGAAACACATTATGAATTTTAAATGTGACAGGAAGAGCCAAACGAAAAGAGACTGGATTAATAATCTCCAAAATCTTGTAAGGTCCAATAAATCTAGGCTTAAACTTACGAGAAGCCACCTTCATAGCGATAATTTTTGATGATAACCAAACCATATCACCAACCTTAAACTGGGGACCAATGGTCCTATGTCGGTTGGAAAACCGCTGGGCCTTTTCCTGGGAGAGAGATAACTTATCCACCACTTGGTCCCAGATCTGGTCCATTCTCTCCACCACAGTGTCAACACCTGGGCAGGCAGAAGGCTCCACCTGCCCTGAAGAAAATCGAGGATGAAACCCAAAGTTACAAAAAAAAGTGACATCAAAGTGGCAGAACTAGCTCTATTATTTAAAGCAAATTCGGCCAAGGGCAAAAATGAAACCCAATCATCCTGATCAGCGGAAATAAAACATCTCAAATACGACTCCAAGGTCTGGTTTGTTCTCTCCGTCTGCCCATTGGTCTGAGGGTGAAAAGCAGAGGAGAAGGACAACTGAATTCCCAGCTTGGAACAGAAATTCCTCCAAAATCTAGACACAAACTGAACTCCTCTGTCAGATACAATGTTCTCAGGAATCCCGTGCAAGCGAACCACCTGTTGCAAAAACAGGAGCACCAACTCAGAGGAAGATGGCAACTTAGGGAGTGGTACAAGATGAACCATCTTAGAGAACCTATCACAAATCACCCAAATAACAGTCATTCTCTAAGAGACAGGCATATCAGAGATGAAATCCATTGAAATATGGGTCCATGGCCTCCTGGGGACCGGCAAAGGCATCAACAACCCACTAGAGAGAGAACAAGGTTTAGACCGGGAGCAAGTCCCACAGGACTGCACAAAATTCCTGACATCACGAGACAAGGCGGGCCACCAAAAAGACCGACTCACCAGATCTCTAGTACCAAAAATACCTGGATGACCAGCCAATGCAGAGCATTGAACTTCAGACATCACTCTCTTCTTCCACTGGTCAGGAACATACAACTTTCCACTGGGATAGGGCTCAGGTTTGTCCTCCTGGAACTCTTCCAGAGCACGTCTCAAATCGGGCGAGATGGCAGAAAGAACTACCCCTTCGCCTAAGATGGTAGCAGGCTTGGTCACCACAGGAGAATCAGCAAAGAAGCTCTTAGAGAGAGCGTCAGCCTTGACATTCTTAGTGCCAGGAAGAAAAGAGACCACAAAATCAAAACGTGTAAAAAACAAGGCCCACCTAGCCTGTCTAGGGTTCAAGCGTTTGGCCGACTCCAGGTAAATCAAATTCTTGTGGTCAGTGTGGACCACGACTTGATGTTTAGCTCCCTCCGACCAATGTCTCCACTCCTCAAATGCCCATTTCATGGCTAACAGTTCCCGATTCCCCACATCATAGTTACATTCAGATGGAGAGAACTTTCGGGAAAAGAAAGCACAGAGATTCATTTTAGATGTTACAGGATCCTTTTGGGACAAAACAGCTCCTGCACCAATCTCAGAAGCGTCCACCTCTACCTGGAACGGGAGTGAGACATCAGGTTGCCGCAAAACCGGGGCAGAAGCGAAACTTCGCTTCAGCTCCTGAAAGGAAGAAACATGCTCTGGAGACCAATTCAACACATCAGCACCCTTCTTAGTCAGATCAGTCAATGGCTTGGCAATACTAGAAAATTTTGCTATAAATTTCTGATTAAAATTAGCAAAACCCAAAAACTTCTGGAGGGCCTTCAAAGAAGTGGGCTGAACCCAATCATAAATGGCCTGTACCTTGGCCGGGTCCATTTCAATAGTTGACGGAGACAAAATAAATCCCAAAAATGAAATCCTCTGTACCCCAAAAAGGCATTTCGATCCTTTGACATACAGGGAATTCTCCCTCAAGATCCGGAACACAGTCCGAACATGTTCCACATGAGAATCCCAATCCTTGAGGAAGATCAAAATATCATCCAGATAGATAATCAAAAATTTATCCACAAAGTCTCGGAAAATGTCGTTCATGAAGCACTGGAAGACAGAAGAGGCATTAGTGAGCCCAAAAGGCATCACCAGGTACTCAAAATGTCCCTCCGGAGTATTAAACGCTGTCTTCCATTCATCCCCATGCTTAATGCGGATAAGATTATACGCCCCCTGAGGTCAAGCTTGGTAAACCAGCAAGCACCTTTAACTCTGGAGAATAGATCCGAGATCAGGGGTAACGGATACTGATATTTAATAGTAATTTCGTTGAGGGCACGATAATCAATACAAGGCCTTAATGAACCATCCTTTTTGGCCACGAAAAAAACCCGGCACCTAAGGGTGAAGAGGATGGTCTAATATGACCCTTTTCCAATGCCTCCTTAATATAGGATTGCATAGCCTCGTGCTCGGGTACAGATAAATTGAAGAGCCGACCCTTGGGAAATTTACACCCCGGGCTCAGTTCAATTGCACAGTCATAACTCCTATGAGGAGGCAAAGACGCAGACTCATTCTCACTAAATACATCATAAAAGTCCGCCAAATAGTCAGGTACATCATGCGACTGAGGAGAGGTGGAAAAAAATGGAGCCTCACTAAGGGCACACCGACAACCCCAACTCACCACAGACACAGATTTCCAATCCAAAACTGGATTATGAATTTGCAACCAGTGAAACCCCAGAAAAATGGTATCATACAAATTATGCAACACCAAAAATCTGCAATTTTCTTGATGGTCTGGGGCCACCCGCATTACCACCTGGGTCCAAAACTGAGGCTTATTTTTCGCCAAAGGAGTAGCATCAATCCCCCTCAAAGGGATAGGCGTCCGCAGAGGCGTCATCGGAAATCCACAACGTTTAGCAAAATCCAAGTCCATTAGGTTCAGGGCTGCTCCCGAATCCACAAAAGCCTTGGCAGAAAATGTGGATAGGGAGCAGATCAGAGTAATTGCCAGAAGAAACTTAGGTTGAACACCACCCACAGAAAACGTGTGTGCAAAACGTTTCTCTCGTTTAGGACAGACAGAAATAATATGCGAGGCATCACCACAAAAAAAACACAGCTTATTACGCCTTCTGAACTCCTGACGTTGCTCCCTGGACAAATCTCTATCACATTGCATAGGTTCAGACACTTGTTCAACAGGTGGCAACACCTCTCGTGCAGTCCTGCGTTCACGTAAACGCCGATCAACCTGAATGGCTAATGACATAGAATCGTCAAGACCAGAGGGAACAGGAAATCCCACCATAGTATCTTTTATGGCTTCTGACAAACCCTTCCGAAAGAGAGCTGCCAAGGCATTATCATTCCAGGTAGTAAGGACCGCCCACTTTTGGAATTTTTGACAGTACAATTCTGCAGAATCTCGACCCTGGCTCAATGCCAACAGGGTCTTTTCAGCCTGATCAATAGCATTAGGTTCATCATACAACAACCCCAAGGCTTGAAAAAATGCATTCACATTAGTCAGAATAGGATCATCTGGTTTCAAAGAAAACGCCCAATCCTGGGGATCGCCACGCAGCAAAGTGATGACAATTTTAACCTGCTGCGCGGAGCTCCCTGACGAGTTAGGCTTCAAGGCAAAATATAATTTACAATTATTTTTGAAATTCAAAAATTTAGACCGATCCCCCAAAAACACATCAGGAGTAGGGATCTTTGGTTCAGCAGCATGTGAATGAGCAATGTAGGCGGAAATTCCCCGCACTTCCGCAACGAGCTGCTCCACACAATCAGACAATTGCTTTATCTCCATTGAGAGAAAAAAAATTCCCCCTACGGCCTCAGAGATCTAGAGGAAAAAATATACACACTTTTTTTTTTTTTTTACAATTATTTCCTGCTATTGAGTACCCTAGGATCTGCGGTATGGCGGGTGATTCTGTTATGAATGAGTCACCGTAGGAGGCAAAAACAGAAATACTAGCTAAGTCCAGAAAACCAGAGAAGTTGGCAGCTATCGGATTGCAGACCCCTGAACCTATCAACAACAACTAGCAGTAGCCGTGGGGGGTTCCTACGGTGCCCTAGACCCCTCGATCACAGCCGGAGAACTAAATAGCCCAAAGACAGAAAGGGAAATCTAAACTGCCCCAGAGCAGACCCCAAAGCAATAGGCAGCCCCCAACATATAATGACGGTGAAGCAAGATGAAAAAACACTCACACAGATAGAAAGATAGGCTGAGCAAATGATGGGGCCCAAGCTAACTAAATAGGACAGGATAGAAAAGCTGCTGTCTGCAATCCGCCCAAAACCCTATCAAAACAAGAGCCAACAGACTGATAGGGAAAAAGACAGAGCAAAAAGGAATTCAGCTCACCCCAGCAGGGAATGGCAGAAATCCAGAAAAACAAGGCAAAACAAAACCAAAACACAAATGCAAAAAGTAGAGCAGAAAACTTAGCTTTTGAGGAGCAGGAATCAGACTGGTCTCCTAGAATCCCTCAGAGAAATCACCCGCAAGGCAGAAGGGCGTCGGCTGCCTTATATCCAGTCAGCAATTCCAGTCACCCAGTCATCATCATCCTGCACAGGTGCTTGGTAATCAGCCTCACTACCTTCCTTCACCAGAAGAGGGCATTCATCAGACCTCAATGGTGAAGGGGAAAATGAACTCACAGCAGGTGGCATATGGGGTAATAAGGGGTTAATATCACCTTTGTATTGTAAGGTCACATCGATCCTGGTTAGTAATGGAGAGGTGTTAATAAGACACCTATCCATTACTAATCCTTTAGTTGTTAAGGGTTAAATAAACACACACACACACACAGCCAGAAAAAAAGTATTTTAATGAAATTAAACACTACACAGTTTTGCCATATTTATTAGACGCCTAATCCATGCGACACCCTTGATCTCCTGAAAAAAAATAAACAAAGAAATACTCCCTGTTCTGACATAATCCATTTAATAAGAGTGTCCCACAATGATCTCCCCTATAGAGCTGTCACCATCAGGAGATGTGACCTCTCTACAGGGCCTCCAGTGACAAACTGACAGGATATGTGAGAATTAGGCCTCTTTCACACTTCCGTTTTTTACAATCAGTCACAATCCGCCAGGTTGTGAAAAAAAACGGATCCTCAAAATTTTTTTGAGGATCCGTTTTTTTCCCATTGACTTGCATTAATGGCGGATTGCTGTCCGTTGCATCCGTTTTTTGTGAGGATCCGCCAAAAGTTGCTGTCCGTCACCATCCTCAAAAATTTCAAAACGGAGCTTGTAACGTTTTTTTCTCTGGCGGATCCTGCAAACACTGATTTAACCCGAATTTCTTTCTGGGTGCCGGACAAAAAAAAATTTTCTCTCTCTCTCTCTCTCTCTCTCTCTCTCTCTCTCTCTCTCTTTCTCTCTCTTTCTCTCTCTCTCTCTCTCTCTCTCTCTCTCTCTCCCCGGCCAGCGATTCCTTTAAATTTCTTCATTTTCAGGATCCGTCTGAAAACGGATCCTGTGCCATCCGTTCACATCAGTTGGGAACGGATCCGCTTGTCCGCCTTTTTGGCGGATTATAACTGATGCAAAAAACTGAAGTGTGAAAGAGGCCTTAGGGTTAGGGGACCTCTTTCCTGGTGGCAGAGGGATACATTGTGGAGGATTACCTCCCCCTGTCAGTTCATCGCGGGAGCCCCTGTAGAGCCCTGACATCACCCGATGTCAGTGTTCTACACGGGAGATTGTCATGAGACACTCGTTATTAACTGGACTACGGCGGAAAGGTAAGTATAGGTTGGTTTATTATTTTTATTACAGGAGATCGAAGGCTTCGGGGACTAGGTGATTGGTGAGTATGTAGTCAATGTTATATGTTTGTGTGTACTGTCCATAATATATGTTATATGTATGTACTGTATGTTCTGTATGTTATTTTTTTACTACTGAACACATGCATTGTCTGATGGGACTATTTCCCATAATCAGCAATGGTATCACTGAGAATTCATAGCCAGATGGGAGCAGTAGTCCCATCAGAAAATGGCTTCTTATACAGACTTGCACACACCATCACACACCCAGGGACACACACAGACACATACATGCAGACCCTCGCACACACAGTCTCTGCCCACACTCCACTCACACACTTCCCTCCCGATCTGCAGCATTTCTCGCATCCATATCCGCATAAAATCCGCAGGTCTCTATTACATCTGCTGTTTTGCTGCGGATGTGCCTGACTCAATGGGAGTTAATGGGTGCAGAAATGCTGCAGATCTGCAAAAAGAATGGACATGCTGCATAAAAAAGCTACAAATCTGCGCTGATTTTTCCGCAGCTAGTGCACAACTAATCTCCATTTCTGATAGATTAACAGTGTCTGTGCACTACACTTCGGATTTGATGCGAATCCGTGCAGCCAAAAACGCTGAGGATCCGCATCTAAATCTACAACGTGTGCACACAGCCTAAACATTTCTACGGAAAGGGGAAAGCAGGTTAAAACGCTTTCAGCAGTCTTCTATGGTCATAAATAAATAAATATAAAAAATGTGAAAATAGACATGCATTTCCTAAGTTTCTTTACATGGTTTCCTAAAATGATCAAGAAAAAGGCAATATAAAAACAACTTGAAAGTTAGGCCATATGTATTGGAGGGAGGGAGTTAAAAATTATATTTGAATATGCCTGAATGAGGACATACTGTATATATATATATTTTTTAGAGGTGTTAAAAGAACATGTAAGATAAAACCCCAAAAATACCTGGTCAGGATGAGGATAAAATAACTAGCTCCTAAACTGGTTAAGCTGAATCTCTCAGCTTGTACATGCAGTTTAAGGGCAACACGTTGTAGGTCAAGAAGAACTGAGAAAATTGATGTACTCCGCAATCCAAATTATTATGCGAGTACTATTTTTCTCTGATTTTCCTAAATGGTCAAAGAAAAAGAGTCATTATAATGTTCAAATCATCAACCGTTTAAATCAAAATGTATAGGACAGATCTCCCAGTGATAACAGTATTTTTTTCAAAACTCAAAAAACTTAAAATGCACTGTTCCAAATTATTATGCACAACAGAGTTTCCAAACATTTTATAGGTTGTAAAGAACTAAAAAAAATTGAAATTGCAGGTCACATTTACTGAAATAATAAGCTTGTTCAATTAAAAACATCCTAACAAGTCAAGGTACGTGTTAACATAAGTCTCCTTTCTCGATATCACCTTCATAATTCTTGCATCTATTAAACTTGTGGGTTTTTGGATAGTTTCTGATTGAATTTCTTAACAGCAAGTCAAAATAGCCTTCCAGAACTGTTGTTTTGATGTGAACTGCCTCCCACTCTCTTACGACTTTTGCTTGAGGATACTCCAAAGGTTCGCAATTGGTTCGAGGTCAAGGGAGGAAAGTAATCATACAATGAGTTTCTCTCCTTTAACGCCAATTTTCACACCACCAATGACTCTTAAGGGGCCTACTACATCTCTCCCCATGATTCTGCCAACTCCTTGCTAATGTTGAAGCCTTGTTGGGACAAAGTGGCCATCCACCAACCAACCACTACTATATCCATCTGGACTATTCAGGGATGCACGGCACTATTCAGTAAACAAGACCATTTTTTTAAGTTAATCTTCATATATGTCTATTGCAACTGCAACCATTTCTGCTTGTGAGTAGAGATGAGCGAATATTTCAATGATCGGTTCAGATCATGATCACCGAATTTGCAATATTTGCCAATTTAATAGTCAATTAAATCACCTAATATAGCCAAACATACACAGCATAAAAGCAGGTGTTTCCCATGCTGTGTGACAGCTCAGCTGTGATCGGAGGTATAAAGTTTACCTCCCATCACTGATGTCAGTTGATGGGACTACAGATCCCATCATCTGACCACTGCTTCCACTAATAACAGTGAGAGCAGGAGCGGCAGATGGGAGTATTCATCAGCCACTCCTTCGCTGTAAATAATTTAAAAAAAAAAACGCATGGGTTCCCCTCTATTTTTGATAACCAGCCAGGCAAAACTCATAAGCTTCAGCAAGGCTGGTTATTAAGCCTAGAGGGGTCCCCACACCGTATTTTTAATTATTTAAATACATAATTAAAAAAAACGTTGTGGGGTCCCCTCATTTTTGACAACCAGCCTTGCAAAAGCTCACAGCTGGGGGCTGGTATTCTCAGTATGGTAAGGGGCCATAGATATAGGCCCCCCAATCTACAAATATCAGCCCGCAGCTGCCCAGAAAAGGCACATCTATTTAATGTGCCAATTCTGGCGCTTTGCCTGGCTCTTCCTACTTGCCCTGTAGCGGTGGCAAGTGGGATTCATGTTTGTGGGGTTGATGTCACCTTTGTATTGTCAGGTGACATCAAGCCCACTGATTAGTAATGTGATTAGTAAACGAGAAGTGTCTATAAGACACCCATCCATTACTAATCCTATAGTTGTATGGTAAATAAAGTCACAGCCAGAATAAAGTCACTTATTTGAAATAAGGCTAAACAGTTTTCCAATTTATTAAAAAATAATAAACACAGTTATACTCACCTAACGCCTAATTCCACTAAAGCACTTGTTCTCCTGTAATTAAACAAAAATAAAACAATATACCAAATCTGTCCATCATTCAGTCCCATGCCGTAATCCATGTCTGGGAAATTAATAGTTTTCAACCTGGAAGGTGCCAAGATGCGGCCGTCCAGGCTGAGAACCACTGGTGAATGAGCTGCTGCGAGCGCAGCCTCAGTGACTCATCAAGGTTACCTCAGGTAACTGAGGCTGCGTTCCCAGCAGGGTTGAACTGCGGTGACCTGAGCACCATGGGAAAAAAGTCAGTGATGAGGTCACTGCAGTTCAAGCTCAGTGACTTCACAGCAGATCACTGTGAGAATTTCCCTAGATGTAGCAGAGCTAGATCTATCATGGGACAAATGGATTAAAAGCATCTCTGCGGAAAGGTAAAAAATATTGTTTGTTTTTTTACCTCTGTTACAGATTATGGGGGCATCAGGGGAATAGGCAAGGTCATAAGCATTTTTTAATTAAGATTATTAAAGGAGTCTGTCTTTCTTTCATTTCATTATTTAAATATTTTATTTTCATCTTATTCCTCTTGTAACTGAGAATGTTACATTAACCCCAGTTATAGGGGAAGTGCAACCTGCTCGCTGCATAATAGATCGGTCTTCTATGACCAAGCAGCTTCTGTTCTTTCCCTGTCCACAACGATCATACTACCGCTATCCATGGGGGAGGAAGCACCCTCGGTGCTTCCTATTACTGTATATGCAGTGCTTGTTTAGCACTGTGCTTCATCTGTGTTTGTGTCAGATAAGCATTGATCTAGCTAACGTCTTCATGTCTAGTCTTTTTTTTTTTGTTTAATCTGAACATATAAACTCCACCTAACCCTGTAATAACAATGGACACGCTTAGACAATATCAGTATGCGGATGTTTTCTAGGATTTATTATCATATATCCAGTCTCTAATACAGTGATATCGCATGTGATAAATGAACTTTATTACTCAATTATGGATAATGAATGAGCTACTCAATGCTATGAATACTACCTAGGCTGGACTCCAAGCCAAGATGGTTGCTTAAAGAGGAATTGCCATATCAGAGTTTCATGGCATGTCACTAGATTATACTATCACTTTATGGTTGAAGATGGAGCGGACAGTTGTGCAACTGCTGGAATTTTCATAAACTAAAAAATGAATGGGGTTCAGAGTTGGGTCTCATTAGCTGTTTGACTGCTTACATACAGGTGTTCGGTGCTTCATGGCGGGGCCAGTCCTTTAAAAGCACCTTCCCACCTGCCTGTTTTCCCTCAACCTCCACCCCCTCTTTGATTGACATCTGTGACTTCATACAACTAGAGAAAGGTGGAGGTATTTGGAAAACAAGTAGGTGGTGAGGTGTATTTAAATTATTGGCCGTGCCGTGAAGCACCTGGACTTGGGTTGAACAGTCATTCTGTGCTTACAGTCCCTTTAAAATGTTTGGTTATGCCAAGGGTGCACAGTCCCTGTGAGACAGGCAGCTGGTCAGTGCCTTCTCTAGTTTTATCATTTCAACTGTAGATTTTTGGCTACTGTAATGTTCTTGATATATACGTAATGTTCTTGAATATTATTGAGCTAATTAGTACAAGTTTTGAACTTATTGATATTATTTTATTGAGAATATTCTAATCATCTAAGGGTACCGTTACACTTAGCGATGCACCAGCGATCCCGACAACGATATGGATCGCTGGTGCATCGCTAAGTGGTCGCTAGTGAGCTGCCACACAGGCAGATCTCACCAGCGACATAGCAGCGGTCGGGGGTCGCTACTTACCTGTCAGACGCGGCGATCCTGACGTCCTCCCGCCCGCGTCCAAGCGTCGCTCGTCGGTGCCACAGGAAGCCCAGCAGGAAGCGCCCGACGAGAAATGGTCCAGGACGTTCTCGCGCGATCAGCGATAGCCAGCGGGGGAGCCGGTCGGAGGTAAGTATCACATGTAGCGATATCGCTAGCAATATCGCTGCTACGTCACAAAACCAGTGATGTTACAGCGATATTGCTAGCGATATCGCTATGTGTAACGGGCCCTTAACAGTACTTTTTTTTTTTATTTAAAAACCTTTTATAAATACATAGGTTTTTTGGGGAAAAAAATGCCAGGCAGCACCTTTGTTCTGGTTTTCAACCTCTGGATATAAAAGAGAACATTTCCATTCGCTGACAGCACGCCGAAGTCTTAAAATCGTTAGGCCCTATTACACAAAAGTAGAACATTCCTGAACATTTTACCTAAAAAATAAAAGAGGGTGTCATAAGGTTAGTTTCAGACACACAGTGTTTTGCAGACAAAAAAAAAAAAAAAATCACAACTATAGTGAAATGTAAAACATATTAAATACAAATCGTTTTGATTTGTTACATTTATAAACACTAAGAAAAAACTTAAAAAAAGCAGGATTCGTGTTTGTTGGGGAAAAAAAAGTGTGTAATAAGAAGATCTAAACATCATATTCTGATGATGGACACACAGGTTAGTTGTCCGGGACACTTCCACCAACACTAACAGCTTTTTAGCTGGATTATTCATATATACTAAGTGATATATATATTCCACAAACCACCTTAAAGAGGAGGAAATAATTACCTATTGGTCGCACTGCCCCTATGTCCAATAAACTTCAATATGAAGAATTTAAATGGTGCCTTTTACTTTTAAAGTCTCCAGTATTCGGACATTATGGGGGCAAACTCCGCAATTTAGGGACTTAGTACAACTACGCTGCTCTTAAGTCAAACATAACATGAGTCCGATTGAACTTAAATTGTTGAAAATATGTTTTTCGACCCACTACTGAGCTTTGGGGCCTGTAAGGCAAGTACCGTAGATACAAAAAGTAAATAATAAAACCTGCCACAGCATCTCCGTATGAAAGAAGCATAATCCAGGCTATTACAACAGCTGCTTAAAAAGTGTGAAAAAGGCACATGCATACAGTGATGTTCTGTAACGCTATGATTTCATATGTAATAATCATTACTGCTACGCTAACCTACAAAACCGACGTGACAAATTACTGAACAATTCAGTTTCAAGGCAATACAGGATTTTATGAAGCTGTAAACCCTCCAATGTTTCCGGAGCCTCCTCTGGATGCTGGTACACGCTAGACGGCTAGAGAATATTACTTTGGAACTACACTCCTGCCACCTAGTGGTGAATACATTAGTTACGCAGAATTCTCATATTTGCAACACATTAGGGTATGATCTGCACATGGAGTTGTTTTTAGGTGTTTTTGGAGCAGAAACTGAGGAAAGACTCTCCAAATCTCAAAACTCTTTAACTTTGCTGTGTTTTCGAAGCAGAAACGGAGTGGAAATAAGCCTATGGGTATGTGCACATGAACTGGAAGAGCCAATGATGAGTATGTGGTTTTTGATTTTCTGCAGTAATTGGCTAAATTAGGTTACTTGCTTTTTCCCCTTAATGTTTGAGGGGTATTTTGTGTGTGTATATATATATATATATATATATATATATATATACACACACACACACACACACTATATATACTGTATATATATATTTTTCTTTAATCATGAATCATGTTTTCTTTTCCCAATGTTTTATATCATGTTTCAGATAAAGCCGATTTGTTTTGGAAGCTTCCTGTTGCTTGGCATCAACAAAACATTATCAATAAAGTCATGTGTGGATTAATTGCATTTTTATTGAATTTCCACTGCAGGGACACTCTAAATAAAAAAAAATGCATATATATTTTTAATCTGTGGATTTTTCTTATTTTACTCAAGTGGGGTACCACAGGGCTCTGTCCTGGGCCCTGTATTGTTCAACATCTTTATCAATGATTTAGATGAAGGAATTGAGGGTAAACTGAATACATTTGTTGATGACACAAAGCTAGGAGGGATAGCTAATACTAGAGAAGAGAGAGAGAGGATTCAAAAATATATAAATAAACTGGAGAAGTGGGCAGCAACTAACAGAATGGTTTTTAGCAGGGAGAAATGCAAAGTACTACATCTAGGCAATAAAAATGAAAAAAGCATATACAGAATGGGGGGAATAGGGCTAAGCAACAGCACATGTGAAAAAGACTTGGGTATACTAATAGATCACAGACTGAATATGAGTCAACAGTGAGATGCAGCAGCAAAAAAAGCAAATGCAAATCTAATATGTATTAACAGAAGCATACAGTCTAGATCACGTGAAGTCAATATTGACCTCTACTCCTCTTTGGTTAGACCTCATCTGGATTACTGTGTCCAGTTTTGGGCACCAC
The DNA here is from genome assembly GCF_039654945.1 of Dendrobates tinctorius. NCBI lineage: Eukaryota > Metazoa > Chordata > Amphibia > Anura > Dendrobatidae > Dendrobates > Dendrobates tinctorius. Next base: position 60,262,898 of record NW_027361728.1, read on the forward strand.
ATTTTAAAAAAGACTTCAAACTGGAACAAGTTCAGAAAAGAGCGACCAGAATGGTGACCGGTCTGCAAACCCTGTCTTATGAGGAAAGGTTGCAGGATTTGGGAATGTTTAGCTTGCAGAAGAGAAGACTGAGAGAAGACTTAATAGCTGTCTACAAATATCTGAAGGGCTGTCACATTGTAGAAGGATCATCTCTATTCTCATTTGCACAAGGAAAGACTAGAAGCAATGGGATGAAACTGAATGGGAGGAGACACAGATTAGATATTAGAAAAAACTTTTTGACAGTTAGAGTGATCAATGAGTGGAACAGGCTGCCACGAGAAGTGGTGAGTTCTCCTTCAATGGAAGTCTTCAAACAGAGGCTGGACAGACATCTGTCTGGGAAAATTTAGCGAATCCTGCTTTGAGCAGGGGGTTGGACCAGATGGCCCAGGAGGTCCCTTCCAACTCTACGATTCTATGAAGTCTACAAGGAACATGCTCAGATAGAACTCATTTACTGCAAAATAAACTGACATATTACAGATTTCAAAAATTGCACCAAAAACTGCACCACAGGTCCACAGGTCAGTTTATGCTGCGTTAAAAAAAACTCACAGTGAGCATGAGATTGACATGAATAATGTGAATGTGCACTTACATATTACACCATTATCTACTCCGCTCTCCCCAGGCAGGTGTTGTACATCGTCAGGCCCAGGTCCTTTTCAAGGCCGGTTTGACACATAACGATGTGAATTACTAGTTAAGGATCATTCTGACTGGGAACAACCGGTCGCAGTGGGATGGCTTTTACGCTTGTTTTATAATAAAGAAAAAAAAATGTCACCCAAGTATAATATATGTTTTATTTATTACTGTCGGGTGCAGGGTTTCTAAGCGCTGTTTTTATTCTAGGTTATATTTTACGTCACTGGAACTGTAATAACCTGCAACAGCAAAAAACACAGCGGAACCAATGTCCTAAATACTATTGCAAAGATTTGAAGGTCCACATGGAAAGGGTCCTGGGGACACACAGATCGTGCTTACAAAGAGCAAACACTCATTCATGGCTAGATCAAACACTTTCCTGATGAATGAATAAAATACAATTTAGGGATCTTTACCCACAAACTTCTAGACCAATCTGTTTAGCATCTCCTGCTCTATCTATAACATGGTGCCCAAAGATTTCACAACATTTACAAGCTGCACAATTCACATTAAGATCTGCCTTAAGATTAGCCATCTGCCTGGGCACTGTCAATGAGTAATGCCGTCTAAAGACTGCTAAGCCAAGGATGAGCATGGATGTTAAAGGGGGCAAAATAAAAGGTTTCCCATGAGCTATAAATAAGTACAATGGTGGGGGACTGCAAAGAACAGGAACAGCTAGGGTATTGATATAGAAAAGTTAATGGTTTGCTTTTATATCCCTTTAAATGCCTTTAAGACTTCAATTGCCTTTTGCCTAATATTGCTAGAACTATTCATATGTAGACTACTAGTCTCTGTGTTCAAGGAAACTATACTTGTTATCATATTTGTTCTCAACAACATGTTCTGGGTGCATTGTAAACATGGCATGACTCTGAAGGTGATGGGGGACTACATGAGCTCCATAGAATTGCATATTGTTGTAAATGGTATAAAAGTTTCCTTGTATTTCATTATGTCAGATAAAGTGATTTGACCACGGCTTGTGTGTTGAGTCTCTTGTCTCCAAGCGCTTGTGAAAGAAGGGCGAAAACCTCATAATTCGAACTCACTGGTGATCTGGCATACCTGAAGCTTGGTCAGAGCATAAAGCAGCTACAACAGTTTTGACGCCCAACGGGGGCTGTGGAAACCAGCCTATTCGAAATCCGTATGTGGGAGCTTCCTGGGAGGTTGAATATGCGGAATCCAGCTGCAGCAGGTGAGAACATTTATTCTTACATTGATTCTGCATCTACAGCCTCTCTAAGGATCTCTACATATCTCTGGGTAAGACTGTACAAACACAGTTCAAAAGAACCCACATCACCAGTGAGCAGTGAGTATGTCTGTATGAGAGTTGAATAATACAGTAATATGATAATAATTGTCATCTGTATTATCTGTTAATCTGTTCTGGTAATATACTAATATACTAACTGGTTGTGTACTGGTGTACTGTGTAGCACAAAGCCTGGGATAGACTCTGTGCAGCGTTTTATTTTGGATTGGTAGTAAATCATATGAGGCTGTATTTTGTATAGGGCTGTGGTTTTTGGTTGCTCGGGTTTTCATTGATTCTTGTTGTTTAAGAAGTTGGCTTTGGTGTTCTCAGAGTGTCAGTGGACACGGCTGCAGGTTAAGGTGTAAAATCCAAAGTGCAAGATACGCAGGCTGTGTGAATCCTTGTATATATGTCTATGAGAACCTCTGAATGAGATGAGAGATGAGTAATTGAGATAAGGGATTTTTGTTATTTTCTTTTTGTAAATCCCTGAATGAGCACGTATGAATGGATCACACATCATTTTTGTGTCAAAAGATTTGTTACCTTTCTAGTTGTAGGGGAATCCCGGACAGATGCGTTATAGATATTTCAAATTTACATCTGAGACTGAATGAATTAAGTAATGATATAGCTCGTGTTAAATGTGGCATTGCATTGTAAAGTTTCCTGAATGCATTTGGCCATAAAAGGGCAAGACATGGTTACTTACATTATACAGTTATTTATCTGCTTTTACAGTGAAATCCCGTGAGTTTTTTTGTAGAAATTGAGTTTAATTAAGTCTAAAGAGTGTCTAAAAGATTAAGTCTTAAGATTAATTAAGTCTAAAGAGTTATCTCTGCTGAGTGTCTAATGAGAGGATTCACAGAACTGCGCTCAGATTCTCTGTGGTTCTGAAATGCTCGCTATTTGACTTGGGCATTTTAAGGTCAGAGGCCTATCACACCTGGGCCTTCTTACTTTAGTCAGTGATTTTTTTTGCTGTGGGTGAGAGGCGAGGGCAAGGAGCCCTCTTGATTTACCTTGGCAGGCTCATTCTGACTTGCTATGTGTGGGCTGTAAGACAGAGGTCCAGACACACAGAAGGGCATTTCAGAAGCAAGATGAGCCATCTAAGTTGAAGTAGCCTTCCCACAATCCATAGAGCTGGGCTGGAAGGAAAAAGGCCTATTCCTATTCTAGCCAGCTGATCTAACGGGTGAACGGCAGAGAGCCTTCTCTTTACATCCTGTAGGTCTACCGGGTGAGAGGCAAGGAGCCTTCCCGCTACACCTTGGCAGGCTCTCTCTGACTTGCTAAGTGTGGCCTGTAAGACAGAGGTCCAGGCACACTGGGAGGGCATGTCAGAAGAAAGGCGAGCTGTCGGTAGAAAAAGGTTGAAGCCATGGCAACTTTTTCTGTGTACAGTCAGTGCCCCCAATGGGATCCAAGATGGCTATGCAAATTGTAAAAGACAGAGGAGAAAGGAAGCAGTAAAACAAGTGGGACCAATATTGAAAAGGGCAAAAATACCAGAGTGTGAATGTTTGGATGTACAAAAAGGCACAGACAAGGGAAGAAAATAGCAAGTGAATAAATGATGCTTGAGAATGTACAGCAGTATGAAAGGTGTATTATGAATGTTTTGATTGACAAAGTTTAACCAGAGACCCAGACAAAACAGATAGACTTGTAAACACTGTGATCAGACTCAGACAAACCCAGACTGAATAGCTACTTGTGTGACCTGTGCTACTGACTTAAGCAAATTGCACTAAATCCTATCCAGACAAGATCATAAGAAGCTGACATAATAGTGTGGTTAGTGGGTAGTGGGAACATTGACTTTTGAGGAGTAAGCTGACAGTAGACATCAGAGGACCAACCACATCAGGACCTAGAAGGGCGACTAGAATAAGAAAGATGCAGGTGTATTATCCCTGGAGCCCCTCTGACCAGCTAGCTTTGTTGAAGCAGTAGCCTGATCCTGAAGACCAACCATTCCCGTTTTACAGACACATAAAGGAAATACAGTGTACCTGGGCAGACCTAGAGAGGTTGGTGAGTTTAAAGGCAGGTGACGCACTAGAACATATAATTGAAACACATATGAAGCGCCCACACCAGGGCCTAGCTGGGTACTCGGTACCGGGTCCGTTGATCTCAATGGGAGTTGTCACGGAAGCTGTGACCCGGTCCGTAGCCCTGGGGCTCCATGGCAAAAAGGGGGGTGAATGAACAATGAAATAAAGTTTATGAATAGTTCGTGACGCCACCTGTGGTGTTCGGCAAGTGAGGTGTTATGCCGACGCTGCATGCAGATCCTCTGGGACTGGTGGTGGGTTGCAGCCAAGATGGTGAAGCTCCCCACATGTGGAGCTGTAGTCCCAGGGCAGTGTAGATGTAGTAATGGAGGAGAGGCACAGGCGGTGTAGAGGCTGGTGCCCAGATGTAGCAGTGCGGGGTGTAGTGATGTGGAATAAGTGGAGGACACCAGGGCATGTAGTTCCAAATGTTTACTCACAGTCTGCAGTTCACACAGATGCCTGCCTCCGTGCTGTGTCCTCCGGGTCCTGGGCTCAGTCAACCTCCAGGCAAGATAGAATGCTCCCTTCTAACACTCCGCCAATATGTACCTTTCTGAATGTCTCCTCTATAGCGCCTTTAAGTGAAGTACTCCTAGTACTGAGTTACACTGGAGTGCCTCCTGACAGATGTTCCCAAGAACTCTATTTGTACGGCAGACAGCTGTAGCCTGCTACGGGGACTCCTTACTATCCAAGTTGCTGTTGTGCCCCCAAGTCTTAGATGGGAGTAGTGCATTTACAGCCCACTACTCCACCGGTGTCCGCTGTAGAACCATTAGTGTCCATACAACCTCAGGGACCGGGCCCCGGCCTTGCGCTTAGAACTTCTAGGCAGGGTTCTTCCTCTAACCCACGTCCTCTGTTCCCTTTTACTCCTACGTTCCGTATTAGTCTTTCCTTCGTCTGGAAGATCAGGTTCCGGTTCAATGTCTTTCTCCTTCTTTCCTTTCCCGTGCCAGCAGACCCAGGTCAGTGAGATCTGCTGCAGCACCTCCTTCCTCCATCCCTCTTCCAGGGATCTTTGTTCCTCACTCCTCTCTGAGTGACTCTCTCTCTCACTCGCTGACTGACTGACTAACTCTTCCCGCTCTTTATGTATTCTAAACTCCACCCACCTCCCAGCACGTTTCGTGTTCCAAGCAGGGAGCCACCAAAGGTGCTCTGCTACCCTCTAAGCAAGGAGCCGCAATGTGGCTTTGCTGAACTACCATGTTGTGTGGGATGCGAGTGTTGGAGCGTGGTCAGGAGTTCCCACCTTACCTGGATGGTGGGGCACCACACCTCAGGAGGAGGTGCAGTACCTCTGTGGCAACTGAAGCCTCAGGGGCGCCACACATACAGATGTGGCAAAGAATCAGGCTTGGGGCAATAAATCTGCACTGTCTGGGGAGACGTACTGTGAGTCACTAAGACAATGGGCTACAGTGGAACAATCAGAGCAGTCTGTACTCCTGACTAACGTGACACAGCAAAGAGGAGAGAGTGTAGAGATGTACTTTGGACGGTTACAGCTGAAATGGGCAGACATGGTGTATATTTGCATAAACCCACTTGATGCTAGAATACTGGTGAATGCATTAATTGATGGTATGAACAAAGACTTACGAGACGCAGTACAGATAGCCAGACCTGAATGGAGATATGTAGATCCGAAAGACCTCCTTATGGTAGCTAAAGTAATTGAGCAAACAAGGACGATAAGACAACCTGTCATGTATGCTGGAGCACAAGGAAAACAGTGGAGACGTAGTAAGGTACCTAGGGACATAGAAACGGTGAGGTGCTGGAATTGTGGTGAGAATGGGCACTACGCCCGCCACTGCAAAAACCCTACTAAGAAGACAGATCTTTCACCTCCTTCACCTTCAGACTAGGAAACTGACAACCTAGTGACAAATGTGTGCCCTGTTCTTGTCCCCTCCGGACCTGGTCCTGCCTTGATGACCACCATAACAATGCCGGGAGGGAAAGAGGCAGAATTTTTGATTGACACTGGGGCAGCTGGGACTGTGGTACACAAAGATTTGATAATGCCAGACATGATTACTAATGAGATGGGGGGTTCTAGTGCAAAGATCTTCCCCCTGCAACACCTCTTTTTTGTATCCCATTAGGGAAAAAAGGACTCAAGGGTTTGCTGACACTTACAGAAAGGCTCATGACTTAAGGGCTATTAATGATGTTACTGAAAGTGTGACCTCAATCGTCCCTGATCCACACACAATACTTCCACAGATCCCAGTAATATCAAAATGTTTTACAGTCATTGATTTAGCAGGTGCATTTTTCTCTGTACCCCTGCACCCTGACTATCAGTATCTTTTTCCTTTACTCGTAAAGATAAACAATATTGTTGAACAGTCCTCCCACTAGGGGGAAAGAAATCCCCTGCCATCTATTCAGCAGTGATGGCAGGGAAACCTTGAGTAGTGGCAATCACCTCATCCGCTGATTGTACTATTACAGTACGTGGATGACCTTTTTACTGTTCTGCCTGGACCAGAGGTCCTGCAGGGAAGCTACAGTTCCCTTGCTATGTTTTTTAATCAGAAAAGGGTTGCAGGGTCTTACGTGACAAATTACAGTATTAGAACCAAAAGGTGACATTTTTGAGACATTGTATTGCCGAAGGTACTAGACACCTGACAGGAAACAGGCAATTCAAAATCTCCCTCTATCCAGGTCACATCAGCATCTATGCACTTTCCTAGGTTTAGTGACCTACAGTAGGCCTTGGATAAGGCCTGCTTCACAAATGTTTGCAACCACTTTATGACTGCTTATCATCAGACCCGGGGCCTCACACAAAATGCAATTGATTCCTTCCATTCTTTCAAACTGCTCATTGTGTCAGCCCCGGCCCTAGGCATTCCAAATTATGATTAGCCATTTTTCTTGTTTTGCACAGAGCAGGGAGAACATGCTACCGCAGTACTGACACAACAACATGGAGGGAAACAGAGACCAATAGCATACTACTCAGCACAATTAGACCCAGTGATCAGAGGGTCACCTACGTGTGTCCGTGCGGTAGGAGCAACTGCACTACTACTAGGAAAGGCATGTGAGATCACACTGACGTTTCCTTTGACAATCTATTCCCCACATGACATCCATGCCATACTCATACAAGTTCAACCAAAACATCTGTCTATGGCCAGACAGCTCCGACCTGAGTGTGCTCTACTAATTCCTGAGTATGTCACCCTCAAAAGATGTAACGTTCTGAATTCAGCCACCCTCCTGCCTGTGGATTCAGAAAAGGGCGAATTGGTGACCGTATTAGCGAGTGAGGAAGGATACTTTGACATGACGCATGAACATGACTGCATAGAACTGATGAGTCAGGAGGAGACAGCTGGTTTTCCACACGTTCATTAAAAACCTGCTCCTAATGCAGACTTTGAGTTTTTTTTGTAGATGGCTCCAGATACCACCAGGATGGACGATTCTACACTGGATATGCAGTAGTGTCCTCACATGAGGTAATCCGAGCGGAACCACTCTCTCCTCACATGTCGGCGCAGGAGACAAAGTTGAAGGCACTCACTGAGGCGTGTAGAGCCACTGTAGGTAAAGTCACTAATATTTACACTGATTCGAAAAATGCATTGGGAATAGCCCATGATTATGGCCCTATCTGGAGAAACAGAGCGTTCCTTACATCAGCCGGTAAGCCCATTAAAAATGCAGAGCTGGTGAAACAATTGATTGAGGCATTGATGTTACCAGTCCAGTTTGGCATTGTCAAGGTAAAAGCACACACAAAAGGTGACTCCATGGAGGTAGAGGGCAACAGAAGGGCGGATGAGGCTGCTAAAGTAGCAGCAAGGTAGCCTAGAGAGAGCAGTGGATGGTGGCAGGGAGTCAGCGTATTCCAGCCACATTGAGCTTAGATGTCCTGAAATCCCTCCGGCAAAAGGCTGCCCAAACAGAGAAGGTACACCGGGGGAGACTGGGAGCTGAGCTGAACTCAAATGGAGTATGGGAGAATAAGGATAAATTGTGCCCACCAAAGTCCCTGTTCCCAATCATGGCGCAAGCAGCACATGGCCCCACTCACACCTCGAAAAGTCACATGTGTGCCATGGTAGATGCCTTCTGGATCGCTCCTGGTTTCAGTTACGCAGCCGCGAAACTTGTACAATCATGCCTCATCTGTGCACAGCACAACCCAGGCCTCTCTACCCATTTCAGAGACTGCAGATTGACGACATACAGCTACCAAGGTAGGAGTGTATGCAAATATCCTAGTATGTGCAGATCTCTTCTCTGGTTGGCCGGAAGCCTATCCGGTAAAATGTGCAAATGCGAAAATGACTGCAGACAAATTGATGAAAGAACTGATCTGCAGGTATGGTGTCCCAGAAACCACAGAAACAGATAGGGGTACACACTTCATGGGAGAAATAACGAGGGAAGTCATGCAGGCCCCGGGTGTACAGCAAACGTTTCATACACCATATAAGCCACAAAGTAGTGGGAAAGTGGAAAGACTAAATGGGACACTTAAACTGAAAATTCAAAAGGCCATGGCAGACACAGGAAAGAGCTGGGTAGAGTGCTTGCCTCTTGCACTCTTTTCAGTCAGACACACTCCAAATAGAAACACAGGCTTGTCTCCTTCTGAAGTCCTGTTGGTAGTGCACCAAAGACTGGTCTGTACTTCCCACAGGTGCTACAAATGCAACACGGTGCTATGACAGCCTACGTCCAGGCCTTGCAGGAAAGACTTAATGTGGTGCATAAACATGTGTTCTCATACATTCCAGATCCTAATGCCAGTGCAGATGTGCATCAGCTGAATCCAGGTGATTGGGTGGTTATACGCAAACACGTGAGAAGGAGCCTGGACCCACGATTTGACGGCCCCTTCCAAGTCCAGCTGACCACATCCACTTCAGTAAAACTTGAGGGAAAGCTCACCTGGATCCACGCCAGTCACTGCAAGAAGGTCCTGTCAACAGCAGAATGACTGTTCTCCTCATCACCTTGCTGGCAGTGACAGGGTTACTGCACTCTACAGAGACACAGGACAACCTCTTAAATGCTGATTGGGACAACAAACTTATTCGGCATCATGCTCTTCTTATAAAGGACATGGAAGGACAGAAACCGAAGGACTGTTGGATCTGTACACACAGCCCAGTATCTGCGAGGACTATGCCGTACTTAGCTTTACCTCTGGAGCCATGGGAGGTATTAACCCCACACTGCATACACAATGAGACTTGGACTCAATCTAGGTTTTGGGGAAAAGATGTGCCCCGTGATATATCTGCCTCATTGGATATAATCGGATGGGCCGCTAATCCCTGTTTTCAGTTTAATATAACGCGGCCCAAATGTGGTGGCGGGAATATGGTTCAGATGTCGGAAATATGGTCGCCAGGAGGAGGACTGAAATCCCTCACTCAGACCCCATTCCCGATGATGGACTGTGGTTCAGTCTTTAACACAGTGGAGCAAATACCTGTGGTGAGGACAATAATTGCTTCTGCATATACACTCATGATCAAACACAGGTTAATGAGACCGTGTACCAGGATGGTGTTGAAGGCTGTAAAGCATCTACGGGTAAAATAATAAGGAAAGAAAGGGGTAAATGTACATCTGGTATAAGTGGAAAACAAATGAATAATACTTGGTGTGCCCATAAGCCTATGTCAGGACTTTTGAGTTTATACCAAAAGGACATCGTGCCTACAGGTGGGTGAGCCCAGACATAAGAGGGGTTTGCACTCTTGCCAAACTAACACCAGCCACTTTCATAGTTTCTCATAATAAAATAATAATAAAATAGACACAGCAGCAGTTCCAATTCATACTTTGTATAGAAGAGCTGCAGACAATAAGCCCCGGCCAATTGGTATGCCGCATCTAGTAGAAATGGGGATAACAAATAAAATATTGAGTAGTATGCTAATATAACCCTTCATAACACAAATGTGGGATAAATTAGTAGAAGCTACCGACTACCTGGACGATCAGATTTTCCAGATTCTTGAAGTTCTTAATGAAACTAATACAATACAGAGACAATTAATCATAGTTATTAACCAACATACTATAGTACTAGATTACCTGACAGCAAAAGAAGGAGGAGTGTGTCAGATAATTGGTCCCACCTGTTGTAATTATATCGACCCTGCTGGCAATCTCCAGATCAGGGCCAGTATAGACAAAATAGGTGAACTTAGAGACCAATGGTTAAAACAACAGTGCAAACAGAGACTCCTGGTGGGGTAACACTTCTCTTTTCTAAATCCAGTAAATTGATTTAATGGCCTTGCAGGATGGATTTTTGGTATTGTACAGACTTGTATGCAAATTTTGTTGTTTTGCTTATTGTTTTATGTAGCCGTAAAAGCGCTAATATATGTATTACTTAAGCTACTGAATGATGTATACAATTCACCAATTTTGCCCAATCAACATTCCCAAACTGGGAAATGTACCACATATCAACAATAAATACCTTTTGTGGCACCCTAAATCCTTAATAACAAAGTGGGTCCCACACAATGATACATCAGGATAAATGTTTTATTACACAATAGATAAACAATCATGAAAAAGATTATTTTACACATATGAAAAGATTAAAACAGAAGGTGCTGGACCAATGTGAGAGACCAAAATCCTTTAGAAGCACCAAAACCTATTTCCCATGTGATTATGGCTGTACAACATTATGGGGGAAAAGAGACTCACTCCTAATTATGTACATGAGCTAACTGTCCTCAGACATGACTCGCTATATTAGAGCAAAAAGCTCTTCAATATTCCCCCAGAAAAAATTCACAACCTTGGCTCTACAAAAGTTTAACCATGCGAAAAAAACACATGTAAGGGTTTACAAACATACCAAGTACAAATGGCGCTTCTTTGGAAGTCCCTCACGCCCCGACGCGCGTTTCGCTGTGCTTCATTAAGGAGGCGTGTCTAAAGGGGGACGCAACCCATTTAAATATACATTGAGTTTCTATGATTGGTCAAAGATGATAATTCACACCTGGTTAAAACCATGTATCGCTCCTAAAGTGCATATCGCGAATGCGCGCATAAGAAATCAGTACCAACCCTCACATATTGCTGTTTATAATGTGCTTTGCGCCTGCATGTATAAAGGTCCTGTGCTTCACTCAAAAACCGAACACGTGATCCCTTTCAACCAATGAACACATACTCAATGGTGGTCACATGGTCTCAACCGGAAAGGTCCTATTGGAATACATACTGAAGTTAATATACTGCGCCTGCACGCTAAACATCCAAAAACTGTCCGAAAATAGGCATAATCGGCACATGCTAGGGATTATTTGAGATCCGTCATCTAATGGGAGAAATACCCAGCGGTCATGTGATCCATGCACAGCCGGATACCAATTGTTCTAGCTTCCACGGAGACACTAGTGACTCACCGCACATTTCTCAGGACATCTCAGGGTCTCAGCATGCGCACCGCCTCCATATTTCTACGAATCCATTAGGGGATTTTATAAAATATTACTATTCCCTACAAACAAATCTTATATTAAACATACTAAATGACATTCGCTGAATTACATTGTAAATTTATATCAGTATGCTAAAAAACCCTACTACTATTCCCTACAGACAATCTAATGTTAAACATACTAAATGACATGCACTGGATTACATTGTTGATTTATTTCAGTATGCTAAAAAACCCCAAGAAAAACCTTTCCCAGATGACTGGTATGAATATGTGTGATTAGAAAAAACTACACAATCATTACAACCATCACTCTCGAAATATATAGTCGGCTGACCTAAGGGCAATCAACACTTTATCTCTAACCACATCCCAACATATCAAAAAAAGGGGGAGGGATGAAGAAACAGACATGTACACACCCACTTGAAAATGTAATTAACGAAGGATAAAAATTAGTATACAAAAAAATCCTAAATCGAGAACAAAGGTCCCTTCTTCTATGATGGATATAATCCTCCTCAGAAACTCTTCATCCATAAATGGACCCAGGTGACCTCCATCATCAGCTGTTAGTGAGGAAATCAGGATATGCATTTTAACAGAGCAAGAAACTAAAAACGATAAAAGAATATAGGTTAAAATAAAATAAATGTATGCAACCCCCTATATTACTTAAATATCTCATGGCCACTATTTAAAGACAAGCATTAAATCCAATTAATAATTAGTAATTAATTTATCATGTCATCAACTTACAGTTGAACAGGAGACTGTTCTATCTAAAGGTTTGAGTTTTTCTCCTTCGACTGACCTTGTTCTTTTTACAGTCACAAAAGACCTCCACCTCTTCGCGAGAAAAATAATACTGAAAAGATTGCATTTTAGAGGGGAAGGTGAGGAGAATGTCCCCGGTGATGTTGAACAACAGGCTTTGGAAATCTTCGAATCCTTATTAGATGAGAATGACCAGGCAGTAAGTATGAATCCACCTCTAAAGAGATTCAATAAATCAAAGAAATTTCCCCCTCGCACGATGGTACCAGCGGTAGACACATTCACAAAAATGGTATCGTTGATATTGAGGAGATAAGAAGGTCAAAGAGTGGGTCATTCAACAATTTGACTAGGGTTGAGAGAGAAGCATTAAGACAATTAAAACTATAGGATGATGTTGTCTTCAAGGTGGCGGATAAAGGGGGCAATGTAGTGGTCTGGCCACATACAATGTATGAAGCCCAGGCATACAGATTATATTCAATAGTACTGTTGAGCAAACAACTGACTTATAATCCTCTAATGAAATTTAAAGGGGAATTAATTGATATTCTTAGGAAGGCCCATGAGGACAACATCATCCCTAAAAAACTTCTAGAAATATATGAGAAGTTGTCACCTAGATTGGCTTCCTTCTATTTGATCCCAAAAGTCCACAAAGACCCCCTCAACCCTCCAGGCAGGCCAATAATTTCTGCTAATGAAGGTTTATGCGAAATAATCTGTGACATTGTGGAATATTTTTTAAAACCTTTTGTCCATCAATTGCCTTCTTTTATTAAAGATACCACGGCAGCTTTGGGGCATTTGGAGGGCATCCAGCTGACCAACGATATGCTTTTGGTTACAGCGGACGTGGAGGCGTTGTACTCCTCCATTGACCATGTTAATGGTTTAAAGGCTGTTGAAAAATATTTGGGGCAGGGTAATATTGGAGGTAATACGGTATTATTCATCATCGCACTTTTGAGATTTATCTTGACCCATAATGTTTTTACATTTGACGGTAAAAAATTTTTGCAGCAGAGGGGCACAGCAATGGGGGCCTCATGTGGCCCCTCATATGCTAATTTGTTCATGGGTGTCTGGGATTGGTCAGTGTTCCAGGAGGAGGGTGTCGTCGGTGTGGACAGGGTCCACAATTGGATTCGCTACATCGACGACATCCTCTTCATCTGGGAGGGTCCGGTGGATGAGTTAGAATCATTTATGGTTAGGCTAAACACCAATGACCAAAACATCAAATTAACCTACAAATATGGACGCAAGATTGAATTTCTTGACCTATCGATTGCAGCTCTCCCTGATGGACGTCTCTCCACCACCATCTACAGAAAACCAACATCCATAAACTCTTCATTACACACTTCATCGGCCCATCCTAGGTCCACAATTTCTGGCATACCAATTGGCCAGTTTCTGCGAGCTAAACAGATTTGCTCTGAGGAGTCTCAGTTTGAAGAGCAGGCGAAGATTCTTAAGCAACGTTTTCAGGACCGGGGATACGGCCGAAGAATGATCCAAAGAGGATATTTGAGGGCTAAAAGCACACCAAGGGATCATCTTTTACATGGAAATTTTTCTGTGTCATTACAAGAAGGGTCAGACCATCAGGTGAGATTTATCACAAATTTCAATAATAGATGGAATGAATTAAAACAGAGTGTGGAAAAACACTGGAAGATCCTTTTTACGGATCCGGTTCTCAAGAAATGTCTTCCTCCTTCCCCGTCTTTTGTAGCCAAGAGGGCCCCTAACTTACGAGATATCTTGGTTCACAGTACATATGATCCTAAGGGGAGGGACAAATTACGAAGGAATGTACAACGGGAGGGCTTCTCTCCATGTGGATTGTGTAAGGGGTGTGCCAACATGAAGAGGAGTTCTTTCTTCTTTAATTATGATAAGTCAAGGAGATTTGATATTAGGGCCCATATCACTTGTTCCTCAAAAGGTGTAGTTTACCATGCTGAGTGCCCTTGTGGTAAGGTTTATATAGGTATGACTACACGTGAGCTTAGGGTTAGGTTGCGTGAGCACTGTTTAAACATAGATAAAGCGAAGACAGCCAAGGATGAGACATCACTAAAAACCTTGCTTAGACATTTCAAGAGGTTTCATAAGTGTAACTCTAATCTGTTGATGATAAAAGGAATTGACATAGTGGATATGGGCCCTGGGGGGGTGACTTGCAAAATAAACATGCGAAGAGAGAGTGCCAGTGGATCTTCAGGTTGGGGACACTTGCACCGCAGGGACTAAATGAGAGTTTTGGATTTAATGCTTTTCTTTAAATAGTGGCCATGAGATATTTAAGTAATATAGGGGGTTGCATACATTTATTTTATTTTAACCTATATTCTTTTATCTTTTTTAGTTTCTTGCTCTGTTAAAATGCATATCCTGATTTCCTCACTAACAGCTGATGATGAAGGTCACCTGGGTCCATTTATGGATGAAGAGGTTCTGAGAAGGATTATATCCATCATAGAAGAAGGGACCTTTGTTCTCGATTTAGGATTTTTTTGTATACTAATTTTTATCCTTCATTAATTACATTTTCATGTGGGTGTGTACATGTCTGTTTCTTCATCCCTCCCCCTTTTTTTGATATGTTGGGATGTGGTTAGAGATAAAGTGTTGATTGCCCTTAGGTCAGCCGACTATATATTTCGAGAGTGATGGTTGTAATGATTGTGTAGTTTTTTCTAATCACACACATTCATACCAGTTATCCGGGAAAGGTTTTTCTTGGGGTTTTTCAGCATCCTGATATAAATCAACAATGTAATCCAGTGCATGTAATTTAGTATGTTTAACATTAGATTGTCTGTAGGGAATAGTAGTAGGGTATTTTAGCATACTGATATAAATTTACAATGTAATTCAGCGAATGTCATTTAGTATGTTTAATATAAGATTTGTTTGTAGGGAATAGTAATATTTTATAAAATCCCCTAATGAATTCGTAGGAATATGGAGGCGGTGCGCATGCTGAGACCCTGAGATGTCCTGAGAAATGTGCGGTGAGTCACTAGTGTCTCCGTGGCAGCTGGAACAATTGGTATCCGGCTGTGCATGGATCACATGAACACTGGGTATTTCTCCCATTAGATGACGGATCTCAAATAGTCCCTAGCATGCGCCGATTATGCCTATTTTCGGACAGTTTTTGGATGTTTAGCGCACAGGCGCAGTATATTGACTTCAGTATGTATTCCAATAGGACCTTTCCGGTTGAGACCATGTGACCACCATTGAGTATGTGTTCATTGGTTGAAAGGGATCACGTGGTCGGTTTTTGAGTGAAGCACAGGACCTTTATACACGCAGGCGCAAAGCGCATTATAAACAGCAATATGTGAGGGTTGGTACTGATTTCTTATGCGCGCATTCGCGATATGCACTTTAGGAGCGATACATGGTTTTAACCAGGTGTGAATTATCATCTTTGACCAATCATAGAAACTCAATGTACACTCACTGGCCACTTTATTAGGTACACCATGCTAGTAACGGGTTGGACCCCCTTTTGCCTTCAGAACTGCCTCAATTCTTCGTGGCAGAGATTCAACAAGGTACTGGAAGCATTCCTCAGAGATTTTGGACCATATTGACATGATGGCATCACACAGTTGGCGCAGATTTGTCGGCTGCACATCCCTGATGCGAATCTCCCGTTCCACCACATCCCAAAGATGCTCTATTGGATTGAGATCTGGTGACTGAGGAGGCCATTTGAGTACAGTGAACTCATTGTCATGTTCAAGAAACCAATCTGAGATGATTCGAGCTTTATGACATGGCGCATAATCCTGCTGAAAGTAGCCATCAGATGTTGGGTACATTGTGGTCATAAAGGGATGGACATGGTCAGCAACAATACTCAGGTAGGCTGTGGCGTTGCAACGATGCTCAATTGGTACCAAGGGGCCCAAAGAGTGCCAAGAAAAAATTCCCCACACCATGACACCACCACCACCAGCCTGAACCGTTGATACAAGGCAGGATGGATCCATGCTTTCATGTTGTTTACGCCAAATTCTGACCCTACCATCCGAATGTCGCAGCAGAAATCGAGACTCATCAGACCAGGCAACGTTTTTCCAATCTTCTACTGTCCAATTTCGATGAGCTTGTGCAAATTGTAGCCTCAGTTTCCTGTTCTTAGCTGAGAGGAGTGGTACCCGGTGTGGTCTTCTGCTGCTGTAGCCCATCTGCCTCAAAGTTCGACGCACTGTGCGTTCAGAGATGCTCTTCTGCCTACCTTGGTTGTAACGGGTGGCAATTTGAGTCACTGTTGCCTTTCTATCAGCTCGAACCAGTCTGCCCATTCTCCTCTGACCTCTGGCATCAACAAGGCATTTCCGGCTACAGAACTGCCGCTCACTGGATTTTTTTTCTTTTTCGGACCATTCTCTGTAAACCCTAGAGATGGTTGTGCGTGAAAATCCCAGTAGATCAGCAGTTTCTGAAATACTCAGACCAGCCCTTCTGGCACCAACAATCATGCCACGTTCAAAGGCACTCAAATCACCTTTCTTCCCCATACTGATGCTCGGTTTGAACTGCAGGAGATTGTCTTGACCATGTCTACATGCCTAAATGCACTGAGTTGCCGCCATGTGATTGGCTGATTAGAAATTAAGTCTTAACACACAGTTGGACAGGTGTACCTAATAAAGTGGCCAGTGAGTGTATATTTAAATGGGTTGCGTCCCCCTTTAGACACGCCTCCTTGATGAAGCACAGCGAAACGCGCGTCGGGGCGTGAGGGACTTCCAAAGAAGCGCCATTTGTACTTGGTAAGTTTGTAAACCCTTACATGTGTTTTTTTCGCATGGTTAGGCTTTTGTAGAGCCAAGGTTGTGAATTTTTTCTGGGGGAATATTGAAGAGCTTTTTGCTCTAATATAGCGAGTCATGTCTGAGGACAGTTAGCTCATGTACATAATTAGGAGTGAGTCTCTTTTCCCCCATAATGTTATACAGCCATAATCACATGGGAAATAGGTTTTGGTGCTTCCAAAGGATTTTGGTCTCTCACATTGGTCCAGCACCTTCTGTTTTAATCTTTTCATATATGTAAAATAATCTTTTTCATGATTGTTTATCCATTGTGTAATAAAACATTTATCCTGATGTATCATTGTGTGGGACCCACTTTGTTATTAAGGATTTAGGGTGCCACAAAAGGTATTTATTGAATAATGTATGCATAAAAAAAGAATATAAGGCTGAACCTTCTGTAGTGTATCATAGACCCCAGGTAGCCATTGCTGATGGGGAAAGTGAGTGTCCACGCTGAGGGTGGTTGGGCGAAGCAGGTAGGAAGCCCCCTTATGGGTACTAGACCCATGAGACAGTAGCTCCTTTGTGGACATCAGCTAACCCTGTGGCAAAGGTTATACCATTTACAAACGGGGGAAATTGATACAGAAGAGTTAATGGTTTGCTTTTACAGTTGTGGCCAAAAGTATTGACACCCCTGCAATTCTGTCAGATAATACTCAGTTTCTTCCTGAAAATGATTGCAAACACAAATTCTTTGGTATTATCTTCATTTAATTTGTCTTAAATGAAAAAACACAAAAGAGAATGAAGCAAAAAGCAAAACATTGATCATTTCACATAAAACTCCAAAAATGGGCCAGACAAAAGTATTGGCACCCTCAGCCTAATACTTGGTTGCACAACCTTTAGCCAAAATAAATGCGACCAACCGCTTCCGGTAACCATCAATGAGTTTCTTACAATGCTCTGTTGGAATTTTAGACCATTCTTCTTTGGCAAACTGTTCCAGGTCCCTGATATTTGAAGGTGCCTTCTCCAAACTGCCATTTTTAGATCTCTCCACAGGTGTTCTATGGGATTCAGGTCTGGACACATTGCTGGCCACCTTAGAAGTCTCCAGTGCTTTCTCTCAAACCATTTTCTAGTGCTTTTTGAAGTGTGTTATGGGTCATTGTCCTGCTGGAAGACCCATGACCTCTGAGGGAGACCCAGCTTTCTCACACTGGGCCCTACATTATGCTGCAAAATTTGTTGGTAGTCTTCAGACTTCATAATGCCATGCACACAGTCAAGCAGTAAAGTGCCAGAGGCAGCAAAGCAACCCCAAAACCTCAGGGAACCTCATCCATGTTTGACTGTAGGGACCGCGTTCTTTTCTTTGAATGCCTCTTTTTTTCTCCTGTAAACTCTATGTTGATGCCTTTGCCCAAAAAGCTCTACTTTTGTCTCATCTGACCAGAGAACATTCTTCCAAAACATTTTAGGCTTTTTCAGGTAAGTTTTGGCATACTCCAGCCTGGCTTTTTATGTCTCGGGGTAAGAAGTGGGGTCTTCTTGGGTCTCGTACATGCAGTCCCTTTTCATTCAGACGCCGACGGATAGTACGGGTTGACACTGTTGTACCCTTGGACTGCAGGGCAGCTTGAACTTGTTTGGATGTTAGTCGAGGTTCTTTATCCAACATCCGCACAATCTTGCGTCAAAATCTCTTGTCAATTTTTCTTTTCCGTCCACATCTAGGTAGGTTAGCCACAGTGCCATGGGCTTTAAACTTCTTTATGACACTGCGCACGGTAGACACAGGAACATTCAGGTCTTTGGAGATGGACTTGTAGCCTTGAAATTGCTCATGCTTCCTCACAATTTGGTTTCTCAAGTCCTCAGACAGTTCTTTGGTCTTCTTTCTTTTCTCCATGCTCAATGTGGTACACACAAGGACACAGGACAGAGGTTGAGTCAACTTTAATCCATGTCAACTGGCTGCAAGTGTGATTTAGTTACTGCCAACACCTGTTAGGTGCCACAGATAAGTTA
Source organism: Dendrobates tinctorius (assembly GCF_039654945.1). Taxonomy (NCBI): domain Eukaryota; kingdom Metazoa; phylum Chordata; class Amphibia; order Anura; family Dendrobatidae; genus Dendrobates; species Dendrobates tinctorius. The sequence goes on from NW_027361728.1 coordinate 60,281,996, forward strand.
CAGGTGCTGTTAATTACACAAATTAGAGAAGCATCACATGATTTTTTGAACAGTGCCAATACTTTTGTCCACCCTCTTTTTTATGTTTGGTGTGGAATTATATCCAATTTGGCTTTAGGACAATTCTTTTTGTGTTTTTCCTTTTAAGACAAATTAAATGAAGATAATACTTCATTTCAATACTTTTGGCCACAACTGTATATCCCTTTAAATGCCTTTAAGACTTCAATTGCCTTTTGCCTAATATTGCTAGAACTATTCTTATGTAGACTACTAGTCTCTGTGTTCAAGGAAACTATACTTGTTATCATATTTGTTCTCAACAACATGTTCTGGGTACATTGTTAACATGGCATAACTCTGAAGGTGATGGGGGGGCTACATGAGCTCCATAGAATTGCATATTGTTGTAAATGGTATATAAGTTTCCTTGTATTTCATTACGTCAGATAAAGTGATTTGACCACGGCTTGTGTGTTGAGTCTCTTGTCTCCAAGCGCTTGTGAAAGAAGGGCGAAAACCTCATAATTCGAACTCACTGGTGATCTGGCATACCTGACGCTTGCTCAGAGCAAAAAGCAGCTACAACAGTATCAAGTGACTTTTATTAGGTGTCCTTCATATCTAAATAGCTTTTCCCATACAAAAAAATAAAGGGATCACTTAAACAACAGAATATAACTCCAAGTAAATCAAACTTCTGTGTAAGCAAACTGTCCACTTAGGAAGCAACACTGATTGACAATCAATTTCACATGTTGTTGTTCAAATGGAATAGACAACAGATGGAAATTATTGGCAAGTATCAAGACACCGTCAATAAAGGAGTGGTTCTGCAGGTGGGGGCCACAGACCACATCTTAGTACCAATGCTTTCTGGCTGATGTTTTGGTCACTTTTGAATGTTGGTTGTGCTTTCACACTCGTGGTAGCATGTGGTGGACTCTACAACCCACACAAGTGGCTCAGGTAGTGCAGCTTATCCAGGAAGGCACATCAATGCAAGCTGTGGCAAGAAGGTTTGCTGTGTCTGCCAGCGTAGTTGTTAGCGTGGCTGGTCTGGAGCCGGAATCTCCAGGAGTGGACCCTCTGGGCCATGGCACCGAGGGGCCCCGGGCGAGCTGCCAGGTGGAACTGACCCCTATACAGGGACCGTTAGGAGCAGGCCCAGGGATTCGAGTACCACGGTAGCTGGTACCGAGAGGGGCGGCTCAGGATGGACTGGAGTAAGAGTGTGGGACTGAAGTGTAGATGACAGAACAGAGCTGGAACACAGGAGACCAGAGTGGAGTAAGACTGTAGACTGGAACATGGAGGGATTGAAGTGTAGTAAGACCGTAGACTGGAACGTGGAGGGATAGCTGGAGCAGGAACACCGGAGGCAGGACTGGTGTAGGACAGCAGGACTGGAGCAGGATGGAACAGGAACAACGGAGGCAGGACTGGAGTAAGACGGCAGGACTGGAGCAGGATGGAACAGGAACACCGGAGGCAGGACTGGAGTACAGCAGGTGATACGGATAGCTGGACTGTGAGGCTGCTGCAGGGAGCACACGAGAATGGGACTGTGAGACTGCAGAGAGCACAAGAAGAAGCGAGGCCCAGTGTGCTAGGAAACACAACGATCAGGCGCCTCCCTCAGGGGGAAGCGGCCTGATATGCCCCTGTCTGGTCTGCCATTGGTCAGGGGGTGCTTCTGGGTCAGGGCATAGCCGAAGCACAACAAGCAGAAGGGAGGCGAGGCTGCGGCCTATGGTGCATGCAAAGACACCGTCGGCCGTGCGCCTGTCAGAGGTGACCGCCGTGGCTGTCAGGCGGCGAGGTGTTGCGGCGAGGGAGCAATGGCCTGGTGAGTATGCAAAGACGGCGTGACTGTAGTGCCCAGAGGCTGAAGGCGCTACCAGGAAACAGGTCAGTACACCAGGAGATGTGGAGGGGGCCATAGGAGGGCAAAAACCGAGCAGCAGGACTGCTACCTCCGAACAGGAGCACTGCCAGAGCCCTAAAAAATGACCTCCAGCAGGCCACAAATGTGCATGTGTCTGCACAAACGGTTAGAAACCGACTTCATGAGGTTAGTCTGAGGGTCTGAAGTCCACAGATGGGTGTTGTGCTCACAGCCCAACACCGCGCAGGACACTTGGCATATGCCACAGAACACCAGGATTTCCAAATTCACCACTGGCGCCCTGTGCTCTTCACAGATGAAAGCAGGTTCATACTGAGCACATGTGACAGATGTGACAGAGTCTGGAAATGCCGTGGAGAGCGATCTGCTGCCTGCAACATCCTTCAGCATGACCGGTTTGGCAGTGGGTCAGTAATGGTGTGGGGTGGCATTTCTTTGGAGGGCCACACGGTGTTGGGGGTTGTGCTCACAGCCCCCATCTGTGGACGTCGGGCACTCAGACTCATGAACATATGTCTTTAACAGTAGTAAGGAGATGCTGGGAGTTGTTGTTATCAGTCATTATCAGACTGCGGACCATACAGCAACCATAGTACTGATGAGATGTAGTCAGTATCAATAAGTAAACATTTACATCCAGGACCTGTATAGGTGAATATGAGAATCTGTGGTTGTGGGTTATTAGTAATTACCTAGGCAGATTAACAATGCAACTATTTTTTATTCTTTACATCCATGCTTTTACAACTCCAGGTGTATGGACAAAGTACAATGTCAATAATTAAAACCTGGACAATCCCAGTTCATAGGGTACAGGGTGATAATTATCACAGACACTAGACAAATAATAGTAAATACTCAGGGCCACTACACTCGCCCTAATAGGCCCTAACAAGTCCCTTCCTAGCCACGGAGGTTGGCACCCTAGTTGTTGACGATGTGGCGCCCCCGCTTAACGTCGGTGACCCTATAACACCCTGAAAAACCCTAGTCCACGACGAGGATACACAGAAAAAACACAAACACACAATAAACACCCGAAAATAACCCCTGGTGTAGAGACTATATGTCGTCTCTTAACGTGTAAACTTGTCTCGTAGTAGGGTCGTGGGCATATAAGCCCACCCTAATTTTATCTCGTAGTAAAAAATGCTTTGTCTTGCAGCTTTCAATGACTTATCTCGTAGTAAAAAAGGCTTATGCTGCGTACAGTGACAGACAGAATATAGCCCCAAAGGAAAAAACGTTTATACAGAAAAAATGCAAAATGCAACCACAATAATGCACAATCAATGCACTTCAGGTAAATAACCACAGAAAATCCACCAGATGGAAATTAATAGCATAATGACATATAAATGGCGTAAAGACGCTGATTAAGCATAAGTAATGGACATAATAGTTCTAAATATAAACAGGGATGGCAGTGACGGCACTCCCTAAATTGCAGGGTCCCCTAATAACCAAAAAATTATTTTGCCATCCATCAGTCTGTCAGCGTTAAAAAAACATTGATACTTATCAGCCATCAGAAGATATGAGGCCCAGCCCTGGGCCTCATATCTTCTGATGGCTGGCAAAATAGTTTTTTGGTTATTAGGGCACCCTGCATTATTGTGGTTGCATTTTGCATTTTTTCTGTATAAACGGTTTTCCTTTGGGGCTATATTTGGTCTGTCACTGTACGCAGCATAAGCCTTTTTTACTACAAGATAAGTCATTGAAAGCTGCAAGACAAAGCATTTTTTACTACGAGATAAAATTAGGGTGGGCTTATATGCCCACGACCCTACTACGAGACAAGTTTACACGTTAAGAGACGTCATATAGTCTCTCCACCAGGGGTTATTTTTGGGTGTTTATTGTGTGTTTGTGTTTTTTCTGTGTATCCTCGTCGTGGACTAGGGTTTTTCAGGGTGTTATAGGGTCACCGACGTTAAGCGGGGGCGCCACATCGTCAACAACTAGGGTGCCAACCTCCGCGGCCAGGAAGGGACTTGTTAGGGCCTATTAGGGCGAGTGTAGTGGCCCTGAGTATTTACTATTATTTGTCTAGTGTCTGTGTTAATTATCACCCTGTACCCTATGAACTGGGATTGTCCAGGTTTTAATTATTGAATAAAAGTAAAGTTTTAGGGGTCATTTTCTTGTTGCTACCTTGGTTTTCTTTTTGCCTTGATCCTAAAAATATTTTTTGTATTTTTTTGTTACAAAGTACAATGTCCCCAGTCCACAAAATCCCCTCCCAGGCCAGTAGTCCCACTGCCCCATACCAGGTGATACCCACTGTCTCCCAACTTTTTTTTGGCCCACAGATTTCGTATCTCCCGCCAGTATATTCTGTAGTCACAGTCCACGCTCCTCCAGATGACAGGTAACACAACCAAAGCCCATGTATCCAGCAGCAACAGTTCCAGTTAAGAAAGTTCCTGAAATCCAGATCACAGATCCCTCAACAGTAGCACGTGTGGCCAGTCCAGCTGACAACCGATCTCCAAACTCCATAGTCAATCCTTCCATGTGCTCCAGGACCTCATCCTAGATCCTCTTCCATCAACATCACTTTCCCCAACTCCCAAAATATGTGGCTTCTTCCTCCCTCCCTGGGATCAGTCACTTGAATGGGTAGAAATGTTCACACCCCGCCTTAAACATCTGGTTTTAGCGCAAAGAATGAAAAATATTCAAGAAGCTCATCACCTGGGATTACATACGAGATCCCCTGTGGTGAAGCTTCCCCTGGATCTACTATCCCTATCCATACAATGGACCTAGTGGCTGGGAGAACAATCTTTTGAGGCCCCTTGAGATACTGATGAGATTAATATAATGATTAATATAGTGATTGCTTTATACCTTTAGGAATATCCTGTCTGGCCTTATGTATACATAAGATCCAACCACCACGTGTTCCTCTGCTTGCTGTCGCTAAATGGAAATATTGATTCCTAAGGCTAAACTGACCAGAAAGCAAATCTCTAATAAAACACAACAATAATATTGACATAACCAGTGCTCCATGCTGTAAAAAAAAGTCTGCATCCCTTGCGCCATTGCATGTAGAGTGGAGTCAAATGCTCTAACAGTCTTTAGTAATTGGCCAGCTTCTCACAGTGACATTCTTCTGATCAAGTTGTTGCTGTCTTTTCATCACTGTCTTGCCATGATGACTTTTTACATCCACAGCTCTTCTCTGCAGACTTCCCTCTCCTCCGCTATTCTGCAGCAAATCCCAACATGGTTCCCTTAAAAATAAAATTGTTATTAAAATGCCCTACACTCTCTATGTCACTATACTGTGCCCACATGTCACGCTGCCCCCTCTTCATTTATTTATTTTACTCATTTATATAGCGCCATTAATTCCACAGCGCCTTACAGACATTATCGGCACTATCCCCGATGGGGATCACAACCTAAATTCCCTATCTGTCTTTGGAATGTGGGAGAAAACCGGTGTACCCGGAGGAAACCCATGCAAACATGGGGAGAACATACAAACTCCTTGCAGATGTTGTCCATGGTGGGATTTGAACCCAGGACCCCAGCGATGCACTAACCACTGAGCCATCGTGCCCCCTATATCCATTCTGGGTTCCTTCACACTATGTCCTCATACTGCCCACCACATTATAGTTTCCCAACTGTACCCTTTCATGGTATGATTGTCACAACAGCCCCCAAATAAGCACTATGATGTCCACTACAGCTGTAGTATGGTCACCACCACAGCCTCTCATATATAGTATAATATCCACCACAGCTGTCTATATACAGTATAATGTCCCCGCAGTCCACCAAAGCCTCTCTTATAGTGTCCCCACAGCCAGCTCCCCCATATTGTCCCCACATTCAGCCCCCCAATTACCCCATATTCAGCCCTTCAATGTCCCTACAGCCAGCTTCCCCTTATTGCCCCCACTTTCAGCTTCCGCATATTATTCCCAGATTAAGCCTCCCCAGCCAGCTCCACCATATTACCTCCGCGCTCAGCCCCTTTTGCTATTGACACCATTTATTGGCTAAGTAAAAAAAAAAAAAAAAAAAAGCTTAGATACTCACCTATTCCCAGCTCCTTGCACTCTTCCCACTCGTCTTCTTTCCTGTACAACAGTGGTGGTGGATGGCGTGATGGCATCACTCTATCATGCCATCTGACATCCCCCTGCATGCACAGTCTCCAACAAGGTGTGAGCCGCAAGTGGCCTATGCTCTGCTGAAGTCTCTGGTGGAGCAAGGAGCAGGTTACAGCTCCCCTGCTGTTGTTCCGGCGGCAGCGACATCAATTGTGTTCGCATTTGACAAACGCAAACACAACTGCGTGCAAAGGACTGAGAGACGACGGGGGAAGCAGGCAGAGAGAGGGTTGGGCAGTGTCAGTGAATGACACTGCTCCCCTATGTGCCTGCACCTCGGCAGCCACCATACTAAATGTCTGCAGTGGGAGAAGGTGCTGTGCAGCCGCAGTCATTCAGCAGTGACAGGGTTTTTCCCCCTCAAAGAGCAATAACAACTGAGGAGGCAGCACCCTAAGCAAGTGCCTACCCCTTGTCCCATACCTGATGCCATATATGTTTCTCAAATGTTGCATTCTTAAGTGTTTAACAGAGGAGGTAATGACACTATCCTAGCTGCTTAGTCTACTGTTCAATTCTATGATGCTGTATGGGCCCACATGGCTCTACTATATGCATGAAGCTTAAAATAAGAGGTGCATGCAGAGGGAAGACACTTGAAATCTTTAAACAACCTAGAACTTTGTGGGTAAAGATAGATATGCCCCATCCCCAAAAAATACCCCAAATTTATCATCCAGTGTAAACCATTGTGAAAGATGTGAAGGATTAGTCCTACAGCCTTGCTAAGATTTCATTAGTCCAATGAAGCTGAATGTTAATGGGCTCAGTTTACTGTTCCCTTGGGATCTTAATTTGCCTAGGTGGTTTCCTTTATTCAGACGTTAACATATCCAAGGTGCAGTTCAATATTGTAGATATAGAGCATCTGCCATCATTGATTTAATATTGTGCACTGTATGTTATGGTATCAAACAATGACAATGGTACTGGAGGTCTAGGCGGATTTAAGCTAAACATAGAAATAAGGGGGATCTATGGTTAATTAATAAAAAAAATAATCATAAGAATATATAAATTTGTATGAAAGCCAATCTTTGACCTAACCTCAGCTGTGAACTTCGACCTTACACAGTGAAACAGATTGACCGTAGTGATCTAGGCTGTAGCCACAATTTTCCATTTCAATTTGTCAGGAATTTAAAAATAATCATTAAAATGAATGCAGCACAAGACAAGTTTGTGCTTCGACAACTACGATCACCATTATTTATGATAATTGTATTGATAATACTGTGTACACCTGCATCTACTAATCTCTCTGTACTTAAGTACCGAGACGTTAGCACCGACACATACTACTATATTACAAACAGGTAAAGATTTATATAAACTTGAGTAAATGGCCTGTCACACTAAGCGATATCGCTAGCAATATCGTTATAACGTCACTGGTTTTTGTGACGTTATAGCGATATTGCTAGCGATATCACTATGTCAGATACTTACCTCCGACCGCTCCCCCGCTGGTTATCACTGATCGCGCGAGAACGTCCTGGACGACATCAGGATCGCCTCGTCTGACAGGTAAGTAGCGACCCCCGACCCCTGCGATGTCGCTGGTGAGATCTGCCTGTCTGGCAGCTCACTAGCGACCACTTAGCGATGCACCAGCGATCCTGACCGCGTCATATCGCTGGTCGGGATTTCTGGTACATCGCTAAGTGTAACAGTACCTTAAGAGAAAAGGAAATCTATATCAACTGACCATGTCTCAGCATCCTATTGCAGATAAAAGCTTCAGCAACGTTATGAAGCTGATCAGTTTTTATGAATATTCAGGATTGAGAGTCCTCAGTAGTTGATACCTTTTAATGGCTAACTGAAAAGATGGTAATACATTGCAAGCTTTCAAGACTACTCAGGTCTCTGAATGCTCATCGTCACACAATAAGAGAAAAAAGAATGGATCTACCTGTGGCAAAACATTTCTGTATCCCTGATCACAGCAGCATGGATATGAAATTACTGGTATTGAAAGGTAACTTCACATCTCAGAGAGAGAGAGACGAGTTTGGGAGTACAAATTTATGACGAACTTTGACACTCTCAGTGCTGGAATGAATGTGTCGCATGGATTTATGTCTTTTTACATCAATTAAGGAATTTCCTTTTAAAACCTTGCGGGGCAACACAGAACTAGACCCCAATCAGAGGACCATAAAACATTCTGACTCCTTATCTATGAACTGGTCCAATGTTTATATTTATGTTTCTCCCTCTCCCATATTGATAGTTCTGCTTCACGTCACTTGTCTTATCTATTGCATTTTTTCTAGGCTGTATTGTGCATAAATATGTGACTTCAGATTTTGTATTAGTCTAGCCTGATGAAGAGACCTGAGTAGTCTCGAAAGCTTGCAATGTGTTACCATCTTTTCAGTTAGCCATTAAAAGGTATCAACTACTGAGGACTCTCAATTCTGAATATTTTTCTATCTACTGGCTAACACGGTACAAAGATATACATCTTTCCTGTATCAGTTTTTATGACTTTCTTTCTATACAAAACACCATACCATTCCAATTAGTCCCTTTTGAAGAAAAATAAAATACGTTGCCCCTTTTTAATCCATTTGTGCCAGGCTCAATACTTTTCTGAAAAAAGGGCTGAACATTGCAAAGAAGGCTTGGTCCAATCATCAGGTGATAAATTACTATAATATACTGCAGAAAACTGGCATATAATATAACTGATATATACACCAGCTCATAGCTACATACATTTAATTTAATTCTCTGGCTCCTAGAAACTTTAAAAATGTGCCAAATTTATTAAGAGGTGTGCATTAGTGATGAGCAAACATGCTCAAGTGATATTAGAGTTTCTCGGACCTACTCGAGTGATATGTTCGAGTCCCCGTGGCTGCATGTCTTGTGGCTTGTGGCACATGTGACGCGCCCACCAGGGCCGTGGGGTACCCGGAATTGTACCTGACAGTTCTATGGGGGAGGTCACGGGGTCGTGATGCGTTTCCGCGGCCCTTGCCGTGTCATAAAATGGAGGTTAGTTATGTGGTGTTTGGTCGTGACGCCACCCGTGGTGTTCGGCAATGGGTGGCCAACACTGCGGTTTAGGTCCACTGGGGCTGTTGGTGACGCAGCAAAGATGGTTCAGCTTCCCAAGGGTAGAGCGGGGCCCCAGGGCAAATATATTTGATTGTTCAGATTTTGGTGAACTTTGGGGTGCAGAGAATAAGTGAAGGACACAGAGAGGTGTAGTTTTCTTTTACTTAATTACAGATGATGGATTGAGTCCCACTTGCATGGAGGCATTCAGGGGATCCACCCTGCCAGGTGGGGTTGGGGACCTTCCTTTTACATTCTCGTTTTGGGTCCCTGCTGCTCATAGCTAAGCTGTGGCCCTCTCCTGCATGATGGTTTCTAACCTGTATAAGAGACAGCGTGAGCCTATATCACAGGCACTGTCCTTTTCACGTATGCCCCGGGCTCTTGGTCTGCTGCCATGCCTTCAGGTGTTTGGTGTGGTCAGGGAGCTTGCAGTCCCCTGCCCTCCAGATTTGGCTGTCAGGGCATATAGCACCCACCCACCCAAGGACTATGGCATCCCTTTTTATCAGCGCTCCGCTCTTGAGTCAGCTATACGCAATTTTAAGTTCCCCAAAGCCCTCATCTCTGCTCCTGTCCCTTCCCTCTCCACAGACCAACTGCCAACTCTCCTCCCTCACAGTCCTGTCACTGCTCCAGCAGGCTCCCATTTCCATGACAACTCCCTTGTTTATTCCCTCAGCTGACTTCTTTCTGAGTCACTAACCCCACCTGCTGGCCAGAATTTATAAGGAAGCTCCACTTTTCTGGTCTGGACCAGGAATTGAAATGTACACTGTTACCTGGCATGGGGATCTGTTATGAATGGGTCACCGAGGAGAAAAATACAAAACAAGCTAAGTCAAAGAAAACCAGAGAGGTTGGTAACTATGCAGATTGCAGATCCCTGATCTTAACCACAACAACTAGCAGCAGCCGTGGAGCGTACCTACGATAGTCCTAGACGCTTTGTCACAGCCAGAGAACTACATAAGCCTGAAGCAAGAAAAGGGGAAAAACTAACTGCCCCAGAGCAGACCCCAAAGGAAAGACAGCCCCCCACACATGTATTGACGGTGAAACAAGATGAAAGCACAAACACAGGCAGGAAAATAGGCTGAGCAAACGATGGGGCCCAAACTAGAAAGGACAGGGAAGGAAAGACACTGTCTGCAATCTGCAAAAAAAACCCTACAAAAATAATGTCCAACACTTCTGATAGCAAAATTAACCCTGAAGTCACTAGACTTCTTCCACTATATCAGCACTCTGAAATATTCTGAGACAGAGCAAGAAGTGGCCAATCTAATATGGGACAAAAAGCAAATTGGCCAATACAGGTAAATAAGAGTGGAAATTCAGCACAGCCCCAGCCAGAGCTGGCTGACCACACAAAAAACTGAATAGACCAACAAAATCAAGTGTGAACATTAGCAGAAAAACTTAGCTTTAGATGACTGGAACAGAGCTGAAAACCAAGACCTGACAAGCCAGAAGGAATGACCAGCACCAGAATAGGGCATCGGCTGTCTTAAATCCAGTCTGAGATTCCTGAGGTCCAATCGTCATCCTCCTTATCAGGTGGCAGATCTCCACTGATTAAATCAGCCTCACTACCTCCTGTTACCACCAGAGGGAGCCTGGAAGGAGAACTCACAACTGGTGGACCAGAAAATGAACTCACAACAGTAACAGTACCCCCCCTTGAGGAGGGGTCACCGAACCCTCATCCAAACCACCAGGCCGATCAGGATGGGCCCGGTGAAAAGCACGAACCAATCTATTGGCATGAATATCAGAGGCAGAGACCCAAGAATTATCCTCCTGGCCATAACCCTTCCATTTGACCAAATACTGGAGTCTCCGTCTAACCAAACGAGAATCCAATATTTTCTCTACCTCATATTCCACATTGCCTTCAACCAACACAGGGTCAGGAGGTGCTGCCATAGGCACCACTGGCTCAACAAACCTCTTCAACAGAGATTTGTGAAATACGTTATGGATCTTGAACGTAACTGGAAGAGCCAAATCGAAAAGAAACAGGATTAATAATCTCCAAAATCTTATAAGGTCCAATAAATCTTGGCTTAAATTTTGGAGATGCAACCTTCATAGGAATATTCTTAGACGACAACCAAACCATATCACCCACTTTAAACCGAGGACCAATGGTCCTAGGCTGGTTGGAAAATCGCTGGGCCTTTTCCTGAGAGAGTGACAACTTATCCACCACTTGGTCCCATATCTGCTGCATTCGCTCAACCACAGTGTCCACACCAGGGCAGGATGAAGATTCCACTTGCCCTGAAGAGAAATCGAGGATGAAACCCAAAACTACAGAAAAAGGGTGACATCAAAGTGGCAGAACTAGCTCTATTGTTCAGTGCGAGTTCGCCCAAGGGCAAAAATGAAACCCAATCATCCTGATCAGCAGATATAAAACATCTCAAATAAGACTCCAAGGTCTGGTTTGTTCTCTCAGTCTGTCCATTGGTCTGGGGAAGAAACGCGGAGGAGAAGGATAACTGAATTCCCAGATTGGAACAAAAGGCTTTCCAGAATCTGGAAACAAACTGGACTCCTCTGTCGGACACAATGTTCTCAGGAATCCCATGTAACCGAACCACCTGTTGTAAAAACAAGGGCACCAACTCAGCGGAAGATGGCAACTTTAGGAGTGGTACAAGATGGACTGTTGTGAGTTCATTTTTCCCTTCACCATTGAGGTCTGATGAACTCCCTCCTCTAGTGAAGGAAGGTAGTGAGACTGATTACCAAAACACCTGGGCAGCTAGATGATGACTGGGTGGCTGGAATTGAAGACTGGATATAAGGCTGCCGATGCCCTTCTTCCTGGCTGGTGATTTTCCTGCTGGATTCTTGGAGACGAGTCTGATTCCTGCATCTCAAAGCTAAGTTTTTCTGCTCTGCTTTGTACTCTTCAGTTTTGTTTTTGTTTTGCCTTGTTTTTTGGGAGTTCTGCCATCCCCGGCCGGGGGTGAGCTGAATTCCATTTTTGTCTCTGATCTGTTGATCTTTTGCTCGGTCTTCAGAATATACCTGAGTGCTGATATAGTCTTTTGAAGCCTAGCGACTTCAGGGCCTGTTTTTCCTATCAGTCGGTTGGCTCATTTTGATAGGGTTTTTGCGGATGGCAGACAGCAGCTTTCCTATCCTGTCCTATGTAGTTAGCTTGGGCCCCATCATTTGCTCAACCTATCTTTCTATCTGTGTTAGTGTTTTCATCTTGCTTCACCGTCATTATATGTTGGGGGCTGCCTATTGCTTTGGGGTCTGCTCTGGGGCAGTTTAGTTTTTCCCCTTTCTGTCTTTAGGCTATGTAGTTCTCCGGCTGTGATCGAGGGGTCTAGGGCACCGTAGGAACCCCCCACGGCTACTGCTAGTTGTTGTGGATAGGTTCAGGGGTCTGCAATCTGATAGCTGCCAACCTCTCTGGTTTTTCTGGACTTAGCTGGTATTTTGTTTTTTCCGCCTTCGGTGACTCATCATAACAGAATCACCAGCCATACCGCAGATCCTAGGGTACTCAATAGCAGGAGAGAATTGTAAAAAAAAAAAAAAAAAAAGTGTCAGAATTTTTTTTTTTTTTGTGTGCATATTTTTTCCTCTATATCTCTGAGGCCGTAGGGGGAATTTTTCTCTCAATGGAGATGAAGCAATTGTCTGATCGTGTGGAGCAGCTCGCTGCTGAAGTGCGGGGAATTTCCGCCTATCTTGCTCATTTACATGCTGCTGAACCAAAGATTCCTACTCCTGATGTGTTTTTTGGGGATCGGTCTAAATTCTTGAATTTCAAGAATAATTGTAAATTATTTTTTGCCTTGATGCCTAACTTGTCGGGGAACTCCACGCAGCAGGTTAAAATTGTCATCTCTTTGCTGCGCGGCGATCCCCAGGATTGGGCGTTTTCTTTGAAACCTGATGATCCTATTCTGAATAATGTGAACGCATTTTTTCAAGCCTTGGGGTTGTTGTATGATGAACCTAATGCTATTGATCAGGCTGAAAAGACCCTGTTGGCATTAAGCCAGGGTCGGGATTCGGCAGAGTTGTACTGTCAAAAATTCCAAAAGTGGGCGGTCCTTACTACCTGGAATGATGGTGCCTTGGCAGCCCTCTTTCGGAAGGGTTTGTCAGAAACTGTAAAAGATACTATGGTGGGATTTCCTGTTCCCTCTGGTCTTGACGATTCTATGTCATTAGCCATTCAGGTGGATCGGCGTTTACGTGAACGCAAAACTACACGAGAGATGTTGCCACCTGTTGAACAAATGTCTGAACCTATGCAATGTGATAGTTTTGTCTAGGGTGCAACGTCAGGAGTTCAGAAGGCTTAATAAGCTGTGTTTTTTTTGTGGAGATGCCTTGCATATTATTTCTGTCTGCCCTAAACGAGAGAAATGTTGTGCACACACGTTTTCTGTGGGTGGTGTCCAACCTAAGTTTCTTCTGGCAATTATTCTGATCTGCTCCCTGTCCACATTTTCCGCCAAGGCTTTTGTGGATTCAGGAGCAGCTCTGAACCTGATGGACTTGGATTTTGCTAAACGTTGTGGATTTCCTATGACACCTCTGCGGACGCCTATCCCTTTGAGGGGTATTGATGCTACTCCTTTGGCGAAGAATAGACCTCAGTTTTGGACCCAGGTGGTAATGCGGGTCGCCCCAGACCATCAAGAAAATTGCAGATTTTTGGTGTTGCATAATTTGCATGATACCATTGTTCTGGGGTTTCCCTGGTTGCAAATCCATAATCCAGTTCTGGATTGGAAATCTTTGTCTGTGGTGAGTTGGGGTTGTCGGTGTGCCCTTAGTGATGCTCCTGTTTTCTGCACCTCTCCCCAGTCACATGATGTTCCTGACTATTTGGCTGACTTTTATGATGTATTTAGTGAGAATGAGTCTGCGTCTTTGCCTCCTCATAGGAGTTATGACTGTGCAATTGAGCTGAACCCGGGGTGTAAATTCCCCAAGGGTCGGCTTTTCAATTTATCTGTACCCGAGCACGAGGCTATGCGATCTTATATTAAGGAGGCATTGGAGAAGGGTCATATTAGACCATCCTCTTCACCCTTAGGTGCTGGGTTTTTTTTGTGGCTAAAAAGGATGGTTCATTAAGGCCTTGTATTGACTATCGTGCCCTCAACAAAATTACTGTTAAATATCAGTATCCGTTACCCCTGATTTCTGATCTATTCTCCAGAGTTAAAGGTGCTTGCTGGTTTACCAAGCTTGACCTCAGGGGGGCGTATAATCTTATTCGCATTAAGCATGGGGATGAATGGAAGATGGCGTTTAATATTCCGGAGGGACATTTTGAGTACCTGGTGATGCCTTTTGGGCTCACTAATGCCCCTTCTGTCTTCCAGTGCTTCATGAACGATATATTACGAGACTTTGTGGATACATTTTTGACTATCTATCTGGATGATATTTTGATCTTCTCCAAGAATTGGGACTCTCATGTGGAACATGTTCGGACTGTGTTCCGGATTTTGAAGGAGAATTCCCTGTATGTCAAGGGATCGAAATGCCTTTTTGGGGTACAGAGGATTTCATTTTTGGGATTTATTTTGTCTCCGTCAACTATTGAAATGGACCCGGCCAAGGTACAGGCCATTTATGATTGGGTTCAGCCCACTTCTTTGAAGGCCCTCCAGAAGTTTTTGGGCTTTGCTAATTTTTATCGGAAATTTATAGCTAATTTTTCTGGTATTGCCAAGCCATTGACTGATTTGACTAGGAAGGGTGCTGATGTGCTGAATTGGTCTCCGGAGGCTGTTTCTTCCTTTCAGGAGCTGAAGCGAAGATTCACTTCTGCTCCGGTTTTGCGGCAACCTGATGTCTCACTCCCGTTTCAGGTGGAGGTGGACGCTTCTGAGATTGGTGCAGGAGCGGTGTTGTCCCAAAAAGATCCTGTGACATCTAAAATGAATCCTTGTGCTTTCTTTTCCCGAAAGTTCTCCCCATCCGAACGTAACTATGGTGTGGGGAATCGGGAACTGTTGGCAATGAAATGGGCATTTGAGGAGTGGAGACATTGGTTGGAGGGAGCCAAACACCAAGTCGTGGTCCTTACTGACCACAAGAATTTGATTTACCTGGAGTCGGCCAAGCGCTTGAATCCTAGACAGGCTAGGTGGGCCTTGTTTTTCACACGTTTTGATTTTGTGGTCTCTTTTCTTCCGGGCACTAAGAATGTCAAGGCAGACGCCCTCTCTAGGAGTTTCCTTGCTGATTCTCCTGTTGTGACTAAGCCTGCTACCATCTTAGGGGAGGGGGTAGTTCTTTCTGCCATCTCGCCCGATTTGAGATGTGCTCTAGAAGAGTTTCAGGAGGACAAACCTGAGCGTTGTCCCAGTGGAAAGTTGTATGTTCCTGACCAGTGGAGGAAGAGAGTGATGTCTGAAGTTCATTGCTCTGCATTGGCTGGTCATCCAGGTATTTGTGGTACTAGAGATCTGGTGAGTCGGTCTTTTTGGTGGCCCGCCTTGTCTCGTGATGTCAGGAATTTTGTGCAGTCCTGTGGGACTTGCTCCCGGTCTAAACCTTGTTCTCGCTCTAGTGGCTTGTTGATGCCTTTGCCAGTGCCCAGGAGGCCATGGACCCATATTTCAATGGATTTTATCTCTGATATGCCTGTCTCTCAGAGAATGACTGTCATTTGGGTGATTTCTGATAGATTCTCTAAGATGGTCCATCTTGTACCACTCCCTAAGTTGCCATCTTCCTCTGAGTTGGTGCCCTTGTTTTTGCAACAGGTGGTTCGCTTGCACGGGATTCCTGAGAACATTGTATCTGACAGAGGAGTTCAGTTTGTGTCTAGATTTTGGAGGACTTTCTGTTCCAAGCTGGGAATTCAGTTGTCCTTCTCCTCTGCGTTTCACCCTCAGACCAATGGGCAGACGGAGAGAACAAACCAGACTTTGGAGTCGCATTTGAGATGTTTTATTTCTGCCGATCAGGATGATTGGGTTTCATTTTTGCCCTTGGCCGAATTTGCTTTAAATAATAGAGCTAGTTCTGCCACTTTGATGTCACCTTTTTTTGTAACTTTGGTTTTCACCCTCGATTTTCTTCAGGGCAGGTGGAGCCTTCTGCCTGCCCAGGTGTTGACACTGTGGTGGAGAGAATGCACCAGGTCTGGGACCAAGTATTGGATAAGTTGTCTCTCTCCCAGGAAAAGGCCCCGCGGTTTTCCAACCGGCGTAGGACCGTTGGTCCCCAGTTTAAGGTGGGTAATATGGTTTGGTTGTCATAAAAAAATATCGCTATGAAGGTGGCTTCTCCTAAGTTTAAGCCTAGATTTATTGGACCTTACAAGATTTTGGAGATTATTAATCCGGTCAGCTCTTCCTGTCACATTTAAAATTCATAATGTGTTTCATAAGTCCTTGTTGAAGAGGTTTGTTGAACCAGTAGTTCCTGTGGTGGCACCTCCTGACCCTATATTGGTTGAAGGTAACATGGAATATGAGGTAGAGAAGATACTGGATTCCCGTCTGGCTAGACGGAGACTCCAGTATTTGGTTAAGTGGAAGGGTTATGGTCAGGAGGATAATTCCTGGGTCTCTGCCTCTGATATTCATGCCGAAAGATTGGTGCGTGCCTTTCATCGGGCTTACCCGGATCGCCCTGGTGGCATGGATCAGGGGTCGGTGACCCCTCCTCAAGGGGGAGGTACTGTTGTGAGTTCATTTTTCCCTTCACCATTGAGGTCTGATGAACTCCCTCCTCTAGTGAAGGAAGGTAGTGAGACTGATTACCAAACACCTGGGCAGCTAGATGATGACTGGGTGACTGGAATTGAGGACTGGATATAAGGCTGCCGACGCCCTTCTTCCTGGCTGGTGATTTTCCTGCTGGATTCTTGGAGACCAGTCTGATTCCTGCATCTCAAAGCTAAGTTTTTCTGCTCTGCTTTGTACTCTTCAGTTTTGTTTTGCCTTGTTTTTTGGGAGTTCTGCCATCCCCGGCTGGGGGTGAGCTGAATTCCATTTTTGTCTCTGATCTGTTGATCTTTTGCTCTGTCTTCAGAATATACCTGAGTGCTGATATAGTCTTTTGAAGCCTAGCGACTTCAGGGCCTGTTTTTCCTATCAGTCGGTTGGCTCATTTTGATAGGGTTTTTGCGGATGGTAGACAGCAGCTTTCCTATCCTGTCCTATGTGGTTAGGTTGAGCAAATGATGGGGCCCAAGCTATCTTTCTATCTGTGTTAGTGTTTTCATCTTGCTTCACCGTCATTATATGTTGGGGCTGCCTATTGCTTTGGGGTCTGCTCTGGGGCAGTTTAGTTTTTCCCCTTTCTGTCTTTAGGCTATGTAGTTGTCCGGCTGTGATCGAGGGGTCTAGGGCAACCTTAGGAACCCCCCCACGGCTACTGCTAGTTGTTGTGAATAGGTTCAGGGGTCTGCAATCTGATAGCTGCCAACCTCTCTGGTTTTTCTGGACTTAGCTGGTATTTTGTTTTTCCCTCCTTCGGTGACTCATCATAACAATGGACCATTTTCGAAAATCTATCACAAATCACCCAGATAACAGTCATCCTCAGAGACAGGAAGATCAGAAATAAAATCCATTGAGATATGGGTCCATGGCCTCTTGGGCACCGACAGGGGCATCAGCAACCCACTAGAACGAGAACAGGGTTTAGACCGAGAACAAGTCCCACAGGACTGTACAAAATTTCTGATGCCACGAGATAAGGCAGGCCACCAAAAAGACCGACTCACCAAATCTCTGGTACCAAAAATACCTGGATGACGAGCCAATGCGGAGCAATGAATTTCAGACATCACTCTCTTTCTCCACTGGAACATACAATTTTCCCCATAGGGCAACGCTCAGATTTATCCTCCTGAAATTCCTCCAGGGCACGTCTCAAATCGGGCGAAATGGCAGAAAGAACTACCCCCTCACCTAGGATGGTAGTAGGCTCGGTCACACTAAGGGAATCGGCAAAGAAACTCCTAGAAAGGGCGTCTGCCTTAACATTCTTAGAGCCCGAAAGAAAAGAGACCACAAAATTAAAATGCATGAAAAACAAGGCCCATCTAGCCTGTCTAGGATTCAAGCATTTAGCCGACTCCAGATAAATCAAATTCTTGTGGTCGGTGAGGACTTGATGTCTAGCTCCCTCCAACCAATGTCTCCACTCCTCAAATGCCCATTTCATGGCCAACAATTCCCGATTCCCCACATCATAGTTGCGTTCAGATGGGGAGAACTTTTGAGAAAAGAAGGCACGGATTCATCTTAGAAGTCACAGGGTCTTTTTGGGACAAAACAGCTCCTGCACCAATCTCAGAAGCATCTACCTCCACCTGAAATGGAAGTGAGACATCAGGTTGCCGTAAAACTGGAGCTGAAGTAAATCTCCGGAAATGGTGAGACAGGCTCAGGAGACCAATTCAGCACATCAGCGCCCTTCTTGGTCAGATCAGTCAATGGTTTGACAATACCAGAAAAATTACCTATAAATTTACGATAGAAATTAGCAAAATCCAAAAACTTCTGGAGGGCCTTCAAAGAAGTAGGCTGAACCCAATAATAAATGGCCTGTACCTTGGCCGGGTCCATTTCAATAGTCGATGGAGACAAGATAAATCCCAAAAATGAAATCCTCTGTACACCAAAGAGACATTTTGATCCCTTAACAAACAGGGAATTCTCCTGTCAGGGATTTTTTGTCTTCCAATTAGAAATCGTCCAGACCTGAATAAGCAAGATGTGTCTTTATTTGGTCATGCCAGCATGGAGAGAGAGAATGACAGCCACACTAGGTGTGGACCGTTCTCTGTCTAACTTCAATACATATTCTTAGAGTTTAAATAGCAGGAAAAGAAGGCGTTGAAATTGAAAACACTACATTTGCAAAAAGAGTACATGGAATATGCTTAGCTTGTTAGCAATCCTTATCTACGCTACCAGAGAAGCAAAGGTATGACTTTTATTTTGTACGTTAGATAAGTTTTGCAACCTAAGCATTACACCCATGTATTACATCAGCTGAAAAGAGTTTCAGTCTAAACATAATAGCACATATGCAATTATATATATATATATATATATATATATATATATATATATACACACATTATTTATAATATATACACATATATATATATATATATATATATACACATATATATATACACATATATATATATATATATATATATATATATATATATATACATACATACATACACACACACACACACATACACGAACACACACACACACACACACACACACGAAAGAACATTATAATTATTATAACATTCCCTCATCTTGTAATAAAATCATTTATCTGTACACATTGGAGACAGATTTCTTTTTGCAGATTTCACAGAAGATCTTCATATAATCTAGAGGGAGAGTAACATGTTCAGTATATTTATCATTAAGTCCCAAAATTTTCATTCTTTCATTGGATTCCAAGGTATCCATTCCTTGATGCATACTTTTTGTTATGGCAGAGTCCGTTAATCAGTCTTTGAACGAGTCCTCTAATGCATAGAATAGCACAGCATCCACAAACAATCAGAACTCTGGCCACGATGGGAAGAGATGTCAACGCAGAAGTGAATAATCCGGACCATTTCCCAAACCATCCTTCAGTCCAGGAAGTGAATATGTCGTCATATCCAGAGTTCTCTGCTAATTCATTAGACGGGCAGTCAGTCAATCAAGAGCTTTGGATATACTCCCATCAGGATCTGTATTAAGGATAAGGGGTGCAACAAAATCCTCCAAACATTTTATATACACCTCCCTTTTCTGCTAAGAGCTTGTCTAATGCCATCTTATTCTACCAAGCCATAAGAGAAGTTGATCCTAATTGCTCAGCTGTCTCTTTAACTGCATCTCGGGTATAATTAGCAAATCTCTGCTGGTTATAGTACAAGTGGTTTATCCAATCTACATTCATTTTTATAGTCACCCACCAAATTATGGATTCCCACCCGACTGCTACCTGGATCCTATCCTTGTACTCGTTGGACACTCCCCTGGGAAGTCCAGTGTCATCTCTGTAGATACTAGAATGGAAGGATCCTTGCAGAGTTTCACGCTTCTGTCTCTTCCACTACATACCTTTGGCCATATCCCTGTTGACAAC
Source organism: Dendrobates tinctorius (assembly GCF_039654945.1). NCBI lineage: Eukaryota > Metazoa > Chordata > Amphibia > Anura > Dendrobatidae > Dendrobates > Dendrobates tinctorius. The sequence goes on from NW_027361728.1 coordinate 60,302,237, forward strand.
AGGTGGAACGGCATGATTAGCTGGACCACCGCACAATCCCCTCGGGAACCATGTGGTAGTCTGGCTCTTATGCTTTTATCACCGCACAACCACCATATGTCCGCTCTCAGGGTAGTGTGGTCTGACCATATGTCTGAGTACTTGGCCCTGTGAGAGACAATCTATTCTCTACAAGAATTGCCTCGGAGCTCTCCGAAGTCGTGCCCATGCCCTGGAAGACTAAAACAAGTATAGTTACCAGGATTAGCAATCACCTGTGGTGGGATATCCGGTTTCTCAAGTGGAGGATATAAAAATGATAACATTTTACATTTTCCTTCACTTTCTGAGCAGACATAAGTTTTACTATATAACTTAATTATTTTAAGCTTTTTGAAATATATTTAAGCCATTCTAGCCATTCATTCTTCTCACAGCCTCTCTCTAAAGCTAGTTTATCTTCATAAGTTAGGTTAGACAATCTAACTATGAAACCTATAGACTCTATTATGGTTCTCTCTGGCATACCTTCCTTGGGTCTATGTATGCTATTATTCTGAACTTCTATGTAGAAATGTCCTATTGGGTCTGTTCCTGGCATATCAGCTCCTATAACCTTTGATCCCTCATCCTAGGGTTTCGTTACAGTTCTCAGTGGCTGATTACTATTATTCTTATTTGTGCAAGGGGATCTCCTTTTTCCTAATGGAGAATCAGGCTTTAAAATCTATGTAGCCATAAGGCATATACCTATAGTCTCAGGCTACAATTATCCATGCTGCTTTACTCCAGTCACACACATCCATCCCCTCTGCTATTAGAGCTCATAACACAAACATACTTATCAGACTCTGCTAGTTTCACAGCTTGTTCCCTATCTCTGCATCATTTATACAACAGACAGAAATTCACTAATATGGCAGCCTCCTGCCCGATTTCAAAAGTAGGATTTAAAGTCTTAAATCTGAAACCATTCTACCACTCTGGACTTTCCTCTCCTGCTGGGTCTATTACTCTCCACTCTCCCATCACTATGGTCACGAAGAATATACATGTGACTAACCCTGATGTACACATCCTAGATCTGACCGTCTTGTCCGGGTAGGGAGATGAATGGGAGACTTCACCAGTTTGAGACAAGCTTTCCCTTGTGGAAAACCTCCCTTTGTAGCTGGACTTTGACAAGCAAGTCAGATCCTACTCTGTCCCTACCTGTCTGACTAGTTTACAGTGTGAGAGATGGATCCAGGAGCTGCGCTCAGCAATCTTGACCGCAGTAGGAGTAGTCAACAGGACTTGGTAAGGACCTTCCCACTTAGGATGGTGCTGGTGTTTCTTCTTTATCACCTTCACAAGGACCGAGTCTGCAGGTTTCACAATCTCAGGTTTTGTTAGTGGGTCACCTGGAACAAAACTACGAGTAGAAACTTCTTTGTGAGTTAATATCTTAGCCATATATTCTGCTAATGTACAATCAACTTCCTGATCTATCCTTTTAAAGGATTTTAGCTGAGGTAACAGAAAAGGTCTCCCGTATATGACTTCAAAGGCTGTCAGCACTACCAATGTCCGTGTGACATACATATTTAGTACAACCAATAGGAAACCCTACAACCAATTTTTCCTGTTTCCTGCATGGTCTTTGTCAACCTATTTTTCAAGATCCCACTGTGTCTTTCAACCAGTCCAGCTGACTGAGGATGACAGGCACAGTGGTTTCCCAACTCAATTGACAATGTTTTAGGTCAGGGGTCCTCAAACTTTTTAAACAGGGGGCCAGATCACGGTCCCTCGGACCATTGGAGGGCCGGAATATAGTTTAAAAAAAATTATGAATAAATTCCTGTGCACACTGCACATATCTTATTTAGAGGTAATAAAACAAAAATAGGAACAAATACTATATTAAAAATGAAGTTAAATCATCAAACTTACCGATTTTTTGGGTTCTTCGAATATCCTACACTTCGAGTCAATTTTTTCTCTTTCTTGATATCATTGCTTCCTAGGGATTCAAAATTGCTATTAGTAAAATACCAACATATATACAGCGCTACCAAAACAATATACCAGCAATAAAACTGCCCACACAGAGACATACAGACTGCACTGCCCATCAATGCAGCCTGATCAGTGCCCATCAATGCAGCCTGATCAGTGCCCATCAATGCAGCCTGATCAGTGCCCATCAGCGCAGCCTGATCAGTGCCCATCAGCGCAGCCTGATCAGTGCCCATCAGCGCAGCCTGATCAGTGCCCATCAGCGCAGCCTGATCAGTGCCCATCAGCGCAGCCTGATCAGTGCCCATCAGCGCAGCCTGATCAGTGCCCATCAATGCAGCCTGATCAGTGCCCTTCAGCACAGCCTGATCAGTGCACATCAATGCAGCCTCACCAGTGCCCATATTGGTGGAACTCCACTTTTACCTCAGGCTCAGACTGGTGTGGTGCAAGAATCCCCAATAGGCAACATTGGTCCCTAAAAGGCAGGTAAATGTCCCCAATAGGCAGCACAGGTCCCCAATAGACAGGTAAATGTCCCCAATAGGCAGGTAAATGTCCCCAATAGGCAGCACAGGTCCCCAATAGGCAGGTAAATGTCCCCAATAGGCAGGTAAATGTCTCCAATAGGCAGCAAAGGTCCCCAATAGGCAGGTAAATGTCCCCAATAGGCAGCACAGGTCCCCAATAGGCAGCACAGGTCCCCAATAGGCAGCACAGGTCCCCAATAGGCAGCACAGGTCCCCAATAGGCAGCACAGGTCCCCAATAGGCAGGTAAATGTCCCCATTAGGCAGCACAGGTCCCCATTAGGCAGCACAGGTCCCCATTAGGCAGGTAAATGTCCCCAATAGGCAGCAAAGGTCCCCAATAGGCAGCAAAGGTCCCCAATAGGCAGGTAAATGTCCCCAATAGGCAGCACAGGTCCCCATTAGGCAGCTAAATGTCCCCATTAGGCAGCACAGGTCCCCATTAGGCAGCACAGGTCCCCATTAGGCAGGTAAATGTCCCCAATAGGCAGCAAAGGTCCCCAATAGGCAGCAAAGGTCCCCAATAGGCAGGTAAATGTCCCCAATAGGCAGCACAGGTCCCCATTAGGCAGCACAGGTCCCCATTAGGCAGCACAGGTCCCCAATAGGCAGCACAGGTCCCCAATAGGCAGGTAAATGTCCCCATTAGGCAGCACAGGTCCCCAATAGGCAGGTAAATGTCCCCAATAGGCAGCACAGGTCCCCATTAGGCAGCACAGGTCCCCATTAGGCAGCACAGGTCCCCATTAGGCAGGTAAATGTCCCCATTAGGCAGGTAAATGTCCCCATTAGGCAGGTAAATGTCTCCAATAGGTAGCACAGGTCCCCATTATGCAGCACAAGTCCCCAATAGGCAGGTAAATGTCCCCATTAGGCAGCACAGGTCCCCAATAGGCAGCACAGGTCCCCATTAGGCAGCACAGGTCCCCATTAGGCAGCACAGGTCCCCATTAGGCAGGTAAATGTCCCCATTAGGCAGGTAAATGTCCCCATTAGGCAGGTAAATGTCTCCAATAGGTAGCACAGGTCCCCATTATGCAGCACAAGTCCCCAATAGGCAGGTAAATGTCCCCATTAGGCAGCACAGGTCCCCATTAGGCAGGTAAATGTCCCCATTAGGCAGCACAGGTCCCCATTAGGCAGCACAGGTCCCCATTAGGCAGGTAAATGTCCCCATTAGGCAGAACAGGTCCCCAATAGGCAGCACAGGTCCCCATTAGGCAGGTAAATGTCCCCATTAGGCAGGTAAATGTCCCCATTAGGCAGCACAGGTCCCCAATAGGCAGGTAAATGTCCCCATTAGGCAGCACAGGTCCCCAATAGGCAGCACAGGTCCCCAATAGGCAGGTAAATGTCCCCAATAGGCAGGTAAATGTCCCCATTAGGCAGATAAATGTCCCCATTAGGCAGCACAGGTCCCCAATAGGCAGCACAGGTCCCCAATAGGCAGCACAGGTCCCCAATAGGCAGGTAAATGTCCCCATTAGGCAGCACAGGTCCCCATTAGGCAGCACAGGTCCCCATTAGGCAGGTAAATGTCCCATTAGGCAGCACAGGTCCCCAATAGGCAGGTAAATGTCCCATTAGGCAGCACAGGTCCCCAATAGGCAGGTAAATGTCCCCATTAGGCAGCACAGGTCCCCATTAGGCAGGTAAATGTCCCCATTAGGCAGATAAATGTCCCCAATAGGCAGGTAAATGTCCCCAATAGGCAGCACAGGTCCCCATTAGGCAGCACATGTCCCCATTAGACAGGTAAATGACCCCAATAGGACCCGGCGTTAAAAAAAAAAAAAAAGTACTCACCTATGTCCCCCGCTGCTCTGAAGAGGCGCCCGCTCATCTCAGTCTTCTTCCTGCACAGGCACACAGGCGGCGTGACGTCATCAGGCCGCGCAGGCGGCGTAATGATAATCAGGCCGTCTGTGTGCACTGTGCTCTGCTGCGTACGGAGGGCTGCGTAACGCCTTTCCTCGGCGCCTCGTCCCGCCCGCGATTACAGGGCCTGCCGGCATTGAACTGCAGTGCAGTTCATAAGTTCAATGTCGGCCTGGCGGGGGGCCGGATAAAAGTCCTTGGCGGGCCGCATGTGGCCCGCGGGCCGTAGTTTGAGGACCCCTGTTTTAGGTAATAATGCATTACTTAGTATACTATATATTTTCTGGAACCCCAAATCTGGGTATGACTTCCTTGAGAAGGACCTTTGGTATTAATACATCAGAGTGGACAGCTGGAAAAACTTCAATCCACCTTCTGAAAGCATCCATAATAACAAGGCCGGACTTTTTCCCTCGCACTTGTTCAATAAAATCCATTCAAATGTGTTGGAATAAGTATTCAGGGTGAGGACATTGTCCTCTCTCTGGTCTCAGGTTCCCTTGGGAATTATTTTTTTACACAAGTAATGCAGATTAAGCAAAAAATTGTAATAGTTAGTAAAGCCATACATCCTAAATACGCAAGATATGATGTCTACCATCCCTCCTGTGGAGACATAGCTTATGCCATGGCTCAATACTGTGCCATATCTTAGGAGGTTACTGGGCAGTTTATACATATAGGTCATCTTTAAAAGATAACCCGTTTGGTTACCAATTTTTATTTTTTTAATGCCAATAGCATGTTATCCACATATAAGAGCATCTGGCTACCTTCTGGTGACTCACATTGAGCTAGGTTAGCCGATTTTACCTGGAAAACAATAGTAGGTAATTCACCGTACCCTTGTGGGATTCTGGTGACTGTATACCTGCTCCCCTTATATGTGAATACAAACCAAACCTGGCTATCTGGATGTACCATGATGCTGAAGAAGACATTACTGACATCACTGTAAAGACCTTATGTTCCGGCCTCCAGTCATTCAGCAGAGTATGGGGGTCTGGCACTGTGGGGGCTCTTGTTATCACAGCCTCATTTACAGATGGGGGCGCCCTCCCTACTGGAAACAAGGCCGTGTTACAAGGTGAGCTGAACAGGATATAATCACCTCTTTTATCAATGCCACATCTGCAGGTCATGAGGACCACAAAGATTCTGGGTATGTGGTCAATTCTCTCTCTAATTCTAGGAAAGGATCAGCATTTCTCACTCGTTCTCCTGCCTCGCTGCAGGTGGACACTGGGTTTAGAAATGGTGTTCCACTTTAGTACTTGTAAACATGCCTGCAGTCTGGCATTGCAAAATAAGCCATCATCCAAAACCTCCCATTGTTACTTTCCTTACACTCTTCAACAAAATCACCAAGGAATTTCCATAATCTACCTTTACATCTGGAGGGGGAAATATGTGGCACGGTGCCTCTAAAATGCAAAAACAATTTAATTTGTTCTGACAGTTTACAACTGATATCACAGTTCCCTTTATCATACCAGTATATGGTGTGCAAAGAACAATCTAGAGCATGGAAATTCTCATATTTTACATCAGGACCCCTAAAATACCTGTAGTACATGGTGCAGTGTAGTTCTTCAGGTGTGTGAACATCTACATGTGTATACCTTTATCTATTGCTTCCTTGATGAAGGACTCCGTAATAAAGGATGGTCCTGCAGTTATTAGATCTAGACTGTTATAGTATCTAGATTCTCCATACCCCTGGAGCACCATTGTCTCAGCCATGGATTTCACCTATAGTCCAGCAGCAGTAGAAATAATTCCCAGGCTCAGTGCTTGCATCATATTCCTCCCACACAGTTGATATTATAATTTGTGTAATTGCACTTTTACCTGTGCGGAGGGCCCGGTGTCTCCACAGGCGTAGACAATGGTTCTCTGTGTCTTACCACTTGCTCCTTTTACCATTATGCAGGCAGCAGACAGTCCAATAGTCAATATCTCTTCTGGTTGTACTATGGTTCTAGTGGCTCCTGAATCAACAAGAAAAGTGACCTCATGGCTTCCCACAAGGAGAGTTACTTCTGAAAATAGAGTGTTCTGTATATACATTTCTATTTAATCTAAGTTAAATATTACTTCAGGAATCTTATTTTTTTCCTCTGGCAAAAAGGGATCTGATATTTGTGATGTGATGTTGTTTTTATCAATTGCATTTAGTCATTGGTTTTGTATATTTGGGGCGTATTGTCTATCTGGGCATGGTCAGATAAGGTGTCCAGTTTTCCCACAATGCCAACAAGATAGTCTGTCTCCTACTCTCTTACCTCTCCCCCTTCCTCTTCTTCTACCCCTGTGTCCTTGTCCTTTATTTGGATCTTTTTGGGCAAAGAAGATCTCACACCTATCATCAACTAAAAATACCTGACCCTTTTTAGCTCTTTTCTTGTCTTTGAAGTACCGTTCTGCATGCCTGGTGTAATCTAAAACTTCAGTCAGTCGGGCTGTCCTATGTGTAACCATGTGTTTGATAATATCCCCACTTATTTGGGACTGACAACCCTTTAAGAAGGCGTTTTTAATTGCTGTTCATAGGGGGTATCGTTCATCATGTTAGCAGGTGGGACTATGCCACTATGGATGTCAAATACCTCTTTAATTCTGTGATAATATTTATCAACATCCTCGTCATCCCGCTGTATAGTCGTATTAATTTCTGTCCAATTTGCTGTATCTGTGTACCTTGTCCTTACTCTATCCATTAAGTTCCCCATGTTCACAGCTTATCTTACAATCTCAAAAACTGTTAGTTCAGCTTGTACAGTACCTTCTACTGGTTATTCAAGATGAAAGGGACATCTGAATGTTCTATTTTCAAAGACATACAATTTTACTCTCTATATGGTGCAAAAGTTAGGCTTATCAATCTATAAGCAAAAAGAACACATTGCACATTTAATCTGAAGACTGTTCTCTCTGGGTACCTGATGAAAAAGGATCATATCCAGTTTCAATCCAGAGGTACCCTCTTGGTACAATCTTAATAACTTTCCAGCTTTCAGATGAAATGGACAATAACAATTCTGCCTTACAATGAGGACAAGATCTTAAAATATATATATCTATGGGATAAAGTCCCATAATGATGTTACATAAAATTCTTAATCACAAAATGACAAGCAAGATGAGAACTATACAATATAAACCCTGGAGCAGCATGGATTTCTACCCACTTGCAAGAAGTTTGACAGACCACCTCCAAAGACCTGCAGCATCATCTTGCTGCAGATGGTGTCACTGTGCATCGGTCAACAATACAGCGCACTTTGCACAAGGAGAAGCTGTATGGGAGAGTGATGCGAAAGAAGCAGTTTGTGCAAGCACGCCACAAACAGAGTCGCCTGAGGTATGCAAAAGCACATTTGGACAAGCCAGTTACATTTTGGAAGAAGGTCCTGTGAACTGATGAAACAAAGATTGAGTTGTTTGGTCATACAAAAAGGCGTTATGCATGCGCTGTATTGTTGACCGATGCACAGTGACACCATCTGCAGCAAGATGATGCTGCAGGTCTTTGGAGGTGGTCTGTGGATTGTCCTTGACTGTTCTCACCATTTTTCTTCTCTGCCTTTCTGATATTTTTCTTGGCCTGCCACTTCTGCGCTTAACAAGAACTGTACCTGTGTTCTTCCATTTCCTTACTATGTTCCTCACAGTGGAAACTGACTGGTTAAATCTCTGAGACAACTTTTTGTATCCTTCCCCTGAAAAGCTATGTTGAATAATCTTTGTTTTCAGATCATTTGAGAGTTGTTTTGAGGAGCCCATGATGCCACTCTTCATAGGAGAATCAAATAGGAGAACTACTTGCAAGTGGCCACTTTAAATACCTTTTCTCATGATTTGATACACCTGGCTATGAAGTTCAAAGCTCAATGAGGTTACAAAACCAATTTAGTGCTTCAGGAAGTCAGTAAAAAGTAGTTAGGAGTGTTCAAATCAAGAAAATGATAAGGGTGCCCATACTTTTGCACCGGTCAAATTTTGTTTAAATGCAGATTGCACATTTTCTGTTAGTACAATAAACCTCATTTGAATCCAGAAATATAACCGAGTCCATCAGTTATTAGATATATGAAACTGATATACCTGTTGCAAAAACCAAAATTGTTATAAAGAAAAAAGGTTAACATTAATAGGGGTGCCCAAACTTTTACATATATATACACATATACATATATATATATATATATACACACATATATATATATATACACATATACACACATATATATATACATATACACACATATATATATATATATACACACATACATATATATATATATACACACATACACATATATATATATATATATATATATATATATATATATATATATATATATATATATATATATATACACACACACATACACATACACACACATATATACATATACACATACACACACACATATATACATATACACATACACACACACATATACACATACATATATACATACATACACACACACAAAAGAACTTTATTACAATTATTATAACCTCTCCCTCAAAATCCGGAACACAGTCCGGACGTGTTCCACATGAGAATCCCAATCACTAGAAAAGATCAAAATATCCAGATAGATAATCAAAAACTTATCCACAAAGTCACAGAAAATATCATTCATAAAGGACTGGAAGACAGAAGGGGCATTAGTGAGCCCAAAAGGCATCACCAGGTACTCAAAATGTCCCTCCGGAGTATTAAACGCCGTCTTCGATTCATCCCCGTGCTTGATGCGAATAAGATTATACGCCCCCCTGAGGTCAAGCTTAGTAAACCAGCAGGCACTCTTAACTCTGGAGAATAAATCAGACATCAGAGGTAACGGGTACTGATATTTAACAGTCATCTTGTTAAGGGAACGATAATCAATACACGGTCTTAATGAACCATCTTTCTTGGCCACAAAAAAAAAAAAACCAGCACCTAAAGGTGACGAGGATTGTCTAATATGACCCTTCTCCAACGACTCCTTAATATAGGATCGCATAGCATCATGTTCGGGTACTGATAAGCTGAAAAGCCGACCCTTGGGAAATTTACACCCATCCATCAACTCAATTGAACAGTCACAACTCCTATGAGGAGGCAAAGATGCAGACTTGCTCTAACTAAATACATCAGAAAAATCAGGCTAGATAATCAGGAATATCATGAGACTGAGGAGAGGTGGAGAAAACAGGAGCGTCCCTAAGAACACACTGAAAACCCCAACTCACCACAGACCCAGATTTCCAATCCAAAACTGGATTATGAGTTTGCAACCAAGGAAAACCCAGAACAGTATCATGCAAATTAAGCAGCACCAAAAATTTACAATTTTCTTGGAGGTCTGGGGCAACTCACATTGTCACCTGGGTCCAAAACTGAGGTTTATTCTCCGCCAAAGGAGTAGCATCAATACCCCTCAAAGGAATAGGCGTCCGCAGAGGAGTCATGGAAAAACCACAACGTTTAGCAAAGTCCAAATCCATCAGATTCAACGCTGCTCCTGAATCCACAAAAGCCTTCATGGAAAACGTGGATAAGGAGCAGATCAGTGTAATTGCCAAAAGAAACTTAGGTTGTACACCACCCACAGCAAATGTGTGTGCAAAACATTTCTCTCGTTTAGGGCAGACAGAAATAGTATGAGAGGCGTCTCCACAGAAAAAAAACACAGCTTATTACGCCTTCTAAACTCCTGACGTTGCGCCGTGGACAAAACCTCATCACATTGCATAGGTTCAGACGTTTGTTCAAAAGGTGGCAGCGCCTCCTGTGTAGTTTTACGTTCACGTAAACGCCGATCAACTTGAATGGCTAATGACATGGAATCATCCAGACCAGAGGGAACAGGAAATCCCACCATAACATCTTTTATGGTCTCTGATAAACCCTTCCGAAAGAGAGCTGCCAATGCACTATCATTCCATGTGGTAAGGACCGCCCACTTTTGGAATTTTTGACCGTATAACTCTGCAGAATCCTGACCCTGGTTTAATGCCAACAGGGTTCTCTCAGCTTGATCAACAGCATTAGGTTCATCATACAACACCAAGGCTTGAAAAAATGCATCTACATTGGTCAGAATAGTATTTTCCGTTGTCATAGAAAAAGCCCAATCCTGGGGATCGCTGCGCAGCAAGGAGATGACAATTTTAACCTGCTGCACAGAGCTCCCCGATGAGTTAGGTTTTAAGGCAAGAAATAATTTACAATTATTCTTAAAATTCAGAAATTTAGACCGATCCCCAGAAAACACATCAGGAGTAGGGATCTTAGGTTCAGCAGCATGTGACTGAATGAGGTAGGTGGAAATTCCCTGCACTTTAGCAGCAAGTTGCTCCACATGATCAGACAATTGCTTAATCTCCATTAGGAAAAAAAAAAAAAAAAAAAATTCTCCTACGGCCCCAGAGAAAAAGAGGAAAAAAATATATAAAAAAAAAAAAAAATTCTGACTTTTTTTTTTTTTTTTTTTAACAACTTTTTCCTGCTTTTGAGTACCCTAGAATTTGCGGTATGGCTGGTGATTCTGTTATGAATGGGTCACTGAGGAGAAAAAAACAAAACAAGCTAAGTCACAGAAAACCAGAGAGGTTGGTAACTATGCAGATTGCAGATCCCTGATCTTAACCACAACAACTAACAGCAGCCGTGGAGCGTACCTACGATAATCCTAGATGCTTCGTCACAGCCAGAGAACTACATAAGCCTGAAGCAAGAAAAGGGGAAAGACTAACTGCCCCTGAGCAGACCCCAAAGGAAAGACAGCCCCCACACATGTATTGACGGTAAAACAAGATGAAAGCACAAACACAGGCAGGAAAATAGGCTGAGCAAACGATGGAGCCCAAACTAACTAGAAAGGACAGGGAAGGAAAGACACTGTCTGCAATTTGCAAAAAAACCCTACAAAAATAACGTCCAACACTTCTGATAGCAAAATTAACCCTGAAGTCACTAGACTTCTCCCACTATATCAGCACTATGAAATATTCTGAGACAGAGCAAAAAGAGGCCAATCTAATAAGGGACAAGAAGCAAATTGGCCAATACAGGTAAATAAGAGTGGAAATTCAGCACAGCCCCAGCCGGGGCTGGCTGACCACACAAAAAACTGAATAGACCAACAAAATCAAGTGTGAACATTAGCAGAAAAACTTAGCTTTAGATGACTGGAACAGAGCTGAAAACCAAGACCTGACAAGCCAGAAGGAATGACCAGCACCAGAATAGGGCATCGGCTGTCTTAAATCCAGTCTGAGATTCCTGAGGTCCAATCGTCATCCTCCTTATCAGGTGGCAGATCTCCACTGATTAAATCAGCCTCACTACCTCCTGTTACCACCAGAGGGAGCCTGGAAGGAGAACTCACAACTGGTGGACCAGAAAATGAACTCACAAACCGGGACCCCCCTGCCTCCAGGCATTACATCACCCCTTAGAGGGAGGCAATGTCACCGTGGCAACTGGACTCTGGGGTGCTACATTCCCCCCCAGTGAAATTCAGTACTCCCGGATTGAACTAACATAACAAGAACTGTTAACAACAATAAATTAAAATCTAAAAAGTCGTAAAAATTATCAAAACCTAAAAAATACAACAGTTATTGCAGCGACCAGTCCTTACACTGCAGTCCAGGAATTGTCTTTGTCCTTGTACCTGGAGTTTGATTGGCGGGAACCGCCTTAGCCCAATTTGTGTGTCGTCCCTGGGTGTGGCAACAGGACACTCTGTAGATGGGCCTGGTTTTCAGCCACGCCGGTGGCTTAATTTCATCACCAAGTTGGGGTAACTATTTACAAATAAAGTCCTGACCACACAGTCCTGTGGCCCAATTTTCCTTCAATTGGTTATTACTAGTGATGGGCGAACTCTAAAATGCTTGGGTGCTCGTTGCTTGGGTCAAGCAAATTGGAATACTTGGGTACTCGGACAGAATAACAAGCCCAATGTAAATCTCTGGGAGACAGGAGAATTTTTAAGGTCTAAAAATGTTTGAAAATGATGGAAGCACAGCTCAAATGACATGGGGACATCATGGGGATCGCCACTAGAAGCCTTCCTGACTCCTAGTTCACAGCTTTAAACACTGTTGTCAGAGTTTTATGCCATTTTTACAGATGCACCAAAAAAAAAAATACCAAAATAAAACCAAAATGGATTTTGCTGGTAAATATGTTAAGGTACATCCTTTCCAGGTTAATGACTTGTATATAAGGCAAAATAATTAACCCCAGACCAAAATGTTCCTCCACCACTTGGACTATGTTCAGACGCAGCGTTTTTGAGGCATTTTTCAACTTTAACATTGCTTTCAACCAACGAAAATACATTCACTGGGAAATATCATTGTAACATTTACCAACCCTAGCTGGCCATGTGGCGTGTGACACATAAGCAGACATCTTGTTTCATTTATGGAGGGACTCTTAAAAGTCACAGAGCCTATTTTTTCAGGGGCATCAGGCAGCATTAATCTGCTTTAAGGGCCATTATTAAACAGTGGGTCTCCTAAACTGTTATAGCCTATGCAGTGAGTGGATGGGCTGCCAAGAATTACGATGCACCCCAATACCCCTTTCACGAGATGTCCAGGAGGGCTTCCATAAAAAATGTTGCATTGAATGCAAGGCCTGCACTGCTACCAAGTCATATGCACCCCAATATGCCTTTGAACTGAGGTACTGGATGGGCACAGGAAAATTCACTTCACATTATTCTTTTTGTATTCCCATTCTGTATTCTTATGCATTGACTGCAAGGCCTTCCCTGCTACCAAGTCACCCTGTATGACTGAATATGTTCACCCTGGTGTTCAAGTGGTGGTGGATGGTGAGGATGAGGAGAAGGAGGAGGAGCACATCAAATAGCCAAAATCAGGAAGCGTATATCTATGTTTGGTTGTCAAGAGGTGCATGGGAATACACCTTCCAAAAAACATTACATTGGAGTTTATGCTTCGCTGTCATCATTTGGTGGTGTCAAGAAGTCAGGCCCAATCCATCCCTTGTTCATTTTTATAAGAGTCAGCCTGTCTGCATTTTCTGTAGAAAGGCGAATGCGCTTAACTGTGATAATGCCACCAGAAGCACTAAAAACCCGCTCGGTCAAAACACTAGCGGCAGGGCAGGCCAGGACCTCCAAGGCGTAGAGAGCCAGCTCATGGCACGTGTGCAGCTTGGATGCCCAATAATTAAAAAGCACAGAGGAATCACGGAGGACGTTGGTATGGTCAGCACTCCCACAGCATCTTAGAAAAGATTGCATTCCTTGTGAGATTACCCCGCGCCTCAGTGCATAGCGATGGGAGGGTCATAGAAAAGGGTCCCAGAACTTTGCCAGTGTTCCCCTGCCTCTGCTGGAGTGGACTTGTGTCTGTCTCGCCTGTCCTGCTCATCTCTGCCGCCAGCGTTTTGAGATGGGAATTTTTTTTTAATAATTCTGCAACAATGGCCCTATGGTACTGCACTATTTTGTTACACCTGTCTGCCTCTGGAACAAGAGATTGAAAGTTATCCTTGTACCGTGGGTCTAAAAGTGTCACTAGCCAGTACTGACTCAATATTTTGACAATACAAGGGTCACGGGAAAGGCAGCGCAACATAAAGTCAGCCATGCATGCCAGACTGGTAACAGGCAAGCCTTCCGTCTTCTCACCAACAGGACTGACCAAAGCGTCCTCCTCCTCCCTGTCCTCAGGCCATCCATGCTGAACAGACGGTATGACAGTTGTGGTTGTAGTCCCATCTATAGCGCATGGAAGTAGCTCCTGTTCTTCCTCCTCCTCCTCCTCGTCAACCAATCCACGTCGGGATGACGAGGCTGGGCTGTGTGTAATCACACTGTATGGTTCCTTGATCCATGTCCTCGTGCTCCGCCTGCAATGCCTCCTCTTTCATTGTGAGCAGAGAGCTTTTAAGAATGCAGATGAGCGGGATGGTGATGCTAATTATGGCGTCATCGCCGCTCACCATCTTGGTGGACTCCTCCAAGTTTTGGAGGATGCTACATATGTCTGACATCCATGTCCACTCCTGAGGTCTTATGTTTGGAGTAAAATCTGAAAAACGACTGCCGTGATGATGCTGGTATTCAACAACGACCCGCTTATGCTCACAAATCCTTTCTAACATATGCAGTGTAGAGTTTCAATGCGTGGGGATGTGGTACTAGCAGGTACGCGGGATGCAGTGATGAATCGCAAGACGGTTATGGGTTTTCGGTAATAACTTTTATAGGTTTACAGGTAACTATCCGCAGGGGTAGTGTAACCGAACAAGTAACAGGAATTGTCCTCGCAGGGACTCAATACAAGCAAACACGGAAATATAAGAACACGACTACGTCCGGCAAAAGCCGGTCACTATAGGGCCGCGGTATGGCCGACTACGGGTCCTTCACTCTATAGTGTCACTTAACCGTCCCGACGTCCCTCGGCATCCTGGACGATGGTTCTTTAGCGTAGCAGCCACTGGGCCCAGCTGCTGAGGATCTGTCGTAGTCTTCGAGTATTCCGACACTCCGGTGAAGCGGGGCACAACAGGCCCCGGAGGAGTCCTTGGACAGATGGGCCACAGCCCCCGGATAGGGGCAAGCAGTGGCAATGCGGGGTGGCGGCTGGCAGGCCACCTGCGCAGCCAGCGGCTGCAACAGGGATCCGTGGCGAGCAATGGCCCGGCCCTTGCCGCAGACTGGAGCGGGACAGCGGTGGCTGCCAACAGCACTGAACTAGCCATGGCCACGGGTGGAAGCGGGGCAGCTGCGGGCAGCAAGAGAGACAGGCCGCAGCCGCAGGCTGGAGTGAGACCACAGCGGCCACTGATGACCGCAGGCAGGCCGCAGCTGCGGGCTGGAGTAAGGTGGCAGCGGCCGTTGGTCGACGTGGGGCAGCGGTCCTCGGATGGTCGTCTCGGCGCCGTCCCACTGATGTCCAGGGTGAGTGTCTCTCCTGCCTCTGTCCTCCTCCCTGGCTCCGGTAAGTTGCTCTGGCTCTCAGTCGCTCCCACGGTCTCCTGCTCCTTGTCCAGTTCTGCTAACTCACTCTGACTAGTGTTCTCCTCCCTTTTTATATCGGCTCCTCCCCCAGCCCATCTGTCAGTCTCCATGGTCCAGCCCTGAACTCTGTCCCCCGGAACCTAAATGACGGTCCCCTTGGTTCTGGCCCGGACACTCGACGGGGGCCCCTTCTCCCACAGGGAAATCACACACCAACCGGTGAGCCGGAATCTGCAAACACTGCTGAAGCACGGCAAGGGTGGCTGAAGCTGTAGCTGACTTTCTAAAATGTGCACACAGGTAGCGTACTTTACCCAGCAGATTCGGATAGCGTTTCAGAAAATGTTGAGCAACGAGGTTCAGCACATGGGCCAGGCATGTTATGTGTGTCAGTTCGCCTTGCCTCAAAGCCGCCACCAGGTTCCTGCCATTGTCACACACAACCATGCCTGGCTGGAGATTCAGCAGTGTCAGCCACACATTTGCCTGCTCTTTCAGAGCGGTCAACAACTCTTCAGCATTGTGCGGATTGTCACCTAAGCAAATTAGCTTCAGCAAAGTCTGTTGCTGCTTGGTTTTGGCAGTGCTGCAGTGCTTCCAGCTTGTGAATGATGCGCTCATTTCAGACATGGAGGCTGAAGAGGAGGTGGTGCAGGAGTTGTACACAGTGGGGTAATCCTGACTGATGTAGGGCCCGCAATCCTTGGCGTTGGGAGGACGTGTTCCATCCCAAGGTCTGACTGGGTCCCGGCTTCCACTGTTAACCCAGTGTGCCGTCAGCAAGATGTACTGTCCCTGGCCATAAGAACTTGTCCATGGTTAGGTGTACTTTCCCAGTAACTGCATTGTTGAGGGCACGGGTAATGTTGTGGGACACGTACTTGTGTAATGCCGGGAGGGCACACCGGGAGAAAAAGTGGCGACTCAGGACCGAGTACCTTGGGACGGCTGCTGCCATTAGCTTACATTTCCACAAGCCTAAAAGGTAAAATTTAGAGAGCAAGCAGATGAGATATGTGTGAATTTAGTACGGTGGCCTGTGGGGCGTTGGCTGCGTATTTTTGCTTGCGTTCCAACAACTGGGGTATGGACAACAGAAGGCTGCGCTGGGAGGACATAGACGTGCTTGATGATGGTGGTAGTGGAGTGTGGGCAATGACAGGTGCAGGGCAGGAGGCATCTTCGCATGCACCATGGACATGGGATTGGCTTGCATGCACAAGTGGAAGAAGCAGTGGTGTCACCTGCAAATACTGTCCCTGGTGCCTGGGGTTGGGCCCACATGGCTTTGATGCCATGTGCCTGATCATGCTGGTGATGAACAGGCTGGTAGTTTTGCTACCCCTGCTGATGCGGGCATGGCAGGTGGTACAAATGGCCTGTTTGGGATTATCAGCAGAATCTTTAGAAAACAACCAGACTCAGGAAGACCTAATCGTTGTACTGCTAACTTCAGTCGTGTTGGTGTTACGAGAAACTGTCTGCAGCACCACACTGCTTCTTCCTGCCTGTTGGGGTGCTACGCCACCCTCCCCCTGTGTGCTGCTGTCCTCCTGCCAGGTTGGGTCCATTACTATATCATCCACCACCTCTTTTTCCACTTCTGCACCCTTGTCCTCCTCCTGACTTTCTGGAAATTGTGTCTCATCATTCACCTCTTGTGACACGTTTCCACCTTCGCCTTCATGTGATCGTGGCTCCTCAAATATTTGGTCTCATCTTGCCCCACTTCTAGTGGACCGGACGAGAAGCCTGAATCTATAAACAGAAAAGTGAACAGCTCTTCGGAGTGTCCAAGTGTAGGATCAGTTGTCTCCGGGCACTCGGCCTGGTGGGAGGAAGGAGGATCAGCGTGTGGTAAATGTGGTCCAGATTCACGGCTACTCAGACTTGACACTGTGGAAGACAGGGTGGTGGTAGCAAAGTGATTGAAAGTATTATCCGCTATCCAACCAACAACCTTTTGGCACTTATTTGGGTTGAATAGTGGTGTTCTGCAGTCCTAGTAATTCAGACAGGAAGGTCGGCCGAGAAAATGTGGGTGTTTGTTGTGGCACAAGTTCAGCTTGGCCTCTGCATGCACCATCACATCCACTTCCCCCATCCCTTGCCATGCACCATGCCCATATTAAATGGACTACAATATTTTCCACGTTCACTACAAATGACCGAATTTGGAGCGAACTTATATGTGATCCTTGTGTGGGAAAACCACAGTTTAAAATATCTGGCCTGTAGCTAACAATTTTTTTTTTTCCAGCAAACTGATGTCAGTAACTAAACAATGACACTGGAAAAACAGTTGAATGTAGGCCTCAAATGCCATAATTTGTAGCCCACAGATAGATGAGGCGTGTGACAGAGATACCACACTTAAATATATGTCCTGTATATTATTTTTTTGGGGGGCCTGTAAAATTGCGTCAATAAGTAGGCTAAGACAACAAAACAATTCTACGGAGGCCAGAAATGGCACAATTTTGACTGCAATGATATGCGATCCGTGTGGCAGACAAAACCCCGTGGAAAATATCTGCCCTGTAGCTAAATATTTTTTTGGCAGCAAAATGTTGTCAAGTAATCAGTTGTATATGACACTCCAAAAAATATTTTACAGTACCACAAGAATGGCAAAATTTTCTGCGCACTCGGATGTGATCGCTGGGACAGGCAAACCCGTTTAAAATAGCTGAAATTTCACGCTGTACTATGAAAAGGATCTGCCTGCATTCTGCAGTGTCAAGCAAATGGAGAGAAAAAAAAAAAAAGTGGCATCTGGATTGCTTTTGAATAAAACAATCAGGATTAAAATGCAGCAAAAAAAAAAAAAAAAAAAAAAAAAAAAAAAAAATATTCCTAGCCACTGATACCTGGGGCTATGTACAACTCCTGGCAAAAATTATGGAATCACCGGTTTTGGAGGATGTTCATTCAGTTGTGTAATTTTGTAGAAAAAAAAGCAGATCACAGACATGGCACAAAACTAAAGCTAATTAAAATGGCAACTTTCTGGCTTTAAGAAATAAAAGAAATCAAGAACAAAAAATGTGATAGTCTGTAATGGTTACTTTTTTAAACCAAGCATAGGGAAAAAATTATGGAATCACTCAATTCTGAGGAAAAAAATTATGGAATCACCCTGTAAATTTTCATTCCCAAAACTAACACCTGCATCAAATTAGATCTGCTCATTAGTCTGCATCTAAAAAGGAGTGAGCACACCTTGGAGAGCTGTTGCACCATGTAGACAGACATGAATCATGGCTCCAACACGAGAGATGTCAATTGAAACAAAGGAGAGGATTATCAAATACTTAAGAGGGTAAATCATCACGCAATCTTGCAAAAGATGTAGGTTGTTCACAGTCAGCTGTGTCTAAAATCTAGACCAAATACAAACATGGGAAGGTTGTTAAAGGCAAACATACTAGTAGACCAAGGAAGATATGAAAGCGAGACTATTGTTGTCTCATCTGCGCTGTGTGAACCTCAGGATATTGTTGTTCCCCATAGAAGTGAAGTAGCCCTAGTGGTGGGCATGCCTGAGGAAGTCGTACCGCCCCAGGACATACAACTAGCAGTAAGTCCAGAAGACCCATAGTTGGTGAAAGTCACTACCTCTCCAACGGCCGAACCGCAGTACATTCAGGAGGGTTGGCGTGTCCTGGAGCAAATACGTGCTGAACTATCCAAGCTCACTCCCACTCAAGTACATCAAGTGGAGGTGTTGCTGGGGTGCTACCGATCCATCTTTTTGAATCATGAATATGACTTCGGTTGCACTACAGCAATTACTCATGAGTCCCTACGGGAGAGTCCGCACCCATCCGAGAATGTTACCGGCAGATTCCCCCTCAGTTGTACCAAGAAGTGAGAGAGATGCTCAGTAAGATGCTACAGGAGGGTGTCATCAGAGAAAGCCAAAGCCCATGGGCGGCCCCTATTGTACTAGTACGGAAAAAAGATGGAACCCTGAGGTTCTGTGTGGACTACTGTAAGCTTAACACCTGCACTGTACGTGACTCATACCCCTGCGCCGAATTGAGGAGTCTGTCTGCATTGGGCAAGGCCAAATTCTTTTCCACACTGGACCTCGCCAGTGGCTACTGGCAAGTGCCCATGTCAGAAAAGGACCTGGCGAAGACGGCCTTCATACTTCCCATGGGCCTCTTTGATTTCAACCAAATGCCGTTCGGCTTGGCCAATGCCCCTGGTACGTTCCAGCGGCTGATAGAGAGGTGTCTAGGTGACATGAACTTTGAGGCCACCCTGATCTACTTGGATGACATCATTATGTACGCTGCTACTTTTGAAGACCAATTATGAAGACTGGAGCAGGTGTTAAGCTATGTGCAGAGATACAGGCTAAAAGTGAAACCTCAGAAGTGGCACCTGTTCTGGACTCAGATCGAGTACCTTTGGCATATCGTTTTTGCCGAGGGAGTGACACCATCACAAGAGATTGCGGTGATCAGAGATTGGCCGATTCCAGAAAGCGTGAAGGATGTCCGAGCATTCCTAGGCCTAACAGGATACTACCGACGTTTTGTGAAGAACTTTACCCGTGTGCTACAACCGTTGTTCAAACCCCTGAAGGGTGGTGCCCCCGAATGCCAAGGGTAGATTCATCGCCCACACACAAAAATGGTATCAATAAAAACTTGGGAATTTTTTTTACCACTTAAATAAAAAAAAAAAAACCTAGACATGTTTGGTGTCTGAACTCGTAATGACCTGGAGAATCATAATGGCAGGTCAGTTATTGCATTTAGAGAACATGGTAAAAGAATCCAAAAAACAATTGTGAAATTGCACATTTCTTTGCAATTTCACTGCATTTGGAATTTTTTTTTTCCAGTTTTCCAGTACACGATATGGTAAAATCAATGGTGCCATTAATAATAATAATCTTTATTTTTATATAGCGCTAACATATTCCGCAGGGGTATACACACACATCATCACTGTCCCCATCGGGGCTCACAATCTAAATTCCCTATCAGTATGTCTTTGGAATGTGGGAGGAAACCGGAGTACCCGGAGGAAACCCACGCAAACACGTGGAGAACATACAAACTCCTTGCAGATGTGCCACTGAAAAGTACAACTCTTCCCGCAAAAAAAATAAGCGCTCACATGGCCGAATTTTGGAAAAATAAAGTTATGGCCATGGGAAGAAGGGGAGAAAAAAAATGGAAACACAAAACTGGAAATACCCCTGATCCTTAAGGGGTTAAAGTTACACAACCCTCACACCATCCACATACTTTCATGCATACAATTTCACATGAAGTTTAAATGACCAGAACAAATGCAGTGACCTGAATAAAAACCTTTATTAACACACATGTAGTTTGCACAAAAAACATTATAAAAGTAACAGTTAAAATACACATTCAGTCAATTTGTTTCAGGTGTCCATCTTTCTTGTAGTTGTCAAGTCACTATAATGCAAATTGTGCAGCAATCTTACTATCCGGAGCAGAGCCGTTCAGTTTAGTGGCAAATCTGTCAAAAGCAATGTATATTTTGACTGGTGTGTAAATGTGCCACAGGGCATTAAGGTACAGAATATTGTGTGGTCACAACCTGTGGCTCTGCAGCTGGTATTGTACCACAAGTGCCAGCATGCTATGAAAGTTGCAGTCCTTGCATGTTAAAAGAGTTTCCCCTTCATCGCAGTGAACAGTAAATGTAAACACGTCATGTACATTTTTGCTTCAGGGATACATGGCCAAGTTAAGACTTTAGTGATCTGCTTCACCTCTTAAACCAAAGAATAAGTAAGAGAGAGAAAAGAGTCAAAGCAGTAAGGGCAAAGTACACACTAAGCATGAGGATTTCATTTTGACTTTTCCTGATTTGACACATTTACATACAGTGGGTACGGAAAGTATTCAGACCCCTTTAAAAATTTTTCACCTGTTGTGCTCAGACACTCATATTTAAGTCACATGCTGTCTATTTCCTTGTGATCCTCCTTGAGATGGTTCTACTCCTTCACTGGAGTCCAGCTGTGTTTAATTAAACTGATAGGACTTGATTTGTAAAGGCACACACCTGTCTATATAAGACCTCAAAGCTCACGGCGCATGTCAGACTAAATGAGAATCATGAGGTCAAATGAACTGGCCAAGGAGCGCAGAGACAGAATTGGGGCAAGGCAGAGATCTGGCCAAGGTTACAAAAGAATTTCTGCTGTACGCATGGTTCCTAAGAGTACAGTGGCCTCCATAATCCATAAATGGAAGAAGTTTGGGACCACCAGAAGTCTTCCTAGACCTGGCCGTCCAGCCAAACTGAGCAACTGTGAGAGAAGAGCCTTGGTGAGAGGTAAAGAAGAACCCCAAGATCACGGTGGCTGAGCTCCATAGATGCAGTAGGGAGATGGGAGAAAGTTCCACAAAGTCAACTATCACTGCAGCCCTCCACTAGTTGGGCCTTTATGACAGAGTGGCCCGACGGCTGCCTCTCCTCAGTGCCAGACACATGAAAGCATGTATAGGGTTCGCTTTTAAACAAAAAAAAAAAAAAAAGCCTCATGCAATACTTGGGGAAACAGCAGAAATAAAACATGAGCAAAAACTCAACTTTTGAGATGGCAACAGATCCTCTTTAAAGACTATGTACATAGTGGTTTGTAGAGTTTTCAGAGCAGAACCTTGGATAGAAACTTTCAAAAATCTTAAAAAAAAAAACCCACACAAACACGAAGATGGATCACCTCTTCTTGAGAATGTAGTAATTTTCAGAAACTGAAATGCCCAGATACATATATATCGCACCTCATTTCAAATTTGCCTGTAACAATATATTTCATATATCAAAGTTCAACAATCTTTTTCAATATACTTAAAAAGTTTTCATAAATATTACATTTTACCAGGTTACAATATAGAAACACATTTACACCTTTTACTTGAACATTTCTTTCCACACGAGTCCAATGATTAACAGTTCCAAGCTATTTGTGCTTTCTTATGGAAACCCCATCACTTACAAGGGGAATAAAAGCTGTACACTTTTTATTATAACTTCGTTAAAAAGGTATTGTCCACTACTTTTTAAAGGGAGTCTGTCACGACATTTTATCCATCTAAACTATTACCATGGGGGCATGCAGGTTACAGAACCGAAGTTACCGTATTTTTCGGACTATAAGACACTTTTTTTCCCTCCCAAAATGTGGAGGAAAAATGGGGGGGGGGGGGGGTGCATCTTATAGTCAGGATGTACTGGCTCTGGCTGTGGTGGGGAGGTGGGGATATGGTTTCTGCGGAGCAGCGGGTCACAGAGACAGGAGTCGGGCGGCTGCGGCCAACTCCTGTGCCCGCTGCTAAAGAGAAATGAATATTCACTGCATTCCACGCCGATGGGCATGGAGGTCAATGAATATTCATTTCTTTTTGGAATCCTGGTATGAGTGGCCACATCCCGTTCCTGGTATGATTGACCCCATCAGAAAAGATTTAAAAAAAATAAACCATTACACTTACCGTCCTCCACTCTATCTGAATAATAATTTCTCTTAAGTATTGGCACATGTGACCGCCGGTAGCAGCAGGAAACCGGTGGCTGACACTGCGCGCTACTGAAGAGCAATGAATACTCACTGCTCTTCTGCAACGGACAGTCCCGCTGAGTATTCCGGACGCTGTGCTCTGCTTGTGAGCAGCGCATGACGTCCCTGCCATGCGCTGCTTACAAGCATAAAGCAGTTGCTGGCACCGGAGCAGGACACTGCGAGGGAGCAGAGGAAGGCAAGTGTAATGGTTTGTTTTTTTAATCTTTTCTGATGGGGCCATGCATACCAGGATAAGGATGGGGCCATGCATACCAGAACTGGAATGGGGCCCTGCATACCAGTATAGGGATGAGGGCGATCATTCCTGCAGGGATAAGGATGAGGGGGCCATGCATACCAGGCTAGGCATAAGGAGACCTGTATACCTGGATGAGGATGCCATGCATAACAGGATAGGAATGAGGGAGCCACGCTTACAAGGATGTGGAGGAGAGGGACCATATTTACCAAGATAGGGGATATTAAGTACAGAATTGACCACATTTTTTGCTTCAGTTTCTTTTCCTAGTTTCCTCCTCTAAAACCTAGGTGCATCTTATAGTCCGCTGCGTCTTATAATCTGAAAAATACAGTCTCTTCCAGGCAACATCCTCCCCAAGTAAAACATGGATTTATCTGGAATAAGACATCAGATTGCAGATATCAAGGTATCATATAGACTGCTTAGGAGGGTTTACCTTACTGACAGATTCTCTTCAAAAAGATTAATGGGCCAGATTGGAGAAAGCAAAAAGAATAAAAAAAAATATAATAATATCTATGCACGCAAACACTTTCCACTGTGACGGCAGTGGTCGCTGAACACCCCCCCCCCCCCCACATCACCACTGAAAGAAGAAGCCGGGTGACAATTGGGGATACAGCGCAAAGTACGGAGGTACATCTGAGGTCCATATTTACAGTATGTTTTCCTACAACCCTGGGCCCATTAATGGTCTTTTATAAAGCAGTAGTATTACCTGGAATGCGTCACTCCTTCAAATTGGAAGAAGTTGTTAATAAGATGGAAGAAAATGGCAAATTAATTATAATCCATCTACAGAAACATTTTTAAGCACCACAAATCGTAAGAGTCTTTAGGGCATATGTGATTTACTATTAAATAGCAGTTTTTGCCTTTTTAGCCATCAGTGGGACTCCCACACAAGAATACCTGTACAATAGTTTAGTATTCGGTAGATCGTTCTATATTTACACTAACAAACTGTGCACCACACAGTGTAGTTTACAAATCACTGAATTATTCCTTTATGGGTACATTCACACTTGATAATTTTACAAAATCTCATTTACATGCTAAAATAATCCCATCCAGAGGATAAATGGGCTGGTTGCAAGGATCTGGCGTCCACAATGAATCAGTTTATCCGGTAGACTAACAGTGGATCCCCTCCACCTTTTCAATGCAAAGGTTGAAATTTGTGGTAATGGCACAACATTTCTAGGGTGAAATTAGTTACAAGTCCCATGTGGACATTCCCTCATACTTCAGTTAATAAACAAGTTATTAAATAACATACCACCAAAAGCGACAGTGTGCGGTCAACAGGGCCAATAGTCTAACACGCCAAAGTAACTTTTAATCCTGGATAAAGAAGGGTTGTTTAAATTTAAGGGGCTGTACAGGACTTGCATCACCAATATGAGGTAGTGGGGGGGGGTCAGACCCTCCCATCTGCTCCAGCAGCAGACAGAACACAGCAGCCCTACCAGGTATTAAACCATCCCGCCATTTACTCACCACTGCCGACTATGCAATGTACATAGTCTAATTCTGGCCACTGCAGTTTTGGCTGATTTTTGAAGATGCCAGACCTTCACTGATCTCATATTGAAGCAGCAAACATTAATAGGTCACCAATTGTTAAGTCCTGCACAACCGCTTTTACAATGTAAGTAATGGTATAGGAGCCAATTCCAACAAGGTCTATGCAGAATACATAAAAAATAAACAGATTGGACACCAGCCGCTTGTTGAAATTGAGCCAGACAACTGTCTTCAGGCTCTTTCATACATTCTCATATTTCTAGTACCAGAAAAAAACAGTACTGGAGATAATGTCCATGTATGCATCTCATACATGTGGCAACCGTGCGCCGCATCCGTATGACACATACCGGCTCCTGGAAATCAGCGATACTGTTTGCGCTGCTCCCCAGTACCGGGTGCTAAAGACAGCTCACATCACTATCCCCTGCTCGTGCTGTGATCAGCGCTAGCAGGAGGATAATGTTCAGAGTTGTATTCAACCGATAGCCAAGAGAGAAGCTGCTGCCTGTGCTATAAATAAAAATAAAACGACATGGGGTTTCCATGTATTTTTGATAACCAGACAGGTTTAGCAAGATTTAACAATCACAATTTCTACATTTTTGGCTTTAAAGCATCACTGTAAAAGTCATCACTTGGAAACTACGGTACACAAAAATAAATGAAAAGCAGCACTGATCATGGCAACAAATAGTTTGATTCCCTCCATGTAATTAAAAGAAATCTCATGTAACATTAAAATAATCGTTCAATTCAGACATTGGTCACTCAAAAATATAGATTACACAACTTCACAATAGGAAGTCTAAGTAAATTAAAAAAAAAAACAAAAAAACACGTAAACCAAAATATATTAATTTTGAAAACTGAAAGGCCGGTCCAAGACACTAAGTTTCTTCTTCATCCACAAGCAATGGCTCCACTTCTAGTGCTAGTAGGCTAGACTGGGTGGTCCGGTGCTTTCGATAGAAAATGAACTGTGCCGTCATCTTGGTTTTTTAAGTTAAGGAAAATCACAGACAAAACTTTAGAATACACTTGAAAGAGGTTTTCACATCAAAATTTAACATCTCTAAATGTATAAAAAGTTAATTCCAGAAATTTGCATTTGGTATGAGGTCATGTACTGTAGGTCAGCAATGACGTTTCCATTGTGACCAGTGTGGGGCACCAGTGGTCATCAATGGCTCACAGATGTCCATTCACCCTTAGGCAATTGTTAATAGCATGTCGTAAAGCTGCCAACGCAAATTACCATTATATATACACAAATTATAAGACAAAAAAGTCTACTACATTTTTTCAGACTTTTTTCCCCCCTTTATGGAAGACTACCAGCTTGTAGTGGATGGATGCCAAGGAAGATATTTTGGCCTCCTGGCAGTAGTGCCCTATATATTCAACAGCTTGCAAAAGTATTCACCCCCTTGGCTTTTTACCCATTTTGTTACTGTACAAGCTGTATTTACATATTTTGGTAATCAGATTTGTGCATGATACATCAGAACTAAAATAGTCTAAGTGGGGGAAGTGAGAAAAATGTAGGCATAAATTAACTTTATCGGATCAAATAACTAAAAATTGGCATATGCAAAGTGCAAATCCACCCCTTTTGCAATGAAGACCACAAAAATTTCCAGTGCAAGCAAATAAATCACATGCTTAGTGAAAGGAAGTGTGTGTGCAATCTAAGTGTCCCATGTTCTCTCAGTATACACCCCTTTTTTGAAAGGCAACATTGTCTGCAGCACCATTAAGCAAGAGGCTCCACTAAGGCCTGTTTCACACATCAGTTTTTGTCCATCAGTCAAGATCCGCCGCTTTGCAAAAAAAAAGGATCCGCCATTTTGCTTGGCGGATCCATTTTTTTTTCCCCATTGAGTTGCATTACCGGCGGATGTTGACGGATGGCCATCCTTTTTTTGCGGATCCGCCAAAATTTTTACGTCCGCAGACATGCCCGAACGGAGCATGTAACGTTTTTTCGGCCGGCGGGATCCGCACCTCACTGCGCATGGCTGAAAGACCTCTCTCTCTCTCTCTCTACCCCCCCCCCCCCCCCCCAGGCAGCGGTTCCTTTAAAATTCTTCCTTTCACGGATCCGTTAAAATAACGGTCCGGTGACAAATGTTGTGGTCAGTTCAGAAACGGATCCGCTGTCTGCCATTTTAGCGGATTTTGACTGAACACAAACTGATGTGTGAAACAGGCCTAACCAAACACCATGAAGCCCAAGGAGATCTCCAAACAAGTCAGGGACAAAAGTTGTTGAGAAGTACAAGTCAGGGTTGATAAATAGATAAATAAATAAAATAGATAAATAGATAAAATAAATATACGTCCCAATCTCTGATCTTCCAGACCACCATCAAATCCATTATCATCAAATGGAAAGAACATAGTACCACAACAAACCAGCCAAAAGAGGGACGCCCACCCGGGCAAGGAGGGCATTATTAATCAGAGAGGCAGCGCAGAGACTAACAGTAACCTTGAAGAAGCTGCAGAGTTCCCAAGCAGAGGCTGGAGTATATGTCCATACAACCACAATAAGCCAGACACTCCATAGAGGACACCTTTATGGAAGAGTGGGCAGACAAAAGCATTTTCATACAAATTGTAAGGCTCATTTTCGAGTTTACCAAAACACATGTGGGAGACACCCCAAATGTATGGAGTAAGGTGCTGTGATCAGATGAGACCAAAATTTAACTTTTTGGCCACCAAGGTAAACGTCAAGTCTGGTACCAAACCAACACAGATCCTCACCCCAAGAACACCATCCCCACAGTGAAAACATGGTGGTGGCAGCATCATGCTGTGGAGATGTTTTTTGATAGCAGGGACAGGGAAAATGGTCTGAGGCGAGGGGAAAATGGATGGTGTGAAACACAGATATAGTCTTGAGAAAAACCTGTTTTAGTCTGTTAGTGATTTGCGACTGTGACAGAGGTTCACCTTCTGACAAGAAAATGACCCAAAGCATACTGATAAAGCAAGACTCAATTGGTTTAAGGGGAAATGTGTAAATGTTTTGGAGTGGCCAAGTCAAATCCCAGACCTTAATACAATTGAGAATCTGTGGTCAGACTTCAAGATTGCTGGTCACAAGAGGATATAATCTTACTTGAAGGAGCTGGAGCGATTTTGATTTGAGGAATGGGAAGAAATCCCAGTGGCAAGTTGTGGAAAGCCCATAGAGACTTATCCAAAGTGACTTGCAGCTGCAATTGCCTCAAAAGGAGGCTCTACAAAGTACTGACTTTAGGGTTGGGGGGGGGGTGAATATTATGCACATTGAAGTTCAGTTATTTTGTCCTATTTGTTGTCTGCTTCACAAAAAGAAAACCTAATGTTCACAGTTGTAGGCATGTTCTTTACACAAACTGATGCAAATTGCAGGTTGTGAGGTTGCAAAACATAAAAAATGTCAAAAAGGGGAGAAAACTTTTGCAAGCCTAGGGCTGTGGAGTTGGTGTCAGTGTCCATTTAAAATATATGAAAATATTAGTACAGTAGTACAATCCAGGATATGCTGTAAATGTTTGGGAAGTTATGAAATGTCCTATAAACCTCTGTTCTGTTCCTGATGTAAGGATCTCAGCTTTTAGTTGAGATGAATCTGTGCTGCACTTTATGCACATGCTCAGTAGTGACCAGTGCTGTGGAGATGAATCTGTGCTGCACTTTATGCACATGCTCAGTAGTGACCAGGGCTGTGGAGATGAATCTGTGCTGCATTTTATGTACATGCTCAGTAGTGACCAGTGCTGTGGAGATGAATCTGTGCTGCATTTTATGCACATGCTCAGTAGTGACCAGGGCTGTGGAGATGAATCTGTGCTGCACTATATGTACATGCTCAGTAGCGACCAGTGCTGTGGAGATGAATCTGTGCTGCACTTTATGCACATGCTCAGTAGCGACCAGTGCTGTGGAGACGAATCTGTGCTGCACTTTATGTACATGCTCAGTAGTGACCAGGGCTGTGGAGAGGATTCTGTGCTGCAGTTTATGTACATGCTCAGTAGTGACCAGTGCTGTGGAGATGAATCTGTGCTGCACTTTATGCACATGCGCAGTTGTGACCAGTGCTGTGGAGTTGGAGTCATGGAAAATTGAGGAGTCGGAAGTTTGGCTTACCGACTCCACAGCCCTGTGGAAGCCACTGTACATTTAGCTAAACTGCACTGATTGAGCATGTTTTATGATAAATTAGTAAAACCTTGACATGTAGTTTAGTGGTCTGATGAAGCAGGCCACAATTTGTTTTTAGCCAAATTCATGGGGAAAACCAAACACACACACCTTACGGGTATCATATGACCTCGAAGGTCGATGGCAAAGACATCATTGGGTTGAATCATAAAATGTGAAGACAGTTCCATTTAGGTTAGTGTTCATATGTAACATTTTGGCAGAAGGGATCGGGTTTTTGCTCCCTGCGCCACCTGCATCATCTGTAGAAGGCTGATCCAGGTCACGACACCGCACTGTGCAGCATCACTTGTCACAGCTCAGTAAAAAGTAACCATTCATCAGTATTACTTGATATTTAAATGTGACTACATGAAGGATACAAAAAAGTCAAGTACAAGAACACCAAAACTTCCAATGAGCCAGGGCAAATGGTGTAATATATAGCGATTCTTACTATATGGAACTGAAGGTAGTTTCAATAGGAGACTTAACCCGTATGTAAAGTTTCCAAGCATTGCTAATGCAAACAACATATACGATAATCCCTCTGTAGATTTCTTCTGAAACTGTAGGAAGAATAAGAACAAATCTAGTTACAATTATCCTTTATAAAAATTAATAAACTTCACAAATCCACGAGAGAGCAGAAAATTAAAGTAACCACAGTTCACCAGTTTCTAATAAGGATATACACAGTTTACAGTCATCCCTTCTACTCCTTGTTACAGCGGGATGAAGGAACCGCAAACGGTTTCTATACTGAAGGAACTTTCAAGACACTCAAAAAAGATAACTGGGCGTCCTCCAGGTGTCCTTTGAGACTCCCCACTGTCAGCTCCTTTTAGCTGCTTGGACTATTTTGAAACCTGAAGCAGGTTAGAGAAGCTCCAAAGCCTGAACATATGCACAGCAGAGTTGTTTTTATATAAAAATGCATATATGTTTATTATTGTTTCATTTTTTTAGGTTACGTGTGCATGTTGCATATTTGCTTGCAGAAATTTCTGCAAGGGTTCTGCATCTCTTGGCAGAAAAACGCAGCGGAATAAACGCGAGTTTTTAATGCGCTTTTGCATGTTTTTTTCCTGTTCATTCAAATGGGTCAAAAACACAGGCAAACAAGAATTGACATGCTGCAGAAAATAAAATGCTGCAACTACGGACGGAAATTTACTGATCATGTGCACAACACTTCAGGATTGCCATTGCATTACCTTGCATAAGTATTCCACTGCGTTTTTGGACCATTTACGTGCATTAAAAAAAAAAAAAATGCAGCAAATATGCAACATGCGCACATAGCCTTAGAGTTTTCTCCTCCATATTTCAGGAAAAATAAGCCTGAAAAACTGCATATAAATCAGTTCCAGAAAAGTTAGCTCAAGTAAAACAACAATTTCACAGAACTGTGCAAAAAAAAAAAAAAAAAACACAGTAAAAAGTACATTGTATGAACTTTTTCTTTGTCTGTGATGTCTGCAGCACATACCTACGTAACTTACATTTTAAAAAGGGAACTGCACAGGAGACTCATGCTGCCTAAACCACGGGCAGCATAAATCAGTCTGCCTGCGCTACTGCACAAAGTGTATGCTATTCCCACAAAAGCTGCGAGCGTCAGAAAAGACTTAAAAACAAGCCGGGGACTTGGAGTCTCAGCTGACTAGTGCGAGAGGCAGGGGCCCGACAGCTTCTTCATGCCTCTCCCTGTACAAAACACAAAGGGAGAGACCCTTCGGTTTGGGAGACCTGGGCAGGGATATGCTGCACACAGAGAAAAACAAGGCGGCAATAACGCAGCCAGTGTCAGATTCATGCTGCCGTGGCGGAGAGGACTCTCCCAGCAGGGTCCCTTTAATCAAGGAAACCCATAAAACTAAAATAATTACTCGGGCATTACCCACTGACTATTGTAGACGGTCATTCCAGGAGACTTCGTTCACGAGGAGCTCACTGACCAGAATTGGCTCTGCCATGATCAGAAAACTTCACAAATGTTTAACTTAAAGAATGACTTAATCTAAAGTAGAAAGCTAAAAAGAGCTACTAGTATTAGTGTATGTGCCTCTGGCCATTTATAAACCTGACTGCAGTGAAGACCCCACAGTCCGTGCGGTCTCCTAGCTTTCTGCCTCCTGAACCGCTCACATTACTGTCTACAATGGAGGTAAAGGGGAGTCCGTGCGGCTATTTCGTACTCCAGCAGCTTTTCTCTACAGCTGGAGGACACCTCTTTGGGGTACTGTAATCACAGACACATACTTACATTTTTATGGAGTTGAGGGAAACGAGAGCCCAAATAAAAAACAGAAGAAACATAACCGCAAATAAACCCGGACATCTCTGTAGCTCCAAGCGAATGCTAAAGGGAAAGAAATAATTGCATTTTAAATATTCTCTCTTTTTAAACTGATGCAACATTTCTATTAGTGGTACAAGCATAGTAATGAACTGCACAATATGCCACAACCATAGTCCCACTACATCACAGCAGGACGGGCCGACATCATAACAGCATCCATCATACTAGTCCTGCTTTGTTCTGCCAGCTGGAAACATGGGGCAATGACCTCACTACCAGAGGTGGCGATTTAGATAATGTCGTTTTTGCTCATGCGGGAAGCACACGGGACCAGAAAATAAAAATCCCTATTCGAAAACAGCTGCAAAACTGTGTGCAGTTATTTCCATGCAGAGCACATCTGCTACATGAAGGCTGAAGCCATCTTATAATTGAAGTCTTCAATTACAGGTGTATCTCAAGTTGTCAGCTCTTGATGTACCATAATCTTCTTAGTCTCCTTACGCCCTGGTTACTAGCAGGACGGGCTCTCCTGATAGTCACCAGGACGGGCTCTCCTGATAGTCACCAGGACGGGCTCTCCTGATAGTCACCAGGACGGGCTCTCCTGATAGTCACCAGGACGGGCTCTCCTGATAGTCACCAGGACGGGCTCTCCTGATAGTCACCAGGACGGGCTCTCCTGATAGTCACCAGGACGGGCTCTCCTGATAGTCACCAGGACGGGCTCTCCTGATAGTCACCAGGACGGGCTCTCCTGATAGTCACCAGGACGGGCTCTCCTGATAGTCACCAGGACGGGCTCTCCTGATAGTCACCAGGACGGGCTCTCCTGATAGTCACCAGGACGGGCTCTCCTGATAGTCACCAGGACGGGCTCTCCTGATAGTCACCAGGACGGGCTCTCCTGATAGTCACCAGGACGGGCTCTCCTGATAGTCACCAGGACGGGCTCTCCTGATAGTCACCAGGACGGGCTCTCCTGATAGTCACCAGGACGGGCTCTCCTGATAGTCACCAGGACGGGCTCTCCTGATAGTCACCAGGACGGGCTCTCCTGATAGTCACCAGGACGGGCTCTCCTGATAGTCACCAGGACGGGCTCTCCTGATAGTCACCAGGACGGGCTCTCCTGATAGTCACCAGGACGGGCTCTCCTGATAGTCACCAGGACGGGCTCTCCTGATAGTCACCAGGACGGGCTCTCCTGATAGTCACCAGGACGGGCTCTCCTGATAGTCACCAGGACGGGCTCTCCTGATAGTCACCAGGACGGGCTCTCCTGATAGTCACCAGGACGGGCTCTCCTGATAGTCACCAGGACGGGCTCTCCTGATAGTCACCAGGACGGGCTCTCCTGATAGTCACCAGGACGGGCTCTCCTGATAGTCACCAGGACGGGCTCTCCTGATAGTCACCAGGACTGTCGCCCAAAGAGAACTGTAGTATTAGTACAATGATACAGCTCTGCTATAACAGCAGTGATCGATTCTGAGCCTACACTGCTATTACACGGAGGTAACAATGCATGTGAGCGCACAGCTCTGGAGCAGAGAATAGGAGATCTGCTCTGAAAGCTGCAGGCTGGTGATTTATAACTGCATCTCTTCAGGAGACGGAGGGAGGAAGGTGAGCAAATAACTGTCGTATAGAAATAAATGGGCTGGAAAGAGCCGACCGGGATGTTAGAATAGTTAACCTTGCTCTTGGAATGTAATTATTGCATACTTGGCAAAGCTCCATGGAAACGAGTTGTAAACTATAAAAGATAAACGCTCTCTCAAGAGAATGACAGCATGTACAGAAAGCACATCAATTGAAAACTTATTTCATGTTGTGCAACTAACTAAAGCAGTTTAAGAACTTGAGAATACCCCGTCAAAGGGAATCTGTCCCTACATCATGCTGCTCTCAGATTAGGTGGCAAAAACCTGGTGACAGAGACCCTGAATCCAGCAATTTGTCACTTACTAGGCTGCTTGGTGTATTTTCAATACACACACTACTGTTATCAGCAGGAGGTTATTACTACAGGACTAGTAAACCTGCTGCCAGGTAGGTAGTCTTTTATATTCATGAGCTCTGTATAACCCCGTCCACACCAATGATTGGCAGCTTTTTGTTTACACCATCAGTGGTGTGGGCGGGGTTATAGAGAGCTCAGCATTTGAGAACAGGTAACTCTGCACCAGATAAAACAGCATGTATATCAAAATGACAGCAAGTGACATTACTGGAATCAAGGTCTCTGCCCCAATATTATGCTGTCCTCAGATGAGGCAGCAAAAACATGGCGACAGATTCCCTTTAAGGAACAGATATTTGTCTCAGCCATAAGTGTTTTATGCAGTACAGGCTCACCATTCACTTCAACAACTAAACAGCCAATACCACATTTATCATTTCCCAGCAACCATAGATTTAATGCACGTTTTGCAATATAAAAGAAGATTTCAATTGAGAAATGTAAAAAAAAAAAAAAAAAAAAAAAATCTTGCATGGTCTACATCTAAAAGCAAGTAACCATGAGAATACGATGATTTTTGACATTTTGGGTGACCTTTTCAACTAGTATGGTGAACGTGGGAAAATTCCATGTTGCCACCTGAATCAGCACATCTGATCGCTGAAAGACAAATTCTCATGTTACCATGTCTGCATTATAAAACAATAAGTGATCCCCTAGGGTCAAAAAGATCTAGGAACTGTCATCACAACATATTATTCAGGCAGCGCTGTATAAAAACAAAACAGAAAAGAGCACTAAAGAATAATTCAAAGAACTGAACATATGAACTGCATTGTAAAAACAATTTACTCTTCATATAGTCAGACCCTTGAGTAGGTTTTAACTTCTTCAGGTTTTCAAAGCCGCAGCGTGGGTTAGAAGTAGAGTTCAGCAAATTTTTCAAACACTGTTTTTGCAATATTCGCCGAACGTCATTGGAGTCAATGGAAGTAGAAATGAACGAATATGTTCGGAGCCGATCATCAAAAATATTCGACACGAACAGATTACCAATATGGCAAATTCAGATTTGGTGACTGATTCAGAACATATTCGCTCACCTCTAGTTATAAAAAGTGATGTTCCCATCAGGGTTTCCTCCTGCAAATCTTGGCAGGTACGCTGGTGTGTACAGTCCATCATGTGCACATACTGGTAATGTATGAAACTATGCACTAATACTGAGGACATCGCTTATCCAGACTGCAGAATCTGTGCAAGCCTAAATGCTGTAGTAATGGATAATATTAGGTTGGAGATTAATTTGTGGAAAGTAAAATGTTTATGTGGTATGAAAAAAAAAAAAAAACAAGAGTTTGTGCACAAGAAAATGACTTGAATAGGATATGCCAGCTCTGAATAAAATGAGCCTTCATACTACGGATGACCCGCTGTGCTGCGATCTGCAGCCGGCCCCATCTACTTCAGTGGAGGTGTGTGACATTTCCCTGCACCACGGACAGATGGCAGTGCGGAAGGAAGCACAATGGGCACCCCATGCATTCGTTGTTGTACATGTTCAACAAAAAATATAACTTTTTTTCTTTTTATTTAAATGGAAAACAATCTGTGTGCTGCATTTTCTGGGGTTAAATAATTTACCTGGTTTACTTCAACATCGGCAGTTCTCTCTAGGTTCCTCAGAAGCAGCTGACTAGGGAGGATAACAGAGAGCATGATACAGAAGACCACCCATCCAATACAAACACCTTTCAGGCTTCCACTTCCTATAAAAAAAACAAAACAAAATAAATCTATATTATGTATTAATAAAGACGTCTTAAAAAGTGAACTATATCTGGCACAAATTGTGTGAACATGTACTGAAGATCACTTCACTGCTAATGTGTTGAGGACGCTCAGGTTGCACGGACGTGTGCCTGGATCCAAACTTTTCTATCTCAAAACATACAAAAAGATCAGCAATGCAGAGATGATCCCATAAGAGGCAACTTTTATTATATCATACAAAATACAGAAGACCATAAACTAACCCACGTCATGCCTTACTCAAGGCCAACATCAAGTTTCTCTCCATTTGTAGCCTTGTCAGACAAGGTCCAGACAGCCGCATTCGAAATTAGGCCCTTCTGCATCTTTTCGACGTGTCAAACAGTGTGTGTTCACTGCGGACAGGTGCTGGAGCTGCCTTTACACTGCACGCGTTGTTCTCATCCATAAAATGAACCAAAAGTAGTGCATGCTGAAAATTTTTACATGCGAACCATTGGTCGGGGTGGAAAAGTTGGCCATGTGCACGATCGGTCCATGGGATCTCCGGAATGATTACACACTTGTCTGAGTCCTTATGGTCAGCAATGGCTGATCAAACGATCCTTCTCTGCTTGAAACTAGCTATCAAATTTGTGGGAGCAAATACAGAAAACATGCAACTGCAAATAAATACACATCAGGCCACTTTCACACGTTCAGTATTGTAAGCCAAAACCAGGATTGGGTGAAAAAGTACAGACGTCATGCCTTCACATTGCGTTCAGGGGTCCCTTTGGAGCAAACATAAGAACCCCTCCACAAAACAGGGTTCGGACTTATGTGCCGATAGGCCATAGACTGTACTGGTGACGGTAAAGCGAATGTGTGCGCTGATGTACACCATTTTCGGACATGTACGGCTATCAGAGACAGACACTGACTGCCTAAAGAGCATACACGAGAGCTCAGGATAGCAACCTGTTCAATGATCATAAAATTAATCAGTATTTTGTAACATTTCTGTTGGAAGCAGATATCTGAAACAAACTTCAGAATATAAGGACTGTATAAATTCGAGTATACGCCGACCCGAGTATAAGCCAAGGCACCCAATTTTGACATGGAAATCTGGGTAATCTTATGGACTCGAGTATAAGCCAGGTATGCATGGCTCCCCCGTCTTGGTATGCAAGCTTCGATATATATATATATATATATACATATA
Source organism: Dendrobates tinctorius (assembly GCF_039654945.1). Classification (NCBI taxonomy): domain Eukaryota; kingdom Metazoa; phylum Chordata; class Amphibia; order Anura; family Dendrobatidae; genus Dendrobates; species Dendrobates tinctorius. The sequence continues at coordinate 60,338,443 of NW_027361728.1, forward strand.
CATATATACATATACATATACACACACACACACCAGGATGGAGGAGCCACGCATACCAAGACATGGATGAGGGGACAATGCATACCTGGCTTATACTCGAGTCAATAAGCTTACCCACATTTCCATGTCAAAATTGAGTGCCTTGGCTTATACTTGGGTCGGCTTATACTCGAATTTATACGGTACTTATATTATGAAGATTGTTTCAGATATCTGCTTCTGGAAGCCGGAACCAACGAGAAGCTGCGAGGGCGACACGAACAACGAGATGCAGGGACGCCGGAGGGTGAGTATGATTGCTTCTGGAAACCGGCAGCTGCAGCTGTCACTGTGCGCGCTATAAGAGAAATATTCATTTCTCTCTTGCAGTGGCACAGGCTGCAGCCACAGCTCCTGCCTCTGTCACCCGCTGCTCTGCCGCTCCTCTTTTCCCACCAGCCCTCTGGGACAATTGACTCATGAAGCACAACACAAAACACATATTGACCACGAATACCAAGAATAAAAGAATATATTTTATTGTACATCACAAGATAAAAATACAGGTATTAAAAATAGCAAAGCATCAGTGTTAATACATAATCTTCTAGTATAATATTAAATATATTATGTGTGTCAGTGTCCAGCTGCAGCAATGAGACTCATGGGTCTTTCCCACCTGGTAATCAAGTACCTGCACGGACTGGATTAGGAGTAGATCCTTCAATAGGAGAACAAAAAGGAAATCCAGCAAGAACTCAGCAAACCAGGGTTGGAGTAAAATGATGCTTTTCTTTATTTCTTCAACAAGGTAAAAAAACGACCCACAAGGATCAGAAACCAGAGTGCATGGCAGAAATAAGTGCAAATGGGACATCGGGTATTCTAGAGTCTCTGTTAAAATAAAAGACTGGAAGATGCCGGGAGCGTGGTGAGAGGAGGGACAGAGTCCGCGGGTCGTCGTAAGGTGAGTATATGACGATTTTTTATTTTAACAGAGACTCTAGAATACCCGATGCGATAGAATCGAGCCACCATCTAGTGTATTATGCTCCTGTTACACCCGGAGCTGCTGTCACTGTTCTGCTGTTACCTAATGTATTGTAGTCCAGTTACACCCAGAGCTCCTGTCACTATTGTGCTCTTACCTAATGTATTGTACTCCAGTTACACCCAGATCTGCAGTCACTGTTCTGCTGTTACCTAATGTATTGTACTCCAGTTACTTCCAGAGCTGCAGTCACTGTTCTGCTTTTACCTAATGTATTGTAGTCCAGTTACACCCAGAGCTGCAGTCACCGTTCTGCTCTTACCTAATGTATTATACTCCTGTTACAGCCAGAGCTGCAGTCACTGTTCAGATCTTACCAAATGTATTGTACTCCAGTTACACCCAGAGCTGCAGTCACTGTTCTCCTGTTACCGAATATATTGTACTCCAGAATAAGTACAGGACTGTGCATGTGTAACGAGCGACACAGCAGTGATGCCTTTAACGGCTGTAATATGACTGTACAATAAGCAATGTGGCCGTGTTGCCGCGACGACTAAGCAACTGTCGCTAATTGGTTGCAGGCCTAACTGCCGCGACCAATCAGCGAGGCGGGATTTCCATTACAGACAGACAGACTTGGACAAATATATAGTAGAATATATGCAAGGGGGCAATACTATCCAATATGTAGGGGCATACAAGTGCAGCAAGTAGTGCTAAAAAATGTGCTACACAAAATATATATCACTACAAAATATTACACAAAAATTGTATTATGGTGTGATATATACTGACAAATGTTTTTGTCTTTTGCTGCTAGTTTTGGGCGCCGTTCTGCAGGTGTGGATGGCTTTTGTTTCTGTCTTTTTACCTGATGTCACTGGGACATAGATGAATTGAAAGAGGAAATACTGTATATCAACAAGATACATGCAGATAATATATATTTACGTATCTATGTCATTATTGTTGTTGTCAAAACAATTCATGCCAATTTTTGTATATTGTATCACTAGGAAATTAGATATATACATATCTGCATTGATCACTATGTTCAGGAATAACATGCTATATGGCTTTTTGAGTTATGGGTCAGTACACATCATGTAATGTACGCACGTGCGGCAATGGCACATGTGTGGGCCCCATTTGTGTCGCATCTCCATTCTCCACACATCCTGGCTGCAACCATTGCAGCTTCGATGTTGACGCGGCTCACCTGGGTGCTTCACCATTCCTTGCTCCGTGTGCGTCACTATTGGTCTGACATTTGATGTGAGACATGGCTATTTTTAACAAGAATGAGTCAACCCAAATTCCTACTCAGGTCAAGTGCAGATCACTGTGATATGTTTTTCCTATTTCTTATTTACTCATTTACTCTTAGTGACCATATGGTGTGTATATATGAATTTTTTAAGATGGTCACAATTGCCTTAATCCCCCCCCCCCCCTCTCTAATCTTTTTTAATTTATGCCTGTTATCGCTGTGGCCAACAAATGTAACATCATAGTGTATTTCACTGCTTACTAATACGTAATGACAGAATATACATTCTATTGTGTGCCGCAATTTCGGTTGCTATGGACGCTATATGAGGACGGTATTCCATGTCCATTTATATGTGGCATTAGTCCTAATTCCTATTACGATGGACGCTATTCTTTTTGTAGTGTGGCGTCCACACTTCCTCCTGTCATCCGCAGTGTAAGTTTCTACTTATGTTGCTATGGAAGCTATGTATCCACAAGTAGTGGCTGCCATTTTCTTCCGGTCATGCACAATTAAGACCGGACCTCTTGTATTCTCACACGCTGCAGAGATCTGCAATGACACGATTCCCTTTTCCGGGCATGCGCAGTAATAGGGGTCTAATTCATGACGTATGAAGTGGAACAGGCGGGGGAGTTGAATATGCTCATTGATAAACACGCCCCCTCATCTCTGATTGACCAGTTTTGCCATATTTGTTGAGTGATTGGTTGGTCTGGGTATGCTTACCTGTGTCCCGTAGGCACCACCCCCTGACAAAGGCTACAGGCCGAAACGCGCGTTGGGGAGGGCTGCTATCCAAGGAGACCAGGAGCAGTGTAGTCTGTAAGTGGTTACTCCCTAACTACTTTAATTTTTTATGATACACTCTGTATCTCTGCATCTTCCCTGGTCTATGATAGAAATAATCTATATACTGACACCCATTGGTGCCATTGGGTACTACTACTATTTGTTTTGTTGCATACATATGCAGTGACACCTGCTGGTGGTTCACTTTCTTCTGCACTAATATAAGCACTTTATCAGTACTATTTTTTGCACCTTAAGAAAAACATTTATTCATGTCATAATGTGCACGTGTATATCAGTTCCTACACTACTTTTACTAAGTTTTTAGGCACCTTATGAACAGAAAGGTTTTTGTCACTTAATTTGTGTGTAATGTTTTGTAGTGAAATATATTTTGTGTAGCACTACTTGCTGTACTTGTATGCCCCTACATATTGGATAGTATTGCCCCCTTGTATATATATATATATATATACACACATATATATATATATATATATATATATATATATATATACACACATATATATATATATATATATATATATATATATATATATATATATATACACATATACACACACACACATATATATATATATATATATATATATATATATATATATATATATATATATGTGTATGTATGTATGTATGTATGTGTGTGTATATATACACACACACACACACACACACACACACACATATACATATACATATACATATACATACATACATACACACACAGAGGAAGATTATGTATTAACACTGATGCTTTGCTATTTTTAATACCTGTATTTTTATCTTGTGATATACAATAAACCACCATGGTTACTTACCGGTAGCCGGTTTTTCCGGAACCCATGACAGCACCACATGAGAGAGGGATCCGCCCCGCCAGGACAGGAACCTACTGAGACATAAGGGGCGGCACCTCTCCCCCGCTTCAGTTGGGTTACAGAGCATTGAGAGGACTTCCCGGTTAGTTACATGTTTATCCAACACCACAACACTCAAAACACCCTACTAATTGTGCACACCATACAGTGAAAAAGGGGGGGAATGTACGGGTGCTGTCATGGGTTCCGGAAAAACCGGCTACCGGTAAGTAACCATGGTGGTTTTCCCTTCACCCATGACAGCACCACATGAGAGATTTTTGGAGACTTCGAAACACCTTAGGGAGGGACCACTGCTTGCAGCACCCTTCTACCAAAGGTTAAGTCAGCAGAGGAGGATAGATTTAATCTATAGTGCTTAAAGAAGGTTGAAGGTGAGGCCCAGGTAGCGGCCTTACAAATTTGTTCGATTGATACCTCTGCCTTTTCAGCCCAGGAGGTCGCCACGGCTCTGGTGGAATGAGCTTTGATGCCGTCAGGAATCGGGATACCACTAGCTGAATAGGCTACACTAATGGCTTCCCTGATCCATCTAGCAATAGTCCCTTTTGAAACCCCATAGCCTTTCCTGGCACCCTGAAAAGCTACGAATAGGGACTGTGACCTCCTCCACTGGCTAGTGGCAGATATATATTCTACAAGAGCTCTTTTAACATCCAGACTATGGAATTTTTCCTCCCCCAGATTTTTTGGATTTTCGCAAAAGGATGGAAGAACAATTTCCTGACCCCGATGGAAATCTGACACTACCTTGGGCAGATAACTGGGGTCTGTTCTTAACACTACCCTATCCTGAAAGACTTGCGTATAAGGAGGATTTACTGAGAGAGCCTGTAAGTCGCTTATCCTGCGGGCTGATGTGAGGGCTACTAACAGGATCGTTTTTAGGGTCAAAAACTTTAGGGGTAGCTGATGTAATGGCTCATACGGTTCTTTTGTAAGGGCTTCTAACACCAGGTTTAAATCCCAGGGGGCTATTCTAGGTATTGGAATAGGTCTAGCTCTATGGCAGGATTTAATAAATCTGGCTATCCACCTATCTGATGCCAGTTTGCAATTGTAGAGCGCCCCTAGTGCCGACACCTGAACCTTAAGTGTGTTTACTGCTAACCCCATCTGCAACCCAGATTGTAAGAACTCTAGGATGTCACTAATCGGAGGTTCTTTCCCTAACGGCTTACCCAAGAACTGTAGGAACTTATCCCATGTTCTGCCGTAGATGTTAGTAGTCACCGGTTTCCTGCTTTTTTGCAGAGTGGCCACCAGCCCAGGGGAGAACCCCCTATCTATTAAAAGCGACCTTTCAAATTCCACGCCGTCAGATGGAATCCTTTGACCTGAGCGTGTAATATTGGACCCTGAGCTAGTAGGTCCGGGATTTCTGGCAGAACCCAAGGATCGGAGAGGGACATCTTCCGTAGCAGAGCGAACCAGGGCCTTTTTGGCCAAAATGGAGCTATTAGAATCACCCTGGCTTGATCGTTTCTGATTTTTCTTACCACAGTCGGGATCAGAGCTACTGGGGGGAACGCGTAAGCCAGTCTGAAGTTCCACTGGATGTGCAATGAGTCCACTGCCCATGGGTTTTCCCTTGGGTTTAGAGAGCAGAACCTTTCTGTTTGCCTGTTGTGCTTGTTTGCAAAGAGGTCTATCACCGGTTCCCCCCAAAGCTGAATTAACTTTTGAAAAATGGATCGGTTTAGTGCCCATTCTCCTTGCCTCAGGGTATTGCGACTCAGGAAATCTGCCTCTATGTTTTCTGCCCCTTTTATGTGTAGGGCTGTCACGGAGTGTAGGTGATCCTCTGCCCTGCTCAGAATGTTTGTTGCTGCTTCCATTAAGGAGTGTGATCTTGTCCCTCCTTGGTGGTTGATGTATGCCACTGCTACCTTGTTGTCTGACATGATGCGTACATCTTGACCCTGGAGTAGCGGAATGAAGTGGTTTAGGGCCTTGCCCACTGCACACAGTTCTCTCAGGTTGGAGGATGCCTTCCTTTCTTGAGGTGTCCAGGAACCCTGACCTATGAGGCCCCTTAGGTGTGCCCCCCACCCCGAGGAGCTTGCATCTGTTAAAATTATATCTGTCGCCTGTCTGTCCCATGGTATTCCTAAGGTCAGATTTGTCTCGTTCAACCACCAGTTGAGAGAGTCTCTGGTTTTTAAGGAAAGCTCCAGCTTTCCTTCCAAACGCCCTCTTAGCGATCTTTGTGCTCTTAGTATCTCCCACTGGAGTTGCCGGGTGTGAAACTGAGCCCACCTGACCGCCGGAATACAGGATGTTAGGGTACCTAGCAGGGACATTGCTTTTCTTAATGTCATACATGGTTGGTTTCGGCCTGCCAAGGCCAGATTTTGCACCTTCTCTATCTTGGACTCTGGGAGCAGACACTCTTGCCTTTCTGAGTCCAGTATAAATCCTAGGAAGGTCTGTTTCTTTAGGGGTTGTAATTTTGATTTTTTGAAATTGACTATCCACCCTAACTCTTGCAAGGTGTTGATCACCTGAGTCAGCTGTGCTGTACAGTGGTCCTCTGAACTGCCCACTATAAGAAAATCGTCCAGGTATGGTATTATGACCGTATCGTGAATCCGGAGAAAGGCTGTCACTTCCGCTATGACCTTGGTGAAGACCCTCGGGGCTATGGATATGCCAAACGGAAGAGCCCTGAACTGAAAGTGCCTTAGTGTGCCCTGAATATAAAGCGCTACCCTCAGGTATTTCTGGTAATCTGGATGGATAGGGATGTGGTAATACGCATCCTTTAAATCGACTACGGCCATGAAGCAATCTTGATGTAGCAGCTTCACTGCCGTAGTTACTGATTCCATCTTGAAGGTCGGGTTCTTTATCCATAGATTGAGGCGTCTGAGATTTATGATTGTCCTGAACGACTGATCCGGTTTTTTTATTAGGAAAAGGGGTGAATAAAACCCCTTTCCTTCCTGTAAGCGTGGCACCTCGGACAGTACCCGCTTGTCTATCAGGCTCAGGATTTCTGTTTCTAAGGCCAGTTGTTCTTCGGTCATCTTCCTGATAGGTGTGATGACGACCACGGATTTTGGCTGACGAATAAAGGGGATTTTCAGGCCTTCTTTTAGGATGCTCAGAATCCAGGTGTTGGAGGAGATCTTTTCCCAGGCCTGGAAAAAGAGTGCCAATCTCGCTCCTACTGGAATACTGGCGTCACTGTGGTGACTTTTTGGAGGTGGAGGTGCCTCCACCAAACATAAACCCTGATTCTTTCTTCTTTTTATCCTCCCATCTTCTCCTGTCAGCGGGAGGACGTCCTCTATTGAATCTTCCCCTCCGAAAGGGCTGTCTCCTCTGATCCATAGGGAATCTGGGGAAGCCTTTTTTCTTATCGCCTGCTTTCTCCAGAATATCATCCAAGTTTTTGCCGAACAGGAATCGGCCATCGCAGGGGAGAGAGCACAATTTGGTCTTGGACTGAAGGTCACCCGGACAGCCTTTAAGCCATAACGCGCGTCTAGCAGCATTTGATAGTGACGCTGCTCTGGCTGTTAATCGCATAGAGTCCGCCGAGGTATCTGCCAGAAAAGCCGCTGCCCCGTGCAAGAGATACATGTCTGATAAGATCTTCTCTCTTGGGACCCTTGACGCCAGCTTCTCTTCTAACTGCTGCAGCCAGATCATGAGGGAGCGTGCCGTGCAGGTGCCCGCTATTGCCGGCTTAAGACCTCCTGCTGTTGCTTCCCATGCGTGCCTCAAATATGAGTCCGCTTTTTTGTCTAGCGGGTCTCTAAGAACCCCTGCGTCTTCCAAGGGCAGGGCCGACCTTTTGGAAGACCTGGACACCGCTGCATCTATTTTTGGGACTTTGTCCCATATTTCCGTATCCTTGTATTCAAAGGGGTATCGCCTCTTAGAAGCGGATGGAAGGGCCCCCGATTTTTCAGGCTTTTTCCACTCCTTCTCAATAAGCGCCTGGATTTTCGCGTTTACTGGGAAGGTTCGTTTTTTCCTCTCCTGAAGCCCCCCAAACATGACGTCCTCTAGGGTTTTGGCCGCCCTTTCTTCCTGTAGGCCCATTGTGGTTCTAATGGCCTTTAGGAGGGCATCTGTATCTTCTACAGGGAAACATGGCTTACCCCCTGTGTCACTATCTGAGGAGTCTGAGGAGGATGATTTTTCCGCCTGAGATGATACTGATGCGGAATCTGAGGGGGAACTAGGGAAATCCTTCCTGCTTTTTTTCCCTTTTTTCAATAAGGACTTAATTGAGCCTTCCATTTCTGACCTGAGGGCAGATATTAGATTGGCTGCGAAACTAGGTGCTTCCTCCGCCATAGTTCGCTGAATGCACGAAGCACAGAGATCTTTTTGCCAGTCTCTTGCTAGGGGAGATTTACATATAGCACAATCCCTATTGTTCTTCTTGCTTCCTGCTTTTCTGGGCCTTTCCTACAGGGTGAAGCATACAATAGAAAAACCCCCTATTAACATACTGCTGACATTCACGAAGATCACTCACCACCCGTAATCAAGGGTACCGGATTTGGAGGCTGCGTCGGAGCACCTGACCCGCGCTCTTTGGACCTTGAGGAGTGCCCCGACCTGCGGCTGGGGCGACTACTGCTTGAATGGCTTCCATGCTTTCTGCCAGAGGGCTGTGAGGGAGGCAGGGACGCTGAACGTTCCTGCTCGGACTCCATCTTGCACCGCCGATCTACCGCTGTCTTCCCCTTTAAATCTGCATGCCTCCGCCTGGTGAGCGTCTTCCTCCCCTCCCCCCTGCGACCGCCGGCCCAGCGCTTCAGAAAGCCGGCGTCGCACCCGGCGCCATTACACCGTCGCCTTCTGCTGACGTCAGCCGGCGCACCCAGCATTCCAAGCGCCGCTGACGTCAGCGGCCGGAAGACGCCAGCGTCTCTCCCCTGCCACGGGGATCGAGATGCGGCGTGCGCGAGGGGAGGGCGGCGCGGTGGGGGCTTCCCGGAGCCACCGGGATCCCATCCACGCCCGCACGAACCCGGAGCCCCAGGGACCCCGGGGACTGCGCTTCCAGGACCCGACGGCCGGCGCTAAGCTACCTGTTCTTCCCGCGCCGGGACGGGCCTGGGTCTTCTTTCTCTTCGCCCATGACAGGCACCGCCACAGTGGGATTCCTTCCAGGACAGGAACCCAACTGAAGCGGGGGAGAGGTGCCGCCCCTTATGTCTCAGTAGGTTCCTGTCCTGGCGGGGCGGATCCCTCTCTCATGTGGTGCTGTCATGGGTGAAGGGAAAAATATATTCTTTTATTCTAGGGACTCATGGTCAATATGTGTTCTTTGTGTTGTGTTTTGTTTAGTGATTTGGCTGTCCTATTAGTCATAATTATTAGTGTCTATAGGTGCACCAGCAGTGGATATCACTTGGTCAGGATATATCACTGTGTGATAGCTGGTCCTTCCTTTTTATGTGTGGTGGTTACAGTTGACTCATGTACAAGCCGGGGGGGGGGGGGGGGGGGGGGCGTTTTCAGCAAAAAAAAAAAAAAAAAAAAAAAAAAAAAAAAAAAGTGCTGAAAAACTCGGCTTATTTACGAGTATATACGGTATATATAAATACATAGCCTAAAGCCACTACATTCCCCCTCAAAAAAAAAAAAAAAAAATTATAATAAATATAAATATATATATTTTTATTTTTTTGGAATGCAATGGCGTTAAGCTATGCATTTAATTTTGGAGTGGTGGTCTACATATAGATTTTACAGCACTGTCTCTACTCATACAATGGCCCCAAATCTTCAAGAACGGTCATCTTAATGAGGGGGCGTGTTGGAATCAGACATCCCTGACGTCTTCCATGGGCCACACCACAAGCGTTATGCTAGTCCCAGACTGGAGTTTAAAGTACGACAGCGCTACTCATGAATACGATGAGCTGTGGCGTCATGCCCCCACCCAGCCACAGATCCACAAATATTGGTGACAAATGCGGAGCTTCTTAAAAATGTTGCGACTGTCAAAGCAATTTACGCCAAAATTCTGACTATTGCTTTAATGAATGAGCCAATGTGTTTAATGATGCCCATTTCCTTTTACTAACCAGCAATAGTACAAACAGAATTGTTTAAGGGGTACAGAAATGAGGGAAGATTTGGAACTGGCCTGTACAGCAGCAGAATACAATCTATTACAATATTAGGAATGGAAATCTCTGTGCTGTGCTGCTGGGTGGACGCTAGAGACTGAAGAATGTAGAGGGGGGGGGGGGTGGGGAGAGCACGTAGCGGCTCTACAATTCTGTTCTATTGAGGCACCGACTCTTTCCGCCCATGAGGCTGCCACTGCCCTCGATGAATGAGCTTTCAGTTTCTCTGGTATGGCTATCCTATATGAGGAGTATGACAGTGTGATGGCATCCTTTAGCCATCTCGCCAATGTGCCCTTAGAAGCCTTTTGCCCCTTTCAAGGTCCCTGAAAGCACACAAAGAGACCTATCCTTCCTACACTCATGTGGCCACTAGATATTGGATTAGGCACCTTCTGACATCTAGTGTATGTAATACTCTCTTTCTTGTTCTTGGGATTGGGACAAAAAGAAGGGAGGGAGATCTCCTTAGATCTATGGAAACTCAACACCACTTTTGGCAAGTAGGCCGAGTCTGTCTTAAGAATAACCATCCTCCAAGATTTGTGTAAAGGGGTGGCCAGCCGATAATGCCTGGATGTCACTGACCCTACGAGCTGACGTGAGAGCTACTAAAAATGATGTCTTAAGGCAAGGTTCCCCAACACCAGTCCTCAAGGCCCACCAACAGATCATGTTTTCTGGATTTCCTTTGTATTGCACAGGTGATGCAATTATCACCTGAGCAATACTAAGGAAATCCTGAAAACATGATCTGTTGGTGGGCCTTGAGGACTGGCGTTAGGGAACCCTGTCTTAAGGGACAGGATTCACAGCGAAGCCTCTGCCAGATGTTCGAAAGGAGGTTTGGTCAGGGCTATAAAAGTACCAAATTTAAATCCAAAGGAGGAGTATTCCGAAAGATGGGTCTAGACCTGGCCGATGCGTTGATGAATCTGGATATCAATTGATTCCTATCTAGGTCGTAATTGTATAGGGTCCCTAATGCAGTGACTTGAACCTTTAGAATCATAGAATGGTAGAGTTGGAAGGGACCTCCTGGGTCATCTGGTCCAAACCCCTGCTCAAAGCAGGATTCACTAAATTCTCAGACAGATGTCTGTCCAGCCTGTTTGAAGACTTCCATGGAAGAAGATCTCAACACCTCTCGTGGCAGCCTGTTCCACTCATTGATCACCCTATGAAAAAGCTTTTATCTAATCTGTGTCTCCTCCCATTCAGTTTCATCCCATTGCTTCTAGTCTTTCCATGTGCAAAATGAGAATAAAGATGATCCTTCTACAATGTGATAGCCCTTCAGATATTTGTAGACAGCTATTAAAAGTCTCCTCTCAGTCTTTTTTGCAAGCTAAACATTCCCAAATCCTATAACCGTTCCTCATAGGACATGGTTTGCAGACCGGTCACCATTCTGGTCGCTATTCTCTGAACTTGCTCCAGTGTGTCGATGTCTTTTTTTAAAAATGTGGTGCCCAAAACTGGACACAATATTTCAGATGAGGTCTGACAAAAGAGGAGTAGAGGGCAATAATGACTTCACGTGATTTCGACTGTATGCTTCTGTTAATACATTCCAGAATTGCCTTTTCCCTTTTTTTCTGCTGCATCACACTGCTGACTCATGTTCAGTTTATGATCTATTAGTATACCCAAGTCTTTTTCACATGTGCTGTTGCTTAGCCCTAGTCCTCCCATTCTGTATATGCTTTTTTCATTTTTCTTTTTATTGCCCAGATGTAGGACTTTTCTTTCTTCTTTGTTAAAAACCATTCTGTTAGTTGCTGCCCACTGCTCCAGTTTATATCTTTTTGAATCCTCTCTCTTTAAAGTGCTTGTAGCTAGGCCCTGTTCCAACCCCTTCTATAGCAACTCTAAGATGGCTGTTAGAGGAACTCCTCCTTCTAACTTGGAACCTGAAGATAAGAACTTTCTCCACGTTTTCCCATAAAGTTTGGTGGTTACGGGTTTCCTACTTTGTAGCAACGTGGAGGTTTATTTCAGGAAAAATCCCTCATTAGTTAGGAAAGCCTTTTCAAATTACAGGCTGTCATGTGTAAGTTCGTTACCTGAGTATGAAGAACCAGTCCCTGGAAAAGAAGGTTCAGAAGCTCTGGAAGTAACCAGGGGTCCGAGATGGACATCATCCTCAGCCAAGAAAACCACGTCCTCTTTGGCCACAAGGGGGACATTAAGATCACTTTTGCCCTGTCTGGATTTTCTTCAGAACTGCCGGAATCAGGGCAATAAGAGGAAAAGCTAGGCTAGATTGTGGTCCCATGGAATCATGAAGGCCTCCAACGCTATGGGGGGGGGGGGGGTCTATTTCGCAACCTGTGTCTACTTTCCTGTTCTGACAGTTGGCAAATAGATCTATGGAAGGATGTCCCCACCTTTCTGCGATCTGGACGAACACTGACTGATTCAGTTCCCACTCGCCCTGTCTCAGCTGGGTCCGACTCAGGAAGCTCTCGCTGCGATTTTCTGTCAGTCTTACGTGGAGTGCATAAAGAGACTCCAAGTTGCCCTCAGCTAACTGAAACATGGACCTTGTCACTTTCATGAGAGGGATCAGGTCCCTCCCTGGTGATTTAAGCATGCTACTACTACCCGATTGTCTAAGAATACTCTTAGGGTATGTGCACACGTTGCGGATTTGGCTGCGGATCCGCAGCGGATTTCCATGCGGTGTACAGTACCATGTAAAACTATGGAAAACCAAATCCGCTGTGCACATGCTGCGGAAAAAAAGACGTGCAGATTTGCCACGGTTTATTTTCCGCAGCATGTCAATTCTTTGTGCAGAATCCGCAGCGTTTTCACACCTCTTCCATTACAGGAATCTGCAGGTGTATCAACGCAAGTGAAATCTGCACAAAATCCACAGTAAATCCACAGGTAAAACGCAGGTCATTTTACCTGCAGATTCAGCCAAATCCACGTGGAAAAATCCGCAGCCAAATCCGCAACGTGTGCACATACCCTTACGTGGTGTCCCTGGAAAGTGTTCAAGAATTCTAAAAGGGCGAACTTTACTGCAATAGTGTCTTCATGTTTGAGGATGCTGATCTTAGCGCAGGGGGTCTGGACAGAGGACCCATCTAGTCGTTCAGGCGAGCCCCCCCCAACCCCTAGAGCTTCTGTGGTAGGAACAAGAGATTGAAATCACCCACAGAATGCCCCGTGTTAAGTTGTTTAGCCTCACCCATCATTCTAAAGAAAGTACCATTTCTAATGACAAGGTTAACTGCCCTTCTAAATGCCCTTTTAGAGAGTTTTCAGCTGATAAAATTTCCCACTGCAAATCTCTGGTGTGTGTCTGAGACCATGGAACTTCTGGGACAGGCAATCATGGAACCTAGGAGGGACATCACTTTCCACAAAGTCATAGAGGAGAGGTCCCTCATCCGAGATATCAGGGCTATGATTTTCTGAACGTTCTTCAGGAGGCGACACTCGTGTTTCTTTGAATCTAATATGATACCCAGATATTCCTGCACTTGGTTCGACACAGTTTTGGATTTCCCTAGATTCAAAATCCAGCCTAAGTTCCCCAAGGAATCCATGACTTTCTCTAGTTGGTTCTTGCAATGGTGGGGGGAGTAGCCCATTATCAGAAAATTATCTAGTTATGGGACAATTAGGATATCTTGTTCCCTCAAGTGTGCCATTACCTCTGCCACCATCTTGCTGAATGGACAGTGATTTTCTACCCCATTTATCGGGACTGCTACTCTGAAGAATTTCCGATAGTCTCTGTGGATGGGGACATAATAGTATGCGTGCTTCAGGTCCAGCACAGTCATTAAACAGTCCGGAAATGGCATTTTTACTGATGTTTTTATTCTTTCCATCTTGGAAGATTTGAACTTTCAGTAACTTTTTCAGTTTCTTTAAATTTATGATTGTTCTGAACGTTCCACCTGGCTTTTTCCTCGGGAACAGAGGGGAGTAAAATACTTCACCTTTTTCCCGGTAAAGGACCTCTTGAAGTGCTGCTTTCCGTATCAGACCCAGAACCTCCCGCTCCAAGTCTAGTTACTCTTCATTTGAAGATCTCCGGGGTGTCACTGAAATTTGGACAGGGAAGTGAGTGGAAATGAAGTTTTAGACCTGATTTTATTAGGTCTACGATCCAAGAGCTGTTGGAATTTTTTTTCTTAGGCCAGAAAAAAAAAAAAAAAAAAAAAATAAAAAAAAAAAATAACCTTCCCCCCCACCTGGGGAAAACCCTCATTGGGATGTCTCCTTTTTGTCATTGGGGGGCCTGTTGAACAAGAACCCCTTGGATTCTTCCCCCTTCTATCCTCCCACTTATCCTGGTTCCTGAGGGGCTTTCTTCGGATAAGTTTCCTACTCCGAAAGGATTTCCTATAAGAGGTATTGGAGAGGATAGGGAAGCTTTTTTTTTTTTTTTTTTAATTATCCCCCACTTTGTCCAAAATATCAAGTGTAGGCCCAAACAAGAATTTGCACTCACAAGGAATAGAGCATAGTCATGACTGTCTGCAGATCTCCTGGCCAACATTTAAGCCAGAGAGCTCACCGGGCTGCAATAGAGAAGACTGTTGATCTGGCTGCCAGCCTGACCGAGTCCGCCAATGTGTCAGCCAAGAAAGCAGCTCTTTTCATTACTGGATGGAGTCTAGTATATATTGTCCCTAGAGGTTTTCTCAGCTGTGATTCCAGCTGGTCAAGCCAGGCCATCAGTGAAAGGCTGTACAAGGGGCAGCTACAGCAGGTTTTAGCCTTCACCCGGTGGTCTCACATGAACCCTTCAGGAAAGTATCTGCTTTTTTGTCCATGGGATCCTCCCATATCCTCAAAGGGAAGAGAAAACCTTTTTGGAAGCCTTGGCAATTGCCACATCTAATTTTGGGGCCTTCTGCCACAAAAGAACATGCTGGGTCATCAAAAGAATATTTCTTCTTTGGGGATAAAAGGCCCTCTCTAGTTTCTTCTACTCTCTTAATTAGGGATTGGATTTTCTGATTTAGGGGGAAAGATCTTTGTTCTAGTCAGCTGAACATTATGTCCTGAACTGATCTTTTTGGACGAGGGTCTACCAGTCCCATGGAGGTTCTGGCTGCTTCGATGAGGCTCTGTTTCCTCCAAGGGGAAACAGCCAACACCGCCGCCGGATGAAGATGCTGATGAATTCGACGTATCGAAGTCCCTCTCTTCATCCTCTGAACTGCTACAGGCAACGAACTCTGGGGACCTGTCTCTGGACTTTCGCCGTTATTGCCCCTTATCCTGAAGGGACCTAAACGTATTTTCTACGTGTGATTTTATTAAGGACCTAAGATCTGATGCAAACTCCTGGGTCTCTTCAGATAGCTTGCGATATACAAGAGCTGCAGAGTCTTTTTCCCCCCATGTAGTGGGTAACTCCTCCATGCAAAGTGCACAGGTCCCGTATTTGGGGCCCCAATTATAAGGTGGACGTTCACGTAGCTCAGTTACTATTCTGACAGAAGGGGAACCGGGGTTAGGAGGAGGAGGAACCATTCTTGTAGATGGGTTCTCCTGTGTTCGACGCCATACTGGAGTCCGTGCTGCACTGGGACGATCTGCCAGAACGACCACTCCCACTGTTACCATGCTCGTTATGATGGGAAGGGTCCTCTTGGTGTCCCGCTCGTTTTTCCTCCTGCTGTCGCTGTTGTGGCTGTGACAACGGCTGCTGCTGCTGGGGTTGTGATTGGGCATGCAGAGTCTGCACCTCCTGGTGATCCTGATCGCTTATGACTAGTGCTTTCTGGTGTTAAATAAGCCGTGGCATTTCCCCTTCCCCACCCCAAGCACACCTGTGCTGTTTCAGTGTGTCATTAGGCCTAGATGCCTGTATGCCCTTCATAGGGCAGACAGTATCCGGCATATACACTGCCGGTGAGGACACGCAAAATGTGCTGACTGGATTTCCCCAGTCCTACCTTGCAGCGCCGCGTCATTGGGGGTGCAACCACGTCCCCGCGCACTAGACCCCGGAAGTACCGGAGCACGCGTCTCGCATCAGCCTCCAGTGCTGGCCTGGCCGGACCGCCTGCAGAGCATACCCAGCGATGCATCTTCCGTGCTGCCTCTCCACACAAATCCTAGAAGCCCACTGATCCTAGCAGTGGCGCCTCAGTACACTGCGCCAGCCGAGGCAAGGAACCCCTGCTGGCTAAATCGGTCTGGCCGGGCCTTGCATCCCACAACAATCTTCTGGCACTTCAAGAATGCCTTCCTTTGCAGGTATGTCGAGTGTAGGTTCCCCGTCAAGGACAGGAAACCAACGGATGCAGGAGAAAGGTACCGCCCTTTTTATCTGTAGGCTTCCAGTCCTTGTAGAGTGGATCCCCTCTCTCCTTGGCTCCGTCAAGGGGGAACGAGAAAAACGCAGTCATCAGGTTTTGCGGCTTTTTCGAAAACCTGATCCTATAGAATAGGTCTCTCCCCCCCCCCCCCCCCCCCAACACTAAACTTTATCAGCATGCACAAAAGATATATCTAGCATGCCAAAACCACAAGCAAGAACAAGCAAGCTTTATTTTCTGCAGCTTCTATCCTGTCAAGAGATAAGGTTTTTCTGCAGAAAAAAAAAAAAAAAATTACTGAAAAAAATGCCTAGTGTGAACTTACACTAACAATGCTCTGTAGGGAAGTAACATTCAATAATAACTTCCTGGATGCAAATGTACTGTCCCATTGCGGATGAAATCATCTTTGAATTTTCCGTACACGATGCGGAGAGTCCAGCGAGGGTGGCCTACTGGTGTCCAGGGCAGACATTCCCCATTTGCCTGACGTGCCTTTGTTATCCACAGTGCTGAGTGTACGTCACTCACACGGACAGGGTTGGGCACTAGGCTGCGGAGAATGGATACACTAGCCAGGGATGGAAGAGCCCTTTCCCTTTTTCTACTCTACACAGATAAGTTTGGTGACTCTAAAGTTCAGGAAATGTTCCCTTAAAGGCGAATTGGGGGGGTGGGTATTTTCTGTTCAGAGATTATTTATTAAGTTACCTTATTTCAGTAGATTATATAGAGTGAAAATAACAAATATACAAGAAACTCATACTGTAGTCATTTCTTCTTCAGGTTGCTATATTAATCACTGTTCTATGAGACACAATGAATACAAATGTATAATTACCTTTCAACTTCTTGTTTTTCAATTTGTAGTAGGCAAACTGAGATATCATAATTATATCCATGTTGACATAAAAAATGGCAGCGACAACCTGAAAAGAAACAAGTAAAAATAAATTAACATGGAATCTAGAGGACCAGAAACATAAAATAATTGCGTTAATAGACAGTGGTTGCCTCTTATGACCAGGTGGCATTGCTGTGTCCATATTTTATGGCACAGCAAACATGATCGTGGTGTTAAAGGGATGTGTGCAGGAATAGACCACTGATCAGCTCTTAGTACATCCTGCAGGCGGCTGAAAGACACAGAGCCGGAGCGCCACAGCGCTGTACACTGCAGTGGCTGTTCTTGGTACTGCAGTTCGATTCCCACTCATTTTAATAGGAGCTGTGCTGAGAACAGCCACAATACAGTGTACAAATATGGGTGTTCTGGCATCTGATATTGAGGACTTTATCCCATGACATGGTTGTGAATATCATGGTCCTGGAAAAACATTAAGTACAAATGGCATAGGAAGTTATCTCCAGGAGTCTTACAAATGAACTCATAACTTACATTGTTCTAAACTAAAAATCTCTATTATTAAGCCTTGATGTTAATCACAAGACATGCACAGCCCCGAGTGTCAAACTGCCCTTGCATGAAGGGGCCGTTGCACCCCATCCGAATATTCAGAATTCCATTACTACACTGGTCAGGGTTCATGCAGACATCCGTGGATCTCGGTGAAAATACGGAAAGTATTGTATGGACTGCCCGCTGGCCTCTGATCGCACAACAGCGTCATATGACTCTATGAGGCTGTCATGCCAGGGTGGGGAGACCCACGGCCAGTCAGTGCACGGTGGTCCATGGTAGGACTGAACAACCGATGACTGCATGAGCCCTTAGGAAAAAGGAATTATGGATCCTAATCAGTAACTTTGGGCACCACTTTTGACACGAGGACCTTACAATGGATACTGAGATGTACCTGGATTGGAAGCTGCCTGGTTAAATAGGACCCGACAAAATTTGAGACGTCCCCTCCGAGCCAACATAAAAGAAATCCAAGAGAAAGTGCTTGATCCACTCTTCCGTTCTTGTGGGCAACATACAGCTGGCTGAGGGGAATACAAAGTCACAATGTAATAATTACTGACATTGCAACTCCAACAATGGCTGCTCTACACTCCTGAACAGCAGACTGGCCTAGTTATGGAGCAATACATCCCCGACTCTCATATCACCGCACAGCTAGGGAGACAAACCACTTGAGAACCATCTGCCTGGTCTCCACATCAGGAGGTCACATCTGCTGATCATACACAAGGGGTAACAGACCGCCACGCTCTTCTTGGTGACCGCCATCTCCAGGGTGGATTTGATTTAAATCTAACTGATTTAAATCACGATTTAAATCACTAGTCAGTATGGCTTGATTTAAATCAGTGATTTAAATCAAAGTTTCTACCTAAACTAGTTCTTGCTACTTTAACATGCAAGTAGATGAAGATTTTTAGAATCACTTTTTATATTACTTTTGTCTCCCCAGTTTAATGGGTTAATCATTCATATTTGGACACCACTGTTCTGTTGTACTTAGGAAGGAGAAAAATAATCCTGACCTTAATAACAATTTAAATAGATTCATTCAACTGAAACAATAACAACATTACAGCATAAGTTATTTGCTTAAACAAACATCCATGTTTGTTAACTAATTTGGCTAAACAAAATATATATATATATTTTAAGAAACTTAGACTGTCAGCCCAGCCGACACATGAAAAACTTAAATACTACTGTCCCTGCTGTCCTCTGTAGCTCACTTGTCATCTTCATCATCATCTTCTTCTTTGTTCCTATTCATAATCTGGAAAAGAAAAACAAGCTTTCCTGCTTTATTGGGTCCCAACCGATTTCTCAATTTAGAATGAATGAGTCCAAAGGAAGAGAATATTCTATCAACGCCTGCAGAAGAAGCTACTGCTGTTAAAAGTGAAATCATTACTTGAACAGTCTCTAACTACAAGCGCTTAAGTGACTTCCACCAGTTTACTGGTGTGACCTTCCTTAAAATATCTTCAAACATATTTCTTGAATGGTTCCCCCTTAGCTCTGAAGTTTATTATAGTTGGCATTAAAGATGGATGATTGCTGGATACCCATGTCATAGCTAACTCCTCTTCCTCAGCACTTAGGTTTTGACCCTGATATTGGATATTGACAATATTTGCCAAAAAATGAGCTGGAGTCAGTGCTTGTCCCATTCGTTTGTTTACTGCTTGCAATTTAATTCTGTCCATGTGTAGTTCTGTTTTTAAGTGTTCACTCAGTTCCTTCCAAATTTCAACAGCATCCGCAATAAAACAGCTATTTTTCTGTATTTTGTTTAAAGCTTGAGAGATGGGTTTCAGGAAGCTCAGCATATGTTCAACATTTCTCTTAAGCCCAATGTTGAGGATTTTGGCCGTGACAGTGCCATCTATTTTATCTCGATTTTCTTCACAAAGTGTCATCAGAATAGGCCAGTTTTTGATATACTGCTCAAAACAGTCCACCACAGAGTTCCATCTAACATCTTGTGGGAGCGTTAGCTTGGTTCCACCCATCCTTTTCAGAGCTGCTGCAGCAAAATGATTATTACGGAAGTATTTAGCAATTTCAACAACATTAGCCTTTATTTCTGGAACACTTAAGTCTTTGGCTAAGAGGTGCAGCAAATGAGCACTGCAACCATATGTTATTAGCAGCTTTGTATTCCCTCCCTGCTCTTCTAAATCTCTTCTCATCTTGGATACGTTTGCAGCATTGTCAGTGACCAAACTGCGTACTAGACATTTGAATTTTTGTTCACATGTCGTTATAGCTTTTACTGCCACTTCTTGTAAGTATTCTGCTGTGTGTGCATTTCCTGACGTATCAGTTGTTTGTGCAAGGAAGACTTTACCTTCTTCTGTTATACAAGCACATACAATAGGATCATTGTGGACATTACTCCACCCATCAATACTTAGGTTAACAATTTTACCCTCCAGAGCTGTTGCACATTGCTCCATTTCTCTGTCATACACTTGATCCAGCAGTTTCCCTGCAACATCAGCTCTGCTGGGTGGACTGTATCCTGGTCTCAGTGACTGAACCATATTAATGAAATGTGGGTTCTCCGTCAGACGGAAAGAAGAGTTCGTTGCATAAATAAACTGGGCAATTTTTTCATCAATCAACTCTTTTTCTAATCTGCTAGTTCTTATCACAAACCTATCTATGGTGGTTCCAGGAGGTAAAGGTTTTTTCTTCCTTTTGGGTGATGGTGATATGTGGCTGTGGGTGTCTGATGATGATGATGATGCTGCTGCTGCTGCTAATGAAGCACTATCCTGGATGGATAACTCTGAAACTGTAGAACAGGATGATGGTGATATTGGAGGTGGATAGTTTCCAGAATCCATGAATTCCCCTAAACAAAAAAAGTCAATGCTGTTATTTTATTGTTTATACAATTTCTGCTTATTGTACACAACACATCACTGCCCCTGCCCCAAAAGGAATATTTGTTTTTCTTCATAACTGTACCAAATGACAGTAACATGCAGTAATAATAAGAAATAATTTTTCTCACACATGACAGTTCAGTCTTTAGAAATAGGATTCAATAAAAATATTTACCAACCTGAAGATCCTGCCTGTTCAGAAGTGTTTCTTTGGTCATCTTCATCACCGCACTTCTCATGATGTTGCCTCATTCGCGCCACCAGGCCTTGCATCTCTTTGTTGCATCGTTTGCATTTTGCACGCATGCCTGCCTTACCGATAGGCGAAGGCGCTTCATTAAAATATTCCCAAACTGGGTCTCTTTTACGGCCTGCCGCCATTATAAGGAAAAAATGTAATAAACCTCAGATCGTACACAAACAGATCCAGACTTGTCTGTCTGTGGCTATGCTGCAGTATTGTGCTCAAAGTTTCACTTTCATTTTCTTGTCTGCTTGCCCTTCCTCTTCCTCACACTTAGATTCACATTCTTCTTGTGTTGTGCAGATCTATTCCACTTCAAACAATCAGAAACATATTGTCTAACTTCTTGGACTTGGCACTGAAGGGCTTGATTCTGTATTCATAGGTTTGTAGAACAATAGGATTAAGGTCTTTTTCTCAACTCTGTTCATGTTGTAACATTTTTGCCGTGAAGAAGAGGCTGGGACCTCTGCGGAGTCAAATTCAGTTTTGAGAACTGCGTAAGTAAAGCGAGCGTCTGTGATAATATAGGAGAGAAACTGCCCACTAATCCTACAGAAACCTCTGGAAGAGCATGGCATTGTGAATGTTACACATATACAGCCTTTATTCTACTGAGTTAAACAACTCAGCTTTATCTCATGATTGAAGAACCTTTGGATGGTAAAATATTTTCCTCAAAAAGCAGTTTATTGAAAAAAATCCGATTTAAATAAAAAAAATCCGATTTAAATAAAAAAAATCCGATTTTTAAAAAAAAAAAAAACATTGATTTTTATCCACCCTGGCCATCTCCCAATTGCATACTTGCAGTCACAAGTCAATCCGATTCAATCAGTGTTTTATTGAGAGAAAACAAATGAGACGCTAGTCAGCTCATGACTGCAAATATGCAATTCACGCACGGCATGAACCGACTAGTGGAGCGGAATCCCAACAGTGTGGATATTACAGATGGTTAGCATTGGGCACGCTGCTCTGCTGGATGAGTTTGCCCTGGGGAGGAAAGAACATTAAATATACTATATTGTATTTAATACTACAAAATGTTGTAACTGATGCAGTATATATATAGTAGCCAGAATAAAATCCACACTCAAAGTGAAGTTTCATGCAAAATTATTACAAGCTGGAAGGATAATAACAAAAGAGTACAATAATGTACAGGATATACAATAAAAGGTTATAAAAAGTCACGTTAGTCCTCACCCAGACACCAAAGTACGAAATATCATTGATATTACCAAGAATGGTGACACAATGTACTGCACTAGCATGCCTCCAAATTAATCTGCACTAATCCCCTCCCTGTAGCATGCATTTTTATTTAAGAAAAAAGACGTTTTCCTAAATATCAAGCAGGACTGCGATCCGGACATCCGGGTGATGGAATCCCACTTTTTCTGCACGTATTAAGGCCTGTACACACGTTGCAGATTAGTTGCGTTTTTCTGCACAAAACCTGAAGGGTTTCCTGATGTCAGCAAAGTGAATGAGAATCCTGAAGTTTCATGCGCACACATTGCTTATTTCTGACTTGCAGATTTGGTGCAGATTTAAACATGCAGCGTGTCCATTTTTGCAGAGTTTTTTTGCTACAGATTTTACCCATACTAATGAGTGGAGAAAAATCTGCAGCAATAACATGTAAACAAAACACTTATTTTACACTGCGGTTTGCCTACCAGAAGACAAATAACGTGTTGACATACCCTTACGCAAATTTTTATTTCCCCATTGCATTTGAGTGTTTATTTTTAGATGCACTTTTATCGCATTTGATGCTGTGGTTTTTGTCTTTTGTTGGTATGTTATATTTTAAATAAAGCTGGTATGTTTTAGAAACTTCTTGATATTTGGCTTTAACAAGACTTCATTGATGCAGCCATAAGCAGATTGCATCTTTACTGCGTCTCCATTGCAGAAATACACATGCAATGTTTTCTGCATCTAATGCAATTCTACTTCTTTTCTGCTTCGTACTCACAGGAGAAATTAACCCCTTCACCCCCAAGGGTGGTTTGCACGTTCATGACCAGGCCAATTTTTACAATTCTGACCACTGTCCCTTTATGAGGCAACAACTCTGAAACGCTTCCATGGATCCCGGTGATTGACATTATTTTCTTGTGACATATTGTACTTCATGTTAGTGGTAAAATTTCATTCATATAACTTGCGCTTATTTGTGAAAAAAACGGAACTTTGGCGAAAATTTTGAAAATTTCGCAATTTTCCAACTTTTAATTTTTATGCCCTTAAATCACAGAGATACGGCACACAAAAAACTTGATAACTAACATTTCCCACATGTATACTTTACATCAGCACAATTTTGGAACCAAAATTTTTTTTCTTAGGAAGTTATAAGGGTTAAAAGTTGACCAGCGATTTCTCATTTTTGTAACACCATTTTATTTTTACGGACCACATCACATTTGAAACCACTTTGTGGGGTCTATATGATAGAAAATACCAAAAAGTGACATCATTCTAAAAACTGCACCCCTTAAGGTGCTCAAAACCACATTCAAGAAGTTTATTAACCCTTCAGGTGCTTCACAGGAATTTTTTGAATATTTAAAAAAAAAAAATGAACATTTAACTTTTTTTCCACATAAAAATACTTCAGGTTCAATTTTTTTTATTTTACCAAGGGTAACAGGAGAAGTTGGACTGCAAATGTTATTGTGCAGTTTGTCCTGAGTACGCTGATACCTGATATGTGGGGGGGAACCACTGTTTTGGCGCTTGGCAGAGCTCAGAAGGGAAGGAGCGCCGTTTGACTTTTTCAATGCAAAATTGGCTAGAATTCAGATCGGACGCCATGTCACATTTGGAGAGCCCCATGATGTACCTAAACAGTGGAACCCCCCCACAAGTGACCCCATTTTGGAAACTAGACCCCCCAAGGAACTTATCTAGATGTGTGGTGAGAACTTTGAACCCCCCCCAAGGGCTTCACAGAAGTTTATAACGTACAGCAGTACAATTAAAAAAAATCATTTTTTCCACAAACATGATCTTTTAATCACCAATTTTTTTATTTTCCCAAGGGTAAAAGAAGAAATTGGATCCCAAAAGTTGTTGTCCAATTTGTCCTGAGTACGCTGATATCCCATATGTGGGAGAAAACTACTGTATTGGCACACGTCGGGGCTCGGAAGGGAAGTAGTGACGTTTTGGAATGCAGACTTTGATGGAATGGTCTGCGGGTGTCATGTTGCTTTTGGAGAGCCCCTGATGTACCTAAAGGGCTTGTCACACTAAGCAATATCGCTATAACGTCACTGGTTTTTATGACGTTATAGCGATATCGCTATGTGTGATACTTACCTCCGACTGGCTCCCCCGCTGGTTATCGCTGATCACGCGAGAACGTCCTGGATCGTTTCTCGTCGTCAGCTTCCTGCTGTGGAGACGAGCGACGCGTGTACGCGGGCAGGAGGACGTCAGGATTGCCTCGTCTGACAGGTAAGTAGCAACCCCCGACCCCTGCGATGTCGCTGGTGAGATCTGCCTATGTGGCAGCTCACTAGCGACCACTTAGCGATGCATCAGCGATCCTGACAGCGTCATATCGCTGGTCAGGATCGCTGGTGCATCGCTAAGTGACAGTGGCAGTACCTTAAACAGTGGAAACCTCCCACAAGTGGCACCATTTTGGAAACTAGACCCCTAAGGAACTTATGTAGATGTGTGGTGAGCACTTTGAACCCCAAAGTGCTTCACAGAAGTTTATAACGCCCGGGCGTGAAAATAAAAAAAAATCGTATTTTTTCAACAAACATGCTCTTTTAGTCCCCTTTTTTTATTTTCCCAAGGGTAACAGGAGAAATTGGACCCCAAAAGTTGCTGTGCAATTTGTCCTGAGTACACTGATACCCCATATGTGGGAGAAAACTACTGTATGGGCACACGTCGGGGCACGGAAGGGAAGTAGTGACGTTCTGGAATGTAGACTTTGATGGAATGTTCTGCGGGTGTCGTGCGTTTGGAGAGCCCCTGATGTACCTAAACTATTGAAACTCCCCACAAGTGGCACCATTTTGGAAACTAGACCCCTAAGGAACTTATGTAGATGTGTGGTGAGCACTTTGAACCCCAAAGTGCTTCACAGAAGTTTATAACGCCCGGGCGTGAAAATAAAAAAAACATTTTTTTTCCACAAAAATGATATATTGCCCCCAATTTTTTATTTTCCTAAGGGTAACAGGAGAAATTGGACCCCAAAAGTTGTTTTGCAATTTGTGTTGAGTACGCCGATACCCTATATGTGGGGGTAAAACACTGTTTGGGCGCATGGCAGAGCTTGGAAGGGAAGGAGCACCATTTGACTTTTTCAACGCAGAATTGGCTGGAATTGAGATCAGACGCCATGTTGCATTTGGAGAACCCCTGATGTGCCCAAACAGTAGAAACCCCCAATTCTAACTCCAACCCGAACCCCAACACACCCCTAACCCTAACGGGAAAATGGAAATAAATACTTTTTTTATTTTATTATTTTTCCCTAACTAAGGGAGTGATAACAGGGGGGGGGGGTTGATTTACTATTTATGGCGGTCTTTATATTTGGCAGCTGTCACACGCTAAGACGCTTTTTATTGTACAAATAGTTTTTGCATCACCACATATTGAGAGCTATAATTTTTCCATATTTTGACCGACTGAGTCATGTGAGGTCTTATTTTTTGCGGGACGAGTTGACGCTTTTATTGATATCATGGTCGGGCACGTGACATCTTTTGATCGCTTTTTATTCCGATTTTTGGGATGCAGAATGAACAAAAACCAGCGTTTCATGAATTTCTTTTGGGGGGTGCGTTTACACCATTCCGCGTGCGGTAAAATGGATAAAGCGGTTTTATTCTTCGGGTCAGTACGGTTACAGTGATACCTCACTTAGGTCGTGTTTTATGTTTTGGCGCTTTTATGCAATGAAAACAATTTTATATAAAAAAATAATTATTTTTGCATCGCTTTATTCTGCGAGATATAACTTTATTTTTTCACTGATGATGCTGTATGGCGGCTCGTTTTCAGCGGTATCATGCATATTTATATGCGTCTTTTTGATTGCGCGTTATTGCACTTTTTGTTCGGCGGTATGATAAGTCATTTTTTTGCTTCGTTTTTTTTTTTTAAGGGGTTCGCTAAAGTGGTTAACTAATGGGACAGTTTTATAGGGCGGGAATATTTTTTTTTTTTTTTTTCATTTATTTAGCGATTTTTTAAAAAATTTTTACTTTTTTTTTTTTAAACTTTATTACATTGTCCTAGGTGGGACATCACTGTGACAGATGAGCGATCTATCACAGGTACTGCACAAGGCTTCCTCCTTGCCTGCGCTTTGCAGGCATGAGGAAGCCAGCTCCCTGCAGGCCCCCGAAGGTCCCCGTCGCCATCTTAGATTCGGGGACCTGCAGGGATGGAGCCCCCCGCAGCAGCGCTGCACCTTGCGCTGCTGTGGGGGGCTCAGGGAAGCACGGAGGGAGCCCCCTCCCTGCCGATGCTTCCCTTTAACCCCCGGTACACCGCGATCGTGTTTGATCGCGGTGTGCAAGTGGTTAAGGTGTCGGTCTGTGACCGCCCCTGACACATTGTGCCGGATGTCAGCTGTGATAATCAGCTGACACCCTGCCGCGATCAGCGGCGCTCACCACGTGGGCGCCGCTGATCGCTGTGACGTACTATCCCGTCCCTGGGAATTAAGTCCCAGGGCACAAGGACTGGATAGTACGTCACATGACAGAAAGGGGTTAAACATGTTGCAGATTTGAAACATGCAACAGAGGTCAGTTTAAAGGGAATCTGTTACCCTCCGGAATGTATATGACCTATTAATATAGGCATACGGGTTACAGAAATGTTACACTAGTCCAGCCTGTCTGCCTCCTTTTAATGGTTTTGTTGCTGAGAATCGTTATATTCTGCCTTTATGTTAGTGATTTCTTCAAGGCTGCGGGGCATGTGGTACCTGGAAGAAATCCCTGCCTCCTGTCTTCATTGTGATCCTATCCCCCTCCCATGAGCGTCAGTTACGGCCCCGGAATCCCACACCTGCGCCCTGCACTCACTCAGAAATACACACCTCATCCTCCCTTCTGTGGGCACTGCATTCAGGGATCTTTTGTGCAGGCGCCAGTGATTTCAGCTCCAGTGAACTCCGGTGTGCGCGCCGATTAGATGCTCTCCCCACTTCCTCCCTGCACAGTCATCGCCATGGTTCTTAGCTACGACTGTGTAGGGAGGAAGTGGGGAAAGCATATTATCGGCCCAAACACAGGAGGTCACAAAGACTCCCCGGCGCCTGCGCAGAAGATGCCTGAATATAGAGTGCACAGAAGGAAGGATCAGGTATGGATTTCTAAGGGAGTGCAGGGTGCAGGCGCGGGATTCCAAGGCCGTAACCGACGCTGATGGGAAGAGGCAAGGATTACAATGAAGACAAGATAGGGATTTCTTTGAGGCACCGCATGCCCCAGAGCCTGGAAGAAGTCAGTAACAATGACAGAATATAACATTTCTCTGCAACAACACCATTAATATGAGACATACAGGTAGGACTAGTGTAACATTACCTGTATGCCTATATTAATAGGTCATATATGTCCCGGGGTAGGGAATAAACATAAGATGCTCCATAGATTATACCCCCATATGCTGCCCCATAAGATGCTCCATAGATTATACCCCCCATATGCTGCCCCATAAGATGCTCCATAGATTATGCCCCCATATGCCCGTGCTGCTGAAAAAAAAAAAAAAAAAAAAAAAAAAAAAAAAGACACTCACCTCTCGTCACTGGGGGCAGTGTCGGGTCCTGAGCAGGTGGGGACACCGGTACGCTATGGGGGCCAGGTGCCGGTGTCGCCACTGGCTCAGAACCCTGGCACCTGAGATATTCACCTACCCCGTTCCATTGCTGCTCGCTGCTGTCTGCCGCGTCCTCTGTCAGCGACTGCTCAGGCAGCAGAGGGCGCGCTCTATCCATGTCATCGCTCCCTCTGCTGCCTTAACGTCACTGACGGAGGACTGGCAGACAGCGGCGAGCAGCGATGGAACGGGGACAGGTGAATACTGCATATACTTACCCCTCCTCCTGGCGCGGTCTCTGCAGCCCCGCTTCTCCCACGGTCTTCCTTCCTTCAGTGGTCACGTGGTACCACTCATTAAAGTCATGAATATGAACATATTCATGACTTTAATGAGCTGTACGTGACCGCTGAAGGAAGGGAGACTGTAGGAGAAGCAGAGGGGCTGCAGAGACATGGCATATATGGCTCGCGTATAAGCCGAGAGGGGGACTTCAGCCCCAAAAAATGAGCTGAAAATCTCGGCTTATGCGCGAGTATATACGGTATATAGATTATATATCAATACAAAATGGAACAGCACAATACTTATCTTTGGGTGTAAAGCCCCCAGGCAACCACTCCACTCACTGCCCAAAGTATACAAATTTCAAAAACGAAGGCAGCGCTCCATAGTCTTGATAGAAAAAATGTGCAAAATTTATTCAACCCACATGTCTGGGCCGGGCCACGTTTCGGCTCTGACAGAGCCTTTCTCAAGCAGTCGGCGTTACAACAGAGTGTATATTTATAGTGTCTTAATTCTAAATCCGGTTTCACACTTCAGTCTTTTAGAATCAGTCACAATCCGTCAAAGTATTGAAAAAAAAAAACGGATCCTGTGCTGGTTGTAAAAAACTGATGCACCGGATCAGTTTGACGGATCCGTCGAAGCAGCAGTTGGTGGAATTTAAGAGGGAGAGGGAAAGCTTGTATGTGCCAGAAAAGCAGTGGGGGTTAAATTAAATGATGAGAAATTGTTCTGGGCATGCTCAGTTTGAAAAACGGAATCCAGCGACGGATTCCATCTTTTGACGGACAGCGACGGATCCTGCGCCCATAGACTTCCATTATAGCCAATGACGGATGGCGCTGGATCCGTCGCTGTCTGAATTTTTGACGTACACAAAAAATGTTAATCTGTCTGTTGTGTCCTGCAAGCGGACAGAGATTTTCTGATGGATCCGTTGGACGACGGATGAAACGTGTGGCCATCCCGTCACTAATACAAGTCTATGAGGAGAAAAAAAAAAAAAAAAAAAAACGGGGGATCCAGCATGAAAAAACCCTGAATCCGTTATTTTTAAAAAACGACGGATTGTGACTGATGGCAAAAAACTGAAGTGTGAAAGAGGCCTTAATTACAGCCAATGACATTATATAATACAACCAAACAGATTATATATTCATGAAGTGCATTACATCATATTTTTGATACTTGTAGGAGTGCATTAATCTATTTCAGAACATCCATATATCTTGTTCAGTGCATATCATAAAAAGTGCTCCATGCTTATATAAAAACAAGACATTCTTTGTCTACATCACTGGATTACTGTTCAAACATTCTGTATATTTATGCATCATTATATCTTACCCCCAGGAGTCACATGTCTTCTCACGAACGACGCCATCACCGCTGTGCAGCGTTCTTTAACAATCACTGTGTATGTGAGCGAGTCATCACTACGTACTAGATTTCTGGCCAATCATTAGTCTTGTGTGGTATTTTTTGGATTGCGCATGCACATTGCTGCTCATATTAGTTGTGGCATAGATATGATTTTTTTTTTTTTTTTTTTTTACAAACAGCGGCAATACTGTGAACATTTAGCAGTTTTAGAGCGCTACTTAGCGCTAACATAATACCGCCTAATGCCATAACATTATTTGGGACCATCCTCTTAAAAATACTTATTATTTACTAGGAAATATTACACCTTATATTCACTGCCTCTTAGACTTATGTGCTTCATCTACCCTGAGGCACCGGACAGCACCTTATTCAGGTTTCTCCAGGAGTCAAATAGTGGCCAAATGTCACAGATGGCCCCTCCGGGCCAACATGTTACAAATGTGACAATTAATAGGTAGTTGCACCATAGTCCCGACAATTAAATATGTTCCAGACAAAAGATATTCCTTAATTATTTACTATAGTTATTATTTTATTGTCGCAAATTCATTGGCCAACAATCCAGTATCTCAGTGACAACTCATTTAATTAATACGCAATTGGATTCTCAAAAAAGACTTGAGCAAACAAAATTTTTTACATTAAATTGCACAGCTTATATAGAAATACAATTTTTTACAGAAAATACAATTTTTTTGTCCTCCATGTTATGTTCTCCCAGCGAGAGACAATGATACATCTGAAACAACCAAGAAAAATAATAAAAATTGGGAACATTAATAGCCAACATAACCTTAATACACTGCGCAAAAAAATAAAGGGAACACCAAGATACTATATCGTAGATATTACTGAATGAAATATTGCAGCTGCAAATCTTTATTCTTTACATAGTGGCATGCGTTGAGAACAAAAAAAACCCAAAAATGATCAAAGTAAATAAAAATGAATATCCCAGGGAGGTCTGTATTTGGAAGGATACTCAAAATCAAAGTGGAAAATTAAATTACAGGCTGATCCAAATTCAGTGGAAATGCCTCAAGACAAGGAAATGATGCTCAGTAGTGTGTGTGGCCTCCACATGCCTGTATGACCTCCTTACGACACCTGGGCATTCTCCTGATGAGTCGACAGATGTTGTCATGAGGGATCTCCTCCCAGACCTGGACTAAAGCATCCGCCAACTCCTGGACAGTCTGTGGTGCAATGTGACGCTGGTGGATGGAGCGAGACATGATGTTCCAGATGTGTTCAATCGGACTCATGTCTGAGGAACGGGCGGGCCAGTCCATGGCTTCAATGCCTTAGTTTTGCAGGAACTGCTGACACTCCAGCCACATGAGGTCTGGCATTGTCCTGCATTAGGAGGAACCCAGGGCCAACCGCACCAGCACATGGTCTCACATGGGGTCTGAGGATCTCATCTCGGTACCTAATGGCAGTCAGGCTACCTCTGGCGAGCACATGGAGGGCTGTGCGGCCCTCCAAAGAAATGCCACCCCACACCATTACTGACCCACTGCCCAACCGGTCATGCTGAAGGATGTTGCAAGCAGTAGATCGCTCTCCATGGCGTCTCCAGACTCTGTCACATGTGCTCAGTGTGAACCTGCTTTCATCTGTGAAGAGCACAGGGCGCCAGTGGTGAATTCGCCAATCCTGGTGTTCTGTTGCAAATGCCAAGCGTCCTGCACGGTGTTGGGCTGTGAGCACAATCCCCATCTATGGACGTCGGGCCCTCAGACCGTTTGAGCAGACACATGCACATTTGTGGCCTGCTGGAGGTCATTTTGCAAGGCTCTGTCAGTACTCCTCCTGTGTTCCTCCTTGCACAAAGGTGGAGTTAGCAGTCCTGCTGCTGGATTGTTGCCCTCTACAGGCCCCCCCCAGATCTCCTGCTGTACTGGCCTGTCTCCTGGTAGCGCCTCCAGCCTCTGGACACTACGCTGACAGACACAGCAAACCACCTTGCCACAGCTCGCAATGATGTGCCATCCTGGATGAGCCGCACTTCCTGAGCCACTTGTGTGGGTTGTAGAGTCACTCATGCTACCACGAGTGTGAAAGCACAACCAACATTCAAAAGTGACCAAAACATCAGCCAGAAAGCATTGGTACTGAGATGTGGTCTGTGGTCCCCACCCGCAGAACCACTCCTTTATTGAGGGTGTCTTGATAACTGCCAATAACTTCCTTCTGTTGTCTATTCCATTTGCACAACAGAAATGTGAGATTGATTGTCAAACAGTGTTGCTTCCTAAAGGGGGTTTTACACATCGCGATATCGCTATAACGTCACCAATTTTGTGACGTTATAGCGATATCGCTATGTGTGATACTTGCCTCCGACCGGCTCCCCCGCTGTCCATCGCTGATCTCGCAAGAATGTTCGGCTCCATTTCTCGTCGGGCGCTTCCTGCTGGGGCTTCCTGCTGTGACGAGCGACGCGTGGAGGCGGGCGGGAGGACATCAGGATCACTGTGTGTGAAAGGTATCGTGCGTTGCGTCGCTGCTGCATCGCTGTGAGGTCTGCCTGTGTGACAGCTCACTAGCGATCATTTAGCGATGCACCAGCGATCCTGACCGGGTCGGATCGCTGGTGCATCGCTAAATGTAAACGGCCCTTAAGTGGACAGTTTGATTTCACAGAAGTTTGATTTACTTGGAGTTATATTCTGTTTAAGTGTTCCCTTTATTTTTTTGAGCAGTGTATATTCTTACCAGTAAAAATTAAATTAAATTAGACTAGAGTCCTCAAACTATATAGATGGGAATTACT
The DNA here is from genome assembly GCF_039654945.1 of Dendrobates tinctorius. Lineage (NCBI taxonomy): Eukaryota > Metazoa > Chordata > Amphibia > Anura > Dendrobatidae > Dendrobates > Dendrobates tinctorius. The sequence continues at coordinate 60,370,616 of NW_027361728.1, forward strand.
TAAATAACACTATGTATCTTAACCCCCTTCATGACCCAGCCATTTTTTTTTTTGCAATTCTGACCAGTGTCCCTTTATGAGGTAATAACTCAGGAACGCTTCAACGTATCCTAGCGATTCTGAGATTTGTTTTTTTCGTGACGTATTGGGCTTCATGTTAGTGGTAAATTTAGGTTGAAAATTTACAAAACCTTTTTTTTTTTTTTAGGGACCACCTCACATTTGAAGTCACTTTGAGGGTTCTATATGGCAGAAAATACCCAAACGTGACAATTCTAAAAACTGCACCCCCTCAAGCTACATTCAAGATTAACCCTTCAGGTTCTTCACAGGAATTAAAGCAACGTGGAAGGGAAAAAGGACATTTTAATTTTTCCAACAAAAATTTTCTTTCAGCATCAGTTTTTTCATTTTCACATGGGTCACAGGATAAAATGGATCCTAACATTTGTTGGGCAATTTCTCCTGAGTACACCGATAACTCATATGGGGTTATAAACTACTGATTGGTCGCACGGCAGGGCTCAGAATGGAAGGAGCGTCATTTGACTTTTTGAATGGAAAATATGCTGGAATACTTAGCGGTTGCCATGTCACATTTGGAGAGTCCCTGTGTGCCTAAACATTGGAGCTCCCCCACAAGTGACCCCATTTTGGAAACTAGACCCCCCCCCCCCCCAAGGAACTTATCGAGATGTGTGGTGAGCACTTTGAACCCCCAAGTGCTTCACAGAAGTTTATAACGCAGAGTCTTGAAAATTTAAAAATAAAGTACCCGTACAAGGTTCTTTACTTCCCATTCCCTTTCCTCCCTTCCCTTACCCTGTTTAATGACTGAAAACCAATAAAATTTGGAAAGAAAATTTAAAAAAAAAAAAAAAAATCTTTTCTTTCCTCAAAAATGATTTTTTTAGCCAGCTATTTTTTATTTTCAGAAGGCCAACAGGAGAAATTGGACCACAAAAGTTGTTGTGCAATTTGTCCTGAGTAAACCAATACCCCATATGTGGAGGGGGGGGGGGGGGACCACTGTTTGGTCGCATGGGGAGCGAAGGGAAGGAGCGCCTTTTTGGAATGCAGACTTTGTTGGAATGTTCTGCAGGCATCATGTTGCGTTTGCAGAGCCCCTGATGTGCCTAAACAGAAGAAACCCCCAACAAGTGACCCCCTAAGGAACTTAGCTAGATGCATAGTGAGCACTTTGAACCTCCAGGTGCTTGACAGAGGTTTATAACGCAGAGCCATGAAAATAAAAATAATTTTGTGGGGGGGGGGGGGGGACCACTGTTCGGGCAAAAATCGGGGCTCGGAAGGGAAGTAGTAGTGACGTTATGAAATGACGACTTTGATGGAATGATTTGCGGGCGTGATGTACGTATGCAGAGCCCCTGATGTGCCTAAACAGTATAAACCCCCACAAGTGACCCCATTTGGAAATTAGACCCCCCCCAAGGAACTTCTATAGATGTGTGGTGAGCACTTTGAACCCCCCCAAGTGCTTCACAGTTTATAACGCAGAGCCGTAAAAATATAAAATAATTTATTTTCCACAAAAATAATTTAGCCCCCAATTTTTTATTTTCCCAAGGGCAACAGGAGAAATTAGACCCCCAACGTTGTTGTGCAATTTTTACTGAGTATGCCGATACCCCATATGTGGGGGTAAACCACTGTTTGGGCACACGTCGGGGCTCGGAATGGAGGGAGCACTGTGACTTTTTGAACGCAAAATTGGCTGGAATAAATGGTGGCGCCATGTCGCGTTTGGAGACCCCCGTGATGTGCCTAAACAGTGGAAACCCCTCAATTCTAACTCCAACCCTAACCCCAACACACCCCTAGCCCTAATGCCAACCCTAGCCCACCCTTAACCCTATTTCCAACCCAAAACCCAACTCCAACCCTAGTGGAAAAATAAAAATATTTTCTTTATTTTATTATTTGTGCCTAACTATGGGGATAAGGGGGGGGGGGGGGGAAGAGATGGCGGCGCCCATGATCCGGGACATAGGAGGTACCGTGGAGGGGGAGGGGGAGCAGATGATGACGGCGGTGGACGATCGGCGCCGTCAGTCGGTGGGGTGTTGGATTGGTGTCTCTAGCCATGCCCGATGCTATTGCAGCATCGGCCATGGCTGGATTGTAATATTTCACCAAACTTAATTGGTGAAATATTACAAATTGCTCTGATTGGCTGTTAAAAGTAATTGTAGCCACGTGGGGGTGAAGTACAAAAGGGTCCTGTGTATGCAGGTCGGGTGACCTTTCCGTGACCCCGGTCGCCCGACCCACAGGGGGGCTATTAATTCATGACGCCACGTAGGCGTCATGGGTCGGATTGGCACAGACTTTCATGATGCCTACGTGGCGTCAGAGGTCGGGAAGGGATTAAAGTCAACACCCAAGCCTCTCAGTCTAAGCGTATTAAGCTCATATATCCACATCCACATTTTTTCACAATCCTTCTCTATCGCCCCCTCTCCTTTGGATTGGAACTGCATCTATTATTTTAAACTTCAATTCTTTTTCTGCATGATTATTTTCTTCAAAGTGTTTAGGGACTGGAAGATCCATTCTTTTCTTCCTTATGGTATACCAGTGATTAATCCTGGTTTTGAATTCACACGTTGTTTCACCGATAAACCATAAGTTGCATGAGCACACAAGATAATTTACATAATCTGAAGTGTGTTACACCGCTCTGCCATACTCACCCAACCTCCGCTCCCACGCCGCAGCCTCTCTCCACCCGACGGCCACGGCAGTCACCTGAGACGGGCTCACGACCGATGCCTTCCCTGCATGCTATGCGCCATAGGCCGCGGCCACGCCTCCTTCCTATGCTCCGGCTGTGCCCTGACCCGGAAGCACCTTTGGACCAATGGCTGACCAGACGGGGCCATATCAGGCCGCTTCCCCCTGAGGGAAGCGCCTGATCGTGGTGTTTCCTAGCACTCTGGCCTCACTTCATCGTGTGCTCTCTGCTCCTGCGGTTCCGTTCTCGGCTGCTCCCTACAGCAGCCTCTCAGTTCTGCTGCCTGTGTTCCTTGTTCTCGTCCGCAGTCCTGTCTCCAGTGTTCCTGGCGTCCTACTCCAGTCCTGCCTCCAGTTCTCCTGCCGTCCTGCTCCAGTCCAGCGTTCCTGCTGTCCTACTCCAGTCCTGCCTTCAGTGTCCTTGCCGTCCTACTCCAGTCCAGTCTCCAGTGTTCCTACTCCTGTCATTACTCCTTGTTCCAGTCTTCTGTCTCTCTTCATTCCAGCCTCCTGATTCCAGTCTTGTTATTCTTTACTCCAGTCTCCGTCTTACTCCGGTCCATCCAGAGCCGTCCCTCTCGGTACCGGCTACCGTGGTATTCGAACCCCTGGGCCTGCTCCTAGCGGTCCCTGTATAGGGGTCGGTTCCATCTGGCAGCTCGCCCGGGGCCCTTCGGTGCCACGGTCCAGATGGTCCACTCCCGGAGGTTCCTTCTTAAGACCACCCACGCTAACAAAGTGCATGTCAAATACTATCTGATATCATATTTTTTATGCGTTTCCTGGTGCTCAAATGTTGGACCCTTAATCATGTGGGCAAAGTTTACACAAGATAAACATGGATAGCATCCTGTTTTTTTGATACCAGTCATGGTCATTTGGAAACTTTTCAGGGGACCAATATCTGACTTTACTAGATAATCTCAAATATATATATATATATATATATATATATATTATACATATATATACATATACACACATACATACACACACACACACGTACAATGCTGGCCTTGTAAATTCCTTTATAAAACGGGAGACATCTCCCCAACATTCCCCAATGTTTATTAATAACTTTTGCCACTCCCCTACTCTCTTCAGTGTATTTTGTAATTATAGGTACCAGATTTAAATATTTGTTATTGTCTCTTAGTTCTTTATTGATCAAACTACTCCTTTCTAGTTCTAACACCCTATTTTTTGTTTTTCTAGTAGGTTTTTAGGGTATCCTCTTAAAAACTTTTTAATTAGAGAGTCAATGACTTCATCTGTCTCTTCAGGTTTTTTTTTTTTTTACTATACTTACTAAGAAGCCGACTTAGGTCTGTTTCACATTTCCGTTTTTTTGACGTCAGTCAAAATCCGCCACTTTTAGAAAAAAATGGATCCGCCCCTTTTTTGGCAGATCCGTTTTTCCCCCTATAGACTTACATTAGCGGCGGATTTTGACTGACGGTCGTCCGTCACATCCGTTTTTTGACGGATCCGTCAGAATTGTAGCGGCTCCCGGGCGGAGGAGATGGACTCTGAAACGTTTTTTCAGAGCGACGGTCCGCTATTTTGTATTGCGCATGCAAAAAACACAATCTCTCTCTCCTTTTCCAGGACGCGGTTCCTTTAAATTTCCAAACATTTCCTACTTCAGCGGATTCGTCAAAAAAACAGTCCAGTAGCATACGTTGGTGTCACAACGGAAACGGATCCAATTTTACCATCTTTGGCGGATTGCAACTGAACAAAAAAACAGAAGTGTGAAACTGGCCTTAAGAGTATCTACCTCACCATGTTACGTGGATGCTGGCTATCTTATATAAGCAAATTGTTCCTATCCGTTTTGTTTACAAATAATGTCATAAGTTCACCATCTTTCTGCTGAACAAAAGCATCAAGAAATTGTATATCTGTACTAGATGATACAAGTGTGAATTTGATTGTTTGGTCAATAGTATTGAGAAACTGATGAAACTCCATTAGTTCATCCTGAGATCCTGTCCATAGAAGGAAGACATCATCTATGTATCTCCACCACACCAACACATGTTGGTCCTCCAGGACCTCTATAAATAGATTTGCGTACGTGGGGGCCATATTGGCCCCCATTGCGGTCCCTTGTCGTTGTATATAGAACATTTCATCAAATAAAAAATAATTCCGCTTTAGAATTATCCTGGGGGTAAGATATAATATGATACATAATATACAGAATGTTTGAACAGTAATCCAACGATATAAACAATGAATTTCTTGTTTTTATATAAACACGGAGCACTTTTTATGATATGCACTGAACAAGATATGTGGAAGTTCTGAAAAAAAGATTCATGCACTCATACAAGTATCAAAAATATGATGTAATGCACTTTATGAATATATAATGTGTTTGGTTGTATTATATAATATGATTGGCTGTAATTAAGGATTGTTAAGACACTATAAATATACACTCTGTTGTAACACCCACTGCTTTAGAAAGGCTCAGGTAAAGCCAAAACGTCACCCTGCCCAGACATGTGGGTTGAATAAATTTTGTGCATTTTTTCTATCAAGACTGTGGAGTGCTGCCTTCGTTTTCGAAATTTATATAGAGTATATAGATATATACACATTTCCACACAGTGGGCTTGAGATTGCTATAAGATCCATCCACTTTGCTGGAATTGTCCACTCTTAGTAAAATTCTTCGAGTCTCAAAAGACATTTGGTGTAAAGGCAAATAAAGCAATCTAAGGTTTATATCCGGACATAACATCAGACCCATTAGGATGTAAAAAAATGGGAAAAAGGAAAAGAGAACCACCTCACTGCTCAAATTGTATTACAATAATGGATAAGAGGCAGACAAAATGGAGCCATATCACCCAGCAAAAACTGTATCTAGAATACATACATCCCATAGTACCGTAAGTGCTACAGTGGCCACTAGATAGACATTAATCAAAGACATGTGAAAACTAGAATAATAATTACCTAAGTGGTGCTGCCGCAGAGCCCAGGTGTCCCCTTACCCAAACACGTGTTTCGCCGCCAGCTTCTTCTGGGTGCATCCCCCATGATCTCCCCTTTATTTACATTTTGTATTATGCATCTCCCATTTTTTTTTTTTGCCCTCTTATATGCCCAGTGTTCCCTACGGTGCTTTTTTGTTATTCTATCCAGTGCTTTTTCACCTTTACTGGTGCAGCTCTCCCCCCCCCTTTTTACATCCTAATGGGTCTGATATTATACTTTTGAAATGCCCCCTTTTTCTACTATGGACCTTGTTGAATAAATTATATCAGGCCATCTGCCTCCTTGTCAAGAAACTGACCAGGTTGAAACTAAACGTATTTGCTCCAGAACAATCAGCATTTTCTGCCAGCTTCTAAGAAACCCTGATTGCCCATAATCTTCGAGAAAACAGAATCTAGCAGTCATAGCAGCACAAGGATTGTTAAAGCACCAGAGAAAGGCCGGGGCGACACGGCCATCGATTGTCTCATGCGAGAGAATTGAGCAGATTATGCAAGTGACGCTCGGCTCAAACTGTCAGTCTGATCCAAGTGTCATCTTAGTGTGATCTGATCCTATCGCATGAAAGAATCACCGCGGAGGAGACAAAGTAATTTCTCCATCTACTCCATTGCCTGTCTCGGCGCATATCGCACTGCACTGGGATGACATCCGAGTGCAGTCCGATGCTTCACACTTGTATGGGCGAGAGTGAGACGTCTCACTGCCAATCGCAGAATGCTGACCGAATCAGCACGAGAAAAATCGCAGATCTGCAATGTCCCATTGTATAGCATTGGTCTGAGTGCTATCCGATAAAACATCACATAGCATTCGGCAGTGCTATATGCTCGTGTGAGCGAGGCCTAAAGCGAAGGCTTTACAGTGCGGTAAAGGGAACTGGTCACCTTCCACAACACTGTTTACCTGTGGAAATAGTGGTAATAGAGCATTTAAAGGGGAACCTGTCACATGCTGTGCAAACCTTGGAAAACACAAATCAGAGGCTGGCTGCATTAATGCAGATATTTACTTTTTCTGAAACATCAAAACATATCAGAGAAATATATCATTAGAATATCTGGCCAGGGACCGGAGAGTAGACTACTCTGGCACCTCTCATGCCCGGCTTACCCGAGTGCCAACCCAGGTGGTTGACAGGCATTTCCCCTTAACAAGACACCCTGTCAATCACCTTTAGCAGCGCTGGGAGAAGTCGGCCATGAGACGCGCCAGGGTAGTCTCTACTCCGGCCAGATCACTTTTACCTTTCTCTGCAACATCAGAACATTTCAGAGAAATTGATATCTGGCTGCAATAAATAGCACAGCTGGGATCCATGGTGCCTGAGGTTTGGGCAGCACAAATCAGGGGACCGGTTCTCTAGTTGGCAACAGACCAGGCTGGAAGACAAGCAGAGGAGAGCGGCGGTGGTCGGTGGGGGGGTTAGGGTCACAAGCAACCTAGTCCGAACATCACAGATGGCTTGGAGCGGACTCACAGCTGCATTAGAGGATTCATCAGACTGAAAACCATGGAAATGAGGCTCTGCACACAACGCTACGGTGCTCATACAGTTTGATAGGGACCATCACAGAAACATGAAGATCCCCATTATAGCCATCACTGAACTCCTTGAAACATGGCTCCTGGCATCCTCCCTACAGGATCGTGGCAGGACGGCTGTGACGGCGGGATGGTCCGGGGACGTTTGGATGTGGGGCGCCTGTCATTTCAGATGCTGCAAGGTGGGCTGGTAGTCAGCTTTGCATTAAAGTGACAGCTCCGCAGGGGGCTCCATTATAGCTCAGTGGGGGTCCTCCAGCACTGCACTGAGGATACATGCCCCTCCTTGGGCAGCACAACACAGGGCACAGGCTCAGGAGCTGGCAGGTCCCCCAGACCATGCCCTGCCCAGCACTGTCACCCACACAGCAGCCTCCCTGCCCAAATGGCACACCATGTTTACTTACGGCAGAGCTGCAAACAGGAAGCAGCCGATGGAGAGCAGTCCTATGGCCACACTGCAGTGCTCCCACACATCCCGCACACACTGCTCCAGCAGCTGCCAGATCCACGGGCTCCCGTCCGGACACAGCAGCTGTCTCGCCTCTGCCCGTGACACATTCATCCCGACCAGGGGAGGGTACCGGGGCCCGCCGCCTGCCATCCTGCCCCCGGAAGGTGTACAGCTCAGGGCTCCGTGGTCCCCGGCGTCTGCTCTCTAGGAAACCGTCCTCTCATCAGCTGCGCCGGCCGCACGGCCACTCCGGCTCGTTGATTGGTGGAGCAGACCCCGCCCCCTCCCGCTTGTGTTCCCTCCTAAGTACGTGTCGTTCTCTACGTCACGAGGCAGCGGCGCCTCCTACACTGAGGGGAGTGCTGGGAATGTGAGGGTGGGCTGCACTGTAGGGCCGTCTCCTCCATTGTAGGGTGGTCTCCATTGTAGTGTCTGTCCTCAATTGTAGGGCAGTGTCCATCATAGTAGGGTGGTCTCCAGTGTAGTGTCCTCCATTATAGGTCCGTCTCCTCCATTGTAGGGCCGTCTCCATTGTAGGGCAGTGTCCTCTATTAGGGCTGTCTCCTCCATAGTAGGGTGGTCTCCATTGGATGGTCGCATCCACTGTAGGGCAGTGTCCTCTATTATAGGGCCGTCTCCTCCACTGTAGGGCTCGTGTACCTGGTGGTACTGGTTCTGGAATAAGGCTGTGTGCATACGCTGCGGATTTTGCTGCGGTTCTGGCCGCTGCGGACCCGCAGCAGTTTCTGCTGCGGTGTACAGTACAATGATTCCCTATGGGAATCAAAAACCGCAATGCAGACGGTGCGGAATTTTCCGCGCGGATTATCTGCGGTTTTCAATCCGCAGAAAGAATTGACATGTCAATTCTTTCTGCGGATTCTCCTGCGGTTTGCCATCTCCTCCACTGAGGAGATGAAAAACCGCAGGGCAAAACCGCAGAGCAATCCGCAGGTGAAACCGCAGGTATTTTGACCTGCGGATTTTGCAAAATCCGCGCGGATGAATCCGCACCTTTTCCGCAGCGTGTGCACACAGCCTAAAAGCTGCACCACTGTGCGATATTATACTATTCTAGCCGTTTCCAGCCAGCTAACGCTCGGCACGTTCATTGCTATCTAATTAACGCTGCCAGTGATTAAACTAAAGTAAATAATGACAACATTCAATAGCGCTCACGCAGGTGGTAAATTAAATTAAAATGAAGTTAATAATAATAATCATTAAAAATCTGAATAACGCTAATGATACATTTTATTCACAGTGTAAAATCAAAAGCAAACTGGATTCAGTAAGATGTGTTTTTTATTCATTCCAGCATCACAGTTTGTCAAACATATCCATGAGCTCTACTTTTACCAAAACTATGAATCAATCACGTTCAATCATGGTTGTAACATATAGCATCCAATCAGGAAAAAGCACGACTGAACACGCGTGTCACAGAATGCGGAAATATAATATTGGCATAAAAATTACAAATGCAGAAAAAGAAATGCATCTATATATATAAGAGGCATCGTGATTATTCGCTAATCCCGCCCCCTGCACAGTAGCTCCACCCCCCACCACATCACCACATAATCCCGCCCCCACCCCATTACCACACAATCCCGCCCCCACCACATTACCACACACAATCCGGCCCCCACACCACATCACCACACACAATCCCGCACCCCCACCATATCACCACACATGTGTGGTAATGTGGTGGGGGGGTGGGATTGTGTGTGGTGATGTGGTGGAGGGCGGGATTGTGTGTGGTAATGTGGTGGGGGCGGGATTGTGTGGTAATGGGGTGGGGGCGGGATTATGTGTGGTAATGTGGTGGGGGGGTGGGATTGTGTGTGGTGATGTGGTGGAGGGCGGGATTGTGTGTGGTAATGTGGTGGGGGCGGGATTGTGTGGTAATGGGGTGGGGGCGGGATTATGTGTGGTAATGTGGTGGGGGGTGGGATTGTGTGTGGTGATGTGGTGGAGGGCGGGATTGTGTGTGGTAATGTGGTGGGGGCGGGATTGTGTGGTAATGGGGTGGGGGCGGGATTATGTGTGGTAATGTGGTGGGGGGGTGGGATTGTGTGTGGTGATGTGGTGGAGGGCGGGATTGTGTGTGGTAATGTGGCGGGGGCGGGATTGTGTGGTAATGGGGTGGGGGCGGGATTATGTGTGGTAATGTGGTGGGGGGGTGGGATTGTGTGTGGTGATGTGGTGGAGGGCGGGATTGTGTGTGGTAATGTGGTGGGGGCGGGATTGTGTGGTAATGGGGTGGGGGCGGGATTATGTGTGGTAATGTGGTGGGGGGGTGGGATTGTGTGTGGTGATGTGGTGGAGGGCGGGATTCTGTGTGGTAATGTGGCGGGGGCGGGATTGTGTGGTAATGGGGTGGGGGCGGGATTATGTGTGGTAATGTGGTGGGGGGGTGGGATTGTGTGTGGTGATGTGGTGGAGGGCGGGATTCTGTGTGGTAATGTGGCGGGGGCGGGATTGTGTGGTAATGGGGTGGGGGCGGGATTGTGTGTGGTAATGTGGGGGGTGGGATTGTGTGTGGTAATGTGGTGGGGGCGGGATTGTGTGTGGTGATGTGGTGGGGGCGGAGCTACTGTGCAGGGGGCGGGATTAGCGAGTAATCACGGTGCCTCTTATATATATATAGATATTCTACTCTGCTGATACCCATGGCCTGGAACTGGATATAGATAAATTGCTCTATAAACCCGTCGTCACCAGGCAATTTCTTGTTCCTTGTCCTCCAAGAAATTATCGTTTTGTCACTGACACGTTTTTTTTTTTTTATGACTGCAGTTAATTGAAATTGCACTGAAAAAGGAAATGTAACATCTTGTGTCATTCATCGGGCAGCAGAGATGCCATATTATCAATCAGCTCATGTATCCGAGCACATAATCTGTGTGCCGTGTACACAGGCTTCAGGGATCGCTCACACTTACATAAAATAATTGGTCCCATTCTCATCCAGGAGAGTGGGACGATATTTTGTCATCCGTGTGCGGTCCGTATACAATCTGTTGTGCAGCCTTTACTATTCTTAAAGGGCCAGCAGTCGGTCCACAATATTCTTAAAGAGCCATCAGCCGGCTATGCTTTGTTGTTTTCATCATTAAACAGTGGGTCTCATATACTCTTATTGCATATGCAGTGAGTGGCTGGGCTGCCCAAAATTTGGATGCACCCCAATACCCCTTGAAGAGACGTACAGGAGGGCCTCCTGAAAACAATGTTCCCATTATTAGGAAGTGGGTCTCCCATACTGTTTGCCTATGCAGTGAATGCATAGGCTGCCAAAAATTATGCCCCGTGGAAGAGACGTGGAAGAGGGCATCATAAAAAAATGTTCCCATTAGAAAGGAACAGGTCTCCTATACTTGTAATGCCCATGCACTAAGTGTATGGGCTGACAAACATTTGCCCCTGAAGGTATACATGAACATACTGTATGGCAATGTTTTTTTACGGGCATCATAAACACCCTTTAAAAAAATTATGTGGATGTTGCATCATGGACCACGGTCACCCTGGTGATATTGTGGTGGAGGATGAGGAGGAAAACAACAAATAGCAATAATCAGGAAGCGTATACCCATGTGTGGGTGTGAAGAGGTACATGGGAATAGACCTCCCAAAAAAAGACACTGGATTTGAGTTTATGTTACGCTACTATCATTCAGTGGTGTTGAGAAGTCTGGCCCATTCCAGCCCTTGTTCATTCTTATAAGAGTCAGCCTGTCAGCATTTTCAGTTGACAGGCAGATGCACTTATCAGTTATAATTCCACCAGGGGCACTAAAAACCTACTCTGACAAAACGCTAGTGGGTCGCCCTCCCAGGGCTGTGGGGTACTCAGTACCGGGCCGGTCTCTCAGAGGGGAATGTCACAGCAGCGGTGACCTGGTCCATGGCCCTCGGCGCCCATGTAAAAAGGGGTTTGAGTGGTGAAATAAAGTTTATGAGTGATTCGTGACGCCACCTGTGGTGTTCGGCAATGAAGGTGTTAAGCCGACGCTGCAGACAGATCCTCTGGGACAGATGGTGTAGTGCAGCAAAGATGTTGTAGCCCTCCACATGCAGGGCTGTTGGTCCCAGGTCGATGTAGATAGGTGTTGGGGAAGAGGGTGCAATGTCTGGCACAGAGATGTAGCAGTGCTGCGGAAGTTGCAGGAAGAAGGCAAGGACACAGCAGAATGTAGTTTCTTTACCTTTACTTGTAAGTGCAGTCCAGGGTCCAGATTACAGATGGCACAGGAGATGATTAGCCTGGAAGCAACTTAGGAATCTCTCTGTCAGATGGGTTGTGTAGTCTCCTCTCTAGCGCTTACTTGAGGTACATGCAGTACAGTGCTACACTGACGTTCCTCCTTCTTCCCTTTTGGATCTACCTCGTATGGCAGACAGCTGTAGCCTTCTATCTCTCTTGGCTCACCGTTCGCTGTTGTGCCTCCAAGTCTTAGTTGGGAATAGAGCACTTACAGCTTCCTATTCCTCTGGTTTCTGTTGCAGGACCTTCAGTATTCATACAACCGTGGAGACCAGTCTCCAGATCATGCGCTATCACTGGGAGGGAGCTCTCTATCCTCAGCTCAACCTCCAGCTTCTTTCCATGTGTCTACACTCTTTGCCCTCCTCACTCTAACTAATTTCCCTTCCTGGCCCTCAGAGAGCACTCCTCCCCCAATTCTGGTTCAGAGCTCCCTCTGCTGGCCTGGAGTGGGAACTGTGTTGCATGACATGGTTAACTGTCAGAGAGATCCTTCATTGTTTCCAAGCCTGACATCACCCTCCAAGGAGGAAGGCAATGCCAGTGTGGCGACCATACTCCTGGGGGCACCACACTAGTGGCAAGGCAGGCCAGGACCTCCAAGGCGTAGAGAGCCAGTTCAAACCATGTGTTCAGCTTGGAGACCCAATAATTATAAGGCACAGAGGAATCACAGAGGACATTGGTATGGTCAGCAAGGTACTCCCTCAGCGTCTTTCCAAACTTTGCTCTCCTTGTGAGAGTACCCTGCGCTTCAGGGCCTGTTGGATGGGAGGGTCTGAGAAAACTCTCCCAGAACTTTGACAGTGTTCCTCTGGCTCTGCTGAGTTGGAATTGTGTCTCTCTCACCTGTACCCCTTGGTTGTCCAACGAACTGTAACCTCTGCTGCCAGCGTTTTCAGATGGAAATTTTTTTTAAATTCCGCAACGGGCCTTCTGGTACTGCCCTATTTTAATAGACCTGTCCGCCTCGGGAATGAGACAAAGGAATTTCCCCTTGTAGCATGGGTCTACAAGTGTCACCAGCCAGTAATAACTGTCACCCAAAAGTTTGAGAATGTGAGGGTCACGGGAAAGGCAGCGTAACATAAACTGAGCCATGCATGCCAGACTGCTAACAGTCAAGTCTTCTGTGTCCTCACCAAGAGGACAACTGACCATGCTCTCCTCATCCCTGTCCTCAGGCCATCCATGCTGAACAGACGGTATGACAGTTGTGCAGGTAGTACCGTCTATAGCGCAAGAAACTAGCTCCAGTTCTTCCTCCTCCTCTTCTTCATTGTCACCCAATCCACGTTGGGATGACATGAAGCTGGGCTGTGTGTAATCACCCTGTGTGGTTCCTTGCTCCATCTCCTCGTGCTTCGCCTGCAATGCATCCTCTTTGATTGTGAGCAGAGAGCTTTTCAGAACACAGTGACGCTAATTATGGCGTCATCGCCGCTCACCATCTTGGTGGAGTCCTCAAAGTTTTGGACGATGGTACATATGTCTGACATCCATTTCCACTCCGGAGGTCTTGTGTGTGGAGTCTGAACTGAATACCGATGGCCTTGTTGATGCTGGCAGTCAGCATAGTAACATAGTTGTCAGGAACACCGCACTGATCTTGATCACTGAGCCAGTGCGCGTGTCCTGAGTAAAGCGAACTGTGTTCAAAGATACCTGTGGAGCGGGCAGCAGCTGAATAGGTGCGTATGTGGCACCCCTGAGGCTCAGTTGCCACAGAGGCACTACACCTTCTCCTAAGGTGTGGTGCCCCACCAGGATAGTTCAGCAATGGCCTGCATTGCGGCTCATGCTTAGAGGGTTAGCAGAGCACAATTCGTGGGTCCTTGCTTCGTAACACGAGATGTGCTGGGAGGTGGGTGGAGTTAGGTATAAAAGAGTGGGAAAGTTTAGAATTACAGTTCAGTCTGGAGGTCAGTCTGAGGGGAGCTCAAGACGGAGGACGACAGTCAGTCAGGCGAGGCTGAGGACTGGTCTTAGTGGAATGAGCTCCCAAGGAAAGGAACAGAAGGAGAAAGACGTAGAACTGCAACCTAAGCTTCCATAAGAGAGAGAAGGGACAGCGCGGAATGAAGGAGTAGGAGAACAGAGAGGAGTTGTGGGTTGGAAGAGGAACCCTGCATATAGGTTCTCAGCACAAGGCCGGGGCCCGGTCCCCGAGGTTGTATGGACACTTATAGTTCTGCAGCAGACACCGGTGGAGTAGTTGGCTGTAAATGCACTACTCCCATGTAAGACTTGGGACACAACACCAACACAGATAGAGAGCCGGGATCCAGGAGTATCCCTGAGCAGGCTACAGCTGTCTGTCATACAAGTAAAGTTCTAGGAACATCTGACAGGAGGAACTTCAGAGTAACCACGGTACTGGAGCTCTTCACACTAATAGGCGCAATAGCGGAGTCGTTCAGGACAGGTATATGTTGGCGGAGTGTTGGAGAGGAGAAGCCTAACTTGCCCAGGAGGTTGATTGTGTCTCTGCCCCGGAGGACACGGCACGGAGGCAGGCACTAGTGTGTACCACGAACTGTGAGTAAAGCTTTGGAACTACAAGCCCTGGTGTCTTCCAGTCATTGTGCGCCAACACCGTCAGCACCGCTACATCTGGGTATCATCCTTTACACTACCTGCACCTACACACTGCCCTGGGGTTACGGCTTCACCTGTGGGGAGCTATACCATCTATGCTGCAACACACCATCAGCCCCAGAGGACCTGCACGCAGCGTTGGCTTAACATCTTGCTTGCCAGACACCACAGGTGGCGTCACGAACTATTTCATAAACTATATTAGAAACCACCATTGTTATTGGGCGCCCAGGGCCACGGACCGGGTCACTGCTGCTGTGACACATCCCCCTTACACCGGCCCGGTACTGAGTACCCCACAGCCCTGGGAGGGCGACCCAATTTGGCGTCACGAACAGGATGACGAGACCCGATGCCATCGGGTTCTGTGCGCCTGACATTTGTGAGACTTTATGCTTTTGAAAATGTGCAGAAGACCTGATTTAATAGACTGTAAAATGGACATTAGAAATGGCCGCTGGCGTGGAGAAGAAGGGCGTGAAGAGGTGGGAGGGCCTAAGAAAAGACTGCGAAGAGTATTGGGCCTTCCCTGCCTAAATTACTACATGACAGCGACATGGCCCACCCCCCGAGGAGTTCGTATACTGGCTTGGTATGGAGGCGCTGGAAGAAGACGCCGCCCCCAGAAGGAGGGTCAAAAGAAGCCAGTGGCAGGAAAGGGGCCGAGGCAGGAAGAAGAACGCCAGAACGCCATTTTGGAGAGTGAGGGAAGGAGGCCTGAGGAGCGCGGGGAAACGGATCTCCCTGGCGCCATGGCTGACGGCTCCAACCCGAGCTCCGGAATGAACCGCCAGCAGTTAGAAGATGAAATTGCTGAATTGACCACCCATCTGCGGCTGAGGCAGGAGGCCTTGGAGCAGCGGAGACGGCAGTGCATCACAGAGAGGCCCACGCCTGAGGTACCCGCTTCACCGGAACCTACTACCGCTGTACCGGACTGTCCCCCGGAAGCGTTGGTTTTCACTTCCACACTGTCCGTGCGGCTGAGTGCCGCTTGCCCGAAGAGACTGTGCTCCCGCCCGGACCTGTTGCGGCTGTGCAGGTCCCGACCGAAGCCCCCGCGGACCTGGAGCCGCCATCGGCTACACCACCACCGACACCCGGACCGCACCGCCAAGAGGCCCCAGGTACGTCACATGTCCCTTCACCTGGGAGGGCCCTGGGGTGTACCACGGCTGCAGCGGCTGGCCAGGTCGTGCTAGACCTGGTCTGGGACCGGGATGCTAGTCCTGTGGGTGAGAGCAGGTCCCGGGAAAAGCGGGAGGATGAAGAGAACTGGGCAAGAGGCCGGGCCACCATCCGACAGCTGGCAGCGGAATACCGGGAGAGAGAGCAGAGAAAGAAGGCTGTGCTGGGCCCAGATCTGGCCCGGAAGGAGAGGGCCCATACAGGTCATTATGGCCCCCAGGATGCAGCCGGATGGGGGCAAGTGCTGAACATGAACAAAGAAATAGGTTTTGGATTTATTGCAGACCTCAAACGAATTAGTGACTTGTTCTTTAACCGGAGGGATGTTGAGCCACATCTGAGAAAGGGACATCCTGAGAGACCTGCAGCCTGGGGAGTATGTGACATTCACCCGGCACGAGGGGCTCAGGGGGTGGTCTACCCTGAATGGACAGCTTATCCCAGAAGAGTTGATTGAGAGGTACAAGCCAAAGCGACCAGTTGCTGCTCCTCCACCCACCGTTGCCACCCAGACTGTTCAGGTACCTGCTTCCAGGAATCAGGCTGCTTCTGCATCAGCTCCAGTGCGACAGCCCAGACCAAAGATCCCTGGTTTGAGCCCTTGGGAAGAGGAGTACCTAAAGATTGCCAACGACTACTTTGAATCTGGTAGCAGTTCCAGTTCAGCTTCCAGAACCCCAGGAGGGGACCAGCACTAGAAGATTTCTCAAAATTCTCATTACCCAGGAGGGTTTGTTTGCACCAGTTGTGCCTTTTTGTTATCATGTTTTTCTGGTAGCGCTTTTGTTGTCTAGTTTTTGCAATGGCAGCATGCTTCAATTTTGAACTAGCGATCATGAACTTGGAGTGATCCAAAAACTTTTATTGTAAATAGTTGCAACTCTTTAGGTGCCCTTTCTTGGTTTTACATATAGAGACACTTTTCTAAGATGATGTCTACCTCAAAGGACACTGCAAGAGATCTCGGCAGGGAGCGGTGTCCAGCACTTACAAGAATAATTCTTAAATGTTTTACTGTGAAGTATTTGATAATGTGTTTTATAGGAGTATTAGTAACTGAGAAATGGCTTTTATAGAATAATTAGGAATGTCTGATATAGATATGAGTGATGTGAATAAAGAATTGAAAGTAGACAGGTGACGGACCAGGTACTTGCGGTCAGCGTCTAGAAAAGACAACGAAAGTAGAAAAATAAATGTGTAAAATGTGTTACAGAGAATAGCACTTTGAATAGAGAATTGCACTTAGAATTAAAAATTTTAGATAGAATTTTAGATAGAATTGTTTGTAACGATCAAGATGAGTACCTCCTATACTAGGAAGATTAGTATAAGAAAAGTTTGTTATGCATTACAAAATTTTTGTATGTTTCTTTGCTGTCTACTTTGTTGTCTTGCAGCCCACGGATGTGCTGTGTTTAATGGGGGGGTATGTGGTGCCCCTGAGGCTCAGTCGCCACAGAGGTACTACACCTTCTCCTAAGGTGTGGTGCCCCACCAACTAGGTAAGTTGGGAACTCCTTTCCACACTCCAACACCTGCACCCACACACAGGATAGTTCAGCAATGGACCGCATTGTGGCATATGCTTAGAGGGTCAGCAGAGCACCTTTCGTGGGTCCTTGCTTCGTAACACGAGATGTACTGGGAGGTGGGTGGAGTTAGGTATAAAAGAGTGGGAAAGTTTAGACTTACAGTTCAGTCTGGAGGTCAGTCTGAGGGGAGCTCAAGACGGATGAAGACAGTCAGTCAGGCGAGGCTGAGGACTGGTCTTAGTGGAATGAGCTCCCTAGGAAAGGAATAGAAGGAGAAAGACGTAGAACTGCAACCTAAGCTTCCATAAGAGAGAGAAGGGACAGCGCGGAACGAAGGAGTAGGAGAACAGAGAGGAGTTGTGGGTTGGAAGAAGTACCCTGCCTATAGGTTCTCAGCGCAAGGCCGGGGCCCGGTCCCCAAGGTTGTATGGACACTTATGGTTCTGCAGCAGACACCCGTGGAGAAGTTGGCTGTAAATGCACTACTCCCATCTAAGACTTGGGACACAACAGCAACATGGATAGAGAGCCGGGATCCAGGAGTATCACTGAGCAGGCTACAGCTGTCTGTCATACAAGTAAGGTTCTAGGAACATCTGACAGGAGGAACTTCAGAGTAACCACGGTACTGGAGCTCTTCACACTAATAGGCGCAATAGCGGAGTAGTTCAAGACAGGTACATGTTGGCGGAGTGTTGGAGAGGAGAAGCCTGACTTGCCTGGCAGGTTGATTGAGTCTCTGCCCCGGAGGACATGGCACGGAGGCAGGCACTAGTGTGTACCACGAACTGTGAGTAAAGCTTTGGAACTACAAGCCCTGGTGTCTTCCAGTCATTGTGCGCCAACACTGTCAGCACCGCTACATCTGGGTATCATCCTTTACACTACCTGCGCCTACACACTGCCCTGGGGTTACGGCTTCACCTGTGGGGAGCTATACCATCTATGCTGCAACACACCATCAGCCCCAGAGGACCTGCACGCAGCGTTGGCTTAACATCTTGCTTGCCAAACACCATAGGTGGTGTTACGAACTATTTCATAAACTATATTACAAACCACCATTGTTATTGGGCGCCAAGGGCCACGGACTGGGTCACTGCTGCTGTGACACATCCCCCTGACACCGGCCCTGGGAGGGTGACCCACATACTTCAGAACTGCAGAACCTGAAGCACGTGACTGCTGGGGGCCTGGCCTAAACTGCAAAGAGCTAGGAGCTGCAAGAGAACTCCTAGCAGGGTAACTGCGAGACAAAGTTACCAAGGGGCATTGACAGGGAGGATAGTGAGGACGTAGCCAATGAGTCATAGACAGAGATAGCTGCAAGGTACAAGAGGGGCGAGCAGAGAGTAGTCAGATAACAGGCAACGAGTCATACACAGAGAGGGTAGCGCAGTACAGAATCAACAGGCAAACTCACAACGGGGAACAGAACCGGGTCAGAGCCATATAAACAAGCTATAACAACAAAAAGGCACAGGCACACGGAGGTCACCACACTCGGCCAAAGGCAAAAGTATAACTGACAGAGATTGGAGCTTCCCAGGGGTTTAAGAATTTCTCCCAGAACCAAAAAGAGGCCACAATCATTAACCCGAGGAGAGCAGGTCAAAACCTGCACTAAGCTCCAGACATTAACCCCTGACGTGCAGCTCAAAAACCTGCACTGGGATCATGATAGTACCCCCCTCTCAACGGGGGGCCTCTGGACCCCCAGGCTTCCCAGGGTACTTGGCATGGAAAGCCCCAACCAGGCGATCTGCATGTACAGAGCGAGCAGGGACCCATGAGCGCTTCTCTGGTCCATATCCCTTCCAGTGGACCAGATACTGCAAAGAGCGGCACACCCGCCGAGAGTCCACAATATGCCCAATCTCATACTCCAATTGACCCTCCACCAGCACTAGAGGAACAACAGGTTCGGTGTCCTCTTTGACATAACCTATGGATTTCTGGAACACCTTGGATATTTTTAAGGAAGCGAGGAGACGCAACCTATATGCCACTGGGTTGACCATCTCCATAATCTCGTACGGACCAATGAACTTTGGTCCCAACTTAGCTGATGGTACCTTTAAGTTGATGTTACGTATGGAAAGCCGAACTTTCTCTCCCACCTGAAACATGTCTCCCGAGGCTCTCTTTTTGTCCGCAAAATATTTGTACCTCCCCTGGGCCCGAGAGATATTACGCTGGACTTCAGCCCAGAGGCTTTTTAACCATTGAACGGACCCCTCTACCCCTGGACAACCGGAAACCACCCGTGAAAACTCCCCAAAATGCGGATTAAACCCATAGTTAATCAGGAATGGGGACATGTTGGTGGACTGACTCACCCGGTTGTTAAAAGCGAATTTCGCCAACGGTAACACATCACACCAATCCTCCTGTCTGGCGGAGGTCAGACACCTGAGAATTTGTTCCAGGGAATGATTGGTGCGTTCTGTCTGACCATTACTCTCCGGGTGATATGCCGACGAGAAGGAGAGTGAGATGCCCAATTTCATTCAGAACGCCCTCCAAAATTTGGCCACAAACTGCACACCTCTGTCAGACACCACATTCAGGGGTACCCCATGCAATCGGACCACATGCTGCACAAACAACCTGGACATTGTTTCTGCTGAGGGTAATGCTGCCAAGGGAATAAAATGGGCCTGTTTAGAAAACCAATCCACCACCACCCAGATCACGGTATTGCCCCTGGAAGGTGGAAGGCCAGTAATAAAATCCATGGAAAGATGAGTCCATGGCCTATCAGGAACCGGTAAAGGTATGAGTTCCCCAGCCGGCCGGTTCTGCGAGCTTTTGGAACGGGCACACACACCACAAGCAGAAACAAATTTCTTGACATCGGACCTTAGTGACGGCCACCAAAAACCCCTGGCTACTGCCTCTCTAGTGGCCATGATACCTGGATGAGCACTCAGCCTAGACTCATGAAACTCCTGCAGAAGTCTCGGCCGCAATAAATCTGGAACAAACAATTTATCCCCTGGCCTGGTTGCCAGAGCTAGGGCCTGAGCCCTTAGAATTTCTTGTTCCAACTCAGATGGAACCCCCGTCACTACCACCCCTGGGGGAAGAATGGAGGATGGCTGCTTGGAGGGAGACACCGGGTCAAAACTTCAGGACAGGGCATCCGCTTTAACATTTTTGGACCCCGGTCGAAAAGTAATGGAGAACTGAAATCGTGAAAAAAAAGTGACCAACGGGCATGTCTAGGAGTAAGCCTCTTAGCAGATTCAAGGTATGCCAATTTTTTGTGATCCGTGACAACCGTGATAGGGTGAGCCGCCCCTTCCAAAAAGTGCCTCCATTCCTCAAACGCCAGCTTGACCGCAAGAATTTCTCTGTTTCCTACATCATAGTTTCTCTCGGCTGAAGAGAACTTCTTGGAGAAGAAGGCACAGGGTCTGAGATTGGTAAGGGTGGCCGGACCCTTGGACAGTACTGCCCCCACCCCTACTTCAGAAGCATCCACCTCCACAATGAATGGTTTGGACGCGTCTGGTTGGACCAACACCGGGGCGGACATGAAACATTTCTTAATAGCTGAGAAGGACTCCTTAGCGAGTGCAGACCAATTTTTTACATCAGCACCCTTCCGGGTAAGATCCGTGAGTGGTTTAACCACTTGTGAGAAACCTTTAATGAATCTTCGATAATAGTTCGCAAATCCTAAGAAGCGCTGGAGCCCCTTGAAATCTCGAGGCTGAACCCAGTCAGCGATCGCCAGCACCTTCTTAGGATCCATTCGAAAACCCATCTTTCTTCTTCACAAAGAAGAATCCTGCTGCCACAGGTGACACAAAAGGCCTGATATGCCCTTTGCGGAGACTCTTAGCTATGTACTCCTTCATGGCTTGGCGCTCAGGCCCAGACAAAGTGAACAATCGAGCCCGTAGTCTGTGATCCATGCAAACCGCTTGGGTCATGGCATCCTCCACGGAGTCAGGTGGAGGATGGAGTGCCAAGGCATCCTTCAGACGTTCACACAGGCCTCTACGGAACAGCTCACGAAGGGCGGCATCACTCCAAGAAATCTCGGCTGCCCAACATCTGAATTCCATACAGAACCATTTGGCCGAGTGCTCCCCCTGACAGACACTCATCACCTTCTCCTCAGCCAAACGCACTCTATCAGGCTCATCATAAATAAGCCCTAAGGCTTCAAAAAATGCATCAACAGACATTCTCTCCGGGGCAGAAGAGGAAAGCGAAAATGCCCAGGCTTGTGGGGACCCCCTAAGCAGGGACATAACCACCCCCACCCTCTGTCTCTTATCCCCAGAGGAGCGGGGTCTCAAAGAGAAAAAGAGCTTACAGCCCTCCTTAAATGCTCTGAATTCATCTTTGTTACCAGCAAACGTATCTGGCAATTTAACCTGGGATTCGGGTCGGACTAAAATGACATCTCTATTCCCCACCTGCTGAAAGCCTGCAGAATGCACCCCTGAACTGAGTCCTCAACCCGCCATGGGGACTTAGCCAGAGCTTGGTGTTCCAAACTAAGCTTCTGCAGCGACTGAGTCAAGCATTTCACCTGCTCAGATAAAGCACACATTGGGTCCATGCTGCAGAAGTGAGGAGAGAAAAAAAAAATTCAAGGTCAGTTATAATGTCAGGAACACCGCACTGATCTTGCTCACTGAGCCAGTGCGCGTGTCCTGAGTAAAGCGAACTGT
This sequence comes from Dendrobates tinctorius, assembly GCF_039654945.1. Lineage (NCBI taxonomy): Eukaryota > Metazoa > Chordata > Amphibia > Anura > Dendrobatidae > Dendrobates > Dendrobates tinctorius. The sequence goes on from NW_027361728.1 coordinate 60,392,669, forward strand.
GTTCAAAGATACCTGTGGAGCGGGCAGCAGCCAAATAGGTGCGTACTTCAGAACTGCAGGACCTGAAGCATGTGACTGCTGGGGGCGTGGCCTAAACTCCAGAGAGCTAGGAGCTGCAAGAGAACTCCTAGCAGGGTAACTGCGAGACAAAGTTACCAAGGGGCATAGACAGGGAGGATAGTCAGGACGTAGCCAATGAGTCATACACAGAGATAGCTGCAAGGTACAAGAGGGGCGAGCAGAGAGTAGTCAGATAACAGGCAACAAGTCATACACAGAGAGGGTAGCGCAGTACAGAATCAACAGGCATACTCACAACGGGGAACAGAACCGGGTCAGAACCATATAAATAAGCTATAACAACAAACAGGCACAGGCACACGGAGGTCACCACACTGGGCCAAAGGCAAAAGTATAACTGACAGGGATTGGAGCTTCCCAGGGGTTTAAGAAGCTCTCCCAGAAACAAAAAGAGGCCACAATCATTAACCCGAGGTGTGCAGGTCAAAACCTGCACTGAGCTCCAGACATTAACCCCTGACGTGCAGCTCAAAAGCCTGCACTGGGATCATGACAATAGTAACATAGTGTTAGGAATCTGGTTTCTGACACGTCTATACAGAAACCCAGATTCTCACATGCTGCAGTCTCTTGCCCTTCTGCTGCAGCAGAATGGATTGCTGAGGAGATGGTCTCACAACAACTGTCTCCAGAGGCTAAGTCCTTTATTCCATCTATTGGGCATGCTCACGGGACGAGTTCCTATTGGACTTCGGGGGTCAGGTGCTCAGGTCTCGCTCCGGATCCTATCGGCTCTTCCTGGACTCCTGGAGATTTCTGGAAGGTCCCGTGCGCTATAAAAAGTGCGCATGGCCGTTCCGCCATGCGCTAGTGTAGCATATTATGCTGTGTGTGTAAGGTGATGCATGCATGGACTGGTGACTGACTTATTATGAAACCCCTTCCCTTGGTTATTACGAATGGTGACAGTGTGTCGGTCTTAGTCAGTTACAGCGCCAGCACGCCATTTGCATCCCTGCCTCAGCAGCCTAGCGTCCATATTGCGCTTGCCTGATAGCAGCGTTTTCTTAGCGGTTGCGTTCCTGCCGCGCTGCTCTAGCAGCACAGTGTACATTCGCAGTTGCGACGTCTCTGTCACAGACGTATACAGTAGGTCTAGACGGAGTTCGTGCCGTCAGCTCACGCCTCTCCTGTGACCAGTTACCGCGTCTGTGTAGCTGAGCCTCTGTGAGTCAAACAGACTCAGCACTTTTCCATTTCTGTTTATCCTGGCAGCTCTGTGAGCTAAACTGAGCTTGCCTAGTGCAGCAGGATGACTTTACCCCCGTGGACTCTACCGCCTTATATTCTGCCATCTCCTAGCAGCTGTCTTACTATCTGCCGCACGGTGGACCCCGGGTGGCGAAGGCACTTTATTCATAATTTTTATTTAGTGCCTTCTGCCACTCCTAACACATAGTTATTAAGGTTGATGGAAGACTTTAAGTCCATCTAGTTCAACCCATATCCTATCCTAACTTGCCCTAACATGTTGATCCAGAGGAAGGCAAAAAAAAACCCATGTGGCAAACAGTAAGCTTCACATTGGGGAAAAATATTCCTTTCCGACTCCACATACGGCAACCAGACTAGCTCCCTGGATCAACACAACAACTGCCCTCTTCTGCTCACAAACCTTCCCAACATCTGCAGTGTACAGTTCCAACACGTGGGGACATCACACAACAGTCGGTGAGCCGGAAGCTGCAAACACTGCTGATGCGCGGTAAGGGCAGCTGAAGCTGTAGCTGACTTTCTAAAATAGGCACACAGGTGGCGTACTTTGACCAACAGATCCGACAGCTCCGGGTAGGTTTTGAGAAACCTCTGAACCATGAGGTTAAGCACATGGGCCAGGCATGGTACGTGTGTGAGCTCGCCTCACCTCAGAGCCACCACCAGGTTCCGGCCATTGTCACACACGACCATGCCTGGCTGTAGGTTCAGCGGTGTTAACCACAGATCTGCCTGCTCTTTCAGAGCTGTCCACAACTCTTCAGCATTGTGCAGTTTGTCACCTAATGTGAGGATCCGTGGTGGTGGGACCTCTAGAAGGTTAGCCCAGCTTGAGTCCAGGTGGATATGGACACTTGGCACGGTCCATCCATCTGGACTCAATGAAACATCAGTTATGCCCCATTTTTGTAATCACCATTCTGCATTATAGATAGCATATATGCTGTGTGTGTTCTCACTTTTAATTAATTTTATTATTTTTTTTTAGTCTTTTTGTCATTGTGGGATGACAGATGGAGAAACATGGACATACTCTTTGGCCAATAATTTATATAGTCTTTGGCCAGCTCTGGGTGGCCTCCTGAGGCGAAGAAACAGTGAAGTCAACGTCATATTATATGTATATCACTATATGTATATTATTGTATTGTGTCCACTTTGTATTATATGATATTTTGTATTGAATGGATAAAATGTGGATGCAGAGATATATATTAACATTTTTTTATGGTATTTTGTCACGTTATATTGATTTTTTTCATAGTATGTCCTGCTTTTCCTATTTGATGTCCATTGTCGGTTTTAATACGGTTGTATGATTTAATTGTTGTGATTGTGCAATGAGTTAGCACTTCCGTCCTGCACGCGCCTGTTTCCTTGTCATTGCTGCCCCTGCCCGCTCTCTGCGTTTTTCTACGGTGGTAGAGCCCACCCCAGCTCCTCCCACTGTGTGACGCCAACGCTGGCCGGCGTCGCAGTTGTCTTGGTGATAGGGTTCGTCATTTCCAGGCCGGGACCGCCACTTCCAGTAGTGCGGTTTACCGCGCGGTGACTGGGTGATATAAAAGACGGACTGGTATTCTGGGTAGGCCCCTTGAGAAAGGAAGGTCTGAAACATGCGTCAGGGTGGACGCGCTTCATCTGGGCATTGGTACAGCCTCCTATTGCTGACATCCATCCATCGGTAAATATATATGTGATTGGGCAATGTCTTATATTGAGGTGGGCACTATGGTGGAGTTGGAAGTCGGTAATTAGGTGGCGTTGCCTCCGTTCATACATATGCTGTCCTAATGAATTCTAATTGGAAATTGTGGGCAACACCCTGTGTTAGTATAATTTAGTTGTGACTATGCATATGAGCTATAGTGATTTAATTATTTGTTGTTAGATTATTTCTATATATAGATCTGTGGGCGGAGGTGGAGAACTTAGTTATTACCTGCATATTTCATATACCCGTATATACTCGCATATAAGCCGAGATTTTCAGCCCATTTTATACTCGAGTCATAAAGCCAGGGGGTAGATGGGGGAGGTGGGGGAGGGGGAGTGGGGGTGTCAGATCATACTGACCCCCCCGGTGTGGTCTCTGCAGCCACCCTGCTTCTGCCACAGTCTCCTTTCCTTCCTACAGCATTCACATGGTACTGCTCATTAAAGTAATGAATATACGCATATTCATTACTTTAATGAGCGGTATCACGTGACCGCTGAAGGAAGGAAGGGAGACCGTGAGAGTCAGAGAATGGGGTTGCAGAGACTCGCCGGGGGAGGTAAGTAGTAGTACATGCTATATTCACGTGTCCCAGGTTCCAACACTGCTTGCTGCTGTCTGCCCATGGGGTCCTCTTGTCAGTGACGTTCAGGCAACAGAGGGCGTGATGACGTAGTCAGTGCGTGTCCTCTGCTGCCTGACGTCACTGACAGAGGGACCCGGCGGGCAGACAGCGGTAGCAGCGTTGGAACCCGAGACAGGTGAATATCTCAGGTGCCAGGTCCTGAGCGAGCGGCGACACCTGTCCCCCATAGCGCACCGGTATCTCTGCCTGCTCAGCACATTGGCACCTGCCCCCAAGGACAAGAGGTGAGTATGTCTTTTTTTTTTTAATACCTGCAGTAGCGGCAGCAGCAATATATGGGGGCATAATCTATGGGGCATCTTATGAGGGCAGCATATGGAGGTATATTCAATGGAGCCTCTTATGGGGGCATATTCTATGGATCATCTTAGGGGGGCAGCATATGGGGGCATATTCAATGGAGCATCTTATGGGGGCATATAAAATGGAGCATCTTATGGGGGCAGCATACTGGGTTATATTCAATGGAGCATCTTATGGGGGCATATTCAGTGGAGCAATTTATGGGGGTAGCATATGGGCATATTCAATGGAGCATCTTATGGGGGCATATTCAATGGATCATCTTATGGGGGCAGCATATGGGGCATATTCAATGGAGCATCTTATGGTGGCAGCATATGGGGTCATATTCAATGGAGCATCATATGGGGGCATATTCAATGGAGCATCTTATGGGGGCAGCATACGGAGGTATATTCAATGGAGCCTCTTATGGGGGGGGCATATTCAATGGATCATCTTATGGGGGCAGCATATGGGGGTATATTCAATGGAACATCATATGGGGGCATATTCAATGGAGCTTCTTATGGGGCAGCATATGGGGGCATATTCAATGGAGCATCTTATCAGGGCAGCTTATGGGGATATTCTATGGAGCATCTTATAGGGGCAGCATATGGGGGCATATTCTATGGAGCATCTTATGGGGACAGCATATGAGGGCATATTCTATGGAGCATCTTATGGAGGCAGCATATGGGGGGATATTCTATGGAGCATCTTATGGGGCCTATTCTATGGAACATCTTATGGAGCAGCATATGGGGCATAATCTATGGAACATCTCATGGGGCCATAACCTTTATGGAGCAGCATATGGAGCATATATTATTCTATGGAGCATCTTATGGGGTCATTATTAACCTTTGTGCAGCATTATATGGGGTGTATTTTGTATGGAGCATCTTATGGGGTCATTATTAACCTTTGTGCTGTGACATCGGCGGTTATGCCCGCCGATGCCCCTTCTGCTGCAGCGCGCGCTGCAGCGTTTCCTCACCTGCGCGCTCCCGCCCGGTCACGCGCCCGCCGTCCACTCGTCCTCACGGCGGCTCCTGGCTCCCGCCCCCTGGTTCGCGCTCGCCGCCTCCCGCGCTCTCTCTCCTGCGGTGGGCGGCGCTGAGGGGCGGGCCTGGGTGACGCACTTCCGGGGGTTGCTGTACTTCAGGCGTCCTCGCTGTTAGGAGGACGCCTGATGATTGTGTAGTTTTTCTGCACCCTCTGGCCTCTACAGTTCGCCTGTAGCTCAACCGCTCTTCGCCTGACTCGCCCTGTCGCCCTCTGTCTCGTGTCTCCCTTCCCTTCCAGTCTGCCTGGGCGCTGCCTTCCATCCCCGGTGCCGTCCTCTGTCTCCAGTCCGCCTTGGTCTTTCCACTTGCCTGTCTCCCGTATTGTTTCTTTCCTGCGCCACTGGTCCCTGCTCGTTTTTCGCACCGTTGCCTCCCCTGTCCTTTTGTCCGTGGAGCCGTCCCTCTTGGTTCCGGCTGTCGCGCCTCCGTCCTCTGTGGTCCTGCCCCAAACGATCCCTGTATAGGGGTCGGTCTTCACCTGGCGTGCTCGGCCCAGGGGCTCCGGATCCGCGATCCAGAGGGTCCACTCTCTAACGTAGTTTTCCCCTAAGTATTACAGTATCATCAGGCCATGGACCCCGCCGGTGCCGCGGCTGCCACTCAAAAGGAACTGCTTTTCCTTAGAGAAAATCAGACCCGTATCATGTCGTTCATGAAGTCCATGGACACCCGGCTGTCCGCTCTTCAAACCGCAGACCCAGCACACGCACCTCTCTTAGTCAGTCTCCAGCAGGAGCTCGCACAACAGCGCGATGCTCAGTCTCACATTTTGGGGTATATGGCGTCCGTGGATGATCGGCTGCTTTCTTTGCAGTCCTCTGCGGCCGCTTCCACCCAAGCCCGGGACACCGTCTCATTTCCTCCCCCCCGTCTCGGTAAACCGCCCAGGTACTGTGGGGACCCAAAATTGTGTAGGGGATTTTTAAATCAGTGCAGATTGCACTTTGATCTGTTGCCCCAACAGTATCCTACGGACCGTGCTAAGGTGGCCTTTATAATCTCCCATCTAGAGGGGGAGGCGTTGGCTTGGGTGAATCCGTTATGGGAGAGGGATGACCCGGTGGTGACCAACATCCAGTGTTTTTTGGAGACATTCCGTAAGGTTTTTGATGAACCTGGACGCCTTGCTTCCTCTACAGAGGCCCTTTTTAACCTCAGCCAGGGGTCCCTTACGGTAGGGCAATACGCCATCCATTTTCGGACCTTGTCCTCGGAGCTGGGGTGGAATAACGAAGCCCTGGTTGGTGCGTTTTGGAGAGGCCTTTCTGGTAAAATCAAAGACGAGTTGGCCGGGCGTGACCTTCCCACCACCCTGGAAGATCTCATCTCCCTGGCTACTCGTATTGACCTGCGTTTTCAGGAACGCGCCAGAGAGTCAGCCAGGGAGAGGAGGCCCTTTAGGTTATACCAAGCTCCCATTCCGCGCACCGTTGCTCTCCCTAGTAACACTGCCCCTGAGCCTATGCAAGTAGATCGCATCAAGCTGTCTGAACAACGGCGTAAGGAGAGGATGACCAAGGGACTCTGTCTCTATTGTGGAGGGGCCAATCACTTCATACGCACTTGTCCTGAGAGACCGGGAAACGCATCCGCCTAGGCCAGGTAGGAGAGGGCCCCCTAGGTGATCCGACCCCCTCTCTTCCACTTACTGTTTCAGCTCTACTTATTTCAGGTCGGGGGCGTAGCTCTGTGGAGGCGTATGTGGACTCGGGCGCGGCAGGCAACTTCATCCACCAGGAGGAGGTTGACAGACTCCAGATTCCCGTGGTCGTCCTAAGTAACCCTCGAGCAATCACCTCCGTTGATGGCAAACCTCTTCCTGGGCTCATCACCACGGTAACCACTGAAGTAAACCTGCAAATTGGCGCACTTCATTCTGAGAAGATTGCCTTTTATGTCCTGCCTCAATTATCCCACGCCATTCTCTTGGGGCTACCTTGGCTTAGGCGGCATGAGCCAGTTATCGACTGGCGCTCCGGAGAGATCCTGTGCTGGGGGCACGCCTGCCATGTAAGCTGTTTACGTACCCTGGTCCGTTCCCATCCTCAGCTCAAGCCTACAGACCTCCCTGGTCTTCCTGTGCCATACCACGCCTATGCTGATGTTTTCTGCAAGAAAGAGGCGGATTCCCTGCCTCCGCACCGGCCTTATGACTGCCCCATCGACCTGATTCCTGGTGCGGTTCCTCCCAGAGGTAGAACATACCCTCTCTCTCCAGCCGAGACCGCTGCCATGACGGAATATATCCACGAAAATCTGTCCAAGGGGTTTATCCGAAAGTCCTCCTCTCCCGCAGGCGCGGGTTTTTTCTTCGTCCGGAAGAAAGATGGATCACTGCGGCCTTGCATTGATTACCGGGGTCTGAACAAAATCACCATCAAAAATCGTTACCCCCTTCCTTTGATTCCGGAGCTTTTTGACCGGCTGAGAGGAGCCCGGATCTTCACGAAGTTAGACCTGCGGGGAGCCTACAATTTGGTCCGAATCCGTGCTGGGGACGAGTGGAAGACGGCCTTCAATACCCGTGACAGGCATTATGAATACCTAGTCATGCCATTCGGCCTTTGCAATGCCCCCGCTGTGTTCCAAGAATTTATCAATGAGGTATTCCGGGATCTACTCTATTCTTGTGTTGTCATCTACCTGGACGACATTCTCGTTTTCTCCCCCGATCTGCCCTCTCATCGCAAAAGTGTACGCTTGGTCTTGCACCGCCTTCGAGAGAACCAACTCTACGCCAAGATCGAGAAATGCCTTTTTGAGCAGTCGTCACTACCCTTCTTGGGATATGTCGTCACCGACTCCGGTCTAAGGATGGATCCCGAAAAACTCGGTGCGGTACTCAAGTGGCCCCGTCCAGTGGGGATTAAGGCCATCCAGCGGTTTCTTGGGTTCGCAAACTATTACCGTCAGTTTGTGCCTCACTTTTCTACGGTTACCAAACCCATCACGGACCTGACTCGTAAGGGAACGAAGCCCAACAGCTGGTCCCCTGAAGCGGAAAACGCTTTCCAAACTCTGAAACGTTCTTTTGCGTCAGCACCCATTTTGCATCGGCCTGTGACCAGCAGACCCTTTGTCCTGGAAGTGGATGCCTCCTCCACTGGAGCGGGGGCGGTCCTGTCCCAGCAGGCTTCGTCCGGACGGCTGGTTCCTTGCGGCTTCTTTTCTAAAGTCTTTTCACCGGCGGAGTGCAACTACTCCATTGGAGACCGAGAATTACTGGCCATTAAGATGGCCTTGGCTGAATGGCGGTATTTACTCGAGGGGGCTGTACATCCCTTTACCATCCTTACGTACCACAAGAACCTGGCCTATCTGCAGTCTGCCCAAAGGCTCAATGCCCGGCAAGCCAGGTGGGCCCTGTATTTCTCCCGCTTTGACTTCCAACTTCACTTCCGACCGGGTAATAGGAACATCAAGGCCGATGCCCTTTCCAGGTCGTTGCAGTCTTCAGAGAGGGATGAAGTCCCATCCTATATCATCGAGCCTACTAGGATGATCACCGTGGCTCCTGTGAATTTTGCTATCCCTCCGCCCGGTAAGACCTTCGTCCCTCCAAGCAGACGTATAGAGGTGTTGGGCTGGGGACATTCCTCCAAAATTGCTGGACACGTTGGGACAAAGAAGACTCTCTTACTGCTTTCCTGGTATTACTGGTGGCCCACGCTTCGCCAGGATGTGATGGACTACGTGGCCTCTTGCACAATCTGTGCCCAGAATAAGGTGGCTAGGACTTTGCCCGCCGGTCTTCTTCACCCGTTGCCAGTTCCTGAGGCCCCCTGGCAGTAGATTGCCATGGACTTTGTGACTGACTTACCCCGCTCAGCCGGATGTACCACCATCTTAGTCGTGGCAGATCGTTTTTCCAAAATGGCCCATTTCATTCCCTTACCGGGACTACCGTCCGCCCCGAAGTTAGCTGAGATCTTCATCCACCAGGTCTTCAGGCTGCATGGTCTTCCTCAGCGGATTCTGTCGGATCGGGGGGTCCAGTTCACCTCCCGCTTCTGGAGGGCACTCTGCCGGCTTATGGGTACATCTCTTGACTTCTCCTCCGCATATCATCCTCAGACCAACGGGCAAGTGGAGCGAATTAATCAGGGGTTAACCACCTTCCTACGTCACTTCTCCAACGCTCATCAGGACGACTGGGTTGCGCTCTTACCTTGGGCTGAATTCTCGCACAATAATCATCCCAGTGAATCTACCACCAGGTCACCTTTTTTTGTGGTAACCGGTCAAAACCCAGGTATTCCGTTGCCTTTCTCCACCTCTACAGGAGTACCCGCAGCCGATTCTCTTGCTAAAGAATTCTCGCAGATTTGGAGAGAGACCAGGGATGCGCTCAAAAGTGCCAACGACCAAATCAAGAAACATGCAGACAAGAGACGGAAGGATGTGCCCCCGTACCATCCAGGTGACAAGGTCTGGCTTTCAACTCGACATATCCGTCTGAGAGTTCCCTCTTATAAGCTGAGTCCTCGGTACATTGGACCGTTTGAAGTGATTGGACGTATTAATGCCGTGGCTTACAAACTGAGGTTGCCTGCTTCGCTCCGGGTGCCCAACGCTTTCCATGTCTCGCTCTTGAAACCCGTAGTCCTGAATCGGTTCCAACCAGTTTCCATCGTCCCTCCCTCACCTGCTATCTCGGACAACGTCTTCGAGGTCAAGGACATCTTGGCTATGAAAAAAGCCCGGGGTAAGACCCTTTTTCTTATCGATTGGGTGGGTTTTGGCCCCGAGGAGAGGTCCTGGGAGCCTCGGGAAAATATCAACGCCCCTCGCATTCTGAAAAAGTTTTTGGCCAATCTCAGTAAGGGAGGGCGTAAGGGGAGGGGTACTGTGACATCGGCGGTTATGCCCGCCGATGCCCCTTCTGCTGCAGCGCGCGCTGCAGCGTATCCTCACCTGCGCGCTCCCGCCCGGTCACGCGCCCGCCATCCACTCGTCCTCACGGCGGCTCCTGGCTCCCGCCCCCTGGTTCGCGCTCGCCGCCTCCCGCGCTCTCTCTCCTGCGGTGGGCGGCGCTGAGGGGCGGGCCTGGGTGACGCACTTCCGGGGGTTGCTGTACTTCAGGCGTCCTCGCTGTTAGGAGGACGCCTGATGATTGTGTAGTTTTTCTGCACCCTCTGGCCTCTACAGTTCTCCTGTAGCTCAACCGCTCTTCGCCTGACTCGCCCTGTCGCCCTCTGTCTCGTGTCTCCCTTCCCTTCCAGTCTGCCTGGGCGCTGCCTTCCATCCCCGGTGCCGTCCTCTGTCTCCAGTCCGCCTTGGTCTTTCCACTTGCCTGTCTCCCGTATTGTTTCTTTCCTGCGCCACTGGTCCCTGCTCGTTTTTCGCACCGTTGCCTCCCCTGTCCTTTTGTCCGTGGAGCCGTCCCTCTTGGTTCCGGCTGTCGCGCCTCCGTCCTCTGTGGTCCTGCCCCAAACGATCCCTGTATAGGGGTCGGTCTTCACCTGGCGTGCTCGGCCCAGGGGCTCCGGATCCGCGATCCAGAGGGTCCACTCTCTAACGTAGTTTTCCCCTAAGTATTACATGTGCAGCATTATATGGGGTGTATTTTATATGGAGCATCTTATGGGGCCATCATGAACTGTAAGGAGCATTATATGGGGCTCCTGATTCAATATGGCTATTCAAAAACATTTAACCTACTGATGTCTCAACTAATTTTACTTTTATTGGTATCTATTTTTATTTTTGAAGTTTACCAGTAGCTGCTGCATTTTCCACCCTAGGCTTATACACGAGTCAATAAGTTTTCCCAGTTTTTTGTGGCAAAATTAAGGGGGTCGGCTTATACAAGGGTCGGCTTATACACGAGTATATACGGTAAGTACATTCCATGCCTGGATGAGTGTGTTGCTATGTGTGTGCAACCACATTTTGCAACTGCGCTTTTCTATTCTCCTGTTCCCTTATTGGTGTTATGCATTTTAAAAGTATTTTCATAATAAAATTTGTATTGACTATTTGATAATCTGGCCTTTTGAACATCCTTTTTTTTATTTGACTCTATGAGATAATTGATGATAGGCTTTATTAATCCTTATGGACACATGGAGAGTGTGAATTGATACCATGTGTCCATGGCATACTTGTTATGTTTGTTTAACTCTTGCTGTGTTTTGCACAGGTTTCTGGTTTGACATGGATTTTCAAGCCAAGAAGAAAGCCTGGCTTTCGCATATTGACCACGTTTTTGGGGGAGATGGGTCCAACATACAGCAGATCGGTATTACAAGATATGGTAGCTAAGAGAACTAAATTGTGGTGGAACCGCACATTTTTGGAGAAATACTTGACCAAGAAAATTATACCCAGAGACCTAAGAGTCCGGGTGATTCCTACTTTTCCGGTGGAGAACAGTGGGTTTGTGTCTAACTGGGAGGAGGCCTGTAATGAGTGTTCTAAGGCATTTATGCATCTTCTGAGTGAGCACAATAGTGCTGCTATTGCGCAATTGGATGGATCAATTAAGAACATGGAAGACGAGCTGAAATCCAATGGCACAGTGGAAAAATGGAAGACTTTCCATAGTCAGATGGCTAAGACATTGGAAACTGTGGTAAACAAAATTCAGGCTACCCAGTTGAATAAGTTAAATCGTGATCGTCATCACTATGAAAATAATACAGTGTATTTGTGGAGGAAATCTCCATCACAGGGTCGTCAGTTGGGGCGTACCCCATCCCAAACTTCCATTTCATCTATGAGTGATATGTCAGAGGCATCTGGCTCATCTATGGCTACTAGGTCTGGACTGGTGAGACGAAATCAAAGAGAATATATGTTTCACCCTCATAAACATCAAAATCATTTTCCTGTGTCTACTAAATACAATAATAAGGTAATCAATTTAAGTACTCAAGTGTTTACTGATATTGATTTGACTATTCTTGAAAAAGGCTTTTCATTTTCACCTGCTGCACCATTTGATGCATTTTTGGCAGTTAAGGATTTGGACCTGTTTGCCCGTTCCTTAATTTTTTAAAAAACATTTTTTTGATGGCAACCTCTCCAAATTGTTCCCTACAGAAGAAGAGCAAGTAGCCCTACGGGTGTTGGAGGACTTGTCCGATGAACACAGTGCTCCAGAGGAAGGTAAGGTTCCACCATCCATACGTCCTAAATCTAAGAGGTTTCCTCCCTTGTCATCATGCCCTAACGTGGACTTATTTGTACAGATTGTGAGTAAGGAATTTCTTGAGATCCCACGATATGTTTATGGTGACAACCTTACAAGGGAGAAAAGGGGACATCTGCGTGCCCTTCAAAATCTAGCGGATGTAGTTTTCAAGGGCAAATGATATCTGATAGAAAAACTTCCAGTATCAGTTGATCCGGCACAAGGAATAAGGGACCAGCGGCGAAGAAAGAAGGGAAAAAAAAACCCCCAAAAAACTGATCAACTGATAATGGAAGTTTTTCTATCAGATATAATTTTTTGGTGGTGTCAAATCAGATGAAGTTATGGTGGAGCCGCGGGTTAGCGGTGTCATCATTGTATATTGGAGTGTGGGCTCTCTAATATGAGTTCACCCCCCCCCAATGTTCTTTTAGCTAGATGATTTAACCATGTTGCTGAAGCTTTTAAGTAACCTTAGATGATGACTGCAGAAGCTAAAAGCAGCTAGAATTGGAAATTATGTTCCTAATCCTATCGTTTAGCCACTGAAGCATGGGTTCTATGTTACTATCATTTTTGTTGATTTGCACATCGATTTACACAATTTTATATTTTTTATATATGGTAAATATTGGTTTTAGCATTTCATATTATATAAAATGTCTTTATTCATAGTTTTATAATAATTTTTTCATCAAGGTGATAATTTTTAGTTTAATGTGGGCATTCCCACAGGAACTGACATCATTCTGATGTCATCTGTGTAATGTATATAATGGTTTCTTGTGAACTGACTGTAACATTGTTACCCTGATGTAGTGGCCAGGTGGCCATGAAATGCGTTGGCTTGAGTGTGAGTAAAGGTTTGCTTGCATCTTCGGTTGGTTCCTTGTGGTCTAGCGCGGATATAACCCGGCTTTTATCTTCATCTACTGTATGAGCCTTGCATTCAGCAGTCTCCCATTTCTCTCCGGCCGCAGAGGAGGCTGCTCAGACCAGCTCTGTGGGTTTGGTTGCTGCTGCCACCTCTGGTCCAGTTATAGCAACGCATGCTGGTCAGCAGCGAGCTACTCCAGGGACTAAGTCCTCCTTTTGGTCTACTGAGCATGCCCGTGTGACTATCTCTCATTGGAGACCGGAGGTCACATGCTCAGGTCCTTCTCCAGCTCGGATTGGACCATCAGGAAGGTCAGGAAGGTCCCGCAAGGACACGGCTATAAAAGGTTCGTATGTCCGCTCCGCCATGCGCTATGATAGACTTTGATGCTATATTATCTAGTGTGTGTGAGATGACGGAAGTATGAGACTGGTGACTGACTCATTATGATTCCCCCTCCTATGATATGTATGAGTTAGGGTTCAGGGATCAGAGTTAGCACCATTCTCCAGTGCCTCGGGGCGTCGGCCAGTACATGCCTTACGTACCGCTGCTACCGCAGTGTCTGCCAGAGCAGCGCCGCGCTCTGTTATGTGCGCTTACCAGCAAAGTTATTAGGCTGGTTGGTGGTCACCACCAGGGCAGACATTGCACCCGCTCTGAGTGGTGCTTCACATAGCAGTGACCTGTGATGTTAACAGGTCTCATCTACACGCCGGCTGGTTTGGACTCCGTGGAGTAACGGAGTCTGTTCCTGCAAGCACTGGGTCAGTGGTTATCCGCCAGTGTCCGGCTTTCTCATACCTTATATCTCACCTCATTGCTTAGCTGCAGTTTGTCACCTCTGCACGGTGGACCCTGGTGTTATGAATGGGTCACCGAGGAGGAAAACTAAACAAGCTAAGTCACAGAAAACCAGAGAGGTTGGTAACTATGCAGATTACAGACCCCTGATCCTAACCACACAAATAGCAGCAGCCGTGGAGCGTTCCTACGATGAATCTAGACGCCTCGTCACAGCCGGGGGACTAAATAAGCCTAAAGCAAGAAAAGGGGAAAACTAACTGCCCCAGAGCAGACCCCAAAGGAATAGACAGCCCCCACACATGTATTGATGGTGAAACAAGATGAAAACACAAACACAGGCAGGAAAATAGGCTGAGCAAACGATGGGGCCCAAACTAACTAGAAAGGACAGGAAAGGAAAGACACTGTCTGCAATCTGCCCAAAAAACCCTACAAAAATAATGTCCAACACTTCTGATAACAAAATTAACCCTGAAGTCACTAGACTTCTCCCACTATATCAGCACTCTGAAATATTCTGAGACAGAGCAAAAAAGAGGCCAATCTAATAAGGGACAAAAAGCAAATTGGCAAATACAGATAAATAAGAGTGGAAATTCAGCACAGCCCCAGCTGGGGCTGGCTGACCACACAAAAAACTGAATAGACCAACAAAATCAAGTGTGAACATTAGCAGAAACACTTAGCTTGAGATGACTGGAACAGAGCTGAAAACCAAGACCTGAAAAGCCAGAAGGAATCACCAGCACCAGAATAGGGCTTCAGCTGTCTTAAATCCAGTCTGAGATTCCAGAGATCCAATCGTTATCCTCATCATCAGTTGGCAGATCTCTACTAATTAAATCAACCTCACTACCTCCTGTTACCACCAGAAGGTGCCCGGAAGGAGAACTCACAACTGGTAGACCAGAAAATGAGTTCACAACACCCCGGGCTGCGAACGCACCTCAAATTCTATTACCATCTTTATTATTTGGTGCGTTCCACCAGCCCTTAACAGTTCCTCCCTGATAGGGCCGCCATTGCAGCCAGAAGATCAAGAAATCTATGGGATCTACTGGTCCGTAGTCATTATACTGGGGAGACAGTCACCACCTTTCTCGACTAAGTGGCGGGGCATCATGGAACCTCCTCGTGTGGCCGCTGTGTTGCTTGCCACAATATTGATCGCATGGATACTTTTGTAAATCAAGATGGTTCTTGTGAATATAAATATAAGTAATACATCACATGCACAAGCAAGAATGTGATATATTATGCTGTCTGCCCTTGTAATATGATTTATGTAGACATGACAACTAGACAGCTTAAGATACGCATTCGTGAACATGTGTTGGGCATTGAGGCAGCAGTGGCCATCGAGGATTCAATGTTATTGAAAACGATTCCCCGCCACTTTAAAAGATATCATGGCTGTTATGTCGGCCATCTCAGGGTTAGGGGCATTAACATGTTAGATGTGAGGATCCGTGGAGGTGGGACCTCGAGAAAATTAGCCCAGCTTGAGTCCAGGTGGATATGGACACTTGGCATGGTCCATCCATCTGGACTCAATGAAAACATCAGTTATGCCCCATTTTTGTAATCACCGTTCTGCATTATGGATAGCATATATGCTGTGTGTTCTCACTTTTAATTAAGTTCATTATTATTTTTTTTAGTATTTTCAGTCTTTGTCATTGTGGGATGACGGATGGAGAAACATGGACGTACTATTTAGCTAATAATTTATATAGTCTTTGGCCAGTTCTGGGTGGCCTCCTGAGGCGAGGAAACAGTGAAGCCAACGTCATATTATATGTATATCACTATATGTATTGTGTCCACTTTGTATTACTGTATATGATATTTTGTATTGAATGGATAAAATGTGGATGCAGAGATATATATTAACATTTTTGACGGTATTTTGTCACATGTTATATTGACTTTTTTTATAGTATGTCCTGCTTTTCCTATGTGATCTCCATTGTCGGTTTTAATACGGTTGTATGATTTAATTGTTGTGATTGTGCAATGAGTTAGCACTTCCGTCCTGCACGCGCCTGTTTCCTTGTCATCGCTGCCCCTGCCCGTTCTCGATGTCTTTCCACAGTGGTAGAGTGGGCTCCTCCCACTGTGTGACACTGACGCTGGCCGGTGTCGCGGTTGTCTTGCTGACAGGGCACGTCACTTCCGGGCTGGGAACGCTACTTCAGGAAGCGCGGTTTACTGCGCGGTGACCGGGTGATATAAAAGATGGACTATCATTCTGGGTAGGCCCCTTGAGAAAGGAAGGTCCAAAACACGCATCGGGGCAGACGCGCTTCATCTGGGCATTGGTACAGCCTCCTATTGCTGACATCCATCCATCGGTAAATATATATATGTGATTGGGCACTGTCCTGTATTGAGGTGGGCACTATGGTGAAGTTGGAAGTCGGTAGTTAGGTGGTGTTGCCTCCGTTCATACATATTCTGTCCTAATGAATTCTAATTGGAAATTGTGGGCAACACCCTGTGTTAGCATAAATTAGTTGTGAATATGCATATGAGCTATAGTGATTTAATTTAATACTTAGGTATTACCAGCCTAGTTCATATAAGTATTTTCCATGCCTGGATGAGTGCGTCGCTATGTGTGTGCAACCACATTTTGCAAGTGTGCTTTTCTATTCCCTTGTTGCCCAATTGGTTTTATGCATTTTAAAAGTATTTTTCATAATAAAATTTGTATCGATTATTTGATAATCTGGCCTTTTGATCATCCTTTTTTTGATTTGACTATCAGTTTGTCACCATATTATCTTCAGCACAGCCTGCTGCCACTTGGCTGAGGCAGTGCTGCAGTGCTTCCAGCTTGTGACTGATGTGGTAATTACGGAGATTGAGGCTGAAGAGGAGGAGAGTGAGGTGCAGGATCTGTAGACTGTGGAGGCAACTGTTATGGATGAGTCACTGAAGGAGGAAAAAACAAAAATAATAGCTAAGTCCAGAAAACCAGAGAAGTTGGCAGCTATCGGATTGCAGACCCCTGAACCTATCCACAACAACTAGCAGTAGCCGTGGGGGGTTCCTACGGTGCCCTAGACCCCTCGATCACAGCCAGAGAACTAAATTAGCCTAAAGACAGAAAGGGGAAATCTAAACTGCCCCAGAGCAGACCCCAAAGCAATAGGCAGCCCCCAACATATAATGACTGTGAAGCAAGATGAAAAACACTAACACAAATAGAATGATAGGTTGAGCAAATGATGGGGCCCAAGCTAACTACATAGGACAGGATAGAAAAGCTGCTGTCTGCAATCCGCAAAAACCCAATCCAAAAATGTACCAACAGACTGATAGGAGAAACAGGCCCTGAAGTCGCTAGGCTTCAAAAGACTATATCAGCACTCAGGTTTATTCTGAAGACAGAGCCAGAGATCAACAGATCAGAGACAAAATTGGAATTCAGCTCACCCCCGGCCGGGGATGGCTGAACTCCAAAAAAACAAGGCAAACAAAACCAGAACTAAAGTGTACAAAAGGCAGAGAAAAACTTAGCTTTGAGAAATCAGAAATCAGACTGGTCTCCAAGAATCCAGCAGGAAAATCACCGGCAAGGCAGCAGGGCGTCGGCTGCCTTATATCCAGTCATCAGTTCCTGTGACCCAGTCATCATCTACCTGCTCAGCTGTTTGGTAATCAGCCTCACTACCTTCCTTCGCCAGAAGAGGGAGTTCATCAGACCTCACTGGTGAAGGGAAAAATGAACTCACAACAGTACCTCCCCCTTGAGGAGGGGTCACCGAACCCTCATCCATGCCACCAGGGCGATCAAGGTGAGCCCGATGAAAGGCACGCACCAATCTTTCGGCATGAATATCGGAGGCAGAGACCCAGGAATTATCCTCCTGACCATAACCCTTCCACTTAACCAAATACTGGAGTCTCCGTCTAGCCGGACAGGAATCCAGTATCTTCTCTACCTCATACTCCATGTTACCTTCAACCAATACAGGGTCAGGAGGTGCCACCCCAGGAACTACTGGTTCAACAAACCTCTTCAACAAGGACTTATGGAACACATTATGAATCTTAAACGTGACAGGAAGAGCCAACCGAAAAGAGACCGGATTAATAATCTCCAAAAATCTTGTAAGGTCCAATAAATCTAGGATTAAACTTAGGAGAAGCCACCTTCATAGCGATATTTTTTGATGACAACCAAACCATATCACCCACCTTAAACTGGGGACCAATGGTCCTATGCCGGTTGGAAAACCACTGGGCCTTTTCCTGGGAGAGAGACAACTTATCCACCACTTGGTCCCAGATCTGGTGCATTCTCTCCACCACAGTGTCAACACCTGGGCAGGCAGAAGGCTCCACCTGCCCTGAAGAAAATCGAGGATGAAACCCAAAGTTACAAAAAAAAGGTGACATCAAAGTAGCAGAACTAGCTCTATTATTTAAAGCAAATTCGGCCAAGGGCAAAAATGAAACCCAATCATCCTGATCAGCCGAAATAAAACATCTCAAATACGACTCCAAAGTCTTGTTTGTTCTCTCCGTCTGCCCGTTGGTCTGAGGGTGAAACGCAGAGGAGAAGGACAACTGAATTCCCAGCTTGGAACAGAAAGTCCTCCAAAACCTAGACACAAACTGAACTCCTCTGTCAGACACAATGTTCTCAGGAATCCTGTGCAAGCGAACTACCTGTTGCAAAAACAAGGGCACCAACTCAGAGGAAGATGGCAACTTAGGGAGTGGTACAAGATGGACCATCTTAGAGAATCTATCACAAATCACCCAAATAACGGTCATTCTCTGAGAGACAGGCATATCAGAGATAAAATCCATTGAAATATGGGTCCATGGCCCCTTGGGCACCGGCAAAGGCATCAACAGCCCACTAGAGCGAGAACAAGGTTTAGACCGGGAGCAAGTCCCACA
This sequence comes from Dendrobates tinctorius, assembly GCF_039654945.1. NCBI lineage: Eukaryota > Metazoa > Chordata > Amphibia > Anura > Dendrobatidae > Dendrobates > Dendrobates tinctorius. The sequence goes on from NW_027361728.1 coordinate 60,411,419, forward strand.
GGACTGCACAAAATTCCTGACATCACGAGACAAGGCGGGCCACCAAAAAGACCGACTCACCAGATCTCTAGTACGAAAAATACCTGGATGACCAGCCAATGCAGAGCAATGAACTTCAGACATCACTATCTTCCTCCACTGGTCAGGAACATACAACTTTCCACTGGGACAAGGCTCAGGTTTGTCCTCCTGAAACTCTTCCAGAGCACGTCTCAAATCGGGCGAGATGGCAGAAAGAACTACCCCCTCACCTAAGATGGTAGCAGGCTTGGTCACAACAGGAGAATCAGCAGCAAAAAAACTCCTATAGAGGGCATCTGCCTTGATATTCTTAGTGCCAGGAAGAAAAGAGACCACAAAATCAAAACGTGTGAAAAACAAGGCCCACCTAGCCTGTCTAGGATTCAAGCGTTTGGCCGACTCCAGGTAAATCAAATTCTTGTGGTCAGTAAGGACCACGACCTGGTGTTTAGCTCCCTCCAACCAATGTCTCCACTCCTCAAATGCCCATTTCATGGCCAACAGTTCCCGATTCCCCACATCATAGTTACGTTCGGATGGGGAGAACTTTCGGGAAAAGAAAGTACAGGGATTCATTTTAGATGTTACAGGATCTTTTTGGGACAAAACAGCTCCTGCACCAATCTCAGAGGCGTCCACCTCTACCTGAAATGGGAGTGAGACATCAGGTTACCGCAGAACCGGAGCAGAAGTGAATCTTCGCTTCAGCTCCTGAAAGGAAGAAACAGCCTCCGGAGACCAATTCAGCACATCAGCACCCTTCTTAGTCAAATCAGTCAATGGCTTGGCAATACTAGAAAAATTAGCTATAAATTTCCGATAAAAATTAGCAAAGCCCAAAAACTTCTGGAGGGCCTTCAAAGAAGTGGGCTGAACCCAATCATAAATGGCCTGTACCTTGGCCGGGTCCATTTCAGTAGCTGACGGAGACAAAATGAATCGCAAAAATGAAATCCTTTGTACCTGTCATGATCACGTGTGTCAGGACGCAGATGTTTCCGCAAGGCGAACCCATGTGACACACGTGACCCTGGATACACCGCCTCCAGTGGGGCGCATTTAAATAATAAAACGTGCAGGTGGATACGCCGCCTCCGCCTGTCGAATTTGGGTATTACACGTTATACATACAATCTGGAAACCCTGCCTCCAGAAAGGCGAATTTAAATAATAAAGGGGGAACCTGGGAAACTTTAACAATGGTGGGCCCTGCGATAGGGAATGGGGGACGTGGAGACCTCCTAAGCTCCCCTGAGCCAGTGTCCCTGCACTCCTTACATTCCCTAAACAGGCTCCGCACCTGTCGACGCACGCGTACCTTAACGCCCTTGCTCACCCTGACCCTAAACCCTCACTAGGGAATGGGTCGGTGCGGAGACTAATCCCACCACTGCACTAATAACACACATGAGGAAAGAGACAATACAGGGGAAACACCACTTAGCTTTGCTCTGTTGCGTGCGCTCCTAGCAACAGAGCCCACCACCTGCGTGCGTCCTCTCCTCCACCCGGATCCATCACCATAACAGGATCCTTCACCTTAGTGCAGCCTTGGAGCAGAGTCCACCACCAGTTGCAGCTGCTCAGCACCAGAGTCCCAAGGAAGTGTTCAGCTTCTGACACGAAGTCAAGCATGCTTGAGTCCAGCTCAGCGGCCAAGTCCCACATGGTGAGTGCCACTCTCCATAGTAGCCACTCCACCAGACCATGCAGACACTTCCCGCTGACACCATCACTGCGACCCCACCACGCCATGCCAGCCCTTCGTCCAGACACCATAGCTGAAACACGTCCCCCATTCCCTATCGCAGGGCCCACCATTGTTAAAGTTTCCCAGGTTCCCCCTTTATTATTTAAATTCGCCTTTCTGGAGGCGGGGTTTCCAGATTGTATGTATAACGTGTAATACCCAAATTCGCCAGGTGGAGGCGGCGTATCCACCTGCATGTTTTATTATTTAAATGCGCCCACCTGGAGGCGATGTATCCAGGGTCACGTGTGTCACATGGGTTCGCCTTGTGGAAACATCTGTGTCCTGACACATGTGATCATGACATTATCACAGGCCCCCAGAGTGAAACACAAACTCACAATATCACAGGCAGTGATTGCACACCCCTAGCACACCTTTATAGGGTGTCACACCTGATCCCTAATTAAGTGCACAAAAACCTAAAGTGCAATACACCTAACCACCACTGGGGACAGTCAAGACACCTTGGAACTTTCCAAAGTAAAAAAAAGTTCACCCAGTGCAATTTAAAACTGTCAGATCATGACAGTACCCCAAAAAGGCATTTGGATTCCTTGACATACAGGGAATTCTCCCTCAAAATCCGGAACACAGTCCGAGCATGTTCCACATGGGAGTCCCAATCCTTGGAAAAGATCAAAATATCATCCAAATAGATAATCAAAAATTTATCCACAAAGTCTCGGAAAATATCGTTCATGAAGGATTGGAAGACAGAAGGGGCATTAGTGAGCCCAAAAGGCATCACCAGGTACTCAAAATGTCCCTCCGGAGTATTAAACGCCGTCTTCCATTCATCCCCACGCTTACTGCGAATAAGATTATACGCCCCCCTGAGGTCAAGCTTAGTAAACCAGCAAGCACTTTTAACTCTGGAGAATAGATCAGAAATCAGGGGTAACGGATACTGATATTTAACAGTAATTTTGTTGAGGGCACGATAGTCAATACAAGGCCTTAATGAACCATCTTTCTTAGCCACGAAAAAAAACCCAGCACCTAAGGGTGAAGAGGATGGTCTAATATGACCCTTCTCCAACGACTCCTTAATATAGGATCGCATAGCCTCGTGCTCGGGTACAGAAAAATTGAAAAGCCTACCCTTGGGAAATTTACACCCCGGGCTCAGCTCAATTGCACAGTCATAACTCCTATGAGGAGGCAAAGACACAGACTCATTCTCACTAAATACATCATAAAAGTCAGCCAAATAGTCAGGAACATCATGTGACTGGAGAGATGTGGAGAAAACAGGAGCATCACTAAGGGCACACCGACAACCCCAACTCACCACAGACACAGATTTCCAATCCAAAACTGGATTATGGACTTGCAACCAGGGAAACCCCAGAACAATGGTATCATGCAAATTATGCAACACCAAAAATCTGCAATTTTCTTGATGGTCTGGGGCGACCCGCATTACCACCTGGGTACAAAACTGAGGTTTATTTTTCACCAAAGGAGTCGCATCAATACCCCTCAAAGGGATAGGCATCCACAAAGGCGTCATAGGAAATCCACAACGTTTAGCAAAATCCAAGTCCATCAGGTTCAGAGCTGCTCCTGAATCCACAAAATTCTTGGCGGAAAATGTGGACAGGGAGCAGATCAGAGTAATTGCCAGAAGAAACTTAGGTTGAACACCACCCACAGAAAACGTGTGAGCACAACGTTTCTCTCGTTTAGGGCAGACAGAAATAATATGCGAGACATCTCCACAAAAAAAAACACAGCTTATTATGCCTTCTGAACTCCTGACGTTGCGCCCTGGACAAAACTCTATCACATTGCATAGGTTCAGACATTTGTTCAACAGGTGGCAACACCTCTCGTGCGGTCTTGCGTTCACGCAAACGCTGATCAACCTGAATGGCTAATGACATAGAATCGTCAAGACCAGAGGGAACAGGAAATCCCACCATAGTATCTTTTATGGTTTCTGACAAACCTTTCCGAAAGAGAGCTGCCAAGGCATCATCATTCCAGGTAGTAAGGACCGCCCACTTTCGGAATTTTTGACAGTACAACTCTGCAGACTCCCGACCTTGGCTCAATGCCAACAGGGCCTTTTCAGCCTGATCAATAGCATTAGGTTCATCATACAACAACCCCAAGGCTTGAAAAAATGCATCCACATTATTTAGAATAGGATAATCAGGTTTCAAAGAAAACGCCCAATCCTGGGGATCGCCGCGCAGCAAAGAGATGACAATTTTAACCTGCTGCACGGAGCTCCCCGACGAGTTAGGCTTCAAGGCAAAAAATAATTTACAATTATTCTTGAAATTCAAAAATTTAGACCGATCCCCAAAAAACACATCAGGAGTAGGGATCTTTGGTTCAGCAGCATGTGAATGAGTAAGATAGGCGGAAATTCCCCGCACTTCCGCAGCGAGCTGCTCCACACGATCAGACAATTGCTTCATCTCCATTGAGAGAAAAAAAATTCCCCCTATGGCCTCAAAGATATAGAGGAAAAAATATACACAAAGAAATTCTGACACCCTTTTTTTTTTTTTTCTTACAATTCTTTCCTGCCATTGAGTACCCAAGGATCTGCGGTATGGCTGGTGATTCTGTTATGGATGAGTCACCGAAGGAGGATAAAACAAAAATAATAGCTAAGTCCAGAAAACCAGAGAAGTTGGCAGCTATCGGATTGCAGACCCCTAAACCTATCCACAACAACTAGCAGTAGCCGTGGGGGGTTCCTACGGTGCCCTAGACCCCTTGATCACAGCCGGAGAACTAAATTAGCCTAAAGACAGAAAGGGGAAATCTAAACTGCCCCAGAGCAGACCCCAAATCAATAGGCAGCCCCCAACATATAATGACTGTGAAGCAAGATGAAAAACACTAACACAGATAGAAAGATAGGTTGAGCAAATGATGGGGCCCAAGCTAACTACATAGGACAGGATAGAAAAGCTGCTGTCTGCAATCCGCAAAAACCCTATCCAAAAATGTACCAACAGACTGATAGGAGAAACAGGCCCTGAAGTCGCTAGGCTTCAAAAGACTATATCAGCACTCAGGTTTATTCTGAAGACAGAGCCAGAGATCAACAGATCAGAGACAAAAATGGAATTCAGCTCACCCCCGGCCGGGGATGGCTGAACTCCAAAAAAACAAGGCAAACAAAACCAGAACTAAAGTGTACAAAAGGCAGAGAAAAACTTAGCTTTGAGAAGCAGAAATCAGACTGGTCTCCAAGAATCCAGCAGGAAAATCACCGGCAAGGCAGCAGGGCGTCGGCTGCCTTATATCTAGTCATCAGTTCCTGTGACCCAGTCATCATCTACCTGCTCAGCTGTTTGGTAATCAGCCTCACTACCTTCCTTCACCAGAAGAGGGAGTTCATCAGACCTCACTGGTGAAGGGAAAAATGAACTCACAACAGGCAACCCTGATTGACCTAGGGCCCACAATCCTCTGCGTCGGGAGGAAGTGTTCCATCCCAAGATCCGACTGGGTCGCGGCTTCCACTGTGTTAACCCAGTGTGCCGTCAACGAGATGTACCGTCAATGCCCACAAGCACTTGTCCACGTGTCCGTGGTAAGGTGGACTTTCCCAGTAACTGCATTGTTGAGGGCACGGCTAATGTTGTGGGACACGTGCCTATGTAATGAGGGACGGCACACCGGGAGAAATATTGATGGCTGGGGACCGAATATTGAGGGATGGGCACCGCCATCAGGTTGCAGAAAGCTTCCATCTTCATGAGCCTAAAAGGCAACATTTCGAGTGCAAGCAGTTTCGAAATGTGGGAGTTTAGTTGTGTGGCTGCATATTTGCGCTTGCGTTCCAAGGACTGGTGTATGGACAACTGATCGCTGCGCTGGGACAAGGACGTGGACGTGCTTGCTGTTGGTGCTAGTTGAGTGTGTGCAACGACAGGTGCAGGCCAGGAGGCATCTTCGCATGCACCATGGACAGGGGATTGGCTTGCATGCACAACAGTGGAAGAAGCAGTGGTGTCACCTGCATGCACTGTTCCTGGACCCTGGGGTTCGGCCCACAAAGTCAGGTGCTTTGCTGCCATGTGCCTGATCATGCTGGTGGTGGTCAGGCTGGTAGTTTTGCTACCCCTGCTGATGCTGGCCTGGCAGGTGGTGCAAATTGCCTTTTTGGGGTTATCGGCAGAGTCTTTAAAAAACAACAAGACTCGGGAAGACCTAACAGTTGTACTGGCAACTTCCATTGTGTTGGTCTGCCTCCCTCCCCCTGTGTGCTGCTGTCCTCGCTCTGCATGTCCTTCTGCCAGGTTGTGTAAGTTACTATATCTTCCACCACCTCGTCTTCCACTTCCGCACCCGGGTCCTCCTCCTGACTTTCTGGCAATTGTGTCTCATCATCGTCCACCTCTTGTGACACGTTCCCACCGTCGCCTTCATGTGACCGTGGCTGCTCAAATATTTGGGCATGCAATCTCCTTTCGCCCTCTTCAAGTGAACCATGCGAGATGCCCGAATCTATAAATGGAAAAGTGAACAGCTCTTCGGAGTGTCCAAGTGTGGGAGCAGTTGTCTCCAGGCACTCGGCATGGTGGAAGGAAGGAGGATCAGGGTGAGGAATATGCGGTCCAGACTCACGGCTACTGAGACTTGACCACTGTGTGGAAGACAGGGTGGTGGTGGTGCTGGCAAAGTGACTGGAAGCATCCGCTATCCAACCAACAACCTTTTGACACTGCTCTGGGTTCAATAGTGGTGTGCTGCGGTCACCTACTAATTGGGACAGGAAGGTCGGGCGAGAAGATGTGGGTGTTTGTTGCGGCACAATTTCAGTTTGCCCTCAGCCTCTGCATGCACCATCACGTCCTGTTCCCCGTCCCTTGCCATGCTCCTTCCCCATTTTAAATGGAGGACAATATATTCCACATTCACTACAAATGGATGAATTTGGAGCGAACTTATATGTGAACCATGTGACGGAAAACCACAGTTTTAAATAGCTGGCCTGTAGGTAACTATTTTTAACAGCAAACTGGTGTCAATAACTTTGCTAACACACTGCAACAAAATTTAAATGGAGGCCAGAAATGGCAGAATTTTGAGTGCCCTTATATGTGATCCGTATGACGGACAAACCACAGATTTAAATAGCTGTCCTGTAGGTAACTATTTTTAACAGCAAACTGGTGTCAATAACTTTGTTAACACACTGCAACAAAATATAACTGGAGGACAGGAATGGCTGAATTTTGAATGCACTTATATGTGATCTGTGTGATGCACAAACCACAGTTTTGTAATATGGAAAGAATCTGGCTGTATTTTGCAGGGCCAACAAGCAAATGGAGCTGAAAAGTGAAACGCTTTTTAACCAAATAATCAGGATTAAAATAAAAAAAATATATTCCTGGCCCCTGATACCTGGGGCTATGTCTAGAAATATCTGTTAAAGCAGCCGCAGCAGCAGACAGAAGTGGAATGGACTTTCTTGCTATATGCACTGCAGTCTGCCACATACACTGCTTGCCTAGCACTGATATCTATGCAGCTGGATTAGTCCTCAGAAGAACTGTTAGTTGAGATGGATATGTGTATAATATGTTGTAGTATACCTACACTAACTAAGAAACAAGCAAATCTCTCCCTAGCTCAGCAGCACCACTTTCTACACTGCCTGATTCCAGAGTAGACTGTGATGAGTATGTCGGTGCCAGGTCTGATATAGACCTGATGACGCTGTGCGTCCAGCCAATCACTGTAATGCCACAAACAACATGGCTGTGGCATTACAATGTGTTGCAGACAGTCCCTGCGTGTTCTTTGGCTCTTTAAAGAGCGCCAAACATGCAGGGAGAGGACCCGAGCTCCCGCCGAGCAACCCCAGAAATACCAATCTCCGAGCATCTCTAGCAGTGAGATGCTCGGGTGAGTACCAAGTAGTGGTGAGGATGCTCGATCAGCACTACTATTTGGCAGTAATTTTCCTGAGTCTGCTGTTGGAGTGTGTCATAAAGACAATATAAAAAAAATTACTCTGCTATTGGTTAAATTAAAAGCGTATATTTATCTAGGAGTTGAGCGACTGGCACAAAGCCTGCTGAGATACGCAAACATGACTGTTTACCAGTGATTTTCCTTATTCTGCTGTTGATGTGTGTAATAAAAGTGATATAAAGAACAAATTACTCTGCTATTAGTTAAATAAATAGCGTATATTTAGCTAGCGGTTCTGCGACTGGCGCAAATCCTGCTGAGATATGCAAACGTCACTATTTACTAGTAATTTCTCCGAGTCTGCTATTGGCATGTGTAATAAAGGCGATAAAACAAAAAAAATTATTCTGCTATTGGTTAAATAAATAGCCTATATTTATCTTACAGTTGTGCGACTGGTGCAAAGCCTGCTGAGATATGCAAACATCACTATTTACCAGTAATTTTCCTGAGTCTGCTGTTGGCGTGTGTCATAAAGGCAATATAAAAATAAATTCCTCTGCTATTGGTCAAATAAATATTAAAAAACTTACAAGAAGCAAAATAAACATAAATCCTGCTGTGACTAAAGTAAAAAGCAAAAGTGCATTTAAATAACACAGGGTTCTTAGTAATACTGTTTTTGATCAAAAATAGCATGAAAGCCATCTTACCGTCGACAAGGTGACCCTGATCGAGACGGTCCTACACTGTCCAATTCATACATCATGGTCTCTTTCAACTTGTATGATACAGACCCCTTAGGAAATTTTTGGAAACATTTGTACATTGTGCAATGGTGAAACTTCTACTCCCCATCTCTAGCAATTCTAATAACTGCAAATTTTTTTGTGAAACCTTTGTACATTGTGCAATGGTGAGGCCAAAATTTATTGTGAGGTCCCCACCACAGTCTCTTTCAACGTATATGATACAGACCTCTTAGGTAATTTTTGGAAACTTTTGTACATTTTGCAATGGTGATACTTGTACTCCTTATCTCTAGCAATTATAATAACTGCAAAAATTATTGTGAGGTCTCCATCATGGTCTCTTTCAGCATGTATGATACAGACACCTTGGATAATTTTGGAAACTTTTGTACATTGTGCAATGATGAAACTTATACTCCCTATCTCTAGCATTTATAATAACTGCAAAATTTATTGTGAGGTCTCCAACATGGTCTCTTTCAGTGTGTATGATACAGACCCCTTGTTTAATTTTTGGAAACCTTTGTATATTGTGCAAAGGTGAAACTTGTACTCCCTATCTCTAGCAATTATAATAACTGCAAAATTTATTGAGAGGTCCCCATCATGGTCTCTTTCAACGTGTTTGATACAGATCCCTTGTGTAATTTTGGAACCCTTTGTACATTATGAAATGGTGAACCTTGTACTCCCTATATCAAGCAATTATAATAACTGCAAAATTTATTGTGAGATCTCCATCACAGTCTCTTTCAGCTGGTCTGATATAGACCCCTTGGGTAATTTTTGGAAACCTTTATACACTGCTCAAAAAAAATAAAGGGAACACTAAAATACCACATCCTAGATATCACTGAATTAAATATTCCAGTTGCAAATCTTTATTAATTACATAGTGGCATTCATTGAGAACAATAAAACAGAGATAATCAATGTAAATCAAAATTAATATCCCATGGAGGTCTGGATTTGGAAGGATGCTCAAAATCAAAGTGGAAAATCAAATTACAGGCTGATCCAATTTCAGTAGAAATGCTTGAAGACAAGGAAATGATGCTCAGTAGTGTGTGTGGCTTCCACGTGCCTGTATGACCTCCCTACAACGCCTGGGCATGCTCCTGATGAGGCGGCGGATGTTCTCCTGAGGGATCTCCTCCCAGACCTGGATTAAAGCATCCGCCAACTCCTCGACAGTCTATGGTGCAACGTGACGTTGATGGATGGAGCAAGACATGATGTCCCAGATGTCTTCAGTCGGATTCAGGACTGGGGAACGGCCGGGCCAGTCCATGGCTTCAATGCCTTCATCTTGCAGGAACTGCTGACACACTCCAGCCACATGAAGTCTGGCATTTTCCTGCATCAGGAGGAACCCAGGGTCAACCACACCAGCATATGGTCTCACAAGGGGTCTGAGGATCTCATCTCGGTACCTAATGGCAGTCAGGCTACCTCTGGCGAGCACATGGAGGGCTGTGCGCCCCTCCAAAGAAATGCCACCTCACACCATTACTGACCCACTGCCAAACCGGTCATGCTGAAGGATGTTGCAGGCAGCAGATCGCTCTCCACAGCGTCTCCAGACTCTGTCACGTCTGTCACATGTGCTCAGTATGAACCTGCTTTCATCTGTGAAGAGCACAGGGCACCAATCCTGGTGCTCTGTGGCAAATGCCAAGCGTCCTGCACGGAGTTGGGCTGTGAGCAAAACCCCATATGTGGATGTCTGGCACTCAGATCATCCTCATGGAGTCGGTTTCTAACCGTTTGTGCAGAGGTTTCCAACCGTTTGTGCAAACACATGGACATTGTGGCTTGCTGGAGGTCATTTCGCAGGGTTCTGGCAATGCTCCTCCTGTTCCTCCTTGCACAAAGGCTGAGGTAGCAGTCCTACTGCTGGGTTGTTGCACTCCTACGGCCCCCTCCATGTCTCCTGGTGTACTGGCCTGTCTCTTGGTAGCGCCTCCAGCCTCTGGACACTACGCTGACAGACACAGCAAACCATCTTGCCACAGCTTGCATTGATGTGCCATCCTGGATGAGCTGCACTACCTGAGCCACTTGTGTGGGTTGTAGAGTCTGTCTCATGCTACCATGAGTGTGAAAGCGCAGCCAACATTCAAAAGTGACCAAAACATCAGCCAGAAAGCATTGGTACTGAGATGTAGTCTGTGGTACCCACCTGCAGAACCACTCCTTTATTGAGTGTCTCTTGATAATTGCCAATAATTTCCATCTGTTGTCTATTCCATTTGCACAACAGCATGTGAAATTGATTGTCAATCAGTATTGCTTCCTAAGTGGACAGTTTGATTTCACAGAAGTTTGATTTACTTGGAGTTATATTCTGTTATTTAAGTGTTCCCTTTATTTTTTGAGCAGTGTACATTGTACAATGTTGAAACTTGTACTCTCGATCTCTAGCAATTATAAAAACTGTAAAATTTATTGTGAGTTCCCCATCACGGTCTCTTTCATCGTGTATGATAGAGACCACTTGGGTAATTTTTGGAAACTTTGTGCAATGGTCAAATTTCTACTCTCAATCTCTATATATTCTGTTATTAGAATTTTTTTATTGTGTTGCTCTTCTCATGGTCTCTTTAAGTATGTATCTGGGATGCTGATGTTGATTTTTTAGTCCGCACTTGGACATTGTGGAACATCAATGCATTAATATGCTCCACACACTTCTTCAGGTTGCAGCCTTACACAGAATAATAATATGAATAATGAAACATGCTCTATATATGCTGCTGGTTCGAAAATCTTACCCACATTTCCCTATATAAAGTGAAATTCATGATAATACCTCTGTTAGCATACGCCATATACTGCTGAATACGCAGCACCCCAGTAGGTTTACGGAACGCCTGTGTTCAAAATCTGTGACTGAGGGTGAAACCACTGGCCCTTCCCCTGTGTTACGTCTTTCCCAATCTGCTGTCCAGGAAGCAGGCGTTGATGCCTCTTGCCCACAACCTGCAGTTGTACATTTAGTAAGAACATTCAGCAATCATGTCCACTTTTTGGTCCCAGCGCAGTCTTCAGTTTTCCCTTGTCAGCATATACAGTATGTCTCTTCCCAAATTGTTAGTTAGATAGGGCATACATATTCATTAGCACTTTACATTGTCCGGTGCTGGACAAAGACCATTCCTGGCTTTTCCAGACTCCTAAATGATAATTGTGTCTCTTTAGTAAACTGTCGCTTCCCTTAAATTTTATAAATTTTTGTAAAAAAAATGGTGGTGAGGTACTGTCCAGTTTCTGTACATTTTAAGTAGGTCTAAGAGACTGGGTTAATACGCTCCACAGACCTATTCAGTCCGCAACCTTACACATATCGGAACATGGTCTTTGCCACGCTAAGGCCTTTACTTGTGCTCTGTTGCACTGCCTGTCACCTGAGTAATACACTCTGCAGACCTTGTCGCTCTCTGGGACATATCCTGTAATTAAATTGTTGTTGCTCAAAACCATGCAAAAGATTCTGCCAGGTTGGGTAGTTTCCAGAAGTGTGTAGGTTTGTCACTCCTGTCTCTTTCCCTTGAGGAGGCTGCTTCCAACAAAAAATGAAGCTTGTTCTTGTTCCTGACATGGGTTTCTGGCCTGACAGACTGACCACAATACAGGCCCTCGCTTGCATACACTGTATTCAGAATTTAATTGAAATGCTTTTGGTGTCTGGTAGAATCCAATTTTCTGACATTGATCATACAGCTCCCACAGGGAAAGACCTCCAAAATGTAGGAGTAAGAGCGCCACCTGAGGGCCCTTCCCAAACTCAGGTTAAATGGCACCTGCTGGCAAACCGAAAATGTGAAACGAGGGCCGCATAATGACATGGCAGTGGACGTGGTGATGGTGGCGAGTGTCCTGCCTTCATACACGTTGACACGGTGTGCAATTCACCATACAGCATAAACCACTTTCTGTCTTCCAAAATAAGCAGACTGTTCTCTGTAGTCTAACTTGTTTATTGGTGAAGAGTATAGAACATGCGGTAAAGCTATAAAGAATACAAACGACATGGGTAAGTATTGGGCAGATGATCACACAGCTAACACAATTACAGAAAATATTCATTGTGATGCAAACTTTACATAGAAACTGTTAGGGACGACGGAACGCACTAAATATAAAATAATAAAAAGTGCGTTCGCCGCCCGGAGTCCACCGTGCAGAGGTGTTAAACTGCTGTTATATAATGGCAGACGCACAATATGGCGGTATATCGCACATGGGTTGAACGTCACCTGGTGTGCACTGGGCGTACTCTGTTATATTCACAGAGTCGCCTTAAGGCATAAACATAAATGCCGAGCCTGTTGACCTCACAGGTCTCAGCGGTGTGCACGCACGGTATATGATCACAGGACTCAGGCCCAAGACACAGGGTCGGTGTCCGTCTAGACCTACCGTGCGTGCGGCGTCGCTACCACGGACGCCCACAAGTGCTGCTGACCGCAGCGCGGCAACTGACTCAGCTGCTATACGACAATACCCAGGAGGGGCGCACTGTCGGACGCTAGCTCTGTGTAGATGAGCACTGTGGCTTGTAGCATGCCACTGACTGGCGCTGACTCTAGGGCTAAGTTCCTATCCACACACGAAATATCAGAGGGAGGGGATCTTAATGAGTCATTCGCAGGTTCATGCATCCATCATCATTCCCACAGTAGTAATTAGAGACTACACTAGAGCATGGCGGACCTTTTATAGCCATGCAGGACCTTCCAGATCTCTGGGATGGACCAATCCGATCAGGAGAAGGACCTGAGCACGTGACTCCCGATCTCCAATGGGAGATTGTCTCGTGAGCATGCCCAGTAGCATGATGAGAAGACTTAGCCACTGGAGTGGCTTGCTGCAGGGCAGCCTGCGCTGCTATTGCCGATCCAGAGGTGGCAGCAACAACCAGTCCCACAGAGCTGGTCTGAGCAGAGCGCCTGCGACACTGAGATTGCTGTGCAGGCTCCTGAGCGGACTGAGAAGAATGGGAGACCTCAGGATGCAAGGCTCTGGATTCCTGCTGTGCAGCTGCAGGAACCCGACGCCTAACAGAAACACACAGGTCTCTAATTACATCTGCTGATCGCTTTGATCACCGCCCGGTCGCCAGTGCTCAAAGCATAGCAGCAAATTTGCTACATATGGGCGATCTGCCCATCGCCCATATGTAGCAGAGCCGATCGAGTTGTGCATGCTTCAAGACTCCTATGGAGGCTATTGAAGCATGCCAAAAGTTAAAAAAATGAAAAAAATAAAAAAACTTAAAACTTCAGATCACCCCCCTTTCGCCCCAATCAAAATAACACAATTAAAAAAAATTACACACACACATATTAGGTATTCCCGTGTTCATTCAGAATTGCCCAATCTATCAATAAAAAAAAGCATTAACCCGATCGCAAAATGGCATAGCGAGAAAAAAAATTAAAAACGGCAGAATTACATATTTTTGGTCGCCGCGACATTGCACTAAAATGCAATAACGAGCGATCAAAAGAACATGTTTGCACAAAAGTGGTATCATTAAAAATGTCAGCCCGGCATGCAAAAAATAAGCTCTCACCCGACCCCAGATCACGAAAAATGGAGACGCTACAGGTCTCAGAAAATTGCGCAGTTTTTTTTTCCTTTTAGCAAACTTTGGAATTTTTTTTCACCACTTAGATAAAAGAGAACATAGACATATTTGGTGTCTATGAACTCGTAATGACCTGGAGAATCATAGCATCTAGTGAACCTAGCAAAAAAGCCAAGCAAAAAACAAGTGTGGGATTGCACTTGTTTGCAATTTCACCGCACTTGGAATTTTTTTCCCATTTTCGAGTACACGACATGGTAAAACCAATGGTGTCATTTAAAAGTACAACTCATCCTGAAAAAAATAAGCCTTCACATGGCCATATTGACGGAAAAATAAAAAAGTTAAGGCTCTGGAAAGAAGGGGAGCGAAAAACGAAAACGAAAATTTGAAAAAAGCTCCGGAAGTAAAGGGGTTAAGATGCAGCTATAAATTCAGCCACCACTAGATGGTGCTAAGAAAACCAGCATGATACAAACATATTTGCCCTGTATTCAGAGGGCAGAACACTCCCCGCTTGGCTTTAACTAATGCCACTTCATTTTCCAGGTTTGGAGCGGTAAAGGCGTGCTTACAGTGGTGCCAACCTTTACAAGATGATGTTGACTTGTAAGACTGAGCCACATGAATTAAGCAAGCAATGGCACGAACAAGCGATTTCCAGGTTGAAAACCTGATGAAATGGTGGGATTTGAGGCGATTGTCTGAAGTCACCGTACTTAGAGCGGATACCTGAGGGCAGATTTCTTCATCTGCATCTGGATCTACCAGTTCAAAGGTGTGTCTGATTCTTCACTATAAGGCGTTGAACAGTATAGGAAATGCAGGTCCCGTAAACCAGGTTGTGTCCTTAAGGTGTCTTGATTCAACCGATCTAGTGGCGTGGTCCGCAGGATTGTGGTGTGTGGACACATAGCACCACTGTTTAGGACAAGTGGATCTCCTGATCCTTAGTACCCAATTGCTGACGTAAACATAAAAGCGTTGAGTTTCGTTGCAAATGTACAAAAGCACAACTTTGGTGTCTGAGTAGAACTCAACGTCCTTGATTTCCAGGTCAATATCTGTCGAGATAAGTTCAGCTAACTCTACTGCTAGCACAGCTGCACAGAGTTCCAGTCTGGGTATTGTGTGCTCCTGGACTGGCGCTAGTTTTGCCTGGCTCATAACAAGCCTTACATGGCATTGTTCCTTGATGTCAGTAGTTTTCAGATACACTACTGCTGCAATCGCTTTGGTTGAGGCATCACAGAAGACAGAGAGCCTTTGCGTCTTGACTTCTGTTGATGACACGGAAGCGTATGGTCATGTCATGTAAAGATCTGACAAGGCTTCTAAAGATTTCTTCCATCTTACCCACAAATCTCTCTTCTCCATGGGAAGAGGATCATCCCATTCAGACGTCTCTTTGGTGAGGTCACTCAACATCATTTTACCTTGGATAGTTACAGGGGTTACAAATCCTAGAGGATTTATCACGGACAGTACACCTCTATGTGTGAAAGTTTTTTCTTCTTCGCTGATCTGAAAGGTAAGTGCATCTCTCTTCAAATCCCAGAGCAAACCAAGGCTCCGTTGCATGGGAAGGGAGTCCATGTCTAAATCCAAGTCTTTTAGATTTGTTGAGTAATCTTGAGAGGGAAAGCTGCCATCATTTTTTGGCTGTTAGAAGCAATTTTGTGCAGCCTCAAATTGGACAAAGTGAGCATTTCTTGTGTCCTCTTTAGGAGACTAACTGCCGATTCATCTGTGGGTGTGGATTTCAAGAAAAACCTCAAATAGTTTCTATGTTCTTTTTTGACAAGGAAGCAATGAAACATCTGTTGTATGTCAGCCATGAATGCCACTGCATCTTTGCGGAAGCGATCAAGTACTCCTAAAAGTCTGTTATTGAGGTCTGGGCAAGACAAAAAGACATCGTTTAGCGAGATACCTTCATATCTGGCACTTGAGTCAAATACTACTCTTATCTGACCAGGTTTCTTAGGATGATACATGCCAAAAATGGGTAGATACCAACATTCCTCGGAATCTTGGAGTACAACTGCAATGAAGTATTTTCTCCATGAAGGCAAAGAAGTGCTCTCTCATTTCAGGTTCCTTCTGAAATTTGCGTTTGAGGGAGACAAATCGACCGTAGACAGGTTCTCTGTTGTTGGGTAAGCGTTGTCTCTGGGGTTTAAATGGCAGAGGAGCCATCCAACTCTTTCACTCATCTCTTACCATATCTCGATCCATGATGTCCAAAAACAGTCTGTCTTCTATGGACATTGCTACCTTGCTGTCTTCTCTTGTTATGTGGAAAACTGTGCACTCTATGTGATCTTGGTTGCCATCACATGTGTGGTCTTCACAGGAAGGATCAGCTAACGGACAAGGTAGAGGAGCATTGCGTGGCATTTCTTTTATCAGGAAGCTACTCTTACATGGCTGGAAGAGAGAAGGACGTCCATTTTCAAGAGTATTGGTAAGCATGCTGTCAACTAAGGCCGGCTTGTGTGCTCCTCCTAGGCAGACGTCTCCTATGATAACCCATCCAAGGTCGTGTCTCTGTGCGTACGGAGCGTTCCTGGAGCCATTTATACATTCTCTAGCCTTGTGGATTTGTAGTATATCTCTTCCCAGAAGTAGAGCTATTGGGGTTTCTGGATCCATCTCTGGTATCAGGAGGGCTATACGCTTTAGATGGGTGTGATGTGTTGCCACTTCCCGTGAAGGTATTTCTGACCTGTTGCCAGGAATCTGGTTGCACTCCAGGATGGATTGTAATGATAGGCAGGTCTGGCCATCTATGGACTCCACCTTGTATCTGGTAGCCTTTCTCCCCGCCGTCTCAACGGTACCTGAACACGTCCTCAGGGTGTAGGGAGAACCAGGGACTACTGTACAATGCTGAAGTTGTCAAAGAAGATGGACCGGGCTAGGGACCTGTTACTTTGGTCATCCAGGATTGCATATATCTTGAAGGCTTTGTCCTTGCGGCCTGCAGGATAGACTCGGACGAGGCAGATTTTTGAACAGGACCTTCCTCTTGTGAGTCCCCTACATATCTCCGTACATTTAGAGCTGACCTCAGGGGTGTCTTTGTCGGAGTCTTTCTGCTTCTCATCGTGCTCCTCTGCTTGTGACAACACTCGGGGAGTTGATCCAGGGTGCATGGCTGTATTGTGATCCGTGCTGCTGCATTCTGCACATTTCACGCTAGCTTCATAGTTCCTGGTGAAATGAGAGGTTGTGGCACAACATTTAAAGCAGATGTTGTTCTCCTTGAGGAAACCTTTGCGATCCTCTAAAGACTTCTCCCTGAAGACTCTGCATTTTAGCAGAGGATGTGGTTTCTTGTGTAGAGGACAATGTTTACTGACATCCAGCGGCTTGCTCTCGTCTGGAGGAGGTTTATTCACATTGTGAGGAGGGCCTGTGGAAACAATGTTAGTTTTGTGGACTGCCACGGGTGTCCTACTGGGTTTGACACCAGGGGCAGTGGAACATGACAGAGTAAAGTCAAAACTAGGGTCATTTCTAATCCTAGATTGCTTGGTGACAAAATCAACAAATACAATGAAAGGAGGGAATGATACATTATGATTTTGTTTATACCGTAAACCACATGTAATCCACTTTTCTTGTAGGTTGTAAGCAAGTTTCTGTACTATCGGATAGACACCCATAGCGGTGTCTAAGAATGCCAAACCGGGCAAATCTCCTTCCTCCTGGGCAATCTGTAACTCAATCAATAAATCACTCAAATCTCTAAGCTTTTGATAACCTTTAGGTCCTATCTTAGGAAAATCATCAAGTCTTTTATATAAAGCATTCTCTATGACTTCTACTGTCCCATAGCATTCATCAAGTCTTTCCCACACTTCACGTAGACCTGTGCTGGGATGCTTTACATTAATGTCTCTCAGTCTTTTGGCATGTTCGACCAACTCACTTCTGAGCCACTTTACTAGGAGATCTAACTCCTCACTACAAGAAAGATCCAGACCATGAATGGCATTCCGGAACGATGCTCGCCATGACCTATTGTTCTCGGGTTTGTCAGTGAACTTTACAAGTCCTTTTGTAACCAGTTCTCGGCAGGCAAAGAACTTTGCAAAGTCCATGGAGGCTCTGTCAGTGCTGGTATGAGCCAGTGTATTATAGTCATTAGAGTTGAGCGAAACGAGTCAAAAAAATTCAAAAGTCGCCGACTTTTGGCAAAGTCGGGTTTCATGAAATGAAACCCGACCCTAGGATGAGGTCGGCCACGAGGTCGGCGACTTACGCGCCAAAGTCGCGTTTCAAAAGTTTGTTTTGCGCTCTTTTTCAGCCAATCAGGATCCACGGACACTGTGGGCAACGTGATGACATAGGCACGGGTCACCACCATCTTTCAGAAGGGCATGCAAGTGATTGGCTTGCTTTGGTGGGCGTCACAGGGGGTATAAAAGGGCGTGCACGCCGACCGCCATCTTACTTCTGCCGATCTTAGTATAGGGAGAGGTTGCTGCTGATTCTGTAGGGAGAGCGTTAGGCAGGGAAGAAGACAAAAAAACTGCTTCTGCTGCTAGCGATTTGGCCTGCACAACACACCAGTCACTGTGTGTGCAGTGCAAGGGGAGGCTATATAGTGGTGTATCAGTGGTGTTGGTTGTTGGGCTGCCTTCTAAGGCTTCCTGACATTCCTGCATTGCTGTTTACCCACTGCTCCGCAAACTGCTTTTTTAAAAGCAATCCCAATTTTTTTTTTTTGTCCTGCTGAGAAGACAAAAAAACTGCTTCTGCTGCTAGCAATTTGGCCTGCACAACACACCAGTCACTGTGTGTGCAGTGCAAGGGGAGGCTATATAGTGGTGTATCAGTGGTGTTGGTTGTTGGGCTGCCTTCTAAGGCTTCCTGACATTCCTGCATTGCTGTTTACCCACTGCTCCGCAAACTGCTTTTTTAAAAGCAATCCAATCTCCCTTATCCTCTAGTCACTTTTGTCACAGCTGTGCCATCAATCCTGTCACATAGCGCTCAGATATTCATTGGGCCTCACACAATCCAAAAGTGTCCAGTGTCCAAAAGTGTGTGCAGAGATTCAAAATCTCCCTTATCCTCTAGTCACTTTGGTCACAGCTGTGCCATCGAGCCTGTCACATAGCGCTCAGATATCAGTGGGCCTCACACAATCCAAAAGTGTCCATCCAGTGTCCAAAAGTGTGTGCAGAGATTCAAAATCTCCCTTATCCTCTAGTCACTTTGGTCACAGCTGTGCCATCGAGCCTGTCACATGGCGCTCAGATATCAGTGGGCCTCACACAATCCAAAAGTGTCCATCCAGTGTCCAAAAGTGTGTGCAGAGATTCAAAATCTCCCTTATCCTCTAGTCACTTTGGTCACAGCTGTGCCATCGAGCCTGTCACATAGCGCTCAGATATCAGTGGGCCTCACACAATCCAAAAGTGTCCATCCAGTGTCCAAAAGTGTGTGCAGAGATTCAAAATCTCCCTTATCCTCTAGTCACTTTGGTCACAGCTGTGCCATCGAGCCTGTCACATAGCGCTCAGATATCAGTGGGCCTCACACAATCCAAAAGTGTCCATCCA
This sequence comes from Dendrobates tinctorius, assembly GCF_039654945.1. Lineage (NCBI taxonomy): Eukaryota > Metazoa > Chordata > Amphibia > Anura > Dendrobatidae > Dendrobates > Dendrobates tinctorius. Next base: position 60,431,006 of record NW_027361728.1, read on the forward strand.
GTGTCCAAAAGTGTGTGCAGAGATTCAAAATCTCCCTTATCCTCTAGTCACTTTGGTCACAGCTGTGCCATCGAGCCTGTCACATAGCGCTCAGATATCAGTGGGCCTCACACAATCCAAAAGTGTCCATCCAGTGTCCAAAAGTGTGTGCAGAGATTCAAAATCTCCCTTATCCTCTAGTCACTTTTGTCACAGCTGTGCCATCGAGCCTGTCACATAGCGCTCAGATATTCATTGGGCCTCACACAATCCAAAAGTGTCCAGTGTCCAAAAGTGTGTACAGAGATTCAAAATCTCCCTTATCCTCTAGTCACTTTGGTCACAGCTGTGCCATCGAGCCTGTCACATAGCGCTCAGATATCAGTGGGCCTCACACAATCCAAAAGTGTCCAGTGTCCACAAGTGTCTGCAGAAATTCAAAATCTCCCCTGTCCTATAGACACCTTGTACCTTGTTTTACATTACTATATGGTTTGTTGGATTTTGTCTACATTTCTACCAAAAATGAGGAAGGCTGGTGGAAGAGGCCGTGGAATTGGGTGGGGGTTGGCAGCTGGTAATGATGGTGTTGGTGGTGGATCTGATGGTAGTGGCAAGAGCAAAATAGGACCGAATGCAGGAGGTGCTGACCCTGCGTCATCGTCTGGCTACATAAGGCCTCGAACGCTTAGTTTTCTAGGAGTTGGCAAACCGCTTTTAAAGCCAGAGCATCAGGAAAAAGTTTTGTCTTACATTGCTGACTCAGCCTCCAGCTCTATCGCCTCCTCTTCTTCAGTTGTAAAAAGTAAAAGCACTGAGTCGTCATTGGAGGCTCATGTTCATGAGCCACACCTTTCCTTGTGTCCTGCACCCCAACCAAGATTGAAGGATGACGCAGGCCATACTACTGATTACTCCATGGAGCTGTTTTCACATACCATGCCTGGATTATCAAGTGAAATGGTGAATTACCCAGGCCAAGATGAATCTGACATGGAGTGCACTGATGCACAGCCGCTGATGGATGATTCTGCTGGTACATTCACTCAGAGCACTACATTGTCCTCGCAGTGTACAGAGCCAGATTATGACCCTGATGAGACTCAGGTGCCCCTTCCCGCACACTATACCACCATACACGGTGACACAGAGGAAGGTGCACATGACATAGAAGAGGAGGTGATGGATGACCCAGTTGTTGACCCAGATTGGCATCCATTGGGGGAAGAGGGTGCTGCTTCCAATAGCTCAGATGAGGAGCATCCACAGCAGACATCGACATCGCAACAGCTGTTATCTGGCAGGCCCGGAGCACTCCAAAGACAGGTTCCAAACATCAAAAGAGTTGCTGGACAGCTTGTCCAGAGGGTCAAAAGATCACAGCGTGCTAGGCCGCAAAATGTCTGCCAAAGTAGGAAGAGTGCAGTGTGGCACTTTTTTGAACAAAATCCTCATGATCAGGCCAAGGTTATCTGTAAGAAGTGCGCAAAGACCTTTAGCCGAGGGAAAAATCTGAAAAATTTGAATACCAGTTGCATGCTTAGACATTTAACCAGCATGCACTTGCAAGCGTGGACACAACACCAAACCTCAAGTGCCACATGTGCAACTGATCACAACGAAGGTAGTCAGCAACGCTACATTGTTTCCCCCACTGTAAGCCCACCGGTTAGCACAGCAGCAAATGTTGAGGTGTCGTTGCAAGACCACAGCCTAGAATCAGTCTTTCGTTGATATAACAGTGGGATTCCCTGACAATCCCACTGTTATATCAACGAAAGACTGATTCTAGGCCATCAGAAAGAACACCAACTCCATCACCATCATCAACCCTCTCTCAGTCCGCCCTGTCCACCGCTACTTCCACCATATGCAGCTCTCAAGTCCAGCTCACCCTCCCAGACACTATGAGTAGGTCAAGAAAGTACTCAGTCTCTCATCCGCGTACACTGGGTTTGAACGCCCACATTGCCAAACTAATCTCGTTAGAGATGATGCCCTTTCGGTTGGTGGAAAGCACAGCTTTCCGCGAACTCATGGCCTATGCAGTACCACGCTATGACCTACCCTGTCGCCACTTCTTCTCTCGTAAAGCCATCCCAGCCCTCCACCATCATGTGAAAGACCGCATTGTCCATGCACTCAAGCAGTCAGTGAGCGGAAAGGTGCACTTCACAACTGATGCATGGTCCAGTCGGCATGGCCAGGGCCGTTACGTGTCCATCACTGCGCACTGGGTTAATGTGGTGGATGCAGGGTCCACAGGGGACAGCGGTGGTGGGACAGTGCTTCCTAGCCCACGGTATAGGAAACAGTTGGCTGTAGGCGTTCGACCCTCCTCCTCCTCCTCCTCCTCCAGAAGCGAAAGCTCGTCCACAGAGCGCAGTCGTACGAGCACTCCATCTGCAGCTGCCACTGTTGCACACTAGGTGTCCCCCTATCGAGCAGCTAGTGGAAAGCGTCAGCAGGCTGTGTTGCAGATGATGTGTTTGGGCGACAGACACACCGCCGAGGTGCTGGCCGAGTACTTGAAGCGACAAACTGAGTCATGGCTGGGCAGTGTACATCTTGAGGCAGGCAAGGTAGTTAGTGATAACGGCCATAATTTTGTGGCAGCCATAGCCCTTTCAAAACTCAGCCACATACCTTGCTTGGCTCACACCTTGAACCTGGTGGTGCAGTGCTTCCTCAAAAATTATCCGGAGTTAACAACCCTGCTCCAGAAGGTGCGAAGACTGTGCGCGCACATCCGCCGGTCGCCTGTACACTCCGTTCGTATGCAGAAGCTGCAGCGATTGCTCCACCTTCCCAACCACCGCCTCATTATCGACATTGCAACAAGGTGGAACTCTACCCTGCACATGGTGGAGCGGCTGTGCGAGCAGAGGCAGGCCATAATGCATTTGTGGGAGGATACACGGCCAGGCACTTTGAGAGCAGACATGGAGTTGACAGGTGTGCAGTGGTCGAAGCTGAAAGACCTTTGTAAAGTCCTTCAGTGTTTTGAGGAATGCACACGGCTGGTAAGCGCAGACGACGCCATCCTAAGCATGAGCATCCCACTTATGCGTCTGCTCATGCAAACTTTGACGCACCTTAAGGAGCAGGCGTCTGCAGCCAATGTTGATGAGGAGGAAGAGGAGGAGGGAATCCTTGATGACATTCAGCCATTGTCTGCTCAGGGACCTCTCCTGGACGAGGTGGAGGAAGAAGAGGAGGAGGAGGATGATGATGGGGATGATTACTTAGGGGAGGAGGATGCATCTCGTGGGCAAGTGAAAATGTTGGCGTGGCAAGGTCTGGAACAGGGTTTGTGCGTGACTGGAGGGATGTGGATTTGCCAGAAAGTGCTCCTCCACCCAGCACTCGCAGTGCATCATTGACACCGGGAACATTGGCCCACATGTCAGATTATGCCTTGCGGATCCTAAAAAGGGACCCCCGCATTGCCAAAATGATGAACGATGACGACTACTGGTTGGCCAGCATCCTGGATCCACGCTATAAAGGCAAATTACAAAACATCATGCCACAGGAGAACCTTGACATAATATTGGCTAATAAACAAGCAACTCTGGTAAATCGGTTGCTTGAGGCATTCCCAGCACACAGCAGCGGTGATAGTTCTCACACGAGCCGTACGGGCCGGGGGCAGCTTGGCAGAGGTGTTCGTGGTGCACACAGCAGAAGTGGCGTTGGAGACAGGGGTTTCATGACAATGTTGTGGACTGATTTTTCAAATACCGCTCACACAACTGGTAATACTGCATCGATGGAAAGTGACAGGAGACAGCAGTTGTCAACTATGGTTACAAACTACTTTTCCTCCCATATCGATGTTCTCCCACACAGGTCATTCCCCTTTGACTATTGGGCCGCTAAACTGGACACCTGGCCTGATTTGGCCCAATATGCCTTACAGGAGCTCGCTTGCCCAGCTGCAAGTGTGCTATCGGAAAGAGTCTTCAGTGCAGCTGGATCAATCCTGACAGAAAAAAGGACCCGTCTGTCAACCCAAAATGTGGATGATCTAACCTTCATTAAAATGAACCACGCATGGGTTTCCAAGGATTTTGTCCCACCTTCCCCTGATGACACATAGGGTGACAGAAAAATGGCTTGCTTTGGTCCACCTCTTCCTGGTACTTCACCTATTTCGCCTTTTGCATCAGCTGAATGTCCAACATCAACATATGCCACTTTTTAAAACTCCCTAACTGTGCTGCCTCCCCCCCATGGCCGGGGTCACCACCTAGCGCACGACACCGTGCGAGTGCCGTTGCCCTGGACAGGTGGGTAGGCCGACTCTTGGGTGCGGGCACTGGCACAGGGTCCCTCATAGTGCAATCAAGTGTCTCTGACGGTGGTGGTGCACACCCACCGTCAGACACACCGCTGTACTATGAGGGGCCCAGTGCCAGTACCGACGCCCACGAGTGGGCCCCCCTTGCTTGGGCAGGGCCCCAGCATTTGCAATCTTTACCTCTCCCTGCTCCTCCGCTGTGTAATCTGGGCCGCCAAATCCATACTGTGCCTGACACCGTCTGAGCCTGCCTCCTGATGTATAGACATATATTTTGAATGTGTACGCTATCCATACATGTTATCCGGGGATACGGTACCCTTTCTAACCTTTGTGCAATCACGTGCAATCCATACTGGGCCTAACACCGTCTGAGCCTGCCTCCTGAGACATATATTTTGAATGTGTACGCTATCCATACATGTTATCCGGGGATACGGTACCCTTTCTAACCTTTGTGCAATCACGTGCAATCCATACTGGGCCTAACACCGTCTGAGCCTGCCTCCTGAGACATATCTTTTGAATGTGTACGCTATCCATACATGTTATCCGGGGAAACGGTACCCTTTCTAACCTTTGTGCAATCACGTGCAATCCATACTGGGCCTAACACCGTCTGAGCCTGCCTCCTGAGACATATATTTTGAATGTGTACGCTATCCATACATGTTATCCGGGGATACGGTACCCTTTCTAACCTTTGTGCAATCACATGCAATTCATACTGGGCCTAACACCGTCTGAGCCTGCCTCCTGAGACATATATTTTGAATGTGTACGCTATCTATACATGTTATCTGGGGATACGGTACCCTTTCTAACCTTTGTGCAATCACGTGCAATCCATACTGGGCCTAACACCGTCTGAGCCTGCCTCCTGAGACATATATTTTGAATGTGTACGCTATCCATACATGTTATCTGGGGATACGGTACCCTTTCTAACCTTTGTGCAATCACGTGCAATCCATACTGGGCCTAACACCGTCTGAGCCTGCCTCCTGAGACATATATTTTGAATGTGTACGCTATCCATACATGTTATCCGGGGATACGGTACCCTTTCTAACCTTTGTGCAATCACGTGCAATCCATACTGGGCCTAACACCGTCTGAGCCTGCCTCCTGATGTATAGACATATATTTTGAATGTGTACGCTATCCATACATGTTATCTGGGGATACGGTACCCTTTCTAACCTTTGTGCAATCACGTGCAATCCATACTGGGCCTAACACCGTCTGAGCCTGCATCCTGAGACATATATTTTGAATGTGTACGCTATCCATACATGTTATCTGGGGATACGGTACCCTTTCTAACCTTTGTGCAATCACGTGCAATCCATACTGGGCCTAACACTGTCTGAGCCTGCCTCCTGAGACATATATTTTGAATGTGTACGCTATCCATACATGTTATCCGGGGATACGGTACCCTTTCTAACCTTTGTGCAATCACGTGCAATCCATACTGGGCCTAACACCGTCTGAGCCTGCCTCCTGAGACATATATTTTGAATGTGTACGCTATCCATACATGTTATCTGGGGATACGGTACCCTTTCTAACCTTTGTGCAATCACGTGCAATCCATACTGGGCCTAACACCGTCTGAGCCTGCCTCCTGAGACATATATTTTGAATGTGTACGCTATCCATACATGTTATCTGGGGATACGGTACCCTTTCTAACCTTTGTGCAATCACGTGCAATCCATACTGGGCCTAACACCGTCTGAGAATGATAGATGGGGCCCACCATACACTGGAACATTCCAAAGGTGGACATCAGACACTGGAGCAGCATTTACAGGGCCCATTATACACTAGAGCATTAGAAATGGGGCCCATTATGTTTGGAGCATTATTTGGGCCCATAAGACAGTAGAGCTTCATCCATGGGGACCAACATATACTGTAGCATTATGTGTAGCTCATCATATACTGTTTCAAACATTATATGGGACCAATGATTCTGTATGGAGAAATAGATGGGCCTCGTCATGAGATGTAAAAAGTGAGGTATTTTTCATTGTACTATACCGCTATTTCTCTGCCGTATCGGAGCATTATGAGTTGTGGTATGTGTTAAAGGGGCGCTCTTTTGCCCAGGGCACATGAAAACCTGGAGCCAGCCCTCCCCCCCCACAGTCTGTAGCCAAATAACCCCCATTTTTCAGTGCGTAACTTGTATTATGAAGTTAATTAAGGTTGACAAGCTTAAGTAAGAAGAATTGATGCTTTTGGCATTCAAATGGGCACTGTTGGTGTGTTTCCTGTCCTCCTCTCACTGCCGACTTTTATTCCCCATTGACTTACATTGGGTTTCGTGTTTCGGGACGACCCCAACTTTTCCCTATAATCGGACGATCTTGCTCGACCCGACTTTTGGAAAAGTCGGGTTTCACGAAACGAAATGCGACCCTAAAAAACCAAAAGTCGCTCAACTCTAATAGTCATGTCTAGTGTGTGGTGTATCACCATACCTGTAAGACGCTTCTGACTCCGGATAGTCTGTGCAGTACCTTCTCGGTGAAGAAGGTGGCTCTTTAAAGCGGGATGGGAGCTGTACCTTCTTCTCAGTGGATCGGTAGCTGTGGTCGTCATCTCTGTGCTGGACGTCTCCTCGTCTATGGTCGGGAAGTTTGGGATTGGATCACTGGTAATTGGCATAGGCTGATCGATATGATGCATCAGGGCTGTCATCCACGATGGAATGTTGACTGACGTACTCTGTGACGTGCTGCGCTGGATCTTGCTGCTCTAGATCTGGTCCGAGAATGCTACTGTGTCTCTCATAATCAGGATCTTTCATAGCTTCCAGATACTCTGCTTTAGCTATTGCAGCTGCTGTCTCTTTGTCTGCCGCAAGTTTTTCTAGCTCTGCTTGCAAAAGTGCAGTTTCCACTTCTCTCTTTGCCTGCAAGCGTGAGGTTTCCGCTTCTCTCTCTGCCTGCAAACGTGCAGTTTCCGCTTCTCTCTCTGCCTGCAAGCGTGCTGTTTCCGCCTCTCTCTCTGCCTGCAAGCGTACGATTTCGGCCTCTCTCTGCCTCATGTTCTGCTTGTCTCAGCTTTAGATGTATCTCTCATTCGGCGAAGGAGGATCTTGCTTTGGCTGCTTCGGCCTCGGCACGAGCGACAGCAGCGTGCTCTGCTATTGACGACCGGCCAGAACTTGCTCGTGACCTTGATTTCAATGAGGATGTGCTGTTTCGAGACATTGTGCGCTTAGCTGCGTATTGCTGAGTATACTGGCGGGAAACAGTTTATGTGCGGCGGCTTCCATGTGGTGGGAATGATGAAGTGCTTGATGGCGGGCTGCACTCTTGGTACTTGTGACTGTATGGCGGCCGCTGCAGTGACTGTATGGTGGCCTTTGCAGTATCCGCAGGCAGTGCGGTGTGGGTACAAGTGGCTCCTTAAGCTATATTCACTATTGCAGGCATCTAACATATGTTTTACTGGGCCCTGCACTTGTCCCCTGTGGCTGTATGGTGGCTGCTGTAGTACCCATATGCGGAGCAGTCTGGGTGATAGTGGTCCCTTACAGCCTGAATTCACTATTGCAGGTGTCTAGCATCTGTTTTACTGTTCTGCCTTCATACACGTTGACACGTTGTGCAACTGAGCATACAGCATAAACCACTTTCTATCTTCCAAAATAAGCAGACCATTCTCTGTAGTCTAACTTTTTTATTGGTGAAGAGTATAGAACATGTGGTAAAACTATTAAGAACACAAACGACATGGGTAAGTATTGGGCAGATGATCACACAGCTAACACAATTACAGAAAGTATTCAGTGTGTTGCAAACTTTACATATAAACACGCAGGTGTCTAATTACATCTGCTGAGCTCTGGTTGCCATACAGTTAATAACCTCTCTGAACATCACTGCATTGCAAGAAAAGATGTTAATCTTACCAGATATGCCTTACCCAGATAAAGAACTCAAGTAGGGAGTTACAGGAGGACAGATAAACATGTGTGCCCTTATGAAATACACAGAATAAAATGGCATCATCTTCATCCCAGAATACATTGATTCATTCCCACAATGCATTGCTTCTGTTAGGCTGGTTTCACATTAGCGCATTTTCAGCGCGCGCACGGCCGGGGGTAGCTCCGCCCCCGAGCCGGCTCTCTGCCCGGCGTGCCCGCCCCTTGCTTGTAGCGCCGCCTACTAGCGGACAGCGGCGCCTGCGATCGACGCACCCTATCTTTAGCATAGGGTGCGCAGATCGTGCGCAGGCCGTGCGCTAGTTGCGCTTTGACCTGCGCTGCGCACTTTTGACGGTGCGCCGTGCGCGCCAAAATCCGAAAAGTTTGATTTTGGCGCGCACGGCGCACCGTCAAAAGTGCGCAGCGCAGGTCAAAGCGCAACTAGCCCACGACCTGCGCACGATCTGCGCACCCTATGCTAAAGATAGGGTGCGCCGATCGCAGGCGCCGCTGTCCGCTAGTAGGCGGCGCTACAAGCAAGGGGTGGGCACGCCGGGCAGAGAGCCGGCTCGGGGGCGGAGCTACCCCCGGCCGTGCGCGCGCTGAAAATGCGCTAATGTGAAACCAGCCTTAAAGACACAGGATGTAAATGCTATTTAAGACGCAACTATAAATTCAGCCACCACTAGCACAAAACCAGAATGATACAAACATATTTGCCCTGTGTTCAGAGGGCAGAACAGCGGGCGAAGCCCAACATTCAAATGGGCATGTTTTAGCTGGCATTGTAAAGTGCTGGGGAATATGTATTCCACTATCTAGCTAACAATTTTGAACACATGATAACGAACATAAACTGTCCAAGTGTAGCCCATAATGTTTACAAATGTTCGATGTGTCCTCCTTTTGTCACATGACACACATCTATGCGGTAATCCAGTTCGACCCAAACACACTGCAGCATGTCCTCATCAATGGTCTTTAGAGTTCTACTGTCCCAGAGCTCATTCAGTGCTGTTGGCAAGAGCGGCTATTAAACAATATCTTTGAAGTACCCCCAAAGGAAGAAGACACACACAGTCAGATCAGGACACCTGGGGGGCCATCTGAAGAGTCAATACCAGTACAGTGCTCAGTCCCAGGGCCATACCATCAATAATAGCAGACCACGCAGCTGCTATGGGGCCCGGACAGGTGAGGGGGCCCGGATGGGTGAGGGGGCCCGCGACAGCTGCTGCGGTTTGGCAGCTACGCTGTGCTGACACAGTACTATCTCCTTTAATTAAATGTAAGCACCGGCCGCCAGCCGCTGTATACCCCCTTGAAGCTCCCCTTTCCTTGTTTCCTGGTCAGCAGTTGGCTGAAGTCTCTGGCTGGATTTGCATAAGAACGCCACGCCTCCTGGCAGCCAGAGAGCACCACACGTGCATTGCAGGAAGCAGAAAGCAGAAAACATTCATGAGCCTCTCTCAGTCAAGACGGTGAGCCCGGCTGGGGGTGGATTTTTTTTGTTAAATGTGTCCCCTCACTGTGCTGGCAGCCTGGCACTTTACATTTACAATGGCTTTGGCTGCACTTTGCACCTTTGGGAGGGGGGCCCGCCTGCACGCACTGTGGAGGGTGGAGGGGGCACTGCATGCACTGCAGGTGTGTGTGTGTGTATATATATATATATATATATACATACACACCACCGAGCCACCAATGATTTATTCTGCCTTGCTAAATGTCTGTGTTATATATATTGACAATCAATCAGCTACTTTTGGCCAATAGCTGATAGCCCATTTTGGCATTTCTTATGCTCACAGGGTGATCAGTATAGATTGTTTTGTGTGCATAGATTATTATTGTTCTCAGCAGCACATACTGGTTACAAAGAAGGATGTGTTACTGAGTGGGATTATTTTTACGCCAGATTGAAAATCATTTTAGTGCAGTATATATGAGTTCCTGGACAGTACTTGGGCCCCTGTGCAGTATATATGGGCTCCTGGACAGTATTTGGGCCCCTGTGCAGTATATGGGCTCCTGGACAGTATTTGGGCCCCTGTGCAGTATAATAATAATAATAATAATAATCTTTATTTATATAGCGCCAACATATTCCGCAGCGCTTTACAGTTTAACAGTTTCAAAACACAAGTCATAAGTAACAACGCTAACAATACAATAATTAAAGCAAAATAAGACGAAATAAGACGACCCTGCTCGTGAGAGCGTACAATCTACAATGAGGTGAGGGAGATACAGAGTACAGGTGTGTATTTACAATGGTGTATTTGGGCTCCTAGACAGTATTTGGCCCCTGTGCAGTATATATGAGTTCCTGGACAGTATTTGGGCCCCTATACAGTATATATGGGCTCCTGGACATTATTTGGGCCCCTGTGCAGTATATATGAGTTTCTGGACAGTATTTGGGCCCCTGTGCAGTATATATGAGTTTCTGGACAGTATTTGAGCCCCTGTGAAGTATATATGGGCTCCTGGACAGTATTTGGGCCCCTGTGCAGTATATATGAGCTCCAGGACAGTATTTGGGCCCCTGTGCAGTATATATGAGCTCCAGGACAGTATTTCGGCCCCTGTGCAGTATATATGGGCTCCTGGACAGTATTTGGGCCCCTGTGCAGTATATATGAGTTCCTGGGCAGTATTTGGGCCCCTATACAGTATATATGGGCTCCTGGACATTATTTGGGCCCCTGTGCAGTATATATGAGTTCCTGGACAGTACTTGGGCCCCTGTGCAGTACATATGAGCTCCTGGACAGTATTTGGGCCCCTGTGCAGTATATATGGGCTCATGGACAGTATTTGGGCCCCTGTGTGGTATATATGAGTTCCTGGACAGTATTTGGGCCCCTTTGCAGTATATATGGGCTCCTGGACAGTATTTGGGCCCCTGTGCAGTATATATGAGTTCCTGGACAGTATTTGGGCCCCTGTGCAGTATATATGAGCTCCTGGACAGTATTTGGGCCCCTATGCAGTGTATATGGGCTCCTGGACAGTATTTTGGCCCCTGTGCAGTATATATGGGCTCCTGGACAGTTTTTGGGCCCCTGTGCAGTATATATGAGCTCCTGGACAGTATTTGGGCCCCTGTGCAATATATATGAGCTCCAGGACAGCATTTGGGCCCCTGTGCAGTATATATGAGCTCCAGGACAGTATTTCGGCCCCTGTGCAGTATATATGGGCTCCTGGACAGTATTTGGGCCCCTGTGCAGTATATATGAGTTCCTGGGCAGTATTTGGGCCCCTATACAGTATATATGGGCTCCTGGACATTATTTGGGCCCCTGTGCAGTATATATGAGTTCCTGGACAGTACTTGGGCCCCTGTGCAGTACATATGAGCTCCTGGACAGTATTTGGGCCCCTGTGCAGTATATATGGGCTCATGGACAGTATTTGGGCCCCTGTGTGGTATATATGAGTTCCTGGACAGTATTTGGGCCCCTTTGCAGTATATATGGGCTCCTGGACAGTATTTGGGCCCCTGTGCAGTATATATGAGTTCCTGGACAGTATTTGGGCCCCTGTGCAGTATATATGAGCTCCTGGACAGTATTTGGGCCCCTATGCAGTGTATATGGGCTCCTGGACAGTATTTTGGCCCCTGTGCAGTATATATGGGCTCCTGGACAGTTTTTGGGCCCCTGTGCAGTATATATGAGCTCCCTGACAGTATTTGGGCCCCTGTGCAGTATATATGAGTTCCTAGACAGTATTTGGGCCCCTTTGCAGTATATATGGGCTCCTGGACAGTATTTGGGCCCCTGTGCAGTATATATGAGTTCCTGGACAGTATTTGGGCCCCTGTGCAGTATACTGTATATGAGCTCCTGGACAGTATTTGGGCCCCTGTGCAGGGTATATGGACTCCTGGTCAGTATTTTAGCCCCTGTGCAGTATATATGGGCTCCTGGACAGTATTTGGGCCCCTGTGCAGTATATATGAGCTCCCGGACAGTATTTTGGCCCCTGTGAAGTATATATGAGTTGCTGGACAGTACTTGGGGCCCCTGTGCAGTATATATGAGCTCCTTCCATTTTGACTTTTACAAGGAATATATCAAATTGGATGTAAGTGTTTTACTTTTTCTTTTACTCAAATGAGAAAAAAGTCAAAGACTAGCTATAAAATTAATTGTTTGACCCATAACATGCATGCCTGGAGTTAATAGCATCTGTTGATTTTTTTTTCTTTTTTTTTTTTTTTCTCAGGGGGGGGGGGCATTCAGACTTTTGCTATGGGGCCCCATGATTTCTATGTACGCCCCTGCTCAGTCCACTGGTTTGAGAGTTCCTTGTTGTAATAGCGATGCACCTCTGAATGCCAGAGGGTTGGATCTCAGTCTTGTTGGAAAATGAAGTTTATTAAATCAACTAGTAGAATACCTGCGGCTTCGCTTGCGGAAAATAACTTGTTGGTTATGGTAGCTAAAGTAAAATTTTCTCCCTGAAATTGACATTTTCAGAGTGCTACAGTAAATTTTGTTTTCTACTTTAAATTTTTATTATTTTGGCATTTTACTAATTTGTCATAACATTGATGAGAACAACAACTTTTTTTTAATTTCAATATTTTTATTGATTTTACGTATTCAATACATATTATGTAGTGTAAACTATCACAACTATTTTTTGAACTATTATTATCAAAAACGAAAATTTATGCACCTAAAATGTGGTTAGAAGATCCATGTCTGATCATTATTTAGTAGGCATAAAAGTCCATAGCTGATATTTTTTTATTGGTTAGCCTAGCAGTCTTGGAATCAGTCTGTGTTAGATTAAAGTGATAGCCATCTTGGCCATTCCAAAATATTATCGGATATTGCAGAGCATCATATGATCTATGTGTTTCTGCAATAAATTGAGGATTGTTGCTTCGTCGCTGAATAATTATATCTCTGCTTTGAAAGTCTTGTCCAACCATTACAATACCTACTTCGTTAACAGTGGGAAAATTAAATCGCCTTTCATGCTCGCTAACCGGTGTCTTGTCTGCTCTTATTACAACTTGATATTCATCACTTGGCATTCTTTCTAAGCCTATTTTGAAAAGGTTAACTAACTAATTGTGCTGATCTCTTTTTTTTCTCTCAAGTATAGATTCACAACTAGTGTTGAGAGACTTTTGGTTTTTTGGGTCGAGTTTCGTTTCATGAAACCCGACTTTTCCAAAAGTCGGGTCGAACAAAATTGGCCGACTATAGGGAAAAGTCGGGGTCGTCCCGAAACACGAAACCCAATGTAAGTCAATGGAGAATTAAAGTCGGCAGTGAGGAGGACAGGATACACACCAACAGTGCCCATTTGAATGCCAAAAGCATCAATTCTTGTTACTGAAGCTTGTCAACCTTAATTAACTTCATAATACTAGTTATGCACTGAAAAATGGGGGTTATTTGGCTACAGTTGTGGGGGGGGAGGGCTGGCTCCAGGTTTTTGTGGGACCAGGGCCAAAGAGCGCCCCTTTAACACATACCACAACTCATGATGCTCCGATACGGCAGAGAATTAGCAGTATAGTACAATGAAAAATACTTCACTTCTTACATCTCATGACTGATATCCATTTTAAATTCTCCACTACCTCCAAAAACGGACAGTATATAACTCCATACAGTATTATGGCCAGTGCTTAGTGCGCTATACAGAGTAATGAGGCCCATATATTTCTCCATACGGAATCATTATTCCCATATAATGTTTCAAACCGTATATGATGAGCTCCACATAATGCTACAGTATATGTTGGTCCCAATGGATGAAGCTCCACTGTCTTATGGGCCCAAATAATGCTCCATATATAATGGGCCCCATTTCTACTGCTCTAGTGTATAATGGGCCCTGTAAATGCTGCTCCAGTGTCTGATGTCCACCTTTGGAATGCTCCAGTGTATGGTGGGCCCCATATATCATTCACCAGAGTATAGTGCTCCCCAAAAATTGCTGTCCCAACATTGAAAACTATTACATAAGTCTCCTTGCTAGGAAATCCCTGCACTACTCTGAACTCCTTGTCGTCCCCATCTTCCATCTCACTGCACTTGGCTGTTTAGGCCCTCCCACCGGCAGAGACACTTTTGCGTACTATGCGGTGCCCTGTGCCAGTGCCATCGCCCATGAGTATGCCCCCCCACCTGCTCAAGGAACCTGCACTTTCATCTGCACCTTCCTCTTTGTCACCGTGTAAGGTGGTATAGTATGCGGGAAGGGGAACCTGAGTCTCCTCTGGGTCAGATTCTGGCTGTGTAGAGTGCGAGGGGAATGTAGTGGTCTGGGTCAATGTATCAGCAGCATCATCCAGCAGTGGCTGGGCCTCAGTGCACTTGTGGCGTCCCCAAGAGTACAGTCACCACTGTGGCATTTCCTTCCTCCTAGGGAGTGTGTTGTCAAGCTTGGGAGCAACAAAGTATCTCTCTAGCAGTGAAACCAACACACAACACATTTCCCACTCCAGGCCAGCAGGGAGACCTCTGAACCTGACTGCTGAGGAGCTACTCTGTGGTCGGGAAGAGGGAAGTTAGGGCACTCTGTGCAGGGAAGGGGAAGTGTGTGGACGTGAGAAGGGGAGCTGGAGGATGAGCAGAGTTAAGGCTCACTCCTAGCTGGAGCGCATGGTCCGGATTCCGGTCTCCGAATTAGTAGGGACACTGACGTTCCTGCAGCAGAAACCGGGGGGAAGTAGCAGCTATAAATGCTCTGTACCCAACTAAGGCTCGGAGGCCCCAGCATCAACGTGTGCGAGGCAGAAGGAAAAGGCTACAGTTGTCTGCCATACAAGTAAAGTCTCAGGAACATCTGTTAGACAGGAGGCATTTCAGTGAACCACAGTCCTGTGAGTGCTTCCCCCACAAGCGCTAGAAAGGAGATGCTCAGGCAGGTACATGTTGGCGGAGTGTTGGAAGGGAGCTTTCCATTCTGGTCCCGGAGGTTGGCAGAGGTCCTGACCTGGAGGACACAGCACGGAGGCAGGCATCTGTGTAACCTGCAGACTGTGAGTAAAGCTTTGGAACTGCACGCTCTGGTGTCCTACAGTTATTCCAGCACCGCTACATCTGGGTACCAGCACCTACACCGCCTGTGCCTTTCCCCCATCACTACATCTACACTTCCCTGGGACTCCAGCTCCACTGAAAGGACCAGCTTTTGTCGCTTACAGGTGCAGATAACCTGCTGAACTCCGTTAGTGATGGGGATCTGGGATTCAGATTATTCCCTGCGAACGATGATTTCCCAGTAAGTTCAGGTCAACCGCAATACCGGAGTTAGGCCTTACCGTCATTCCTGAAAAAATTACGTGTCCAAACCACAGGTGCTGTAGCTTGCTTAACAGCTCGGCAGCCGTTCTCAGGCCCAGTATGGATTCAACAACATTGTAGAAAGTTGATAAAGGGTACAGTTTCACTGGATAACACGTATATATGTAGCCTAGTTCACACATTAAAAATATATGTCTATAGATCAGGAGGCAGACTCAGATGTTCTCAGGCCCAGTATGGATTTGACCAGATTGTACAAAGTTGAGAAAGGGTACTTTATCACTGGATAGGAGGTATATATAGCATAGTTTAAACATGTAAAATCTCCGTGTTCTCAGTATGAATTACACAGCAATCTAAAAAGTGGAAAAAAGGAAATGCATTTGAGGCGTACACAACTATATACTTTTGGTGTTATTTTTAAATCTTCATATATATTTCTGTCCCAGTAATACAGTCCAGCCTCTCCGCAATAGGAAATGAGATGAATACAATTAGTGACATAAAGGCTATTGATTGCAGAAATCTAGGAATTATTATTCACGGGAAAAACTTCTGTCACAATTCTCATAGGCGATGCTGACCCTCAATTAATTTGTGTGTTGAGACAGTGAAAACATTTTTTTGTGAATAAAGTCTTGCTGTATCGCACTTCCGTTGATTCCATCACTGTTACTCATCTCAATCCAATGTTTATCACAGGGAGCGATGTAAACATGGTGCTCACTGGCTATCATGATCTGTCACGTAACTTTGGAGTGCAAAAGACAGAAGCCACAGGCCGTAGGCGATTCTATTTGATTAGCATGAGAGGGCACATTTTGAAATGTGCGCCGGAATGTCACACGTTTGTGAGTAGGAAAACTGTGAAAGCTGATGATAAACCACCACTGCATGTAATTGTGAGTCGACGTCCATAAGAAATGGAAGCCACTGATCATCTGGAGCTAGAGCCCGGCCAGCAGGACAGGGCATAGCTACATCTTAACCATCATCTTTCAGTTCAATCAATTTGTAGTGGCAGTCCCAGTGAAGGATTTGACAGCACAGACTACACAGCGGAGGAGCAGGTAGAGGTAAACATTGCAAATGCTGGGGTCCTGCCCAAGCAAGGGGGGCACACTCATGGGCGTCGGTACTGGCACTGGGCCCCTCATAGTACGGCGGTGTGTCTGACGGCGGGTGTGCACCACCACTGTCAGAGACACTTGATTGCACTATGAGGGACCCTATGCCAGTGCCCGCGCCCAAGAGTCGGCCAACCCACCTGTCCAGGGCAACGGCACTCGCACGGCTTTGTGCACTAGGTGGTGACCCCAGCCATGGGGGGGCCGCCCACTTAGGGAGGTTTACAAAGTGGCATATGTAGATGTGGGTCATTCAGCTGCTGCAAAAGGCGAAATAGGTCAAGTTCGCGGAATAGGAGGAGGACCAAAGCAAGCCATTTTTCTGGCAACCTATGTGTCATCAAGGGAAGGTGGGACAAAATCCTTGGAAACCCATGCATGGTTCATTTTAATGAAGGTTAGATCATCAACATTTTGGGTTGACAGACAGGTCCTTTTTTCTGTCAGGATTGATCCAGCTGCACTGAAGACTCTTTCCGATAGCACACTTGCAGCTGGGCAAGCGAGCTCCTGTAAGGCATATTGTGCCAATTCAGGCCAGGTGTCCAGTTTAGCGGCCCAATAGTCAAAGGGGAATGACCTGTGCGGGAGAACATCGATATGGGAGGAAAAGTTGTTGTTAACCATAGTTGACAACTGCTGTCTTCTGTCACTTTCCATCGATGCAGTATTACCAGTTGTGTGAGCGGTCCGTGAAAAATCAGTCCACAACATTGTCATGAAACCCCTGTCTCCAATGCCACTTCTGCTGTGTGCACCACGAACACCTCTGCCAAGCTGCCCCCGGCCCGTACGGCTCGTGTGAGAACCATCACCGCTGCTGTGTGCTGGGAATGCCTCAACCAACCGGTTAACCAGAGTTGCTTGTTTAGTAGCCAATATTAGGTCAAGGTTCTCCTGTGGCATGATGTTTTGTAATTTGCCTTTATAGCGTGGATCCAGGATGCTGGCCAACCAGTAGTCGTCATCGTTCATCATTTTGGCAATGCGTGGGTCCCTTTTTAGGATCTGCAAGGCATAATCTGACATGTGGGCCAATGTTCCCGGTGTCAGTGATGCACTGCGAGTGCTGGGTGGAGGAGCACTTTCTGGCCAATCCACATCCCTCCAGTCACGCACAAACCCTGTACCAGACCTTGCCACGCCAACATTTTCACTTGCCCCACGAGATGCATCCTCCTCCCCTAAGTAATCATCCCCATCATCATCCTCCTCCTCCTCTTCTTCCTCCACCTCGTCCAGGAGAGGTCCCTGAGCAGACAATGGCTGAATGTCATCAAGGATTCCCTCCACCTCTTCCTCCTAATAAACATTGGCTGCAGACGCCTGCTCCTTAAGGTGCGTCAAAGTTTGCATGAGCAGACGCATAAGTGGGATGCTCATGCTTAGGATGGCGTCGTCTGCACTTACCAGCCGTGTGCATTCCTCAAAACACTGAAGGACTTTACAGAGGTCTTTCAGATTTGACCACTGCACACCTGTCAACTCCATGTCTGCTCTCAAAGTGCCTGGCCGCGTATCCTCCCACAAATGCATTAAGGCCTGCCTCTGCTCGCACAGCCGCTCAACCATGTGCAGGGTGGAGTTCCACCTTGTTGCAATGTTGATAATGAGGCGGTGGTTGGGAAGGTGGAGCAATCGCTGCAGCTTCTGCATACGAATGGAGTGTACAGGCGACCGGCGGATGTGCGCGCACAGTCATCGCACCTTCTGGAGCAGGGCTGTTAACTCCGGGTAATTATTGAGGAAGCACTGCACCACCAGGTTCAAGGTGTGAGCCAAGCAAGGTATGTGGCTGAGTTTTGAAAGGGCTATGGCTGCCACAAAATTACGGCCGTTATCACTAACTACCTTGCCTGCCTCAAGATGTACACTGCCCAGCCATGACTCAGTTTGTCGCTGAAAGTACTCAGCCAGCACCTCGGCGGTGTGTCTGTCGCCCAAACACATCATCTGCAACACAGCCTGCTGACGCTTTCCACTAGCTGCTCGATAGGGGGACACCTCGTGTGCAACAGTGGCAGCTGCAGATGGAGTGCTCGTATGACTGCGCTCTGTGGACGAGCTTTCGCTTCTGGAGGAGGAGGAGGAGGAGGAGGGTCGAACGCCTACAGCCAACTGTTTCCTATACCGTGGGCTAGGCAGCACTGTCCCACCACCGTTGTCCCCTGTGGACACTGCATCCACCACATTAACCCAGTGCGCAGTGATGGACACGTAACGGCCCTGGCCATGCCGACTGGACCATGCATCAGTTGTGAGGTGCACCTTTCCACTCACTGACTGCTTGAGTGCATGGACAATGCGGTCTTTCACATGATGGTGGAGGGCTGGGATGGCTTTGCGAGAGAAGAAATGGCGACTGGGTAGGTCATAGCGTGGTACCGCATAGGCCATGAGTTCGTGGAAAGCTGCGCTTTCCACCAACCGATAGGGCATCATCTCTAACGAGATTAGTTTGGCAATGTAGGTGTTCAAACCCAGTGTACGCGGATGAGAGACTGAGTACTTTCTTGACCTACTCATATTGTCTGGGAGGGTGAGCTGGACTTGAGAGCTGCATATGGTGGAAGTAGCGGTGGACAGGGCGGACTGAGAGAGGGTTGATGATGGTGATGGAGTTGGTGTTCTTTCTGATGGCCTAGATTCAGTCTTTCGTTGATATAACAGTGGGATTCCCTGACTGCTGTGGCCTTGCAACGACACCTCAACATTTGCTGCTGTGCTAACCGGTGGGCTTACAGTGGGGGAAACAATGTAGCGTTGCTGACTACCTTCTTTGTGATCAGTTGCACATGTGGTACTTGAGGTTTGGTGTTGTGTCCACGCTTGCCAGTGCATGCTGGTTAAATGTCTAAGCATGCAACTGGTATTCAAATTTTTCCCTCGGCTAAAGGTCTCAGCGCACTTCTTACAGATAACCTTGGCCTGATCATGAGGATTTTGTTCAAAAAAGTGCCACACTGCACTCTTCCTACTTTGGCAGACATTTTGCAGCCTAGCACGCTGTGATATTTTGACCCTCTGGACAAGCTGTCCAGCAACTCTTTTGATTTTTGGAACCTGTCTTTGGAGTGCTCCGGGCCTGCCAGATAACAGCTGTTGCGATGTCGATGTCTGCTGTGGATGCTCCTCCTCCTCATCTGAGATATTGGAAGCAGCACCCTCTTCCCCCAATGGATGCCAATCTGGGTCAACAACTGGGTCATCCATCACCTCCTCTTCAATGTCATGTGCACCTTCCTCTGTGTCACCGTGTATGGTGGTATAGTGTGCGGGAAAGGGCACCTGAGTCTTATCAGGGTCAGAATCTGGCTCTGTACACTGCGAGGACAATGTAGTGCTCTGAGTGAATGTACCAGCAGAATCATCTATCAGTGGCTGTGCATCAGTGCACTCCATGTCAGATTCATCTTGGCCTGGGTAATTCACCATTTCACTTGATAATCCAGGCATGGTATGTGAAAACAGCTCCATGGAGTAATCAGTAGTATGGCCTGAGTCATCCTTCAATCTTGGTTGGGGTGAAAGACACAAGGAAAGGTGTGGTTCATGAACATGAGCCTCCAATGACGACTCAGTGCTTTTATTTTTTACAACTTCAGAAGAGGAGGCTATAGAGCTGGAGGCTGAGTCAGCAATGTAAGACAAAACTTTTTTCCTGAAGCTCTGGCTTTAAAAGCGGTTTGCCAACTCCTAGAAAACTAAGCCTTCGAGGCCTTGTGGAGCCAGACGATGACGCAGGCTCAACACCTCCTGCATTCGGCCCTATTTTGCTTTTGCCACTACCATCAGATCCACCACCAACACCATCATTACCAGCTGCCAACCCCCGCCCAGTGCCACGGCCTCTTCCACCAGCCTTCCTCATTTTTGGTAGAAATGTAGACAAAATCCAACAAACTATATAGTAATGTAAAACAAGGTACAAGGTGTCTATAGGACAGGGGAGATTTTGAATTTCTTCACACACTTGTGGACACTGGACACTTTTGGATTGTGTGAGGCCCACTGAATATCATAGCGCTATGTCACAGGCTCGATGTCGCAGGTGTGAAAAATGTCACTAGAGGATAACGGAGATTTTGAATTTCTGCACACACTTGTGGACACTGGACACTTTTGGATTGTGTGAGGCCCACTGAATATCACAGCGCTATGTCACTGGCTCGATGTCGCAGGTGTGAAAAATGTCACTAGAGGACAACAGAGATTTTGAATTTCTGCACACACTTTTGGACACTGGACACTTTTGGATTGTGTGAGGCCCACTGAATATCACAGCGCTATGTCACTGGCTCGATGTCGCAGGTGTGAAAAATGTCACTAGAGGATAACAGAGATTTTGAATTTCTGCACACACTTGTGGACACTGGACACTTTTGGATTGTGTGAGGCCCACTGAATATCACAACGCTATGTCACAGGCTCGATGTCGCAGGTGTGAAAAATGTCACTAGAGGATAACGGAGATTTTTAATTTCTTCACACACTTGTGGACACTGGACACTTTTGGATTGTGTGAGGCCCACTGAATATCACTGCGCTATGTCACAGGCTCGATGTCGCAGGTGTGAAAAATGTCACTAGAGGATAACAGAGATTTTGAATTTCTGCACACACTTGTGGACACTGGACACTTTTGGATTGTGTGAGGCCCACTGAATATCACAAAGCTATGTCACAGGCTCGATGTCGCAGGTGTGAAAAATGTCACTAGAGGATAACGGAGATTTTGAATTTCTTCACACACTTGTGGACACTGGACACTTTTGGATTGTGTGAGACCCACTGAATATCACTGCGCTATGTCACAGGCTCGATGTCGCAGGTGTGAAAAATGTCACTAGAGGATAACGGAGATTTTGAATTTCTGCACACACTTGTGGACACTGGACACTTTTGGATAGTGTGAGGCCCACTGAATATCACAGCGCTATGTCACAGGCTCGATGTCGCAGGAGTGAAAAATGTCACTAGAGGATAACGGAGATTTTGAATTTCTGCACACACTTGTGGACACTGGACACTTTTGGATTGTGTGAGGCCCAGTGAATATCACAGCGCTATGTCACTGGCAGAAATTGGCTAGTGTATGACAAACTACAAGGTGTATATAGAATTGGGCAGAATAGGAATCTCCCTAGAGTGTAGGTCTGTAAGAACGGAACAAGTCCTCAACTTATCCTTACAGAGCGACACACAGATAGCTTCACTGTGGCTGTGATAACAGCCGTTACACGGTACTGAGAGAGGAGCGTGCACGTACACGGCTGTCCGGTGTACGTAAAATTGTCAAGCTCCGTGTTTTTTAAGTATACGGACTGACACACTCTGTCTCTCTATAGTTTTGAATGTGATCAAACAGCAAATATATTTAACTGTTTGAAAACTAGAAAAAACTAGAAGGTGCAGGTCTGTAAGAACGGAACATGTCCTCGACTTATCCTTACAGAGCGACACACAGATAGCTTCACTGTGGCCGTGATAACAGCCGTTACACGGTACTGAGAGAGGAGCGTGCATGTACACGGCTGTCCGGTGTACGTAAAATTGTCAAGCTCCGTGTTTTTTAAGTATACGGACTGACACACGCTGTCTCTATAGTTTTGAATGTGATCAAACAGCAAATATATTTAACTGTTTGAAAACTAGACAAAACTAGAAGGTGCAGGTCTGTAAGAACGGAACATGTCCTCGACTTATTCTTACAGAGTGACACACAGATAGCTCACTGTGGCTGTGATAACAGCCGTTACACGGTACTGTGTGAGGAGTGTGCACCACTGTATGGTGTGAAAAAATGCACGCTCAGTACCTCACCAGGACAAAAAAAAATTGGGATTGCTTTTAAAAAAGCAGTTTGCAGAGCAGTGGGTAAACAGCAATGCAGCCATCAGGAAGCCTTAGAAGGCAGCCTAAAAACCAACACCGCTGATCCAGCAAAATATAACCTCCACTTGCACTGCACACACAGTGACCGGTGTGTTGTACAGGCAAAATCGCTAGCAGCAGAAGCATTTTTTGGTGTCTTCTTCCCTGCCTAACGCTCTCCCTACAGAATCAGCAGCAGCAGCAGCTCTCCCTATTCTGAGATCAACATGAGTAACATGGCGGTCAGCGTGCACGCCCTTTTTTACCCCCTGTGACGCCCACCAAAGCAAGCCAATCACTTGCATGCCCTTCTGAAAGATGGTGGTGACCCCTGCCTATGTCATCACGTTGCCCACAGTGTCCGTGGATCCTGATTGGCTGAAAAAGAGCGCAAAACAAACTTTTGAAATGCGACTTTGGCGCTTAAGTCGCCGACCTCGTGGCCGACCTCATCCTAGGGTCGGGTTTCATGAAACCCGACTTTGCCAAAAGTCGGCGACTTTTGAAATTTTTCGACCGTTTCGCTCAACTCTATTCACAACGTCTATCAGCTTGCATTTGTTCGTCTCCCAAAAAATACAGTTGTAGAAACTTTGGATCTTCATTTGCTGCAGGAAGCATTGAACCGATTTTGTGATATATTTGACCCTGGACATTAAAAGTTGGCATCAATCCTGCTTCCTGGAGTACAGGTGCCGTAGCAAAGGATGTCCTCTGGAAAGATGAATTGTATCTCCTAATATTTTGCAGAAAATGTTTGGACTCGGAAGTTGTTCCTGACATGTATGACTTTGCCATTTGAGCAGCACATACCAGGAAATTCCAAGTTAAACTTCTTTGCTTCACAATATTTGCATTTTTTGTCCATTTTGCCAATTATGACTTTCTGATGTGACCTATAGTCTTGAATTGGGTTGTAGTGAAATGCTTCTAAACTCAAATCAGCCTGCACATCTTTGCACATGTTGCATATGTCGTATGTGGTCATTTTCACAACGTTCATCCTTTTGTTCAGATGTTTCCACATTCCTTGCTTCAGTCTGCCTTATCCGATTCTTGTGAAGATGACATTCCCGTTGCTCTGATGTCTCAGCTGTCTTACATTTAGCCTGTCTAATCCGTTTCTTTTAAAGCCACGAGTCACGCTGTTCACTTGTCTCAGCATTTTGACACAATTTTGCTTTCTTAGCTTTTGGATAAACTTGCCCAATAGATGGTCTTTTTTTGGGCGGCATTTTAAAAAACAGTCCTTAGTATTATGACCCTTTAGTATTCACCTGACCCTGATAAGAGATGTAATAGGATGAATAGTAAATACAGAGAAACCCTCAACACAGTATTACTATGACCTGAAGGAATCGCCTCACAGGCAGACTTGTCTAGTTGCCCATAGCAACCAATCAGAGCTCAACTTTCACTTTACCTCAGCAGCTTCAGTGATGATAGCTCTCTTTATAGTAAGCAATAATGACAATCTTACTATGAGGCATTTTTCGTCTGACCAATATTGTTGCTTAGCAATGTTCCTCCGTGTGCGTAGGGTGCATCCATCTGAGTGTGTTTGCATGCGTGTGTGTGTGTGTGGTGTGCATGTGGTATTTATGGGGTGGTGTTGTGGTATTTGTGGGGTGGTGTTTGTGTTGTGTGTGTCTAGAGTGGTCTGGTGTTTGAGTGGTGTGTTGTGGCATTTGTTTGGTGTTGTGCTTGTGGGTTGGTGTATGTGTGCTATCTGTGTGATGTTTGTATGGTGTTTGTGAAGTGTTTGTGTGTGGTGGTGCGGCCCCTTTAGCAGCGACTCTTTGGCGCCGTGGCTATAATCCGACCCTGTCAGTCACAATTGTTGTTTTCCCCTCAGCACTTTTACTTTCACCTTCACATTTCTCCATCATATTATGTATAGGGCCTAACTTTGGGGACCCCAATCTCACGACGGGGGGCGCTAGCGAGATTTAACATGCGCAGTATTCTGCTCCTGTGGGTGGAGAGGAGACATGTAAAATTTCACACAAATCGAGCGAGAACTGTGGATTTGTATAGAGAGGGCTACAAAAGATTTTGTGTTTTATATATATAGATTGTCAATTTTGGAAGCAACCATAGCTGTAACATATTGAGGTATGATGTACCCATTACAGAATCTTTCAGACAGTTGGCTGAGGAATGCCAAGTTTAAGACTTTCATGTTGGGTTGATTTCTGTGGACTACGTACAAAGGTTTCTCAAACCCTCTCCGACCTTGCAAAACATTTTAGCACATAAATGTATTATAAATAACAGGACTGGCTTCAGAGCTGCACCAGGCACAATATGTCTTCCAAAATGTTCAAAAGGCAAATAACAATCATTGTTTTAACTCCTTAATGACTGCTGATACACCTTTTTTATGGCAGTCATTGAGGGTCCTTACTCCTCAGAGTTCATTATTTTACAGCACAGAGAAAAAAGTTAATAGTGCACTTTGTTGGGTGGTGACTGAGTAAATGTCAGATGTAAATTACATCTGACACCCTGCTGCATTGCAACATTTGGTGCTAGCACCCATCATAGTCATTTAACCCCCAAGATTTGTGTCAATTTTGACAGTGAATCTAGATGGTTAACAAAGTTGGAGGGGCTCCTTCTTTAACCCCATTGGCACCCCTGCAATGCAATAATTGGGTGCCTATAGTTATTATGGCAACTCAAGACCATCTAATAGCCTTAGGGTTTTCCAACTATGGTGGCCTGTTAGGCCATGCCGCAAGCAGGTTCTAACTGGCCTTGTGGGAGTGTAATGCTGTGTTTTTAGAACTGAATTAGAAGAAAAAAAACGTTTTCTACTTGCTCTTTTTTTGTTGTATTTTTTTCAATTTAACAAAATTTTCTTTAACTTTTTTTAGTATAAACATAAATAAATAGGTGCGAATAATTTTTGGTGAGTTTTTGACTCTACATATTTTTACTACGTCAAAAACGCAGCATGTTGCCATTCCATTTAGGTGGATGGGATTTATAGAAATCTCATGCCCACTGTGCTTAAATTTTACTCGTTTACAGCGTAAACTGATCTCAAGATGGAAGAGTCCAGGAGCCATTTGGTGAGCTGCATTTCTTGCTATATGTTCACAGATTTATCAGTGGAAAAGCCAAACTTCACATGCCACAAATGCAAGCTTGTGACCCTGTTGGAGGAAAAGTTGCAAAATCTCGAAGAGAGGTTAGCTACGTTGAAGATCATTAAGGAAGGTGAAGAGTTCTTGGACAGAGCAGAATTATCTCTTCATGTTACAGAAAGAGAAGAAATTCGAAGTGCACCTGAAGAAACAGAGGAATGGAGACATGTGACCCAGAGAAGCAGGAGGATCAGGAGGCAGTCAGCACCCATACTGCTCAGAAACCAGTACCAGGCTCTCACGCAGGAAAACGATGAAGAAATACATCAGGATAAGACTTTGCCAACAAACAGCAACCTTGTACGCCTTCAGAGTCCTCCTGGATGGAGAAAGAAAAATGTTGTGAAGAAGAAACGGAGAGTTGTGGTCATGGGGGATTCCCTGTTGAGAGGAACAGAGGCCGCTATCTGCAGACCGGATATAACTTCAAGAGAAATGTGCTGTCTTCCAGGTGCAAAAATTAAAGATGTGTCTGACAGGATATCAGGACTCTTCAGACCTACAGATGACTACCCATTCCTGCTACTACATGTGGGGACAAATGACACCACAAGAAACGACCTGGAAACCATCTGCAGAGACTTTGAAGACTTAGGCAAGAAAGTGAAAGAACTGGGAGCGCAGGTGGTCTTCTCTTCCATCCTCCCAGTGGATGGCCATGGAACAAGGAGGTGGAATAAGATTCTGCAGGTGAACAACTGGCTACGTCGATGGTGCCGTCAGCAACGATTTGGATTTCTGGATCACGGAGTGAACTACTTATACGATGGACTACTTGCTAGAGATGGGGTGCACCTTACGAAGACTGGAAAGCAGGTATTTGGAAGTCGCCTTGCTACACTTGTAAGGAGAGCTTTAAACTAGAACAACATGGGAAGGGAAGCAAAAGACCAGAAAAAGCCATACACCTGACAAATGCTATTGAGAACTCTGCTATTAGAAGTGGAAAGGAAGAACAAAGACGAAAGAATCTAATTAATAAAAATATTGGAGAAAGAGAAACCAATCACAAACTAAAATGTTTCTATACTAATGCACAAAGCATGGGCAACAAACAAGGAGAATTGGAACTACTAACACAGGAAAAGAAATATGATGTCATTGGAATCACTGAAACTTAGTGGGACAATACACATGATTGGAATACAAGACTAGAAGGATACAACTTATTTGCAAGAAACAGACTTGATAAACGAGGAGGGGGTGTCGCATTGTATGTTAGAAATGCGTATATCTGCACAGAGATTGAAGCTTCAGAGACTGGGAGTTCTGTGGAAACTGTTTGGGTAAGAATACAAGGACAGAACAATGGAAAGGACACCATTGTAGGCATTTACTACAGGCCGCCTGTGCAAGCTGAAGATATGGATGAACTCTTTATGCATCAAATGGCCAAGTTCTCCAAAAAATATGACACAGTTGTCATGGGAGATTTCAACTATCCAGACATTTGTTGGGAATCTCTTTCAGGCAAAACTAACAGGTCAAGGAAATTCTTATCCTCTCTTGCTGACAACTTTATCTTCCAAAAGGTAAAGGAGAAAACAAGGGGAACTGCTACCTTGGATCTAATCCTTATAAACAGGGAGGAAATGGTTGAGGAGGTAAAAGTGGCTGGGACCCTAGGAGGTAGCGACCATGCTATTTTAGAATTTTGGATAACTAGAGGCGGAAGACCTGTGAAGACTCAGACGTCAAGGTTAGATTTCAGAAAGGCAGATTTTAAGGGATTCAGAAAGAGAATTGGAGGGATCCAATGGCTGGATATCCTTAAAGACAAAAATGTCCAGGAAGGATGGGAAATCTTGAAAAATGAAATTCTCAAAGCACAGTTGTTAACAATTCCGAAAAGAGGGAAGAATAGGAAGCATTTAAGGAAACCAGGATGGATGAACACAGAACTTAAGCACATGCTAAAAAGGAAGAAAAAAATGTTTATAAAATGGAAAGAAGGAGGCATATCTAAAGAAGAATATAATGCTGTCTGCAGAACCTGCAGGGCACAAATCAGATTAGCTAAAGCTGAAAATGAATTGAGGCTTGCAAGAGATGTCAAAAGCAATAATAAAGGATTTTGGGGATATGTCAAAAGTAAAAGAAAAGTCAAAGATGCTATAGGATTTTTACAGGATGAAAATGATGAAATGGTAAGACAGGATGATGAGAAGGCTGAACTTTTAAATTCCTATTTTGCATCTGTTTTCTCTCAGAAAGGAAATGTAACATCAACTGTTATTCACTGTCCTATTAAGGGAATAGAAGAATCCAGGATATCTATAAACAGAAAGATAGTGAGGAAACACTTAGCTAACCTAAATGAATTCAAGTCTCCAGGTCCAGATGAATTACACCCCAGAGTACTGAAGGAGATAGCAGAAGAAATTTTTGAACCCCTCTCCATAATCTTTGAAAATTCTTGGAGAACAGGAGAAGTGCCAGAAGACTGGAGAAGAGCAAATGTTGTTCCTATCTTCAAAAAAGGGGAAGAAGGTGGACCCAGGCAACTATAGGCCGGTGAGTCTGACTTCTATACCAGGAAAGATCTTTGAACAAATTATTAAACAACATGTATGTCAATACCTGGATAAGAATGAAGTGATTAAACAGAGTCAGCATGGGTTTGTAACTAGAGTTGAGCGACTTTGGTCGGATCGGGTTTCGTGAAACCCGAATGAAACAAAATAAGTTTCAGATGAAACTCGTCTGACTAGAGCAAAAAAAGTCGGAGTTTCGTCCGACTTTTATTTCCCATTGACTTGCATTGGGGTCTGGTTTCGGACGAAACTCCGACTTTGTTTTGCTCTAGTCGGACGAGTTTCATCTGAAACTTATTTTGTTTCATTCGGGTTTCACGAAACCCGATCCGACCAAAGTCGCTCAACTCTATTTGTAACTAATAAGTCATGTCAGACTAATTTAATTTCCTTCTATGACGGTATTACTGATTGGGTGGATCAAGGAAATGCTGTAGATATAGTATATCTTGACTTCAGCAAAGCATTTGACAAAGTCTCTCATACAATCCTTATTGAAAAAATGACTAAGTATGGAATGGACAAGGCAACTGTTAGGTGGATTCATAACTGGCTTAGTGATCGGACCCAAAGAGTGGTCGTAAATGGCTGCACATCCAGTTGGAAGAATGTCTCAAGTGGGGTACCACAGGGCTCTGTCCTGGGCCCTGTATTGTTCAACATCTTTATCAACGATTTAGATGAAGGAATTGAGGGTAAACTGATTAAATTTGCTGATGACACAAAGCTAGGAGGGATAGCTAATACTAGAGAAGAGAGAGAGAGGATTCAAAAAGATTTAAATAAACTGGAGAAGTGGGCAGCAACTAACAGAATGGTTTTTAACAGGGAGAAATGCAAAGTACTACATCTGGGCAATAAAAATGAAAAAAGCATATATAGAATGGGAGGAATAGGGCTAAGTGACAGCACATGTGAAAAAGACTTGGGTATACTAATAGATCACAGACTGAATATGAGTCAACAGTGTGATGCAGCAGCAAAAAAGGCAAATGCAATTCTAGGATGTATTAACAGAAGCATACAGTCTAGATCACGTGAAGTAATTATTTCCCTCTACTCCTCTTTGGTCAGACCTCATCTGGAATATTGTGTCCAATTTTGGGCACCACATTTTAAAAAAGACATCAACAAACTGGAGCAAGTTCAGAAAAGAGCGACCAGAATGGTGACCGGTCTGCAAACCCTGTCTTATGAGGAAAGGTTGCAGGATTTGGGAATGTTTAGTTTGCAAAAGAGAAGACTGAGAGGAGACTTAATAGCTGTCTACAAATATCTAAAGGGCTGTCACATTGTAGAAGGATCAACTTTATTCTCATTTGCACAAGGAAAGACTAGAAGCAATGGGATGAAGCTGAATGGGAGGAGACACAGATTAGATATTAGAAAAAACTTTTTGACAGTTAGAGTGATCAATGAGTGGAACAGGCTGCCACGAGAAGTGGTGAGTTCTCCTTCAATGGAAGTCTTCAAACAGAGGCTGGACAGACATCTAACTGGGATGATTTAGCGAATCCTGCTTTGAGCAGGGGGTTGGACCAGATGGCCCAGGAGGTCCCTTCCAACTCTACGATTCTATGATTCTATGATTCAATTTCTCTTTAGGGTCTGCTGAATTGTATCTGCAGATTTGCAATTGATGCAGAAAATCTGCAGGTAAAAAAACACACATGCATTTTGAGTGTGTTCTGCAGATGACTGTATCAATAAAGCTAAGTCAAAAGGCAAATCCAAAAGCAGCTTTGTTTAAAACTTGGCATACAAACGAGAAAAAATCATGGTGTGATTTGATGTTCTCGGATAGAGAAAAAAACTTTTACATTCTACATGTTTATGAAAATTGGACTGAACTCGGATGTCACCTGAGTGCTGTCCGATGTTTTCCACAGACCCATAGACATGAATGTCTGAGTGCCAACTGCTTATCTGAAGCATCGTGTGAATGCTGTGATTTTTTTTGCGGACTGAGGAAAAAAAAAAAATCGGACACGTGCACAGCCTCAGTGTCCATAATGGTAGTTCCCTTTGCACCACTCCACGGGCTCTGTGCTTCCTAGGGGCAACTTCCCACCGAGTTACCAGCAAATTCAGAGACAAATTATCTCCAAGGCACCAGAGAGATGATTCTATTTCCTTTATTCATCCAAAATGCATCATAGAAGCAACGTTTCGACCAACAAGCGGCCTTTTTCAAGCATAAACAAAATGGCAAATGATGCCAACATACATGCAGTACACAGAGTCATTTTATATCTGGGAACCTTTGGGCCACTCCTTCCGACTCCTCCCGCAGGTCCCTTCCATGTTACCAGGGAGACTGTATGCAATTGAAAGACATAGCATTAAAACATAATAGAATTAAAAACAAACAACACTTACATAAAATCACATAGCAAAGTAAGCAAATTATCAGTGATGTGCAGCACCTTGTTATTTGGATACTATATTCATGATCATGTTGCTGTAGTATATTGGTCCCTTAATTCAAAAGAGGAAGGGGGAACACCTGTATTATGGGAGCACCAATTAGGGAATATGTCTCAAACTTTGATGTAACTGCCCATGTCAGTGTATCAGGCATTGGTGCATAGTATATAGGTGTATCCAATTAGAGGTTAATAGCTCCTCCTACACCAGCTGTGTGTATGTCCGGTGCTCTGATGCAGATGTGATCACGTGTCACTACATTGAGGTCATGGGCCTCAATTACGCCATGTGGCTTAATGTCCGCCTACTCCATAGTCATGTAACAGCAAAATTTGAGTTTCAAAAGATTCAATCATTTTTACCAAAAGGCCTTTAATCGAGCACGAACGACTTTAAGAGACGTTTTAGAGATGCGATCAGCTTGGGTAAAAGGACCCTAAACTTCTACATTGTAGTTCTCAAGAAATATATGTAATGCTGAGTCCATATCTGCATTTTCAGTTTTATATTATATTTTAGGAGCCGAAAACTGTCACCAGATTGAACACATCTATTTATTGTGGGTTCTGTCCTGTTTCGTCATAGTGTTCGTCATTTTGATTGGAAAAATATCTCATATTTTAACAGAGCTTAAACCCTTTAATAAATGTATCCACACTTTTCTTCATCATCATTCTATGTCAGCTTATTCCAGAGATTTACGGTTCTTACAGTTGTGGGGAGGAGGACCCCCACAGAGTGTCCGGGCCGGGACCAAGGGGACCGCCATCTGGGTTCCTAAGGAAACAGTACCCGGGGAACAGAGGAGGAGAGTGGACTGTTGAGAGTTGACAGGACAGCAAGGGGAGGGGCGAGTATAAAAGGGGCAGGGAGCGTGCAGAGGAGTCGGTGATACGTCAGACACGGAGCAGGAGACGGAGAGGGCGTGAGAGAGCAGGAAGGACACTGAAAGTTCAGAGAAGAGACCAGCAGCAGAGGGTAGATACGCAGTGGCCCTCAGAAAAGAGGCGCCGAGCTTACCGACAGGGGACTATGTCTTCACCCCAATCCCGGGTTACGATCTGCCCCTGGTCATCCTCGGCCGTTACCGCTGAGCTTGAGCCCTCCGCAGCCTGTCCGCTCCCTCTCCCGGCTGCTGCCATTCCCCTTCAGCCCACGGTTGCGGCCTGCCCGCTGCCACTCGCGGACACTGCCGGTTCACGTCAGCCCGTGGTTGCGGCATGTCTATCACCGCACACAGCCGCCTTCACCCCGCTGCAGTCGGGGCCTGTTCCTCGTCAACAGAGACACTCTGCACACAGCCCCAGGCTGTACGCGTGGCAAGTAAACCACCACTCTTGAGCACTGCGACACAACCCTGCTTGGGGACAGGAGTTCCATTGAACTCGCTAAAAAGCGCAACTCCGCTGGTACAACAGGGGGTTACTCCATCTCAGGGCTCCATCAGGGCCTGTTTTGCCCCAACTCCTCCTGGGTACTGGGTCGCCCGAAGACTACTACAAATCTTCAGCAGCTGGGCCCAGCGGCTGCTATGCCAAGGCAGCCTCATCAAAGATGCCACAGCAGCCTCATCAAAGACGCCAGAACAGCCTTAGCAAAGACGCCAAAGCAGCTTCATCAACAACGCAGCTTCCACAGAGGCGTCGAGGGACGTCAGGATGGATAAGTGACATTATAGAGTATAAGGACCCGTAGATGGCCATACCGTGGCCCCATAGTAACTGGCCTCGGCCGGGTTAGTCGTGTTCTTTTCAAATAGTGTTTGGTTGTACTGAGTCCCTGAAAGGACAACTGTTGTTACCCCTGTTTTTGGTTGCTTAGTATTGCCCTAGCGGCGATAAATTATAAAAAGTTTGCTTTTCAAAATTCAACAAGTCTCGCATCTCATCACTGCATCCTTCAAACCTGCTGCTACTGTAGCAACCCTGCTGGCATCACTGAATGGCCTACCATCCCCTGCACACCAACTTACTTTCTGCTTCAAGCCATGCTGTGAATTCTGTCTGTTGCCAGCCCTGAGCTCCATGTGCTATGCCTCTTGTTTTCCTGCTTGCTCTCCATGTGTCCTGACTGTGTGTATAGGGGGCGGTGCCTGAACTCTCTGGTTCTTATGCAGTCAGGGTGCACCTGGCTAATGGGTCCCTGACCAATTTCCTAGAGCCCTGGACTATTTAACCCTGCCACACCCACTGAAACATGGCCTGTGCAATGTCTAATCTCAGTTAGTATCTTGCTGCTGAGGAAGCCAGGCCCTGTCCTGTGTATCTCCTCCTTCTCTGGAGGAATACTTCTTGTCTTGCTTTGTACCTTGTCTGCCTGCCAGGAGGCTGAATATCCTGGTCCTTGAGTCTTGGTTCCAGTACCTTGTCTGTACTCTGTCCTACCTTTGTCTCCCTTTCTCCTTGTCTGTGGCTTCCTTCCCTGCTGTGTCTTTCCTTGTGTCCTCCCTGTCTGTGCATCTGCACCCTTGCAGCTCCGTCTGTGCATCTGCACCCTTGCAGCTCCGTCTGTGCATCTGCACCCTTGCAGCTCTGTCTGTGCATCTGCACCCTTGCAGCTCTGTCTGTGCATCTGCACCCTTGCAGCTCTGTCTGTGCATCTGCACCCTTGCAGCTCTGTCTGTGCATCTGCTCTCTTGCCGCTCTGCCTGCTCGGCTCCCTAGCCGCTCTGCCTGCTCGGCTCCCTAGCCGTTCTGCCTGCTCGGCTCCTGCAGCTCCGCCTACTCCGCACTCTTGCGGCTCCACCTACTCTGCACTCCTGCGGCTCAGTTCCTAACCTGTTCCTTCATATTCCACTCCTTCCTGCCTGTAGCCATACCTGTACCTCCTGTGTGAACAGGTCCAAACCTGTTCCTTCATATTCCACTCCTTCCTGCCTGTATCCATACCTGCACCTCCTGTGTGAACAGGTCCAAACCTATTCCTTCATATTCCACTCCTTCTTGCCTATATCCTTACCTGCACCTCCTGTGTGATCAGGTCCAAACCTGATCCCTCATATACCACTCCTACCTGTCCTGTATCTCAAGCCGTGCCTGCTTGCCCAGTGTCTCCAAGCCGTGCCCGCTTGCCCAGTGTCTCCAAGCCGTGCCCGCTTGCCCAGTGTCTC
Source organism: Dendrobates tinctorius (assembly GCF_039654945.1). NCBI lineage: Eukaryota > Metazoa > Chordata > Amphibia > Anura > Dendrobatidae > Dendrobates > Dendrobates tinctorius. The sequence continues at coordinate 60,464,743 of NW_027361728.1, forward strand.
CAAGCCGTGCCCGCTTGCCAAGTGTCTCCAAGCCGTGCCCACTTGCCCAGTGTCTCCAAGCCACGCCTGCTTGCCCAGTGTCTCCAAGCCACGCCTGCTTGCCCAGTGTCTCCAAGCCACGTCTGCTTGCCCAGTGTCTCCAAGCCACGCCTGCTTGCCCAGTGTCTCCAAGCCACGCCTGCTTGCCCAGTGTCTCAGCCGTGCCTGTCGTGTCTACCTGCCTGCCTATAGCACCTGTCCAAGTGACTTGTCCCCGAGTGGGATCAGCAGCCACAGCCAGACACCACCCTGGAGTGGCACCCGACAGCCACCTTCCGCACAAGCCTGACCTCACCATCAGAGGCTCCAGTGAAGACCGAGGTAACTGTCGTAGTCACGCCCCTTCCAGGGTAGTCTGGTTTGTGGCACAGTGGGGCCACAACCCCCCGGCTCGCGCCATTCAGCCAAGGCGTGAGCGTGACAGTTACCGACACTTGGCATAGTTGTCAGGATGCAGTCTCTGAGCGCGGACAACGACGCCCCAGACCAGGGCAGGGCTGTTAACTTAACAGTTGACGAGGGCCCTCGTTCCAGCATTTCGTTGGGGGCTATGCTGAGCAACTTGCCTAGATTTTCCGGCTCCAATACCATGCTATGGTGCTGGACAGAGCGAATGCAGGGGCTCTTTCGAAATGCACCCGATGACTCCTGACCTAGAAGCAGAAGTAGCTCTCATGGCATTAGATGGGGAGGCTTGGAATTCAGTGATGTTAAAACCCTCGGGACACCGCAACACCTTTGATAAGGTTTTGCAGATTTTAGAACAGACCCATGGGGACCCAACCAACGTGAGAGAGTTAAGAACCCAGTTATTCAGTCGGATGCAGGGGGAGGGGGAGACCATCACCCAGTATATGAATGTCCTCCAAGAGTTACACACGGCCATCAAAAGAAAAGACGGCATACTGGTAGGACCTGTTGACATTACACTACGAGACCTGTTGGTGACTGGACTGCGGAACCCGTTAATAAAGCAGGCATTACAGGAGCAGATTAGAATGAATCCACGTTTAGACTTTTCCGAGGTGGGAAGTCAAGCACATGCTTGAGAACAGGAGCAGGGAATGGCGGTCCCCGTGGGGAAAGTCCGGAGTGTAGAGGCTTCCTTGAACGCAGTTGTGGAGCCTCAATGGGTAGAGGAAATGAAGCAGGAGTTGAAGAACATCCAGTGTGAGTTGGCTGCAGTGAAAAGAAGGACTTAGCCTGGGACTGGACGGCCTAGTTTCAACCCTGGTCCCTGGGGACCCCGCCCCACTCGGGACAGACAGACCTCACAGACCCAGGGCTATGAGTGCGGGGAGCCGGGACACTTCGCCCGAGAGTGTCCACGGCGTGGGAGATACCCACCCTGGCGGCCATTAAACTAGAGGGCTCTGGGCTGGGGGGATGCCGCTCGGAGCCAGAAACCACGATTAGGGGTGGTGGAAGTCCCGAAGATTTGGTCGCAAAGTGTCCGGTGGTATGGGCAGAAGTTGAGGGCCATGCCGTCCGGTGCCTGGTGGATACGGGGTCACAAGTAACAACTATGCCAGCAACATATTTTCGTCAGACTTTCCCCGAGGCAGCGAGACCACAGTGGGGGCCCATGATCAGACTGGTAGCCGCCAAGCAACTACTGGTCCCTGTTGCCGGGGTGGTGTGGGTACAAGTGACGCTGTGCGGTAAATTCCTCGGCCGCAGAGGAGTGGTTCTGACCCATGGAGAAACTGATAAACAGCACCCAGTCATTCTGGGCATGAACATACTGCGGGAGTTCGGCAACCTACTCCTCAATGATCCCACGCATGAGACCTTGAAACAGTGGGGTTCCCACACGGCCCAAGGACAGGTATTCCAGCAGTTGGTGCGGGAAGCACGAGTCCTCCAGGCCTGCCAAGAGGGCAAGGCCCTAGGCAAAGTCATCGTGCCAGCGGCTCTCCTGCTTGTACTGCCCCCTGGACAGACAGTGGTGGCCATGCCCATCCGAGCCCCGATACCATTAGAATGCGTGGAGATGCAGGTGGAGCCATGCAACTCGGAGCGCTTACCCCCTGGCATACTGGTGGCTCGCTCCCTGTCCACAGTGCAGAAGGGGACTGTCCTGGTGCGCTGCATCAACCTTGAAGACCAAGACATCACCCTGAAGCCCCGGACAGAATTGGCCAAGCTAGTAAGGTCTTTTGGAGAAGTACTACCGGCCCCTGCAGTTCAATTGATAGTGCAACCCGAGGACCCCTGGGCAGTAACTATCCGTACTCTACAGCCTACCGAAATTGCAGCTGAGGAAAAGGGTTGAATCATCCTGGAACAAATGCGGGCCGAACTCTCCGGACTAACTGCAGCTCAGCTCTCTCAGATAAAAACACTGCTCGGACAGTACCACGAGGTATTTGCTAGTCATGAGGAAGATTTTGGATGTACCACCGCCATCACCCATGGAATTCCCACAGCAGGAGCAGCCCCCATCCGTGAACGATATCGACAGATTCTTCCACAACTCTACCAAGAGGTGAAAACTTTGCTGGCCCAAATGCTACGAAAGGGAGTGATTCGAGAAAGCCAAAGCCCCTGGGCGGCTCCTATTGTGTTGCGCCTCAAAAAGGACGGCACCTTACGATTCTGTGTGGACTATCGAAAGCTGAATGCTTGAACTATCAAAGACTCGTACCCACTACCCCGAATAAAAGAATCCTTGTCCGCCTTGGGGAAGGCAACATACTTTTCTACTTTGGACCTGGCCAGTGGGTACTGGCAGGTACCCATGTCAGAAGAAGACAGGGCAAAGACGGCGTTCATACTTCCTATGGGGCTATTTGAGCTTAATCGAATGCCGTTCGGACTGGCCAACGCCCTGGGGACCTTTCAGCGGTTGATGGAGCAGTGTCTGGGAGACCTCAATTTTGAGGCCACGTTGATATACCTGGATGATATCATCATCTTTGCTGCCACTTTTGAGGACCACCTGAAGCGATTGGGGCAAGTACTCGGACGGCTGCAAAAGTACGGCTTGAAGGTAAAACCCCAAAAATGCCATCTATTTCGCACCCAGATCGAATATCTGGGTCATGTCGTCTCAGCGGAGGGTGTAAGGCCGTCCTGGGAAAAGGTTGCTGTCATTCATGGTTGGCCTTCCCCCGAGACGATAAAAGACGTGCGGGTCTTTCTGGGGTTGGCCGGATACTACCGTCGCTTCGTAAAGAATTTTGTATGCCGGGCTCGAGCCCTGTATGACCTGCTGAAGGGGGCTCCCCTGGGGCAAATGGACAAAAAATCCAGTGACGACAACCTCAAGAAGAGGCCTTCCAAGACCTTAAGGCTGCGCTTTCAGATGCTCCGGTGTTGGCTTATGTGGATTTCTCGCAACCGTTCATCCTGCACACTGATGGGAGTCTTCACGGGCTGGGGGCTGTGTTGTCACAAGTTCAAGACAGCCGGGAGAGAGTGATCGCATTTTGAAGCCGCTCACGCCATGATTCCGAGCACAACCCTGACAATTACAGCTCCTTTAAGCTCGAGATCCTCGCAGTGGTGTGGGCCATGACGGAGCGGTTCGCAGAGTACCTGGCGGGCTCCGAGGTAGTGGTGCGGACCAACAATAACCTGCTGGCCCATTTGGAAAACGCCAAACAGGGAGCTCTGGAACAAAGATGGGTGGTGCGGATGGCGAAATTCAACTATAAAATTATCTATAAAAGAGGGGCTGAGAATGTACACGCTGATGCTCTCTCCAGGATTCAACATACAACCCCAGGGAAGGGTTGAGATGACGAACTAGAAGGGGAAGAGTAGGGATGGGCGAATCCTGAAATATTCGGAATCGCTAGGCTGTAACGAGTCTGACTTGGAAACTCGCTATTCGTTGCAAGTCTAGCGAGTCCAATGTTAATGAATGGGGATGCGAGTTTTGCAGCGATTCCTGTGCTTGGAAGGAGGAGAATGGGGATGCAGATTTTTTTTTTTGCAGAGTTTCTTAGCGATTTTGTGTCAGCAGCTGGACACAAAATCGCTAAGAAACTAGGATTGCTTGTATTAAACTGTTCAAAAACTAGCTAGGAGTTCTCTCTCTCTGTTTTGCAGCGATTCCTGTGCTGGGGAGGAGGAGAATGGGGATGAGAGAGAGAGAGAGAGAGAGAGAGAGAGAGAGAGAGAGAGAGAGAGAGAGAACGAACTCCTAGCTAGTTTTTTCACAGTTTAATACAAGCAATCCTAGTTTGTTAGCGATTTTGTGTCCAGCTAGGACACACAAAACTAGCTAGGAGTTCTCTCTCTCTCTCCCCTCCAGCACAGGAATCGCTGCAAAACTCGCATCCCCATTCTCCTCCTCCCCAGCACAGGAATCCCCCAGCACAGGAATCGCTGCAAAACAGAGAGAGAGAACTCCTAGCTAGTTTTTTCACAGTTTAATACAAGCAATCCTAGTTTCTTAGCGATTTTGTGTCCAGCTGCTGACACAAAGTCGCTAAGAAACTCTTCAAAAACTAGGATTGCCATTCATTTGCATTGGACTCGTTACTGTGCGAGTAATCGCTTGGAAACTCGCAGAGTACCGACTCCTGCGAGTCCCCTACTACTCGCAGAGTAACGAGTCCTAACGAGTAGATTCGCCCATCCCTAGGGAAGAGATACTGTTTGCCCTCACCGCTGCCGTGCTTACAGCTGCCACCCAGGAAGTACCTCCCATGGAGACCCTAAGGGGCATGCTGGAACAATCCCGGGATAAGTGGATCCAACAGCAGCAAGAAAACGAAGAAATTGGGCTTCTCCGAAAATGGGTAACCTTTGGCAAATTGTCCACTGACTCCCAAAGACAGACTTTGACTCAGGACATGTCGCTCATGTTACGACAATGGGAGTGACTGGTTATCCGAAAGGGACTATTGTATCATAAAATGACATCACGAACAACATCTATGACGACTTGGCAGGTAGTTACGCCAGGAGCCCAACTTAACGAACTGGCTCGAGAAGCCCACGAAAAAGGGGCTCATTTCGGAGCTAAAAAGACCTTGCAATGGTTACAACAGAAAATTTACCACCCATGCTTGCATGCTGTTGTGGACGAGACTTGCCGGACCTGTCGCCTATGCGAATTAGCTATACTGCCCGCACAGTGAGCCCCAGTACAAACAGTCATGGGTCTATAACAACCGAGTACATCGAGTTATCGGCTATACCCCTTATTCCCTGTTGTTCGGATGCGAGGGCAAGGGGATCACGGAGGTAGAGTTGGACCCAGAGGAACCTCAGCCCAGGACTGGGGTATCATCATGGTATCATCATGGGTCCGAAATCACCGGCACAGGCTGCAAACTCTTCATCGAATCGTACATACCAAACTTCAAGACTTAGAACACCCAGGAAAGAGTTTATCTCTGCCTCCCGACCTCCAAAGCGGAGACCGAGTACTCGTACTAGACCAACATCCCCAGAACAAATTAGAGCCATGCTGGGAAGAGGGACCCTATCGGGTCCTACGCAGAATAAACCCTGAAGGACCTGTGTACGAAATAAAACCCGAGAAAGATGAAACGCTGCCTACCCGCATAGGGCATCGGAATATGCTACGCCCCTGTATTTCCACCCATCCGAAACAACCTGAACCTGCTCCTCAGGTCTCTGAACCATTGCCCGTGTTCTGGGACTCGGACGACGAAGAAGACTTCCCCACAATAACCAGGGGCTCTCTACTCAATGACAAACAAACTGACACAATTAGCCCGCCCGAACCAGCTAGGCCACCAACGGCCACCACCCCAGAAGACACCACCCTCGTCGTACTAAGACGCTCCAAGCGGTTGACAACCGGCAAACCCCCCCCCGAATGATACAAACAGAACCAGTTCATATGGCAACAAAAACTGACACCTCCGCAGATCAGCCCAAGTATACTGAGGCCCTCGCCCGAGGACTGGCGAGCTTACAGGATGGGAGAATGTAGGGAGGAGGACCCCCACAGAGTGTCCGGGCCGGAACCAATGGGACCGCCATCTGAGTTCCTAAGGAAACAGTACCCGGGGACCAGAGGAGAAGAGTGGACTGTTGAGAGTGACAGGACAGCAAGGGGATGGGCGAGTATAAAAGGGGCAGGGAGCGCGCAGAGGAGTCAGTTGGTGATACGTTAGACACGGAGCAGGAGGCGGAGGGGGCGTGAGAGAGCGGGAAGGACACTGACAGTTCAGAGAAGAGACCAGCAGCAGCGGGTAGATACGCAGTGGCCCTCAGGAAAGAGGTGCTGAGCTTACCGACAGGGGACTGTCTCTTCACCCCATCCTCGGCCGTTACCACTGAGCTCGAGCCCTCCGCGGCCTGTCTGCTCCCTCTCCCGGCTGCTGCCATTCCCCTTCAGCCCGCAGTTGCGGCCTGCCCGCTGCCACCCGCGGACGCTGCCGGTTCACGTCAGCCAGTGGTTGCGACCTGTCTTTCACCGCACACAGCCGCCTTCACCTCTCTGCAATCGGCAGTTGGGGCCTGTTCCTCGTCAACAGAGACACTCTGCACACAGCCCCAGGCTGTGCGCGCGGCCAGTAAACCGCAACTCTTGAGCACTGCGACACAACCCTGCTTGGGGACAGGAGTCCCATTGAACTCGCTAAAAAGCACAACCCCGCTGTTACAACAGGGGGTTACTCCATTAGGGCCTGTTGTGCCCCAACTCCTCCTGGGCGCTGGGGTGCCCGAAGACTACTCCAAATCTTCAGCAGCTGGGCCCAGCGGCTGCTACGCCAAGGCAGCCTCATCAAAGACGCCACAGCAGCGTCATCAAAGACGCCAGAACAGCCTTATCAAAGATGCCAAAGCAGCTTCAGCAACAACGCAGCTTCCACAGAGGCGCCGAGGGACGTCAGGACGGATAAGTGACATTATAGAGTATAAGAACCCGTAGACGGCTATACGGCCGAGTTAGTTGTGTTCTTTTCAAATAGTGTTTGGTTGTACTGAGTCCCTGCGAGGACAACTGTTGTTACCCCTTTTTTTGGTTGCTTAGTATAGCCCTAGCGGCTTTAAATTATAAAAAGTTTGCTTTTCAAAATTCAACAAGTCTCGCGTCTAGTCACTGCATCCTGCGAACCTGCTGTTACCTACACAGTAGGCAATTCTTTTATATTTTGAGATTAAATTTTATTAAGTCACCTGGTGTTCTCTACATGATCTTTTAATAATTGGATATAAATCCTTTATAATACACTCATCAATTTGTGCTCCATTCTGGAGTACAAATATACAGCTATAAAGAGAGTGCCTAATCTTTGCGTTTCCTTACCTGTGCTAAGTCTGAATCATATCTTTTTTTTTTGCTCCTCTTGACATCAATTTAGCCATTTCTACTATTTATAACACAGTAGGGCATAGTGTCAGCTACAATTGTGGAAGAAAACACTACAAAGTCGTACTCCTTTTTCCAACAATTTTTATTATATTAAAGGGAACCTGTCACTACTTTTTTGGCCTACCAGGTAAAAATATCATTTAATTGAGTATCAGCTATGCGTTCCACAACTGGTTCTGAAATCCCCTGACTCCCCATAAAAACCTTTTTTTTTGTCCCGCGCTGTATGTTAATCTGTTTGGTCCGGTCCAATGGGAGTAGCCTCTGTTCTGTCACTCCACCCCTCCTCGGCTAGCTGTACGCATTCTTCGCTGTGAAGATCGTATATCGCGTACATATTTCGCGTGTGCTCATTGAAATGTGACCTCGCATGTGCGCAGTATGCTTTGCCAAACTGAGGGCAAAGCTGAAAATCCTCCAGGCCCTGGGTACCTTATCCCTGTTAAAAAAAAGAATTAAAATAAAAAATCATGATATTCTCACCTTCCGGCATCCCCCGCAGCGTTTCCAGGCCTCAGTGATGCTCCCGGCAAGTCCCTTTCCCAGTGATGCCTTGCGACAATGACCTGTGATGACGTAGCGGTCTCGCGTGATACTACGTCATCTGGGGTCATTGTCGCAAGGCATCGCTGGGAACGGGACTTGCCGGGGGAATCACTGAGGCCTTGGAACGCTGCGGGGGACGCCGGAAGGAGAGAATATCATGATTTTTTTAAAATTATTTTTAACAATATATCTTTTACTACTGATGATGCATAGGCAACCTCAATAGTAAAAAGTTGGTCACAATTGTCAAACACTATGTTTGACAATTGTGACCAACCTGTCAATCAGTTTTCCAAGCGATGCTACAGATCGCTTGGAAAACGCTAGCATTCTGCAAGCTAATTACGCTTGCAAATCGCTAGTTTTTCGCTGGAATTCCGCACATGTGCACATAGCCTTAATGAAGTTTTGCTCTTGCATCATTTATAAGCAGAAACAGCTGGGACCTCCAATCAACACTTTTAAATGCTCATCTCTAGTTAGAACATTTTATTAGTGTTTTTGATATTTAGGTAAGATATATTCTACAAGTTAATGCTTATATTATTACAGTATCAACCATCTGAGTGCATAAAATAACTGCCTTTAGTGTTAGTTGTATCATCCACACCATTGCCCAGCTCGTTATTTATTAACATGACTTCTACTACTTAGTTAATATTTAGAGCTGAGATATACCACCAAAACGCCAGGGTATGTTAAGCATCACTGTACAGATATGGCTGCAAACATACAGTAGGTAAAAGATGTGTGGAAAATGAGCTGAGGTGAATGAAGAGAAGACTTTTGTTTGCATGAGACCACATGAGAACTCCAGGGTAACTGAATAGTCTTTGCTTGGTTTGACAGACAATGCTTTGAGCCAGCAGACTCATTCTCACATACCAGAGGTAGGGGCTTTCAGGGGGTATCCAGACCACAGTAACGGAGGGCACCGGATGCATCTACAGGCACTTCCCAGACCTTATATTTGCTTGTTGACAAAGGAAAGGAAAGATCTGGAAATATCAGAAAATCCTTTAACATTGTATTTTTTTTTTATATTTTTTGGGGGTGAGCAGCAATGAAGAACTGGAAATACTTGGGAAGGAATAAATGCAGGACCATGTAAATGTAAGTAGTGACATTGTGTAGAATGTGTGTTCACTTGTGCATGTAACAGGTGGATCTTAAGCATTTCATTCCTACGTATTAGGAGAATTTTACATGACAAATGATGTGAAATGAATGCGTATATTACGTTACATTCTCCTTATAACTATTTATGAATTTTCTGAGCTTTGCAAACTATTGTCAGATACACTGGTGGACACAGAAAAGGCCCCCTGTGCAAGAACAATTTATGAGCCCTTTGCAGCCCAAGAGCTCCTAAAAATGCAAAATTGCACCTGCTTTAAAGGTAGAATTAGGCCCCCTTACATCTGGGGCTCCTGTGCGGCTGCACACGTTGCACCAATGATATGTCCACCCCTGGTCAGATAGTTACACCCAATTCTTCAGGCCTCCTTTACCCTGCATGCTGTCATCATTTTTTTTTGCAGTACATGTAATGGTTTTGTAGGAAGAACAGTAAAGGGGGGCTTCACACATCGCGATATCACTAGCAATGTCGCTAAAGCGTCACCGATTTTGTGACGCAGCAGCGATATTGCTAGCGATATCGCTACATGTGATACCTCAGACCGGCTCCCCTGCTGGCTATCGCTGATCGTGCAAGAACGTCCTGGGCCGTTTCGCGGCGGCGGCTTCCTGCTGGGCTTCCTGCTGGCGCCAACGCGCGATGCGTCGGACAGGTAAGTAACGACCGCCGACCGCTGCTGCATCGCTGCTGAGTTCTGCTTGTTTGGCAGCTCACTAGCGACCATTTAACAATGCACCAGCAATCCTGACCGGGTCGTATCGTTGTCGGGATCGCTGGTGCATCGCTAAATGTAACGGGACCGTAATACAATGTCCTCGCTTTAAGTTGCAGATCAGCTTGTGAATTTAAATTAGGCTCAGAAAAGCTCAGGTTCTTTCACATAGTTTCTGAAAAGAGATCGGACACATTGCTCTGAATTTCCTACACTCAAAAGCAGACGAGGAACAGACGCTAAGACCATTGTGAGCAAACATTTCCTTAATAGCAGACTTTCTCTAAAATGAATATGCATAATGGATCTGCGAATTTATAGCCAGGATCATGTCATATATTCATGTATGTGTTGATGTTTAGAATGTAAATCATTTACAATATATAGCTTCATATGTATGAAAGATGATATTATCATATATTACAATGCATTCACATAATCGTGGACTCATATCTGTAACTTAAATGTTTGGTTTTCAGTAAGAAAAACAAGTTGTATTAAATTAGGTACAATATTTTAAAAGTTAATGAATTTAGACTCTTGCAATGCAAAACTTGAATAGAGAATAGAGATACCTTTGTAGCACAGACAGTCCTGTACTAATTGTATACATTAACGTTTGTACACCTTTCACACATGTAAATATTTGGTGGCTATATGAATACTTTGATATTATTTTGTACATTATAATGTCACATTTATTACGGTATATGTCAATACCCTAGCAGCATCAAGCCTAAGAGAAATATGACCTTATTTCTAAAGTTTAGTTTCCGCTGTGTGTTGCCATCCAGTGTGTTTTCATTCACGCTATCATTATGAAGCTAGATGAGTGCTTCTTCAGCTTTATCAATGGAAGGCATTGTTACCTTTGCAAGCCGCATGCAAGCGATCTCAAATAGGTTAATGTTATACTGTGGTGTGCAGTGAGTGCTAATGAGCGCTATTCTAGAAGAGAATGACATTTTGCATACAGCCTGGCACAGAGATAATGTAACCTAAGTATGGTCTATATATACTGTAGAACAATCTGCTACATTATAAACTCTATGTGCTAAAGGGCGCAAAGAAACTACTTATTTGACCCTAAATAATATGGTTGTTAAAAAGTACTATATGTGTCTGCAAGGTTGATAAGTTTTTGCATGCTTATGTAAACTTTTTTCTGTTATCTAATAGCATAACATCTGCAACACTTGTCCATGTGTCCATCAACCTCATATAAGGGGCTTTCCTGCTCAAGATCCACATCCTTAAGACTACGGACAATGCCGCTAGAGTTAGGCTAGTTTCACACTTGCTTTTTTTTGCAGCGCGTTTTTCCCGCAAAAAAACGCATTGAAAAAACGCATACATAAGCATACAACTGCTGCGTTTTTTTCAAGCATTTTTATGAGCATGCATGAAAAAAACGCAGCGTTTTTATGCGTTTGTATGCGTTTTTAGCGCGTTTTTACCGCGTTTGCGTTTTTTTCCAACATTTTTAGGTGGCCCCTCACACTACCCAAACCATGACTTTACTAACCCTAACCCTGACCCTAACCCTAACCCTAACCCTGACCCTAACCCTAACCCTGACCCTAACCCTGACCCTAACCCTAACCCTTAACCAAATCATACTTAACCCTAACCCAAACCCTAAACCCTAACTAACCCTAACCCTAACCCTAACCCTGACCCTAACCCTAACCCTAACCCTGACCCTAACCCTAACCCTAACCCTAACCCTGACCCTAACCCTTAACAAAACCATACTTAACCCTAACCCTGACCCTAACCCTAACCCTAACCCTGACCCTAACCCTTAACCAAACCATACTTAACCCTAATCCTGACCCTAACCCTGACCCTAACCCTAACCCTAACCCTAACCCTGACCCTAACCCTTAACAAAACCATACTTAACCCTAATCCTGACCCTAACCCTGACCCTAATCCTTAACAAAACCATACTTAACCCTAATCCTGACCCTAACCCTGACCCTAACCCTAACCCTAACCCTAACCCTGACCCTAACCCTAACCCTAACCCTAACCCTGACCCTAACCCTTAACAAAACCATACTTAACCCTAATCCTGACCCTAACCATGACCCTAATCCTTAACAAAACCATACTTAACCCTAATCCTGACCCTAACCCTGACCCTAACCCTAACCCTAACCCTAACCCTGACCCTAACCCTAACCCTAACCCTGACCCTAACCCTTAACAAAACCATACTTAACCCTAATCCTGACCCTAACCATGACCCTAATCCTTAACAAAACCATACTTAACCCTAACCCTGACCCAAACCCCAACCCTAACCCTGACCCTGACCATAACCCTAACCCTAAACCCCCTTAACTAACCCTAACTCTAACCCAAACCCCTAAATTCCATGGTTTAAAAAAAAAAACGCATATGCAAAAAAACGCATACATGAGCATGCCAGTGCGCACATATGCGCATCCATAGGCTATAATGGCCATTTTTAGCGCAAAACGTGCGCATATGTGCGCATGCGCTTTTTTGCAGGGCCAAAAAATGCAACATGCTGCGTCTGGAAAATCCCAACGCACACCCCAAAAAAACGCAGTGCATGAAAATCGCATACATGCGCTTACCAGCGCGCAGGTATGCGCACCCATGTTAAATATAGGGGAAAAAACGCATGCGCAGGTGTGCGTTTTTTTCCAGCGCTAAAAAACGCAAATGTGAAACCAGCCTTAGAGAGGATACTTGACTGATGGATCTTGCCCTCCATGTGTTACATGGTTGACAATTTATTTAAATAGGTAGTATGTAATAATACATTGTCCCTGCAGCAGCCTAAGCATCTTCAAGAACTTCCTAAAGCACCTTTAAGTTGTAAAAGTCTCACAATCCTAACTCTGACCAGGGCTCAGTTAGACGCAATAAATCATATCTCTTACATGGATAACAAATGTAATCAAAATTATTTGTCAATCATTCAGATTTGATAGACCCAGACACTTCCCCACCATAAATATCCATAAACAAGTGTACATATTGTGAGGTAGCGCTGTCATTTACTTAGGGGATTCTAGCTTGCAGCGAACAAAAACCAGTTCCGGCACAGATTTTCCATCAAATCATACAGTCCTTGCGGTTTATTCACGCCTCATAAACCACAGCAGCAACAGAAAGTTCACTTAATAGCATTACCAGCATAGCGTTCATTATAATGCTTAACTCTTATTATCAATGTCCAGTACGCAGGCTCACTTAGCCTCACAATTATCTCACCCACGTCAGGGTTCCTCATGCGGCTGCAGCATTCCGCACACGTTCGTTCCCTCCAGGGAACTCTCAGGCACACATCGCCATTGCTCCCAGCCACTTCACACGTGCTGTCTGGGAGGAAGCTCCATCTCTGCAGGACCTTCCACACTGGACCAACCAGGTCTCAGCATTCACCTCATGTGCCCTACCCTGGCCACATTATATGGTCCATAGCCACGCCCACCGGGTCACGTGACTATGACCTCATCACAGGTCCTTCAGGCATTCACATAGCCTTTTACAACAGGCGTTTTCAGACACACCCCTGGGTGGGTTTGTAGGTAACTGGCCCGCCCAACTCCCAAGTTACCTAGAGACTTCTCCCTTACACCTTGAAATAACACCTCAGCAATACCATTGCTGATCAATACGCATAACTAAGTCTCCATCTCAAAGCCACCCCCTTTGAGATACACAACTATCCTTCAGGATTCTGCCACTCATCCTCTCCCTTGGAAACTCAACACAGTGCCCCCTAGCGGACATAGTGGTTATTACACCACATACCTCGCCCCTCTGTTCAAACTTGTGGGGTTGAACACACAACATTACATCAGGCTCTCGAGACCGGGCACTCGTCACACCTTGCCCTACAGGTCGAGAGAACCTTTTCCACCTGTCATACGGCCTCCTCTCTACATTAGGCCTCCCCCGCCCCCAGCGGTCAGAATATCGGTCCTGCTCTTTGACCCTCCAGTTACAGTGCGTCATCAGACACGGTCCAGTCACCACCTTCCTCTCTCTGTTTGTTCCGTTGCCCGACCAGCTCCCGCGGTTGGTACGGTCATCAGTCCTAATCAGGCCTACTGTCTGGCCTGAGTCTGATTCATTCAGGGTCTCACAGGAACTACAGTCTCTCAATGTCATCCTGCCAGTCAAACTACCACTTGCTGACATTCTTCGGCCATCTGCCCTGCCACTTCTTGGCGGAACTCACCGGTTCCTTACATCTTGTTGGGTTGCAGGTGGCCGCCACCTGGTATTCCGTACTTCTTTATTAATTCGCCGGCCGTCCTGCCTCAACTGCTCAATCTCTTGCAGGTACCTCACTCGATACTCCAATAGCATCCGAAAGTCTCTCAGGCTCTCACCGGAGCCAACCACTAGGATGGAAATCCTACCCACTTCACTAGATACTTGGTCTTCATCATCAGGAGGGATGCTCACTCTCACTACACTGGAGATATTCACAAGGTCTTGCATTACCTTCCCGGATCTTCCAATCATTCTCCCAATCAGAGCTTTGGGTACCGGCACCACATCTTTCCGCATACCCAGCTGATCCATAGCCTCCCTTGCTATCTCTAGGCATCGAGCAGCCTTCACATTACTCTGCCTGACCCGCTGTTTGGTGTAGAGACATTGTAGATGCATCTCTTTTAGGACAGCTACTTGGTTAGATGTATCTTCTCTGTCCAATACTATCACCAACTGCCGAGTCTCAGGTGCCCAGTGCACCTCACACGCCTTGACCGCTTCTTTGAAAGCCTCATGCACACCTTCCTCCACACAGACTTCTTCCATGTCCTCTGGTACGTCAATCACCAACTGGAAGGTTGTGGTCTTGCTCTCTTCCTGGACCGAAGGCTCTAGCTTTACCACGGACACTTCCCTCACTGCCATTGACCCGACCAGGTGACTGTCTTCTTCCGTTCTTAACTCATCAATTTCATATGACTTGGTCCCTTCAAGACCCTTTGCCCTGAGGGCTACTGGCCATTCTGTCCTGTTATCACTTACGCTCACCCGCGGTAAGTCTTCATCCAACTTCTCCCGCAGAAGACTTTTAACTACTCCTCTGAGTTCTTCCATTTCTTCTGTAAGGGTCTTGTTCACATTTTGCCACGTTGACAGGTGACTTCTGAGCTCCAAGACTTCTTTCTCAAGCCCTACCACATCCTCTCTTAAGGTGTTGCTCACACTGTGCCACGTTGACAGGTGACCTCTGGGGTTCAAGACTACTTTCTCGAGCTCCTTCACTCTGTGCTCGGCCGTTTGTCTCCTCACACTTTCACGTTTGAGATGTTCCTTTGCTGTCTCTTTTATTAACTGTAACTCCTGCTCTAGTTCTCTTTTGGCCAGTATGTGTTGCACTACTACTTCTTTAATCATATTGTCAAAAGGTACCCCGGGGTTAGTCCCGTCAGTCGAGTGAACCCCCCAGTTACCCTCTGACTGTATCTCTTCTCCCGTTATCTTCTCGACCAGGTTACCATCCATCCTGTCACGAGTTTCAGTCAGCACAGCACTAGATTCTGTCCTAGGGGTGGCTACTGGTAATAACATGTCACAGTCACACCACACCATACGGTGAACCCCCAAGGCACTCTCTTTCCGTGTGTCAGCTCCGCTCTTTTTGTTTCTCACACCCTTCTCACTCACACCGTTGTACCCTTCAGGTGACGTCCGGTCTGTAAGTTCGTCCGACGTCATTCTTTCTCCGGTCGCCCCTACGTCTGGCCTGTCCACATTAGGAGGCGTCAGCGTCTCAGTGTCAGCTAGCCCTACAGTAGACACGTCTCTATCCTCCTGGCATAGGTCATCAAACCTGACCAAGTCCTGGCCGCACTCCAAGGCATAAACTAAGTCTGGTGGTATACTGCCACCTTGGCACTTACTGCCTCCGAACTCCTTAAACATTACTCTGTCTACTGCATAGTTCACTGTGACCCCATGTGCACAGCGAACCAGGACCATTTTCTCGGTCAGACAGAGAGTGAGAGGAGTTCCTACCAGAGTCACCTGACTCTTTGAGTCTAGCCGTCCTGATATCCCTTCCCGGTGTAGCATCACGGTACAAACTTGCTGCCCATCATCATTCGGAAAGAATATCCCACATTCTGGAAATGACATACACATACACTGCGGTACTCCAGACATACCCACTGAGTCACCCAGTGCTGTCATTCCTTCAAACTTGGCCCCTTTCTGGACCACCACCCCACTTTGGGTTGCCGCCCCCTCCCGGGACTCCACCCCTTTTTGGGTTACCATCCCGCTTTGGGTCACCACCCCCTTCTGGGACTCCACCCCCTTTTGGGATCTCCCCATGTCCGTTAAACCGGTCTTCTCAGACCACAGTTCACACAACACAGTTTATGTCTTAACGATTCCACACAAATCCTTGTTGGCACCACCACAGCTCCTGCTGTCACCAATCACCGACACCACTGGCTGCTTTTCACACACACAGCAGCTGGAGTCACTGAAGCTCCTGCTGCGCCATCTTTGTGGACCCGCCGATCCACCGGAAGCCACTTGTCACCTTCGTAACCCGCCAAGTTACTGGAAGTCGCTTGTCACCTTCGTGACCCCACTGAGCCACATCAAGGCGCTTGTCACCTTCTTGACTCCCACTGAGCCACCGCCGGCTGAGTTGAGAAAAGAAGAAAAGAAAAACACCACACAAAAAACTCATAAAACTCATGTGTCTTTTCTGTGTGCTTTTCAGGACATACCGTCTCCGCCTGAGACCGTCCAACACACAGGGTGCACCGGGTGCTATTCAATGAGCGACCCTCCTCCCAGAGTTTCCCAACACCGGCCTCACCAACACAAAACTCACGTGTCCTGTCTGTGTGCTATTCAGGACGCACCGTCTCCACCTGAGACCGTCCAACACACAGGGCGCACCGGGTGCTATTTAGGGAGCCAACCCTCTTTCCAGGGTTTCCCAACACACTGGCCTTACCAGGTTCAGGGGCTTAGCGGGTGCTATTCAGGACATCCGTCTCGGCCTGAGACTGCCCAACACTTATGCCTCACCAGATCCAAGGTCATACCACGTGCTCCAGGGCTCTTCCCAACACTGACCCTCCAGGACCTTGCTCACTGAACCCTCCAGGAACACAGTCTTTCCCACTGACCCAGGTCAGTACCACATGAACACCAGTCCGTTGCCTGTGTCGGGCCACACAGGTTCTCGGGTACCTCTTATCCACAGAGGCACCCTAGCACAATTCACAGTCTCTTTCTCACTGAGCCTGGTCAGTACAACTCTGCTTTCACGGCCGTCACCTGCTGGCCACGCAGGTTCTCGGACCCCTCTACCGCAGAGGTGTCCTATCAGTCTCTTTCTCCTGGGGAAACGGCCGCACTGGGTTCACCGATCCAGACAGTGCCTTACTCACTAGGCCGCCCCCATGGTTCCAGAACCACAGCCGGGCAGTGGCTTCCCCAACCGTCAGCCTTCCTGGCTCAGCGTTGCCAGCAATGCAGCATGCACTTTTTGGAAACCGTTGCCCTTAGCAACCGACTTTGCAGTCCTCTTCCGTTGCTCCCAGCAACAAGGCTACAACATTGCCCATAGCTTTCTCCACCAAATGTGAGGTAGCGCTGTCATTTACTTAGGGGATTCTCGCTTGCAGCGAACAAAAACCAGTTCTGGCACGGATTTTCCATCAAATCATAGAATCATAGAATCATAGAATCGTAGAGTTGGAAGGGACCTCCTGGGCCATCTGGTCCAACCCCCTGCTCAAAGCAGGATTCGCTAAATCATCCCAGTCAGATGTCTGTCCAGCCTCTGTTTGAAGACTTCCAATGAAGGAGAACTCACTACTTCTCGTGTCAGCCTGTTCCACTCATTGATCACTCTAACTGTCAAAAAGTTTTTTCTAATATCTAATCTGTGTCTCCTCCCATTCAGTTTCATCCCATTGCTTCTAGTCTTTCCTTGTGCAAATGAGAATAAAGTTGATCCTTCTGCAATGTGACAGACCTTTAGATATTTGTAGACAGCTATTAAGTCTCCTCTCAGTCTTCTCTTTTGCAAACTAAACATTCCCAAATCCTGCAACCTTTCCTCATAAGACAGGGTTTGCAGACCGGTCCTTACATACAGTCCTTGCAGTTTATTCACGCCTCATAAACCACAGCAGCAACAGAAAGTTCACTTAATAGCATTACCAGCATAGCATCCATTATAATGCTTCACTCTTATTATCAATGTCCAGTACGCAGGTTCACTTAGCCTCACAATTATCTCACCCACGTCAGGGTTCCTCATGCGGCTGCAGCATTCCGCACACGTTCGTTCCCTCCAGGGTACTCCCAGCCACTTCACACGTGCTGTCTGGGAGGAAGCTCCATCTCTGCAGGACCTTCCACACTGGACCAACCAGGTCCCAGCATTCACCTCATGTGCCCTACCCTTGGCCACATTATATGGTCCATAGCCACGCCCACCGGATCACGTGACTATGACCTCATCACAGGTCCTTCAGGCATTCACATAGCCTTTTACAACAGGCGTTTTCAGACACACCCCTGGGTGGGTTTGTAGGTAACTGGCCCGCCCAACTCCCAAGTTACCTAGAGACTTCTCCCTTATACCTTGAAATAACACCTCAGCAATAACATTGCTGATCAATACGCAAAACTAAGTCTCCATCTCAAAGCCACCCCCTTTGAGATACACAACCATCCTTCAGGATTCTGCCACTCATCCTCTCCCTTGGAACCTCAACACAGCGCCCCCTAGCGGACATAGTGGTTACTACACCACAATATATACAATGGTGACTGTAAAATAAGCCACTGCCAGACACTAACAGGGCTAATTTTAAGCTCCTGTAATCTAGTATATGACCACCTTTAGTCATACACTTTGTATATGATCCTTTGCTTTTAGAAGTATCTAGGGTCATAGCACAGTATTGTCACTCAACAGTTCCAGTCTCAGAGTCCATCTGACTGGACCGGATTGCCATAACATTTATATGTCAAAAAAGGATAATAAGGTAAATAATAAAAAGGAAAAATAGAGGGCGAGAAGTTCCAACAAGTAATGTGCCGTCAGGCCTCTAACACACTAAGCTGAATTTTGAAACCTATGAAAATAACTGCTAAAATATCAGCTTGGAAGGAAACATTTAAGTAAGTGGGTGTGTTATTCACTTTTACATATAAGAAACTCAATTACTATTTATGCAAGTTAGGCCGGGTTCACACTTGCATTTGGCTGTCTGCGTATGGCTGCGTACTTCTTTCCTTAAGCTCTGCCAACGCGGATGCATCCGCGTGTGTCGTTCCATGCCCGCCGAATGCAACATGTTGCATTTTTGTGCGTTCGGTGGGCACGTCAAAACGACGCCTGCAGACACATCCGCATACAACGCTTGTCCCTGCGTATTCAATGTTAAAGATAGGTACGCGGGACGACGCAAGGCGCATGCGGAAGTAGGCGGAGCTTAAGGGAAGAAGTACGCAGCCATACGCAGACCAGCCAAACACAAGTGTGAACCCGGCCTTACCTATACCGTATCTACTGATGGACATGCTGTAATTCCAACTCACTAGTTATGCACCTGGTGATTTGGGCATTTTTTTCAATATATTTGTTTTTAAATCATTATTATCCACCTCCTAACTTAAAGTCTATATGTATTATGAAAATCACGGCATGCTAAGCATTAGGGATGAGAATGGTGCTTATAGGGCATTTTAGTTTGATAACTGTGTTTTTTTTTTTAGCAGGAGAATTTTTTCAGCAGCATTTGCTAAGTTTTGTTTTTTTTTCTGGCATCTTTTCCACTTTTCTCCATTCTTTTGGAAAAAAAACACAAAAATTCATGTTTCAAGTTTGGAAGTTTGAAAAAAAAGGCACTAAAATTATTTTGAAAAAAAAGGATAGCACCAAAATTCTATGGCACCAATTAATTAAGATAGGCATTATGTACGCTAATCTTAATGAAATGATTGCTGGAGTAAAGGCCCCGTTACACACAGCGATATCGCTGGTGAGAT
Source organism: Dendrobates tinctorius (assembly GCF_039654945.1). Taxonomy (NCBI): domain Eukaryota; kingdom Metazoa; phylum Chordata; class Amphibia; order Anura; family Dendrobatidae; genus Dendrobates; species Dendrobates tinctorius. The sequence continues at coordinate 60,484,522 of NW_027361728.1, forward strand.
CGCTGATTTTGGGGGAAGAGTCCTGAGGAGATAACTTGCATATTTCCAGTGCCTTCTGGGATAAGTGAAGAGTCTCCGTGAGCTCAACGATCACTGGATTTTGGCCGTTGCAGCTGAAAAGAGGAAATCGGTAAACCGCGCGCCAATAGAATTTTGGCTCATTTTACATTGCTTTGAAATCTCTAACAATAACAATATGGAAGAGGCCAGGAGCCATTTGGTGAGCTGCATTTCTTGCTACATGTTCACAGACTTACCAGTGGAAAAGCCAAACTTCACATGCCACAAATGCAAGCTTGCGTCCCTTTTGGAGGAAAAGTTGCAAAATCTCGAAGAGAGGTTAGCTACATTGAAGATCATTAAGGAAGGTGAAGAGTTCTTAGACAGAGCAGAATTATGTCTTCATGTTACAGAAAGAGAAGAAATTCGAAGTGCACCTGAAGAAACAGAGGAATGGAAACATGTGACCCAGAGAAGCAGGAGGATCGGGAGGCAGTCAGCGCCCATACTGCTCAGGAACCAGTACCAGGCTCTTACGCAGGAGAATGATGAAGAAATACATCAGGATAAGATTTTGCCCACAAACAGCAACCTTGTACTCCTTCAGAATCCTCCTTGATGGAGAAAGAAAAATGTTGTGAAGAAGAAACAGAGAGTGGTGGCCATGGGCGATTCCCTGTTGAGAGGAACAGAGGCCGCTATCTGCAGACTGGATATAACCTCAAGAGAAATGTGCCTTTCAGGTGCAAAAATTAAAGACGTGTCTGACAGGATATCAGGACTCTTCAGACCTACAGATGACTACCCATTCCTGCTAATACATGTGGGGACAAATGACACCGCAAGAAACGACCTGGAAGCCATCTGCAGTGACTTTGAAAACTTAGGTAAGAAAGTGAAAGAAATGGGAGCGCAGGTGGTCTTCTCTTCCATCCTCCCAGTGGATGGCCATGGAACAAGGAGGTGGAATAAGATTCTGCAGGTGAACAACTGGCTACATCGATAGTGCCGTCAGCAAGGATTTAGATTTCTGGATCACGGAGTGAATTACCTATATGATGGACTACTTGCTAGAGATGGGGTGCACCTTACGAAGACTGGAAAACATGTATCTGGAAGTCGCCTTGCTACACTCATCAGGAGAGCTTTAAACTAGAACAATATGGGAAGGGAAGCAAAAGGCCAGAAAAAGCCATACATCTGACAAATACTATTGGAAACTCTGCTATTAGAAGTGGAATGGAAGAACAAAGACAAAAAAATCTAAATAATAAAAATATTGGAGAAAGAGAAACCAATCACAAACTAAAATGTTTCTATACTAATGCACAAAGCATGGGCAACAAGCAAGGAGAATTGGAACTACTAACGTAGGAAAAGAAATATGATGTCATTGGAATCACTGAAACTTGGTGGGACAATACACATGATTGGAATACAAGGCTAGAAGGATACTACTTATTTGCAAGAAACAGACTTGATAAACGAGGAGGAGGTGTCGCATTGTATGTTAGAAACGCGTATATTTGCACAGAGATTGAAGCTTCAGAGACTGGGAGTTCTGTGGAAACTGTTTGGGTAAGTATACAAGGACAGAACAACGGAAAGGACACCATTGTAGGCATTTACTACAGGCCGCCTTTGCAAGCTGATGAAGTTTCCTGTGAGGCGATCTGGTAAATGAAAAGAGGTGCTTTTTTGAAGAATCCTAAAAAGTTGGAGGATGATGCTGGGGTGAACTCAGGATTGTCTGTAATTGGAACAAGGGGGCTTAGATGATCAATCAGGAGTTCCTTTCCACTTGGTAGAAGATAGCGTTTTCAATGTATGGCTTACATTTATGGATATCAAGATATCTTTGCTCCTTGTCAGGAGAGGCCATAGCCAAGGAAGGATGGGAGTGATAATGAACATGTGTCATGAGCTATTTTGACCTATAGCCTAGACTGCAGGCAGTGTCCTAGCATGAACCGCTGCTAGTTAGTATTTATGGAAATCAGGCATTACTGTGCCTCCTCTGTCTTTGGATATGGTTAAAATGTAATCCTGGGATGGCCCATGGACCATAGGAAGCAACTGAGATTATGTTGAATTTGGTGCCAGAAAAACTTTTGATCAGGGTCATTTGGATGTTTTGGGTTGTCATTATGAATTAAAAAGAGAAAACACAGTAGCTTGACAATAAATGGCTTCACCCAACCACTAATCATGAGTGGAGAAAAGGTTTTGGTGTTATCATTCATATTCTCTGAAAAAAGGCCAAGAAAGCAAAAATTCTGCCAGGGTATGTAAACTTTTGAGCACAACTGTAGAATCCAGACACATTTTTCAATGCTTTTTTGAGTGTTATATACCACACCCAAATGTAACAAAAATCACCTAATACTCTATAGATGACTAAGGGAATCCAGACAAATTTTATAACGCTTTTTTGGAGTGTTTTCTACCACCATAATGTATCGCAAAGCACGTAATAGTGTATAATAGTGCATGCGCAGTCTACTCATTAGGCCTCATAAGCTTTCCGATAGGGATGCACAGGCGCCTCAGCACCAGAAACACTTGGCCATCCTGACACAGGAAGCACTCTGCCATCCTGAAACAGGAAGCATGCCACAAAGCGTGGCAGAAGAAACATATAAAAAGGAAACCTCTCAGTCCCGCTATTATCACTAGCAGATCCACACATATGCGGTTGCCTTTACAGGTAATTTATTTATTCAGAGGGTGGCCCCGGGTACTTGTATATGTAAGGGATACTTTATTTCCTCTTGTTGCTCACTTTATAGCCGTAAAGTTATATATGCCTTGTCTTATTTTGTTACAGGCAGTGTTTCTATATTGTTTTCCCTTGGGGACCTAAATAATACCGCTAACAATCCACACGGATGCTAGTGGATACTTGCTCTCCCTGACCCTTTTTTCTTGAGGTACCGTATATACTCGAGTATAAGCCGAAATTTTCAGCCCATTTTTTAAGGCTGAAACTGCCCCTCTCAGCTTATACTCGAGTCATATATCGGGGGTCGGCGGGGGAGGGGGAGCGGGGGTCTCAGAGATCATACTCACCCCCTCCTTACATGGTCTTCAGCCCCTGCTTCTCCCAAGGTCTCCGGCACCTGTGTACAGCGATCACGTGGTACCGCTCATTAAAGTCATGAATATGCGCATATTCATGACTTTAATGAGCAGTACCACATGACCGCTGAAGAAGGAAGCGCTGCCGGAGACCGTGGGAGAAGCAGAAGGTGCAGAGACTGCGCCAGGAGGGGGTGAGTATATGCTATATTCACCTGTCCCCATTCCACCACCACGCGACGCTCTGTCCTCTGCATCCTCTGTCTGTGATGTTCAGGTCAAAGGGCGCGATGATGTAGTTAGTGCGCACCGCACCCTCTGCCTGAACAGTCACCTGACCCCGGCGGTGGAATGGGGACAGGTGAATATAGCAGGTGCAGCATATGGGACATAATATATGGAGGATCTTATGAGGCATAATCTATGGAGCATCTTATGGGGCAGCATATGGGGCATAATCTATGGAGCGTCTTATGGGGCAGCATATGGGGCATAATCTGTGGAACATCTTATGGGGCAGCATATGGGGCATAATCTGTGGAGCATCTTATGGGGCAGCATATGGGGCATAATCTATGGAGCATCTTATGGGGCCATAACCTTTATGGAGCAGCATATGGGGCATATTATTCTATGGAGCATCTTTTGGGGCCATTATTAACCTTTGTGCAGCATTATATGGGGTTTATTTTGTATGGAGCATCTTATGGGGCCCATCATGAACTGTATGGAGTATTATATGGGGCTCCTGATTCAATATGGATATTCAAAAACATTTAACCTACTGATGTCTCAATTAATTTTACATTTACTGGTATCTATTTTTATTTTTGAAATTTACCAGTAGCTGCTGCATTTTCCACCCTAGGCTTATACTCGAGTCAATAAGTTTTCCCAGTTTTTTGTGGCAAAATTAGGGGGGGGGTCAGCTTATACTCGGGTCGGCTTATACACAAGTATATACGGTAATTTTGCTTTACATAACGGGACATACTATGCCCTTAAGATTATTAGGTTATATTCATTTCTTTTTCTGATTACTGATCATGGATAACTAGATATCTTCATTTAATCCACATTCATTTAATAATATTTTTTATATATACATATTTAGTACAATCTTTATACAAATCATTTTTTGGTGTTTTTATAGTGCTATCTTCCCTTAAAGTCTTGTTAATCATATTAATAATATTTCAATTCTCTTTGACCATCCAGTGATAACGGACTAAAGCATTATCATTTATCTTTTGTTATTTTTTGCAATTAATCACATTTTTGCATGTCAGTTTGTCTATATACAGTATAAATATACATCGAATACTAGTAAGATATGCATATATTGTTTTTCCACTGCCTCATGAGATATAAATATCACATTGTATATTAATAATTTTATGCTTGAAAAATGCTTAAATAAGCCAAAATGTTGCGTTGAAATTATCTGTATTCACCAAGGGTCATATTTTTTCTTTTTTTCCTTTTTTCTTGTTTCATTTTTCTGTATATCTGAAAAATGTTGAGTCTCTTTTTTTCTGTTTTTTTGTCTCTGTTCATTATATGTCAAATAAAATTTAAAATGTATCATTTGAGTGACAAAGTTTCTCCAATTGTTTAGCTGATTTTCTTCTGAGCACCAAAGTTCCCAGCACTAATAGTGATCACCCCTTCATTTCTCTATTATAATTGAATCCAGAAATTTTTTTATCCTATTTTGAAAGATTATTTGAGGTACTTGTACACTCATAAAGGCTTTGCAGAAAGTGCAAAAGCCAAGAAAAAATCATAGTTATTAATCACATTTTAAATTTTATGGCATTGAAAAAGACAAATACCCTGTCCGAGGGAAGAGTTGGCAGAGACATTTTACCTTGCATGGAGTCTTTTGGATTTTGACTCTAGATACAATATTTCCTAAAGGAATGTATTTCAGAAATGATTTATTCTTTATTTATTACTAGGTTCTAGTTTTTGCTATTTTGTAATTTTTATGTGTTTTGCCTCTTTTTGCTATTCTTGTGAATTGTGAGGTTTTTGTATTATATTTTTTTTTGCACAAATGTATTATATTTTTTCCTCTGAGTAGTCAGGAATGATGCATGCCGTATTGGTTAATATAAGTAATGCCCACATTTGAGTGTGATTAGTTTCAATATTTTTAAAATAGGATGTTTAATCATTTTTCTGATATGCCAGGACCAAGGACGTTGTAAGCGCCAGAAATGCGTTGGTTTTTAAGTTCCCCCACTTTCCTGTTTTTTAATGCATCTAATAAAGATTACGCATTAAATTCTACCAGCTGAAATGCCAAAAATTCTGCCTCTCAATGAACAGGAATTTACTCCCATAAAAGCAACATCAGAGAGCAAAAAAAGCTTTAACTTTTTTTGAGGGATTCAATTAGTCATCCATAGAGTATTATAGGCTTTCTGTTAAATTTTGGTGGTATATAATACTCCAAAAAAGGGTTGAAATTTTCTGCTGGATTCAATTAGTGGTCTATAGAGTATTATGTGCTTACTGTAAAATTTATGTGGTATATATCACTCCAAAAAAGCATTGAAATATTTTTCTGTATTCAATTGGTAAACAATAGAGTATTATATGCTTTCTGTTAAATTTTGGTGGTATGTAATACTCCTTGCAAAATGAACGGGCCTGAGAGAAGCTGCTCGAGGCATCTCGAGACGGGGCTACCACCCTCACGAGATCAGACTGTCCTTGGGATCACCGACCTCTTATATGGGAGTAGTCGATGGTGCAGGTGACACAGGGGACTGTCGCCGATTTCTATATGTCAGGGACTTGGGCACTACCCGAAGCTGGGTCATTTACAATCCAGGCTACTGGAAATTGGACTCCAGGAAGCAGGTGGAGGCAGTCACAACAGCCTCCCGAGGAAGGAGAACAAGAAGGAACAGCATTACTGTATTACCCTCCTTATAATTTTTTTCTGAATTTGCACCATGTGCAAAGCCTTTAAGAGTGTAGGAGACTGGAGTATATGTACTGCACATTCAATATTTTCAAGTATTCATTTTCAATATATTTGTATGAGGCCCAAAAGTTGTTGCTTTCATGCTTCCAAAATAGCGTTCAAAAATGTTTCTGGATACAATTAGTAGAAGTACCAAAACTACACTTTCTAAATATTTGAATGAGGTACTACAGTTGGTGCCTTGAATGGTGCATGGCTGACCTTACTTGTAATTTTTGGTAGGCTTTCCACTATGTGCAGAGTTTTTATGATTGTAGTAGTACTACTACAACTACAATTTGTTCACAATATTTGAATGAGATACTACAGTTGGTGCATTGAACAATCTATGGATTACCCTCCTTGTACTTTGAGTACATCAACTATGCTTTTAAAATATTTTTGTTTAAAAAGATTCTGGATTCAATTCATCTATAGAGTGTTAAGTACATTGTTTTATGTGTCGATGACATATAACATTCCAAAAAAGCGTCCAAATTTTTTTATGGATTCAATTAGTCATCCATAGAGTTGTCGGGGTCGTAAACGACAATAAATCCTCATTCACCAGTCATTCCAAATCATTGTGGGAGCGCAAAACATCTGGTACCAATTAAGAATGACTCAGACACGCAGCTGATTCAGTCTTAGCTAATGTCCCGCATCCACACCTGTCAGGAGCAGTACAACAACTGGCTTTATTTACAAATACACAATACTATATTGAGTGTTAGGGGAAGGCGTGCATTAGGCGGGGTTTATGCAGTATACATCTAGTGTCCAGTCTCTCTCTGATTCGTCAAAACGTCTCCCGATGGTTACTTCTTCTTCACATTCCTGAGTTATCTTTTTTAGGAGAAATGAAACTTAACTTAACTCTTTAGACACTGAATTTAAGTGAAAGTGAACACTGGCAGCCATCTTTAATACAGTTACATTTGCATTAGCAAGCAATTAGGAAAAACTTATTGTTTCACAGTATAAAAGTATAAAAGTTATATAAGAAAATATATTTTCACCTTGACAGAGTAAGGCGTACTTTGTTTTGCATTTCGGTGCTATTTAACACTCCAAAAAAGCATCCAGATTTTTTTCTGGATTCAATTAGTCATCCATAGTGTATTAAGTACTTTGCTTTACATTTTAGTGCTATATTACACACCAAAAAAGTGTTGAATGAGGCCCGCCAGTTGTTGCTTTTCGGGGGTTTATGGATGACCCTTCTGGCAATGTGCACAGAGCCTTACGAGTGTAGAAGTACCACATTGACACTTTCCAAATAATTGAATGAGGTTCTACAGGTGGTGCCTTGAAGAGTGTATGGATGACCCTGCTTGTAATTTTTGGCAGGCTTTGCACTATGTGCAGAGATTTTATGAGTGTAGAAGTACCATAACTACACTTTGTTCACGATATTTGAATGAAGTACTACAGTTGGTGCCTGGCTTCGCAGTTTGCGCAAAACCTTTATGAGCGTAGAAGTACATAATAAGAATCTTTATTTTTATATAACGCCAACATATTCCGCAGCGCTTTGCACACATTATCTTCGCTGTCCCCGATGGGGCTCACAATCTAATTTCCCTATTAGTTTGTCTTTGCAGTGTGGGAGGAAACCGGAGTGCCCGGATGAAACCCACGCAAACACGGAGAGAACATACAAACACTTTGCAGATGTTGTCCTTGGTGGGATTTGAACCCAGGAGCCCAATGCTGCAAGGCTGCAGTGCTATCCACTGAGCCACTGTGCTGCCCATTCCAGTGTCAGTTGAATTCCAACCAGATTACACCTCATTCTACTTAATGTGCTTCTAATTAGGTGATCACCTGAGCGAAATCATATTTAACGAAGGAAAGTATAAAAAAATCCCTGCTGTGGTGTTCACAATCCTCTTGCAATAGGACATGCTGGATAGCAAATCAAGTGCTAGTAATATCTCAAAAGTAATAGGAATGAAAAAATAACTTTTAACCATGCCAAAGGAGTTGAAAAGAAAAGTCTTGAGTGAGGAAAATGTCACGCCACTCCGACATACTCACCCAGCCTCCGCTCCCACGCCGTCTCTGCATACTCACCCGGCCACAGCTCCCATGCCGCAGCCCCTCGCTGCCCGACGGCCACGGCGGTCACCTCTGACACCACCTCCCTTCTGCTTCTTGTGCTCCGTCTGTGCCCTGACCCGTAGGCACCTTCGGACCAATGGGAGACCAGACGGGGCCATATTAGGCCGCTTTCCCCTGAGGGAGGCGCCTGATCGTTGTGTTACCTTGCACACTGGGCCCTGCTTCCTCCTGTGCTCTCTTCAGCCTCTCGGTTCCATCCTCGTTGTTTCCTGCAGCAGCCTCGCAGCTCTGTCATCCGTGTTCCCTGCAGTATTCTCCGTCCAACTCCAGTCCTGCTCCAGTGTTCCTGCTCCCTCCTGCTCCTGCTCTGCTCCAGCGTTCTTGTTCCGTCCTTCTCCAGTCCTGTTCCTGTGTTCCTGTTCCATCCTACTCCAGTCCTGCCTCCGGTGTTCCTGCTCCATCAAGCTATCCACACTCCTACAGTCCTACTCCAGTCCTGTCTACAGTGTTCTGCTCCAGCCATCTCTCCACGTTCCAGCCTTACAGTCTACACTTTAGTCCTGCACTCCTACACCAGTCCATCCTGAGCCGCCCCTCTGGGTACTGGCTACCGTGGTACTTGAAACCCTGGGCCTGCTCCTAACGGTCCCTATATAGGGGTCGGTTCCACCTGGCAGCTCGCCTGGGGCCCCTCGGTGCCACGGTCCAGAGGGTCCACTCCTGGAGATTCCGGCTCCTGACCACCCACGCTAATAGAAAAGAAGGGCTCAATTCTGGCTTTACTAGCAGAGGGATATAGTGAGCGTCTTTTTGCCTCCATCCTTAAAATTTCTAAGACGGTAGTCCATTACAACAAGGTTAACAAGGGAGAGTAAGCCAAAGAAATACAATCTTAGGGTCCATAGGTGCAAAAAAAGAGTAACTTTATTGATCAAATTTAACAGGCAAAGGTAGACAAGATAAAAGGACAGATGAACAACCATGCAGTGCAGAGGGCAGGTACAATCAGTGATATAATATGGTTAGATGTCTAAAACAAAGACCATACTGACATCAAGTTCACTGTGGATCATGTGTAATAATGCATGCCCTGCACAGCCAAATATTGAAATGGTAATATTGCATTAGGCATCCATAGGGCACCCAAATAGTACACTGTGCCTTTAAATGTCGCAGTAAAAGGTTAATGCATGCATTGTATCTAATAATTACCTGGCAGGGAGTAGCAATGAAATCACCTGGTCAGCCCGCCTGCCCCGATGCACATTTCGGATAAAAAGCTCCTCAGGGTGCGTGGGGACAACAAAGCTACAGACCGGCAGAGGACGAAAACGACTCTCCACTGACCGGTATGACCATCATCTTATTCGAATGTCACTCAGCAACCACAGGATGACATCAAGTGACCTACAAAAGGAATGGCAAATGGCAGCTGGGGTGAAGCGCACGGCAAGAACAGTACATAACAGGCTTCTAAAGGGAGAGCTCAAGTCATATAAAGCTAGAAAAAAGCCTTTCATCAATGAGAAGCAAAGGAGAGCCAGGCTGAAGTTTACCAAATACCATAAGAATTGGACCATAGAGGACTGAAGTAAGATAATCTTTTCTGATGAGTCTAATTTTCAGCTTTGTCCAACACTTGGTCGTCTAATGGTTAGAAGGAGACCTGGAGAGGTGTACAAGACACAGTGTCTTGCACTCACTATGAAATTTGGTGTAGGATCGGTGATGATCTGGGAATGCTTCAGCAAGGCTGGAATTGGGCAGTTTAATCTTTGCAGATGTATGAATCAAGCCGCATCCAAGGTTATCCTGGAAAACAGTTGACTCCTTCTGCTCAGGTAATGTTCCCCAACTCTGAGGAATGGATTTTCCAGCAGGACAATGCGCCATGCCACAAAGCTAGCTCAATCAATGTGTGAATGAAGGACCACCACATCAAATGCCTCTCATGGCCAGCTCAATATCCAGACTTGAACCCTATTGAAAACCTCTGGAATGTAATCAAGAGGAAGATGGATAGTCACAAGCCATCAAACAAAGAAGAACTGTTTACATTTTTGTACCAGGAGTGGCATAAGGTCACCCAAAGCAGTGTGAAAGACTGGTGGAAAGCATGCCAAGAAGCATGAAAGCTGTGATTAAGAATCATGGTTATTCCACAGAATATTGATTTCTGAACTCTTCCTGAGTTAAAACATTAGTATTGTTGTTTCTAAATGATTATGATCTTGTTTTCTTAGCATTACTTGAGGTCTGCAGGCACTACATTTTTTGTTATTTTGACCATTTCTCATTTTCTGAAAATAAATGCAAAATTTTGTGCTTGGAAATTCGAAGACACGTTGTCAGTAGTTTATAGAATAAATGAGCAATTTACATTTTACTGAAATATACCTACAGTTGTGGCCAAAAGTATTGACACCCCTGCAATTCTGTCAGATAATACTCAGTTTCTTCCTGAAAATGATTGCAAACACAAATTCTTTGGTATTATTATCTTCATTTATGTTAAAAAACACAAAAGAGAATGAAGCAAAAAGCAAAACATTTATCATTTCACACAAAACTCCAAAAATGGGCCAGACAAAAGTATTGGCACCCTCAGCCTAATACTTGGTTGCACAACCTTTAGCCAAAATAACTGCGACCAACCGCTTCCAGTAACCATCAATGAGTTTCTTACAATGCTCTGCTGGAATTTTAGACCATTCTTCTTTGGCAAACTGCTCCGGGTCCCTGATATTTGAAGGGTGCCTTCTCCAAACTGCCATTTTTAGATCTCTCCACAGGTGTTCTATGGGATTCAGGTCTGGACTCATTGCTGGCCACCTTAGAAGTCTCCAGTGCTTTCTCTCAAACCATTTTCTAGTGCTTTTTGAAGAGTGTTTTGGGTCATTGTCCTGCTGGAAGACCCATGACCTCTGAGGGAGACCCAGCTTTCTCACACTGGGCCCTACATTATGCTGCAAAATTTGTTGTTAGTCTTCTGACTTCATAATGCCATGCACACGGTCAAGCAGTCCAGTGCGAGAGGCAGCAAAGCAACCCCAAAATATCAGGAAACCTCCGCCATGTTTGACTGTAGGGACCGTGTTCTTTTCTTTGAATGCCTCTTTTTTCTCCTGTAAACTCTATGTTGATGCCTTTGCCCAAAAAACTCTACTTTTGTCTCATCTGACCAGAGAACATTCTTCCAAAACGTTTTAGGCTTTTTCAGGTAAGTTTTGGCAAACTCCAGCCTGGCTTTTTTTATGTCTCAGGGTAAGAAGTGGGGTCTTCCTGGGTCTCCTACCATACAGTCCCTTTTCATTCAGACGCCGACAGATAGTACGGGTTGACACTGTTGTACCCTTGGACTGCAGGGCAGTTTGAACTTGTTTGGATGTTAGTCGAGGTTCTTTATCCAACGTCCGCACAATCTTGCGTTGAAATCTCTTGTCAATTTTTCTTTTCCGTCCACAGTGCCATGGGCTTTAAACTTCTTGATGACACTGCGCATGGTAGACACAGGAACATTCAGGTCTTTGGAGATGGACTTGTAGCCTTGAGATTGCTCATGCTTCCTCACAATTTGGTTTCTCATGTCCTCAGACAGTTCTTTGGTCTTCTTTCTTTTCTCCATGCTCAATGTGGTACACACAAGGACACAGGACAGAGGCTGAGTCAACTTTAATCCATGTCTACTGGCTGCAAGTGTGATTTAGTTATTGCCAACACCTGTTAGGTGTCACAGGTGAGTTACAGGTGCTGTTAATTACACAAATTAGAGAAGTATCACATGATTTTTCGAACAGTGCCAATACTTTTGTCCACCCGCTTTTTTATGTTTGGTGTGGAATTATATCCAATTTGGCTTTAGGACAATTCTTTTTGTGTTTTTTCATTTAAGACAAATTAAATGAAGATAATAATACCAAAGAATTTGTGTTTGCAATCATTTTTTGAGGAAGAAACTGAGTATTATCTGACAGAATTGCAGGGGTGTCAATACTTTTGTCCACAACTGTATAAAGAGAAAAATCAGACAAACTGAAAATTTTGCAGTGGTCTCTTAATTTTTGCCAGAGCTGTAGCAGATTTTATGTACCACTGCCTTTCCATGACCCTCACGTTACTTTCATCTTGGCTAATATAGGGTACTGGTTGTTCACTCTGCTAGACCCACGCTACAAGGAGAACATTACATCTCTCTTTCCTGAGGCGGAGAGGTCTACTAAAATGATGCTATACCAGAAGGCCATTGTGGAAAATATATTGAAAAAATTCCTGTCAGACATTGCTAGCAGCAGCTTCTTTACCCAACCAAGGAGGAAAGGCGAGGGAGACACACACCTGGTACAGCAGAGGCAGGGGTACACTGTCAAAGGCCTGGGCCAATTTCATGGCATCCTCCCAATGTCCAGGCCCTGATGACTGGGTAATTTTGACAAGGATGGAAACATTTTAAAGATGGTCAAGCAATACCTGGCTGACCAAACCAGCATACTCCATAATTCCTCTACGACCTTTAGCTTTTGTGTCACAAAGCTGGACACCTGACAATTCATTATACAGGAAATAATGGTTCTTAACATTTTTTTCCCTGCAAACTCCAATTTTTGTCAATTTTGAATGTTTTATTGTCAGTCCTTAAAGTGGAGTAAAAGTGTGACACCATTGTTCTCAGCAGCAAACTGGGAATCAGAGATGCTTCCAAGGGTCTTCCCCATGCTGTTCTCCTTCCAGTCAGCATTTTTTACATCCATTCCAACATTTTCTCTGCCCCCAAGATCTCCTTGTAGGGTCTGCCGGAAAAATGCTCAGATTTCCTATTGACTCCCAGTTTATTTGTCACTCAAAATGAGCACCCAAGCATTTGGAATTGCTTGGTTCGACTAACAAGCATCCAAGCATTTTACTTTTCATGCATCCCTAGATGGCGTTTACAAATGGATAATGATCCTAAACACATGTCAAAAGCCACAATAGACTACATCAAAAGGCGCAAGCTGAGGCTTTACAAAGGCCCTCACAGACCCCTGATCTGAGCATCATGGAAAATCTGTGACCTCAAAAGAGCAGTGCATCCAAAACGACTGAGGAATCTCAAAGAACTGGAATAATTTTCTAAGGAAGAATGAATGAAAATCCCTCAAACAAAAATTGAAAGACTCTTGGCTGCCTAAAAAAGTGTTTACAAGCTGTAATGCTTGCAAAAGGGAGTGTTACTAGGTACTAACCATGCAGGGTGCCCAAGCTTTTGCATCTACCCAATTTTATTTTTTATAATTTTTAAAATGTATATATGAAAATATATATTTTTTTTGCCTAAAATACAAAGGAAATGTGTCATCTTTAACTTTAGGCCTTTTAGAGATCATTTCATCTTCAACTTGCTTAACTGTTCATAATACCAGAAATTTTGACAAGGGGTGCCCAAATGTTTACTTGCTACTGTAAGTAACTCCCATAGTTGAAGGTGATTGGTCTCAATATGTTTAAAATAGGATGTTTAGTCATTTGTCTGATATGCCATGACTAAGGGTGCAGGGGGAGCAAGAAAGTCGTCGGTTTTTAAGTACCCCCACTTTCCTGTTTTTTAATAGATCTAATAAAGAATATGCATTAAATTTTACTGGATGGCAATGCTTAAAATCTTCAGTTCTTTTCCAAAATGGGGGTGTAGTTGCTGCATCTTTTAGGGCAGGTGCAGAGAAGGATGCTTATCTGAAATCTGAGGCATGGATAGGGCGTGCAGAAAAAGCAGGCGTGTCTGAGCACCATCTGATAATTGATGGTAGCCATCTTGTGATGTCACCGCATCGTCTAATATGGGCAGTGTGGGAGAATATGGTAGATATGGCATGCAGGGGGAGACTGGATGAGTTACCTCTGCGACCCTCTGTCTGTGTTTCACTGCTGCGGTGCCGCTAGACTGGCTGTTCAGCGTTCCTAGTTAGCTTCTGTGTGGGGCATCAGAAATGCATCAATGGTGTCCCGGGGGTGAAGAGTCCCTGTCAGAAGACCTAGTCGATTTCTCCCACGTTGAAGTATTGATTGCTTTAGAGATGCAAATTGTTAAAGCTTCACAATATGAGTCCTCAGTCAGCAATGACTAGACTCCCCCCCTGTCAGATTTTTTTTATCCAAGAAACACTGATGAAACTGTCTAAGCTCTGATGACAAAAACTGACACTGACCAAACTTTGATGACACTCTGATCAAAAACACTGGAGGAGCTCGGATTTAACTCCACATTTTCTGTGGAAGTGATAACAGTTCAAAAATTGTGCACTAGAAGTCCCATGAAATGGTTTCCTAGGTAGCTCATCATGAACATTGTAAGGCAAATTACCACTGGAATCTGGAGCAGTAAAAACATGTTTTTTAAAGTAATATTTGCCTCCTGCCACAATGCATAGAGCCTACTGTAAAATTTGTTAGAGGTAGAATAAAATAAAGTGCAGTTTTTCATGGATGGACTAAGCTTCTTAATTTTCAGTGAGGGGCGATGTTAACATTATAAGATCAAAAACTTTGTGAGAACAATTGGGGTAGGACATTTTCCTGTGCTTTTATTCACGAAGAGAGGTCAATAATGTTAGAGTTTGACGAGTCTTGTGTAAAGCAACTTGATTGGCTTGCCAAGCGCCCTAAATTCAAGCTCACCTGTGAGTTGAATTGAATTGAAATTCTGATTGTGAGCTAGACTTTTGTGTCTAAAATCTAAGTCTGACCTTTCAAATTGTATTTTTACCTAATGCTACCATCCCACAATGAGTATTTGATATTGCAAATTTTCTTTACCTATTAGGTAAATTAGATTACTTGCGTTCATTTCATTGCAAAAACACACTAAAAACACATATTTTCCACATCTGATGCAATTCTATCGTGAAAATCTGCACGTAAAACTCAGTGTCTTCACAAGAGAAATTGACATGTTGTGGATTTCAAAAGGTCACTGCGGTCAGTTCACACAGCATAACAAACATTTTCCCGTAAATCCCATCCACTTTTCTGTAACTTTTATCGCTCAAAAAGTAGGCAATTCTATATTAAACTACCAAAGTTTTGAAATAGGGCATCCAACAAGGTCCTATACTGTGTATATGTGATGTCAGGTTGTCAAATACTTTGGGCCATAAAGCACCAATATAGCTATTAAGCTACCGTATATCTACAGGGTGGGCCATTTATATGGATTCACCTGGGTGGGCCGACTTCAAAATGGCCACCACGGTCACCACCCATCTTGAAAAGTTTTCCCCCTCCCATATACTAATGTGCCACAAACAGGAAGTTGATATCACCAACCATTGCCATTTAATTTAAGTGTATCCATATAAATGGCCCACCCAGGTCTAACCTTATAAATGGCCCACCCTGTATATATTTTTCAGGGATTAGGAGTATGGGTGCCAGATTACATTTTTGAGCAAGTAAGCATTTTCAATTTGTAAGAAATAATTCAGGCTGTCAGCTTTTATACTGCTTGGTAAGAAAAAAGTTTTTAAGTAAAAAAAACACTTTCACACATTATGATCACATGACAATCTCTCTATATAAAAATGAATGTATGTATGTATGTGTGTATCACCAACCAATCACGAAGCATCTTTCATTTCACCAGAGCTGTTCAAAAAAAGCTCAGCTCTGATTGGTTGCTATGATCAATAGTTTTTCTTGCAACCAATCACTAAACATCTCTTATTTCACAAGAGCTGGTTAAAAGTAGCTGAGCTGTGATTGGTGGCTATGAGCAAGTTTTCCCACTTGACAATGCCTCAGCAGACAATGACATGGTGGGAGAAATCTAGCATCCCCAGGAACATAAGCTCCCAGCCATTGTCTGCCCCCCAGGAAGGAGCGCAGAGCACATGACAGAAATGAATCCCCCCTCCCGTGGATCATTGGTATGCAAGTTAGGGCAAATCCACTCAGCATTTTGGTACTGACCCCAGGCCTTTCTTAAAGGGATCTCCGGTATGGAAGTCAGGGCAATTGCCTTCAAATGCTCTTATACTGACCCCAGGTTCTCTTAAAGGGATCTCCTGTACAGAACTTAGGGCAAATCCCTCAGCGCTCTGATTCTGACCTCAGGGTTCTATTAAAGGGATCATTGGTATGCAAATCAGGGCAAATCCATCCAGCGCTCTGGTTCTGATCCAAGGCTTTCTTAAAGGGATCCCTGGTATGGAAGTTAGGGCATATCCACTCAGCACTCTGGTTCTGACCCAAGGCCCCTCTTAAAGGGATCCCCGGTATGGAAGTGAGGGCAAATCCAATCTGCACTTTGGTACTGACCCTAGTCCTCTCTTAAAGGGATCCCGGATATGGAAGTCAGGGCAATTTTCTTCAAATGCTCTGGTACTGACCCCAGGATCTCTTAAAGGGATCTCCTGTACAGAAGTTAGGGCAAATCCCTCAGTGCTATGATTCTGACCTCAGGGTTTTATTAAAGGGATCATTGTTATGCAAGTCAGGTCAAATCCACTCAGCGCTCTGGTTCTGATCCCAGGCTTTCTTAAAGGGATCCCCGGTATGGAAGTTAGTATCGTTCCACTCAATGCTCTGGTTCTGACCCCAGGCTGACGGGATGATGTGGAATATTAGGGGTAGTAGTCCGGTGGCTCTGGCTGATGGGATGATATGGGATATTAGGGGTAGTAGTCCGGTGGCTCTGACGGGATGATGTGGGATATTAGGGGTAGTAGTCCGGCGGCTGTGACGGGATGATGTGGGATATTAGTGGTAGTTGTCCGGTGGCTCTGGCTGACAGGATGATGTGGGATATTAGGGGTAGTAGTCTGGCGGATGTGACTGGATGATGTGGGATATTAGTGGTAGTTGTCCGGTGGCTCTGGCTGACGGGATGATGTGGGATATTAGGGGTAGTAGTCCGGTGGCTTTAACGAGATGATGTGGGATATTGGTAGTCAGATGGCTCTGGCTGATGGGACGATGTGGGATATTAGGGGTAGTAGTCTGGTAGCACTGGCTGATAGGATGATGTGGGATATTATAGTGAACGTGGCTATGCAGAGTGGGCGGGGCTATACACTCATATTTATACACTCACTGGCCACTTTATTAGGTACACCTGTCCAACTGTGTGTTAAGACTTAATTTCTAATCAGCCAATCACATGGCGGCAACTCAGTGCATTTAGGCATGTAGACATGGTCAAGACAATCTCCTGCAGTTCAAACCGAGCATCAGTATGGGGAAGAAAGGTGATTTGAGTGCCTTTGAACGTGGCATGATTGTTGGTGCCAGAAGGGCTGGTCTGAGTATTTCAGAAACTGCTGATCTACTGGGATTTTCACGCACAACCATCTCTAGGGTTTACAGAGAATGGTCCGAAAAAGAAAAAAAATCCAGTGAGCGGCAGTTCTGTGGCCGGAAATGCCTTGTTGATGCCAGAGGTCAGAGGAGAATGGGCATACTGGTTCGAGCTGATAGAAAGGCAACAGTGACTCAAATTGCCACCCGTTACAACCAAGGTAGGCAGAAGAGCATCTCTGAACGCACAGTGCGTCGAACTTTGAGGCAGATGGGCTACAGCAGCAGAAGACCACACTGGGTACCACTCCTCTCAGCTAAGAACAGGAAACTGAGGCTACAATTTGCACAAGCTCATCGAAATTGGACAGTAGATGATCTGATGAGTCTCGATTTCTGCTGCGACATTCGGATGGTAGGGTCAGAATTTGGCGTAAACAACATGAAAGCATGGATCCATCCAGCCTTGTATCAACGGTTCAGGCTGGTGGTGGTGGTGTCATGGTGTGGGGAATTTTTTCTTGGCACTCTTTGGGCCCCTTGGTACCAATTGAGCATCGTTGCAACGCAACAGCCTACCTGAGTATTGTTGCTGACCATGTCCATCCCTTTATGACCACAATGTACCCAACATCTGATGGCTACTTTCAGCAGGATAATGCGCCATGTCATAAAGCTCGAATCATCTCAGATTGGTTTCTTGAACATGACAATGAGTTCACTGTACTCAAATGGCCTCCTCAGTCACCAGATCTCAATCCAATAGAGCATCTTTGGGATGTGGTGGAATGGGAGATTCGCATCAGGGATGTGCAGCCGACAAATCTGCGCCAACTGTGTGATGCCATCATGTCAATATGGTCCAAAATCTCTGAGGAATGCTTCCAGCACCTTGTTGAATCTCTGCCACGAAGAATTGAGGCAGTTCTGAAGGCAAAAGGGGGTCCAACCCGTTACTAGCATGGTGTACCTAATAAAGTGGCCAGTGAGTGTATATATATATATATATATATATATATATATTTATATAGCTATATATAGATATAATCATTATAATTTGTTATAACTAATCGTAAGTTACTATGCCCAGGCAGCGCCAGGCTCTTCAGCTAGTATGTCATAAAGCTGATTTAATCTACATTCCAGGAATTCCCTCTGAAGATCTGCACTAATAAATAGGTGAAAGCGAATTGTGTTCTGCAAAATTCGGTTTGCCAGCTGACCTTCTAAAGTCTCTTACCATGATGTATATTTTACGTGTCGAATCTATGTCATGGTTTTGGTTGCAGATTAGGTTTAGATGTAATTATCTTCTGATTATTATGTTGATTATAATATGGATAACAAAGAAATCAGGTCTTTTCTGTCTTTCTGGGAACTACTGTAGTTTTCAGAAAAGGAATATCATATATCAGTAGGAAAGCAGGCTGAGTGGTGTTGACTGGTTCAAAGAAAGCACATTAAATATTGTTAGCAAATATAGAAAGGGTGTGTCAGTGATATCTATATTGGTTTTGCTTGTGAACATATTGGCAAAGGGAGGGATGAGAACAACCCATTATTAGTAATTTACTTTATTTGCTGGTTCTTTCTGAAAAAAGGCTAATGATTTTGGATCAGTGTACACTGTTTTTTCAATTGATAAACTGCATGCAAAGTGTATCTTTTTGCAATAATAAAACTATTTTCCAGTCCATAACTACTTTTATTGAGAAAAATAACAGGATTAGATTATGGGCAACTAGGACGTGATTGTAACGAAAACGTTTAAATTTGACAAATAATGTCTCCACTAAAGTAGAACATTACTGAAATACCTAAATCGCTGCATGAGCAAAAACATGACAGTTGTTGATAAATATGAAATAATGCACCAAGGCTGCAGTAATTGTATTGCTGCTTATACATTAAAGGAGTTGGCCACCTATGGGAACATTTTTTTTACTGTACGTATTTTGAGCTATATGTCAATTTGTACTATTGAGTTTCATTACATTAATTTATTTTAAGTAATAAAAGGCAGACCATCACTTCCAGACAGAATACTTGTTAGGAACGGCGGAACGCACTAAATAAAAATAATAATAAAGTGCGTTCGCCGCTCGGGGTCCACCGTGCAGTAGGTGATATAACCGCTGCTAAGTGGTGGCAGGAGCAATATGGCGGTTATGCGCACAGGGTTAAACGTCACCCAGGTGCGCAGAGCAATCTCTGTTAAGTCACAGGAATGCCAAATAAATACAAATACAAAAGACTGAGCCTGTTGAGGTCACGGTACTCAGTATAAATACACACACGGTATCAGGTCACAGGAGTAGCCCAAGACGGCGGCACTACATCCGTCTAGACCTACCGTGTGTGCAGCGTCGCAGCTGCGCATGCAAAGGGGGCTGCTACTGCAGCGCAGCGTGGACACTGCCGCTAAACGACAAAGCTAAGGAACAAGCGCAATGTCGGACGCTAGCAGCTGTGGATGTTGCAGCAGAGGAGCGCTGGCTCTGATTCTAAACTCAGTCCCTAACCACATACGTAATATCAGAGGGAAGGGGTTTTATAATGAGTCATTCACCAGAATCGTATATCCGTCCTCATACACACAGCAGCAAGTAAGTCTATACTAGCACATGGCGGAACAGCCATGCGCGCCTTTTATAGCAGCCGGGACCTTCCGCAAGCTTCCAGATCTCTGAGATGGACCAATGAGATCTGGAGCGGGACCTGAGCACATGACTCCCGATCTCCAATGGGAGATCATCTCATGAGCATGCTCAGTAGGAGGACAGAAGGAGTTAGCCTCAGGAGAGATTTGTTGCAAGGCAATCTCTGCAATCTCCTCTGCAGTAGATAAACAGCAGGAGACTGCAGAATGTGAGCGTCTGGATCCCGGCAGAGCAAACGCAGAAATCCGACGCCTAACATTACTGGTGTGTACAGGTGCAAACTAAGAGCAGCCATCTCCATAAATAACTAACAAATAAAGTTGCACTCTGTAGTGCTATAGCATGTAAACATAAAATATATACAATTTTAATTGCATTACTGTTCTAGATAATAAGTAACTCAATTTTTTCCTAACAGATAGTTTGGCCAATTCATGCATGCCCAGCAGCCAACAACAAGGCGATCTCATTCTGCTGGAGACCTATCCTAATGTGAATCCTTTCCTAGGCTGAAGAATAGGTGTGTAAGGGTGTGTCGGGATCAATTCATACCCCGCATCCCTTCCTGATAAAACGGTTACATTTTAAGTGTAACATGGTTTATTATGTGATTATATATGTGTAATGTACAGTTGTGCATTTCTATAAGACTAGGGAAAAGGTTTGGAAACTAGAGAACAAGTGTAGGATTTAGTTAGAGTAGTAAGAACAGTTAATATTGGGTTTATTACACTGGGGGGCACTGTAGTGCAGGAAATTAGATATGATCATTGAAGCGATGGCCGGGGGACCACCACAATGCAGGGAGACTATGGTACACAATATGAGGTGCAAGCAACAAAGAGTTAATTTATTTACAGCAAGGAATGCAGTGTTAGGAAAGTGTAAACAGGGGTTTGCAATGACATAAAACAATTTACAAAAGTGATATTCTCTAGCTGGGCCATACAAATGGCATGGAGCACCAACTATTACAGATCAGTGCATTTTGCAAAAGGCAAAACAATACAATAAAGTACAGTATGCTGCTACTCTAACTATAATCTGACTGGCTGCTGCTACTCCGGCCGCATGGCTACCATGCTCTGTCTATTTCAGCCTATTCTAAGCCCTAAACATGTGCACACACGGGGTTAACACTCACAGTAGTTGGTGTCTCAGTCCATTGCTGGGGTCCCCTGAAGCTTTGCCAGATGGTGCACACTTCTTCCTGGAAGCTCTGTGCAATGTGATCTTTTCCTTGTGTGCAAGTTCAATGATGCTCCTAGAAACGGTGGATTGTTCCTCTGGGTTCCTTTCTTGTCTTTCCTTCGTGGCTTCTCACGGCAAGACAGGAAAGCCACCTTTTAATGCCCAGAATAGTTTACAAAGTCACAGTCGCAGACTAAAAGTTCTTTTCCTCACAGCTCAGGCAGGAACACCTGCTTCCTGCAGAAATCTCGGGTCTCTTCTACACACAGAAAAGCAGCCCCTCCCCTCTGTAGTCTGGCAGATGAAACCAAACAGCCTTTACAGCAGGGCAGTGCAGAATGTCCCACTGCTCTAACCAAGGGGGTGCTGTCTCTTAAAGGGGCAGATTGTCTCTACTGTCCATAGCAATGCCACCCCCTTACATCATCAGCAGTTAAGTTTATGAGGGATTTTCACAGCTGAGAAGGGCAGGAGTAGTTATAGTCAGGCACTTCCTGGTTTAGGCAGCCTCTGTATTATAATGCACCCTCATAGGCAGCCTCTGTATTATAATGCACCCCCCATAGGCAGCCTCTGTATTATAATGCACCTCCATAGGCAGCCTCTGTATTATAATGCACCCTCACAGACAGCCTCTGTATTATAATGCATCCCTATAGGCAGCCTCTGTATTATAATGCACCCCCATAGGCAGCCTCTGTATGATAATGCACCCCCATAGGCAGCATTTGTATTATAATGCAACAAAATTAATAAATCCAGTACCCACCTCTCTTCCTCCCAACACCTGTGCTGCTCACTGCTCCCACTCATCTCCTAACAGTGGGCGCGATGACGTCACTGCCCGGCGCCCGCTGTCAGGAGGATGCTGAGATGGGGTTGATGGGAGAAGTAGCGCTCAATGCGATCAGCTGTATCGGCTAGATGCCGATACAGCTGACCCTGAGATGACGGGCAGGGGGCCCACTGCTAGCACAGGGCCCCCCACCACCAGCTCAGGGGCCCGTAGCGGCCGGGCGGCAGAGCAGGGAGATCGATTCTCCCTGCTCTGCCGCAGAATGCAACTGTATTGGCGTGCGCAGCACGCCGATACAGTTACGTTACAGTAGCATACCTCCGAGTGGGCCCCCTCAGAGCGCGGGGCCCGGGGCCGTGGCCCCCTCAGTAGCTACGCTACTGGTTGACTCCATTTTTTAATTTTAAGAATGTGGAGACATAAAAAACATGATTTATTTTAACAATTTTTTTCATTTTAAAGTAGTAAAACATAAAAAGCACATGAAAATAGACTAGTATAGTAACATATAGCTCCTGTGCTATGTAATGTGTACACAATATAGACAGTACAGACCAAAAGTTTGGACACACCTTCTCATTCAAAGAGTTTGAATGCCTTTGATTACTTCACAGCCCTGAAGGATTTACATCTTTTTTCACAGAAGCTTGTCCTGAAGAAATTACATCATAAAAGGAACACTTCTGGAGATTTGTTGACCGAAACAGAGGAGGAGGCATTGAGGACACTTGAAGAACTTCTTGATGAACAATCTGCTCCCTCAAGAAGTAGGTATCCACCTGCAATATTACCCATGTCCTCTAAATTCCCCCCCTTGTCCCTATGTCCGGCGGTAGAGATATTTACAAAATTGGCATCTGAAGATTTGAAATCATTATCCTCCCGCCGCAAATTTGATAACCTGACACATACCCAGCGTCAGGCTATCAAAGAATTGCAATCCTTTCAAGACATTGTTATTAAACCAGTGGAAAGGGGGGGAATATCGTGATTTGGCCCTCCGATAAATACGAGAAAGAGGCTTTTCTCCAACTCAGGGATATAGAGACGTATACCAAATTATCATATACAGTGGGGAAAAAAAGTATTTAGTCAGTCAGCAATAGTGCAAGTTCCACCACTTAAAAAGATGAGAGGCGTCTGTAATTTACATCATAGGTAGACCTCAACTATGGGAGACAAACTGAGAAAAAGAAATCCAGAAAATCACATTGTCTGTTTTTTTTTCATTTTATTTGCATATTATGGTGGAAAATAAGTATTTGGTCAGAAACAAAATTTCATCTCAATACTTTGTGATATATCCTTTGTTGGCAATGACAGAGGTCAAACGTTTTCTGTAAGTCTTCACAAGGTTGCCACACACTGTTGTTGGTATGTTGGCCCATTCCTCCATGCAGATGTCCTCTAGAGCAGTGATGTTTTTGGCTTTTCGCTTGGCAACACGGACTTTCAACTCCCTCCAAAGGTTTTCTATAGGGTTGAGATCTGGAGACTGGCTAGGCCACTCCAGGACCTTGAAATGCTTCTTACGAAGCCACTCCTTCGTTGCCCTGGCGGTGTGCTTTGGATCATTGTCATGTTGAAAGACCCAGCCACGTTTCATCTTCAATGCCCTTGCTGATGGAAGGAGGTTTGCACTCAAAATCTCACGATACATGGCCCCATTCATTCTTTCATGTACCCGGATCAGTCGTCCTGGCCCCTTTGCAGAGAAACAGCCCCAAAGCATGATGTTTCCACCACCATGCCTTACAGTAGGTATGGTGTTTGATGGATGCAACTCAGTATTCTTTTTCCTCCAAACACGACAAGTTGTGTTTCTACCAAACAGTTCCAGTTTGGTTTCATCAGACCATAGGACATTCTCCCAAAACTCCTCTGGATCATCCAAATGCTCTCTAGCAAACTTCAGACGGGCCCGGACATGTACAGGCTTAAGCAGTGGGACACGTCTGGCACTGCAGGATCTGAGTCCATGGTGGCGTAGTGTGTTACTTATGGTAGGCCTTGTTACATTGGTCCCAGCTCTCTGCAGTTCATTCACTAGGTCCCCCCGCGTGGTTCTGGGATTTTTGCTCACCGTTCTTGTGATCATTCTGACCCCACGGGGTGGGATTTTGCGTGGAGCACCAGATCGAAGGAGATTATCAGTGGTCTTGTATGTCTTCCATTTTCTAATTATTGCTCCCACAGTTGATTTCTTCACTCCAAGCTGGTTGGCTATTGCAGATTCAGTCTTCCCAGCCTGGTGCAGGGCTACAATTTTGTTTCTGGTGTCCTTTGACAGCTCTTTGGTCTTCTCCATAGTGGAGTTTGGAGTCAGACTGTTTGAGGGTGTGCACAGGTGTCTTTTTATACTGATAACAAGTTTAAACAGGTGCCATTACTACAGGTAATGAGTGGAGGAAAGAGGAGACTCTTAAAGAAGAAGTTACAGGTCTGTGAGAGCCAGAAATCTTGATTGCTTGTTTCTGACCAAATACTTATTTTCCACCATAATATGCAAATAAAATGAAAAAAAAAACAGACAATGTGATTTTCTGGATTTTTTTTTCTCAGTTTGTCTCCCATAGTTGAGGTCTACCTATGATGTAAATTACAGACGCCTCTCATCTTTTTAAGTGGTGGAACTTGCACTATTGCTGACTGACTAAATACTTTTTTTCCCCACTGTAACCCATTGTTCTCCTCATTACAGCTGCAACAAATCCTCCTCAGGGCTGTGGAAGCTGGTATTATTGATAAAAAGGTGTTGGAAGGTTTGACGGTCAGGTCCCCTAAGGTGGCAACCTTCTATCTCCTCCTGAAAATCCACGAAGACGCCCTTGACCCTCCGGGGTGTCCGATCGTGTCTGGTATTGACAGTCTATGTGACCCTGTCTGTACGTTTATTGATTACTATTTAAAACTTTTGGTAGAAACCTTACCATCTTACATCCGTGACACGACGGACGTCGTGACACGGGTCGATGGCGTCTCTGTGGATGAGGGGGTCCTCCTGGTCACTGCAGATATACAAACTTTGTATACCTGCATTGATCACAACCATGGTCTGGACGCAGCTCGCCTCTTTCTTGGGTCCTCCGACCTGGACAGCCCTTTGTGTGAGCTAATTCTGGAACTGCTGGGTTTTGTCCTTTCCCACAACTTTTTTGTATTCAAGGATATTTTCTACTTGCAGAAGCTCGGCACAGCCATGGGCGCGGCCTGTGCGCCTTCGTACGCAAACCTCTTCCTTGGCGCCTGGAAGAAGTCCATCTTTAGCGGCGTTGGCGCGCCGGCCGGGGACCATCTGCTGTGCTGGCTCAGATATATAGGTGACAACTTTATGTTGTGGGGGACACTGCCCAGCAGCTCAAGACTTTTATAGACCAGCTTAATCACAATTCTCTTAACATCGGTCTGACTTTTCAATACGACCCTTGTAAGATTTACTTTTTGGACGTTAGTTTTCTTATTGAGGGCGCCAGAAAACTTCAGACTGATGTTTTTAGAAAGCCTACTTCTGTTAACGCATTATTGCATGCTGGGTCTGCTCATAATCCATCCACTATCAGGGCTGTCCCGGTCGGACAATTCCTAAGGATGAGGCGAATTTGCTCCACTGATCAATATTTCTACTCTCAAGCGGCTGACCTGACGTCTTGGTTTGAGCACCGAGGGTATAGCCGCAGATGTGTCAGACGTGGCTTTAATAGAGCCAGGAGGACACCTCGAAATGATCTTTTGTATCCCCAACAACCTATGGTGGATAAAAATAGGGAGGGGAATAAGGTGAAGTTCATTACCACGTTTATCCACGAGTGGGCGAGCGTGAAGAACATTTTACATCGGCATTGGCCTGTTTTGGCAACTGAACCCTCCCTGAAATCTGTCATTGGTGAAGTGCCATCCATGACAGCTAGACGATCCCCCAATCTGGCTAATCTACTTGTTAGAAGCCACTATGTACCCCCGATTGCGAATTCTTTCGCAACCAGGGGTCCGGTTGTGGGCTGCTTCCCATGTGGGCACTGTGTTGCCTGTACTAATGTCCTCAGATGCTCCTCCTTCGTTTCATCAGATGGAGCTAAGCAATTTGATATCAGACAGTACATCACATGTGGCACCGCTAATGTCATATATTATGCCACATGTGGCTGCTCTCTGATATATATGGGGTTGACGTCGAGAGAACTCCGCATCCGATTACGTGAGCATGTGAGGGACATATGTGTGGCCATAAATGAATCCGATCCCTTGTGTTTGAAGACGTTACCATGCCACTTTAAATTAAAACACAATTGTGACGCGGCCTCCCTATTGGTTAGAGGGATAGAGAGGGTCCAACTTGGCCTAAGAGGGGGTGACTATAAAAAACTCCTAGCCCAGCGAGAGGCGGGCTGGATTTTACGTCTTAATATTATGACACCCCTTGGCCTTAAAGAATCCCTCAGTTTTTCTTCCTTTTTGTAGCCTGGTTCCCCTGGTAACCTTTTTTTAGTCATCACCATTGCTTTCTCTGGCCATCTAACATATTACTCATATGGCCTCCCCTGAATACTTATATTGGATCTGTTTTTATATTTTTACTAATTTGTTTTTAGTCTTCTGCTCCTGTGTGTTCTAGTGATTCTATATACACCCATTTCCTTCATGTTTCTATCTCTGGTGGCCTGATGGAAGATCTGGCACTTTCAAGATATTCTGATGACCAGCTGACCCTTCCTGCATTAATATATATATGTTTTGTAATATGAAGTTATATCCTGTTACATTCTCATATTGATTGTATTGCCTGATTTTGTGCTTGGCTCCAATTAACAGGTTTACGCTGCTAGTACGTTTTGAATTATATACCCTTACAGTAAGACAGGATGTTGAGAAGGCTGAACTTTTAAATTCCTATTTTGCATCTGTTTTCTCTCAGAAAGGAAATGTAACATCAACTGTTCTTCACTGTCCTATTAAGGGAGTAGAAGAATCCAGGATATCTATAAACAGAAAGATAGTGAGGAAACACTTAGCTAGCCTAAATGAATTCAAGTCTCCAGGTCCAGATGAATTACACCCCAGAGTACTGAAGGAGATAGCAGAAGAAATTTTTGAACCCCTCTCCATAATCTTTGAAAATTCTTGGAGAACAGGAGAAGTCCCAGAAGACTGGAGAAGAGCAAATGTTTTTCCTATCTTCAAAAAGGGGAAGAAGGTGGACCCAGGCAACTATAGGCCGGTGAGTCTGACTTCTATACCAGGAAAGATCTTTGAACAAATTATTAAACAACATGTATGTCAGTACCTGGATAAGAATGAAGTGATTAAACAGAGTCAGCATGGGTTTGTAACTAATAAGTCATGTCAGACTAACTTAATTTCCTTCTATGACGGAATCACTGATTGGGTGGATCAAGGAAATGCTGTAGATATAGTATATCTTGACTTCAGCAAAGCATTTGACAAAGTATCTCATACAATCCTTATTGAAAAAATGACTAAGTATGGAATGGACAAGGCAACTGTTAGGTGGATTCATAACTGGCTTAGTGATCGGACCCAAAGAGTGGTCGTAAGTGGCTGCACATCCAGTTGGAAGAATGTCTCAAGTGGGGTACCACAGGGCTCTGTCCTGGGCCCTGTATTGTTCAACATCTTTATCAACAATTTAGATGAAGGAATTGAGGGTAAACTGATTAAATTTGCTGATGACACAAAGCTAGGAGGGATAGCTAATACTAGAGAAGAGAGAGAGAGGATTCAAAAAGATATAAATAAACTGGAGAAGTGGGCAGCAACTAACAGAATGGTTTTTAACAGGGAAAAATGCAAAGTACTACATCTGGGCAATAAAAATGAAAAAAGCATATACAGAATGGGAGGAATAGGGCTAAGCAGCAGCACATGTGAAAAAGACTTGGGTATACTAATAGATCACAGACTGAATATGAGTCAACAGTGTGATGCAGCAGCAAAAAAGGCAAATGCAATTCTAGGATGCATTAACAGAAGCATACAGTCTAGATCACGTGAAGTCATTATTTCCCTCTACTCTTTGGTCAGACCTCATCTGGAATATTGTGTCCAGTTTTGGGCACCACATTTTAAAAAAGACATCAACAAACTGGAGCAAGTTCAGAAAAGAGCGAACAGAATGGTGACCGGTCTGCAAACCCTGTCTTATGAGGAAAGGTTGCAGGATTTGGGAATGTTTAGTTTGCAAAAGAGAAGACTGAGAGGAGACTTAATAGCTGTCTACAAATATCTAAAGGGCTGTCACATTGTAGAAGGATCAACTTTATTCTCATTTGCACAAGCAAAGACTAGAAGCAATGGGATGAAACTGAATGGGAGGAGACACAGATTAGATATTAGAAAAAACTTTTTGACAGTTAGAGTGATCAATGAGTGGAACAAGCTGCCACGAGAAGTGGTGAGTTCTCCTTCAATGGAAGTCTTCAAACAGAGGCTGGACAGACATCTGACTGGGATGATTTAGCGAATCTTGCTTTGAGCAGGGGGTTGGACCAGATGGCCCAGGAGGTCCCTTCCATCTCTACGATTCTATGATTCTATGAATTATATATAATATTTGTCCCTTCAGCAGCTGTGTGCATGCGGGCGAGTCTGGCCCCAGTGTGTCTGCAACTGAGCGGCGTCTGCCACCCTCTCTCGCGTGTGATCCAGGCCCCGGACTTTTTTCCTGCCCCCCCTGCTTCCGTGCGATGAGAGGGTGACGCCAGGATATATGTAGGACCTGGCGTCATCTCGGCGCATGCGCCGCTTCCATACGCTGCCATTGGTCTCTGTAAGCATGTGACCTGGTCACATGACCCATTACCAGCGATATGTGAAGGTCCTTGTGGCGTTTACTAACCATCCCCTTGAGAAAACTATTTGACGCTGGGTGAAATGCGCGTCGGGGGTCTCCTCTTGATCCTATTTGGTGTTCCTCACCGGGTCCTTACTGGTAAGTGCCGTCCTGTTCCCTTCCATTTCCACATGGGCCATATTTAGTGTTTTGGGCGGTTCACTGCCGAGACTTTGTATTTACTGGTGTGGCACACCAATGCTTTGGGGGTTTTATTGCTAGGGTTCGTACTTTGTGCTTTGTGTCGGCTTTCATACAGAGGCCAGTATTTGCCCCCATATTGATTTTGTACATATGCCCTGTCATTTTTTCACTTTATTCACTCATCTGGGGCATATCCATATACGCCTATTGAGTGTTGGCATATGCAACAGAAATGGACTTATTGTTTATGTAAAGGAGAACTTTACACTAGCCTGACAGCAGTGTGAAGTTATATGTTTGCTGTATTGTGGGAAGGGAAGCTCTCTTGTTGTTGTTAATTTTACTTTCGCTTTTGAGTGTATTATTACAGCAGCATGTGCTGTGTGCTTCTGAATTCTCTTATCTCATGTTTACCTATATGAAGTAAATACTGTTTACTCAAGATAACTTGCCCAGTGAAGTTCTCCTGTGTACCAGTGATCATTATCAGAAGATACACTCTGCTACAGGTTATGGGCCCAGAACAGAGACACCCAGAACACAGAATCCCAGAAGACAATTACAAGCAATAACCTCAGACACTGAGAAGCAGATAAGCTCTGTTAACAGAAGGAGATAAAACCCAGTGAACGGAGGCTGAAAATATCCAGATACAGAGGGAGAAAGGAATTTATGATCCCAGGAACTGGATGACCGCACACTGGAGATAATTACAGAGAATCACCACACACAGGATATGCAGGAACTCTCAAGAAGAAAGAAGAATATCTTCACTACATCTCTAAAACAAGTAAGGCTATATAAAAATGATGTGCAGCACTGAGCTGAAACTCACAGTAGCTAAGCTGAACAGTGAAAATTATCAGTTATGGAAATTCAAAGTACAGATGTTGTTATCTAAGGATCTAAGGACGATTTATGGGATGTAATCATTACAGATAGACCTGATGAAGATAATCAGACATGGGATAGAAAGAATAGAAAAGTGAGAGCCACCATTAGCTTATTAGTGGATGATGCTCAATTAATACACATAAGGAATGAAGAAACAGCGAAAGGAATGTGGGACGCAATAAGAAAATTACATGAAAGACCCAGTTTAAATCACAAGTTATTTCTATAAGAAAGCTTTACAGTATGAGATTGAATGCAAATAATGACACGAAGAAGCACATATTCTCAATGATGGAAGTAATATCACAGCTAAGGTCTATTGGTGAAGACATTAAGGAAAGTCATGTAGCAGCAATATTATTGTGCAGTTTACCAGATTCATATACAGCTTTAATAAATGCACTAGAGACAATACCTGGAAAAGACATCATATTAGAATTTGTGAAAACAAGACTAATAGATGAATATCAGAGAAGAAAAGAACAAAAAAATGATTCTTCTACAGAAAAGGACAGTGGAAACGCTCTTAAAGCTACAGAATTTAAATAACCCTATAATAAAGAGACAAGAGAATGTTTCAGATGTAAGAAAAAAGGTCATTTAAAGAAAGACTGTACCATATGGATAGCACACAAACAAAAATTACAACATAGCATACACAAAGTGAAAAACAATTTCCGATTCATGTGAGAATATTTGGAATGGCACATTTAAAGTAACAGACAAGAAATCATCACTTGGTTGGTTTATTGATTCAGGAGCAACGAGTCATATGACAAGTGAAAAGAATTTCTTCACTGATCTTGATTTAGATAAGAAAGAAGCTATTTATCTTGCAGATGGAAGCAAAATAACCGCAGAAGGTATAGGCCAAGGTATGCTAAACTACAAGTTCGGAAAAGATTCAAAGATACTTGTACAGAATGTGTTGTATGTTCCAAAATTGGAAGGCGGATTGTTATCTGTGAAGCATTTAACAGCCAATGGACTCACTGTAAAATTCAAAGACAATGAGTGTGCAATTCTAGCAGGAAACAAGGTGATACCCAATGTCAAGGCAGATGAACAATTATATCATCTTGCCACACCAAAGGAACAGATGAAGGTATGTACACATGATCACAAGAACTGTATTCACATGTGGCATAGACTTCTAGGACACAGACACCCTGACAGTATAAGGGAACTAGAAAGAAAAGAAGTGACAAAAGATCTAAAGATATCAGATTCCTCAATTACCATAAGATGTGAATGTTGTATAAAATCTAAAGCCACAAGAATATCTATTGCAAAAGAAAGTGAGTTGAAAAGCAAAAGACCACTTGATTTGGTGCATACTGACATATGTGGACCCATGAAAGTGACTACATCAGGAGGAAATAGATACATGGTGACTTTCATAGATGACTACTCAAGATACACAGTCACATACTTAACTAAGAACAAAAGTGAAGTTTTTGATAAACTTGTAGACTACGTAACAAGGTCGAGTAACAAATTTCAAAGGAAGTCAATTGTCATCAGAAGTGATAATGGAGGTGAATTTACAGGTCACAAAAAAGAAAACTACTTAAGACAAAATGGTATAGAACACCAGAAAACTGTTCCGTACACACCTGAACAAAATGGCGTAGCAGAAAGGAAAAACAGAACTCTGACAGAAATGATGAGATCTATGCTGACAGATTCCAAACTACCAGAGAAATATTGGGGTGAGGCAGCAATGACAGCTACATATCTACAGAACAGACTTTTTCCAAGAAAACTGAAGAAAACTCCATATGAACTGTGGCAAGGTATGAAACCAAGTGTCATTCATTTAAAAGTTTTTGGATGTAAAGTTTTTTATTCATTTCAACAGAAAAACATTCCAAACTTCAAAACAGATCCATGGTGGGAATATTTGTTGGATATAGTGAAAATTGCAAGGGATACAGAATCATAGATCCCAAAACTGAGAAAGTCACGGTGAGTAACAGTGTGACATTCATTGAGGATCTAAATGAAGACACTTTGATTTCACTGGAAACAAAAAATGAGAATAACAGCAGTGACATAGCTGGAGAAGTATTTGATGAGAAAGTAGTTGAAATTGATGAAGAACAGAATACTGAAAATCAAGAAATACAACAACAAACAGACACAGAACCAAGACGTTCAATGAGAGAAAACAAAGGTAAACCACCAAAACATCTCTCATACAAGACAAGCACAAGTAAAATTTATGAACCTACTTCTTGGGAAGATGTATCTAAACTCCCTAAAGAAGAAGCTAATAAATGGATAGAAGCAACAGAAACAGAAATGAAATCCATGCATGACTCAAATACATGGACACTGACAGATTTACCAGAAGGAAGAAAAGCCATAGGATGTAAATGGATTTTTAAAGTAAAATACCAAACAGATGGCACACCTGAATGATACCGAGCAAGACTCGTAGCTAAAGGGTATTCTCAAAAATATGGATAAGACTATGATGAGACATTTGCTCCAGTTGTCAAACATACTACAATAAGAGCTTTACTTACAGTTGCAGCAATGAAACAGATGGAACTGATACATCTGGATGTAAAGACTGCATTTTTGAATGGAGCTTTAACAGAAGACATTTACATGGAACAACCTCCAGGATTCAAAGATGAAAGAAACCCAAACAAAGTTTGCAAATTACAGAAAAGCATATATGGTTTAAAGCAAGCAGCTAAAGCGTGGAATGACAAAATCACGGAAGGGCTTACAAATGAAAATTTTCAAAGAAGCAAAGCTGATCCATGCTTGTACACAAAAAGGCAGATGAGTAGATGGATTTATGTACTCATATATGTAGACAACATTTTGATTTGTTATGAACAAGAAAGGGATAAAGAAAACATTCTAAAAATCCTGAAGCAACATTTCAAAATCAAAGACTTGGGAAATGTGAAACAGTACCTAGGAATACAAATAGAAAGAGAAGACGGAAGTTTCCTACTGAATCAAAATCACATGATTCAACACATAACATAAAAATTTGGATTGAAGGATGCAAAAACAGTAAAGTCTCGAATGGAAACTAATTATCTTAAAGAGATTGTCATGGTTTGGACAGGGTTCTTGCCCTGCATTCACAGGGTAAAGTGTACGTGGCCTCTTTCTGGATCTGGGAGGGGTATTTATACTCACTCTTTACCAGGGTTCTCTGTCAGCTATACTGTTGTTCTGGCTGTGTGTCTGACCCCATGGTGTGTGTGTATACTGCATTGCTTGCTTGCTTCCCGTGTATGACCCGGTCTGTCCCCTCACTCTGTACTCCACCTCTCGTTTTGGTACTATTGTCATCTCCGGTTCTGACCTCCTGGCTTGACTATTGTTACTCCGTTACAGTTTGTCCCTATTGTACCGTCTTTTGCCCGTTCTGGTCTTCTGATCTATTGCTACGTCCTGACTATCCGTTCTGTCTAACCCTTTGGTACTGTCCTACTTTCTCGTGCTTTGACCCCGGCTTGATCTGGTTTATGTCTCTGTCTATGCCCCTTGGTAACATTGTCCCAAAGTTACCCTTTTAGGAGTTTTCCTCAGCTCCTAGCTCTCTGGAGTTTAGACCACGCCCTCAGCAGTCACATGCTTCAGGTCCTGTGAGCCTGGAGCATGCATCATCACCACTGCTGCCCACTCCACAGGTATCTTTGTGCATAGTTTTTGTACTCAGGACACGCGCACTGGCTCAGTGAGCAAGTGCAGTGCCGTGTTTCTGACAGGGTTGAATAGTGAGAAAAATGTGTTACCAAATAATGAAGAGTACAGAACAGCAATAGGGAAACTACTGTATCTAGCGACTGTTACAAGGCCAGACATTGCAGTAGCAGTAGGAATCCTGAGTAGAAAGGTGTCAAAACCAAATAAAGCTGACAAGAATGCTGTGAAGAGAGTAATGCGTTATTTGAAAGGAACCAGCAACGTTAAGCTCAAACTACCCACAAGTGATAATTGCATTTTAACAGGATATGTTGATGCAGATTGGGCTGGAGATCCAACTGACAGAAGATCTACCAGTGGACATATTTTTTTCCTCTCAGGTGGACCAATAAGTTGGACAAGTAAGAAACAGTCAATTGTGACACTGTCTTCAACAGAAGCAGAATATATTGCCGCAGCACATGCAAGTCAAGAAGTTCTGTGGTTAAGACAATTGTTGACAGACTTAGGACAACCACAATTGGAACCGACAAAATTGAAAGAGGACTATCAAAGATGTCTTGTTCTTTCTCAGATGGAAAGAGTCAATCCAAGAACCAAGCATATTGATGTGAAGTATCATTTTTTGAGAGATCATCAGGAACAAGGAGTCTTGAAGTTAGAATACTGTCCTACTGAAGAAATGACAGCAGACATTTTCACAAAGGCGTTGAATGCTGATAAACACCAGAGACTAATAAAAAAATTGGGTTTGATTGAATAAGTCCTTACTGGCAAGAAAGGGTGTTGGCATATGCAACAGAAATGGACTTTTTGTTTATGTAAAGGAGGACTTTGCACTAGCCTGACAGCAGATGGCGATAGTGTGAAGTTATATGTTTGCTGTATTGTGGGGAGGGAAGCTCTCTTGTTGTTGTTACTTTTAATTTAGTTTTTGAGTGTATTATTCCAGCAGCATGGGCTGTGTGCTTCTGAATTCTCTTATCTCATGTTTACCCATATGAAGTAAATACTGTTTACTCAAGATAACTTGCCCAGTGAAGTTGTCATGTGTACCAATGAGCATTATCAGAAGATACACTCTGCTACATTGAGCACATTGTATTCGTGCTGACACTGAGCCAATAGACATTCCCCTTTTTTCCCCTTGTTGTCTCCTTTCCTTACTGGTATCTGTTACCATTTTTTGTACTGATTTCCTACTAATTTTACTCAATGTTATTGATATGGTAATAAACTTTTGCTTCTTTTTATGCTCTTTTGTCCTACTATTTTCATGTCTTACATGGAGCTTGAGCGTTTTTTTCTACTGTTTGTGTGCCAATAGGCACTGCTTGCCTCTGAATTTAACATGCTACCTGGTGTTGTTATCATCACCATCATCTGGACTTCGTTGCTTGACCTACGATATCCTGCTGGTCTCAGTTCCTGCCCACTCCTTGGTCATCCTTCCTCTGTGTTCTATTGCTCACATGTCTTTCCTTTCTCACTTGTGGGTGCCAATTGCCTTCCTGCCTTGCCATTCTGCCCTTTTATATTTGGTAACTACTTCACAGCTACCACCTGACCAGGTGCTCTCTTCAAATTCATTCCTCCAGGAACACTTCCTCCATCTTCTGATTCCACCTTACTCAGCTTGCTCAAAAGATGGCGACATTTGGCCACAGGTGCCGTGGAACTTTGATGAACTGTATCTTCAACTCTCTACCCTCTTACACAGGCAGAAGCCTTGACAGAGCCACTGATCAGCAGTAAAGCTCTATGTGAACATGGCCTTTCCATGGGCTTACTATTGGCGTAGTGGCGACTTTACATGCATTATATCTGTATACCTCTCAAAATCTAATATATTGTGCAATAAGTCATGCATACATTTAAAAGCAGAATCCTTAGTATTGGATTCAAACCTCAACTTCACGGTAGGATTACATGATGACAGGGTGTTATATCTTGTACTGGTAGAAAAACAGCATATAATCATTTTAGTAATAGTTGTGACAATGACATTTACTTCAGCTTCATTATCACACAATATAATTTCTTCTGCTGAAAGCAGGACATCATCACCTGTTGGCACTTTAAAATTACTCATGATCATTTTTTTTCCACTGGAAATATTGCAGGAGTTGAAAAGGTTACTGATTAACAGAGTTAAAAACAGGAAAAAATCTCTCCTTCAACTAAACTACTGGCAAAATAGTCTCCAGAATTAAACATTAAACATCTTTCAATGTAATATGTAAAGCAGGGCATATGCAACCTGAAGAAAGACTGTTGTGGAGAAGCTCAGTTCTGATACAGTAATAGTTAAAATGATCAGACCTATACATATGTTACACAACTACTCAAATGTGAAAAAAAATGTTTTTATTATTAATTCAACCAAACAATCAATGTTCAATAGGTTAAAAAAGTTCAAGGGAAAGGAAAAATATTTCACATGAAAAAATACACGTGTTGTGGGGGTGCTAAAATAGTATACAGAATAAATTAGACATGTGAATATAACATTTATGGCTTTATAGGAATTACTAAAGTGATCTGTACTATAGTGAATCAATCAGTAAATAAATAACTATATAGATATAAATATAATTATGTACCTACAATTACATATAACTAATTATTATAATGAAAGATTTAATCGATTATGGTAACAAATATAAAGTGACATGTGCTACACAGGAAGCCCAAAAATATTTGTATAACATACAAAGCATTACACTAAATAGAATAACATATAGAATAAACATAGCACAAGCAAGATGAACATATCCATAGATTAATTAAATATTGTCATTGTTAGTAAAGCATGGCAGTACGAACCCTACCACATATACTGTATATTGTTCCCATTGTGTGTTTTGCCTTATAGTTTTAACGATGGAACAGGTGTTTCTAAATCATTATATTTATATCTATATACCGTAGTTATTTATTGATCTGTGGATAGGTTGTTCTTGCCTATGCTATATTTCTTCCAGTTATCATTCTATTTAGAGTAACGCTCCATATGATATGATGACATTTTTGGGGCTTCCTCTGTAGCACGTCACTTTATATGTATTATCATAATTGATTAAATCTTCATAACAATTATGTTATGCTACATGATTATATTTATATCTATATAGTTATTTATTGATTCACTAAAGCACAGATAACTTTAGTCATTCCTATATAACCATATCCCCAAGTTATATTCACATTTCTAATTTAGTCTGTATACTATGTTAGTACCCCCACAATGTGTATTTTTTCTTGTAAAACATTTTCCCTTGAACTTTCTTAACTCTTGATTAGAGATGAGTGAATTTGTTCGGATTTGGTTCCGAATACGATCGGATTCGAATAATGTTTTTGCAATATTTGTCGAACATAGCCGAACGTCGTTAGAGTCATTGGTAGTAGAAATTACCGAATATGTTCGGAACTGAACATAAGACATACATTCAGCACGACTAGTGTTCAAATATGGCTCGAATATGTCAAAATCAGATTCGAGGACAAAACTGAACAAATTCACTCATCTCTACTCTTGATCATTGGTTGTTTGATCGAAATAATGATAAAAACATTTGATTAGTTTGTTTCATATGTACAGTGGGGAAAAAAGTATTTAGTCAGCCACCAATTGTGCAAGTTCTCCCACTTAAAAAGATGAGAGAGGCCTGTAATTGACATCATAGGTAGACCACAACTATGAGAGACAAAATGAGAAAACAAATCCAGAAAATCACCTTGTCTGATTTGGCAAGATTTATTTTGCAAATTATGGTGGAAAATAAGTATTTGGTCATCTAAAAACATGCAAGATTTCTGGCTCTCACAGACCTGTAACTTCTTCTGTAAGAGGCTCCTCTGTCCTCCACTCATTACCTGTAGTAATGGCACCTGTTTGAACTTGTTATCACTATAAAAGACACCTGTGCACAATCTCAAACAGTCACAATCCAAAATCCCCTAAGGTGAAGAGCAAAAGCTGTCAGAGGACACCAGAAACAAAATTGAAGTCCTGCACCAGGCTGGGAAGACTGAATCTGCAGTAGGCAAGCAGCTTGGTGTGATGAAATCAACTGTGGGAGCAATAATTAGAAAATGGAAGACATACAAGACCACTGATAATCTCCCTTGATCTGGAGCTCCATGCAAGATCTCACCCCATGGGGTCAAAATGATCACAAGACTGGTGACCAAAAATCCCAGAATCACAAGGGGGACCTAGTGAATGACCTGCATAGAGCTGGTACCACCATAACAAAGGCTACCATCACTAACACACTTCACCGCCAGGGACTCAGATCCTGCAGTGCAAGACATGTCCCCCTGCTTAAGCCAGTACATGTCCGGGCCCGTCTAAAATTTGCTAGAGAGCATTTGGATTATTCAGAAGAGTATTGGGAGAATGTCATATGGTCTGATGAAACCAAAGTAGAACTGTTTGGTAGAAACAAAACTCGTCATGTTTCGAGTAGACAGAATGCTGAGTTGCATCCGAAGAACACCATACCTACTGTGAAGCATGGAGGTGGCAACATCATGCTTTTGGGCTGTTTCTCTGCAAAGGAACCAGGATGACTGATCCATGTACATTAAAGAATGAATGGGGCCATGAATTGTGAGATTTTGAGTACAAAACGCCTTCCATCAGCAAGGACATTGAAGATGAAAGGTGGATGGGTCTTTCAGTATAATAATGATCCCAAGCACACCACCAGGGCAATGAAGGAGTGGCTTTGTAAAAACATATGAAGGTCCTGGAGTATCCTAGCCATTCTCCAGATGTCAACTCCATAGAAAACCTTTGGAGGGAGTTGAAAGTCCGTGTTGCCCAGCGAAAAGCCCAAAACATCACTGCTCTAGAAGAGATCTGCATGGAGGAATGGGCCAACATACCACCAACAGTGTGTGCCAACCTTGTGAAGACTTACAGAAAACGACTGACCTCTGTCATTGCCAACAAAGTATTTATAACAAAATATTGAGATGAACTTTTGTTAATGACCACATACTTATTTTCCACCATAATCAAAACTCACAAGCCTTAATATGAAATGCAACAATGATAAAAGTGTAGATTACACATGCCCTGATCTGCCATCTGGTGATGGACAGCCTTCATTGGATCAAACCATTGCTGCCTTTGGAGCACCTGGACTGATTTCCGCCAACCCATATGCTACTGCTGGGTTTCCTCCTGCCTTTGCAATCCCACAAGGTGTCCTTGGAACACTTACACCCCTTGCACTTCCAACAGCAGCTGCAGCAGAAGCCGCTAGCAGGCTTGGCATTCCTGGTCTAGGGATTCCTGGAAACTCTGTCCTGCTGGTTAGCAACCTCAGCCCAGAGAGCCTGACCAGATGAAAAAAATATTGTCAATAAAACGGGACCAGTGTCGTACCTTGTCCTTGTACCATGCCTCAACACGTCCGATTATCCACCACCCTCGGATCCTTCAAACGGAACCTGAAAACCCATCTTTTCAGGAAAGCTTACAGCCTGCAATAACCATTCTGCCGCCTCACCACCGTCCGAGCCGCCGCCTCAAAAGCACCAGAGCTGCTGCTCCCCCGACCTTCTGTCTCTTCCCCACTATTCCATAGAATGTAAGTCCGCAAGGACAGGGTCCTCTCCCCTCTGTACCAGTCTGCCATTGTAAATTTGTTTACTGTAAACGATATCTTTAACTTTGTATGTAACCCCCTTCTCATGTACATCCCCATGGAATTAATGGCGCTATATAAATAAATAATTATAATAATTTAAAAAAAAAAATCTTGCCAAATCAGACAAGGTGATTTTCTGGGTTTGTTTTCTCATTTTGACTCTCATAGTTGTGGTCTACCTATGATGTCAATTACAGGTCTCTCTCATCTTTTTAAGTGGGAGAACTTGCACAATTGTTGGCTGACTAAATACTGTTTTCACCCACTGTATATGTTTGTTAGTTCTTTCAGATACATAACTACCAAATCATTTTTTAAATGTTTACAGTCAAACTAAAGTGCAATAAGTCTAAAGCTGGAGTCACACATAGCGACTCACCAGCGATCCCGATAATGATATCAACGTGTCAGGATCGCTGGTGAGTCGCTATGTGATCGCTGGTGAGCTGTCACACAGACAGCTTCACCAGCGATCAGCACAGCGACGCCGAGCAAGCGGCGTCGCTATGTTCGTTAGTTACTAGCGCGCTGATGCAGGGAGCTGGTAACTAAAGTACACATCGGGTATCCAAGGGACGTGCATCACTTAGATACCCAATGTGTACGTTAGTTACCAGCTCCCTGCTAACTAACGTACACATCGGGTATCTAAGGGATGCACGTCCCTTGGATACCCGATGTGTACGTTAGTTAGCAGCAGATCGCTGGTCTCCCGTCTGTCACACGCAGCGATGCGTGCTGGCCAGCGGGAGACCAGCGACAAAAGAAATGTCCAGCGGTTTCCTACAGCGATCAGCGATACCAGCAGGGGGGCCAGTCGCTGATCGCTGTCACACATAGCGCTAGCGAGATCGCTATGTGTGACGGGGCCCTAATAAGCAGAAGGTACAATCTCAAAATAGTAAAAGTGGAGTAAGGATTCAAGCCTCTTGCACACGATTTATTATAGAAATGTCTCTGTACAGACTAATTGTATTGTTTTGTTTCTCATTTGCAGTTTAAAGACAAAAGAGGGATGCTAAAAATGTATTTGTAAATGGATGGCTGTAAAGGCTTTTTTTATGGAGTAGTAATAACAGCCATGCACCATTTGTTCCTGTTAGTTTTGGATCAAAAAGATCTCTCTAGAGCTGGGGATTTATTCTCCTTAGATGATTTTGAAATTGAAGACTGCCTGTCCGAAGCTCTGAATCGAATAAAAGTGATATCATCTTCTACGGTGAGTACAATCTTTACACTTACAGCATTATCCTAAGTCAGTTAGCTAACTAACCTTCTAATCTTATCATACAATGCTGGGAAATCTACAGTTTACCTAAAACTGTGCAAAGTAGTTACAACTTTTCAGCATCAAATGAGTTTCAAAGTAAGCACACATCTTTGTAAGGAATCTTGCACTTGCAAGAGCATTACCTTTAGTTTACAAATCTGTGGACTAGTTTTGGAGAACACCTTTGGGTGCATATGCAAAATATGTGCTGAGAACAAAGCGGACCTCCTCCAATAAGTGCAGCGTGGGCAGAGCAGGTGCCCAGGACCATGCAGACCTGAACTTGATAACTTCTCTAAAGGTAGAATATTTTTAAAATAAAGGTAAGAGTCTTTCTAGGTAAAGGTTCCCTACAAGAACCTATAGTTTTTTTATGGATTTGTGAGCTAACAGACATTTATGAATTTTTACTGGCCTCCAATTTTTCAGTGGTACTGTAAGTAATAGACAAAGTTTATGTTGGTGTGTAATAGGTTTTTTAGAGATACATTTTGCTTTAGAACTCCCTTTGACAATACGTACATTTGTTTGTCCTAACATTGTGCAGCAAGTTTCTGTTTGCAAAGAGAGTGTTTCTTTTGTGAAGTTGGAGGATACTGCTCTCACACTCCTTATTCAATGTAAATATAAGAGAATTCAATATTTGCTGAGACACAGACATGTTTGCTTTGAAGACGTAAACCTTTGTGTGCAAAGGCAATCCACCGCAACAGAACTAAGACTGGGTGTTAACTCTTGTGAACTCTATTGTTTGTATCCTGGTTTATGATTGTTCATACTGCCATGGAAACTCATCTCCATTTTCTATGAAAACTACTTGTGCCATGGAATATGTTTCGATTTTTACCACTAGAGGACAGCATTGAAACATGATATGAATATAATTTCATAGATTTGTGAATGAATGCTCTGTACTGTTATCAGAGACAGAGATCTCAACTTTTCAGTTTTAAACTTTTTTTTAGGGAATTTTTATTGATTTATTCTGTTGGCTGTTTCTCAGAAAATACATTTTTTACAATGAAGTAAGAAGGTAAGTGTTAGGCGTCAGGTTTCTGTGTCTGCTCTGCAGGAATCCAGAGCCTCACATCCTGCGGTCTCCTGCTGTCTATCTACTGCAAAGAAGATTACTTTGCAGCAGACCGCTCCAGAGACTAAGTTCCTCTGTGCTCCTACTGGGCATGCTCACGAGGCGATCTCCCATTGGAGATCGGGAGTCATGTGCCCAGGTCCTGCTCCAGATCTCATTGGTCCATCTCAGAGATCTTGAAGGTCCCGCACGGCTATAAAAAGCACGCATGACCGTTTGGCCATGCGCTAGAATTGACTTTTCAAGCTATTGTGTGAATGGTGGTGGATGTATGACTCTGGTGACTGACTCATTTGAAACCCCTTCCCTCTGATATTACGCATGTGGATAGGGAATTAGTGCAGCAGTCACTGCCAGTCAGTGGCAAGCCTTAGGCCACTGAGCATACCGCACCTCTACTCTAGCGTCCGACATTGCGCCTGCTTCCTAGCTTTGTCGACTAGCGGCCGTGCCCTACTCCGCGCTGCAGTTGCAGCCCTCCTTGGCATCCGCAGTAGCGACGCCGCACACACGGTAGGTCTAGATGGACGCAGCTCCTCTGCCTTGGGCCCTGCTCCTGTGACCAGATACTGTGTGTGCATTTCCCTGTGGTCTGTGACACTAACAGGCTCAGCGTTTTTGTATGTTTATGTTGCGGCGCCTCTGTGTGTTAACATAGCCCGCTTTGCGCACTGCGGGTGAAGTCTAACCCGTGCGCATTATACCGCCATATTGCTCGTCTGTCATTACCTAGCAGCGGTGTAACATCTACTGCATGGTGGACCCCGAGCAGCGAACGCACTTTATTATTTACTTTTATTTAGTGCGTTCCGCCGTTCCTAACAGTAAGAGATGGGTTCTAACCTCTGAGATCCCCCAAATCGCCAGAAAGTGGAACTCCTTTCATCATTCTGTATGTAACTGCGAGAGATAGCGGACAGCTATTAAGTTATAGTATACTTGTGCCACTAACACTCCATTCAAAAGGGGGACATCATTTCCCATTTCTGGTGATCGTCTGAGGTCTTGTAGGTTAGATCCTCACAAATTTACTAGACCTGTTGAAAAGTGATTGCTTGGTCTTACTGTGGTGGGCATTGGGGAGGTGCCAGATGTTGCAGAAGGGCCATAAGGGTCCAGAGACCCCTCTTTAACAGGGAATGGGGAGGGTATAGCTACATCCTCTCCTAGATCTCCTCTATCAACATCTGCCTTTGTCACCAGATTCACTGCATTGAATCTGGTGACGGTTCTGGCAACACTTGACATCTCCGACACCCTCCCAGCAAGATATTGCACACTTTTCTGTGATAGATCATGCTATTACCATCCAGATTTGTGTATTTGTCTTTCCAGGATTTGTGGAGCCTCACATGTTAAGGTGCATTTACACTGAAAGATTATCATAAATGAATGTTCCTAAGAATGCTCATTTCATTACAATCTTGCAGTGTAAACAGGCAGCCAATCACCCTGTGAATGAGATAAAATTGTGGTGGGCTACTGGGAGGTGCCAGATGTTGCAGTAGGGCCAGCTGGGGCATGTAGCCCCACTGGCAGCAGATCATGATGTCACAGTAGCTCAATTGGGTCGCTGGACCCTTCAACACTTTCCTCGTGTCCACAACAATTGTTAGTAGTGGGAGGTGGCACTTGTGGATGGTATAGGACACCCTGGGGGTATTACTGTAGCGGTGGTGACTGGGTGCAGGATTTGGAGCGCCCATGGTGTTTGTGCAATCTCAAGCAACCAGACACGCAGGTGAACTTGTGAACAACAATTTTACTGAAAGAGGTAACTGGGTACAGTCTCTCTATTAAAGGCAAAGTTCACAGCAATTTGTGCATATGAAAATAATGGTTCTCTCCTCATGAGACAAGCGAGCTTATGGCCTCTCAGGGCTGCTGGAGCAGAGTTCTCTTCACTTGCTATTAAAAGAAGTGCTATGCGCAGTCCAAGAAATATTACACTGATGGAGGGACCTTCACAGATTGGCTTTCTGTGGAAACACACTGAAGCATGGAAGTACTCACAGTTTTGAGCCTACCATTCCCTTTCGCAGGGGGTAGATTTAGCAAACTCAATGGTGTGACAGCCACGTGGGTCTGGTCCTGTCTAGAAGCAAACAGTATGACCAGCATGCAAGAGAGCTCATGTGCAGCTTTCTCTCTCCTGAAAGGATAAGGCTTCACTCCTTTGTGGAGGAGATTATGTGGAGAAAGATGTCCCTTTAGCGTGGACTCGCATTGAAACTATGATGGGAGCAGTAATGTTTGCTTCCTCAGGCAGCTTGAACCCCCCAGAACTGGAAGTTACCTCAGGAAGTGTGAGAGCCGTGAGCTGGGAGGCTCCTCCCAGCCATTTCTATGGCAGCTTGTTGTGAGGAGAATAATCACTTAACTTTCATATACACATTGACCAGTAGACGGCAGCAAAGCACATTTATGAGTCATCGGTATACAATGCAATGTATTACATTTTCTAACTCAAAGTACCCAAACTAATTCTGACACACTAGAACAAATCTACTGCCACATGACGACTGCCTCATTCAGCAGCAGTAGAACGGGTACCGGGATACCACATTAAAGAATACCTCTCTACTGTGCTCTGTTGTATGTGTATGTATGCATGTTTATGAAACCTATCCTCGACAATATCCTTTACACTGCTCTGACACTGCATGCCAATTCTTCTATCCCTAAAATGGACTTAGAAGGTTATAATGCTCTGCTCACATCACATTTTTCCATACAGTTGGATCCTGTTACCATTGACAGACTTCTATAGTCAAAGAAGAAATATGGTATACTTCTAGATAGTCTTTATTGACAGTACTGAAGTGTACAGTATGCTAATAGTTTCTGTGCTTTTAAGAACAGTAACCCGATAGATTTTTGCCTGTCTTCTAATTTGTTTTGCATTACCAGCTGCTGCTGAGCCTAAACTGTAAGGATCAGGCAGGATTCATACTAGGCAGATGAGCCCCTGACAACATCAGGAAAATTCTGCTCATAATTAACTGGGAAAACACAACTAACACCTTACTGTTTTGACTTTAGACATAGAAAAAGCCTTGGCGATTACTTAGTATTCTAAACACACATGGATAAGCCTTGTATAGGATACCAGTCACACAGCATAGTGCACAATCCCGG
Organism: Dendrobates tinctorius; assembly: GCF_039654945.1. Classification (NCBI taxonomy): domain Eukaryota; kingdom Metazoa; phylum Chordata; class Amphibia; order Anura; family Dendrobatidae; genus Dendrobates; species Dendrobates tinctorius. The sequence continues at coordinate 60,529,282 of NW_027361728.1, forward strand.
CTTATAGTCTGTTGGTTATGCCCATACTATTAGATCAGATGGGCTGTCCAGCACTATGCAAGTGCTCTCCACAGGGAAAGACACCCCAACGTCCCCGACTAACACTGCAGAGCTTGGGCACATCCTAGAGCAGCTGAAAACACACATTGGAAATTAGTTGATGTTTTGGACAAAATACGCATGCTTAAAACGTAAGACAGGGGTCCTCCTTGTCTTGTGAGTCCCTATATTAAAAATTAAAGCAATTCATTGTAAAAAAAGGACATGTAACCAAAACACATTACAGAAAAATGCAGCCATGCCTGTCAATACCTGGCTACACTATAAATGCACTGCACAATGCAGTAGGTCCCGATGATACATGGTAGAGGAAGTACAGGTGAAAAATATTGCTGAATCAACCACTCACAGCAAGGCCTGTTGCATCCTGCAATTGGTAAGCGTGGCTGCTATTTTCTATAATGTTGTTTGGATTTACATCCCACTTATAGTAATCAATCATTATCCAAGAATGAATTGGGCAAAAATCAATTACCAGGCCACAAGTTCTGAGAATACGGCACTTAAACCAAAGTGGTTGTGGATCTCTAGTTTCATAAGTAGTTAAAGTTTAAGAAAGTTGTCCACTACCTTCATATTGATGGCCTAACTCTAGGTTAAGATAAAAATATTAAATTGTGGGGGTCCGAAACCCAACACCTTCACCTTCGGCAGCAGATGGATGCAACCACTGCATGGAGCAGAACACCACAGCTCCATACACTAGTAGCCACTACCAGGTACTGGTAGGTATCTGTCACCCATGGAGGTTAAAACAATTGATCATAGGGTTTTCTGAGATTCATAACCACACCAATTTTATATTGAGGACCTAAGATAGTGATAGGCCATTAATATAAAATTGTAGGGGGAAAAACCTTTAATGATCGTGATTTTCATTTTTATGCGTTGAGTTGACAAGTAATCTGTTATGTTTACTAAAATAAAAATTCATGCATGTTTCATAATAAAATACAGGATTACCAGACTAATGACAACGATCAAGCAGTTGTAGAGATTTGTATCACGCGTATCACAACAGCGATAAGAGAGACGGATTCTATCGAGAAGCATGGGGAAGCTCTCGTGTCTCTGTGGGAGTCATGTCTGGAGCATAATCTTAAATCTGCAACAAAAGATGAAGATACTCCTCATGCAAAGATTGCATCTGACATCATGAGCTGTATACTACAAGTAAGTAAAAATTTGTGACAAAAATCCCAAATGCAAATGTTTAACTTTTTGCTAAATATAGGACGTCATTTAGACTTTTATAATAAAATGTTTTTATTTACCTAATCAAAGCATTAATGACTGTGGTTCAAGAGATTTTAATGATTCTGAAGAAAGAAATAAGTAGCTACTATTTTAAAAAAACAGGTACAAAATCCCAGTATGTTGCAATTTGAAAAATAAATACTGGTGACTCTTTAAAGTTTTTCTGTGGACTGTGTTTTAAGGCAAATTTCACATGAGCATAGAAAAAAAAATTGTATGTTATTAAAAATGTAAACCATTATTAAAAATTTACCAGACCAAATAATTGTTAAATAATGATATACTGTAGGCGTGTAATCACATTTTTTTGCACACCCATATACTAAAGGGGTTTTCCCATGAACAAAGCTCATTTTAATCAATAGATCTTGAAATAATAATAATAATAAGTTGCATAATTGGATGTGTTAAAATAAAATGTTCCTGTACTGAGATAATCTAATAAATGTGCCCCTGCTGTGTGCTGTATAATGGCTGTGTCTGACCGTGCAGGAACATGGTTTGATCATACCACAGCTCCTGGGCAGGGGAGGAAGCAAAAAAGTATACAGACATTACAGCACAGGATCACAAATAATTGTCTCTTTGAGGTAAAACATTTTTTAAAAAATAGGCAGAGAAATTGTGATGCTAGTCACTAATCTGATGCTAGTCACCAGGCCGTGAGGCAGAAGGGTCACATGTTCCGGGGTCAATACCGAGAGAGTACATAGATAACCAAGGGAAAAGACAAAAGCATAAGTCAGGTCACAGTAAAGGGTCAATAACAAGAGATAGCAGATCAAAATCCGAAGGACAAGACAAACGGATAGTCAGAACACGGTCCAAAGGGTCAGGCAGCAGAAGATCATAACTTAGAGCAACAGAACCAGGATAACATTCACCAAGAAGCACAAACTACATCTGGCAGGGAGCTGAGTTAAGTAGCTATGCGATTACCAGAACACTGAACACCTGCAGAAAGTCCCGCACACCCCAGTAATTAATTGATTGGACAGCAGATCTGTCAATCAAGACACTGACTGCCCAGCAAGCCCATCACAGTATTGGACAACCAAGCTGTCAGTCAAGACACAGACAGCTCAGCAAGACAGTTTCCATAGAACAGCATAGCAATCTAGCAATCATTCACTGAGCGGAGGAATCGCGACAGAAATTCTTTACCTCACAAAAAGAATCAGCTGTGATCCCATGCTGTGCTATCTGTACACTCTTTTTTGCTTCCTCTTCTGCCCAGGAGAAGTGGTATGATCAGACCATTTCCCTGTACGATCAGACATAGCCATTACACAGTACACAGCAGGGGCACATTTATAAGATTATCTTAGCAAAGGAACATTTTTTAAACACAACCAATTGTGTAAATATATTAATATACACTTTCTTGACCAGGCCATTTTTTTCAACTCTGACCACTGTCACTTTATGAGGTAATAACTCTAGAACGCTTCTATGCATCCCACTGATTATGAGATTATTTTAGTGAAATATTGTACTTCATGATAATAATAAAATTTATTTGATAAGACTTACATTTATTTGTGAAAAATCGGAAATTAGGCGAAAATTTAGAAAATTTAGCAATTTTTAATTTTCATGCCCTTAAATCAGAATCATGTCACACATAGTGTTGAGCATTCCGATACCGCAAGTATCGGGTATCGGCCGATATTCGCTGTATCGGAATTCCTCATACATAGTCCTTTTTTTGCAGCTAATTTGTCCAGATTTTTGCTCCTATATTAGTGTGCTTCCATCCGCATCCATTGTCATTGGTTGGTTGCAAACACTATATAGGATTAGATAGAGGAGCCTTTTTGCTGGCTTGTGCCCTTCAGGGCCAGCCAGACTAGTATCACCCTATTTTTTGGAGCCTCATCAATTGCATTGTAGGTTAGCTTCCTGCATTGTAATCGCTCCAAAAAGTTTGTGATACTATAGCTTTCAAACTTTGGTCACATCCTTTTCTTTCCCCCCCCCCAAAAAAAAGAAATAAAGTTCACCAAACACTCCACTTTAGAGTTGTGTAGGCCACATTAGATCATATTAAAGTGTAGTACACACACTCTTAGCCAAATTAGTGTTTCTTATACTGGTTAGCAGGTGTTCAGGAATAAGAACACTAAGCCACCCCTTTTTTACTTTTCTGCCTATCTTTATCTGTCTACCAAGATGAAGAAGGCAGGGAGTAAGGCACGTGGTCGTGGCCGTGGAGTTTCAGCAGGGAGAGGACGGGGGGATTCAGCAGGGAGAGGACGTGGGGATTTGGTGTCTGCTGCGGCCACCAGTGACCCGGCATCCCCCACTTTTACCAGGCAACAGTCCTTCATGCGCAGCTTTGTAGGACCTCGCCGTACCCCACTGCTGCGTGACAAACAAATTGAAGCCGTTGTCGGATGGATGGCAGCTAATGCATCCACTTAAATGACTTCCGCATCCTCCCAGGGCCAGAGCACTGAAGAGCAACCATTTGTCTCTTCACCACCTGCCAAATTGCCCAGGCAGTCTGAGAGCCCTGGACAGGAGCCATCTCAATCTTTACTTCTGTTCTCAGAATCTGTTGGCTTGGAAAGAGGTGGCCAGCCAAGCAGCATTCTAGAGCATGAAGAAGAGGGAGTATGCAGTGATGCGCAACTGCTTTGTCCCTCTGAATCTGAAGAGGCGGGTGGGCCAGTGCCTATTGTCAGCACACCTCAGTGCTCATCTGATGACGATGAGACTCAGTTGCCAATTTCTGGTGCGTACGGTGCTGGTGAGACAACCCAGGACCAGCCAGTGCTTGAAGAGGGGAGTGGAGATGATAAGGTCCTTGACCCATCATGGCGTCAGCCACAGGAAGGTGGTGGGAGCAGCTCTGAGGAAGAGATTCCCCGAACGGCCAAAAGAGGAGGGAGAGGGCGGGGGCAGACTTGGTTGCCTGTAGCCTCCACTTTGGCACCCGTGAGGAGCAATCCTCTTCCAAAACACAAAACAGGCGCTCCCAGTACTTGCAGTGCGTGGTCTTTTTTTGACACAGTTGCAGATGACATTTGCTTTGTCAAATGCAAGCTGTGTCATCAGAAAGTTAAACAAGGGAAAAATGTGAGCAACCTCAATACCACAAATATGTGGAAACATGTGCGTACCAAGCACGAGGTGGAGTTACACAGACACACTGAAGATGTAGGCCAACCTTCAGCAGCACCTACCACCTCTTCAGCTCGTGTTGGGGCCTCTTCCTCCAGCTCACACACAGCTGGTTCGGCTTCCTCACTGGAACGCCATGGAAGAACCTCTGCCACTGTTGTCCAGAGACCCAGTGAAATTCCACCCACTGAACCACGTTCTCAGTCATCAGCACACTCCCAGGCCACTCACCAGCAATCGGTAGCACAGGCATGGGAGAAAAAGCGGCCATACTCGGCAAACCATCCCCGAGCACTGGCTCTGAATGCCGGCATTGCCAAACTACTGGCCCTTGAGATGCTGTCATTCAGGCTGGTGGAGACTGACACCTTCCGGAACTTGATGTCATTGGCAGTTCCACAATACAATGTGCCCATCTGCTTTTATTTCAGCAGGCAAGCCGTCCCTGCCCTGCAAAAGCATGTGGAGGGAAAAATTAAAAATGCGCTACTAAACGCCGTCAGTAGCAAGGTCCACCTGACCACCTATGCGTGGACCAGTAGCCATGGACAGGGACGATACCTTTCCCTCACTGCCCATTGGGTCAATGTTGTGGAGCCGGGTACAGATCTGGAGAGTGGCTCTGTACGTATTCTGTCAACTCAAGGATTGCAGGAATGCAGTCTGTACATATTGAGTCCTCCTCCTACTCTAGTTCCTCGGAATCAGCACTGCATGAGCCTGTTAGGCCAGATATGAGCACAGGTGTGGCCAAACGTCAACAGGCCGTCCTTAAATTAATTTCTTTGGGGAATCGGAGCCACACAGCACAGGAGCTCTGGAATGCGATCAAGCAGGAGATCGATGTATGGTTTGTGCCAGCGAATCTCCAGCCAGGTTTGGTAGTGAGTGACAATGGCCAAAATCTAGTGGCAGCTCTGGGCCTAGGCAACCTCACTCACATACCATGTCTGGCACACGTGCTCAATTTGGTCGTGCAGAGCTTTCTGAGGGAGTATCCGGATCTCGATGCACTGCTGCACAAGGTTCGCCTAGAGTGTGCTCACTTGCGGCGTTCCAGCATGGCAAGATCGCGCATTGCATCTCTGCAACACCGATTCCGCCTGCCAGAACATCGCATCATATGTGACCTCCCCACCAGGTGGAATTCAACGTTACATATGTTGGAGCGGTTGTGTGAGCAGCAGGCAGCAGTAATGGAGTACCAGCTGCATCAGGCGCAAACAAGTCGCACTGTGCGCCGGACACACTTCACCACCACTGAGTGGGCCACTATGAGGGACATCTGCCAAGTTTTGCGTGCCTTCGATGACTCCAAGCGGATGGCCAGTGCAGATGATGCACTAGTCAGCATGACTGTCCCCCTTATCTGTCTGCTTCAAAAAACCTTACAAGCACTAATTGAGGAGGTTTTTGAAGAGGTCGAGGATGAGGAGTCAGAAATGCCATCTGCTTCTGGCAAGTCTGCGCAACGTGCTTCCACACAAAGGCCCAGGCAGGGGACACTTAGTGAGGAGGATGACGAGGCGTCAATGGAGGAGGAGGAACACATCCCTCCAGAGGAGGGAGGTACACAAGGCTCTAGTAGTCAGTGTGTACAGCGAGGGTGGGGTTATGCTGAGCAGGCTGAGATGCTGCCTCAAGCTGGGGACAGCGTTTCCGGTCCAGTTGGCAGTCTGCAGCACATGGTTGATTTCATGCTGCAGTGCTTGTTAAATGACCGCCGCATCGCCAACATTCTCCACACGGCTGATTATTGGGTGTACACCCTCCTAGATCCTCGCTACCGGGACAACTTACAAAGCCTCATACCACAGTTGAACCGGGATCGTAAAATGCGGGAATACCAAGAAACACTTGTGCAGGCCATCATGTTCTCCATTCCCCCCGCAAGTGGTGCTGGTAGTGCTTTTCAAAGCAGCCATGTGGGTAGAGGCAGTGGAGGAAGCTCTGCACAAAGAGGTAGCAGAGGCAGTGCCGCAGGACAAGGCAAGGCCAGTATGGCCCAAATGTGGAAAAGTTTTGTGGGACCGCCACAAACGGCTACACCATCACAGACGGCTCCAGTCAGCAGGAAGCAACGTTTCCGTCAGATGGTGACAGACTACTTGTCTTGCCCTGTTAGTGCACTCCCAGACGGCTCTTCCCCGTTCAAGTATTGGGTCTCTAAGCTGGATACATGGCCAGAGCTTAGCCAGTATGCATTGGAGGTGCTGGCTTGCCCTGCTGCCAGTGTATTATCAGAACGTGTCTTTAGTGCTGCAGGTGGTGTGGTAACAGACCGTCGCACGCGACTATCCACTGATAATGTTGACCGGCTTACTTTTCTGAAAATGAACAAGGCCTGGATCTCACCTGAATTTGCCAGTCCTCTTCCAGAATAAATAATTGGCTGGCAACAGGATCCAGGTCTCCTGTTGTGTTCATGTTTCTATGACCTGAACTTTATTTCCTGGGCTACAGCAACGCCCGTTGTTGCTCAGAAATGCTGTCCACACAGACAAAACACTCGCTCATGTGTAAGTGGGGTTCGGTAACGTCAGCTGATCCCCTGCTGTGTGTACGGCAAACTCTCCTGCTGCCTACAACTTCTGACTACCTCTGATTTAATATGTTCTCTGATTTGCCCTCTGTCTCCACTCTGTTTTGAGTATTTCCTCTGGCCTACAACACCGCCTGTTTCTGCTCTCAAGTGCCGTCTGCACAATCAATACTTGTTCCTGTGTTACCTGGGTCCTGTAACATCTGCTCATCTCCAGAGGTGAGTCCGGCAATGTCTCCTGCTTTGTCTACATTCCCACTACTTGTAGTGGAAAAGTGGACAGAGCAGGAGACATTGCCTGACTCACCTCTAGGGAGAAGCTGCTGTTACAGAACCCCAGTAACACAGGAACAAGTGTGGGTTGTGCAGACGGCATTTCAGAGCAGCAACTGGCGTGGTTGGAAGCCAGAGGAAATACTCGAAACAGAGTGAAGACAGAGGCCTAATTGGAGTACATTGACAGTCAGTAGTAGTCTAGAAACAATCGAAAACTGCCACCAAGTAGGCCTCAGCCTACTACCTGATTTTCCCTGGGCTCCGACACTGCCAGTTGGTGCTCAGAAGTGCTGTCCACACAGACAAAACACTCGCTCATGTGTAAGTGGGGTTCGGTAACGTCAGCTGATCCCCTGCTGTGTGTATGGCAAAGTGTCCTGCTCCCTCCACAGTCAAACAACCTCAGATTTACACCTGGCTCCAAGTAGGCCTCGGCCTACTACCTGATTTTCCCTGGGCTCCGACACCACCAGTTGGTGCTCAGAAGTGCTGTCCGCACAGACAAAACACTCGCTCATGTGTAAGTGGGGGTCAGTAACATCAGCTGATCCCCTGCTGTGTGGAGGGCAAACTGCTGCTGCCTCCAAATTGTAACTACTTCAGATTTAAACATTCTCTGATTTGTCCTCTGTCTCCACTCTGTCTCTAGTATTTCCCCTGACCTCCAACACCACCAGTTCCTGCTCACAGTTGCCGTCCACGCATTCCACACTTGTTCCTGTGTTCCTGGTGTTCTGTTACGTGAGCAGATCCCCCAATGTGTGTCCGCCACTGTCTCCTGCGCTGTCCACCTTCCCACTACAAGTGGTGGGAATGTGGACAGAGCAGGAGACAGTGGCAGACACACATCAGGGGATCTGCTGACATTACAGAACCCCAGTAACACAGGAACACATATGGATTGGGCAGACGGCTGCTGTACGCATAAACTGGCGGTGTTGGTGGTCACGTGAAATCCTTGAAACAGAGTGGAGACAGATGCCTAATTGGAGCACGTTGACAGTCTGTTGTAGCCTACAAACAATCTAAAACTGCCACCAAGTAGGCCTCGGCCTACACCATGATTGTCCCTGGGCTCCAACAACGCCAGTTGGTGCTCGAAAGTGCTGTCCACACAGAAAAAAACACTTGTTCATGTGAAAGTGGGGTTCGGTAACGTCAGCTGATCCCCTGCTGTGTGGAGGGAAAACTGCTGCTGCCTCCAAATTGTAACTACTTCAGATTTAAACATTCTCTGGTTTGGCCTCTGTCTCCACTCTGTCTCTAGTATTTCCCCTGACCTCCAACACCGCCAGTTCCTGCTCATAGTTGCCATCCACGCATTCCACACTTGTTCCTGTGTTCCTGGTGTTCTGTTACTTGAGCTGATCCCCCAATGTGTGTCCGCCACTGTCTCCTGCGCTGTCCACCTTCCCACTGCAAGCGGTGGGAATGTGGACAGAGCAGGAGACATTGGCAGACACACATCAGGGGATCTGCTGACATTACAGAACCCCAGTACCACAGGAACACGTGTGGATTGGGCAGACGGCTACTGTACGCATAAACTGGCGGTGTTGGTGGTCACGTGAAATCCTGGAAACAGAGTGGAGACAGATGCCTAATTGGAGCACGTTGACAGTCTGTTGTAGCCTACAAACAATCTAAAACTACCACCAAGTAGGCCTCGGCCTTCACCATGATTGTCCCTGGGTTCCAACAACGCCAGTTGGTGCTCGGCAGTGTCTTTGGCACAGGTACTCCCTGTTGCCCAGCCTGGTTCCAGCACGCCAGCTGTTTCTGGGTAGTGTCAAGGACACTATGCCACCAATCCGTTGTCCTGTCGTCTTGCGGCCGGGTTAGCCGACTCTACGGTGCCTGCAGTTTAGGTGACTCCTATGTGGGCTGCGGGAACTGGCACTGAAGGCTGGATCTGTAGTGCCAATGGGACATGAACCCCCTGTAGGACTGTGGGTTTCGGTAACTGCGGACGGCTTGCGGCCTGGCTACTTTGCTTTGGATGGGTACCTTCTGCTACCCACCCGGGTTCCAGCACTGTCAGCTGGTTCTCGCCAGAGCCTTTGGCCTAGGTGCCTCCATCTCGGTATCCGAAGGTCCAGCACTGTCAGCTGGTCCTTGGTAGTGCTTTCTAGCACAGGTACCTCCTGCCTAGTAACCGTGGTCCAGCAACTTCAGCTCTTCCTCGGTAGTGCCATTGGCTCTTGTAGCTTTTGCTACTCATCTGGGTTCCAGCACCGTCAGCTGGTTCTCGGCAGTGTCTTTGGAACGGGTACTCCCTGTTGCCCAGCCTGGTTCCAGCACGCCAGCTGTTTCCGGGTAGTGTCAAGGTCACTATGCCACCAATCCGTTGTCCTGTCGTCTTGCGGCCGGGTTAGCCGACTCTACGGTGCCTGCAGTTTAGGTGACTCCTATGTGGGCTGCGGGAACTGGCACTGAAGGCTGGATCCGTAGTGCCAATGGGACATGGACCCCCTGTAGGACTGTGGGTTTCGGTAACTGCGGCCGGCTTGCGGCCTGGCTACTTTGCTTTGGATGGGTACCTTCTGCTACCCACCTGGGTTCCAGCACTATCAGCTGGTTCTCGCCAGAGCCTTTAGCCTAGGTGCCTCCATCTCGGTATCTGAAGGTCCAGCACCGTCAGCTGGTCCTTGGTAGTGCTTTCTAGCACAGGTACTTCCTGCCTAGTAACCGTGGTCCAGCAATGTCAGCTGTTCCTCGGTAGTGCCATTGGCTCTTGTAGCTTTTGCTACTCATCTGGGTTCCAGCACCGTCAGCTGGTTCTCGGCAGTGTCTTTGGCACGGGTACTCCCTGTTGCCCAGCCTGGTTCCAGCACGCCAGCTGTTTCCGGGTAGTGTCAAGGTCACTATGCCACCAATCGGTTGTCCTGTTGTCTTGCGGCCGGGTTAGCCGACTCTACGATGCCTGCAGTTTAGGTGACTCCTATGTGGGCTGCGGGAACTGGCACTGAAGGCTGGATCCGTAGTGCCAATGGGACATGGACCCCCTGTAGGACTGTGGGTTTCGGTAACTGCGGACGGCTTGCGGCCTGGCTACTTTGCTTTGGATGGGTACCTTCTGCTACCCACCCGGGTTCCAGCACTATCAGCTGGTTCTCGCCAGAGCCTTTGGCCTAGGTGCCTCCATCTCGGTATCTGAAGGTCCAGCACCGTCAGCTGGTCCTTGGTAGTGCTTTCTAGAACAGGTACCTCCTGCCTAGTAACCGTGGTCCAGCAACATCAGTCGGTCCTCGGTAGTGCCATTGGCTCTTGTTCCTTCTGCTACCCATCTGGGTGCCAGCACTGTCAGCTGGTTCTCGCCAGAGCCTTTGGCCTAGGTGCCTCCATCTCGGTATCCGAGGTCCAGCACTGTCAGCTGGTCCTTGGTAGTGCTTTTTAGCACAGGTACCTTCTGCTTAGTAACCGTGGTCCAGCCCCGTCAGTCGGTCCTCGGTAGTGCCATTGGATCTTGTTCCTTCTGCTACCCATCTGGGTGCCAGCACTGTCAGCTGGTTCTCGCCAGAGCCTTTGGCCTAGGTGCCTCCATCTCGGTATCCGAGGTCCAGCACCGTCAGCTGGTCCTTGGTAGTGCTTTTTAGCACAGGTATCTTCTGCTTAGTAACCGTGGTCCAGCCCCGTCAGTTGGTCCTCGGTAGTGCCATTGGCTCTTGTTCCTTCTGCTACCCATCCGGGTGCCAGCACTGTCAGCTGGTTCTCGCCAGAGCCTTTGGCCTAGGTGCCTCCATCTCGGTATCCGAGGTCCAGCACCGTCAGCTGGTCCTTGGTAGTGCTTTTTAGCACAGGTACCTTCTGCTTAGTAACCGTGGTCCAGCCCCGTCAGTTGGTCCTCGGTAGTGCCATTGGCTCTTGTTCCTTCTGCTACCCATCCGGGTGCCAGCACTGTCAGCTGGTTCTCGCCAGAGCCTTTGGCCTAGGTGCTTCCATCTCGGTATCCGAGGTCCAGCACCGTCAGCTGGTCCTTGGTAGTGCTTTTTAGCACAGGTACCTTCTGCTTAGTAACCGTGGTCCATCACCGTCAGTTGGTCCTCGGTAGTGCCATTGGCTCTTGTTCCTTCTGCTACCCATCCGGGTTCCAGCACTATCTGCTGGTTCTCGCCAGAGCCTTTGGCCTAGGTGCCTCCATCTCGGTATCCGAGGTCCAGCACCGTCAGCTGGTCCTTGGTAGTGGTTTCTAGCACAGGTACCTCCTGCATAGTAACCGGGGTCCAGCACCGTCAGCTGTTCCTCAGTAGTGCCGTTGGCTATTGTTCCTTCTGCTGCCACTAGGGGTTCCAGTACTGTCAGCTGGTTCTCGCCAGTTTCTCAGCCTTCTTGTACCTTCTGCTACATTTCCAAGATCAAGCTTTTTGAAATTGTCTTTGGTAATTCTTATTGATCTCCATGACGACGACCCTGATGACGACGACCCTGAAGACCACACAAGACCAGAAATATGACCCTAAATAATAAGACCAAGAGGACAAAGAACATGAAGACAACCACCAAGATACAGAACAAAAGACAGAAGAACAAGAAGCAGAAGAAGCAAAAGCAGAAGAACAGAAAGCAGAAGAACATTAAGCATAAGACTAAAAATCAGCATAGAAGAAATCAAAATTATAAGCAGAAGAAGACTAAGCAGTAAATGGGGGTGAGTCCGTTCCTCCTCATGGTGCCCCTGGAAAATGCCTGCTGCTGCAGGCCAAACTGAACGCGGACAAATCCTGTTGTAAATCTTTAGTGACAGGCAGAATGTAAGGTGTAATCTTATAACTTTTATAGATAAGTACTACAGGAATGCCTGTCACCATAAGAAAATGAAGAAAAAGAAGAATAGGAAGAAGATGAAGAAATAGCATATGAAAATTAATAATAGCTGAATAAGAAGAATACGAAGAATGGAAAAAAAAAAATTAATGGGAAGAAGGTGAAGAAAAAGTTGATGAATAAAATGCTACTGCTGCGGATCATGAAGGAGAAAGTGTGGGAGAAGTACAAAAGAAGGTGAAGAGCATGGAAGTTGTGAAACATACATATCTGACAAAATATAAAAAAGTTAACATAGTCAATATCTTTTTAACTCCGAACGTCTTGAAAAAAAAATTGGAGTTAATGCTATGCCATGTGATTTGAATAAATATGCCTTTAATGTCTCCTCCACCTCCCACAATACATTCTACATGACTCTTATTTGTTTTCAATTACGTAGAATTAGCCAACAAGGAAATAAAGGGCTTTTTTAAATTCCGATACCGGAAGTCCCATTGACTTGAATGGGACTTTCGGTATCAGAATCGGCGATACCCGATATTTTTTTTGGCTCGGGCGATACCATCCGATACAATATTTTTGGGTATCGAACGGCATCGCTCAACACTAGTCACACAAAATTGTTAAATGACATCTCCCACATTAATTTTTTTGTTAGGAAGATATATGAGTTAAAAGTTGACCAGGGACTTCTCATTTTTGCAACAAAATTTACAAAACCATCTTTTTTAGGGACAACATTAAATTTGAAGTGACTTTGAGGGGTCTATATGACAGAAAATACCCAATAGTGACAACATTCTAAAAACTGCACAAAACCATATTCAAGAAGTTTATTATCCCTTCAAGTGCTTCACAGGAATTAATGGAATGTGGAAGGAAAAATGTAAACATTTAACAAAAAAATTTCCTTTAGACCCATTTTTTTACTTTCCAAAGAGTAACAGGAGAAAATTTACCATACAATTTGTTGTTCAATTTCTCCTGAGCACACCGATACTTCATATGTGGAGAAAACTACTGTTTAGGCACACGGCAAGGCTTGGAAGCGAAGGAGCACCATTTCACTTTTTGAATGTAAAATTTGCTGGCATAATTAGTGGACACCATGTTGTGTTTGGAGAGACCATGATGTACCTAAACAGTGGCAACACCCCATAAGCGACATCATTTTGGAGACGAGTCCCCTCAGGGAACTTATCCAGAAGTGTGATGGGCACTTTGAAACACCAGGTGCTTCACAGAAGTTTGTAAGATTGAACCGTGAATATAAAAAAAAATCACATTTTTCCCACAAAAATGTTTTTTAGCCTTAAATTTAGCATTTTCATAAGGGTAACATGAGATATTGCACTATATAATTTACTGTGCAGTTTCTCCTGAGTATGCAGCTACCCAATATGTGGAGGAAAACTATTGTTTAGACGCACAACAGTGCTTGGAAGGGAAGGAGTGCCATTTGACTTTTTGAATGCAAAATTTGCTGGAATAATTAGTGGATGCCATGTCCTGTTTGAAGAGCCCCTGATTTGCCTTAATAGTGGAAACCTCCCACAAGTGACACTATTTTGGTAACTAGAACCCTCAGGGAGCTTATCTAGATGTGTAGTGGGCACCTTAAACTCTCAGGTGCTTCACAGAAGTTTATAACATTGAGCTGTGAAAATAAATAAATCTAATTTTTCCCACAAAAATGTTCTTTAGCCCCTAATTCTGCATTTTTGTAACAGTAAAAGGAGAAATTGCGCCACACAACTTGTTGTGCAATTTCTTCTGAGTACGCTGATACCCAGTATGCTGAGGAAAACTACTGTTTGGGCGCACGGCAGGGCTTGGAAGGGAAAGAGTGCCATTTGACTTTATGAATGCAAAATTTGCTGGAGTAATTAGCAGACACCATGTCGAGTTTGGAGAGCCCCTGATGTTCCTGAACAGTGGAAACCCCTCACAAGTGACCACATTTTTTAAACTAGACCCCTCAGGGTACTTACTTAGATGTGTGGTGAGCACCTTGAATCCCCAGGTGCTTCACAGAAGTATATAAAGTTAAGCTGTGAAAATGTAAAAAAAAAATCCCACAAATTTATTTTCGCCCCAAATTTTGCATTTTCACAAGGGTAATAGGAGAAAATGTAACCCAGAATTTGTGTGCAATTTCTCCTGAGTACACCGAAAACTGGTATGTGTGCAAACCTTAGAGGAGCGCCATATTACAAAGCAGATTTTGCTGCACTAGTTTGAGCATGCCATGTCAGATTAGTAGAGTGCCTGGGCGCCAGAACTGCACAACCACCCATAAATGACCCCATTTTACAAACTAAACTTAAACTTCTCAATGACTTCATCTAGGGGTGCAGTGATCATATTGACACCACAGTTGTGTCACAGAATTTTATACCATTGGGCAGTGAAAAAAAAATAATTTACATTTTTACTACCAAGATTGTGTGTTAGCCCCAGATTTTACATTTTCTTTCTGGGAAAAGGGTAAAACTGGCACCAAAATGTATGTTACAATTTCTGCTGAATGTACAAATGCCATATATATGGCTGTACAGTACTGCTTAGCCGCACGGCAAGACTATTTGTCTCCTGGAGCACAGATTTTCCTAGAATAGTTTGCTGACTTCATATATAGAGTCCCTAAGTGCTAGAAAAGCAGAATTCCCCTTCAAGTGACCCCATTTTGGAAATTTATCTACAGGGTTAGTGATGATTTTTACTCCACTGGTGTTTCCCAGAAACTAGCAGTAGTGGATGTTGCTGACTGAAAATTGCCAACCACCATTGTAGTGAACAGTACATTGTAGTGACCACTACATTATGCCTAGCTCATGCTTCTGGAAACACACACAGGTAAATTAGGCAGGCTCTCATCACTACAAAAATGCCAAACATGTGGGAGTTAAATGTGGTTTAGACACACTGGGGCTCAGAAGGGAGAGGGGCATTAGGATTTAGGAGCACAGAATTTGCTGAATTTCTTCTGAGGGGCAAATTGCCATTTCACTTTTCCAGAGCCTTTGGGTTACCAGTAATGTGGAAGCCCCTATATTGCTATGGACAGATGACAGACCTGAGTGGGGGCTTTTTTTATGGATTGTGTTGAAGATCTTGCTGGGAACATTTTACATAACACTTAGGATCACATTTATCTGGTGCACTATGCTGAGCACATACTTTGGGGTGTCCATTTAAATCTCTGAGTGATGTGACAGATGGAAGCCCCCGAGCAATCCACTCACTATACCAAGGCAGCAGAGTTACTCTGGATTCGGTCTGGCCTTTGTTCAGCCTTTTCCTTGTTTTCAGAAGTGCCCAAAACTGTGGCACATTTATGCTTGTCTAAAAAGACGGACATCACAGTACATCCTCGTGCGGTATAAGTGACTAAATGACTTTATTCTTTGGGTCGGTGCGATTACAGCGATACCAGATTTATTTCGGGTTTTAAGTTTGGCTGCTGTTGTAAGAGTACGAGCAGGAACGCGGAATGCAGTGATGGGACGAAGGCAGAGCAAGGGTTAACAGGTTTATTTACAGGGGAATGTACTCCATGCATGGAACGAGGGATTGCAGGGTGATGATAAGGAATGGGGCAGAACTGGGAGAGTTGCAGGGTAGGTAAGGGACGAACAAAAGTTCAGTAATAAAGAGGTGAAACTTATCAGTCTGTAGTCTTCTTTGGTGCAGCTCCTCAGAGTTCCAACGATGGCACCGACAACAGCGGCACAATGTCCTTTCCTGTTGGGCTAAGTAAATGACAACACCCCATCTTCTGGTGACAGTGGTCGATCTCCGGTATCTTCCACTGCCCTGAGCCCATATACTGTACTGGCTAAACAACAGTATTTGCCAGTATACGTGTCATGATACCAATGCTGGTAGACCGGCAATTCTGGAGTTAATGTTTTGATCTCAGTGCAGACTCTCACCTGCACACCTGGGACCTATTATGGTGGCCTCTCATTGATTCTGGGAAAGCTTCTTATAGCCGCAGGAAGCTCCCATCCCCCGTCAGTTATACTCTTGCCCTTGGCATAGTGTGGTGACCCCTGAGTGTGTTTGGGCTGTGTTCTGATTGCTTGATAATCTGTGTATGACTCGGTCTGTTCTCTGGATATTACTTTGGATTCTGCTTGGTACCTTCTATGTCTGTTTGGTTTTGACTTCTGCTTGGCCCTGACTATCCGTTCTGTCTCATCCCTGGTACGTTACTGCTATCTCTATGTATGACCCCCATTTTGCCTGACTCTGAGTAATTCTGTATAGTGTCTTGCCATCTCATTAAGCAGGATGCTAAGCCCCGCCCCCTAGCATTCACATGACCATAGGTCCTGTGTCTGCTTGCTAAACTTCAGCGTCCACAGGTCCTGTGTATCGGTACTTTCCGGCTGTACCTGACCCCGGTACCCCTACAGTGCGGATGAATTCCTGCTCAGTGGAGGCCGCACGCCGGCGCTGACAGGAGCCTGACATTATAACTGACCGTTAAGATTTTGGGGGTTTTTTTGTGTAGAGAGTTATGGATCCCATACAGTCTCTGGCTGACCAGATGAAAAATCTGAGTCAGATGTTTCAGGGTTTATCTCTGGAGCAGCAAGCTCTGGCTCGTTCTCAGCAGCAGGTTTCTGAGACAGTGCGAGAGGCTTTATCTACTGGGTCCCTGGGGGCAGGGGCGAGGGATGTTGCTCTGGTGTCCCCAGAACCACCTGTTAAACTGCCTGACTTTTTTCTGGGAACAAAGAGGAGTTCAGGGTCTTCATGGAGGGGTGCAAACTTTTTTTTAGTTTGAGACCACGTTCCTCTGGGGGACAAAAACCAGAAGGTAAGGGTCATTATGTCTTTATTAAGAGGGTCCCCACAAGCTTGGGCTTTCTCCCTTCCTCCCACTGCCCCTGAGAGAGTGTCTGTGAATGCATTCTTTGAGGCCCTCGGGCACATTTATGATGAGCCTGACCGAGTGCGATTGGCAGAGGACATGGTGATGAGCGTCTGTCAGGGGAAACACTCGGCTGAGTGGTTTTGTTCTGAAATCCGCCGCTGGGCCGCAGAGATTTCTTGGGATGACGCCTCACTCCGAGGACTCTTTCGCAGAGGCTTGTCCGAGTGGCTGCAGGATGCCTTGGCGTTACATCCCCCACCTAACTCTCTCGAGGACGCCATGACCCAGGCCGTCTGGATGGACCGCGGGTTGCGGGCCAGAGGGGTAATGCAGATGGAGACTCCATTGTTCCCCAGTGAAAAAGAGACTGACCCTGAGCTTATGGATGTGGGCACCCTCTCCCTGAAGGATACGGTGAGGAAACGCCGGAAGGACAAGCAGTTATGCTTTTACTGCGGTAAAATAGGACATTGGAAAAGGGAGTGTCCTGATTGCCCGTCTTCGACCCGGTCGGCGGGAAGCGACTAGGTCTGGGTAGTCAGCGGGGAGGCTACTCAGGCCCTCAGGTACCCTTTTTCTCATTTTCTAAAGTGTTACTTCATGTGGAACTGTTTGTGGATGGTTGTTCTTTTCCCTCTACAGCCTTCGTGGACTCCGGATCATCGATTAGTCTCATTGACTCCCAATTGGTCACACGCTGCAAGATAGGGACAGTTAGGCTCAAGGTTCCGATCAAGGTGGTGGCCATTGACTCCTCTCCCCTCACTAAGGAGGGAATTCTCTTTATGTCTTATTCATTTTCACTCAGAGTGGGCGCTACTCATGTGGAAAACCTAAGTTGTTTGGTTCTGGACAAACTACCTGCAGGGTTGGTGTTGGGCATGCCCTGGTTACAACGCAATAACCCAGTTATTAACTGGAAAACAGGGGAGATTGTGCAATGGGGGTTTAATGATTCGATGTTATGTGATAAATCCGCACTGCTGGTTGAACCTGTTAAATCTGTGTCTGTATCAGCTGGTGAGCTGGAAGGTATTCCAGAATGCTTGAAGGACTTCGAAGATGTGTTCTCTGAAAGCGAGGCCGAGACATTACCGCCACATAGACTATATGACTGCGCTATCAAGCTGGTCCCGGGGGCTAAATTATCTAAAGCCCGTCTGTTTAATTTATCCGGCCCTGAGCGCTTGGCCATGAAGCAGTACATTGCTGAAAGTCTGCGCAAGGGACACATATGTCCTTCAGTCTCACCTGTGGCGGCAGGTTTCTTTTTTGTAAAGAAAAAAGATGGCGGGTTATGTCCCTGTCTCGACTTTCGGGAGCTTAATCAGATTACTGTACGGAATACGTACCCCCTTCCGTTGATTCCCGATTTATGTAACCAACTATCAGGGGAAAAGTGGTTTTCTAAACTGGATCTTCGGGGGGCATATAATTTGATAAGGGTCCGAGAGGGGGATGAATGGAAAACTGCGTTCCTCACGTCCGAGGGACTGTTTGAAAATTTAGTCATGCCGTTTGGTCTTACCAATGCCCCCGCCATATTTCAAAATTTCATCAACGTGGTATTCTCGGATCTCATTGGTCGTTTTGTCGTTATCTACTTAGATGATATTTTGATATACTCCTCCGATAGACATTCTCATCTGGAACATGTACGAACTGTTCTCCAAAGACTGAGAGAAAATCATCTGTATGCCGAATTGGAGAAATGTGTATTCTGTGTTCAAGAATTATCTTTTTTGGGATTAATTGTATCCTGTGAGGGTTTTCGCATGGACCCCAAGAAGGTGCAGGTCATTGCGGTTTGGGTGCAACCCCGAGATCTTAAGGGTCTTCAGCGCTTCTTGGAGTTCGCCAATTATTACCGCAAATTTATCCGGGGGTTTTCGCAGGTGGTCAAACCTCTCACGGATCTAACATGCAAAGGTGCGGATGTGAGAAACTGGTCCTCGCTCGCAAAAGAGGCCTTTGCGACTCTGAAAAAATGTTTTATGTCTGCTCCTGTGTTGGTACAGCCAGATCCGTCCAAACCATTTGTGGTGGAGGTGGATGCCTCCGAGGTGGGGGTGGGGGCAGTGTTGTCCCAAGGGCCTGCCACTCTTACCAACCTCAGGCAATGTGCTTTCTTTTCCAGGAAGTTCTCTGCTGCTGAAAGAAATTATGATGTAGGCAATAGAGAGCTTCTTGCGATCAAGTTGGCATTTGAGGAGTGGAGGCACTTTTTGGAGGGGGCCAGCCATCCGGTTACTGTGATCAATGATCACAAAAATATGTCATATATTGAGTCTGCTAAAAGATTAACGCCCAGACAGGCCCGCTGGTCGCTTTTTTTTCTCGTTTCCAGTTTACTATTACATTCCGTCCAGGGTCAAAGAATGTCAAGGCTGACGCCTTATCTCGTAGTTTTCACCCTGTGTCGGCCCCTGAGCCACTGTCTTCCATTCTGCACCCTGGGGTGGTGTTAGCAGGGATCTCGTCTGAATTGGAACGGGAAATTGAGGGGGCCCAGTCGCTGGCTCCTGCGGCCAAGCCCGGGGGCAAGTTGTTTGTCCCAGAGCATCTTCGCCTTAAACTCTTGCAAGAGTTCCACGAATCCAAGCTGTGTGCTCACCCTGGTATATCAGCCACGCGACTGGCGGTGGCTAGGATCTTCTGGTGGCCTACCCTTGGTTCTGATATAAAGAAATTCATTGCTGGTTGTGGGGTCTGCGCTCATTCTAAAAGCTCTCATAGCCGGCCGGCGGGGGAGATGATGCCCTTGGCAGTTCCCGAAAGACCATGGACCCACCTGTCCATGGATTTTATTACCAATCTCCCCTCTTCCGGGGGTAATACTGTGGTATGGGTAGTGGTGGACAGATTTTCAAAACAGGCTCATTTTGTACCCCTGTCCGCATTACCTTCTGCTGAGACCTTATCCAGATTGTTTGTGCAGCATGTGGTCCGCTTGCATGGGGTACCCCTGAATGTGGTGTCTGATCGTGGCTAAGTTTTGGCGTGCTTTCTGCAAAAAATTAGGGATATCTCTATCCTTTTCGTCTGCATACCATCCCAAGAGTAATGGTCAGGTGGAACGCACTAATCAGTCTCTGGAACAGATCCTCAGATGCCTAACTTCTGCTAGACAGAATGACTGGTGTGATATACTGCCGTTGGCTGAATTTGCCTTCAATAGTCGGGTGAGTCAATCCACTGGTATCTCCCTTTTCTTGGTCAACTATGGGTTCAGTCCTCATTTTGGTGAGTTTTTCATCTGGATTCGGGGTGCCCCGGGGCTGAGGACTCTGTTCAGCGGTCAAAAGATACATGGGCAGAAGTCCAGCGGCGTATATCTAGGTCTCAAGGCAGGTATAAGTTTTTCGCAGACAGGAAACGAACACCTGGTCCCATGTTTCAGGTTGGAGAGAAAGTTTGGCTCCCCAAGCGAAACATTAAGCTAATGATTCCGTCAGCCAAGTTGGGCCCCAAATTCATTGGCCCGTACAAGATTGTGGAAAAAATCAACCCAGTGGGGTACAGGCTGTGCCTTCCACCCTCTTTCAAGATCCCTAACGTCTTCCATAGATCTCTACTGAAGCCTTTTGAAGAAGTCCGGGGAGAATCCGAGTCCGCTGCTCCTCCGGTTACGGTTGAGGGACATGTGGAATATGAGATTGGTCACATCGTAGATTCCAGGTTGGTACGGTGGTTAGTACAGTACCTAGTGCATTGGAAGGGGTATGGGCCAGAGGACAGGTCCTGGGTGCCGGCCCGGTTGATGCATGCGGATTGCCTGGTTAGGGCTTTCCATGCTAAGTACCCGGGTAAGCCTGGGGGTCCAGAGGCCCCCCGTTGAGAGGGGGGCACTGTCATAATACCAATGCTGGTGGACCGGCACTTCTGGAGTTAATGTTTTGATCTCAGTGCAGACTCTCACCTGCACACCTGGGACCTATTATGGTGGCCTCTCATTGATTCTGGGAAAGCTTCTTATAGCCGCAGGAAGCTCCCATCCCCGTCAGTTATACTCTTGCCCTTGGCATAGTGTGGTGACCCCTGAGTGTGTTTGGGCTGTGTTCTGGTTGCTTGATAATCTGTGTACGACTCGGTCTGTTCTCTGGATATTGCTTTGGATTCTGCTTGGTACCTTGTACCTTCTATATCTGTTTGGTTTTGACTTCTGCTTGGCCCTGACTATCCGTTCTGTCTCATCCCTGGTACGTTACTGCTATCTCTGTGTACAACCCCCGTTTTGCCTGACTCTGAGTAATTCTGTATAGTGTCTTGCCATCTCACTAAGCAAGATCCTAAGCCCCGCCCACTTGCAGTCACATGACCATAGGTTCTGTGTCTGCTTGCTAAACTTCAGCGTCCACAGGTCCTGTATATCGGCACTTTCCGGCTGTACCTGACCCCGGTACCCCTACAGTGCGGGTGAGCTCCTGCTCAGCGGAGGCCGCACGCCGGCGCTGACAGGATCCTGACAATACGAAGGCCAAGTCAAGTCACAAGTGTCCGGGGCCGAGATTTGCTAGCGCAGTCAGGGTGTAGGTTACGGTCATGCTACCGATCTCTTTCAGGCGGCACACGCATGGTACTCATAAACCTGAAGTGTCTGGCTCCTGGCTTTAAGTCAGTCACCGAGCACACACTGCCCGTCTCTCTGTCTGGTCCCCATGGTTGGCGTCAAGCAACAGCGGTCGCTGGTCTGTGTGGGGCTAATGCTCCCAGGACGGAGCACTTCTCTCTCTCGCTGCTGCAACACCCAGCCCAGCTCTACTCTGTGTGCACAGCTCTGCACGGCTCTGCTCTGCAGACACAGCTCTGCACGGCTCTGCTGGCACATCTCTGCTCTGCACAGCTCTCTCTGCAGGCGATGGTGACTCCTATATTGCCCATCACCACACCGGTACTTTCTGGTGGGGGAAGCAGAGCGCTTTGCTCACCGCTCTGCGCACTGCTCTGTGCACTGCTCCCCGCCGGCGGCAGACCGCTCTGCTTCACATGCTTTTTCCTTTTATGCCTCTGTTGCTGCACTCCCTTTTCTGGCTCTCCCCGTCCTTCTCTGTCCCCAGGAAGGTCCTCCTTGCTCAGGCTTCTCCCAGACAGCAGGGGAAGGTCTGCCCCACTCAGGCTTCCCTTCCGGGAACAAAGGATGCAACCTTTCTAGTTCCAGACATGGCATGCAGGTACCCGTGGTCCAGTCTATCTCCTTACACTGTCACACAGTAAGAGGATGCTTGTTATTGCAAAGTTAATTTTTGCATCACCATATTTAGACAGTTATAATTTTTCCATACTTCGGCCTACAGAGTCATATGATGGCTTCTTTTTTGTGGGACAAGTTGACATTTTTATTAGTGCCATTTTTGCACATAATATTTTTTGATTGCTATCTATTCCGATTTTTTTGGGAGGTACAATGAACAAAATCCGTGAATTCAGTTATTTTTTTTTTACATAGCTCCGTTTGTGGTAAAATTGATAAAGAAGCTTAATTCTTTGGTATGATTACAGCAACATCACATTTATATCATTTTTTATGTTTTGGTGCTTCTACACAATAAAAACTATATTATAGAAAAAATAATTACTTTTTCATCACTTTATTCTGAGCGCTTTTTTGTTTTTCCGCTGACGAAGCTTTATCTTTTTGATTGAGTTTAATTGCACTTTTTGCTTGGCAGTATAATGATAAAGCATAGTTTTTTGCCTAGTTTTTTATTTATTGAATTAATATTTTAGCATTTTTTGGGGAGGGATTTTTTAAAATATTTTTACAATTTTTAATAACTTTTTTACATCATTTTACACTGATCTGATACTTTGCAATGCTTTTGCACTACAGGGCATCAGAGCAGCATCTGACAGGCAGGGAAGAGGCGTGTCAGCTCCTTCTCTTAGCAAGTGCTCACAGGCCACCTTCCCTGCTGGACCCTGAAGGACTCCACGGCCATCTTACAGCCTGGGCCACCATGGATATCATCGGCACAATGTGATCGCATCGCGTTTTGCCGATGGAAGCAGAGACGGAGCTCACTTCCTCTGCAATGCTCCTCAATGTCGCTGTCACTATAGACAGCAGCATCAGAGGGGCTAAATGTTCGCTATCAGTAGCTAGCACCCATCGTGGGTGTTTCTGCAAGGTGTCAGCTATCGCATAGAATTGACACCCGCATAAGTTCGCGGGCGGCGCTCTGCGTGAGCAGCTCCTGTAGAGCAGTATATAAACAGCGCATGTTGGGAATGAGTTAAATAGGTGATTTTCATCCGACCCATGAAAAATAACTGGTGCATGGTGCAATTTTTTTTCATGTGCAGAATAGGGCTTCCTTCACACATCCTGGTGATTCTTGTAAAGGAATAAATAGTAATGGTGAGTTCCGTGGTCTGTTTCCATGTGCCATCCGTATGCACATATGCAACATCCTTGTGTCAGTTTGCTGTCCATGTTCATGTGTCCTGTTTCGTATCTGGGCGGAATCCGTGTGCAGTCCGTGTGTCCCTGTGACATGTACCGACAACTGGATAAAGCAATACAGTTCACTCTAATCCTAGACATCGGCTGCTGAAGGCAGCCCTCATCATTATTGCTTGGTCTCCCTGAGATCACTGTGACTAGGTGACAAATATGGGAGTTGTATTCAGCCCCCGCTGTGTCCCACCTGAGTAAAATAAATAATTAATTGAAAAAAAAACAGCATAGGCTCCCACACAATTTTCATAACCAGCATAGTGAAAGCTCATGGCTTGGGGCTGATGTTAATAATCTGGGAAAAGTGGCAATATTCCAAAAGGTTCCCAGGCTATTATTAACAGCTCACAGCTGTTTGCTTAGCCTTTCCTGGTGAATTTACAAGGGATCCCAGAAAAAAATGACATAGCCCCCCTATAATTTCAAACCATCAAAGTCTATAGAGACAACTGTGGGCTGATATTATTAGCCTGAGAAGGGATCAGAGATTTTACCCCGCTCCCAGGCTACCAACATCAGCCTCAGCCTCTCCAGAAATGGCACATCTATAAGATGTGCCAAATCTGGTGCTCAGCCTTGCTTTTCCCACTTGCCCTGTGTTGCTGGCAAGTGGAGTAATAGGGTTGGGGTTGATGTCACTTTTGTATTGTCAACTGAAATCAAGCCCAGTGGTTAGTAATGGTTAAACATCTGTAGGACACCCTCATTACTAATCCCACAGTAAGTAATGAAACAAACATGCAGAAAAAATAAAATCCTTTATTTGAAATAAAAAACACCATTTTATACATTTATTTAAAAATAAGATAAACAAAGTTATACTACAGGTGCTTCTCACAAAATTAGAATATCATCAAAAAGTTTACTTATTTCAGTTCTTCAATACAAAAAGTGAAACTCATATTATGTAGAGTCATTACAAACAGAGTGATCTATTTCCAGTATTTATTTCTGTTAATGTTGATGATTATGGCTTACAGCCAATGAAAACCCAAACGTAATTATCTCAGTAAATTAGAATATTTTATAACACCAGCTTGAAAAATTATTTTAAAATCCGAAATGTTGGCCTTCTGAAATGTATGTTCAGTAAATGCACGCAATACTTGGTTGGGGCTTCTTTTGCATCAGTTACTGCATCAATGTGGTGTGGCATGGAGGCGATCAGCCTGTGGCACTGCTGAGGTGTTATAGAAGCCCAGGTTGCTTTGATATCAGCCTTCAGCTCGTCTGCATTGCTGGGTCTGGTGTCTCTCATCTTCCTCTTGACAATACCCCAAAGAGTCTCTATGGGATTAAGGTCAGGCGAGTTTGCTGGCCAATCAAGCACAGTGATACTGTTATTTTTAAACCAGGTATTGGTACTTTTGGCCATGTGGACAGGTGTCAAGTCCTGCTGGAGAATGAAATTTCCATCTCCAAAAAGCTTGTCAGCAAAGGGAAGCATGAAGTGCTCTAAAGTTTCCTGGTAGACAGATGCACTGACTTTGGTCTTGATAAAACACAGTGGATCTACACCAGCTTTTAGGAACGACGGAACACACTAAATAAAAATAAATAATAAAGTACGTTCGCCGCTCGGGGTCCACCGTGCAGTAGGTGTAACAACCGCTGCTGAGTAATGGCAGAGGAGCAATATGGCGGTATAATGCGCACGGGTTCAACTTATAATGCACACGAGGCGCATGCCTGAATATATTTTTTAATGTCCCGAGCCCTGTGCGGCCACCAATACGACCCTGCCAGGAGTTTTGTGGTCTGCATGTAGCCACAGTGACCACCCGCCCTGGACGCGTGTGTCCACGCGAGAACCTTCGGCCGAAGGCAAGGGGGGACAAAGGTCTTGCCTGGCGGCACAGAGTTTGGCCATTGTGGGACCCCGTTATCCTGGTGAACAGTGTGCTGACAGTGGCAGCCGCAAGTGGAGCTTAGTGCCGGACGCGCCTCGAGACTGGCGCGAGACACCTCCATGGGCTCTGGGAGTGAACACTCTGGCTCAGGGGATTCCAGAGGTTCAAAGAGGTTGGGAGCCAGAGTAACCCTCTGTCTGGATTGAGCACGCTCCAGCCTGCGCTCCGAAAAATGGAGATCAATACGGGTGGCAATGGCAATCAGCTCCTCCAGATTTGCAGGAACCTCTCTGGTAGAAAGAGCATCCTTAACATGCTCAGCTAAACCTCTCCAAAACACAGGGATGAGGGCTTTGTCAGACCACTCCAGCTCGGAAGCCAGTGTCCAAAAACGAACGGCATACTGACTAACCGAGAGGGATCCCTGAGTCAAAGCAAGTAGCTATAGAGAGGTGTCATGCGTGACCCATGGTCCCAGGAAGACCTGCTTAATAGCTGTTAAAAATTGAGCAGTGGTCCGATCCTCTGGGTCACCACGCTCCCAGAGTGGCGTAGCCCACTCCAACGCCTTGCCCGACAATAAACCCCACCTTGGCCCGTTCTGTAGGGAATCATGCAGCCAGTAACTCCAGCTGGATAGAGCACTGGTTGACAAAACCCCTACAGGAGGCGCCATCGCCAGAAAATTTATCGGGCAACGGGAGGCGGGTAACTGTCGGCGCGTGGACGCGAGGACGAGGACATACGTGAAACCGCCTCTGCGATCACATATACAGCAGCTTCCAAAGACTTTGCCGCTGAGATAACGCTCTCAAGAGTAGCCAACCGGCCCTCTACCTGGCGAATGCACTGTAGGAGTTGCTGCTGATCTGCCATTACTAGCCAGACCCTGGCGCTAGTATAATGTTAGGAACAGTGGAACGCACTAAATAAAAATAAATAATAAAGTGCGTTCGCCACTCGGGGTCCACCGTGCAGTAGGTGTAACAACCGCTGCTGAGTAATGGCAGAGGAGCAATATGGCGGCATAATGCGCACGGGTTCAACTTCACCCGGAATGCGCAGAGCGGGCTCTGTTCACACACAGAGGCGCCGCAACAAAAACATACAAAAATGCTGAGCCTGTTAGTGACACAGGCCTCAGGTAAATGCACACACGGTATCTGGTCACAGGAGCAGGACCCAAGACAAAGGAGCTGCGTCCCTCTAGACCTACCGTGTGTGCGGCGTCGCTACTGCGGACGCCAAGGAGGGCTGCAACTGCAGCACGCCGTAGGACACGGCCGCTCGATAACAAAGCTAGAAAGCAAGCGCAATGTCGGACGCTAGCATAGCGGTGCGGTGTGCACAGTGGCTTAAGGCTTGCCACTGACTGGCGCTGACTGCTAAACGAATTCCCTATCCACATGCGTAATATCAGAGCGAAGGGGTTTTATAATGAGTCAGTCACCAGAAAACATACATCCGTCACCATTCACACATAGCAAGTGTAGTCTAATGTATACTAGCGCATGGCGGAACGGCCATGCATGCTTTTTATAGCCGTGCGGGACCTTCCAGATCTCCGAGATGGACCAATGAGATCTGGAACAGGACCTGGGCACATGACTCCCGATCTCCAATGGGAGATCGTCTCGTGAGCATGCCCAGTAGGAGCACAGAGGGACTTAGACTCTGGGGCGGTCTGCTGCAAAGTAATCTCCTCTGCAGTAGAAAGACAGCAGGAGACCGCAGAATGTGAGGCTCTGGATTCCCGCAGAGCAGACACAGAAACCAGATCGCTGATCTGTCACATCACAGATCACTGTGACAGATCAGTGATCTGTCATTGGCAGTGCAGCAGGCTCCCTCGTGCCTGTGCTTTGCAGTCACTGAGGAAGCCGGCTCCCTGCAGGCCCCCCGAAGGTCCCCGTCGCCATCTTGGATTCGGGGGCCTGCAGGGAAGGAGCCCCCCGCAGGAGCGCTGCACATTGCGCTGCGGTGGGGGGCTCAGGGAAGCACGGAGGGAGCCCCCTCCTCGCCGATGCTTCCCTTTAATCCCCGGTACACCGCGATCGTGTTTGATCGCGATGTGCAAGGGGTTAACGTGTCATTGTGCCGGGTGTCAGCTGTGATAATCAGCTGACACCCGGCCGCGATCAGCGGTGCTCACCATGTGGGCGCCCCTGATCGCTATGACATGGTATCCCGTCCCTGGGAATTAAGTCCCAGGGCACATGCACAGGACAGTACGTCTCATGGCAGAAAGGGGTTAAACAGAAATAAAAATTTGAAATAGGTCCACTCTGTTTGCAATGACTTTATATAATATATGTGTTTCACCTTTTGTATTGAAGAACTGAAATAAATTAACTTTTTGATGATATTCTAATTTTGTGAGAAGCACGTATATATAACATATATATCTGCTAACTTCCCAACCATCGCAGATCAGTAGGGATTTTATTTACGGCACCACCACAATCAGAACACTGCTAGAAGTGGCACATACTTTGCTTGGTGGCTGTGAATGGTACTTCAAGTTTAACGCCTAAGCTCAAGTTCCCTGTAAAAATTAATTATAAACAACCATAGCCCTAACTTTTCCGACGAGAAGATAATCCATACTGTTCCATGCCGCAATCCATCTCCGTGACATCTGATTTTCAAAATGAATGGTGCTACGAAGCAACTGTTCACAATGAAAATTAGGACACAATGAGCTGCTGTGAGCGCAGCTTCAGTGATGAGCAGTGATGTCATAGAGGTTATCACTGGTCACTGAAGCTTTGCTCCCATGGGCACTTCACTATGAGTGGCTCGATGAACTTTGGTGGTGACCTCAATGAGATCACTGCTAACATTATGAAATAATTTTTCTGGAGCCCACTCCATTTTTTCATTTAAATCTTTATTTTACACAGGAGGGACACAGCAGGTGCTGAATACAACTCTCATCATTGTTGCCTGGTTGAGCTAATCTCAGGGAGACCAAGCGACAATGATGAGAGCTGCCGGCACCTGGGAACAGTGCAAACTGCACCGCTTTTTCCCAGGTGCCAGTGCGTATCATGCTGATGACACATGGATGTCATCTGTGTGTCATCAGTGTGCACAAGTGTGGCATTTGTCCATGCTGCTGATAAAAAAAACTGACATGTCTGCATGTGTTTCACACAGACACGTGGTCTGTGTGAAGAACCTGATATGTGTGCACCATCATTGAATATAAATGATGTGCGTATGTCCGTATTTGTGACCCTTAAAAACAGATCGCATATGGACATGAAAAACAGATGTGTGAAGGAGGCTTAGGTCTGTGAAAAAAATGCTCATCTGCACTGCCTCATTGAATAACATTGGTATGAGTGCTATCCATATTGCTGTCCATTTTTTTCATGGACAGCATTCAAACCGAAAATTCCGTTGTATGAACTTGACCTTAGGGCTCATACTCACTTGCGAGAGACTCGCATGATTCTTGTGCAGTTCTCTCGCATGAAAACCTGGCACTGCCGCTGGCACTGGGACCGGAGTGCGCAGCTGCATAGAAATACATGTAGCCGCATACTCTGGTTCGAGTGCCGGCGGCAGTGCCGGGTTTTCATGCGAGAGACTCGCACGAGAATCGTGCGAGTCTCTCGCAAGTGAGTATGAGCCCTTATAGTGATTTTTTTAGTAACCCTAAGTTAAAGAGGATGTCCAGAATCAGAAACATGAGGTTCCATTTACATTAATAGAACCAAGCTGCGATACCTGTCATGACCCGTGAATGTTGATGGTGCCTTTTCTGGAAGAAAGCAGTCATGATTTTCTATTCCTGCACATATCATGTGAACATGTCAGAATAAGTGGGTGGTACTTTAAAGTCGCACCAAAATTGACTACAATTTGAAATACTGCTGGAAAAAAATATGCTGGTGTAACACTTAATGTAGATTGTGTACAGGTATAAGTACATCTCCACTATCAGAAGTCAGTTATGAGAAAACTAGTATTGTTGCCCATATTAAAAAAAATCACAGTGCAGTATTAATTTCTTAAACTGCAGTGTTTAAGAGGCCCTCTATCTGTAGGGACATTTTTTTTTAAATTTAAATGCCTGTATTTACGGTTAAAAAAATCATTTTTGCATTTGAGTTTCATATTTTTTTTTGCCTTTTATAGCCCCTGTGTTGTATTGTCTATTGATACCTTCCGAGTGAGTTAACCGAAAATGCATCAGTGAGATTGTTGTGAAAAGTGTGATGGTAGAGTTTGTGATTTCTTTATCTAACTTTTTCTGAGCACCTCTCAGTTTCTCAGTTGACTACATGAAGTATAAATTTGCAGGGAAATAAAAAAAAATGCCTGTAAAACTCAAAAGATGCAAAGTTTTTAATTAAATCCATTAGTAAAAATGATTTTAGCCCAAATAACATGCATTTATGTAAAACAAAATATCCCCAAAAGTGAAAAATCTCTTAAATGACTTCTGCACTTTGCTTTGTTACTATGGGCAATAAGGTCAAATTTCTGATGCACAATTTTGGTAATTGATAATTCTCATAAATATTATGCATCTACAATACAGAGATTAGAGTCATCAATATATAAAAAGCTAGATGATTCCATTATCTGAAGGAAGAGTAAAGAATACTGTTACTTATGTTTTTGTTTTTGTGTGATTTGCTATAGTTTTATCAAAACAGCAGGAAACCCTGCCCAGTTTTACAGCACAGAACTGTGGCAATACTGTACATGTAGGAGCCTGCTCCCCATCAGTCTATGCTACAAATATAGGGACCAATTCTTTTTTGTTAATTTTGCAAGTGTTTAAGTGTTTTCTGCCTTTTTATTAGTGCCTATTTCTCAGTCTGTTTTATATGTGTTCTCTTTTTTCCTATATGTTCCCTACTGTGGGCAAATTTTAGGGTTTCCATATGTTTTTGGCTTATTCATGCGCCATGTACTAAATGGCTTTATAATAAATAATAATAATTCTTGAACCTTCAGCGTGAAGAATTTGGAGTAAAAACCGTCAACAAATTCCACAAAACAAAAAAGAAAAGTGATTTATTAAAAAAACTCCAAACAATACATCAAGGCCTTGGTATTACTTTACAAATAGCAATCCAGGAGGCCCACAGGATTTTGGTCATCCCCTTTATAAGTACATTTATATCACAGTAGTAGTTATTCCATTTCGTAATAAAGGGTTTATTTGAGAATGTTGCAAACTAATTCCTGTTACTAAAATTGCTAAATAGTAATATCATGTTTCCAGTGCTGACCTGTAACACTATATATTTAATAAAACAATAATCCCCCCAAGAAAAAAATGTTCCATCATTGCTTCCTTTTCGAGTTCCCTTGAGAGGGGTCTTATGAAAAGGAGTGTCAGGGTCAATGTTCACTCTTAGTTATACTTTCTACAAATGGTAGCATTCACAATTCCACACCTCACAGACGGGAAGAGCTGTTATTGGGCTTGTTGATTTATTAGGATGTTGTTTTTACGCTTTACTTTTAAGAGCGTATAGTTTAGGTGTAATAGTAGTCTGGCTTTTTAGCCTTCAGAGGAGTTATTCTGATTCAAATGTTAATAATCCATAGGTTTACAGACTTATAACATAGCAAATGGACTCGGTAAGGGTGCGTAGAGAATCAAACGGTGCCTCTCTGCAGCTGCTCTGGTCTTTTTTGATTGGCTGCAGCGGTGACATCATATCCAAAGCACTCGCAACCTCTGCAGCCAATCTATGTGTTTAGCAGCATGTGCTGACTACATTGGCAGAGCACTGCAGACATGATGCCACTGCTACTAAATCGGTCCAATTGCTGGGAAGAGCGCCGATTCTGAGATTAAGGCTTTGTAGTGCGACTTATGAATGGAGCAGGGGTTGAGCATGTGGAATACAGCTCTATTCACTGTCTACAGTACAGTGAGAAATAATTGTGCACTGTACTCGGCTTTCTCCATCAGTCACAAAGACAACAATTAGAACCAGAGGCGTTGCTAGGGTTTTGGTTCGGGGGGGTGTGAAACTTCTGAGTGGGCCCCTATCCAGGTAACCTTGATTACAGCTGGGTGACGCACCCAAATAGTGGATGTAGGAAATGACTGCGCTGTTACTGAAAATAATCTCTATATAAAGACCAACATGGACATTACCGCCATATGGTCAGTGGTAAATACCAGTCCTACAAAACCTACAAGTGATTACTGCACAGTTATAGTTGGTGACTTACTGCTGACGTTCCTTCTGATGGAATCGTTCACTTTTCATGTCTTTACCATCTGACCCAGACCGACAATGACAACGTCTCCAGCCAAGACTTGGCTGCAGAGATTACAAGAAAGACACTTTTCACTTCTCATATTCCAGCCCCTTCACCATGTATCCCCAACCTGCACAAACCCCTCATTCTGCTGATACCCCAAAGCTGAGCCGCTGCTGCCATATGTGCCCCTATTACAGCACCTGATACCCCAATACTGAGCCGCTGCTGCCGTATGTGTCACTATTACTGCACTTGATACCCCAATGCTGAGCCGCTGCTGCCGTATGTGTCCCTATTACTGCAGCTGATACCCCAATGCTGAGCCACTGCTGCCATATGTGTCCCTATTACTTCACCTATTGTGTGGCTCTGTGTGCCCTCTAAATTCTAAAGCATCCCTCTATAATATAGTAATGCCGGGTGCAAGTGCCCTAGAAAACAGTGCCCACATTTTGTCCCCTAGATTGTAATAATGCCCTGTGTGCCCCATTTGACAGTCACAGTAACCTGAGATCCCCTATAACAATAAGTGCCCAATTTACATTTAATATTGTCCTGAGTCTCCCCCCCTGTACAGTTCCCCTATACACAGTATAATGCCCCCTCACTGTACACATACAGACCCCTTAGTATGCCCCAATGATGGCTCCAACACTGTATGATGGCCCCCTCACTGTAATCTCCACACTGTATGATGGCCCCCTCACTGTTATCTCCACACTGTATGATGGTCCCCTAGATAGCCTTCATATAGTATAATACACCAGATTGTCCTCAATATAGTATAATGCAGCCCCCACAGGCAGACTCTACAGTATAATACAGCCCCCCCATAGGCAGACTCAATAGTATATTGCAGCCCCCCATAAGCAGACTGTAATTCAAGGCAGCACTCCCCCCATAGGCAGACTGTAATATAAGGCAGCACTCCCCTATAGGTAGACTGTAGTTATAAGGCAGCCCCCCATCCCCTATAGGCAGACTGTAGTATAAGGCAGCCCCCCATAGGCAGACTGTAATATAAGGCAGCCCCCCATAGGCAGACTGCAGTATAAGGCAGCCCCCTTATAGGCAGACTGTAGTATAATGCACCCCCCATAAAAAAATAAATAAATCCAGTACTCACCTCTCTTAGGCAGCACCCCCCATCCCCTATAGGCAGACTGTAGTACTGTATAAATCAGCCCCCCATCCCCTATAGGCAGACTGTAGTATAAGGCAACCTCCCCTATAGGCAGACTGTAGTATAAGGCAGCCCCCCATAGGCAGATTGCAGTATAAGGCAGCCCCCCTATAGGCAGACTGTAGTATAATGCACCCCCATAAAAAAATAAATCTAGTACTCACCTTTCTTGCTCCCGGCTCCTGTGTTGCTCACTGCTCCCGCTCATCTCCTGACAGCGAGCACCGGGCAGTGACGTTATCGCGCTCGCTGTCAGCGAGAGGAGGATGATGGGAGGTCAGCTGTATCAGCTGCTGAACATGCGATTGATGACAGGTGGGGGGCCCACTGCTGGCACCGGGCCCCCGCCCGCTCAGGGGCCTATAGTGGCCGGGCGGCAGAGCAGGGAGATCGATTCTCCCTGCTCTGCCGCAGAATGTAACTGTATCGGCGCACACCAATACAGTTAGAGTGGCGTAGCTCCGGGTGGGCCAACGCCCCCTCTGCCCCCCCCGGTAGCTACGCTATTGATTAGAACTGCAGAGCATTGTTCTCTGGAGGCGAAGGTCCCAGTGAATGATCAGCAAGTTATCATCTATTTTATGGTTAGGGGAGAATTTTAAAACTTGGTATGAGCCCTTTAACAGGTGTATAAGATCATCTCACATGGGACACCAATATCCTGATGAGTTTGGTACATCCCAAGTACAAAACACAAGAAACAACTTACTGGATTACAGTGCAGGAAGGTGTTTATCTCTCCTTATGGTATCAGTGAGATATTTGTCTATGATACTATTGCTTTGGTTTAATTGCCATTTAACATAACTGTGTTGCTCGATGTGATGAGATGATATATTGTACTTTGCCATTTTCGACAACTTTCATATTATTGAATGTTTGCATTTTGTATTGGCAGAACTACAACAGACCTTCGATTATGTCCCTTGCCGTCCCGGTGGCAATACGATTCCTCCAGAGAGGGAACAAAGAACTTTGTAGAAACATGTCAAGTTACATTTCTCTTGTAGCTATCGCCAAAGCAGATCTACTGGTGGATCACGCAGAGACAATCATAAAGAGCATCCTTCAAGGTACACTATTATATATCACTGATGTAAAGAGTATTATACTTATTCCAATTCCAGAACATAATAATGGTGTATTTTTTTCCTAGTTCTTGACAAGGTAATGAGTAAACCTCTAGAACGGTTGCTTCGTATAGGCAGTAGTCTACACTGAGAATGGCAATGCTCTCGTTTTGTCATCTGGTGACAAGCAACATATGCTTTCAGTGATATCGTACATGTTCGTTGCGTGAATCTTATCAAGTCTCCGTTCATTGCATTAGTTATTTATGAGAACTTAGCATCTGTACGTTTATGACTGCTTATGTCTATGTTTAACTTGTATTAAACATATTGACCAATGAATAATTCAGACAGATAGTAATGGAATACCCCTAAACATTCTATATTTTGGGGGGATTGATGCAACCCTAGGAACCTTTATAGCCTTTAGTTGATAGTTCTCATTCTATGAGCAAAAAAAAATATTTGCTCACATTATAGTTTCAGCTAATGGTTCTGATCTTGAAGGTGTATCCCTGTATCATCCAGGCCAGTACCTGTCCCATCTGTTTCCACTTCGGTTGCTAGGAGGCACTGAACCTTTCTTGCAGGTGATGCAGGGCAGCAAAATGGCAGCACCAATTAATTTCTTGGTGTTGCTGAATTTTTAGTCTTGGCAGTGCGTCCCAAAACTGTGATCCTGGTCTCACCAGAGATGTGTACCATGTTGTTGGTGAGGTTCAGTGTTCACAGAAATGATTGAAAAATGCACAGTCCTGTTACTGGCTATAACAATATCTGGTGTAGTGACATTATTGACTCATTTTGTACTTATTTTTCTGTTAGCTCTCTTTCAGACGTGACAAAAAATGGTACTAGTGTTATCAGTGTTTTGGATCCATGTGTCATCAGAGCTTATCACTTATGGATACATAAATTACAAAGCTTCTCCTATCCTGTGCATTGTTCACCGACAGCACATTGATCCATGTACAGTACTATCTGTGATTTCCATAGACGATAGACTGGTTTTGGTAATTTTCACCCATAATGGCAGTAAAAAATGGACATGTTTTAGCACGAACTCACAATATTCAAAAAAACATGGACATGTGAACTTCTCCATAGCCTATAATGGGTACATGTTGTATCCATGAAAAGCAAGAATAGACCAGGTACATGCAACATGAATGTCTGAATAAAGCCTTATTCAGAGTGTAAGGAAATTTTTAGTTTTGGCACAGACTTTTACCACAGACGGTGAGATCCGGTCATCTCCTTGATCTGCGGCTTGGAACCTAAGTATCTCCTTGGTCTTTAATGTAAGGCACCCAAAATAAAAAAAACTTTAAGAAACCCTTGTCTGTAGAATTAAAAAAAGAATGAAATTGGTAGATAAATGTGAAATTACCTGCATCTTTCTGCAAATACCAAAAGGTACTTAAATGGATTAACTTGAACTTTCAATTGTTAGATCATGCAAAGTTCAAGTCATGAGTCATGAGTAAGACTGCTTAGTGCAGTCGAAACGCGTCGACTGAGTCATGTCGACCATATAAATTTTTCTTTTGTATGCACTATAATTTCTTTTGAAAAAGAAAAAGAAAAGGAAAATCCAATCCTTTTGAGCCGGACTCCAATTTTTTCTATTATGCTTGATGTGAGGCTAGGGAGAGGCCGGTGTCTGAGCTCCAGGTGGATGAGCTTGGAGCAACTGGGTGAACTGGAATCAAGTTTTTATATGCACCTATCATATTCTTTTTTTTCAACAATAGATTTTCATTAAAGCATTATTCAAATAACAAACACGTACATTGTAGTGATCAAAAAGAAAACGAACATTTAGTTGGGTGGAGTACAAGGGGAGGGGCTAACATTACCGACTTGCAGGAGTAGGGGGTAAAAGAAGGGAAAAAGGAGCCCGAGGGTGGGGGGAGTAGTCAAGTCTAAATTTAATATAAAGAATTAGGACTAATTTGGGGAGTCAGGTACATGTAAACGAAGTGAAGGTGTGGCGAAGGGAGTGTGGTTGGCATATTTCACCTAGGGAAAGCAAATTTTCTCAAATTTACAAACGTTATCCATAAGTATGGCAGATAATTATTATTTGCTCATATACCAAGAAAAGCTTCTCTTGATTTCTGATAAATCTAGACCTGATATTTTTCCAGGCAAATTCTATAGTTTGCTTGGCCGCTAGGAATATAAATGAGATGAGAATTTGGGTGTGTTTAGGGATAGTAGGGGTACGTTTGTTAAGTAAGCCTTCCCAAGGTTTTTTGTAAGGTTAGTGCTTGTGACTGAGAGAATAAGGTATTATACCGTAGTCCAAAATCTGCGCACCATGGGGCATATCTACCAAATATGGTACATATCCCCATCAGAAACACAACCTCTAAAACACTGGGAAGAGTAGCCAGGAACTGCCTTGGCAACTCTAGCTGGGATAAGTGCCATCTAGATAACACCTTATAGTTTGTCTCTAGCATTAAGGTGTTTAGAATTCCACCAGTTGAAGAGGACCAAATCTGAGACCATTCTGAGTCAGTAAGGGCAGAGCCGATATCAGACTCCCAGCAAGAGTTATAAGTTAAATTTTACCTGTATGAGATGTAGTTGATGTGTGAGAAGAAGAGTGAGATGGTACCTGGGGCATGTGAATTATGGCGACACCTTTGTTTGAAAGGAGTTATTGTGTAAGGCATGGTAGAGTTTCTCAGAAGTGTGGTAATAAAGTTCTTCAATTGTAAATAGTGGAATATTTCTCCAGGAGGGAAAATGTACTTTTCTTGGAGGGCTGGGAATGGAATCTGAGTTTGGTTTACGTATCATGGATATCACTGACATTAAAGAGGTTGCCTCTGGCCTATGACTGTCTCTTAATGAATTAAAGAAGGTAGTCAGCTGAGGGATTAGGACAGAAGTGTATTTCTTGTAGTAAATGGCTGTGAACTCATCTGGGCCTGTTTTTTTGCTGATCTTTAAATTATTAATTGCATTTTCTACTTCAGAGGGAGAGACGGCTTGATTTAGAAGTTCTATCATATTGGGGCCAAGGGTTGGGAGAGGGGTGGAGTTTAGGAAAGTTTCTATTTTTTGTGCATTATTTGAAGAGGTGTCATCACATAAATGTTCAAGTTGTTGTTGAAACTGGTGATAATTAGTTGTGGATTGTACGTTAATCCTGTGGCAGTGCACAGACTTTTATCGGGAGGAATTTAAGCCTTCTGGCAAGGTTGAAAATATTTTTATTATTAAGGGCATAAAAGAGATGTTGAGTCTAGCAAATGACTGGGTCTGTGTTTTCGGAGAGGCAAAGATCGAGTTTGGAGCGTACGTGTGAGAGGTCACGGTATATAGAAGGGGAGGGTGAGTTCTTCATCTGGGATTCTAATGTTGAAACCCTAGATATGATCTTTCAATCTCTGAGCAATTATAGGACAAGAGAGTAAAGCCCCCTTTACACACTGCGATATCGCTAGCAATATCGCTGTAAAGTCACCGATTTTGTGACGTTGCAGCGATATTGCTAGCGATATCGCTTCATGTGATATTTACCTCCGGCCGGCTCCCCTGCTGGTTATCACTGATCGTGCGAGAATCTCCTGGACCGTTTCTCGTCGGTCACTTCCTGCGGCGCTTCCTGCTGTGGCGATGAGCGACGCGTGGAGCCGGGCGGGAGGACGCAGGATCGCCGCGTCTGACAGGTAAGTAGCAATCCCCGACCCCAGCGATGTCGCTAGTGAGATCTGCCTGTGTGGCAGCTCACTAACAACCACCTAGCAATGCACCAGCGATCCTGACCGCGTCATATCGCTGGTCGGGATCGCTGGTGAGTCGCTAGGTGTAACGGTACCCTAACGAGTCATTCAGAGTCCAGTTGTGTCAAAAGGGTGATGGGAGTAAAGTGGAGCAGGTGAGCTGGACTGGAGAGTGGTTTGACCAGGGAGTAGACTGTATAGAAACTCTTGTTATATTAGGTATGAGTGATGGGTGGGCCAATATGTGGTCTATCCTAGTGTATACTAAATGTTGTGGAGAAAAATATGTATAGTCTTTGACTGAGCAAAATTGTTCTCTCCATAAATCCACCCATTGGTACTGGGAAAGGAGTTTTTTAAATCAGCTGAATCCAAAAGAGGAGCTATTGAGGGACTCTGAGTTTGAGGGTTTGTAGATTTGTCGAGAGCAGTGTTTAGTATAATGTTGTAGTCGCCGCATAGTAGTGAGGTGCCTTGGGCATGTTCGGAGACTAAATCAAATAGTCTAGAGAAAAAGGTAGATTGAAGAGTATTGGCAGCAGAGCAGGAGACAAAGGTCACCCCCTCATCAGATATACTGTAGAACCAGTCACCATGAGATAACGGCCCTCTTTATCTGCAACTAATGATTTAAAAATGAAGGGGACAGATTTCTTGAAGCAAATGGCAACACTTTTACTTTTATTTAGAGCGCTAGGTGTGTAGAAAAATGGGGTAAGAGGGGGACAAAAGCTTTGGGTACAATGAGGTAGAGAAATGTGTGCACCTATCCTAATCAGTTGGACAGATGTGTGATACCTGCCAATTGCGCATATGATGATTTATCTCATAATGGACAGGAGCAAACTGGATGTTAGGTGTCAGGTTCCTGCAACTGCACATCAGGGATCCAGAGCCCCACATTCAGCGGTCTCCCATTCCTAATCGACCGCAGAGGAGCTTGCTTAGCAGCCCCGTCGTTCCCGATGCTCTGCTCAGACCAACTCTGTGGGTCTGGTTGCTGCTGCCACCTCTGGGTCAACAATAGCAATGCAGGCTGCTCAGCAGCAATCCATTCCAGAGGCTAAGTCCTTCCGTCGTTCCACC
This sequence comes from Dendrobates tinctorius, assembly GCF_039654945.1. Classification (NCBI taxonomy): domain Eukaryota; kingdom Metazoa; phylum Chordata; class Amphibia; order Anura; family Dendrobatidae; genus Dendrobates; species Dendrobates tinctorius. Next base: position 60,567,824 of record NW_027361728.1, read on the forward strand.
GAGCATGCTCATGAGACGATCCCCCATTGGAGATCGGAAGTCACATGCACAGGTCCTTCTCCTGATCTGATTGGTTCATCTCAGGGATCTGGAAGCTTCCGGAAGGTCCCGGCTATAAATGGTTTGCATGGCCGCTCAGCCATGCGCTAGTATAGACTCTAGTTGTTAACTGTGCGAATGAAGATGGATGTATGGACTTGCAAATGAGTCATTAAAATTCCCCTCCCTCTGATATTACGAGTGTGTACAGGGAACTAGTGATAGAGTCAGCGCAAGTCAGTGGCAAGCCACAGGCCACGGTGCACATCCTCCACAGTGCTAGCATCCGACAGTGTGCCTACTGCCAGGCATTGTCGTATAGCGGCAGTGTCTGTCGCTGCGCTGCAGTCAGCAGCTCTTCTTGGTGTCCGCGGTTGCGGCGCCGCGCGCACGGTAGGTCTAGACGGACATGGACTCTCTCTCTTGGGCCAAGTCCTGTGACCACTTACCGTGCGTGCATTCCTCTGAGCCCTCTGACGTTAACAGGCTCAGCCTTTGTGTTTAACACTTTGGCATCTCTGTGAAGGAACAGAGATCGCCCAGCACACTCCGGGTGACGTTCAACCCGCATGCGTTATACCGCCATACAGCGCTTCTGTCATTACCTAGCAGCGGTGTAACACCTACTGCACGGTGGACCCAGGGTGGCGAACGCACTTATTATTATTATTTAGTGCATTCCGCTGTCCCTAACACTAGATTACCACATTTTACTGTTACCAGCGATTCTCCAGTCTTTATCTACATGTCGTCAACCCCATTTTGACTAGCCAGATTCTTCAGCATCTTCAGTGTGAACCGTAAGTCACTTTCCTTAATGCTACACTATGGAAGCCTTGATGTGAGTCTCGTAGAAATACATTGAATAAATGATATCCAGCCCATACAGAAAATGCGGTGTAATCACAGTATGGGTTATGTTGCTTATGAGGACCAGAATGGCCCTGATTGTGGGAGACCGTGGCGGTTGATAAACATATTAACACCAGCATTTTTGCAATAAAATCATAATCATCACAGAGGGACTAACAGTTAACATTTTTCACTCAAATGCTACTTTTAATTGGAACACATGAGACCTGCCATAAGTACGGCTTATGTAACTAGGACATGTTGTTTGGTTTGGTTTGGCATACTCGATGGTTTAAATTGAATAACATGAATGGATAAGTGGAATTACACTTTCCTGATTGTTCCTAATGTAATTATAGCTGCTAAATGTATCAGGGGATAACTGCTCTCAAAGACATTTATTTTTGCCAACCAATCCAATATCCATTAACTGAGCAGGTTTTGGAGTTACAACATTTAGCCTTACTGAAGTATAGTAGTTTTCTTTAAGCGACATTAGGAATGCAAGTTGCAACATAACACTACAAGGTGTTTTATATTTTCTCAGAGGGGGAGCTTTTAAGTACTGAGAGCAGACAGGTTGCCTATACCTTTCCTCCCAGCATAATGTTCATGTCCTGAGACTAATGTACATGTAGTATTGTATTAATGGGCTAATAAACTTCTGAATACTTTATGTAAGCAAGATTAGAAATATGAGCTGAGTGAATGGAGAGATTGTACTGATTAAGAGCCAGACATCACTCGTATAACTAATGTACTGTATATGATTTACATTTGATTGTTACAAAATCCTTTCTGAATTTCCTATAAACTTGCTTATTTGTGTTAAAACATGTTAATAATTCTGTATAAACTGAGATCACTTCGTAAATGTACATTCAGACAAGACAATGATTGGTAACCATTTATTCTGCCATAAAAATCATAATTTCTGCTTGTGCAACACCTGTAATAAACAGGGAATGAGCTACTTATAACATGTTGTATGGGGTAGAATGATTAGTCATACAGGCCGACTGCACATATACACGCACAGAATGACCATTAACGTGACTGTTCTTTTTGCATAGACTACCATAGTTCTCTGCGGCACATGTCCTGTTTACAAAGCGAGGTGCTGCCAAGATCAATACTTAAGTTTTAAAATCATTTCATCATACGAATAAGTGTTGTGGGCATCTATGAGGTGATTGGCAGACTGTTTAGACTGTACCATTCATAGAAACGCTCATATTAGAAATGAGCAATTCGATCCAGTCAAACTTTGTGAAATTCACAGGTTTACATTAAGGCTACTTTTACATTTGCCAGTTTTTTGGCGGGCTGGTTTTGCGGGCCGTATAGCTGTGAGTTTTGCGGTCTCCCACGAAAAAAGCCACAAAAAACCTTCTCAGATCGCTGTTTTTCCCTGTTGTAACAAACTGCAGGGGAATAAACGACGATCCGCATTTGCTAATGTTTTTGCGGTACCATTGATTTAAATGGAGGCCGTGTCCATGAAAAATATTGAGTAAGCTCGATATTTTTTCGTGGCCGTATATACGGCCCACACGGCCATACGGCACACGGCGCTCCAATATATTTCTGCTGGCCGTTTTTGCGGCCCCATAGAAATCTATTTACACGGCAAGTGTAAAAGAACCCTAATTCAACCAATTTAGGATTTCATAGAATCATAGAATCATAGAATCGTAGAGTTGGAAGGGACCTCCTGGGCCATCTGGTCCAACCCCCTGCTCAAAGCAGGATTCGCTAAATCATCCCAGTCAGATGTCTGTCCAGCCTCTGTTTGAAGACTTCCATTGAAGGAGAACTCACCACTTCTCATGGCAGCTTGTTCCACTCATTGATCACTCTGTCAAAAAGTTTTTTCTAATATCTAATCTGTGTCTCCTCCCATTCAGTTTTATCCCATTGCTTCTAGTCTTTCCTTGTGCAAATGAGAATAAAGATGATCCTTCTACAATGTGATTTGATTCACAGTTTGCAGAAAAAAAATTGAAAACAAATTTAATCTTGCTTGGCACTGTTTCCCACACTGCTGAAGTATCAGAGAGGAGGCTCACATCATTTTCCTTTGCCTTCCTATACTGCCTTTATGACATTTTATGGATTATCATACCTTGTACAGTGGTAGTCAGTACCTGGGCCATCACAGACCAGTGATTCCCAGAGGAGCACAGTTTGTACAGCAGAATCATTTTCCATCTCCAGAGTTACTTTGTAAAGGTCCATTCACATGGATTGACTGGCTGCATGGTACGACCGGCGATCGGTAATCTTTTACTGATCAGTGGTTGTTTGAATGCCTGCTTACATAATCAGACCAAAGTAAACGATGAGCATTGAGTGATCTGCACAAGATCTAGGTTACTATACAGGGTGGGCCATGTATATGGATACACCTAAATAAAATGGGAATGGTTGGTGATATGAACTTTCTGTTTGTGGCACATTAGTATATGGGAGGGGGAAAACTTTTCAACATGGGTGGTGACCATGGTGGCCATTTTGAAGTCAGCCATTTTGGATACAACTTTATTTTTTCCAGTGGGAAGAGGGACAAGTGACACATTAAACTTATTGAGAATTTCACAAAAAAAACAATGGTGTGCTTAGTTTTAATGTAACTTTATTCTTTTATGAGTTATTTACAAGTTTCTCTTTGTTTACAGCCATTTACATGTTGCAGAGGTTAACACGTGAGGAGCAGATAGAAATTGTGTTGATGTCTGGTGAACACAGTACTCGGGTCATTGCAGCAGATTTCAATTCAAGAAATCCTACGCAAGAAAACTGTCACCATTCCCATTTTATTTAGGTGTAGCCATATAAATCGCCCACCCAAAAAAGTTTGCCTCATTACTGAACATAATGTTCTGTATAAACTGAGGGTCCTGTTCCAATTTTTGTTTTGCCCATTCTGCAATTTCAGCATGCAGATCTAGCATCGGGTTGAACTCCTGACAGGGTATGATGTATCTTACGGTGGCCAAGCATACTGTCAGGAGAAGAGTCTTTCCTTCTCAAATTAAACACACACAGGGCACTACACAATAAAATGTTTGCACAGTAACTGCCTCTAGGCAGAAGATGATGATGGTGGTAGTAATTGGTGCATTTGAGCCCCAGTCATGAAGCAGCTGTAAGAATTTGAAACAGAAGTCTTTTTACTGAAGGTAATGGGACAAATTATTATTTACAAGCAGCAGTAAACTGAGGTACAGGATTATACTCACGGTTGTTGATTGCTGTGTACCTGCAGACATGCAGATCTTAGTAACCACTGGTTTTATTAAGTCTGAATATTTCTTCTTCAGCACTGTGGTCTGTTTCTGCCCTGAGGTAATTCTTCCTCCTAGAGGTGCAATGGCAGTCTTGCTCATATGAAGACTATTAATTCCCCTTATCGTTCCTGTCCTTTTTAAGCAAAGCCGGCAGGGAGAAAGTAGGTAATTCCTTCTCGTGCAAAATGGCTTCCTCTTCTCAAGATATCTGACCACCAACTGCCACTTCAAATTTAAAACTATCCCCCAGGACTTGGCTCCTCCCCCTTCTATGTGACTGTAGAGCTGCCGTCATTGGTTTACTGCCCTGAGGTGTTTTTCCAGACCCTTCTGCATATTAAAACAGAGCTGGGTCACCTGATCAAACCTGGGAAGAGAAAATTAACCCTTTTTGTGCTGCCTGGCAGCAGGTCTCACAATGTATTTAAAATGCACAGTCCACATAAAAATTCACAGCATTTATATTAAAACACACTATATAGCCGGTATCCCATAGAAATGGCCACTTTGTGGGATACCACACATTGAAAACCCAAAAGTCATTATATCAGTAAATTAGAATACTTTATAGGATAACCGCATTCAACTTTTCTCCATTGTTGGGTCTGGTGTCTCTTTTCTTCCTCTTGACAGTACAGATTTTCTATGGGGTTAAGGTCAGGCATGTTTGCTGGCCAATCAAGCTCAGTGATACTGTTGTTTTTAAACCAGGTATTGGTACTTTTGGCAGTGTGGACAGGTGCCAAGTCCTGCTGGAGAATGAAATTTCCTTTTCCAAATATTTTATTGGGGTTTTAATAATATAAAGGAAGGGAAAGGAGAGAGGGGGGAGGGGGGAGGGAGGAAACAGGGAAAAGGACCAGGTGGCCCCAAATGTCAAAATAGACAAAAGATAACAAGTCATATAAAACACTTCTAACATATAACAATGTGAACAGTAACTACAATGAATACCCATTTCTCCAGAATTACAATAAAAGGCAAAGTGAATGTAGTGCTCCCTAGGGAAACAACTCCATCCATCGTGACCACTTTTTGGTGAATTTAGTGAGGTTGTTATTGATCGTAGCGATCTTATGTTCAAAGGATCTATGGAGGGTTAACATATCCTTGATATCCTGAAATTTGGGTGGATCGGGCCATTTCCAGTGAAAAGCAATTGAGTTTTTTGTAACTAGCAGTATGTGAATAATTAGGGGGATTGTTGGATGATCTATATTGTCTGAATTGAGAGAAATGAGAGCTAGTTGGGGAGTGATGGAGATGGGTTTGATGAGCAACGAATTAATAAGGTTTGATATATCTTTCCATAGGGGCTTAAGAAGGGGGCAATACCAAAAGATTTGAGATATGGTACCATAGTGACCACAACCCCTCCAGCAATGCGGGGAGAATTCAGGATTGATCTTGGAGAGCCTAACAGGAGTATAGTACCATCTCGACAAAATTTTGTGTTGAGTCTCCTGCAAGGACATTGAGATGGAGGAGGCGTAAGAAATTTCACAGGCATGTTCCCACTCAGCAGGGTCTGTGTCACGGTCACGTGTGTCTGGACGCAGCGAGTACCGCAAGGCGAACCCATATGACACACGTTACCCTGGATACACCGCCTCCAGTTGGGCGAATTTAGGTATTACACGTATTTATACAATAGTCTGGAAACCCCGCCTCCAGTAAGGTGAATTTATATAATAAAGGGGAACCTGGGTAACATTAACAATGGCAGGCCCTGCGATAGGGAATAGGGACATGGAGACCTCCTGCACTCCTAACGTTCCCTATGCTGGTTCCACACCGGGCGACGCACAGGAGCCTAAAACCCTGACTCGCTCTGACCCTAAGCCCTCACTAGGGAATTGATCGGTGCGGAAACTAATCCCACCACTGCACTAAACACACACAAGGGAAAATGACAATACAGGGGGAACATCACTTAGCTTTGCTCTGTTGCGTACGCTCCTAGCAACAGAGCCCACCACCTGCGTGCATCTTCTCCTCCACCCGGATCCATCATCATAACCGGATCCATCACCATAGTGCAGCCTTGGAGCAGAGTCCACCACCAGTTGCAGCTGCCCAGCAAACAGAGTCCCAAAGATGGGTCCAGCTTCTGCCAAAAAGTCCAGCATGCTTGAGTCCAGTTTTCAGCAACCAAGTCCAGCATGCTGAGTGCAACTCTCACCATCGTCGCCACTCCACCAAGCCATGCAACCACATCCTGCTGACACCATAAACTGCGACTCCACCACGCCATGCCAGTCCTCCATCCAGACTCCATAGCTGACTCAACCCCTCTGGCTGGGCTGCCCAGGACTCTCATTCAGCTCCTTCTTTCACCCAGGCTTCCTTGAGAATGACTAACTCACAATATCACCAACAGTGATTGAACACACCTGGCTCTCTTTTATAGAGCCTCACACCTGATTTATAATTAAGTGCACATTAAACCAAAGAAATTAAAGTGCACTACCGCTCACCACCACCGGGGCAACTTAGAATGAACGACACCACATGTAATAATTCTAATGGCCACCGGGGGCAATCAACCCACTTTGGCACCAAGCCAAAGGAAAAAATGTTCACTTTGTCCATTTACTTGTCAGATCCACCTTGGATCATGACAGTACCCCCTCATTAATGAGGAGCCTCTGGACTCTCAAGACCACTCCTCATAAGGGAAACAACTACAGCGGGGACGCCCAGATCCTGGGTTCACCCCACCACCACCTGAAACTTCAGGTTTATGACAAACGCACCGCTGGTATTGGCAATACATGTTCTGGAGGCACAACTCATCTCCACAGCGCCGACCTGGGGAACGAGATTATGTATGTGTATGTTTGCTATGAGCTGATCAGACTCCACAACACACTTCCACAAGATGTTTTTTGGTGGCCACCCATACATGCTCGTTCACACACAGGTCCGGACCTGAACGTTTATTGCCACACATTCGTTTGTCATATTTTGGTGAACTCATTCTGGACTCGACAACAGAGGCGTCCGCCTGTGTACACACTCACACCCCCGCTATTCACCAAGGGGCACAACCCTCCAACCCTTTCACCATGAGGTCTGTGCCTCCCAGGGTTGGTTAATGGCGAGGGGTGAGATTTGTCCCTACTCCCCCGCAGCACACCTGCCGCTCACACCTGGAGGAGAAGGGGACAGGAATATGGAGGAAATATACACTCGCTGGTCACCTTCCTCCAAACGACCAGGAGGGGCAGCCTCTTCGGTGGTATAGAAGATTTGGCGTCAGCCCCGCAGACTATAACACCAGTCTGCTCACTACAGGGACGTACCCCTTCACCTCGGGAAACCCCAGACAGCACCATGGGTATCACCAACTCCAACGACCTGTCAGGGTACGTCCGCCTGTAAGAACAAGTCCCGCTCCCCAGCAGCGACTCTAGGGGGCACTTTGCCAGAGCCACAGGAATATGGAGGAAAAATACACTCTCTGGTTGCTTCCACACGACCTGGAGGGAGCGACTTCTTCAATGGTATGGAAGATTTGGCGTGAGCCCCGCCGACTATACACCAGTCTGCTCACTACAGGGGCCTACCCCTTCACCTCAGGGAACCCCAGACAGCACCATGGGGATCACCAACTCCACCCACCTGTCTGGTTACGTCCGCCTGTATGAACAAGTCCCGCTCCCCAGCAGCGACTCTAGGGGCTTTTTGCCAGACCGCAGCCGCCAATTGATTCTCTGGTGAAGCCAAAGGGAAGGCCCCAGACCCTGATAACTACTGCTGCAGCAGCTCTAACACACCATGCCGCTCCTCACTCACCTCAGTGAGGCCCGGCAGCAATTACTCAGCGGTCTCCACATGGCCAAGGCTAACCAGAAAAAAAAAATGTAGGGTTGGTGATAATGTCACGGTCACGTGTGTCTGGACGCAGCGAGTACCGCAAGGCGAACCCATATGGCACACGTGACCCTGGATACACCGCCTCCAGTTGGGCAAATTTAAATAATAAGACGTGCAGCTGGATACACCACCTCCAACTGGCGAATTTAGGTATTACACGTATTTATACAATAGTCTGGAAACCCCGCCTCCAGTAAGGCGAATTAAAATAATAACGGGGAACCTGGGTAACATTAAAAATGGCGGGCCCTGCGATAGGGAATAGGGACGTGTAGACCTCCTGCACTCCCCTGAGCCAGAGTCCCTGCACTCCTAACGTTCCCTATGCCGATTCCGCACCGGGCGACGCACAGGAACCTTCAAAGCCTGACTCACCCTGACCCTAAACCCTCACTAGGGAATTGGTCGGTGCGGAAACTAATCCCACCACTGCACTAAACACACACAAGGGAAAATGACAATACAGGGGGAACACCACTTAGCTTTGCTCTGTTGCGTACGCTCCTAGCAACAGAGCCCACCACCTGCATGCATCTTCTCCTCCACACGGATCCATCACCATAACCGGATCCATCACCATAGTGCAGCCGTGGAGCAGAGTCCACCACCAGTTGCAGCTGCCCAGTAAACAGAGTCCCAAAGATGAGTCCAGCTTCTACCAAAAAGTCCAGCATGCTTGAGTCCAGTTTTTAGCAACCAAGTCCAGCATGCTGAGTGCAACTCTCACCATCGTCGCCACTCCACCAAGCCATCTAAGCACCTCCAGCTGATACCATAAACTGCGACTCCACCACGCCATGCCAGCCCTCCATCCAGACTCCATAGCTGACTCAACCCCTCTGGCTGGGCTGCCCAGGACTCTCATTGAGCTCCTTCTTTCACCCAGGCTTCCTTGAGAATGACTAACTCACAATATCACCAACAGTGATTGAACACACCTGGCTCTCTTTTATAGAGCCTCACACCTGATTTATAATTAAGTGCACATTAAACCAAAGAAACTAAAGTGCACTACCGCTCACCACCACCGGGGCAACTTAGAATGAACGACACCACGTGTAATAATTCTAATGGCCACCGGGGGCAATCAACCCACTTTGGCACCCAGCCAAAGGAAAAAATGTTCACTTTGTCCATTTACTTGCCACATCCACCTTGGATCATGACAGTCTGGATTTATGCAAAAATCTGATTCCCATTTCAGAATGTTGTGCGTTTTTACAAATTCAAAACTTTTATTCAGCCAATTATATAGATAATAAGAAGACCAAAATATACTATGATTAAGATTATTAAAAAGATTAGCCACCGGTTCAGAGAATCTGGTTTTTGCCTGTAAAAAGCAATTAATTAGGTCTTTTAAAATTGTATAGTGGCAGAATGATGAAAAGGGAATTTTGAACTTTTCTCTAATTTGTCTAAAGGGGATACGAGTTGAATCAGAATAAAGATCCTTGAGTTTGGTGATACCTAAATCTGCCCACAAAAGATTAATATCCTGGTGAAAAAGTGAGCAGATAGTATGAAGAGACAAAGTCAAATCCTTTCTGTCCTCTTTTGGGTCTAGATAAAATCTTCCAGGCCTCTATTGTGGCATGAAAAATGGGATGCGAGTGGGGGGGATCTTTCTTGAGAAGAAGACAGTTTAAGATTAAATGAAAGGGTGGGACGTTCTTATTAAAAAAGTATTCCAGATCATACCAGGTTGGAGGATTGGATTGTGGCCACCAAGCAAGACTTTGCTTGATCAGAAAAGTGTAATAGTAAGCTGAAATGTTAGGTAGCCCGACTCCGCCAAAACGCTTAGGTTTGGATAAAATATTTGATGACGTCCTCGCTTTTTTATCTCCCCATATAAAGTTATGGGCTCGGGTTTGTAAGCTTGTAAGATATGGTGTGGATATTGGTAGGGGAAGGGAGCGAAAAAACATATTGGATTTTGGGTAAAATGTATGATTTAAAGGTGGAGATCCTACCCCACCACGAGAGTTCCCTTTCGCTGTATGATGCCATGTCTTTGGAAATGGATTGAATGAGAGAGGACATATTTAGGGGTATTATTGAGTTGACATTGTTAGAAAATTTTAAACCTAGGTAAGTAATATGATTATATGTCCAACTCCTTGGGGAAATGTGCTGGATTTCCTCTATTTGAGCGTTAGTTAGGTTTAAAGGCAATATTTTAGATTTAGATTCATTTACCTTGAAGTATGAGATCTTTGAGCATTCTAAGAGTAAAAGTTGAAGTTTAGTAATTGAAGTGAGTGGATTCGAGACTGTCATTACAATATCATCAGCAAATAGGCTGATTTGGAAGTCCCTAAGCCCGGCTTTAATACCTTGGATTCGGGTCTACTCTTATCATTTGGGCCAAAGGCTCCATTGCCAGAACAAAGAGGAGAGGCGAAAGGGGGCAACCCTGCCTCGTGCCATTGGTTATTTTGAAAGAAAAGCATAAATGATTATTAGTGTAGACTTTTGCTGTAGGATTAGAGTATAGAGCCGAGATGTTTGAGAGAATTTTTGAAGTAAAACCGAATTTCTGTAGTGTAGCGATCAAGTAGTTCCAATTGAGGCGGTCAAAGGCCTTTTCAGCGTCAAGAGATATTATAGTGGCCACAGTCCTGTTGGAATTTATTAATTTAATTAAATTTATTAATCTTCTCATGCCGTCAACTGACTGCCTATTAAGAATAAAACCTATCTGATCGTTTGCTATGAGCTTTGGAAGAAACTGACTTAATCTGTTTGCTAATATTTTAGAAAATATTTTAACATCAGTATTTATCAGGGAGATGGGACGGAAATTTTTCATTTGGGTACAGTCTGAGTTAGATTTAGGTATGAGGATTATTGTGGCTTCAAGCATTTCATTTGGGAAATTACCTGATTCAGAGGCAGAATTAAAGATTTTTGTGAGGTGGGGAGCTAAAAGAGAACCAAAAGTTTTATAGTAGTCATTGGTAAAGCCGTCTGGACCAGGGGCTTTGACAGTTTTTAACTGTTTTATGGTGTCTAAGATTTATTTTTCATAAAATGGTGAAGAAAGGAAGTCTATATCTGTGTCATCTAATTTGGGAAGGTTTACTGATGATAAAAAAGATTGAACATCCAATTGACTTGGCTGGAGCTGAGGGGAATTTTGATTAATATTATATACAGTAGATCATGGAAGAATTTGGTAAATGAATTAGCTATTTCTTGGGGATGAGATAAGAATATTCCTTTGGGGGGAAGAGATGGCATCGATTCTATGCCTACATCTGAGCTTTTTAAGCCTATTTGTCATATACCGGGAGAGACGATTAAGGTTGGAATATTGCTTGAATTTGGAAGATTTAAGCGCCGAATTGTAAAATGAGAAGATCAGAGATCTGAGATCTTGTCTGAGTTTGGAGAGTTCCGCTTTTAGAATGAGGCAAGGAGAGGAATTGGCGACAAGAGAAGACTCCTTGTCTTTAACGAGTGTTTGTAAATTCATTATTTTATTTCTGTTGGCTTTTTTTTATTCTAGAGGAAATTTGTATAAGCAGTCCTCTCAGAACTGCCTTATGGGCATTCCAACAAGAATAGGGATTAGTGAGACCAGAGTCATTTTCTTTAAAATAATTAGATATGGCTGTGGATATTTCGGAATTTACATTTGGGACATGAAGAGAGGAATTACACTTCCAGAGGAATTGTCTATTGGTGGCCGGTCCATCCAAGAACTCAGCAACGACAGGGGCATGATCTGAGATCGATTTAGGGAAAATATTAACTGACTGAAATTTGAGGAGTGAGAAGATATCAGTTACGATCAGATCTATCCTGGAAGCCGAATTATGGGGATCAGAGAAATGGCTAAACTCTATAGTAGTGGAGTTCAGGCATCGAAAGGTGTCAAAAAGTTTGTTCCCGTAGAGCCAAGTATTGAGAGATTCCGTCTTATGCCTATTTGGGGAGAGGAATCTAAAGAACCATTGGGAACCATGTTAAAATCCCTGGAAAATAACAATGAACCTTTCCTTACTGAGTTAATTTTTTTGACCAATTTGTTTAAAAATTTGACTTGCCCCTTTAGGGAAACATAAGTATTGACAATTGTATAATCGGAATTGTTTATCTTACAAATTAGAATATGGTAATGGCCTTTCTCATCTTTAACTTCTTTTATGAACTCAAGTGAAAGGGAATTTCTGATTAGAGTGAACACTCCCGCCTTTTTCTTGGGCCCAGAGGATCCAAAAAAATGTGGATAATTTTTATCTATAAAGGTAGTGTTAGGAGTGGCAGAAGGCACTAAATAAAAATTATGAATAAAGTGCCTTCGCCACCCGTGGTCCACCGTGCGGCAGATGGTAAGACCGCTGCTAGGAGATGGCAGAATATAAGGCGGTAGAGTGCACGGGGTTAACGTCACCCTGGTGCACTAGGCAAGCTCAGTTTAGCTCACAGAGCTGCCAAGGATAAATAGAAATGCAAAAGTGCTGAGTCTGTTTAACTCACAGAGGCTCAGCTACACAGACGCGGTAACTGGTCACAGGAGAGGCGTGAGCTGATGGCACCAACTCCGTCTAGATCTACTGTATACGTCTGTGACAGAGACGTCGCAACTGCGAACGTACACTGTGCTGCTACAGCAGCGCGGCAGGAACGCAACCGCTAAGAAAACGCTGCTATCAGGCAAGCGCAATATGGGCGCTAGGCTGCTGAGGCAGGGATGCAAATGGCGCGCTGGCACTGGCGCTGTAACTGACTAAGACCGACACACTGTCACCATTCGTAATAACCAAGGGAAGGGGTTTCATAATAAGTCAGTCACCAGTCCATGCATCCATCACCATACACACACAGCATAATATGCTACACTAGCGCATGGCGGAATAGCCATGCGCACTTTTTATAGCGCACAGGACCTTCCGGAAATCTCCAGGAGTCCAGGAAGAGCCAATAGGATCCGGAGCGGGACCTGAGCACCTGACTTGCGAAGTCCAATAGGAGCTCGTCCCGTGAGCATGCCCAATAGATGGAATAAAGGACTTAGCCTCTGGAGACAGTTGTTGTGAGACAATCTCCTCAGCAATCCCTTCTGCTGCAGCAGATGGGCAAGAGACTGCAGCATGTGAGAATCAGGGTTTCTGTATAGACGTGTCAGAAACCAGATTCCTAACAGGTAGGGTGAGAACTGGATTTGAATTTTGTCTCTTGGAGACATACAATGTCAAGGTGGGCTCTATTGATTTCATGGCGAATGGAAAAACATTTCCTAGGGCTATTAAGACCTCTGACATTATACGTGGCCAATTTGATTTTCATTGCAAGAGAAAGTGGTCCCGATGGGATATGACTAGAACAAAGCAGTTACTGATGAAAGTAGGAGTGTTAAACAAAAATAAAAGTGAACCAACACTTAAAGAACAATAAAATAAACTAAAAAAAGTGGTTCTCCTTCTTGCGCTGTGGGAAAAGTTTGTACAGCGCATGGCTAAGGAAACCCTCATTAGTATCTATAACAAATATATAAAAGAAAACAAATGTATAAGAAAAGCACAATATCAAATATATAATATCAGACAATCCAAAGACACAAATTACAGTAGGCTCAAGTGACATGTCCTGGACCTGCGGAAGAAACTTTAGGAACAGAGGAAATGACACCCTGAGATTTCAAAAAGAGGAACCCTTCCTCAGGGGACGGAAAAATTGCATTTTTCCCCTTGAAATTAAAAATGAGACGTAGAGGAAAGCCCCATTTGTAAGGAAGGCCTCTCTCCCTCAAAACGGAGGTAAGTGAACAAAAGTGTTTCCGACCCTCAATAGTCGCTTTAGATAGATCGGAAAACAACTTTAGATGTTGATATGGATCCAGGAATCCTCCCTTAATTTTTTACCAAATTCTGAATTTTGTCTTTAATGTGGTAGAAATGAATTTTCAGTATGACGTCCCTGGGTAGGTCCTTAGGGATGGAAGGAGGTTTGGGGAGGCGATGGATACGATCAATGATAAGATCCGTATCCGATAGATTTGGAATCATTCTCCTAAAAATCCCTTTAACATAGTCAGAGAGCCTAATGGGCGATATATCCTCCGATATTCCCCTAATCTTGATATTATTACGATGGGAACGGTCCTCCAGATCGACCAATTTAAGCTTTAACTGATGCACCTCAGATTTAGAATCAGACTGGTGTTTCAGAGATAGCTCATTTGATTTCTCTAATTCACCCAACCGAAGCTCATGGTTATCCAACCTTGAAGTAAAATACTCCAGAGTCTCTTGGAAAATCTTTGCCTGGTTTTCCATGTCCAGACGCAACCTGGCGCTAAGTTTTTCAACTAGAGTATTCATACACACCTCAAGGGAAGTTGCATCAAGAAAGGCCCCAGAAGACAAAGAAGGCATAGATATTTCCTCAGGCTTCGGCCTAGGCTTTTTTTGGAGTAGGGCTGGGTGAAGAACTAGAATCCCACTCTGAGGAATTGACAGTGGAGGACTGCGCACCCTTCCTCTTGCTGGAGGAGGAGAGATCCATGGTCTCAGAATGAACATGTGAAGAGAGATGTGCCACAACTGACTCTGCTGAGCAAGTCTTATATGTGGATGAAGAAGGAGAGAGGGTCCTGAGAGAGGATGGCGAGGGCGTCCGCTCAATAGGAGAACGTGACTTAGTCGGACTCAATAAATCAACCGAGTCCCTAGAAGGAACATGATTAGACTTGGTGTCTTTATTTTGCCTTTGAAATCTAGAAGCACCTGTAGATTTAGCTGTAGGCAATTTTGAATTAAATTGACTCATTTTGCTAAGCTATATTACTAAGATCTGAAGAAAGGTAAAATAGGAAGCTGTGGGTAAGTTAGGCAAGGTTCCTCAAAGATGTGCCCAAATGATTACCTATTGGCTAGACAATGGCAGCCCCACTCCCAAAAAGAGGGCCAAGGGAACAAGTATTAGCTAGAGCGGACCTTGGCAATGAAATATTAACAGCTACATAAGTAAACTACATAGACTTGTTATATACTGTATATAATCTGTATTAATTATTTTGATTAATTTAGGTTATTTTTGTTATTTATTAAATAATGTTATTTATTTTATTATGTTTATATATGTTTCAGTTTTATTTTTTATTTTTAATCGTCTCAATTTAAAACTAAAGGCAGAACCTGTCCCCTCAAATTTGTAAATCTTAAAAAATTCCAACTGCCATTTAAAACAGTAAATAAGAGAAATAACTCTCTAGATGTAACCACCCAGAGCAATACACTCCCCCTTCCCCTGCTCAATGACAAAATGTGTCAGAAAAATTATATTAAGCAGGAAATAGAGAAGCTGCATCTGCTAAGCCAAGCAACAAAATGGCCGCCCCCAGCGGCAGCGGCACAAAACCCACCAACAAGATGGCCACGATTATAAGTGGTGACACAAGCAGGGAAATCGAAAAATAAAATGCCGGAGAGATTGGAGGTCAGCGTAAGCAGCGTGCTATAACAGGGACCGTACCAATGGCGATGCAGTCGCACAAAGTCCAAAACACTCAGCTAGCCAGCAGCAACAACCAGAATGAAGATGAGCACTGAAGCCTGGTGAAAGTCAGTGGGAGGAGAGAAGATGGGCATGCCCACAGCCGGATCCTTACCGCTTGTGTGCCTGATGAAGATACAGACAGAGGGGAGCAAAAACCACCCGGATGGGTAGGGGCCGCCTCAGAGAAGACTCACAATGAAG
The DNA here is from genome assembly GCF_039654945.1 of Dendrobates tinctorius. Lineage (NCBI taxonomy): Eukaryota > Metazoa > Chordata > Amphibia > Anura > Dendrobatidae > Dendrobates > Dendrobates tinctorius. The sequence goes on from NW_027361728.1 coordinate 60,583,594, forward strand.
TCAAGCAGAATTCTTGTGTCTGATTCATTCAATGGCCGCAGTGACGTCATATGGAAGAGGAAGAAAGTTGGAGCGCTGCAGGATCTTCTCAGCTGGTATGCTCGGTGTAATCAAGGACTAAAGAGGGCGAAAACCCCCAGTTAGGTAAGGGCACTCCAAAGGAAGGTCTGAAGAAGAGTCTTGTATTAATTTAGTACACCGCCCGATTAGCAGTGACGTTAGCAGGAGGGAGGGGGGACAGCGCCTGGAGCAGAATCTTCACCTCCGGTGTGCCTTGGGTAAAAAAGGCCAAAAAGGGGCGAAAAACCATCAAATGAGAAGGGGGACAGATGAGGAAAGTCCAAAGAGGTGTTTTAGATTAATTTAGTACACCCTCTGATTTGCGATGACGTCATCCATAAAAAGAAAATGGTGCCCGCAGTTTTTCCTATCACAATCTTCACCCCCGGCGTGCCAAGGGTTAACACAGTCAAAAAGGGGCGAAAACCCCCCCGATTGGGCAGAGGCACACCTAAGGAAGGTCCCAGGCGGTGTCTTATAACAAATTGACACCACACCAAATTAGTGGTGACGTCACTGAAAAAAATAAATGGCAGGGCCCCAGCGTTTGTAACGGTCCATGACAGGGGCTGCACAAAAAATATGCCAGGAGCAATCTTACTCAAAATTAGGCAAAAACACCCCAAAAGGCCAGGGGCAGTCCCAACAAATACCTCAGTAGGCAATATTTAATAAAAATTAAAGGAAATCCTATAACAGAGCAGTACAGCTCACAGGCGTAACCATAGCAACCCCTCAGGTGCCATAGGTAGCAGACAAGCCAGAAAAAAGTCACCAAAAGCGAAAATTATATTAAAAATGTTAAAAATTCACACAAATGTGTTCAATAAAAATAAACAAAATGTTTAAAAAGAAAAAACAATAGTCTTGGAGTCTTTATTACCTCAGATTAACAGTCTCTCATAAGGTCCAGCAGTTAACTGACACCATTTTGACAGGCCGCAATCTTCAAACCAGGATAAAATATCGCAGGACTATCCGATTCAGTAGAGAAATGTCTCAAAACGTGTAGAATGAATTTATGAACAAAAATAAAATTGAATGGAAGCAAAATTTTAAAAAAAAGTTGCGTTGAATGTAGCATAAGATGGTTACCTCAGGAGCTCGCACAAAGTGTGACCTACATCGCCTGTGCCTAGGCCACGCCCCCTGGAGAATGACATTTCCATCTCAAAAGCTTGTCAGCAGAGGGAAGTATGAAGTGCTCTAAAATTTCCTGGTAGACACGCTGACTTTGATCTTGATGAAACACAGTGGACCTACACCAGCAGATTACATAGCTCCCCAAATAACCACTGATTGTGAAAACTTCACACTAGACTCCAAGCAGCTTGGATTGCCTGTCTCTCCACTCTTCCTCCAGACTCTTGGACCTTGATTTCCAAATGAAATGCAAAATTTACTTTCCTTGTGGAGTTTGTCAATGACTGTCTTCTGGACAACTGTCAAGTCAGCAGTCTTCCCCATGTCTGAAACAGTCTAAAGGGCCTGTCACACTAAGCGATATCGCTAGCAATATCGCTATAACGTCACTGCTTTTTGTGACGTTATAGCGATATTCCTAGCGATATCGCTATGTCTGATACTTACCTCCGACCGCTCCCCCGCTGGTTATCGCTGATCGCGCAAGAACGTCCTGGACTGTTTCTCATCGTCAGCTTCCTGCTGGGGCTTCCTGCTGTGGAGACGAGCGACGCGTGGATGCAGGCGGGAGGACGTCAGGATCGCCTCGTCTGACAGGTAAGTAGCGACCCCCGACCCCTGCGATGTCGCTGGTGAGATCTGCCTGTGTGGCAGCTCACCAGCCACCACTTAGCGATGTACCAGTGATCCTGACCGCGTCATATCGCTGGTCGGGATCGCTGGTACATCGCTAAGTGTGACAGTACCTTAAGGAACCTTTATAAATGCTTAGGAAGCCTTTAACAAGTATTTTTTGTTAATTATTCTAAATTACTGAGATAATGACTTTTGGGTTTTCATTGGCTGTAAGCCATAATCATCAACATTAACAGAAATAAACGCTGGAAATAGATCACTCTGTTTATAATGACTCTATATAATGTGAATTTCACTTTTTGCATTGAAGAAATGAAATAAATTAAATTTTTGATTATATTCTAATTTTGTGAGAAGCACCTGTATTTATTTGCTCCAGTGCGCTGACTCCTTGTTGTCAGTCAAATCAATAAATAAGTAAACAATCTCCATTTACATTGCATAGTTTTCGAAAGTTGAACGAGAATTTTTTTCGCTCACCTAAACTAGTTTTTGGACACATTGGTCAATCGCGGAACCCATTCAAATTACACAAGTGTCGTGAACGATCGGTCATTACCATTGGAATCTGACAAATTATATATCTACCAATGGAATAGCAGTGATATACCAGAGAAATAAGTGCACAAGTGAAGTATTTGCTAGAGTTGGTCACTCTATGATTATCTTCTCACTCTTGACAAGATAGTTGCCCACTTACTCTTGCCGAACATGGGTTCTCTTCTCCTATGCTGTGATTGCAATGCTGCAATTTTCTAGCTGCATGTTAATAAAGCTAATCTGTCATAAAAGAAATTGTCTCTTTGAGTTCCATATGATAAAAGAACTACTTTTCAGCTCAGAGTCAATTTTATTTATTTTTATTTATTTTACTCACTTATACAGTGCAATTAATTACACAGCGCTTCACACACATTTTTTGGTTCTGCCCCCATTGGGGCTGACAATCTAAATTTCCTATCACTATGTCTTTGGAATGTGGGAGGAGACTGGAGAAGTGGGAGGAAACTCACGCAAACATACAAACATCACGGAGAACATACAAACTCCTTGCAGATGTTGTCCTTGGTGACATTTGTACCCAGGATCCTAGTGCTGCAAGGCTGAAGTGCTAAACACTGAGCCACCGTCCTGCCTGATTCATAATCCTGTTTTCACTTTTCACAGATAAAATCTATTTCTTTAGCCATTTCAGCTAACATTGAGATCTAAAGGGGGTTTTACACTAAGCGATATCGCTAGCAATATCGCTAAAACGTCACTGATTTTGTGACGTTATAGCGATATTGCTAGCGATATCGCTATGTGTGATACTTACCTCCGACCGGCTCCCCCGCTGTCCATCGCTGATCGCGTGAGATCGGGCGGCTCCATTTCTCGTCGTCTGCTTCCTGCTGTGTGAGACGAGCGACGCGTGGAGGCGGGAGGACGTCAGGATCGCTGTGTGTGAAAGGTGAGTATCGTGCGCTGCGTCGCTGCTGCATCGCTGTGAAATCTTTCTGTATGGCAGTTCACTAGCGATCATTTAGCGATGCACCAGCGATCCTGACCGGGTCGGATCGCTGGTGCATCGCTAAATGTAAAAGGGCCTTAACTGTAGTTTCCCTACTGACATGAAGACACGTGTGAAATATTTATCTTGAATTAATAGTTTGCCCTTTATAAATATTAAGTTAGATTACAAGTACTGTACATTTCCCAACTTGTCCATGTGCTGAGTCTGAAATGATGAGGCTGCAATATTAGACACAACTGATTGATCCAAGCAAGTGGCACTAATTCTAGTAACATTTTATCAATCTTGATGTATTTCAATACATGTATCAACTATTCCCAGGATAGGTGATAAATGTATGATTGTCGGGAGCCTGACCAATGGGAACTTCTACCTCTCTGGGAGTCTGACCAATGGGAACCTCCACCTCCCCAGGAGTCTAACCAATGGGAATCTCCAACTCCCCAGAAGTCTGATTAATGAGAACCTCCGCCTCCCCAGGAGTCTGACCAGTGGGACCCTCTGCCTCCCCAGTAGTCTGACCCTTGGGACTCCCTCTACTCCACTTTCACGTATCTGACCACTCTTTCCATTGCTCCCATATAGAGTAATTAGTGGTTATACATGTGCACTATTTCTTCTTTCACTAAAGTTTTCATGAGGATCCCAGCTGTTGAATCCCCAGCATTTATCACCTGTGCTTTGGATAAGCAATTAATATAATTAGTGGAAAAACCCTTTAAGGTGAAATCACACAGTAGGGTTGACTGTCTTTCATTTGGCCTAATCACTGTAAAACAAACATATTAGAGAAAAAGTTGAACTATCAGAGCACTGAAAACATAATTTTAATTTATTTTATATAAAAATGCTTTGAATTAACAAAAGGCTTAAAATAATTAGACAGAATACAGCAATGGATAGTAAAAGACATTGTTACATAGTGACAATAATAAAATAGTTTCAAAATTGTGTCTTAAAATATCGCTATTCTTAAACATACAGTGTCCGTATATCTAACAGTAACCATAAGTGTTTGCTATGTAATATTGTGCAAACCGAAACCATGTTCTTCGACAGACTAACGCTGCTCAGAAACAATGTAAACAGAATTTTAGATGTTCATGTACTTCTGTTGGAGAAATATGGAGAATTGTAACAGTGTGATAAAGTTTTAGTATTCCCCTATGTTACAATTGTACAAAAATAAAGTAGTATTTAACGTAACTCTTGCAAATTCAATTTACAATATAGTACAGCATGACATAATTACAGGTATAATGGCTGATAACAAGTGGTTATAATTAAGTTTATGATGAATTGGTTTTGCATATTGGCAATTCACATTGAAACAGAACTTCTGGACACGTTTATTCTGACATAAACTGAGCTTTGTGCTTCCCTCATACATGTACAGTAGAAATGGAGAATGTGCTGTTTGCCTTGGTGAGAGAGATACATCTACAGACCCTAAACTGTGGGTACAATATCTAGGCTAATTCTGCATTGACTTTCAGACACAATTGCTGTAAATGTAAGCCTAACATCAGTAATAGGCGAGAAGATTATGTTGACAACAACATCTGAGTATTAGATTGTACTGTATATCCAAGTGCAACAAAATCTAACCCTCAGGGAAAGTCCACTGACATTGTTATTGCACATCTATATCCCTCAATAGAAAATAGTTTTTCTCTAAGCATTTCACTTGGAGAGATACCAGATGACTAATTCTGCTATGATAAAATATAGTACTTGGTTAAGTATAATACTAAGGCAGGGTGCACACGGACAGTAATTGGCAGTGCTTTGGACACAGCACTTTTCCGCTGAGCCCAAAGTGCTGTCAGCTTTTGAACAAAGGTGATTCCGCATGTGATCACATAACCTGCACAGATTCACCACATCCAGTACATTGTGCAAGTGATATTTAGCTTACGGAAACTGGCGTCTCTGCAAGATAAATAGACATGCTGCGGTCTGGAAAGATGCGCCGTATGTCCATCTCTGCAGGTAAGCGACGGGCGTTGGTGCCCGCATAGTGGACATGGGATTTCTTGAATTCCCATCCACTATGATGGAACATCTGGATGCTGCAGGTTGGACGCTGAGGATGTACGCAGCGTCCAACCAGCAGCATATACTGACTGTGGTAACGTATCCTCACAGTAAAGTTCCTCTCTCTTGTTACTATTCATTAGAGTGAAGCTCATATTTCTCTCGTAGGCCATGTGCATACATTCAGTATTTGGTCAGTATTTTACCTCAGTATTTGTAAGGGTCGTTACACATTAGCCTTTCAGGGCGCAGCGACGGCCTGCGCACGGCCGCCGCTAAGCCCCACCCCCTGCCGCTCCTCCTCCGGTAGCTCTGCCTACAGGCGCATGACGCTGCAGCGTCCCGAGTCCCCTATCTTTATCACTGGGGATGCAGGCCGTGCGCAGTATGCATTTGGCGGCGCATGCGTCCTTTTGACGGTGTGCCGACCAGCGCCCAACGCAACCTGTTGCAATTTGGTTGCACTCGGCGCACCGTCAAAAGGACGCATGCACCGCCAAACGCATACTGCGCACGGCCTGCGTCTCCAGTGATAAAGATAGGGGATGCAGGACGCATGCAGCGTCATGCGCTGGTAAGCGGAGCTACCAGAGGAGGCACGGCAGGGGGCAGGGCTTGGCGGCGGCCGTGCGCAGGCCGTCGCTGCGCCCTGAAACGCTAATATGAAACCACCCTAAGCCAAAACGAGTAGTAGGACAATCAGAGGAAAAGAATAATAGAAACATGTCACCACTTCTGGATTTTTCACCCACTCCTGGCTTTGGCTTACAAATACTGAGGTAAAAAACTCACCAAATACTCAACATGTGCATGTGGTCTTAGGCCTAACTGATGTATAACCTCTCAAGTTGTACGGAGCTGTAAAACATAATCCATAGACTTCAGCGATTTCCAAGTTTACCTCCATATGCCTGTGATTTGTAAGCAGTTAGTCTGGGGTTGAAGTAAATTTGTTCAAGTTGTGACCCATTGGTTCAGATTTTTTGTCAAGGTCACATCAACCACTGGGTTGTGACCACAATGACTTATATTAGCTTGCATGTAGTAACGTCATACGTTATGTGTCACTGCAAAGTTGTTATATATCCTCAGCATTATATGTTGGATTTTCATATTGAATTCTATATGAATTTGGCAGAAACGTGAGATGCTATTATTATGCTATTCTCGCCTAAAATATTGCTTATTGGGGGGAATAACCACTAAATTCAGTTGTATGGAGCACGTTAAAGCAGTACACTGAATGTCTTTGCTTCCATACTCCAGAACCACAGGGTTTCTGTGTGACAATTTACAGATTCCTTTGCTTTGCCTTTATGAATGAAGCCTAGATATATGCAAAGTGCTACAGCATAGGTTAATCTAGAAAGGATCCATGCTCATAAATTAGGGAATTTCTGATCATCTTTTACCGGTGTATGCACTTTGATAATAGAGAATGGAAGCCATGAGGGTATGAACTTTCCCATGGTGTCTTTTCCAGGCTGTCAGCAGGCCAAATTCTATTTTATGGCAGCCTGTATCTGCAGAATCATAGTCAGTATAAAGACTGCCAGAAAGGTATCCCAGCTACTGCTCCTTGACTGGAATCCCAATACTCTCAAAAAAAGCAAATCTAAAGATAGAAGTGTATTAGGGAGCTGCCAAATATACAATCCCATAAGATAGTGTTCATGGAATCTATACTTTATGATTCGATACCAGATGGAAGATTGAAAAATTATACCGAGATTCTGAATTTGTGAGACTTGATCTTAATTGTTGGAGGATATACCATATTTTTAAACAGAAATATTCAAATTAGTAATTGAATTATTCCATCTGACATATAATGTGTTTGTATTAAATGCCTAGAAACTTTATTGAATGTACTGAGCCCCCCCATGTGGTTGAATTTCTGTTGTACCCCAACCAATTACATTGCCCCGTATACTGCAGTCAGCGTTAGCTGTAGTGTTCAAAATGTCCTCATCACTGAGTACTTTATCCCACAGGTTAAACCCTGTAATCTTTCCAGAAAATGACAAAGATTCATCAAAACCTCCTCCTACACAACAGCCGTTCTTCTCTTGCCCGATCTGGAATATGCCTTTATCAGGGATGACATGACCCTGGGCCAGTCCATAATTTGTTGCTTTATTTTCTCCATTGACCCATAAAGTTGCTTTGCCATCATCGGAGTTCCATGTGCCACACACATGAGACCACTTTCCTGTCTGCAGTGCATTTTCAGCAGATATTTTGTTTGAATCCCCACCAACAACTAGTACAAGAGACTCCTGGTTCAAATACAGTTGGATTTCATAAGGATTACGCTTGGTGCCATATGAGATTATGATGGTTTTTTCCAGGGCTTCTGTAACTTTAATCCACACACAGAAAGTGAAGGCCTGAAGTTTTATGTCAGCCGGGTGCACACTTGCATAAATTTTGGGTGACCTCATTGGAAATAGTAATGCAGCATCACAACCTGAAAAATTCAAAAACAATACCATGTAAAATAGAACAAATTTAAATCATTAGGCCTCATGTCTAAGGTCTTTCAATTTTGCTGCAAATTTAACTATGAAATTATCTGAAATTTCAACTCTTGGCGCTCACATCTGCAATGGATACAGCATGTTGTGAATTGAAAAATCCATTACACATCCTCCATTTCATGTACATACAGAAGACTGCAATGCAATTAAAGGGGTTATCCAGGACTACTATTTTGCTGCTAACAGAGGCAACTATCTGCCTATATTACTCAGCATCGGCTCAGAGCTATCAACGACCGCTCCTGCTGGTGATTCAATTGCTCCACATCAACAGAGCAGCTCTTCTTCTGGGCTGCTCTGTCTATCGGGCGTGTCTGCTAAAGTCATGCTGATTGACAGCCGGCTCCTAGCAGTGGTGCAGCAGGGAGCCAGTTGTCAATCAGCATAACATCAGCAGTCGTGCCCCATCAGCAGAGTGGAAGACGTTGATCTGTCAATGTGAGATCAGTTTTAGGCCAGGATCACATATGCGAGAAACACGGCCGAGTCTTGCATGTTAATACCCGGCACTGCCGCCGTCACTCGGATCAGAGCATGCGGCCGCATAGCACTACATGGAGCTGCACACTACGCTCCTGAGTGCCGGCGGCAGTGACTAGTATCAACATGCGAGACTTGGCAGTGTTTCTCACATGTGTGATCCCAGCCTTAGCCGCTGAATCACCAGCAAGAGCGGTCTGTGACCACTCTGTGCTGAGAAAGATCGGCACTAGGCACAACAGGCTGGTAGTGAGCAACTACCTGTCTCTTAGTTCTTGGGGCTATAGTATAAAATGATATAGTCCTAACTAAACATTGTAATTCTGAACTTAGTTTTGCAGAACCTAGTGTAGACATTACCTATGGACTGCAAGATCGATGTGTCTGGTAAAATAAACATCTATGCCATACTTCTGAAATACTTCTTTTTGTAAAAAGCTATGAATATTATTAAATAATGAATAATAAAAAATGTAGAAACTTGTTAGACTAAATAACGAGGGATTAATAGTTTAATATAGTTTGTCACTAGATTAATGAAGCTTACAGGGGCCTTCCTAAAGGGAATGTCTCTGACTCATTTCCTGTGCAGAGTCAGCGTGCTTTTAAATTATCCATGCTTATAGCTGGAACAATTGAACAGTTTCAACCTTGCCCATTATTCCATGGTAGACATGACATATTGCCTTTGAATGCTTAAAGGTTTTTGAATCCTTTTCCCATTTGATGTTTAAGACATTTTTTCAGATATGTGGTCAGAAATGTCAGTAACACTGTCTAACGTTGGCTATTTAATTAACAGACACTCAGCTCTGCTGAAACTTAACACAATTCTGCGAAAGACCAACGAGAAAAACTGTGATTAGAAACTCCCTTAAGAGCTGCTCTGGCCCTTTTCCAAGTTTTATGTGAAATCAAAACCAGCCGCAGAAATTTTATTGAAAGCTTCAATGCCTAAATTACATCGAACACATACTGTATATAATATAAGTGCAACTTCCATACAACACAAATCTTGTTTTATTGCTTTGTTGGCACGCTCATAAAGAATCTATATGCACCCCAATTTTCCTGACATATAATGGGGACTCGCTGATAAGTCCAAATAAATAGACAGCCTAGAAAAACATTGTTCTCCTTGATCTGCTTATGTTCGTTATGATACTTAATTATGAATCATGCTAAATTTGTAAAAGAAGAAAAAAGATGCGGCACTCACCCAGATTTGCAGTGCAGTGTTTCTTTATTCAACCATTAAAGGTCACACAATAAAGGACGGGCTGATAACATGAGGCATGCGGGGAAAAAGACGGACGACAGCCGTTTCGCGTACACAGACGCTTCAACAGGTCCAGGTTCATAAAGAATCTATATCACCCCAATTTTCCTGACATATAATGGGGACTCGTTGATAAGTCCACATAAATAGACAACCTAGAAAAACATTGTTCTCCTTGATCTGCTTATGTTCTTTATGATACTTAATTATGAATCAGTTCTGTGCCACTGTAGTAGAGTATGGACAGCACCAATTGTCCTAGGATATTCTGTCTCATAAGGATATGTTTATACATGGTAGACTTGTGGACATTTCTGTGAAAAATCTACCTTGTTAACATACCCTTTTGATTTAATCATGGCAAGGAAGAAACTAATAAACCTCTGTGAAGCCCATGAAGCCTTTTCAGCTGATTTGGAAAACAAAATGAGGACATTTAAAGACTGCAAAGCCCAGAGGCCATGCCTCATTTTCCATTGTAACAAGTTGAGTGATTATACTGGAAACACTGATTTTTTTTCTCTAGACTGTGGTACAGGAGTTGGCTTAATGAAGCAGTTTATCCTGTGGATAAGTAGTAAATCACCGATTGCTGGGGGTCAGACTATTTCAATCCCACATAATTCCAAGAATATGAGTCTAGAGTCTTCTGTTTGCATAGGCACAACCACACCTGCCATTGTCTGTGGGACTGCCACCAATAAAATACATTAACCTGATGAAGAGAACATAGCGTTCATGAAACAAGATGTCCTTCAAATTAAATCTGATGTGCCTTTCTTTATATGGACGTTCCTGATCCTCTACTAGCAGCTCATCCTACTCCAGTTTGTTCAGTTTGTTGTTATATACTTTTCACATTGTCTATGTGACTGACAGAAATAGCTAATTACTCTGTCAGTTGCATAGTCAATTATGACTGCATGATGATTGCTCTATCCAAAAAGAGCACTCCACAGCCAATCCTAAGGATCGGTAAGGGTCCTCTCTTGTAGCTATTACAATGGGCTAGTCCCTTTAAATAATGTGTCTCAACAACAGCCATTTTTCAGCAAAGATGAGCCTAGAGCTGTCATGGCTGTATCATAGAATTTGACATTTGTTAATCGTGCCCCGTTTTTTTAGTTACTGCACTTCTGTTGCTACGCTAATTTCTGGGTTGACGAGTAACCTAAGGGGGTATTCCCATCTCCAAGATCCTATCCCAACATGTAGTAGGTGTAATAATAATAATAACAATATTAGCAAATACTTCCAATTAGTGAATTAGAAGAACTATACTACATTTCTATGTTGCTTACACCATGTGCAGGGCATTGGAATAACTTAGGTATTAGTGGTCATTACCAAGAACATTTAAATAACAATCACTACATGATTAGTCGTAATAATGGATACCTAAGCTAATGTAATGCCATGCACGTGTAGCAAGTGAACTATACTACATTTCTAACTGGAGGTATTTGCTAATATTATTATTACAACTACCACATATTGGGATAGGATCTTGGATATGGGAATAATCCTTTAAAATTTGTCAGTAAGATCAACATTAAAACCCCAACCACATGTATAGACATACAGGTGTTTGAAATGTAAATGCAACTATACATAAGTTTCTTCTATCTGTTGTTGCTTTCCTGAAAATTTAGTGGCTTATTTCATTTAATATATACTTACCTTGTAATGTCTTCACATCCTGTTCCATCCACCCGTGTTCGGATACCAGATTCCAAGCGGCGGAAGTTCACCGACCGCCATATTGGGACACCCAAGTGATTGGTGTCTCAATATGGAAACTGCTGGTGGTACCAGCCTCTTGCGCGGTACCACCAGTGGAACGCCATACGCACCACACACACACACACTGTATACGCCATACGCACCACACACACACACAAATACACACTGTATGTGCGGTAGGGACCACACGCACACACACTGTATATGCTGTACGCACCACACAAACACACATTCTGTATATGCCGTACGCAACACACACTGTATACACTGTACGCAGCCTCTTGCGCGGTACCACCAGTGGAACACCGTTGCGAACACGCCGCCAGCATCAGCCGAATGACTCACAGACCGCCGCCACTTTTGTACAGGAGGAGCACATGCACTGTTTTAATGTGACCGCCGCTATCTGTCTGCCCAAAGATGGCGGCAGTCTGATTTATTCCACCTGCACGAATTCCAGTCAGGCGTAGTGAATCATTTGGCTGATACCGGTGGAAGTTGCGCGACGTGTCTGCAGGCAGAGGAAGCCGGTCACATAAAAGGGGTTTCCTACGAACGAAAGTTCATTTTAAAAATTGTCTATCTGACCAGGTACAAGGCATATCACATCTCCTGGGCAGGGGAGGAAGCAAAAAACAATACTGACATTACAGCAGGGGATCACAGAGGATTCATTTTGTGAGGTAAATTATTTCCCTGTCTGTTTTTAAACAATATTTTACCTCACAAAATGTATCCTCTGCAATCTCCTGCTGTAATGTCAGTATTGTCTTTTGCTTCCTCCCCTGCTGTGGTATGTTCTGTACACAGACACAGACAATTTTTAAAATGAACTTTCTTTCGTGGGAAAACCCCTTTAAAAAGCAAAGATCAGCACCAACATGGCTCCTCCTAAAAAGTATGCCAATGACAATGAAAGGAAAGCTGCAAAGGCAAAATGTCGAAGACAACAATGGGCAAATGAGACTCTTGAAGAGCTACAGCATTGCTGGGACAAAAACCATTGTGACATTGCCACCCTCCCAATGCCATAGAATCAGGCCTCCATCTAGTATACAAATAAGGTGTTAAGCGCTTTTGACATACAGCAGCACTGAAAAAACCTCTGCCTGCTTTTTAACCTGATTAGCCTGTGTGATGTAAGGGTTAAGGTTAGAAATCAGGCAATGAGCTATCAAACATGCTAAGGCCTCTTTCACACTTCAGTTTTTTGCATCAGTTCAAATCCGCCAAAAAGGCGGACAAGCGGATCCGTTCTCAACTGATGTGAACGGATGGCACAGGATCCGTTTTCAGACGGATCCTGAAAATGAGAAAATTTAAACGAAACGCGAGAGAGAGAGAGACACACAGACAGAGAGAGAGAGAGAGAGAGAGAGAATTTTTTTGTCCAGCACCCAGAAAGAATTTCGGGTTAAATTAGTGTCTGGAGGATCCGCCAGAAAAAAAAACGTTGCAAGCTCCGTTTTGAAATCTTTGAGGATGGTGACGGACAGCAACTTTTGGCGGATCCGCAAAAAAAACGGATGCAACGGACGGCAATCCGTCACAATCCGCCAGTAATGGAAGTCAATGGGGAAAAAAAACGGATCCTCAAAAGAAAATTGAGGATCCGTTTTTTTCAAAACCTGACGGATTGTGACTGATTGTAAAAAACTGAAGTGTGAAAGAGGCCTAAGGAGGCTGGGAAACATACTGGGGAGGCAGAGGCTGGGGAATTGCTCTGCCATGTCCAGAGTTCCTATACTTCATTTGTATGTGAAATGAAATGCTAAATTCTCTAGAATGCAGCAATGGATAGAAGAGAAAGGTGTCAATGCAGGTCCATATATGTGGTTTGAGGGGGCTGATCTTATTAATAAATTCCCTTAAAAGGGAGTATTTAACTCCCAAAATGTCTTTCAAGCTAACTATACAATGATGTAGGGGACTTCATCCTCATAAAAATCATATTAGTACTGCACCTGTTACCTGGTACATCAATGCTTGTACTCTCCTGCTTTCATCCACCTAAACTACAGATTCCTGAATGTGATCCCTGAGCACAGTTCAGCCTTCAGTGGTTACTATTTATGTGAGTTGCTGCACACAAGTAGCAAACGTGCGCTGTTATGAATACAGGCCAGGGTAGAAAGAGTTCAGATTCATAGCCACTGGACAGAGCACTAGCATAGAACATGCTAAGGCTATGTGCACACGGTGCGGATTCTGCTGTGGAATTTTCCGCACAGATTTTATTAAATCTGCAGGTAAAATGACCTGAGTTTTACCTGCAGTTTTAGTGCAATGTTAGGCCTCTTTCACACATCCGGCTTTTGTAATCCGGCACGATGCGGCAAAATTTTTAATAACCGGATCCAGCACCGGATCCGGTTTTGTCCCATAAGCTTTCATGGTCGCCGCATCGTGCCGGATGGTTATGCGTCGTGTACGGTTGTTGCCGGACATGGCAAAAATTAGCCGTCTGGCATCTGCAAAAAAGGTTCTCTGCAACGTTTTTTGTCAGCGCCGGACCGACTTTTTCAACAGTGCATGCCCGGACTGTTAATGTTAACCCCACAAGTGCCCGGCGAGAGAGAGAGAGATCTCTCTCTGTCACCCGGACACTTGTGAGAGATCTCTCTCGCCGGGCACTTGTGGGGTTAACACTCACAGTGTCTGGGTGAGAGAGAGATCTCTCTGTGGGGTTAACCCCACAAGTGCCCAGCAAGAGAGAGAGATTCTCTCTCCTGGACACTGAGTGTTAACCCCCCATGTCTCTCTCTCTCTCTCCACCCCCCTCTCCTCACCTCCCTTTCAGCAGCTGTCTCTCTCAGCGGCTGCCTCTGTCCACCGGTGTATATGTTCCTCCTGCGGCTCCTTTAAATCATGTCCGAGCCGTATCAGACGTCGCATACACATCCGGTATCACCGCTGCAGGCCGGATCCGGCGGCCCGGCTTTTCGCCGCACCCCACACACCGGATGTGTGAAAGTAGCCTTAGTGCAGATTGAGTGCAGTTTTTGTGTGGATTTCCCCTGCAGATTTCTATAATGGAGCAGGTGGAAGGGTAAGTGCACACGTAGTTTTTTGGTGGTGCGGATTTTGTAGTAAAATCCACAGATAAATCCGCAGGACTAAAGTCCTGCAGTTTATCTGCGGATTTGCCTGCGGTTTTGCCCTGCGGTTTTACACCTCATAATAGATGAGGTGTGAAACCGCAGCGGTTCTGCACAAAAGAATTGACATGCTGCGGATTGTAAACTGCAGCAAATCCGCGCGGAAAAATCCGCAGCATGTGCACAGCGTTTTCCAGTTTACCGTTGAAAACAATGGTACTCTACAACACACCTAAGGGTATGTGCACACTTTGCGGTTTCTGCTGCGTTTCCGCAGCGTTTTTGGCTCTGCACCTTTATTTCCTATGGAAATAAAAAAAAGCTGTGCACATGCTGCGTTTTTTTCCGCGCGGTTTTGCTGCGGTTTTCAAAACGCAGCATGTTAATTGTTTGGTGCAGAAACGCTGCAGTTTTACACCTCATCCATTATGAGGTGTAAAACCGCAGAAGAAACGCAGATAAACCGCATAAAAACCGCAGCACTTTGTCCTGCGGATTTCCTGCGGTTTTCTCTACAAAATCCGCAGAGACAAAAAACTATGTGTGCACATACCCTCAATCTGCTGCGGACCCACAGGGCCAAAACCACTGCAGATCCGCAGAAGAATCCGCACCGTGTGCACATACCCGAAAACTGCAGCAAAACCGCACAAAAGAAGCGACATGCTGCCTCTTTTATTCCGCACCAAATCTGCGCGGAAAAAAACTGCAGCATGTGCACAGTGTTTTTTGTTTTACATAGCCTTAAATGGTACTGTACATCACGTGCAGTTTTGCAGGGCCAAATCTGCTGCAGAACTGCACAGAATCTGCACCGTGTGCACAGGGCCTAATACTACAAGTCCATACCCCACATCCTCCTACTGTAACAATCTGCCATTGACATTATCGATGAGGCCTCCACCACACCAATACCAATGACACGGAGCACCCATTCCTTCACCTGTACATGCCTCCAACACCTAATGATATTTCCTTGATAATGTGGCACCGCGAGTATTTCCATTGCCCGCATCCCACACATGCACAATATACACACAACCTGCTTAGTGCCATAACCACTGACCCCCTTCCGGCTCTTCCTATAGGTAAGCCTCAATTTTAACTACCCACTGTTATACCCATTCTGCTTTGCAATGTTATGCCTATCTCCTTTTTCATACTGTCCTACCATCACTATTCATCACCACTGGCCTTATTACGACATTCCCTATAAGCTAAGCCTGTTCCCTGACTACATACCATTTTTACATTCTGCCTACCCTATGTTCTTCCTATCCTTATTACTGGTCTCATCTAGCATTACTCATACATATCTCCTTGCCCTTTAATACACCGCCATACCTTTACCTATGTACTGCACAGGTTTCCACTAATCTTACAATTTTTTTTACATATTTTTATCCGCCTATTTCCGACTTCCATCTCATCTTCATTTCTAGATCTCTAGTCCCAACACTCCAACCTCTTGACCCTTACGTCAGTCATTTGAGCAGAAGTTAATAGCTGTGGCTACATAACCTTATCCTTTCTTGTACCCTTATCATAGCAGTTTTTACAAGCATTCACACCTGTTACCACAATGCTTTCCTACCCCTTACTAATTGATCCTATCCCTCCCTATTATCCCATTCCCTTTTTTCCACGTCCCTTGCGTGGTTGGACATATCTATTACACAGCGGCACATTTATAAGATTATCTTGGGACAAGAACTTTTTTTTAACATATCCAATTGTGGAACTTGTTTTTTATACAGTATGATCTATTTTTTAAAATGCACTTTTTTCATCGGAAAACCCCTTTAAATTTGTTTACATATGAAATGGTTCATTGTTATGTTTGACCAGGAACAACTTTCTCAATTGTAGATTTTTTTAATAAATATCAAGGTTGGCCTTCGACTTTATCTGCGGTTTAATTTTGGCCCACTGAGCATTTGAGTTTGATATCCCTGATTTAGAAGAAAAGCTCTATTGTTCTACGTTACAGTCTATATAGACATGCTGCCATTTCTGTTCAAAAACAACATTATTTGCAACATTATTTGCACTCAGAAATCAATTGTTTCTACCCATTGATCTGAGAAGCTACACAGCTGACAGTTTTGCCTAGCAGAGGACCACTCATACAATGGGTATATAGTTGTGGCCAAAAGTATTGACACATCTGCAATTTTGTCAGATAATACTCAGTTTCTTCCTGAAAATTATTGCAAACACAAATTCTTTGTTATTATTATCTTCATTTAATTTGTCACACAAAAAGAATTGTCCTAAAGCCAAATTGGATATAATTCCAAACCAAACATAAAAAAGAGGGTGGACAAAAGTATTGGCACTGTTCGAAAAATCATGTGATGCTTCTCTAATTTGTGTAATTAACAGCACCTGTAACTTACCTGTAGCACCTAACAGGTGTTGGCAATAGCTAAATCACACTTGCAGCCAGTTGACATGGATTAAAGTTGACTCAACCTCTGTCCTGTGTCCTTGTGTGTACCACACTGAGCATGGAGAAAAGAAAGAAGACCAAAGAACTGTCTGAGGACTTGAAAAACCAAATTGTGAGGAAGCATGAGCAATCTCAAGGCTACAAGTCCATCTCCAAAGACCTGAATGTTCCTGTGTCTACCGTGCGCAGTGTCATCAAGAAGTTTAAAGCCCATGGCACTGTGGCTAACCTCCCTAGATTTGGACGGAAAAGAAAAATTGACAAGAGATTTCAACGCAAGATTGTGCGGATGTTGGATAAAGAACCTCGGCTAACATCCAAACAAGTTCAAGCTGCCCTGCAGTCCAAGGGTACAACAGTGTCAACCCGTACTATCCGTCGGCGTCTGAATGAAAAGGGACTGTATGGTAGGAGATCCAGGAAGACCTCACTTCTTACCCCGAGACATAAAAAAGCAATGCTGGAGTTTGCCACAACTTACCTGAAAAAGCCTAAAACGTTTTGAAAGAATGTTCTCTGGTCAGATGAGACAAAAGTAGAGCTTTTTGGGCAAAGGCATCAACATAGAGTTTACAGGAGAAAAAAAGAGGCATTCAAAGAAAAAAACATGGTCCCTACAGTCAAACATGGCGGAGATTCCCTGATGTTTTGGGGTTGCTTTGCTGCCTCTGGCACTGGACTGTTTGACCGTGTGCATGGCATTATGAAGTCTGAAGACTACCAACAAATTTTGCAGCATAATGTAGGGCCCATTGTGAGAAAGCTGGGTCTCCCTCAGAGGTCATGGGTCTTCCAGCAGGACAATGACCCAAAACACACTTCAAAAAGCACTAGAAAATGGTTTGAGAGAAAGCACTGGAGACTTCTAAGGTGGCCAGCAATGAGTCCAGACCTTAATCCCATAGAACACCTGTGGAGAGATCTAAAGATGGCAGTTTGGAGAAGGCACCCTTCTAATATCAGGGACCCGGAGCAGTTTGCCAAAGAAGAATGGCCTAAAATTCCAGCAGAGCATTGTAAGAGACTCATTGATGGTTTCCGGAAGTGGTTGGTCGCAGTTATTTTGGCTAAAGGTTGTGCAACCAAGCATTAGGCTGAGGGTGCCAATACTTTTGTCTGGCCCATTTTTGGAATTTTTTGTGAAATGATCAATGTTTTGCTTTTTCCTTCATTCTCTTTTGTGTTTTTTTTACATTTAAGACAAATTAAATGATGATAATAATACCAAAGAATTTGTGATTGCAATCATTTTCAGGAAGAAACTGAGTATTATCTGACAAAATTGCAGGGGTGTCAATACTTTTGGCCACAACTGTAAGTAAATCGCTATTCTAGTGTAAAACTGCTTGTAATGTTGCAGTATTTTTTTCTTCACAATTTTAGGCACTTTGATGCCAGTCCGATGAGGGGGCATGGTCAAGGGTAGCTGAAAAATTCATCATAATTTCTGCTAAGAAGTGTCTGAGGGACACAGTAGCTGAAAAGTTCACCAAATTCAATGAGAGGTACACTCATCTTAATAAATTTAGTGCATCTTACTCCAGCACACTCTTTATCAATACTGGGGTACAAAAATCTTGATAAACTGGGAGCTTAGTCTTTTTGTTAGTCAAGTTGTGCAGGTAAGTCTGAACCTAGCACAACCACTGTTACAATGTCACCTGGACAGATTTTTCCAGTTGTTGCAGAAAGACAGTCCTAAGGGTGTGTGCACATGCTGCGGATTCTGCTGTGGATCCGCTGCGGTTTTGGCCCTGCGGATCTGCAGCAGTTTCTGCTACATTGTACAATACCATTAAAATCAATGAAAAACAAAAAACTGTGCACATGCTGTGGATTTTTCCGTGCGGATTTGCTGCGGTTTCACATCCGAAGCATGTCAATTCTTTGTGCGGCATCCGCAGCGGTTTTACATCTGCTCCATTGTACAGGTGTCAAACCACAGGCAAAACCACAGGCTAATCCGCAGATAAACTGCAGGTCTTTTGAATCCACGTGGAAAAATCTACAGCACAATCCCTTACCCTTACTGATTAACAGAAGTCCATTATTCCAATCCTAGTGGAGAACTTTTGCATGCCACAGGACTTGCATCGATCAAAATCACTGAGGCTACCTTACTGCCAGAATGAGAAACCGGTGCCATCAAACTACCTAAACAAATGAACAGACATCCCAAATCTTTACAACAATAACTACTATACTCCATTTTCATGTCTTAATACCACAGTGATATTGTACCTCACCAGTGGCTACATTTATGAAAATACTGTGTCAAAATCTGTTGATTTGGCTTTGGCAAAATTAAACAGACATGGTAGCAACATGGACCATAGTTCAAATAGGAAATTATTGACTGAATTACAGACAACTGAAGAAAGATACTGAAATAAGTAACATTGTACCATATAAGAATTTCCTAGAATTTAGTAGCGCGGCTCATCAGCAGTAGGATTTAGGGGCAGACATACCGCTGATGCAGCTGCATCGGGGCCGGGAGGTTGGGGGGTCCTTGAAGATCAGCTACTAATGAGGGCAATCTGGCCTGTTTCTCAGATCCCAAGACTTTGTGGCGCTCATGGCCAGATTGCCCTCATCATGTGCAGCGGGCAGGGAGCGATACCTCAGATCTGCTGCCATTTTCTCCTGTAGGAATCCGTCTTCTGCTTCCTGCCTGGTGCTTTTTGTCTGACCCAGGTGCGCGTGGTTTGATGATGTCAGCAAGCAGCATGTGCCTGTGTCAGAACTCAGAGAAAATTGCCGATGCTGCGAGAGAGATCCAGTACAATGAGGGGTACTGTTGTAGAACATTGATGGACGTGGGGGAGAGGACAATGATGGATGTGGGAGGAGGACAATTGTGAATGTGGAGGAGAATTATGATGGGGTTGGGGGAGAGGACCATGGATGTGAAGAGATGGAAATGATGGATGTGAGGGGAGGACAATGATGACGATGCTGGAGAAGACAATGATGGAGGTGGGGAGAACAATGATGGGGATGGTGGAGAGGACAATGATGGAGGTGGGGAGAACAATTATGGGGGTGGAGGAGAGGACAATGAGGGAGTGGGGAAGAACAATGATGGGAATGGTGGAGAGGACAATGGTAGCTGTGGTTGAGAGGACCATGGATGTGAAAGGATGACAATGATGGATGTGAGGGGAGAACAATGATAGAGGTGGGGGAGATCAATGATGGGGATGGTGGAGAGGACAATAATGGAGGTGGGGAAAGGATAATGATGGAGGTGGTGGAGAACATTGATGGGGTGACACGTATAGAAAGAACAACGTGAGCACAACTCAAGATGGTGCTAAGGTTAGGTTCCCAAACCGTTAAAGCAACAAATATGAACCTAGCACTCAACTTAAAGGTATTTGTAAGGCGGTTTATTGTAGTACACGAAAAAAGACGCTTCGGTCAATGTGACCTTCTTCAGTTACGTGTGGTATATAGATTGTGTAGAGCTTATGGGCATCTATCAGAAAGGACGATGGTGCTTTAGGCATTGTGGAGAATGATCTCTCTAAGGTAATGAGCTTGTCAGTATATAGGAGAGGGGCAAACGTGCCTCCAGATGCGGTGTCCTATATACTGACAAGCTCATTACCTTAGAGAGATCATTCTCCTCAATGCCTAAAGCACCATCGTCCTTTCTGATAGATGCCCATAAGCTCTACACAATCTATATACCACAAGTAACTGAAGAAGGTCACATTGACCAAAACGTCTTTTTTCGTGTACTACAATAAACCGCCTTACAAATACCTTTAAGTTGAGTGCTAGGTTCATATTTGTTGCATTGATGGGGTGAGGGAGAGAACAATGACAAGTGGGGGAGAGGACAATGAGGGGGGGTGAGGGAGATGACAATAATGGGGTTGGGGTGAGAAGGACAGTGAGGGAGGTGACAGAGATGACATTATAAGGGGTGGGGTAGAAGACAATGATGGAGGTGGGGAAGAGGACAATAAAGGGATGCGGGGGATAGGGCAATGAAGGGAGTAAGGAGGACTTAGAATGGATTTATGAACAGGGGAAGAGGACTTTAGATATGAATGTAGAATGAATTGGGTAGTGGAGTAGGGTGTTAGGTCCCTGATCACATCCTCCCCCCACCTGTCAATTCATTATGACACTATCAGGGACATAACATTTATTGGGGAGAAGAGGGGGCAAGGTGTATAAGACACTTTATAATGAACTGAAAGGCGGGAGAAGATGCTGTCAGGGACTTGCAATGAATTGAGAGAAGGCGGAGGATGCTCAGTATCTGATAATGTCTTCTCCCACCCCCCAAATTCATTCTGATGCTATCAAGTACTTATGATGAGTGAAAGGGACACAGGACTGGGACTAAGACTATGTCCACATTTTTAGGGTTTGCAGGAGAAAATTCTGCTGCATATCCTAATATGTTGGCAGGAAGAACACTGTGTAAAATTTATTTTTTGCCACGTTTTTGTTGCGTGTTTCCCCCCACTCATTAATATGGGTGAAATGCGCTGCAAGAATTCACATTATGCAGATTTTAATCTTCTGCAAATTTGCAAGGAAAAAATAAACAACGTGTGCATGAGACTTCAGGGATCTCATTCACGTTGTTTGTACTGTAAAACCTTGCGTATATTCCTTGTGCACATAGCTTTTCAGTTAATTTGGGAGAGTCAGAGACTGAATAGTTTATATTATTGGGTGGCAGAGATTATAGTTAATGGGGGGCACAGTGCTGCTTATAACTTTATATTTTGACTGGTGCATGGCTAATAGTCTACTAATGGTGGAATAAATATCTGCATTCAGGGGTGCAGCATGGGGGAGACACATGTATCTATACAATGTATGTGACCTTGTTAATTTCAGGGCTGTGACAATCATTGTGACAAGACGAGTTGTGGCTGGGAGAAGGTCTCACCAGATGGAGAAGAAACAGCAGAAAACGACTCTAATCAGGTGAGATGTCAGTGGTAAGTACCTGGATGTAAAGGCCCCATCACACACAGTAATATTGCCAGCGAGATCACTGATTTTGTGACGCCACAGCGATCTCGTCAGCGATATCGCTGTGTGTGACATGGATCAGCGACCGGCCCCCCGCTGGGTATCACTGATCGTGCAGGATCATCCTGGGCCATTTTTTGATCATTGGTCTCCCGCTGGCCAGCAAGCATCGCTGCGTGTGGCAGTGGGAGAGCAACGATCAGCGACGCTGGACGCTGGTTTCCAATGTAAACAGCGGGTATCTAGGAGCCGCGCGGCTCTTAGTTACCCGCTGTTTACGTTGGAAACCAGCTTGCTCGCTGCTCCTGATCGCTGGAGGGGCTGTCTATGTGACAGCTCACCAGCGATCAGCCTAACGATGTCCCAGCGATCCCATCCATGTCGGATCGTTGGTGGTATCACTGGGACATCGTTATGTGTAGCGGGGCCTTAAGTATTATTCTCTATCTGCACTGTATGACTTGGAGTGATAATGTTATCTGTAAAATCCCTTAGGTCACATTCTCACATTTGTGTGAAATGTCTGTGTGCTGCCAGATTTTTTTTATTGGATGGCACACACTTGTAGATTTTTATAGGTTCATTTACATATCCATGAAAATCACGGATCTGAGAAATAGATTCTTGAGGATTAGAGAATGTCCTGTTCTGATCTGATTTTGAGGATCTAAAAAGGTAATACTCAATGCGTCTGAGAAAGCTGGCACTGACACTGCACATGGATATAGGAATGTAACCTTATTATGTATAGCACGGTCCCTTAGTATATAGTGTATTCACTTACTATGTATAGCACAGTCTCTTAGTTTATATTGTACTCACTTATTATGTATAGCATAGTCACTTAGTATATAGTGTACTTACATTGTTTACTCTTATATGATGTATAACACTTGTCCCTTATTATGTACTATCCTCTCTAGGTATATATGGTGCCATCCCTAATTATATAGCTTCCTCTGCTGTTATGTACAGTGCTGTTATTTTTCTTAATCACAATCTCTTTTATTACATAGTCGTCTTTCTTGTTAGATATAACATGACTGCTGACAGAGCAGCCGGTGACCAGACGACCAGTCCATCAACTCCTATATTAGAAAAGAAGCTTTCCCATGCTCCATCAACCGTCATTGCATTATATATCTAACAAGAGGCGATGGTATGTAATAAAGAACAGGGCTCTATATAATCCGATATGTAAGAGACGGTGATGTACATAACAAGAGGGGGCACTGTGTAATAAGGGATGGCAATATATATAATAAAGGAGACTACGTAAGATATATACTGTGTATATATGTATACATATACGTGGTGTGGCTATATATATATGTAGCTTGGTTGCCATGAAAGTTGGGGGGCCCAGTCACATTTCTTGCACAGGGGTCACAAGCTGTCAGTGTCCTCTCCTGGTAGGATATATAGCATCACCACAACAAAACTAATGTATTGTAATGCTACTTGATATGACTGTGCATGCTGTCTGTTATCCAGTATTTTGGAGCTCTCACTTATATATGGGAAAAAGTGGAACTATTAGCTATGCCATAAATGCAAACATAATTCTTAATATCATAACTATTTAACAATAGCAACAAATCCACAGTACTTTTTTAAAGGTGTTCGCCAATAAATGTAATAAAATTAATAACATAAATAATGCACATTTAAATATTAAACATTTTTCTAAATATCTTTATTTAGTCAAAAAGTATGTTTTATCTGGTTTACTCTGTCAGACTATTAAAGATGGCAACTAACATCTATTTCATTGTGCAGCCTGCCCTAGAATTCAGGGGATATGCACAGGACATGCTGTATGAAGCACGACACGGACACACTAGAATTGTCAGGCTGATTGAAAGGAATGATCATTCTCAGTTGTGGCTTTGGCTCTTCATCCCTCTCCCCAGCTGCTGTTCGCCGTCCTTAACGTGGATGACGCTTCCTGAGTCACTGTGAGATATCTCGCGCCTGCTCAGACAAATGGCATCTCACGCTTGCGCAGTATGCTTTGATCAACTACGGGCAAAGCCGAAAAACAGAACTGCGCATGTGCACTTCTGTTTTTCACCTTTGACTGCAGTTGGGCAAAGCATACTGCAGAAGCACAAGACTGTGGGCGAAGCCGAAAAGCAGAAGTGCGCATGCGCACTTCTGATTTTCGGATTTGCCTGTAGCGGGGCAAAGCATACTGCACAAGACGTGATTTGTCTGTGCAGGCGCGAGATATCGCATGGCAATGTAGATGATGCAGGAGGCATCATCCACATCAAGGATGGCAAGCAGCAGCCGGGGCGAAGAGTGGAGAGGACTGAAACCATGGACCATCGGACCAGACAGACTAGAATAGCACACAGTGTGGGAGAAATCAAAAATGTTTTTTTGTGGCTGTTCATGGGGAGTCAGGGGGTTATATAAGGATTTAGGGAATGACGTGCAGAGGCTGAGTAAGATGATATTTTTACCTGCACGAGACAACTAGTCTTGCAATGATAATCTCCTTTTGATAAAGCGCTGATGATATTGAAACCACAAAACACAGACCATTGTTGGAAACATGGTCTCAACATCTACATCATGCTGCTCTCAGATTAAATATTAAAAACTTGCTGACAGATTCCCTTGCTTACAGAATTTGGGGATATTACTTGATCAGCGTGCGGTTCATGTACGTGACAAGGAGCAAACTAGTGCATGCTGTGACTTCTAATGGGTCATGTAGAAAATCGTTTGTGTGCATCGGCAACTGTTTTTTGTACTGTCCTTGTGTGGTTTTTTACACAATCGGAGAGCAATCAGACCAATAATATGCTAGTCTGAATATAGCCTAAAGCCAAGAGTTCCTGCAACTGCTTCCTTTAACATGAGTACAATCTATACCCACACTGCTTATAGAATAGATCTGACCACATAGAGCGAGGGATATCTGTTAATTACACTATTAAGAGGAGGCAGTAGTTGGTATTAATTGGTATTAGTCTAATTCCCCAGATCTTTCCTTTTCATGCTGCCTGAGTATTATGTCATGTTCTCACAGAGCGTAAATGCTACATTTGTTTTTGTACAGAAAATCTGCTGGATTTAACAATTCTAGCAAAGTGATTGTGATTTATGCACTCTCATACCCACTGTGTAATTAAAGCCGCTGATGAACTGTTCTTTTTTCAGTGCGTTTTTCCCTAATCATTTAAAAAAGGCATAAAAGAAACATGATTACGTTTTCAAGTGCAGAATTCAGGGCTACAAATATAATCTGCACCAAAAACACATCCGAAAAAAGCTAATAAAAAAGGGAACTAAAAACATATAATCAGAGCAGATTGTTATTGCATTTGGTGTGAACACCTGCAGATAAAAAGTAACTGAAAAAAAAACCAATGTTTTCTCACGTGGAAATATGTCTTTTACCACCTTCCACCAACCAGAAGCACCAATAAAACTCATGTGTATAAGTGAAGGAATCTGTGAAATCGTATGTAGATAAATTGTGGGAATAATCAACATTCCGGGGCAATCAATTTATATAAATCACAAATTTTGACAGATTTAAATATATATTTTGTCACCAATTCCTGTTTTGGCATAAAATAGACATAAATGTGGACATAAATTGTATCATCATGTCACATTCATGCCATATTTGGGTAAATCCTTCCTATGACTTTTCCTTTGGTGACACTTTAGCGCAAGCATTACCCCATGTTCTCTTGGCACTAAATAGCAAATTGGGGTGAGACACCTTTACATCTCTTGAAAGATTAGAAATACTGGATGGATCCAGGATAATCAAAGAGACAGGAACATGCTTTACCATACTGAATGACATCCAGGGTAATTGGTAAACCATGGAAACCGCTTAGTGCAGATCTGGGAATGCTGGAGACACATGTCATATAATGACATACTTCCTGGAAATAATCCTAACCATCATGCCTGATTTTGCAACAATTACAGTTTATAAAAAAAGAGGAAATTGTGTTGTTGTTTCAGAGCTGATGGTAATTACCAGCTTGCTTCTTTTATGTTCTCTTTGGGAACGGAGAGCTATAATCACATTGTGCACCAAAGATTTTTATGCTTTGATTTGGTTGAGCAGTAAACCTTTAATACATCACACTCAATTCTGAAACTAGCTATACTTTTAACCCTTGTATAAAAGCAGTGTGATGACAGTCTACAGTGAATGTTCTCCAGAAATATTTTACTTTCTAGAGGCCAGCTGTAATGAAGACTTGGTGGGTCTCCAGCTGGACACCTCGATCCAACTTTACAATTCACAAAAATCACAATGAGGTAATGTCACTCATTCTGTAATATGCTGTCCAAGTAACAGACTTATTGATGTGCCAGTATTTACATGTGTGTGATCCTGACTAAAGGCCCCGTCACACTAAGCGACTTACCAGCGATCCCGACACCGATATCAAGGTGTCAGGATTGCTAGTAAGTCGCTATGTGATCGCTGGTGAGCTGTCACGCAGACAGCTTCACCAGCGATCAGCACAGCGATGCCGAGCGCCCGGCATCGCTTGCCATCCCTGTAAAAAATAGAATTAAAATAAAAAATATTGTTATTCTCACCTTCCGACGTCCTGTTCAGCCATCCTGCCTCTCTCCACACTCCGGTCCCAGTGATCCTTTGCGAGAATGACCGCGAGATGTCACGGTCTCGAGGGATAACAAAGTCTCGCGGTCATTCGTGCAAAGGATCACTGGGACCGGAGCGTGGAGAGAGGCAGGATGGCTGAACAGGACGTCGGAAGGTGAGAATAACTATATTTTTAATTTTTTTTTATTATTTTTTACACCTGATCGCTGGTCTCCCGCCTGTCACACGCAGCGATGCGTGCTGGCCAGCGGGAGACCAGCGACCAAAGAAATGTCCAGAGGTTTCTTCCAGCGATCAGCGATACCGGCAGGGGGGCCGCTCGCTGATCGCTGTCACACACAGCGATCTCGCTGGTGAGATCGCTGTTACGTCACAAAAGTTGTGACTCAGCAGCGATCTCGCTACCGAGATCGCTTAGAATGACGGGGCCTTAATGTTAGAGCTAAAACACTGCACTGATTCTAGTTTCTTCCATATGGTAATGCTATGGCTGCATGTGTCACACAACACTGCAATCACAGCAACAAATTGGTACTTCGGATGTAATGATTTCCTATGGTGTCATGTCGCGACCTCGGACCCCCTGCAACTGCTACAGAGTCACAAATGTTCCCAAGTGTGTTGGAAACACTTGTCATAGACTTCATTGCAAGTGGCTAGCGACAGCCGACTTGGATGTCTACGACTCTACAGCAAAATTACAGCTCTAAAATAGTCGTGTGACAGCAAGTTGCATAGATATTTTTCAGAGTATTGCTGTCCCATGACACATGTCACCATGTAGTCCCAGCCTAAAGGGAAGATTCACATTTACACATCTGATATGTCACCGAGACATAGCAGAAGTTATTGTAGAGGGGTCTTTGGTGACCACCATTTATCACTTGTACACTGAGGCCGCATTTGTAAAGTTTGCTGAATTTTCCCTTTAAGATCATAAACTTTAACATTTGGCTTTTATCCTAAGTCATATTACAAGACTCATTAAAGTGTTGATTGTGACTTGCAGGATCGCTACTACCAACAGGTGGCGCTATAGAGTTCAAGTCCTCTTTCTCTCTCAAGAGGCAATTTGCATATTAAACCTTAACAGAAACTTTCTGACTGTTCAATCTGTTCCCTGTAACTATTGTGCCATTTGTATTACTTCTCTCCTTTATTTTGGGCAGGGTCTTTTAATGTGGCCCCCCCAGGCTCTAGGGCACAGATGTTAATGCTTGCTTTGCACCTTATAGTGCAGACGTGTGTAGAGTACAGTGGCTTTACACCAGTGTACAGCAGATTGTAGACTTCATTGGGGAGAATACAGTATATGGCAGCAGTTTATCCATGAAACATTAACTGCTCATAAACATGCACATCTCTAACAAGTAAATCTGTTATTATTAGTATATGAGATTTCTGCTGGGGATGATTATCACCAATGCCATTCTTGTGGGCGGCATCCTATGTCGATCCTGCCATTACTTTATAGCACTGCTTAGTTCCCATGGCCCAGGACACCGCTTGCAGCTGCCGGATCAGACAGATTACATATCCAGATGTTTTCCATAAAGGTAGAAATACAACATTACCCTTTATTGACCTTATCATATCTATACTAATTAGAAATTCTATCTCTTTTCTGGAGTTAATGCTGAGTTCCCTTTTATTGTTCTGAGTCACAGGCAAAGGGTGACTAAACGCAAACTCATCCGCCATGAGAAGGATTACTCAGCGTTTTCAGCTATGCAAACATGCTGCTCATCTGCAGTTTTTCTCTGAGTGGTCCGCTCTACTTTTATGTCGCTTTATGAATTAGCAGATCATGCATTTCAGGTTACACTCGTGGCTCAGATAACATATTGCTAAAATTACACTTGTTCCTTTCGAAAGGTTCAAGACACTGGAATGGCCGCTGTGATATGATATAAATGAAAGGGATTCATCTGCATAAATACGTTCATAATTTCATGTTTCAGTCCTCATTTTAAAGGACTTGAATGTATGTATTATATGTGTGCATGTGTATATATATATATATATATATATATATATATATCAACCCTTACAACATTTAACTCTTTGTGACAGGTTTGTTCGGGCATCATAGTAATTCTGATTTAAGTTAATTCCCAATAGTTTACCTACAGTCCTTCACAAAATACACTTAACAGCAATGTCACAGTTGTGAAAAAAAAACTAATTTATCTCTGCTACATGTAAAACTCATATATGCTATATCTATAGACATAAAACATGTAGAGAACTGCTTATGATTCGTGTGTAATGGTAGAGAATATGATCAAAGATAGATTGATTACCTGATGGTATATACCGCCGGTTGATCCAGTCTACTAAATCGAGAGAGATGCCTGGATAAATCACATTGTCTCCTTTTTCTTGACATTCAGCTTTATTTTGTGCAGCTTCTTCCCATCTCTTTAAAGAGTTTTCAATCCGTTCCAGTCTTTCTCCTATTTCAAGGCTTAAAAGAACAGATTTTTCCCCATTTTTTCTCGAAGCGAGATCAGGCTCGCATTTTGAATCCAGTAACCTTGCAAGGTCTGAAGTCAGGCTGCTGAGGCAGTCACTACAGGAGCCTGATGCGTTTTCTACAGCCGTCCCAAGATCTTCTTTTACTGTCTGAAGGTCCGCCTTAACTTCTTCGAAATTCTGAAGCAGCATATTCTGTCTCATCTGAGAGTTCTCTAACATCGTCATCACTTTATCCCACCTTGAAAGGTCTTTGATTTGACAATCTGTTAAAGTTACTACAATATAAAAATACATATTATAATTGCCTATAATCACATATTATCTGCAATCTCATTTTCCTGAATCATGTGAAAGTGAATATCACATAAAAACTTTGAGAGCGACTTAAACATTCTATATTCTGCGAGTATAGAAAAGTATATGACTCAGTTACAAAAATCAAACATTATAAGAAGAAAGTAAGTGACTTGCCTTCTCCGGTCACCAATATCTGATTGTCCAAATCCTGTACTTGCATTGTACTAGCTATTGTAAGTGCTGATGATAAGCACCAAATAGTACAAGCAAAAAGATGTAGTAGCATCATGTTTTCTCCCAAAGTCTGGAATACTGCTCGAGTTGCCTTTGTCCCAGGGATGTTCTCTAAAGCATAGCAGTCTGTGACTGTGCGAAGACTGAGGAGGGAGCCCTTAATAAATGCTTATAGAGACCCAGGTGAATCACAACCAACTCCAATATTGCTCAGTGGCAGCAATGTGTAGAATATGATGTCATGTAATAAGAATAAGAGGGGTGGTAGCTGTGGAGGTATGGCAGTTACACAAGCTATCCTTAATGGCTCATGTGGTGGGTGGATTCAGCCATGCAGTGAAAGAATGGGGAAAGTTGCATGGGGTACTGTAAATCACAGGGGAATTGTGAATACAAAACATCAGGGAGATTTCTCCACTCCATATGTGTAATATAAATTCCTTTCCGTGCAGACATTTCTGCCAATGTATATTTCTCAATGCAGACTTGTCTGCACGATTGCAAAGATTAATAATTCCTTAAAGATGAAATAACATAAGGAATGTAATTACATGCAATTATAGTTATCTATCATACTGCTAGAATACAAGATGCGGCTGAATATCATTTGCTTTCGTCTGT
Source organism: Dendrobates tinctorius (assembly GCF_039654945.1). NCBI lineage: Eukaryota > Metazoa > Chordata > Amphibia > Anura > Dendrobatidae > Dendrobates > Dendrobates tinctorius. Next base: position 60,613,824 of record NW_027361728.1, read on the forward strand.
CCCTGTATTAAATAAAGGACATTCTTCTGAAAAGTCTACAGTAAGGAAAAATGGGTTAATGACAAGTTATTATTTGCTTACCTGTCAGTTCCTGTGTACGGTAATAGCATATGTGCAAGAAACCATTAATGACAACAAATAAGCTATGTAAATTTCTTCAAATGTGAGGTGTGGCTTTTGTGCCCTAATTTCTAATGTTCAGTTGTTTATCACCAACTGGTTTAGTGTCCCATGGTTCTTGGTGTCCATTAGCTTAGTATCCCAATCTGTACAGTTCTGTGCTTTGGGTATTTTGTCCCTATCCATCAGTGGTTTGGTATCCATATCATTTTTATCTGATATATTAAAGAGAAAAAAAAGGGTAGTCAGCTTACCTGAGTCTCTGTAGATTATATCCAGACCAACTCCAGGCAGAGCAACCAGAAAGTGCAGAAAAAAAGGAAAAAAAAATCCAGCATAGAGTCTTGACTAGAGTTGAGCGACTTTTGGTTTTTTAGGGTCGAGTTTCATTTCGTGAAACCCGACTTTTCCAAAAGTCGGGTCGAGCAAGATTGGCCGATTATAGGGAAAAGTCGGGGTCGTCCCGAAACACGAAACCCAATGTAAGTCAATGGGGAATAAAAGTCGGCAGTGAGAGTAGGACAGGAAACACACCTACAGTGCCCATTTGAATGCCAAAAGCATCAATTCTTCTTACTTAAGCTTGTCAACCTTAATTAACTTCATAATACAAGTTACGCACTGAAAAATGGGGGTTATTTGGCTAAAGTTGTGGGGGGGTAGGGCTGGCTCCAGGTTTTCATGTGCCCTTGGCGAAAGAGCGCCCCTTTAACACATACCACAACTCATCATGCTCCGATACGGCAGAGAAATAGCGGTATAGTACAATGAAAAATACTTCACTTTTTACATCTCATGACGAGGCCCATCTATTTTCCATACAGAATCATTGGTCCCATATAATGTTTGAAACAGTATATGATGAGCTCCACATAATGCTACAGTATATGTTGGTCCCCATGGATGAAGCTCCACTGTCTTATGGGCCCAAATAATGCTCCAAACATAATGGGCCCCATTTCTAATGCTCTAGTGTATAATGGGCCCTGTAAATGCTGCTCCAGTGTCTGATGTCCACCTTTGGAATGTTCCAGTGTATGGTGGGCCCCATCTATCATTCTCCAGAGTATAGTGCTCCCCAAAAATTGCTGTCCCAACATTGAAAACAATCAAATAAGTCTCCTCGCTAGGGAATTACTGTACTAGTCTGGACTCCTCGTCGTCCCCATCTTCCATCTCACTGCACAGTATTTCAACCTTGCAAGTGCTGTGATCCTGAGCAAGCAGGGGGGGCCCACTCGTTGGCGACGGCACTGGCACAGGGCCCCTGATAGTACGGTGGTGTGTATGATGGCGGGTGGGCCGAACCTGCACTTTCATCTGCAGCTTCCTCTTTGTCACCGTGTAAGATGGAACTGTATATGGGAAGGGTAACCTGAGTTTCATCAGGGTCAGATTCAGGCCGTGTAGCGTGCGAGGGGAATGTAGTGGTCTGGGTCAATGTACCAGCAGATTCATCGAGCAGTGGCTGGGCATCAGTGCACTTGTGTCGCCCCCAGGAGTACGGTCGCCACAGTGGCATTACCTTCCTCCTAGGGAGTGTGATGTCATGCTTGGGAGCAACGAAGGATCTCTCTAGCAGGTTAACTGATTGGGCGGCGTTATTCCCACGAGTCATGACCCTCCAAACAGTGTTCATGAAGGCAAAGTGTTTGTTTTACATGGGCAGTATGGTTGCAAAGCTGAACCTTAAAGGAATGTCCAGAAGGGCACCACCAGGAGTGGAGCCTACGGTTAAATTCGACTCCACCTGGGAAACCTCAACCATGCCAGCTACAGAAAAGATGCACACATTGCAAGCTTAATTCCGTTAACGAACGAGACTCCGTCATGCCCCGCGGTCCGAGTCCGGCTTACTAGAGGGACACGTGAGGCTCTGGCACATGAGATTGGCCAATAACTGGTGTGTCATGCCCTTACATGTCCGTGGCTGCATGTGTGCTACAATGAAAAGGCCAGCGTTTGTCGCTTACAGGTGCAGATAACCCGCTGAACAACGTTAATGATAGGGATCAATGATTACAATTATTACCCGCGAACGATGATTTCCCAGTAAGTGCAGGTCAACCGCAGTTTCGGAATTAGGCCTAACTGTCATTCCTGAAAAAATGAAAAACTTACGTGTGCAAACCACAGATGCTGTAGCTTGCTTAACAGCTCGCCAGCCGTTCTCATGCCCAGTATGGATTACACGTGATTGCACAAAGGTGAGAAAGGGTACCGTATCCCCGGATAACATGTATGGATAGCGTACACATTCAAAATATATGTCAATACATCAGGAGGCAGGCTCAGACGGTGTTAGGCCCAGTATGGCTTGCACGTGATTGCACAAAGGTGAGAAAGGGTACCGTATCCCCGGATAACATGTATGGATAGCGTACACATTCAAAATATATGTCTATACATCAGGAGGTAGGCTCAGACGGTGTTAGGCCCAGTATGGCTTGCACGTGATTGCACAAAGGTGAGAAAGGGTACCGTATCCCGGGATAACATGTATGGATAGCGTACACATTCAAAATATATGTCTATACATCAGGAGGCAGGCTCAGATGGTGTTAGGCCCAGTATGGATTGCACGTGATTGCACAAAGGTGAGAAAGGGTACCGTATCCCCGGATAACATGTATGGATAGCGTACACATTCAAAATATATGTCTATACATCAGGAGGCAGGCTCAGACGGTGTCAGGCACAGTATGGATTTGACGGCCCAGACTACACAGCGGAGGAGCAGGGAGAGGTAAAGATTGCAAATGCTGGGGCCCTGCCCAAGCAAGGGGGGCCCACTCGTGGGCGTCGGTACTGGCACTGGGCCCCTCATAGTATGGCGGTGTGTCTGACGGCGGGTGTGCACCACCACCGTCAGAGACACTTGATTGCACTATGAGGGACCCTGTGCCAGTGCCCGCGCCCAAGAGTCGGCCTACCCACCTGTCCAGGGCAACGGCACTCTCACGGTGTCGTGCGCTAGGTGGTGACCCCGGCCATGGGGGGGGGGAGGCAGCACAGTTAGGGAGTTTTAGAAAGTGGCATATGTTGATGTTGGACATTCAGCTGATGCAAAAGGCGAAATAGGTCAAGTCCCAGGAAGAGGTGGACCAAAGCAAGCCATTTTTCTGTCACCCTATGTGTCATCAGGGGAAGGTGGGACAAAATCCTTGGGAACCCATGCATGGTTCATTTTAATGAAGGTTAGATCATCCACATTTTGGGTTGACAGACGGGTCCTTTTTTCTGTCAGGATTGATCCAGCTGCACTGAAGACTCTTTCCGATAGCACACTTGCAGCTGGGCAAGCGAGCTCCTGTAAGGCATATTGTGCCAATTCAGGCCAGGTGTCCAGTTTAGCGGCCCAATAGTCAAAGGGGTATGACCTGTGTGGGAGAACATCGATATGGGAGGAAAAGTAGTTTGTAACCATAGCTGACAACTGCTGTCTCCTGTCACTTTCCATCGATGCAGTATTACCAGTTGTGTGAGCGGTACTTGAAAAATCAGTCCACAACATTGTCATGAAACCCCTGTCTCCAACGCCACTTCTGCTGTGTGCACCATGAACACCTCTGCCAAGCTGCCCCCGGCCCGTACAGCTCATGTGGGAACCATCACCGCTGCTGTGTGCTGGGAATGCCTCAAGCAACCGATTTATTAGCCAATATTAGGTCAAGGTTCTCCTGTGGCATGATGTTTTGTAATTTGCCTTTATAGCGTGGATCCAGGATGCTGGCCAACCAGTAGTCGTCATCGTTCATCATTTTGGCAATGCAGGGGTCCCTTTTTAGGATCTGCAAGGCATAATCTGACATGTGGGCCAATGTTCTCGGTGTCAATGATGCACTGCGAGTGCTGGTTGGAGGAGCACTTTCTGGCAAATCCACATCCCTCCAGTCACGCACAAACCCTGTACCAGACCTTGCCACGCCAACATTTTCACTTGCCCCACGAGATGCATCCTCCTCCCCTAAGTAATCATCCCCATCATCATCCTCCTCCTCCTCTTCTTCCTCCACCTCGTCCAGGAGAGGTCCCTGAGCAGACAATGGCTGAATGTCATCCAGGATTCCCTCCTCCTCTTCCTCCTCATCAACATTGGCTGCAGACGCCTGCTCCTTAAGGTGCGTCAAAGTTTGCATGAGCAGACGCATAAGTGGGATGCTCATGCTTAGGATGGCGTCGTCTGCGCTTACCAGCCGTGTGCATTCCTCAAAACACTAAAGGACTTTACAGAGGTATTTCTGCTTCGACCACTGCACACCTGTCAACTCCATGTCTGCTCTCAAAGTGCCTGGCCGTGTATCCTCCCACAAATGCATTATGGCCTGCCTCTGCTCGCACAGCCGCTCCACCATGTGCAGGGTGGAGTTCCACCTTGTTGCAATGTCGATAATGAGGCGGTGGTTGGGAAGGTGGAGCAATCGCTGCAGCTTCTGCATACGAACGGAGTGTACAGGCGACCGGCGGATGTGCGCGCACAGTCTTCGCACCTTCTGGAGCAGGGCTGTTAACTCCGGATAATTTTTGAGGAAGCACTGCACCACCAGGTTCAAGGTGTGAGCCAAGCAAGGTATGTGGCTGAGTTTTGAAAGGGCTATGGCTGCCACAAAATTACGGCCGTTATCACTAACTACCTTGCCTGCCTCAAGATGTACACTGCCCAGCCATGACTCAGTTTGTCGCTTCAAGTACTCGGCCAGCACCTCGGCGGTGTGTCTGTCGCCCAAACACATCATCTGCAACACAGCCTGCTGACGCTTTCCACTAGCTGCTCGATAGGGGGACACCTCGTGTGCAACAGTGGCAGCTGCAGATGGAGTGCTCGTACGACTGCGCTCTGTGGACGAGCTTTCGCTTCTGGAGGAGGAGGAGGAGGGTCGAATGCCTACAGCCAACTGTTTCCTGTTTCCTATACCGTGGGCTAGGCAGCACTGTCCCACCACCGCTGTCCCCTGTGGACCCTGCATCCACCACATTAACCCAGTGCGCAGTGATGGACACGTAACGGCCCTGGCCATGCCGACTGGACCATGCATCAGTTGTGAGGTGCACCTTTCCACTCACTGACTGCTTGAGTGCATGGACAATGCGGTCTTTTACATGATGGTGGAGGGCTGGGATGGCTTTGCAAGAGAAGAAGTGGCGACTGGGTAGGTCATAGCGTGGTACTGCATAGGCCATGAGTTCGTGGAAAGCTGCGCTTTCCACCAACCGATAGGGCATCATCTCAAACGAGATTAGTTTGGCAATGTGGGCGTTCAAACCCAGTGTACGTGGGTGAGAGACTGAGTACTTTCTTGACCTACTCATAGTGTCTGGGAGGGTGAGCTGGACTTAAGAGCTGCATATGGTGGAAGTAGCGGTGGACAGGGCGGACTGAGAGAGGGTTGATGATGGTGATGGAGTTGGTGTTCTTTCTGATGGCCTAGATTCAGTATTTCATTGATATAACAGTGGGATTCCCTGCCTTGCAACGACACATCAACATTTGCTGCTGTGCTAACCGGTGGGCTTACAGTGGGGGAAACAATGTAGCGTTGCTGACTACCTTCTTTGTGATCAGTTGCACATGTGGCACTTGAGGTTTGGTGTTGTGTCCACGCTTGCAAGTGCATGGTGGTTAAATGTCTAAGCATGCAACTGGTATTCAAATTTTTCAGATTTTTCCCTCGGCTAAAGGTCTTTGCGCCCTTCTTACAGATAACCTTGGCCTGATCATGAGGATTTTGTTAAAAAAAGTGCCACACTGCACTCTTCCTACTTTGGCAGACATTTTGCGGCCTAGCACGCTGTGATCTTTTGACCCTCTGGACAAGCTGTCCAGCAACTCTTTTGATTTTTGGAACCTGTCTTTGGAGTGCTCCGGGCCTGCCAGATAACAGCTGCTGCGATGTCGATGTCTGCTGTGGATGCTCCTCATCTGAGCTATTGGAAGCAGCACCCTCTTCCCCCAATGGATGCCAATCTGGGTCAACAACTGGGTCATCCATCACCTCCTCTTCAATGTCATGTGCACCTTCCTCTGTGTCACCGTGTATGGTGGTATAGTGTGCGGGAAGGGGCACCTGAGTCTCATCAGGGTCAGAATCTGGCTCTATACACTGCGAGGACAATGTAGTGCTCTGAGTGAATGTACCAGCAGAATCATCTATCAGCGGCTGTGCATCAGTGCACTCCATGTCAGATTCATCTTGGCCTGGGTAATTCACCATTTCACTTGATAATCCAGGCATGGTATGTGAAAACAGCTCCATGGAGTAATCAGTAGTATGGCCTGCGTCATCCTTCAATCTTGGTTGGGGTGAAGGACACAAGGAAAGGTGTGGTTCATGAACATGAGCCTCCAATGACGACTCAGTGCTTTTACTTTTTACAACTTCAGAAGAGGAGGCGATAGAGCTGGAGGCTGAGTCAGCAATGTAAGACAAAACTTTTTCCTGATGCTCTGGCTTTAAAAGCGGTTTGCCAACTCCTAGAAAACTAAGCCTTCAAAGCCTTATGGAGCCAGACGATGATGCAGGCTCAACACCTCCTGCATTCGGTCCTATTTTGCTCTTGCCACTACCATCAGATCCACCACTAACACCATCATTACCAGCTGCCAACCCACGCCCAATTCCACGGCCTCTTCCACCAGCCTTCCACATTTTTTGTAGAAATGTAGACAAAATCCAACAAACTATATAGCAATGTAAAACAAGGTACAAGGTGTCTATAGGACAGGGGAGATTTTGAATTTCTGCACACACTTGTGGACACTGGACACTTATGGATTGTGTGAGGCCCACTGAATATCACAGCGCTATGTCACAGGCTCAATGGCACAGGTGTGAAAAAAGTGACTACAGGATAAGGGAGATTTTGAATTTCTGCACACACTAGTGGACACTGGACACTTTTGGATTGTGTGAGGCCCACTGAATATCAGAGAGCTATGTCACAGGCTCGATGGCACAGGTGTGAAAAAAGTGACTACAGGATCACAGAGATATTGAATTTCTGCACACACTTGTGGACACTGGACACTTATGGATTGTGTGAGGCCCACTGAATATCAGAGCGCTATGTCACAGGCTCGATGGCACAGGTGTGAAAAAAGTGACTACAGGATAAGGGAGATTTTGAATTTCTGCACACACTAGTGGACACTGGACACTTTTGGATTGTGCGAGGCCCACTGAATATCAGAGCGCTATGTCACAGGCTCGATGGCACAGGTGTGAAAAAAATGACTACAGGATCACAGAGATTTTGAATTTCTGCACACACTAGTGGACACTGGACACTTTTGGATTGTGTGAGGCTCACTGAATATCAGAGCGCTATGTCACAGGCTCGATGGCACAGGTGTGAAAAAAGTGACTACAGGATCACAGAGATTTTGAATTTCTGCACACACTTGTGGAAACTGGACACTTATGGATTGTGTGAGGCCCACTGAATATCAGAGCGCTATGTCACAGGCTCGATGGCACAGGTGTGAAAAAAGTGACTACAGGATAAGGGAGATTTTGAATTTCTGCACACACTAGTGGACACTGGACACTTTTGGATTGTGTGAGGACCACTGAATATCAGAGCGCTATGTCACAGGTTTGATGGCACAGGTGTGAAAAAAGTGACTACAGGATCACAGAGATTTTGAATTTCTGCACACACTAGTGGACACTGGACACTTTTGGATTGTGTGAGGCCCACTGAATATCAGAGCGCTATGTCACAGGCTCGATGGCACAGGTGTGAAAAAAGTGACTACAGGATAAGGGAGATTTTGAATTTCTGCACACACTAGTGGACACTGGACACTTTTGGATTGTGCGAGGCCCACTGAATATCAGAGCGCTATGTCACAGGCTCGATGGCACAGGTGTGAAAAAAATGACTACAGGATCACAGAGATTTTGAATTTCTGCACACACTAGTGGACACTGGACACTTTTGGATTGTGTGAGGCCCACTGAATATCAGAGCGCTATGTCACAGGCTCGATGGCACAGGTGTGAAAAAAGTGACTACAGGATCACAGAGATTTTGAATTTCTGCACACACTTGTGGAAACTGGACACTTATGGATTGTGTGAGGCCCACTGAATATCAGAGCGCTATGTCACAGGCTCGATGGCACAGGTGTGAAAAAAGTGACTACAGGATAAGGGAGATTTTGAATTTCTGCACACACTAGTGGACACTGGACACTTTTGGATTGTGTGAGGACCACTGAATATCAGAGCGCTATGTCACAGGTTTGATGGCACAGGTGTGAAAAAAGTGACTACAGGATCACAGAGATTTTGAATTTCTGCACACACTAGTGGACACTGGACACTTTTGGATTGTGTGAGGCCCACTGAATATCAGAGCGCTATGTCACAGGCTCGATGGCACAGGTGTGAAAAAAGTGACTACAGGATAAGGGAGATTTTGAATTTCTGCACACACTAGTGGACACTGGACACTTTTGGATTGTGTGAGGCCCACTGAATATCAGAGCGCTATGTCACAGGCTCGATGGCACAGGTGTGAAAAAAGTGACTACAGGATCACAGAGATTTTGAATTTCTGCACACACTAGTGGACACTGGACACTTTTGGATTGTGTGAGGCCCACTGAATATCAGAGCGCTATGTCACAGGCTCGATGGCACAGGTGTGAAAAAAGTGACTACAGGATAAGGGAGATTTTGAATTTCTGCACACACTAGTGGACACTGGACACTTTTGGATTGTGTGAGGCCCACTGAATATCAGAGCGCTATGTCACAGGCTCGATGGCACAGGTGTGAAAAAAGTGACTACAGGATCACAGAGATTTTGAATTTCTGCACACACTAGTGGACACTGGACACTTTTGGATTGTGTGAGGCCCACTGAATATCAGAGCGCTATGTCACAGGCTCGATGGCACAGGTGTGAAAAAAGTGACTACAGGATCACAGAGATTTTGAATTTCTGCACACACTAGTGGACACTGGACACTTTTGGATTGTGTGAGGCCCACTGAATATCAGAGTGCTATGTCACAGGCTCGATGGCACAGGTGTGAAAAAAGTGACTACAGGATAAGGGAGATTTTGAATTTCTGCACACACTAGTGGACACTGGACACTTTTGGATTGTGTGAGGCCCACTGAATATCAGAGCGCTATGTCACAGGCTCGATGGCACAGGTGTGAAAAAAGTGACTACAGGATCACAGAGATTTTGAATTTCTGCACACACTTGTGGACACTGGACACTTATGGATTGTGTGAGGCCCACTGAATATCAGAGCGCTATGTCACAGGCTCGATGGCACAGGTGTGAAAAAAGTGACTACAGGATCACAGAGATTTTGAATTTCTGCACACACTAGTGGACACTGGACACTTTTGGATTGTGCGAGGCCCACTGAATATCAGAGCGCTATGTCACAGGCTCAATGGCACAGGTGTGAAAAAAGTGACTACAGGATAAGGGAGATTTTGAATTTCTGCACACACTAGTGGACACTGGACACTTTTGGATTGTGTGAGGCCCACTGAATATCAGAGCGCTATGTCACAGGCTCGATGGCACAGGTGTGAAAAAAGTGACTACAGGATAAGGGAGATTTTGAATTTCTGCACACACTAGTGGACACTGGACACTTATGGATTGTGTGAGGCCCACTGAATATCAGAGCGCTATGTCACAGGCTCGATGGCACAGGTGTGAAAAAAATGACTACAGGATCACAGAGATTTTGAATTTCTGCACACACTAGTGGACACTGGACACTTTTGGATTGTGTGAGGCCCACTGAACATCAGAGCGCTATGTCACAGGCTCGATGGCACAGGTGTGAAAAAAGTGACTACAGGATCACAGAGATTTTGAATTTCTGCACACACTTGTGGAAACTGGACACTTATGGATTGTGTGAGGCCCACTGAATATCAGAGCGCTATGTCACAGGCTCGATGGCACAGGTGTGAAAAAAGTGACTACAGGATAAGGGAGATTTTGAATTTCTGCACACACTAGTGGACACTGGACACTTTTGGATTGTGTGAGGCCCACTGAATATCAGAGCGCTATGTCACAGGTTTGATGGCACAGGTGTGAAAAAAGTGACTACAGGATCACAGAGATTTTGAATTTCTGCACACACTAGTGGACACTGGACACTTTTGGATTGTGTGAGGCCCACTGAATATCAGAGCGCTATGTCACAGGCTCGATGGCACAGGTGTGAAAAAAGTGACTACAGGATAAGGGAGATTTTGAATTTCTGCACACACTAGTGGACACTGGACACTTTTGGATTGTGTGAGGCCCACTGAATATCAGAGCGCTATGTCACAGGCTCGATGGCACAGGTGTGAAAAAAGTGACTACAGGATCACAGAGATTTTGAATTTCTGCACACACTAGTGGACACTGGACACTTTTGGATTGTGTGAGGCCCACTGAATATCAGAGCGCTATGTCACAGGCTCGATGGCACAGGTGTGAAAAAAGTGACTACAGGATCACAGAGATTTTGAATTTCTGCACACACTAGTGGACACTGGACACTTTTGGATTGTGTGAGGCCCACTGAATATCAGAGCGCTATGTCACAGGCTCGATGGCACAGGTGTGAAAAAAATGACTACAGGATAAGGGAGATTTTGAATTTCTGCACACACTAGTGGACACTGGACACTTTTGGATTGTGTGAGGCCCACTGAATATCAGAGTGCTATGTCACAGGCTCGATGGCACAGGTGTGAAAAAAGTGACTACAGGATAAGGGAGATTTTGAATTTCTGCACACACTAGTGGACACTGGACACTTTTGGATTGTGTGAGGCCCACTGAATATCAGAGCGCTATGTCACAGGCTCGATGGCACAGGTGTGAAAAAAGTGACTACAGGATAAGGGAGATTTTGAATTTCTGCACACACTAGTGGACACTGGACACTTTTGGATTGTGTGAGGCCCACTGAATATCAGAGTGCTATGTCACAGGCTCGATGGCACAGGTGTGAAAAAAGTGACTACAGGATAAGGGAGATTTTGAATTTCTGCACACACTAGTGGACACTGGACACTTTTGGATTGTGTGAGGCCCACTGAATATCAGAGCGCTATGTCACAGGCTCGATGGCACAGGTGTGAAAAAAGTGACTACAGGATCACAGAGATTTTGAATTTCTGCACACACTTGTGGAAACTGGACACTTATGGATTGTGTGAGGCCCACTGAATATCAGAGCGCTATGTCACAGGCTCGATGGCACAGGTGTGAAAAAAGTGACTACAGGATAAGGGAGATTTTGAATTTCTGCACACACTAGTGGACACTGGACACTTTTGGATTGTGTGAGGACCACTGAATATCAGAGCGCTATGTCACAGGTTTGATGGCACAGGTGTGAAAAAAGTGACTACAGGATCACAGAGATTTTGAATTTCTGCACACACTAGTGGACACTGGACACTTTTGGATTGTGTGAGGCCCACTGAATATCAGAGCGCTATGTCACAGGCTCGATGGCACAGGTGTGAAAAAAGTGACTACAGGATAAGGGAGATTTTGAATTTCTGCACACACTAGTGGACACTGGACACTTTTGGATTGTGCGAGGCCCACTGAATATCAGAGCGCTATGTCACAGGCTCGATGGCACAGGTGTGAAAAAAATGACTACAGGATCACAGAGATTTTGAATTTCTGCACACACTAGTGGACACTGGACACTTTTGGATTGTGTGAGGCCCACTGAATATCAGAGCGCTATGTCACAGGCTCGATGGCACAGGTGTGAAAAAAGTGACTACAGGATCACAGAGATTTTGAATTTCTGCACACACTTGTGGAAACTGGACACTTATGGATTGTGTGAGGCCCACTGAATATCAGAGCGCTATGTCACAGGCTCGATGGCACAGGTGTGAAAAAAGTGACTACAGGATAAGGGAGATTTTGAATTTCTGCACACACTAGTGGACACTGGACACTTTTGGATTGTGTGAGGACCACTGAATATCAGAGCGCTATGTCACAGGTTTGATGGCACAGGTGTGAAAAAAGTGACTACAGGATCACAGAGATTTTGAATTTCTGCACACACTAGTGGACACTGGACACTTTTGGATTGTGTGAGGCCCACTGAATATCAGAGCGCTATGTCACAGGCTCGATGGCACAGGTGTGAAAAAAGTGACTACAGGATAAGGGAGATTTTGAATTTCTGCACACACTAGTGGACACTGGACACTTTTGGATTGTGTGAGGCCCACTGAATATCAGAGCGCTATGTCACAGGCTCGATGGCACAGGTGTGAAAAAAGTGACTACAGGATCACAGAGATTTTGAATTTCTGCACACACTAGTGGACACTGGACACTTTTGGATTGTGTGAGGCCCACTGAATATCAGAGCGCTATGTCACAGGCTCGATGGCACAGGTGTGAAAAAAGTGACTACAGGATAAGGGAGATTTTGAATTTCTGCACACACTAGTGGACACTGGACACTTTTGGATTGTGTGAGGCCCACTGAATATCAGAGCGCTATGTCACAGGCTCGATGGCACAGGTGTGAAAAAAGTGACTACAGGATCACAGAGATTTTGAATTTCTGCACACACTAGTGGACACTGGACACTTTTGGATTGTGTGAGGCCCACTGAATATCAGAGCGCTATGTCACAGGCTCGATGGCACAGGTGTGAAAAAAGTGACTACAGGATCACAGAGATTTTGAATTTCTGCACACACTAGTGGACACTGGACACTTTTGGATTGTGTGAGGCCCACTGAATATCAGAGTGCTATGTCACAGGCTCGATGGCACAGGTGTGAAAAAAGTGACTACAGGATAAGGGAGATTTTGAATTTCTGCACACACTAGTGGACACTGGACACTTTTGGATTGTGTGAGGCCCACTGAATATCAGAGCGCTATGTCACAGGCTCGATGGCACAGGTGTGAAAAAAGTGACTACAGGATCACAGATTTTGAATTTCTGCACACACTTGTGGACACTGGACACTTATGGATTGTGTGAGGCCCACTGAATATCAGAGCGCTATGTCACAGGCTCGATGGCACAGGTGTGAAAAAAGTGACTACAGGATCACAGAGATTTTGAATTTCTGCACACACTAGTGGACACTGGACACTTTTGGATTGTGCGAGGCCCACTGAATATCAGAGCGCTATTTCACAGGCTCAATGGCACAGGTGTGAAAAAAGTGACTACAGGATAAGGGAGATTTTGAATTTCTGCACACACTAGTGGACACTGGACACTTTTGGATTGTGTGAGGCCCACTGAATATCAGAGCGCTATGTCACAGGCTCGATGGCACAGGTGTGAAAAAAGTGACTACAGGATAAGGGAGATTTTGAATTTCTGCACACACTAGTGGACACTGGACACTTATGGATTGTGTGAGGCCCACTGAATATCAGAGCGCTATGTCACAGGCTCGATGGCACAGGTGTGAAAAAAATGACTACAGGATCACAGAGATTTTGAATTTCTGCACACACTAGTGGACACTGGACACTTTTGGATTGTGTGAGGCCCACTGAATATCAGAGCGCTATGTCACAGGCTCGATGGCACAGGTGTGAAAAAAGTGACTACAGGATCACAGAGATTTTGAATTTCTGCACACACTTGTGGAAACTGGACACTTATGGATTGTGTGAGGCCCACTGAATATCAGAGCGCTATGTCACAGGCTCGATGGCACAGGTGTGAAAAAAGTGACTACAGGATAAGGGAGATTTTGAATTTCTGCACACACTAGTGGACACTGGACACTTTTGGATTGTGTGAGGCCCACTGAATATCAGAGCGCTATGTCACAGGTTTGATGGCACAGGTGTGAAAAAAGTGACTACAGGATCACAGAGATTTTGAATTTCTGCACACACTAGTGGACACTGGACACTTTTGGATTGTGTGAGGCCCACTGAATATCAGAGCGCTATGTCACAGGCTCGATGGCACAGGTGTGAAAAAAGTGACTACAGGATAAGGGAGATTTTGAATTTCTGCACACACTAGTGGACACTGGACACTTTTGGATTGTGTGAGGCCCACTGAATATCAGAGCGCTATGTCACAGGCTCGATGGCACAGGTGTGAAAAAAGTGACTACAGGATCACAGAGATTTTGAATTTCTGCACACACTAGTGGACACTGGACACTTTTGGATTGTGTGAGGCCCACTGAATATCAGAGCGCTATGTCACAGGCTCGATGGCACAGGTGTGAAAAAAGTGACTACAGGATCACAGAGATTTTGAATTTCTGCACACACTAGTGGACACTGGACACTTTTGGATTGTGTGAGGCCCACTGAATATCAGAGCGCTATGTCACAGGCTCGATGGCACAGGTGTGAAAAAAATGACTACAGGATAAGGGAGATTTTGAATTTCTGCACACACTAGTGGACACTGGACACTTTTGGATTGTGTGAGGCCCACTGAATATCAGAGTGCTATGTCACAGGCTCGATGGCACAGGTGTGAAAAAAGTGACTACAGGATAAGGGAGATTTTGAATTTCTGCACACACTAGTGGACACTGGACACTTTTGGATTGTGTGAGGCCCACTGAATATCAGAGCGCTATGTCACAGGCTCGATGGCACAGGTGTGAAAAAAGTGACTACAGGATAAGGGAGATTTTGAATTTCTGCACACACTAGTGGACACTGGACACTTTTGGATTGTGTGAGGCCCACTGAATATCAGAGTGCTATGTCACAGGCTCGATGGCACAGGTGTGAAAAAAGTGACTACAGGATAAGGGAGATTTTGAATTTCTGCACACACTAGTGGACACTGGACACTTTTGGATTGTGTGAGGCCCACTGAATATCAGAGCGCTATGTCACAGGCTCGATGGCACAGGTGTGAAAAAAGTGACTACAGGATCACAGAGATTTTGAATTTCTGCACACACTTGTGGACACTGGACACTTATGGATTGTGTGAGGCTCACTGAATATCAGAGCGCTATGTCACAGGCTCGATGGCACAGGTGTGAAAAAAGTGACTACAGGATCACAGAGATTTTGAATTTCTGCACACACTAGTGGACACTGGACACTTTTGGATTGTGCGAGGCCCACTGAATATCAGAGCGCTATGTCACAGGCTCAATGGCACAGGTGTGAAAAAAGTGACTACAGGATAAGGGAGATTTTGAATTTCTGCACACACTAGTGGACACTGGACACTTTTGGATTGTGTGAGGCCCACTGAATATCAGAGCGCTATGTCACAGGCTTGATGGCACAGGTGTGAAAAAAGTGACTACAGGATAAGGGAGATTTTGAATTTCTGCACACACTAGTGGACACTGGACACTTATGGATTGTGTGAGGCCCACTGAATATCAGAGCGCTATGTCACAGGCTCGATGGCACAGGTGTGAAAAAAATGACTACAGGATCACAGAGATTTTGAATTTCTGCACACACTAGTGGACACTGGACACTTTTGGATTGTGTGAGGCCCACTGAATATCAGAGCGCTATGTCACAGGCTCGATGGCACAGGTGTGAAAAAAGTGACTACAGGATAAGGGAGATTTTGAATTTCTGCACACACTAGTGGACACTGGACACTTTTGGATTGTGTGAGGCCCACTGAATATCAGAGCGCTATGTCACAGGCTCGATGGCACAGGTGTGAAAAAAGTGACTACAGGATCACAGAGATTTTGAATTTCTGCACACACTTGTGGAAACTGGACACTTATGGATTGTGTGAGGCCCACTGAATATCAGAGCGCTATGTCACAGGCTCGATGGCACAGGTGTGAAAAAAGTGACTACAGGATAAGGGAGATTTTGAATTTCTGCACACACTAGTGGACACTGGACACTTTTGGATTGTGTGAGGCCCACTGAATATCAGAGCGCTATGTCACAGGTTTGATGGCACAGGTGTGAAAAAAGTGACTACAGGATCACAGAGATTTTGAATTTCTGCACACACTAGTGGACACTGGACACTTTTGGATTGTGTGAGGCCCACTGAATATCAGAGCGCTATGTCACAGGCTCGATGGCACAGGTGTGAAAAAAGTGACTACAGGATAAGGGAGATTTTGAATTTCTGCACACACTAGTGGACACTGGACACTTTTGGATTGTGTGAGGCCCACTGAATATCAGAGCGCTATGTCACAGGCTCGATGGCACAGGTGTGAAAAAAGTGACTACAGGATCACAGAGATTTTGAATTTCTGCACACACTAGTGGACACTGGACACTTTTGGATTGTGTGAGGCCCACTGAATATCAGAGCGCTATGTCACAGGCTCGATGGCACAGGTGTGAAAAAAGTGACTACAGGATAAGGGAGATTTTGAATTTCTGCACACACTAGTGGACACTGGACACTTTTGGATTGTGTGAGGCCCACTGAATATCAGAGCGCTATGTCACAGGCTCGATGGCACAGGTGTGAAAAAAGTGACTACAGGATCACAGAGATTTTGAATTTCTGCACACACTAGTGGACACTGGACACTTTTGGATTGTGTGAGGCCCACTGAATATCAGAGCGCTATGTCACAGGCTCGATGGCACAGGTGTGAAAAAAGTGACTACAGGATCACAGAGATTTTGAATTTCTGCACACACTAGTGGACACTGGACACTTTTGGATTGTGTGAGGCCCACTGAATATCAGAGTGCTATGTCACAGGCTCGATGGCACAGGTGTGAAAAAAGTGACTACAGGATAAGGGAGATTTTGAATTTCTGCACACACTAGTGGACACTGGACACTTTTGGATTGTGTGAGGCCCACTGAATATCAGAGCGCTATGTCACAGGCTCGATGGCACAGGTGTGAAAAAAGTGACTACAGGATCACAGAGATTTTGAATTTCTGCACACACTTGTGGACACTGGACACTTATGGATTGTGTGAGGCCCACTGAATATCAGAGCGCTATGTCACAGGCTCGATGGCACAGGTGTGAAAAAAGTGACTACAGGATCACAGAGATTTTGAATTTCTGCACACACTAGTGGACACTGGACACTTTTGGATTGTGCGAGGCCCACTGAATATCAGAGCACTATGTCACAGGCTCAATGGCACAGGTGTGAAAAAAGTGACTACAGGATAAGGGAGATTTTGAATTTCTGCACACACTAGTGGACACTGGACACTTTTGGATTGTGTGAGGCCCACTGAATATCAGAGCGCTATGTCACAGGCTCGATGGCACAGGTGTGAAAAAAGTGACTACAGGATAAGGGAGATTTTGAATTTCTGCACACACTAGTGGACACTGGACACTTTTGGATTGTGTGAGGCCCACTGAATATCAGAGCGCTATGTCACAGGCTCGATGGCACAGGTGTGAAAAAAGTGACTACAGGATCACAGAGATTTTTAATTTCTGCACACACTTGTGGACACTGGACACTTATGGATTGTGTGAGGCCCACTGAATATCACAGCGCTATGTCACAGGCTCGATGGCACAGGTGTGAAAAAAGTGACTACAGGATCACAGAGATTTTGAATTTCTGCACACACTAGTGGACACTGGACACTTTTGGATTGTGTGAGGCCCACTGAATATCAGAGCGCTATGTCACAGGCTCGATGGCACAGGTGTGAAAAAAGTGACTACAGGATAAGGGAGATTTTGAATTTCTGCACACACTAGTGGACACTGGACACTTTTGGATTGTGTGAGGCCCACTGAATATCAGAGCGCTATGTCACAGGCTCGATGGCACAGGTGTGAAAAAAGTGACTACAGGATCACAGAGATTTTGAATTTCTGCACACACTTGTGGACACTGGACACTTTGGGATTGTGTGAGGCCCACTGAATATCACAGCGCTATGTCACAGGCTCGATGGCACAGGTGTGAAAAAAGTGACTACAGGATAAGGGAGATTTTGAATTTCTGCACACACTAGTGGACACTGGACACTTTTGAATTGTGTGAGGCCCACTGAATATCAGAGCGCTATGTCGCAGGCAGAAATTGGCTAGTGTATCACAAACTACAAGGTGTATGTAGAATTGGGCAGAATAGGAATCTCCCTAGAGTGTAGGTCTGTAAGAACGGAACAAGTCCTCCACTTATCCTTCCACAGTGACACACAGATAGCTTCACTGTGGCCGTGATAACAGCTGTTACACGGTACTGAGAGGAGCGTGCACGTACACGGCTGTCCGGTGTACGTAAAATTGTCAAGCTCCGTGTTTTTTAAGTATACGGACTGACACACGCTGTCTCTCTATAGTTTTGAATGTGATCAAACAGCAAATATATTTAACTGTTTGAAAGCTAGACAAAACTAGTAGGTGCAGGTCTGTAAGAACGGAACATGTCCTCGATTTATTCTCACAGAGTGACACACAGATAGCTTCACTGTGGCTGTGATAACAGTCGTTACACGGTACTGTGTGAGGAGCGTACACCGCTGTATGGTGTGAAAAAATGCACGCTCAGTACCTCAGCAGGACAAAAAAAAAAATTGGGATTGCTTTTAAAAAAGCAGTTTGCAGAGCAGTGGGTAAACAGCAATGCAGCTGTCAGGAAGACTTAGAAGGCAGCCTAACAACCAACACTGCTGATCCACCACAATATAGCCTCCCCTTGCACTGCACACACAGTGACTGGTGTGTTGTACAGGCAAAATCGCTAGCAGCAGAAGCAGTTTTTTTTTCTTCTTCCCTGCCTAACGCTCTCCCTACAGAATCAGCAGCAGCAACCTCTCCCTATGCTAAGATCGGCAGAAGTAAGATGGCGGTCAGAGTGCACGCCCTTTTATAACCCCTGTGACGCCCACCAAAGCAAGCCAATCACTTGCATGCCCTTCTGAAAGATGGTGGTGACCCTTGCCTATGTCATCACGTTGCCCACAGTGTCCGTGGATTCTGATTGGCTGAAAAAGAGCACAAAACAAACTTTTGAAACTCGACTTTGGCGCATAAGTCGCCGACCTCGTGGCCGACCTCATCCTAGGGTCGGGTTTCGTTTCATGAAACCCGACTTTGCCAAAAGTCGGCGACTTTTGAAATTTTTCGACCCGTTTCGCTCAACTTTAGTCTTGACAAAGACTCATGTCGAAAAGCGTTGATCTGTCCTACATGGAGCTGTATCTGCCAGCATAAATATATGGAAATGGTTTTTCCTTTTTAAGTAACTAATCAATAAAGAATTTTTATCATTCCACTCTCTACGCTGGATTTTTTTCCTATTTTTATCTGATGGTATGATGTCCTTAATATTATTATTCAGCAGAAAACCCTACATTTGGTATTTCACTGTCACTATGGAAACATTCATGCTAAATGGATGACACTGATATTAACCGAAAGTGTCATGACCTTTTGCTTACGTCTACCTCCGTCGCTTCAGATCCCCAATGTGTTCCATAAGTCCCTTCTTAAGTCATTTGTGCCATCCTCTGCTGGGTCTCCATCCACTCCGCCTCCTGTCTCGGTGGATGGTCAGACTGAGTACGAAGTGGAACGGATTGTGGCTTCTCGTATGGTCCGCAGTTCACTTCAGTATTTGGTCCATTGGAGGGGTTACGGTCCGGAGGATCGATCTTGGGTCCCGGTGCGACCTGTTCATGCTGAACAATTGGTTCGAGCGTTTAATACGCATTATCTTGTGAAACCAGGGGGCTTGGTGGCCCCCACTTGAGAGGAGGGTACTGTCATTAACCCCTGAAATGACCAGACTGGGAACATGGAAAGGCAGGGCTCAAAACCCAGTCTGGTTATTTCAGGGGTTAATCTTTCTCAGCCTCTGTCTAGGTTCAGGTTTGCTATTTATCACCCCTGCTTCCTGCAGGCTATGTCAGTTATGGTTCTGCCTACGGCATGAGTAGCTGGCTCTGTTAGGCTAGTTTCACACTTGCGGTTTTTTGTGCAGCGTATCGAGCGCACATGAGACGCATGTGGAAAGCGCATACAAACGCTTGTAAACGCTGCATTTTTTTGTAGCATTATTGTGCGCATAACGACCAAAAATCGCAGCATTTTTATGCGTTTGTAAGCGTTTTTCATGCGTTTGCATTTTTTATGCGCAATAAACTAGAGAAAAAATCCTTGGAAAATTCTTGCAACACACTCAAGCAATGGGAAAGCAGTGGGCGTGTCTTATGGAAATTCTTTATATAGCCCCTTTTTACAGCTGAATTCTTCACATTTGCTTGCATTTAACTTGAGAAACATGGATCTGCGCTGGAAGAGCTTTTACTTTGACTTGGATCTGGACATGAGGATGGCTCAGGCTTATGCAGTTGCTTGCCATGAACAGAGGGAGAGAGAGAGGCAGCGAAGACGGCAGCAGCGGCGTATGTGGGTACATCCCTTTATTGAACTCCGGGAGAGCCGTGGAGCGTAACACACCCTCTACAGCGAGCTCCCGGCAAACCCGGAGAAATTTACGGATTATACCCGGATGACCAAAGAAACCTTTCACTATTTGCTTGGTCGGGTAAAAGAAGTCATCCGGTGACAGGACACGCAGCTCCGGCGTGCGATTACTCCTGAGGAACGGCTCCTGGTCACATTAAGGTACGTAATTTTCGTAAACCAAAGGCTGCAGATTTTTTTTTTTTTATTAAACGGGTGTAAAAAAATTACATATACACAAATATTAATTATTGTTTTCTTTGTGTTACAGATTCCTGGCTACAGGAGAGACCCTCTCGTAACTGCACTTCCAGTACCGGATTGGAATCTCCACGTTGTCTGGAATTGTAGCGGACACCTGCCGGGCTCTCTGGAATGTTCGTTGTCCCGAATTCATGCCCATGCCCACTGCAGCAAAGTGGTTGGAAATCGCCAAAAGATTCTGGACTGTATGCAATTTCCCAAACTGTTTAGGAGCGGTGGATGGGAAACACATCCGGATTGTCAAGCCCAAAACAACTGGCTCTGAGTTCTATAACTACAAAAAGTACTTTTCTACTGTACTGACGGCCATTGCGGATGCAGACTGTAAGTTTATTGCAGTGGACATTGGTGCATTTGGCCGTGGGAATGACTCCCAGGCTTTTAAGACATCGGACATGGGCAGGAGGTTGTATGGCAACAACTTCAATTTTCCCATGCCACGTCCTCTTCCCAACACCGAAGGTCCGCCACAGCCATTTGTAATGGTTGGTGATGAAGCGTTCCAGATGTGCCAAAACCTCCTCAAACCCTACTCCAGCCGGGACTTGGACCTACAAAAAAGAATTTTTAATTACAGGCTAACCAGGGCCAGGAGAACAGTAGAGTGTGCTTTTAGTATACTTGTATCGAGATGGCGCATTCTTGGCACAGCTATTAATCTTAAACTGGAAACAGTGGATGAGGTGGTCAAGGCCTGTGTTGTTCTACATAATTTTGTTATTTCTCGAGAGCACCTGAACTTTGATCTTGATGATGTTGCTCCTAATCCTTTGCCAGAATATACACAGCACCCTCTCAGGTCATCCGTTGAAGTTGGCCAAATGAGGGACCAATTTGCGGCCTACTTCAACTCAGAAGTAGGACGGGTGGAATGGCAAGTGCAAATGTTGTAAAAAAATTTTATTGCATGTTGTTGGCATGTTAATAAAAAAAACTGTTTTGATACCTGTGCTGAGTGTATTCTCAGTTTTTATACTCCCAATACCATTAGCAAGTAGCCAGGTGTATCAGTGAATTTATAATGCTGTGTTTTGTGCATCATGAATTCACTAATACTCCTGAGTAGGTAACTCTCTACATTCGTGTAATATTGCACAGACTGGATACAGCAAGGTTCCCCAATTTCAGTCCTCAAGGTCCACCAACAGATCATGTTGTAATGAAATAAAAAGAGGATTCCATACAACATGATCTGTTGGTGGCCCATGAGGACTGGATTTGGGGAACCGTGCAATATTACAAGAATGTAGAGATTGCTGTGGAACAGACAAGTCATGTAGATTGGTTTAAAAAAAACAAACCAATCTATATGATTTGTCTTTTCCACAGCAGTCTTTACTTTCTTGTATATTGCACAGACTGGATCCACCAGGGTTCCCCAACTCCACTCCTCAAGGTCCACCAATAGATCATGTTGTAATGAAATAAAAAGAGGATTCCATACAACATGATCTGTTGGTGGCCCTTGAGGACTGGAGTTGGGGAACCGCGCAATATTACAAGAATGTAGAGATTGCTGTGGAAAAGACAAGTCATGTAGATTTGTTGCGCTGACACCACAAATCTCCAAGACTGACACAAGAAACATGTCAGTAATGGAGATATCTGGTGGCAAAAACACTAAGTGTACGGTGCAGTGTGTGTAGTTGGCAATAGACACAGTAACCAATCCAGATTTTGTGAAAGCACAAGTGCACATTTATTTTGTAACAAAAATATATATATATTTTATTAGGAATGACGTTTGGGGGAAGTTTGAGACACTTTGGGTGTGTGGAAAGACGAGGAACGACTGGAGGTGGAGGAAGAGGCTCTAGGAGATGTGGCGACGAAAGTACTGGGGGAAGGGAGCTCTGGAATGGACAAAGAGGCATGTTGAGAGACATTAGGAGGAGAGGGTGGATGGACGAACAAAGTTTTTTTTTTCATTTTCTTTGGCGCAGGAATATCCTGCCCGGACCGACTGGCAGCCTGTGAACGCCTTACTTTTGTTGACCGCCTGGTGACGGTGGACTGTGGCGTTGCCCTGTAAAAAAGGGAATGCGGATCCCCACTTTGCTGCTCTGTGGTGTCAGTGTCGGTGCTGCTGCAAGTGGCAGTGGCGGTGCTCCTAGAAGGGGAGAAAGTTGGGTCGATGCTCCGAGCAGGAGGCTGCCTGTCTGGGATCTCAGCCAAAGTTCTTTGGGGACTCCGAGGAGGAGAATTGGTGGCGGTTATCTTTCAATGAGGAGTGGTGGTGGTGCTCCTTTGATGAGGAGTGGTGGTGGTGCTCCATTGATGCGGAGTGCTGCCGGAACTCCTTAGATGAGGAGAGCTGCCGGTGCTCTTTTGCTGATGAGTGCTGGCGGTGCTCTGTTGCTGAGGAGTGCTGGCGGTGCTCTGTTGCTGAGGATTGCTGGCGGTGCTCTGTTGCTGAGGAATGCTGGCGGTGCTCTGTTCCTGAGGAGTGCTGGCGGTGCTCCTTTGGTGTTGACT
Organism: Dendrobates tinctorius; assembly: GCF_039654945.1. NCBI lineage: Eukaryota > Metazoa > Chordata > Amphibia > Anura > Dendrobatidae > Dendrobates > Dendrobates tinctorius. The sequence continues at coordinate 60,637,071 of NW_027361728.1, forward strand.
GGTGGTGTCAGTGGCCCAAGCAGGTTCTGTGGTGGTTTGGCTCCAAGCTGGTGATGCTTTGGCGGTGGTGGTGCTCCATACAGGAGCAGCGCTTGACATAGTGGTGGTGGCGGAGGAGTGTCCAGCAGCACTCAGACTTGGGGTGGTGAAGTGGTGTCCGGCTTCGCTGGTAATGCAGGTGGCCGTGCAGTGGTATGCAGCAGAAGTCGGTAGTGTGGTAAAGCGAGACAGCGGTGGAACTGTTGGAAATGACACCACTAACTGCTGAACATACCGATTCTGCTGCATAGCCTGCAAGTAAGCAGTGTTGCAGGCCTGTAACACACTCAGCTGTTGCTCAGGACTAAGGTGTTCTGCCATGCCCTGTTCAATTTTACTGAAAAAATGGTGCGCCAGTCTGTTGAGGTCGGGCTCCAGACGGTCAGGGCGCTGGTCGACATAGTGGAAGCGGTGTTCCTTGTGGTTAAAACCACGTTCCTTCAGGGAAAAACCGCTTTCCGTTCTGGCGGACAGCGCCTTGAGGCTGGCCTGAAAGGCCTCGCTCAAGTGCATGAACTCGGGCATGACAGACCTGTCCGAGGTCCTCTGCCACTGGCGGGTAGTGCCCGTATAACCAGTGACAGAGACCTGGGACAGGGGAACACCTGATGGACCAGCTTCCTGGTCACCAGCTGTCTGTGTTGCTGATCTGCAAGATGCTTCCTGGCTGTTGGATGGCTGGGACGGGTCCGAGGTCGATTGATGAAGAACCGCTCCCGGGACAGGTTGCAAGGTGCTGCTCCAAGTGCTGTGGAAAGAAAGGGAAAACATTAGTATCATGTATTTACAAGAAGCATCACCTGTTGAATTGAAAAGCACATAGTAATAGCAAAACAAAAAAAAAAACTTACGCTCTGCTGCAAAGGACCGGTCACAGGAAAGCCAACTCTCAATAGTAGCAGTACTTTCTTCTGTGCCTTGCCGCTGAACCACTCCGAACCTGTCCCTCAGCACGAACATCAGTGTTGAAGCGGTCCTTCATTGAGCGCCAACGTGTGCGTATTTTGTTCACTGTTGGGAAAAAAACAAAAAAACAAAATAAAATTATAAAATGCACTTAAGGCAACTTAAATATCAGCACACACAACAGATTGAACTTTTCACTACAATATATCTTGCCATAAAAGCACCAGCACCATGAGGACCATAAATCAATGCAGCAGTTGAAGACCAAAATCAATCACAGTGTGCCACATGGCATTGGTGTTTTTAATGCAAGAATATATCTTGCCAAAAAAACACCAGCACCATCAGGACCATAAATCAATGCAGCAGTTGAAGACCAAAATCAATCACAATGTGCCACATGGCATTGGTGTTTTTAATGCAAGAATATATCTTGCCAAAAAAACAACAGCACCATCAGGACAAAAAATCAATGCAGTACCACAGAGCATCTTTATACTTACTGAACGTCCTTTTGGAAGCTGCAGAGGCACTGTCCCAGCCATCCATCATCGCTGCGGCCACCTCATTCCAGAGCTGCCGGGTCACCACTGTGTCTTTGTACTGCTGGTCACTGTCCCACAATGGGATACGCTCCTCAACGAGGCGGATCAGGTGCTCGTTGTCAATGTAGACTTCTTCGTCATCCCGTTGTGGAACCTAAAAAAAAAAAAGAAATATATTAGAATGTTTGTAATTTTGGAGAATGAAAAAGAAACAGAGAAGAAGCAAGATAAAAGATGAAAATAAAGACAGAAAAAAAAAAGGCACATTATATACTCACATTGCGTCTCCTCGCCACGACTTGACTACGCTGCTCCCGCTCTGAATCCTCCCGCTCAGAATGCTCCCGCTCAGAACGCTCCCACTCAGACCGCTCCTGCTCAGACCGCTCCCGCTCAGACCGCTCCCGCACTCCATCTTCACTGCCCGTGTCCGATGTCTGTAAAGAAATCAAAAATTAAAACACATTTCTAGAGGCAGCTACACTTACCCAAAGGCACGTATAAGATAAATCCAATGATCATAGTGGGTATGTAGTAGAATATAAATAGGAGATATTAAATCTCACACCCACAATAAGTACAGACAAAGAAGACCAACTGTAATACTAAAGTCATAGACGAAGGGCAGAAACAGTCATAAGGTCAAGAATAAAACTGAAGGAATTTTATTGATACATAAAAATCATACAGACAGACAAATACAAATACAAGTGGGGGCTGGAAGATGTAAAGGTCATTCAAACCACATATGTGAGGCCCAGGGTAGGTTTGTAGGAAGACAGATATATATTAATATCATAGCACAAGAATCATATGTGCACAGTGGCAAAATAGAAATAAACCGCAGGTACATGACATCATCATACAATGCAAGTAACCAGTACAGCAACCATATGTGCATAATAGCACAAAAGGGAAACCTGACATAAGTGAAGTCAACAAGGCCTAAATATGGCCATATATGTCATGTACGTAGGTAACAAATAAATGTGCAAAAGGAAAACAATAAAGGAGCTCAAGTACCTGCACACAGAATGGCCGCCTTCCTCCACGTCCCACCCGCCCCGACGCGCGTGTTGACCTCTTTGTCCAGGTGGTGACTCGTGAACTTTCCCAGATCCCTAAATTTATCAGGGATGATAATTTGACCAGGGAGGAACGTGCTAGACTTATATATTTTCAGAATCTTCCGGATGAGGTGCTGAAGCCGGCCGATAAAGGTGGTAAAGTCGTCTTGTGGCCAACTAAGTTATATGAGAAGGAAGCTTATCGCCAGTTGAACAATAGCATTTGCTATAAAAAACTGATGTATAATCCCCTTAGCGCATACTCTAGTCAATTGGAGAGTATTATCAAAAGGGCAACACGGGACGGCATTGTCACCAAGGAGCTGGCTTCAGCACTACTGGTTAGTGAGCCCACAGTGGCCACATTCTATTTATTGCCAAAGGTCCATAAGGATCTGAGATCGCCACCTGATCGGCCTATTGTGTCAGGGAGGGGTAACTTCTTGGAGCATGTCAATCGTTGGATCGATTTCCACCTCCAGCCCCTTGTCACGACTCTCCCTTCATATTTGAAGGATACAGGGGAACTTCTGCGCAAGGTCGATGGCCTATGCCTTGAGGGTGAATCCTTGTTAGTTTCAGCGGATGTGGAGTCCCTATATACGAATATCAGACACAAAGATGGCATTGCCGCGGTTCGGTTTTTTCTTCAAACCTCTAATTTGTCGAGTGGTTTGAAGGGACTCCTGCTGGAACTGCTTGAATTCACCCTCACGCACAATTTCTTTGTGTTTAAGGGGTCCTTCTTCCTGCAGCTCCAGGGGAAAGCCATGGGCGTGGCCTTTGCGCCAGCCTATGCTAATCTGTTCCTGGGGCTGTGGGAGAGGGACCTCTTCCAGTCGGACCGGATGTGTCGATAGACCGTGTCCTGTTATGAATGAGTCACTGTAGGAGGCAAAAGCAGAAATACAAGCTAAGTCCAGAAAACCAGAGAAGTTGGCAACTATCAGATTGCAGACCCCTGAACCTATCAACACAACTAGCAGTAGCCGTGGGGGGTTCCTACGATGCCCTAGACCCCTCGATCACAGCCGGAGAATTACATAGGCCTAAAGAAAGAAAGGGGAAATCTAAACTGCCCCAGAGCAGACCCCAAAGCAATAGGCAGCCTCCAACATATAATGACGGTGAAGCAAGATGAAAATACTAACACAGACAGAAAGATAGACTGAGCAAACTACCTAGATAGGAAAGGACAGGAAGGCTGCTGTCTGCAATCTGCCAAAACCCTATCAAAGACATAAGCCAACAAGCTGATATGAAAAAGGCCATGAAGCAGCTAGGCTTCAAAAACTAAATCAGCACTCAGGTATTTTCAGAAGACAGAGCTAAATGAATTCAGCACACCCCAGCAGGGAATGGCAGAAATCCAGAAAAACAAAGCAAAACAAAGTCAAAGCACAAAGAAAAAGGCCGAGCAAAAAACTCAGCTTTAGAGGAGCAGGAATTCAGACTGGTCTCCAAGGATCCCACAGAGAAATCACCTGCAGGGCAGAAGGGCGTCGGCAGCCTTATATCCAGTCAGCAACTCCACTCAGCCAGTCATCATCATCAGCCTCAGGTGTTTGATAATCAGGCTCACTACCTTTCTTTACCAGAAGAGGGAGTTCCTCAGGCCTCAGTAATGAAGGGAAAATGAACTCACAACAGTACCTCCCCCTTGAGGAGGGGTCACCGAACCCTCAACTACGCCGCCAGGGCGATCAGGGTGAGCCCGATGAAAGGCACGCACCAATCTTTTGGCATGAATATCAGAGGCAGAGACCCAGGAATTATCCTCCTGACCATAACCCTTCCACTTAACCAAATACTGGAGTCTCCGTCTAGCCAGACGGGAATCCAGTACTTTCTCTACCTCATATTCCATGTTACCTTCAACCAATACAGGGTCTGGAGGTGCCACCCCCGGAACAACAGGTTCAACAAACCTCTTCAACAAAGATTTATGGAACACATTATGGATTTTAAATGTGACAGGAAGAGCCAAACGAAAAGAGACCGGATTAATAATCTCCACAATCTTGTAAGGTCCAATAAATCTAGGTTTAAACTTAGGAGAAGCCACCTTCATAGCAATATTTTTTGATGATAACCACACCATATCACCAACCTTAAACTGGGGACCAATGGTCCTATGTCGGTTGGAAAACCGCTGGGCCTTTTCCTGGGAGAGAGATAACTTATCCAACACTTGGTCCCAGATCTGGTGCATTCTCTCCACCACAGTGTCAACACCTGGGCAGGCAGAGGGCTCCACCTGCCCTGAAGAAAATCGAGGATGAAACCCAAAGTTACAAAAAAAATGTAACATCAAAGTGGCAGAACTAGCTCTATTATTTAAAGCAAATTCGGCCAAGGGCAAAAATGAAACCCAATCATCCTGATCAGCAGAAATAAAACATCTCAAATATGACTCCAAGGTCTGGTTTGTTCTCTCTGTCTGCCCATTGGTCTGAGGGTGAAAAGCAGAGGAGAAGGACAACTGAATTCCCAGCCTGGAACAGAAAGTTCTCCAAAATCTAGACACAAACTGGACTCCTCTGTCAGATACAATGTTCTCAGGAATCCCGTGCAAACGAACCACCTGTTGTGGTTCAGGGGCACCAACTCAGAGGAAGATGGCAACTTAGGGAGTGGTACAAGATGAACCATCTTAGAGAACCTATCACAAGTCACCCAAATAACAGTCATCCTCTGAGAGACAGGCATATCAGAGATGAAATCCATTGAAATATGGGTCCATGGCCTCTTGGGGACAGGCAAAGGTATCAACAACCCACTAGAGCGAGAACACGATTTAGACCGGGAGCACGTCCCACAGGACTGCACAAAATTCCTGACATCACGAGACAAGGAGGGCCACCAAAAAAAACGACTCACCAGATCTCTAGCACCAAAAATACCTGGATGACCAGCCAAAGCAGAGCAATGAACTTCAGACATCACTCTCTTCTTCCACTGGTCAGGAACATACAACTTTCCACTGGGACAACGCTCAGGTTTGTTCTCCTGGAACTCTTCCAGAGCACGTCTCAAATCGGGCGAGATGGCAGAAAGAACTACCCCTTCGCCTAAGATGGTAGCAGGCTTGGTCACCACAGGAGAATCAGCAAAGAAGCTCCTAGAGAGGGCATCTGCCTTGACATTCTTTGTTCCAGGAAGAAAAGAAACCACAAAATCAAAACGTGTAAAAAACAAGGCCCACCTAGCCTGTCTAGGGTTCAAGCGCTTAGCCGACTGTAGGTAAATCAAATTCTTGTGGTCAGTGAGGACCACGACTTGATGCTTAGCTCCCTCCAACCAATGTCTCCACTCCTCAAATGCCCATTTCATGGCCAACAGCTCCCTATTCCCCACATCATAGTTACGTTCAGATGGAGAGAACTTTCGGGAAAAGAAAGCACAGGGATTCATTTTAGATGTTACAGGATCCTTTTGGGACAAAACAGCTCCTGCACCAATCTCAGAAGCATCCACCTCTACCTGGAATGGAAGTGAGACATCAGGTTGCCGCAAAACCGGGGCGGAGGTTAATCTTCGCTTCAGCTCCTGAAAGGACGAAACAGCCTCCGGAGACCAATTTAACACATCAGCACCCTTTTTAGTCAAATCCGTCAATGGCTTGGCAATACTAGAAAATTTTGCTATAAATTTCCGATAAAAATTAGCAAAACCCAAAAACTTCTGGAGGGCCTTCAAAGAAGTGGGCTGAACCCAATCGTGAATGGCCTGTACCTTGGCCGGGTCCATTTCAATAGTTGACGGGGACAAAATAAATCCCAAAAAAGAAATCCTCTGTACTCCAAAAAGGCATTTAGATCCTTTGACATACAGGGAATTCTCGCTCAAGATCCGAACACAGTCCGAATATGTTCCACATGAGAATCCCAATCCTTGGAGAAGATCAAAATATCATCCAGATAGATAATCAAAAATTTATCGACAAAATCTCGGAAAATATCGTTCATGAAGCACTGGAAGACAGAAGGGGCATTAGTGAGCCCAAAAGGCATCACCAGGTACTCAAAATGTCCCTCCGGAGTATTAAACGCCGTCTTCCATTCATCCCCATGCTTAATGCGAATAAGATTATACGCCCCCCTGAGGTCAAGCTTGGTAAACCAGCAAGCACCTTTAACTCTGGAGAATAGATCAGAAATCAGGGGTAACGGATACTGATATTTAACAGTAATTTTGTTGAGGGCACGATAATCAATACAAGGTCTTAATGATCCATCCTTTTTGGCTACAAAAAAAAAAACGGCACCTAAGGGTGACGAGGATGGTCTAATATGACCCTTCTCCAACGCCTCCTTAATATAGGATCGCATAGCCTCGTGCTCGGGTACAGATAAATTGAAGAGCCGACCCTTGGGAAATTTACACCCCGGGCTCAGTTCAATTGCACAGTCATAACTCCTATGAGGAGGCAGAGACGCAGACTCATTCTCACTAAATACATCATAAAAGTCCGCCAAATAATCAGGAACATCATGCGACTGAGGAGAGGTGGAAAACACCGGAGCCTCACTAAAGGCACACCGACAACCCCAACTCACCACAGACACAGATTTCCAATCCAAAACTGGATTATGAATCTGTAACCAGGGAAACCCCAGAACAATAGTATCATGCAGATTATGTAACACCAAAAATCTGCAATTTTCTTGATGGTCTGGGGCGACCCGCATTACCACCTGGGTCCAAAACTGGGGTTTATTTTTAGCCAAAGGAGTAGCATCAATCCCCCTCAAAGGGATAGGCGTCTGCAGAGGAGTCATCGGAAATCCACAACGTTTAGCAAAATCCAAGTCCATTAGGTTTAGGGCTGCTCCCGAATCCACAAAAGCCTTGGCGGAAAATGTGGACAGGGAGCAGATCAGAGTAATAGCCAGAAGAAACTTAGGTTGAACACCCCCAACAGAAAACGTGTGTGCAAAGCGTTTCTCTCGTTTAGGACAGACAGAAATAATATGCGAGGCATCTCCACAGAAAAAACACAACTTATTACGCCTTCTGAACTCCTGACGCTGCTCTCTGGAAAAAACTCTATCACATTGCATAGGTTCAGACATTTGTTCAACAGGTGGCAACACTTCTCGTGCAGCTTTGCGTTCGCGCAAACGCCGATCAACCTGAATGGCTAAAGACATAGAATCGTCAAGACCAGAGGGAACAGGAAATCCCACCATAGTATCTTTTACAGCTTCTGACAACCCCTTCCGAAAGAGAGCAGCCAAGGCATTATCATTCCAGGTAGTAAGTACTGCCCACTTTCGGAATTTTTGACAGTACAATTCTGCAGAATCACGACCCTGGCTCAATGCCAGCAGGGTCTTTTCAGCCTGATCAATGGCATTAGGTTCATCATACAACAACCCCAAAGCTTGAAAGAATGCGTTCACATTAGTCAGAATAGGATCATCTGGTTTCAAAGAAATCGCCCAATCCTGGGGATCGCCACGCAGCAAAGAGATGATAATTTTAACCTGCTGCGCGGAGCTCCCTGACGAGTTAGGCTTCAAGGCAAAAAATAATTTACAATTATTTTTGAAATTCAAAAATTTAGACCGATCCCCAAAAAATACATCAGGTGTAGGAATCTTTGGTTCAGCAGCCTGTGAATGAGCAAGGTAGGCGGAAATTCCTCGCACTTCCGCAGCGAGCTGCTCCACACGATCAGACAATTGCTTTATCTCCATTGAGAGAAAAAAAAAAATTCCCCCTACGGCCTCAGAGATATAGAGGAAAAAATATACACTTTTTTTCTTTTTTTTTACAATTCTTTCCTGCTATTGAGTACCCTAGAATCTGCGGTATGGCGGGTGATTCTGTTATGAATGAGTCACCGTAGGAGGCAAAAGCAGAAATACAAGGTAAGTCCAGAAAACCAGAGAAGTTGGCAACTATCAGATTGCAGACCCCTGAACCTATCAACACAACTAGCAGTAGCCGTGGGGGGTTCCTACGATGCCCTAGACCCCTCGATCACAGCCGGAGAATTACATAGGCCTAAAGAAAGAAAGGGGAAATCTAAACTGCCCCAGAGCAGACCCCAAAGCAATAGGCAGCCCCCAACATATAATGACGGTGAAGCAAGATGAAAATACTAACACAGACAGAAAGATAGACTGAGCAAAGATGGGGCCCGAAGCTACCTAGATAGGAAAGGACAGGAAGGCTGCTGTCTGCAATCTGCCAAAACCCTATCAAAGACATAAGCCAACAAGCTGATATGAAAAAGGCCCTGAAGCAGCTAGGCTTCAAAAACTAAATCAGCACTCAGGTATTTTCAGAAGACAGAGCTAAATGAATTCAGCACACCCCAGCAGGGAATGGCAGAAATCCAGAAAAACAAAGCAAAACAAAGTCAAAGCACAAAGAAAAAGGCCGAGCAGCAAACTTAGCTTTAGAGGAGCAGGAATTCAGACTGGTCTCCAAGGATCCCACAGAGAAATCACCCGCAGGGTAGAAGGGCGTCGGCAGCCTTATATCCAGTCAGCAACTCCACTCAGCAAAGTCATCATCATCAGCCTCAGGTGTTTGATAATCAGGCTCACTACCTTTCTTTACCAGAAGAGGGAGTTCCTCAGGCCTCAGTAATGAAGGGGAAAATGAACTCACAACAGTGTCCCCTTTTGGACGCGGTATATCGACGACATCCTGTTCGTCTGGCAGGGCACGGCCATCGATCTTGCGCAATTTATTGAGTGCCTCAATAGCAGTGAATTGAATATTACCTTGACCTGTGAATTGGATAGTACCAAAATTAATTTTTTGGATGTCTCCATTTCCAAAGATACGAGTGGCAATGTAAATACAGACATTTTCCGTAAGCCAACTTCTACTAATACACTATTACACGCCTCATCCTGTCATCCACATCATATGATAGCATCCATACCGATAGGACAATTTCTTCGTTTGAGAAGGTTGTGTTCATCGGATGTGGATTCTGAGAAGCGGGCTGAGGAATTAAAGCTACGATTCCTGGAGCGTGGGTATAGTAGGCGGATTATTAAGAAGGCCTATCATAGGGCCAAGTACTCTAACCGTAACCATCTGCTATAAAAAAAACAGGCTAGGTCACCTGAGGGTGAGAATCATTGTAGATTGATCACCACGTATCATCTATGCTCGGATCGTGTTCGGGCCGTACTAACAAGGGCATGGCCTATTTTGCAAGTAGACCCTATAATCCGGAAATTTCTGCCCCAACGTCCAATGATTACTTTTAGACGTGCTAAGAACCTACGTGATCTCTTGGCTAGGAGTCATCACGTGGGGTCACAGCCACAAACGTTTCTGGATACCGCTTCTTTTGGGGGTGGTTGTTTTCCTTGTGGCCGCTGTGTGGCTTGCCCTAACGTGGATAGATGTGATGATTTCTTCAATTCCGGCGGTACCAGAAATTTCAGAATTAAAAAACGGATTACGTGTACCACAAGATACGTTGTCTATTTTGCCACTTGCCCATGTGGGTTAATCTATGTGGGGATGACAACTAGACAACTAAAAGTCCGGATTACGGAACACGTTTTGGGTATACAGGCCGCCAGTGGTCACGACGAGACAACCACCCTCAAAACCATTCCCAAACATTTTAAGCTGCTCCATCAATGTAACAGTGATCTTCTACGTGTACGGGGAATTGACGTTTTGGACATTAACATTAGAGGTGGGAATTTGTCCAAACGCCTTGGTCAGCTAGAGAATAGATGGATCTGGACGCTTGATACTGTCCAGCCACTAGGACTGAATGAGAACCTCAGCTTTTCGCCATTTCCTTAGTTGCCGATTCACTGTGTTGGTCTTTCTCCCGCATATATTTATTTTATATGGTTTTAACATGTTTTTTTGTTATGTTCTAGGTGTTTGACTTTTGAATATTGTTCCCCGTGTCTGGTTATCCCACGGACGCTCATCGCCGGTTTACTGACATGGCATTGGCCCATACGTCTACAGCCGCCAAAAAAAACCCCTCTTCTCCCCAAATAATTTTCCCCCCTTCCCCTTTGTTATTTTGGGGGTATATATGTGTATGCATATGCATATGTATCATGTATCATGTTTTTTGTACATTTATGTGTATTCATAATTTGGCACTAGACAATAATATGTCTTTATTATATGTACAAGTTGATACATTCATTGTTGTCTATTAAAATTATATTGCTGTATATTTGCATATATGTCTCTTTGGTCGTATGCATGCACATTTGTATTATATTTTGGGGTGTTTTTCTTATATTTTGTACATTCTATGTTCTGGGGGGTTGATATTTCCATCTCTATGGACGGTGTATATATGTCGTCAGGTGATGGTTATGGAACCCCGTATAGGTTCTATTATCAGCTTCTTTAAAGGGTGCTTTGTGGAACGGAATTTACCTTGTACTAAATGGTTTATATTAAATGATCCTGTCTCCACTATTTTATGGCACCTTTCATTGATACACAATGTTTGTTAATTTATGTTCTATATGTCTTGCCGGTGTTTGCCCATCTTCCTGCCAGTACTGGCCATGGCGCGTCCTGGCCCTCCATTCCAATGAGCCTGCACTCTGCTGGTGCGCGTCGCTGGCTCGCAGCTCAGCGGTGCGCCGACTTCCGGGTCACGTGGGGCCCGCGTGACTCGGATCTTGGCTGCCCGCATGAGCGCGATCTCGCGCTCGTGACATCACCAGAGGGCCGCGCGGTTGCAATGGTGGCTTCCGGGTCCGGGGGTATTTAAGGACCATTTCTATGCCTATTACCTTATGCCCCTTGATAAAGGCACGCCGAAACGCGCGTCGGGGCGGGTGGGACGTGGAGGAAGGCGGCCATTCTGTGTGCAGGTACTTGAGCTCCTTTATTGTTTTCCTTTTGCACATTTATTTGTTACCTACGTACATGACATATATGGCCATATTTAGGCCTTGTTGACTTCACTTATGTCAGGTTTCCCTTTTGTGCTATTATGCACATATGGTTGCTGTGCTGGTTACTTGCATTGTATGATGATGTCATGTACCTGCGGTTTATTTCTATTTTGCCACTGTGCACATATGATTCTTGTGCTATGATATTAATATATATCCGTCTTCCTACAAACCTACCCTGGGCCTCACATATGTGGTTTGAATGACCTTTACATCTTCCAGCCCCCACTTGTATTTGTATTTGTCTGTCTGTATGATTTTTATGTATCAATAAAATTCCTTCAGTTTTATTCTTGACCTTATGACTGTTTCTGTCCTTCGTCTATACCCAAAGGCAGCAAGATTGTCACCTCACGATCAGCTTGGGACAGTTTTCGCCGAGATGGCGAATAGATCGATCCAGAAGAAGACATGCTGAAATGAAAACAAAATAAACATTAGTACATTATAAAATTGAACAGGACACACAGACATTATGTTGAAGAATACTCACATTTTGGCTCCTGAATCTTGAATCCACACTTGGAAGGCTCTTCTGGGCTTTTGTCTGCTCTCTGCAAGGCTGTCTGTAGAGTAATTGTCTGACCCTGAAGACACCTTCTTTTATCTACACTCCTCCCAAACAATGTTGCTTGTTTAGGGGGAGTTTTAGACAAGTGTCTAGACATTGTTTACTTAATGCGCGTGCGCGCACAAGGCGCTGACGTGCGCGGTGCCAAGCGCTCGTCAGCGATCACATAGACTGTAATGCTATTTTTGGGCGCACATCGAGTGCACACGTGCGCGCGATTTTTTTAAGTATGTAGGCGGAGCAAAAAATGCAACATGTAGCTTCGGCGCATCTGGGCGCACACCTGTAAAATGTGCAGTGCATGCTAAATGCTGATGAGCGCGTACATTCACAAGACCCTGTGATCACCATGTTAAAGATAGAGGAACATTGCGAGTGCGCCCAATAGCGCACGATGCGCTGCGCGATCAAACGCTAGTGTAAAACCAGCCTTACACCCTGATTTGTCCTGCTGTTATTCCTGACTTGACCGGTGTCTGTGTTATTCCCTGCTCCCTGTCCTGATTCTGTGTGTCCCCTTTGTGTCTGGACTTCATGGTACTTGAACTCGGCTTGGACCCTGACCTGCTTTTGTCTCTTGCCTTTGGCATATCCACTCCTGACCGTTACCGACCCCCTGGCTTGTCTCTGACCCTGAGTTTGGTTATTCCTTTGGTACTGCGCTACAGTCTAGGATTTGACCTGTCTTGTTTGACTATTCTGCTGCCACCTGCTGGTAGCCTCGATGCTCCACTGCAGGTCTACTCTTGCTGTGTGCAGTCCTCCATCCACTCTGTTGCCATCTATTGGAATACAACAAGAAAACACAAAATGACAAATTTGCAAAAATACTCTGCAGTAAAAAATATGGCAGTAATCAGCAGGTGCTGGATAACAAATACAGGGTATTTAGTCAATACATTTTTTGCTCAGCATGGTTAGGGAGACCCCACCCCTCTCTTGTGTGACATGCACATAAATGAGCTGCCATAAACCACAAGCCCATATACTAGGAAGTGCCTGTCTGTATCCTGTTCATTTAGCCACTGTTCACATGTTCAGGTTTTAAATACATTAGATAGGGACTTCTCCGTGAAGGGTTACCGTGACATGGTGGAGCAGCTTGGCATATATTTTTTGCAAAAAACGTATTGACTAAATACCCTGAATTTGTTATCTAGCACTTGCTGATTACTGGCATATTTTTTACTGCAGAGTATTTTTGCAAATTTGTCATTTTGTGTTTTCTTGTTGTATTTCAGCCATTGGGTGGCGTGAGCACTGTCTGACCGACTTGTTCACATTTTGTGCATGTCACATATGGTTTTAATCTGTTTTTTCCTTGCTCAGCATGGTTTGGGAGACCCTACCCCTCTCTTGTGTGACATGCACATAAATGAGCTGCCATAAACCACAAGCCCATATACTAGGAGGCGCCTGTCTGTATCCTGTTCATGTAGACACTGTTCACATGTTCAGGTTTTAAATACATTAGATAGGGACTGCTCCGTGAAGGGTTACTGTGACGTGGTGGAGCAGATTGGCATATATTTTTTGCAAAAAACGTATCAACTAAATACTCTGTATTTGTTATCCAGCACTTGCTGATTACTGCCATATTTTTTACTGCAGAGTATTTTTGCAAATTTGTCATTTTGTGTTTTCTTGTTGTATTTCAGCCATTGGGTGGCGTGAGCACTGTCTGACCGACTTGGTCACATTTTGTGCATGTCACATATGTTTTTAATCCGTTTTTTATGCCATCTAGTGGAGCTTGCATCTACCTGCATAGCAGCAGCGTGATATAAAGCAGAAGAGGCATCGCCCAATTTAATTCAATCACTCGAGTTGTTTGAGGAAGACATACCTTCTTTAGTTAGGTTCGCCAACTGGTGTGAAACCTCTAGCAATCAAAAATTAAATTCAAATTTATTATTATTATTTATTATTATAGCGCCATTTACTCCATGGCGCTTTACATGTGTAAAAGGGGCATACATAATAAAAAACAAGAGAAAACAAAAAGCAAAACACACAAATATCCTGAACTAAAAGTAAAAAATATACTGCAAATAATGCATAAAGGTAATAATAATAATAAGGGTATTTAGTAAACATAATTTTGATCAAAATAATGTACAAGCCATCCCGCCACGTCACGGCAACACTTGTGGGACAGTCCCTACTCTAGTATTTAAAACCTTTTCACTTGCCAAGTGGCGTGAATGTGAATAAGGGTCGAGCGGCTGAACCACTAGTAACAGCTTAGGCCAGACTGGATGGCTTTCCCAGCTCAGAAAGAGGGCGGTCACACCCATATATGCACTAAATGCACAATGAAATGAATAAAAAACAAATCTGAACTGAGAAAAGTAAGTTAATGTGTATGCACAATGTAAGTGCATATTAACACATGACCATTAACCAGAGAAAACAAAAAGCAAAACACACAAATATCCTGAACTAAAAGTAAAAAATATACTGCAAATAATGCATAAAGGTAATAATAATAATAAGGGTATTTAGTAAACATAATTTTGATCAAAATAATGTACAAGCCATCCCGCCACGTCACGGCAACCCTTGTGGGACAGTCCCTACTCTAGTATTTAAAACCTTTTCACTTGCCAAGTGGCGTGAATGTGAATAAGGGTCGAGCGGCTGAACCACTAGTAACAGCTTAGGCCAGACTGGATGGCTTTCCCAGCTCAGAAAGAGGGCGGTCACACCCATATATGCACTAAATGCACAATGAAATGAATAAAAAACAAAACTGAACTGAGAAAAGTAAGTTAATGTGTATGCACAATGTAAGTGCATATTAACACATGACCATTAACCAGAGAAAACAATAAAAAACAATAATTAACAATAAAAACAAGTACAATAATCCTAAACAATAAAAGTCACGACTGGTACAGAGGAGAGAGGACCCTGACCGTGAGGGCTGATAGTCTAAAAGGGATGGGTGATGATACAGTAGGTGAGGATAGAGCTGGTCATGTATTGGTTTGGTGGTTACTGCAGGTTGTAGGCTTGTCGGAAGAGATAGGTCTTCAGGTTCCTTTTGAAGGATTCCACGGTAGGTGAGAGTCTGATATGTTGGGGTAGAGAGTTCCAGAGTAGGGGGGATGCGCGGGAGAAATCTTTATCCTTTTCAATGTCTGTTACAGGGAAAATGTAGTAATACACATAATAGATATTGAATCATGCTATGAGGTAGCTGCCAGCCTAACTTTCAGTGACCCTCCCTTGGCCTAAAGGAGAGGGTCCAAGTGGAGGGCATTTATCCCTTTATCCATAGGAATGTAGATAATGACAATCTCCTGGCCTCAACAATGTCTGTGCAAATATGGGAGATACATTTTCCACCTGCCCTTAAGTAAACATAATTAGTGGACAGTTAGTAAAGAGGTGGCATAGGTTTATCATTTGACCACCTCTATCCACATTTCTATGGACACAGAGATGCCATGTCAAATGTCTACACTGGCAGCAAAGGGCCTTGAAGTAAAGAGCAGAGGAAAGCACTAAGGTGGTGTAGAAATTCCTAACATAAAACACATTTTGGGGAGAACTTACAAACATTACCATAAATGACTAATCAAGTTACAGTACAGTAAATTTTTTATATCACCATGTTAAAAGTCTGGTATGGTTTTCATCAATTATTCAGATGACTGCACTGCAGCCATTTGACTCTCTGATTTTATAAATTCAAGTTAAAACCAATAAATATGGTTCTGTTCCACTAGTGACAAAAAAAATAATGTAACTTGCTATTTTTTTCTGTCACTAGTGGAATAGAGCTGCACACATACTATAACAAATTCCGATACTAGAAGTTGTCATCAGTCAGCGTCGTTACACTATGACACTCACCATGGCTCCTCTGACCTTTCAATTAGGAGAGGTTAGGATCTAGACTAGCATTACAGTCTTTGTCCCATTTGGATCCCTCCTGCCCTTTGGTTTTTCACTTAGGAGAGGTTAGGTTATAGACTAGCTTTATAGTCTTTTTCTCATCTGGACTTTTTCCAAATAAGGTTAAAGAAAGTCAAAGGGACACAGTGCACAAACAAGTGGTACAGCTCTTTCTTACTGACTGTTGGTGGCTATTGACTTTACCAGCCTACCGCATCTGGTGGGTATCCTTCACAGCGGTCAACACACAAAGAAGAAAATGATGATACTCAACCTTGGCATATGGCATGTGAGATCTCTGCTTAACAATATTAAGGCAAACAGACCAGAGACAAGAATGGCACTAGTTGCTAATGAGCCAGCTTGCTTTAACATGGACATAGCAGCACTCAGCTAAACGTGCTTAGCAAATAAGGGCCAACTGACAAGTGTAGTGGTGGATATATGCTTTTCTGGAGTGGTCGAGGCAGCATTAAACAATGAGAAGCAGGCGTGGGATTTGCTCTCAATTCTCACATTGTTTGTAAACTTGCCCTGCTTCCGGTGGACATCAATCTTTTTCTTTTTATTTTTTTATATAGCGCTAACATATTCCGCAGCACTTTACAGTTTTGCACACATTTTTCATCACTGTCCCCGATGGGGCTCACATCAGTCTTCCCTATCAGTATGTCTTTGGCGTGTGGGAGGAAACCGGAGTGCCCGGAGGAAACCCACGCAAACACGGGGAGAACATACAAACTCCTTGCAGATGTTGTCCTTGGTGGGATTCGAACCCAGGACTCCAGAACCCAGGACTAACCACTGAGCCACCGTGCTGCCATCAATGACCGCCTAATGACATTTCAGCTCCCACTTACAAACAAGAAGCTTGCTACACTGATTAGTGCCTTTCCAATGACATTAAGGATAAGTTTTATGATGAACTTGACACAATTATACTAGTAATCCCATAAAATAAGCTTGTTATACTTGGAGACTTTAATGCCAAAGTGGAAAGAGACTATAAAAACAGAGTAGGATTCATTGGGAGACATGGCATGGCATTGGCAAGTGTAACAGTATTGACCTTCTGCTTCTCAAGACTTGTGATATACATAACATTCTCATCTCTAACACTCTGTTCCATCTACCCACTCACAAGAAGATATTGTGGATATACGTGAGCTCGATGCACTGGCATCTCATTGACTATATCATTGACAGGAAGAGAGATAGGGTGGACTTTAGAGCAACGAGAGCCATATGTGGTTCTGACTGCTGGACCGACCACTGCCTCATTGTGTATAAGTGCGCGCTTCGCATTCTGCCATCGAGGAGATCTCAAAGACAAAAGCCTACAAAGTGGCTAAATGTCTCCAGGCTGCAAAGCAAAAAGGTTGCAGTGGACTTTTCCAATGACCTAGTTGACAGACTGTCAGACACACAGCAGGCAGATGAGACCGGTGTTGTAGAAGAGTGTACGATTCTTAAAGATACTATTTACAATATGGCCCTTGGAGCATCACGGACCAGCAGCCTGAAGTAACTAAGATTGGCTTGATGAAAACTACAAAGAATTAAAGGCACTCCTAGAATAGAAACATCAGCAGTACAAAGAGCATCAAAATGACCCCACTTCTCTTGCCAAGAAGGATGCCTTTATCAAAACGGAAAGAACGGTACAGATAAAGCTATGCAAGATGCAGGACAGATGGCTTAGCAAAAAGGCTGACAAAATCCAGGTCTATGCAGACAGGCATGACCTGAAGCGCTTCTATGATGCACTAAAGGATGTATATGAACCTCAGTCATCCAACTCCTCATCAACGAGAACAGAACTAGACTGTTAATAGAAAAGAAACAGTTTCTGTAACAGTGGGCAGAGCACTTCAAAAGTGTCCTTAATCACCCTGCCAATATCCACGATGAGGCCAATGCTCGTCTTCCCCCACATAGAAATCAACAGGAACCTTAATGTTATTTCCAGTTAAGATGAAGTCAGGAAGGCAGTAAAACAACTCTCCTGTGGCAAAGTACCAGGAAACAATGCTATACCTGCCAAGGAATGTAAAGCAGACGAGGTATACAAAGTAAATGGCCCTGTCCTGATGCAAATGATGACTAAACTATTCCAGTCCATGTGGAAAAAGGAACAGATTCCGCAAAAGCTGAAAGATACCAGCATAATCCACATCTACAAGAGAAAAGACAACCGCCAATTTTGCAAGAATGATCAAGGTATCTCCCTTCTGTCCACTGCTCGAAAGATTCTGACTCGCCTCTTGTTCAACCGCCGGCTCTAGCACCTTGAGCAAGGTCTACAACATGAAAGTCAGTGCTGCTTCAATGCTGAATGTGGGATGGCAGATATGGTCTTTGTGGTATGTCAACTCCAGGAAATGTGCCAGGAGCATCTCTGCATTCTTTTTGTGACCTGTGTAGACTTGACCAAGGCTTTTGATACAGTCAGCAGAGAAGGCCTGTGGAAAATCATGGCAAAGTTTGGCTCTGCAAGCAAGTTCATCAGAATAGTCTGACAACATCATGATGGAGTGATGGTGAAGGTCCTGAATGATGGAGACAAATCGGAGGCCTTCCCACTTACAAACTGTGTAAAAAATGGTTGTGCACTTGCCCCAACCCTTTTCAAAATGCTATTTTCTGCCATACCATGCTGAAAGATGTCTTTAGGATCTACGAAGACTGAATCGATGTCAAGTCCAGGACTGAATGCAATTTATTCAATCCCAAAGGACTGAAGTCTGTTACAAAGATGTATGAGACTGTTATCCATGACTTATTGTTTGCTGATGACTACACACTCAACACCTGCACAGAGAAACAGATGCAGCATGATATGGACTGTTTTTCACAAGCCTGCAACAACTTTAGTCTTGTTATCAATATCAAAAAGATCATAAAATATGTGCCAACTTGTTTCAGAAAAACCATTCTAGCAGCCACACATTACAGTGATGGAGCACAACCTCAGAGCAGTCGACAACTTTACCTACCTAGCACACTCTCCCGCATCATAACCATAGACGCTGAGATCCACAACAGAATTGCCAAAGCCAGCATCACCTTTGGGAAACTGCGTAAGAACGTCTGGGAACAAAGGGAACTCAGCCTTACGACCAAGCTGAAGGTCTACTGCGCAGTGGTCCTTACCAAACTTCTCTATGCCAGAAAGATCTGGACTGTCTACATCTGGCATGCCAAAGAACTCAATCACTTTCACCTGAGATGTCTTCACAGACTTCTCCACATCAGGTGGTAAGACAATGTCCAAACACAGCAATACTGGAACAAGCTGGGCTCTTTAGGGTTTACCCTCTTCTCCTGAAAGACCAAGCCAGGTAGGCTGGACATTTGGTCAGAATGCCACACAGCCAAATGCATAAACAAATGCTGTATCGAGAACTGTATCAGGAAAAGCGAACAGTTAGGGGGCAGAAGAAACTTTACAAACACTGACTTAAAACATCTCTCAAAGACCTGAGAGTCAGCATCAAAGAATGGGAGAAGCTTGTCCTGGACCTTCCAGCTTGGTTAGGCAGAATCACCTCAGGAGCACATGCAGCTGAGGATAGGAGAATCTTTAAAGCAAAAAGAAAGTGAGCTTTGCGCAAGGCACAAGCAGTATCTACTGTCTTTACCACATCTACTTACTTATGTCATGTATGTTGGCGAGCCTTCAGGGCCCGGATTGACCTCATCACAGTATGAAGCTCTGAAGTTGGGGATTGTAATAATCACCTAGGCAGGTTAACAATGCAACTGTTTTTATTCTTTATATCTATGGTCTTACAGCAATTCCGGGTAGATGATCACAATGCAATGTCCCCAGTTAATAAGATCATATCCTGCGACCAATAGATCTACTGCCCCCATACCAGGCGATACCCACTGTCTCCCAACTTTTGGATGAGCAACAGCTTTTGTTTAGCCTGCTAGTGTAGCCTGTAGTCACAGTTCATGCTCCATACCATGACCGTAGCACATGTCTCCGGCTCCAGCTGGTAACAACAATCCTTAAGATAGTTCCTCACATCCAGATAATAGCCATCATGCCCACAGCATGTGTATCAAGCTCCAGCTGGCAACCCATCTCCAATCTCCATAGGTCATCCATACAGGGGCACCAAGACGTCACCAACAAATCCTCGCCCGTCGGCGTCACTGAACCAATTGCCTCACTAAACATGTGGCTAATTTTTCTCCCTTTTCTGGGATGAGACCCCTGGATGGGCAGAAGTGTTCACACACTTCCCCTTAAACATTTTCTTTTAGCTCAAAGAATGAAGAATTTTCCAAAATCCCAGTCTCAAGCCTACCTGAAGGGTTGTGTATTAGAGCTGCCCCCTGCAGAGAAGAACAAAGACATACATGCCTGTTGTGAGTTCATTCTCTGGTTCGGGAGGTGGTGCGGCTGGTTTGATCGGTGGACATCTGCCACCTGAGAATGAGGATGACGAATGGATCTCAGGATTCTCAGATTGGATTTAAGACAGCCGACGCCCTATTCAGTTGCTGGTGATTCCTTCTGGCTTGTCAGCTCTTGGTTTTTCAGCTCTGTTCCAGTCATCTAAAGCTAAGTTTTTCTGCTAATGTTCACACTTGATATTGTTAGTCTATTCAGTTTTTTGTGTGGTGTCCAGCCCCGGCTGGGGGCTGAGCTGAATTTCCACTCTTATTTATCAGTATTTTGCCAATTGGCTTTTTGTCCCTTACTAGTTCGGTCTCTTTTTGCTCTGTCTCAGAATATTCCAGAGTGCTGATATAGTGGGAGAAGTCTAGTGACTTCAGGGTTAATTTTGCTATCAGAAGTGTTGGACATTATTTTTGTAGGGTTTTTTTTCAGACTGCAGACAGTGACTTGCCTTTCCTTTCCTGTCTAGTTAGTTTGGGCCCCATCATTTGCTCAGCCTATTTTCCTGCCTGTGTTTGTGCCTTCATCTTGTTTCACCGTCAATACATGTGTGGGGGCTATCTATTCCTTTGGGGTCTGCTCTGGGGCAGTTAGTTTTCCCTTTTCTTTCTTTAGGCTTATGTAGTCCTCCGGCCGTGACGAGGCATCTAGGAACATCGTAGGCACGCTCCACGGCTACTGCTAGTTGTGTGGTAAGATCAGGGATCTGCAATCTGCATAGTTACCAACTTCTCTGGTTTTCTGTGGCTTAGCATGTTTTTTTTTTTCTCCTCGGTGACCCATTCATAACAGAATCACCAGCCATACCGCAGATTCTAGGGTACTCAAAAGCAGGAAAGAATTGTAAAAGGAAAAAAAAAAAAGTGTCAGAATTTTTTTTTTTATGTATATTTTTTCCTCTTTTTCTCTGGGGCCGTAGGAGGATTTTTTTTTTTTCTTAATGGAGATGAAGCAATTGTCTGAACGTGTGGAGCAGCTCACTGCTGAAGTGCGGGGAATTTCTGCCTATCTCGCTCATTCACATGCTGCTGAACCAAAGATCCCTACTCCTGATGTGTTTTTTTGGGATCTGTCTAAATTTTTGAATTTTAAGAATAATTGTAAATTATTTCTTGCCTTGAAGCCTAATTCATCGGGGAGCTCTGCACAGCAGGTTAAAATTGTCATCTCTTTGCTGCGCAGCGATCCCCAGGATTGGGCGTTTTCTTTGAAACCTGAAGATCCTATCCTGACTAATGTGGATGCATTTTTTCAAGCCTTGGGGTTGTTGTATGATGAACCTAATGCTATTGATCAAGCTGAGAGAGCCCTGTTGGCGTTGAATCAGGGTCAGGGTTTTGCAGTTATACTGTCAAAAATTCCAAAAGTGGGCGGTCCTTACTACATGGAATGATAGTGCCTTGGCAGCTCTCTTTCGGAAGGGTTTGTCAGAAACCGTAAAAGATACTATGGTGGGATTTCCTGTTCCCTCTGGTCTTGATGATTCTATGTCATTAGCCATTCAAATTGATCGGCGTTTACGTGAACGCAAAACTACACGAGAGGCGCTGCCACCTTATGGACAAATGTCTGAACCTATGCAATGTGATAGAGTTTTGTCTAGGGCGCAATGTCAGGAATTTAGAAGGCATAATAAGCTGTGTTTTTTCTGTGGAGACGTCTCTCATACTATTTCTGTCTGTCCAAAATGAGAGAAACGTTTTGCACACACATTTACTGTGGGCAGTATACAACCCAAGATTCTTTTGGCAATTACTCTGAACTGCTCCTTATCCACGTTTTCCACGAAGGCTTTTGTGGATTCAGGAGCAGCATTGAATCTGATGGATTTGGACTTTGCTAAACGTTGTGGTTTTTCCATGACGCCTCTGCGGACGCCTATTCCTTTGAGGGGTATTGATGCTACTCCTTTGGCGGAGAATAAACCTCAGTTTTGGACCCAGGTGACAATGCGGGTTGCCCCAGACCACCAAGAAAATTGTAAATTTTTGGTGCTGCATAATTTGCATGATACTATTATTCTGGGTTTTCGTTGGTTGCAAACTCATAATCCAGTTTTGGATTGGAAATCTGGGTCTGTGGTGAGTTGGGGTTGTCAGTGTGTTCTTAGGGACGCTCCTGTTTTCTCCACCTCTCCTCAGTCTCAGGATATTCCTGATTATCTAGCCGATTTTTCTGATGTATTTAGTGAGAGCAAGTCTGCGTCTTTGCCTCCTCATAGGCGTTATGACTGTGCAATTGAGCTGATGCCTGGGTGTAAATTTCCCAAGGGTCGGCTTTTCAACTTATCAGTACCCGAACATGATGCTATGCGATCCTATATTAAGGAGTCATTGGAGAAGGGTCATATTAGACCATCCTCGTCACCTATAGGTGCTGGGTTTTTTTTTGTGGCCAAGAAAGATGGTTCATTAAGACCGTGTATTGATTATCGTTCCCTTAACAAGATGACGGTTAAATATCAGTACCCGTTACCTCTGATGTCTGATTTATTCTCCAGCTTGAAGAGTGACTGCTGGTTTACTAAGCTTGACATGCCACTGTAGTTCTTATGAACACAAACTTTCTAGCATTTTAATCTTTTTATTAGAATAATCATAAATATAGCCTACAGTATTTTATCATTCCAGTACATCAACCTGTCACGGCTCCACCTCTCAGGGTGTCTTGGATGCAGTTACTGACAGCTCAGCCGTCCAATCCGGTATAGGGGCGTGCTGAAGCTGTCAGTACTTTGATTGACACATTGACTATCCAATCTGGTACAGGGGCGTGCTGAGCTGTGAGTGTGTTGATGGACAGCTTGACTAGCCAATCTGTGACTGGGAGGTGTAATTACAATGCCTACTTCTGAGCAGCTTCTCCCAGACCACTGCCAAACATACATTCATCTTGTGAGGTTTGTGCTTTGTGCTCTCTTGTGCCTTGAGTTCTATATGCTTGATCTGTTGCCTGACTTTGGACTTTGCTCTGACAATCTGCCTGTTTAACCCCTTCAGCTTTGATCCATTATCCTCACGGTACTCTGACCTCGGAACGTTACCTGATTACGCTTTTGTCTCTTCCTTCTGTTTCTGACGTACCTTCCTTGCTCCTGACCTTGGACTCCTTGACCACTCCGACTCATGGCTTGGCCATAAGAAGTGACTAGCGTCACACAACCATTCAATAATTCCCTTGGTCTGTGTTTTCATCATGCTACCTCATCTGGCAGATATATGGAAACAATAAATAACCTAAATTGAAATCCCAATCCTCCTTAGAGCAAACCTTGTAAATAGTAGTAATATATATGACTGACTACTGTATAAAAGCAGATAAGAGCAGAAATAAAAAATGTTGGCTTTTATGATCAATAGTATATCTTCTATCACTGGTAATGCTTTAATTGAACATGCTCTACTCTGTTTGCTATCAGGTTCAACTCTCAATTTTTATAAACTGAATATTGTTCTCTAGAAAGTTGGAAATCTTTTGTGTTCTGGATCTAAAAAAAACAACTAACACATCTGCCAATTACAATTGTACATATGAAGGTTATAAAGTGATAAGTTGGAATTCCTCTATAATCCATTATTTCCCTAATGTCAGAATGATACTGATGGTTATATTCTTGTTATTTGTAATAATGCGCCTCCTACTATTTATTGTAGGAAAATGAGGCATTGTATCAATATCTACAATATTTACAACTGTGAAACCCACTTGATTATTGTTATTGATGCATTTATTATAGACAATCTTGAACAGATGTCTGCTCCAGTTATACTGAAATGCCAGAAAAACAAACCAAAAGAATAGTCATGAATAGAGTTGAGCGATACCAGCCGATACTTGAAAATATCGGATCGGAATGGATCGGCCGATCTTAAAAAAAAGTATCGGTATCGCCGATTCCGATACCGGGAACCAATGCAAGTCAATGGGGCCAAAATATCGGAATTAAAAAAAAAACCTTTCTTTCCTTGTAGGTTAATTTTACATGAAGAAAAACAACTAAGAATAATGTAGAATGTATTGTGGGAGGTGGAGGAGACATTAAAGCCATAGAGGTTTAGCCCAATCAAATGGAATAGCAGGAATTAAACTTTTTTTTTTAAAGACGTTAGGAGTTACAAAGATATTGACTATGTTAGCCTCATTTATATTCTGGCAGACATGTATGTCTTCTTCTTCTTTCTTCTTTCTTCTTCTTTCTTATTCTTCTTCCTTTTTTTACCTTCTTCTACTTCTTATTCCTTTTTTTACATTCTTCTTCTTCTTCTTCTTCCTTTTTTTACATTCTTCTACTTCCTTTTTTTACATTCTTCTTCTTATTCCTTTTTTACATTCTTCTTCTTCCTTTTTTTAAATTATTCTACTTCCTTTTTTTACATTCTTCTTCTTCCTTTTCTTACATTCTTCATATTCTTCTTATTCAACAATTATTATTCTACATATTCAACTTCTTCATCTTCTTCCTATTCTTCTTCATCATATTCTTATTTGTGTCAGGCATTCCTGTAGTTGTTATCTAGAAAAGTTAGAAGTTTACACCTTCCGTTCTGCCTGTCACAAAAGATTTACAACAGGATTTGTCCGCGTTCAGTTTGGCCTGCAGCAGCAGGCCTTTTCCAGGGGCACCACGAGGAGGAACGGACTCACCCCCATACACTGCTTAGTCTTCTTCTGCTTATAAATAAGATAATATCATTTGCTCAGAGTATTAGTCTTATGCTTAATGTTCTTCTGCTTTGTTTTTTTATGCTTCTTTGTCTTCTCTCTCTTGTTGTTCTGCATCTTGGTGGTTGTCTTCCTGTTCTTTGTCCTCTTGAACCAGCTGACGGTACTGGCACCCGGAGGGGCAGCAGAAGGAACAAGAGCCAATGGCACTACCGAGGACCAGCTGATGGTGCTGGAACCCGGTTACTAAGCAGGAGGTACCTGTGCTACAAAGCACTACCAAGGACCAGCAGACGTTGCCGGAACTCGGATACCGAGATGGAGGCACCTAGGCCAAAGGCTCTGCCGAGAACCAGCTGACGGTGCTGGAACCCGGATGGGTAGCATAAGCTGCAAGAGCAAATGGAAATAGCAAGGACCAGCTGACAGTGCTGGCACCTGGAGGGGCAGCAGAAGGAATAAGAGCCAATGGCACAACCGAGGACCAGCTGATGGTGCTGGAACCCGGTTACTAAGCAGGAGGTACCTGTGCTACAAAGCACTACCAAGGACCAGCAGACGTTGCCGGAACTCGGATACCGAGATGGAGGCACCTAGGCCAAAGGCTCTGCCGAGAACCAGCTGACGGTGCTGGAACCCGGAGGGGTAGCATAAGCTGCAAGAGCAAATGGAAATAGCGAGGACCAGCTGACAGTGCTGGCACCCGGAGGGGCAGCAGAAGGAATAAGAGCCAATGGCACAACCGAGGACCAGCTGACGGTGCTGGAACACGGTTACTAAGCAGGAGGTACCTGTGCTACAAAGCACTACCAAGGACCAGCAGACGTTGCCGGAACTCGGATACCGAGATGGAGGCACCTAGGCCAAAGGCTCTGCCGAGAACCAGCTGACGGTGCTGGAACCCGGAGGGGTAGCATAAGCTGCAAGAGCAAATGGAAATAGCGAGGACCAGCTGACAGTGCTGGCACCCGGAGGGTGAAGCCCAGGAAATAGGAGGGTGTAGGCAGAGGCCTACTGTCTTTGGAATGTGGAGACAGCAGGAGAGACTGCCATCCACACAGCAGGGGAACAGCTGACGTTACTGAATCCCACTGAGACACGGGAGCAAGTGTCTCTTTCCGTGTGGACGGCACTTCCGAGCTACAACTGGCTGTGTTGAAGCCCAGGCAAAATCTGGGTGTAGGCTGAGGCCTACTGTATTTGGAATGCAGAGACAGCAGGAGAGACTGCCATCCACACAGCAGGGGAACAGCTGACGTTACTGAACCCCACTGAGACACGGCAGCAAGTGTCTCTTTCCGTGTGGACGGCACTTCCGAGCTACAACTGGCTGTGTTGAATCCCAGGCAAAATCTGGGTGTAGGCTGAGGCCTACTGTCTTTGGAATGCAGAGACAGCAGGAGAGACTGCCATCCACACAGCAGGGGAACAGCTGACGTTACTGAACCCCACTGAGACACGGCAGCAGGTGTCTCTTTCCGTGTGGACGGCACTTCCGAGCTACAACTGGCTGTGTTGAAGCCCAGGAAATAGGAGGGTGTAGGCAGAGGCCTACTGTCTTTGGAATGCGGAGACAGCAGGAGAGACTGCCATCCACACAGCAGGGGAACAGCTGGCGTTACTGAACCCCACTGAGACACGGGAGCAAGTGTCTCTTTCCGTGTGGACGGCACTTCCGAGCTACAACTGGCTGTGTTGAAGCCCAGGCAAAATCTGGGTGTAGGCTGAGGCCTACTGTCTTTGGAATGCAGAGACAGCAGGAGAGACTGCCATCCACACAGCAGGGGAACAGCTGACGTTACTGAACCCCACTGAGACACGGCAGCAAGTGTCTCTTTCCGTGTGGACGGCACTTCCGAGCTACAACTGGCTGTGTTGAAGCCCAGGAAATAGGAGGGTGTAGGCAGAGGCCTACTGTCTTTGGAATGCGGAGACAGCAGGAGAGACTGCCATCCACACAGCAGGGGAACAGCTGACGTTACTGAACCCCACTGAGACACGGCAGCAAGTGTCTCTTTCCGTGTGGACGGCACTTCCGAGCTACAACTGGCTGTGTTGAAGCCCAGGAAATAGGAGGGTGTAGGCAGAGGCCTACTGTCTTTGGAATGCGGAGACAGCAGGAGAGACTGCTATCCACACAGCAGGGGAATAGCTGACGTTACTGAACCCCACTGAGACACGGGAGCAAGTGTCTCTTTCCGTGTGGACGGCACTTCCGAGCTACAACTGGCTGTGTTGAAGCCCAGGAAATAGGAGGGTGTAGGCAGAGGCCTACTGTCTTTGGAATGCGGAGCAGCAGGAGAGACTGCCATCCACACAGCAGGGGAACAGCTGGCGTTACTGAACCCCACTGAGACACGGGAGCAAGTGTCTCTTTCCGTGTGGACGGCACTTCCGAGCTACAACTGGCTTTGTTGAAGCCCAGGCAAAATCTGGGTGTAGGCTGAGGCCTACTGTCTTTGGAATGCAGAGACAGCAGGAGAGACTGCCATCCACACAGCAGGGGAACAGCTGACGTTACTGAACCCCACTGAGACACGGCAGCAAGTGTCTCTTTCCTTGTGGACGGCACTTCCGAGCTACAACTGGCTGTGTTGAAGCCCAGGCAAAATCTGGGTGTAGGCTGAGGCCTACTGTCTTTGGAATGCAGAGACAGCAGGAGAGACTGCCATCCACACAGCAGGGGAACAGCTGACGTTACTGAACCCCACTGAGACACGGCAGCAAGTGTCTCTTTCCGTGTGGACGGCACATCCGAGCTACAACTGGCTGTGTTGAAGCCCAGGAAATAGGAGGGTGTAGGCAGAGGCCTACTGTCTTTGGAATGCGGAGACAGCAGGAGAGACTGCCATCCACACAGCAGGGGAACAGCTGGCGTTACTGAACCCCACTGAGACACGGGAGCAAGTGTCTCTTTCCGTGTGGACGGCACTTCCGAGCTACAACTGGCTGTGTTGAAGCCCAGGCAAAATCTGGGTGTAGGCTGAGGCCTACTGTCTTTGGAATGCAGAGACAGCAGGAGAGACTGCCATCCACACAGCAGGGACACAGCTGACGTTACTGAACCCCACTGAGACACGGCAGCAAGTGTCTCTTTCCGTGTGGACGGCACTTCCGAGCTACAACTGGCTGTGTTGAAGCCCAGGAAATAGGAGGGTGTAGGCAGAGGCCTACTGTCTTTGGAATGCGGAAACAGCAGGAGAGACTGCCATCTCCACAGCAGGGGAACAGCTGGCAGTGCTGAACCTCACTAACACTTGAACGAATGTGTTTGGCTCTGTGGAGACGACACTTCTGAACACCAACTGACACTGTTGGAGCCCAAGATTAGGCGAGGAGCAGGCTGGGGCCTGTTGCTTTTGGCAGGTGAAGGCAGCAGGAGACTTGCCATCTCCACAGCAGGGGGACAGCTGGCAGTGCTGAACCCCACTAACACTTGAACGAATGTGTTTGGCTCTGTGGAGATGACACTTCTGAACACCAACTGACGCTGTTGGAGCCCAGGATCAGGCGTGGAGCAGGCTGGGGCCTACTGGATTTTGGCAGGTGTAGGCAGCAGGAGACTTGCCATCTCCACAGCAGGGGAACAGCTGGCAGTGCTGAACCCCACTAACACTTGAACGAATGTGTTTGGCTCTGTGGAGACGACACTTCTGAACACCAACTGACGCTGTTGGAGCCCAGGATCAGGCGTGGAGCAGGCTGGGGCCTACTGGATTTTGGCAGGTGTAGGCAGCAGGAGACTTGCCATCTCCACAGCAGGGGAACAGCTGGCAGTGCTGAACCCCACTAACACTTGAACGAATGTGTTTGGCTCTGTGGAGACGACACTTCAGAACACCAACTGACGCTGTTGGAGCCCAGGATTACGCATGCCGCATGCAGAGGCCAATGGGCAGCGGTTTTTATGGAGGTTGTTGACTACTACTGATTCTAACCATGCTCCACTTAGGCCTCTGGCTCCACTGTCTCTACTATTTACCCTGGCCTCCAACCCCGCCAGCTACATCTCTGAAGTGGCGTCAGCACAATCTACACTTGTTCCTGTGTTACTGGTGCTCAGTCCCGTCAGTTCATCCCCTGATGTTTGTCCGGCAAGTTCGCCAGCTCTGTCCTCATTCCCACTACTGGTTATGGGAATGTGGACAGAGCAGGAGACCTTGCCGGACACACATCAGGGGATAAACTGATGGGACTGAGCCACAGGAACACAGGAACAAGTGTAGATTATGCTGACACCTCTTCAGAGATGTAGATGGCGGGGTTGGAGGCCAGGGGAAATAGTAGAGACAGTGGAGCCAGAGACCTAAGTTGGGCACGGTTAAAAATCAGTAGTGGTTTGAATGTTGATGGAGCTGGTGACTTTGCCATCCACACAGCAGGGGATCAGCTGGCGTTACTGAACCACACTAACACAGGAGCTAGTGTGTTTCTCTGTGCAGACGACACATCTGAGCGACAACTGGCTGTGTTGAAGCACAGGGATTATAGTTCAGGTGGTAGAAAAATGAACACACCAGCAGACCTGGAT
Source organism: Dendrobates tinctorius (assembly GCF_039654945.1). Classification (NCBI taxonomy): domain Eukaryota; kingdom Metazoa; phylum Chordata; class Amphibia; order Anura; family Dendrobatidae; genus Dendrobates; species Dendrobates tinctorius. The sequence goes on from NW_027361728.1 coordinate 60,666,630, forward strand.
ACAGTTGCCAACCTCTAATTTAGTCTGTAAGAGGAATGGCAAAGTCTTTGGAGATCCAGGCCTTGTTCATTTTCAGAAAAGTCAGCCGGTCAACATTATCGGAAGATAGTCGCGTGTGACGGTCTGTTAGTACACCACCTGCGGCACTAAAGACGCGTTCCGATAATACACTGGCAGCAGGGCAAGCCAGCACCTCCAATGCATACTGGCTAAGCTCTGGCCATGTATCCAGCTTAGAGACCCAAAACTTGAAGGGGGAAGAGCCATCTGGGAGTACAGTGACAGGGCAAGACATGTAGTCTGACACCATCTGACGGAAGCGTTGCCTCCTGCTGACTTGAGGCGTCGCTGATGGTGTAGACAATTGTGGTGGACACACAAAACTTTGCCACATTTGGGCCATAGTGGTCTTGCCTTGTGCTGCGGCGCTGCCTCTGCTCCCTCTTTGTGCAGAGTTTCCTCCACTGCCTCGACGCACAGAGCTGCTTTGTAAAGCACTAGCAACAATGCTGTCGGGTGGAATGGAAAACATTATGGACTGCACCAGTGACTCTTCGTACTCCCGCAGTTTACGCTCCCGGTTCAACGTTGGTATGAGCCTTTGTACGCTGTCCCGGTAGCGAGGATCTAGGAGGGTGTACACCCAATAATCAGCCGAGACGAGAATGTGGACGATGCGGCGGTCGTTTCTCAGGCACTGCAGCATGAAATCAACCATGTGCTGCAGAATCCCAACTGCCAAAGAACCGCTGTCCCCTGTTTGAGGCGTGACCTCGGCCTGCTCTGCATCACCCCACCCTCGCTGTACATACTGAGTAGAGGTTTGTGTACCTCCCTCCTCTGGAGAGATGTCTTCCTCCTCCATCGACTCCTCCTCATCCTCCTCACAAAGTGTCCCCTGCCTAGGCCTTTGTGAGGAAACACGTAGCGCAGACTGTCCAGAAGCAGATGGCATTTGGGACTCCTCATCCTCCACCTATTCCGAAACCTCATCCCTTAGTGCTTGCAGTGTTTGTTGAAGCAGGCAGATAAGGGGGACAGTCATGCTGACTAGTGCATCATCTGCACTCGCCATCCGCGTGGATTCATCGAAGGCACGCAAAACGAGGCAGATGTCCTTCATAGAGGCCCACTCAATGGTGCTGAAGTGTGAACGGCGCACAGTGCGACTTGTTTGCGCCTGATGCAGCTGGTACTCCATGACTGCTGCCTGCTGCTCACACAACCGCTCCAACAAATGTAACGTTGAATTCCACCGGGTGGGTAGGTCACATATGATGCGATGTTCCGGAAGGCCAAATCGTCGCTGCAGAGCAGCGAGGCGCAATCTTGCCGTGCTGGAACGCCGCAAGTGAGCGCACTCTATGCGGACCTTGTGCAACAGTGCATCAAGATCCGGATAGTCCCTCAGAAAGCTCTGCACGACCAAGTTAAGCACATGTGCCAGACATGGGATGTGTGTGAGGTTGCTTAGGCCAAGAGCTGCCACCTGATTTCGGCCATTGTCACACACTACCAAGCCCGGCTGGAGATTCGCTGGCCCAAACCACACATCGCTCTCCTGCTTGATAGCATTCCAGAGCTCCTGCGCTGTGTGGCTTCGATTCCCCAAAGAAATTAATTTGAGTACAGCCTGTTGACGTTTGGCCACGGCTGTGCTCATATCGGTCGTAACAGGCTCCTGCTCTGCTGTTTCTGAGGAACTTGAGTAGGAGGAGGAGTCTAAGTGTACAGACTGGAGTCCTGCAATCCGTGGCGTTGGAAGAACACGTACAGCGCCACTCTCCAGATTTGTACCCGGCTCCACAACATTGACCCAGTGGGCAGTGAGGGAAAGGTATCGTCCCTGTCCATGGTTACTGGTCCACGCATCGGTGGTCAGGTGGACCTTGCTACTAACGGCGTTTAGTAGTGCATGTTTTATTTTGCCCTCAACATGTTTCTGCAGGGCAGGGACGGCTCGCCTGCTGAAATAAAAGCGGCTGGGCACGTTGTATTGGGGGACTGCCAATGCCATTAAGTCCCGGAAGGTGTCAGTGTCCACCAGCCTGAATGACAGCATTTCAACTGCCAGAAGTTTGGCAATGCCAGCATTCAGAGACTGTGCTCGGGGATGGTTTGCCGAGTAAGGGCGCCTTTTATCCCATGCCTGTGCTACCGATGGCTGTGATGGATGGGAACGTGCTGCTATGGGTGGAATCTGACAGGGTCTCCGGATAACAGTGGCAGAGGTTCTTCCTTGGCGATCCTGTGAGGAAGCCGAACCAGCAGTGTGTGAGCTGGAGGAAGAGGGCCCCAACACGAACTGAAGAGGTGGTAGGTGGTGCTGTACGTTGGCCTACGTCTTCAGGGTGTCTCTGCAACTCCAACTCGTGCTTGGTGCGCACATGTTTCCACATATTTGTGGTATTGAGGTTACTGACATTTCTCCCTCTTTTGACTTTCTGATGACACAGCTTGCATTTGACAAAGCAAATGTCATCTGCAACTGTGTCAAAAAAGGACCACGCACTGCAAGTCTTGGGAGCGCCCGTTTTGCCTTTGGAATGAGGAATGCTCCTAACGGGTGCCGAAGTGGAGGGTACAGGCAACCAAGTCTTCCCCCTCCCTCTGCCTCCTGTTTTGGCCGGTAGGGGAATCTCTTCCTCCGAGCTGCTCCCACCACCTTCCTGTTCCTCACGCCATGATGGGTCAAGGACCTCATCATCTTCCCTCCCCTCTTCAAAGCTGCTTCTCCGGGGTTGTCTCGCCAGCACCGTACGCACCAGAAAGTGGCAACTGAGTCTCGTCATCATCTGATGCGTACTGAGGTGTGCTGACCATAGGCACTGGCCCACTCGCCTCTTCAGATTCAGAGGGACAAAGAAGTTGCGCATCACTGCATACTCCCTCTTCTTCACATTCAGGAATGCTGCTTGGCTGGCCCCCTCTTTCCAAGCCAACAGATTCCGAGAACAGAAGTAGAGACTGTGATGGCTCCTGTCCATGTCTCTCTGACTGCCTGGGCACTTTGGCAGGTGGTGAAGAGACAGATGGTTGCTCTTCGGTGCTCTGGTCCTGAGAGGCTGTGGAAGTAATTGAAGTCGATGCGTTAGCTGCCATCCATCCGACAACGGCTTCAATTTGTTCCTCCCGCAGCAGTGGGGTACGTTGAGGTCCTACAAAGCTGCGCATAAAGGACTGTTGCCTGCTAAAACTGGGGGATGCTGATCCACTGGTGCCCGCAGCAGGCCCAGAATCCCCACGTCCTCTACCTGCAGAATCCCCACGTCCTCTCTCTGCAGAATCCCCACGTCCTCTCCCTGCTGAAACTCCACGCCCACGCGCCTTACTCCCTGCCTTCTTCATCTTGCCAGACTGCTTAAGATAGGCAGAAAAGTACAAAGGGGGGCCTTAGTGTGCTTATTCCTGAACAGCTGGTTACAGGTACAAGAAACACTAATTTTATGAAGTGTGTGTGTGTGGACTACACTTTAATAGGAGCTGATGTGGCCTACACAAGTTCCAAATGTAGTGTTTGGTGAACTTTTTTTGTGGTTTCTTTGTTGGAAACAAACTCAAAGTATGTGAACAAAGAATTGAAACTGATAGTATCACCAACTTTTTGGAGCTATTACAATGCAGGCAGGTAACCTACAATGCAAAAGATGAGGCTCCAAAAAAATTGGGTAATACTAATCTGGCTGCGCCGGCAGGGCACAAGCCAGAAAAAAAGGCTCCTCTATCTACTCCTATATAGTTTTTGCAACCAATCAATGTTGATGGATACGGATGGATGCACACTAATAGGAGAAGAAAAAATGAGCTGCACTCAAAGACAAATATGTGTGAGGCAGTGATGCACGTTGAGCGTCCTACAACCAGACGTAGCTGCAGGACACTCTACTCAGCGTGAGCTGCACTCACACACAGTCAGAGACCTCTCAGACAGCCGTGAACAGTGCAGCTAAGTGGGCACTGGCACTGACAGGCTGCAGAAAGGCTCCGCTGTGTACTCTTATATAGTGTTTGCAACCACCGTAGATGGAGACGGATGGATGCACACTAATAGAAGAAAAAATGAGCTGCACTCAAATAAAAATATGTGTGAGGCACTGACGCACGCTGAGCGTCCTACAACCAGACGTAGCTGCAGGACACACTACTCAGCGTGAGCTGCACTCACACACAGTCAGAGACCTCTCAGACAGCCGTGAACAGTGCAGCAAAGTGGACACTAGCACTGAAAGGCTGCAGAAAGGCTCCGCTGTCTACTACTAGTGTTTGCAACCAACGTATATGGATACGGATGGAAGCACACTAGATTGAAATTATGTAAAAAATGCAGCTCAAAAATTAAAAGATGTATGAGGCAGCAGTGAGGCACGCTGGGCAGCCTACAACCTGACGTGGCCGCAGGACCCACTCCACAGCGTGAGCTGCACTCACACAGCCCTTGCAGACAGCTGTGAACACTGCTGCTAGGGCAAAGAAGGCTACAGTGGTGGTTTATGTAGCCTGGGTAAAGCACTAGATGTTTGGTGGAATCGCTATTTCTAACTGTCCCTCACAGTCTTCTACAGCAGCCTGTCCCTAACTGAATTCACAGCAGAGTGAACCAGAAATGGCGGCTGCGGTGGCTTTTATAGTGCATCATGACATCATTTCGGCAGCCAATCACAGCCATGCCAATAGTTAACATGCCTACATGCCTAACAGGCTGTGCCCACACTTCGGAGGATTCCCATTGGCTTAATCAAAGCAAGCAGGCTCATAGCATAATGGGAACTTCCGATTCCGGTATCCGATATGACAAAAGTATCGGAAGTCAGTATCGGAATTCTGATACCGCTAATATTGGCCGATACCCGATACTTGCGGTATCGGAATGCTCAACACTAGTCATGAAACATTAGGCAAACAAAACTATAGAGGAAGGTGAGATGTGGTCAATCATAATGTGGCGGTGGACACAAAGGTGAAGAGGTGATTTACATAAATTTACATGCAGGTTGAGTTATGAAAAATTGAATTTTACTTCCCTTGTGTAGTTAGTACCGTACTTTATAACGGAAAAATGGTGTACTTACATGTTCTCATTACATGAGATGCTGGAAGTCTAAATGATCACCTACTGTCACATCTCCTCCCTGACCAGCTCCTGTCACCAGGAGCCTCTGTATTCCTTCTGCAGGCGGCGCTTATGATAGTGGAAACATTGGAACCAGAAGTTGTGGATGGCGCAGGCTCTGCTCAACCACTAAAATTAGGGTGGCTGAGACCTGTAGTGCAGTCCATTCTGACAGTATGAGTGTGTGTGCTGTCCAAGTGGCGTAATTAGTTTCCTGCTTCAGCCAATTTGAAAGCACAACACCCTACTAAAGTCCTGTGTTTTCAGCTCCTGTTTAGTGTATTTGTTACTTGTTTTGACCTCAACCTGTGTTTTCAGCTCCTGTTTTGTGTATTTGTTGCTTGTTTTGACCTCTACTTGTTTTACTGAACACTTTTCCATCTTCTGATTTTGTACCTTCTCTGCCCTTTTGGTTCTGATTTGGCTACCTGACCATTCCTGCCAGCCTGCACCACCGAACAGCAACTAACTCCATGGCCCCAGTCCAGATCCCTGTACAGAGGCTAAAAGGTGAAAGCCAGGGCAATCTCTGGGATCTGGTAAACAGCGTGGCTTGTGCTAAGCCTGTCTGTGGTGGCCATTTTGAGATCTGCTAGGTGACCACTGACAGAGCCACATTATACCTATGCTGATATTCAGTATCTATGCAGTATGCACACACTTCTACTTATAGCCCTCTTTCACCTCATACAATTGATGCTTTGTATGGCTACAGGTGAAGAAATTCTAGTAGGTATCAAAATATTTTTCTCATACTCCTTTCCTGGATGACTGCAACAATGACGAGTGTCCAAACACTTGGCATCAGCCCGGGATCCTATGTTACTCCACTTTTACATTAAACCATAAATACCATTTTTTCCTGGAACATGAAGGTCCAGAATTTGACCAGCTAACAGCTCCATGTTTCTGTGAATGATCCTGTGTGTACATGGGCCTCCACTATCCATAGCTCCCAACTGTCCCGATTCTCGCGGAACAGTCCTGTTTTTGACATCCCCACCCACGTCCTGCCCGGGACACTATATTTCCCGCATTGCACTGAGCCACCATGCCCCTCTATGTTCCGATCCCATCCTTGCCCTCCCAGAGACCCACCCCAGCCTGAAATGATGTCGCTCGGCTGTTCTGTGGCTGCGCGCACAGGACCTGTGATGAGGTCACAGGAGGGGAGGAGTCAGGGGTCATATGATAAGGGGCCTCCGTGTCTGCATTCTGCAGGACTCTGCTGTGCTGGTTGTCATGGTGCTGGATGAGGTGAAGTTTCTGTGTGGGGTCAGGAGGGGTTTACAGGGTGGATGTAGCAGAGCCGTGTGTGTGAGGTGTACGGAGCGGAGCCGCATGTGTGCGAGGTGTATGGAGCGGAGCCGTGTGTGTGCGAGGAGTATGGAGCGGAGCCACGTGTGTATGAGGTGTTCAGAGCCACTTGGGTATGAGGTGTACGGAGCGGAGCCACATGTGTACGAGGTGTACGGAGCCACTTGTGTATAAGTTGCACAGAGCAGAGCCGCGTGTGTATGGGGCGAACAGAGCGGAGCTGCATGTGTACGGGGTGTATGGAGCAGAGCCGCATGTTTGTGGATCGGAGTCGCGTGTGATCAGAACTGGGCGTGTACGAGGTGTACAGAGCAGAGCTGCGTGTGTATGAGGTGTACAGAGCTGAGCCGCGTGTGTACGAGGTGTGCAGAGCCGCGTGTGTACGAGGTGTACAGAGCTGCGCGTGTACAAGGTGTATGGAGCAGAGCCGCACGTGTATGAGGTATACGGAGCCACATGTGTATGAGGTGTATAGAGCAGAGCCACGTGTGTGCGAGGTGTACGGAGCCACGCATGTACAAGGTGTATGGAGCAGAGTCGTGCATGTACGAGGTGTATGGAGTGGAGCCGCGCGTGTACGATGTGTATGAGGTGTACGGAGCCATGTGTGTATGAGATGTACAGAGCGGAGCTGCATGTGTATGAGGTGTACGGAGCCACGCATGTATGAGGTGTATGGAGCAGAGTTGTGCATGTACGAGGTGTATGGAGTGGAGCCGCGCGTGTACGATGTGTACGAGGTGTACGGAGCCATGTGTGTATGAGATGTACAGAGCGGAGCTGCATGTGTATGAGGTGTACGGAGCCACGTGTGTACAAGGTGTATGGAGCCGTGCGTGTACGGAGCGTACGGAGCGGAGCAGCGCGTGTACGGTGTACAGGGCATACGGGGCAGAGCCGCGCGTGTACGGGGCGTGCGGAGCGGAGCCGCGCGCGTACGGGGCGTAATGAGTAGAGCCGCGTGTGTATGACGTTTACGGAGCGGAGCTGCACGTGTACGGCGTGTACGGAGCGGAGTCGTGTGTATACTTCATGTATGGAGCGGAGCCGCGTGTGTATGGGGTATGCGGAGCCGTGTGTGTACGGAGTGGAGCCATGTGTGTACGGGATGTACGGAGCAGAGCCAAGTGTGTACAAGGCATACAAAGCAGGCTTTTCCCACGGACACAGGAGTACACGGCGGAGCCCCGAGGAGCACTTTAAAACTCGCACATGACGGTCCACCGGAAGTTATGTGCTGGAAGTAATTTCATGAGGAGATTGTGACGAAACCATTGAGGCACTTATGGAAAGCTTCAGATCCATCACCGTGTCCTCCTCTGACAGCGCAGACAGCGGGATCGCCTTGGAATCGGGGATGCCAACCATCTGAGCGGATCATGATATGTCCTGCACTGGGAGGTTCAGGTGGGCATTACAATGGGAGGGACAGCTCTGCAGGCCAGTGATGGGGTGTTGGTAGGAGATAAACATCCTTGAGCCAAACTGGAGTGTCGATGGGAGAAAACACCATACCGTGTGAAGCGACGAATCAACTCTGAAGGACCCGTCTATGAAGTTCAACCCAAAGGAGAAGAAAATGCCCTTACTCGTGTTGTACATCGAAACATGCTACGTCCCTATGTGTCAAGAGACCCTGTATGAGAAGAAGAAGAAGAAAAACCCAGTATTCCTGAGAATTTTCCTTCAGTCACTGTCAATTGTGAAGAAGAATGTCCTGAACCGTCACTAGTGAGCCCAGAAGAAGAGCATATACTCGAAGCCCCTGGGGCTCCTGAGATTCCTGAAATTGTTGTTTCACCAGTACTGGGCGCATCCTCGCCCCCTTCAGTCCAACCTGACTCAACTACTCAACTTGATTCTATAGCTACTTCTGACTTACAACGCTCTGAGCGTTCAGCAGCAGGAAAACCTAACCGATATGATCAAGATCACTTTGTTTGGTAACATATTGTTCAAGGAATAGGAGAAAGTCAACGCATACTACAAGAACTCTTGCCTGAGGAATGGCGAGCACAAAGAGAGGGGGAATGTAAGGAGAAGTACTCGACCTGGCCTACCTATTCTGTGAAGGATTCGGAACTGTCAGGGATGTCTCCCATGTTGCACCGGGGAAATCTTAAAACCCCAAACCGACCTTTGCACTCAGTGATAGGGGGTGCGGCTATGCTAAGAAGCCGCAGCATGCAGGCAACAGGGGAGACTTAGCAGGAACACACAGCATGCAGGAGGACAGTGTTGGTGCTCCGAGCATCGGGACAGAGCAGCCCCACACCAAAGGGGTCCAATATCCTTGTGCAGAGACTGCCTACAGAAACTTGAATAGTGACTGTTGGCATCTGTGACCAGGAGTGACAAAATCTCCAGCCAGAGAATAGACGCACGCATTTTGAGACAGAGAACTTGGGCGACCCACTGTGAACTGTATTCTGATTCACCCGTATACAACTGCCGAGCAACGTTAAGCTCTGGCAGTGATAAAGACTGTGTACGTGCCTGCCCGAAAGCTCCTGGATACTGCTATAGTATCTTTATAGAATCTTTCTTTATTTCTTTCTCTCTCTGTTTCTTTCTTTCTCTGTTCTTTCTTTCTCTCTGTTTCTTTCTCATTCTCTGTTGTCTTTCCCTCTCTTTTTCTTTCTCTTTCTCTGTTCTTTCTTTCTCTCGCTAATCTTTCTTTTTTTTCTTTCTCTCTCTGTTCTTTCTTTCTTTTTCTTTCCTCTCTCTTTCTTTTTCTCTGTTCTTTCTCTACATCTTTCTCTCTCTCTCTGTTCTTTATCTGTCTCTCTCTGTTCTTTCTTTCTATCTATCTTTCTTTCTCTCTCTATTCTATTTTTCCCCTCTTTCTTTCACTCTCCCTCTGTTCTTTTTTTCTGTTCCCTCTTTCTTTCTCCCTCTGTTCTTTCTCTCCCCTCTTTCTTATCTCTCTCTGTTCTTCAATTCTCTTTCTCTCTGTGTTCTTTCTATCTGTTCTCTCTCTGTTCTTTCCCCTCTTTCTTTCTTTCCCCTCTTTCTTTCTCTCTCTGTTCTTCATTTCTCTTTCTCTCTCTGTTCTTTCTATCTGTTCTCTCTCTGTTCTTTGCCCTCTTTCTTTCCCCTCTTTCTTTATCTCTCTGTTCTTTCTTTCTCTCTGTTCTTTTTTCTGTCTCCTCTTTCTTCCCTTCTGTGTTCTCTTTCTTTCTCTTTCTCTGCTCTTTCTTTCTTTCCCCTCTTTCTTTCTCTGTTCTTTCTTTCCCCTCTTTCTTTCTCTGTTCTTTCTTTCTCTCTCTGTTCTTTGTTCTCTCTCTCTGATCTTTCTTCTCTCTGTTCTTTATTTATCGCTCGCTCTCCTTTCTTTGTTCCTCTCTCTGTTTTCTTTTTCTCTCTGTTTTCTTTCTTTCCCTCAGTACCAGTCAGTGTGCCCACAGTACCAGCCACTGTGCCCATAATGCCAGCCACTGTGCCCTCAGTTCCAGTCAGTGTGATCAGCAGTGCTAAATGGGTGCAGTTGGGTGTGGACATGGGTGTGACTAGTTGTGAAATTGGTGTGGTCAGGGGCATGGCCTAAAATTTGCAGCGGCGCGCTATGCACGCTGCAGCCTTTGTCCCTCTTTCCCTTCTTCAAAAGTTGGGAGGTATGCACTATCACACTTCTATGTTGGATACATGTAACAATACTGCCTTCCACAAAGATACCACTCGACTAGCAGCGAAGGATATAAAGATACAGACTTTTGATAAAATGAAAGCTAAGCTGTGATTGTTTGCTATCAGGGGAATAAAGCGGTTGTTTCTTTTTTGGCAACCTTTCCAGATTTGTGTTGCTAATTCTATCCAGCATTGAAAATATTTAACTCTGCAAATCACTTTATTAAGTGACTAGGTTTTAGTCCAGTAATGAAACTTGCGTCTGAGTAGCGTCCACACAAAAGCTTACTAGTGTACTTGTCTGGATTTTCTGTTCTCCATTAGTATGGATTGGTTGAACGCACACAAGAGCTTGGTACAAGCATGCTGGATGAGCTACTGCTGACAGCACAGTGCAGGAGACACACAGCATCCTCATGTAGGACACACAGCATGATCATATAGGGCTCTGAGTGGAGGGTGAACACACTGAATACCTTGCAGTGAATTGTGCACACTCCTAAGGCGCCTCTCCCTGCACTGTCAGAGTTGGTACTCCTTATGCATACAGCAGAGTACTTACAAGCTAGACAAGTAGACTAATAAATTAGCCTTTGTTTGGAGACTACTTAGATGCAAATTTTTTTACTGGACTGAAGCCAAGTCGCTTAAATAACTTTAAGTGCTGGATAAAACTGTCAAATAAAAAATAATTGAGCATTTAGTTACTTTTTAGGTTAGTTTCACTCTTGCGTCTGGAGGTGCAGTGGACGCTCGCCGTGAAGCTCTGCTCCCTGCTGTGCCTCCTCCGGTCAGCTCCGCCTATGGCACATGCCGCTACAAACGACCTGTGTACCCTATATTTAGCATTGGGTACACAGGCCGTGCGCAGGTATGCTTTTGCCGCCGCATGCGCCCTCTTGATGGTGCGGTGGCTGCAAAAAAATGCAACATGTTGCTTTTGGCACAGGTTGGTGCACCGTCACAAGGATGCATGCGGCGGCAAAAGCATACCTGCGCATGGTCTGTGTACCCAGTGCTAAAGATAGTGTATGCAGGTCGCATGCAGCAGCATGCGCCCATAGGCGGAGCTGACCGGAGGAGGAGTGGCAGGGGGCAGAGCTTCACGGCGAGCGTCCGCTGCACCTCCAAACACTAGTGTGAAACTAGCCTCAAGTAACTCCCCCACCACATATATCAGGGTTCTGGGATTTGCACCAATGAGGTCTACATATGCCAGTGATGCAACATGTTGCGTTTGGCGCAGGTCGGTGCACCGTCAAAAGGGTGCATGCGGCGGCAAAAGCATACCTGCGCACGGCCTGCACACCCAATGCTAAAGATAGGGTACGCAGGTCGCATGCAGCGGCATGAGCCCATAGGCGAAGCTGACCGGAGGAGGCGTGGCAGGGGGCGGAGCTTCATGGCGAGCATCCGCTGCGCCTCCAAACACTAGTGTGAAACTAGCCTCAAGTAACTCCCCCACCACATATATTGGGGTTCTGGGATTTGCACCAATGAGGTCTACATATGCCAGTGATGCATATGCACGAATCCCGTTTTGTGTTGGGGGTCTCAGACATGAGCTTCAATGGGGCCGCTGAACATAGGAGAAAATGCTGGGTGAAACAGCCCTAACTTTACAAATACATTGTTTTATTATTATATAGTGATCTTGGATTATAGCCTGTGTTATTATCCACCGCTGCATTCACTATTCTCTTGGTTGTCATTGCAAACAGTGAGCAACCTGTTGTTAGCTCTAAGCATGTAAATCTTATCAGGCGCTCCAAGGTGAATATGTCCATGTTTAGTGAACAACCTTTAATATGAATAACAAAGAGATAAACTTAATTGGGATATAAACAATATATAAACACTGCTGAATCTTTTCTCTAATATATGGTGCAAGTGCATTATGTAATGTAACACTTCATCTTCCCAACAGGAGCAGGTGACATTTTACTTAAGAGAGCTAAAACCAACAGATGTGTTGGGACATTGCCATTAAAACATTGGATCTGTTAGGGGAATTTCAATTCCCTTAAGTATTTAGTATTTAGCTAAAAAAGTGTCCAAACTCATAAAAGTAAAGAGCCAGATAGACACAACTAATAACAACATTGTGTATTTTGGTCGCTTTGTGATACATCACAGACAGTACACATAGTGCCCCTGTCACTTTGTTAACTTTGCTCAGCTGCTTTGTATGCTTGACACCATGTTTATTTGTTATTAGCTGTCCATGTGGTCCATTTGTAAGGAAAAGGATCGGACCAGGCGTACCTATTCCATGATAGATCCGGAACTGTCGAGGCTGTCTCCCATGTTGCACGGGGGAAAGCTTAAAACCCCAGACCGAACTTTGTACTCAGTGATAGGGGGCATGGGTAAGCTAAAAATGCTGCAGCACCTGGGAAATAGGGGAGACTTGGCGGGAACATGCGGTGTGCAGGAAGACGGTGTTGGTGCTCTGACCTCTGAGCATCTGGACGGGAGCAGGCCCACGCCACAGGAGCCCAAGATCCTCACGCAAAGACTGCCTACAGAAACTTGTAAAGTGCCCGTTGGCATCTGTGACCGGGAGTGGCAAAATCTCCAGCCAGAGAATAGATGCGCGCGTGTTGAGACAGAGAACCCAGGCGTCCCGTTGTGAACTGTATCCTGAATCCTCCACCCCTCCTTGGCCGCTGTCCACAATATTTCTATGAATTTCTGTACTTGACCTCCATTTTATGAGCATGCACATTGCAATCTGGACTCGCACACACGCAGTATGCTTTGCCCAACTGCAGGCAAAGCCCAAAAGCATTAGTGCGCATACACTGGTGAACTATGTCCTGGAAGTATTTCGCTGTGTTCCGGGACATTTCCCCAAAGCAATGAGGCCTGAGTGGGGCCCGGTGATAAAGCTGACGGCTGCCAATCACTTACCCATCCCGGTCGCAGGGGTGGTATAGATGCAAATCATAGTTTTTGGCAAAGATCTGGGCTACAAAGCTGTCGTGTTAACCGCCGGAGATACAGAACATGGACATGCTGTCACGCTGAATGTGCTTAAGGAATCAGAAGTTTTCTCAACAATGAGACACCAGATGTGTTTTTGAAATAATGGAGCCTGTGTACTCCCCAAAGAAGAGTCTTCCAGCAGTTGATTCGGACGGCTCAAGCACAAGAGACCTCCTGCGATGGGAATGTCCTGGGAAAAGTGATAATCCCGGATGCAAACAATCTTGTACTACCAATGGGACAAACCGTGCTTTCCTACCCGTCTGGGCTTGCACCCCCCTGGAGGGAGTCGAAATACAAATAGAACTGGCTGTCATAGAGCATCGCTGGGTGGCTCGAATGGCCAAGTACCGATATATAATAGCCTACAGGAGGGGAGCCGAAAATACTCATGCAGATGCACTATCTAGGGTGACACATGAGAAGCCTGGTTCCAACCGAGATGAAGAATTGGAGGCCAAAGAAGTTCCTGAGTTCTGTGATTCTGCCAGGACATTGGCAGCTATGCAGGAACAGGTACATGCAGTGTCCCAGGAAAATGTATTAGGGCAGTCTCGTGATGAATGGGTACAGGTCCAGCAGGAAGATGGAGAACTGGCACAAATAAGACAGTGGGTAGACCTCAAACAACTACCATGCCATAGTGAGAGGGAGGCCCCGTCTCCTGGGGCTCTACAAATCCTTTGGCAATGGGAGAGACTCCAACTGAGGAATGGATTGTTGTATAAGAAGATCCAATTGCAATGGGCCCTGACTGTCACTTGGCAAGTGGTGATCCCCGAAATGCTGCTGCATAAAGTGGCCACGGAGGCACATGAGTGAGGAGCTCACTTCGGCCCGGAAAAGACCTTTCAGTGGCTACAATAATTGATTTACCATCCCTTGCTAAAGTCCGTGGTAGAGGAAGTATGCCAGCTCTGTAGGAGCTGCGAATTGGCCAAACCTTCAGAACAGAGAGCCCTCACACAAACTATTGTGACCTTGGCTCCTCTAGAATTGTTGATGATTGATTACTTGACAATAGGTCCAGCTCATCAAGGGTATGAACATTGCTTGATAATGATGGATCATTTCACCAAGTTTGCTGTCATGAGTCCAACATGGGACCAAGCAGGTGAATCAGCAGCACATGCCATCTGTAAGAATTTCATCAAAGTGTACGGATGTCTGAAGAGAATCCACTCTGACCAAGGTGCCCATTTCCTGGGGGGAGTAATGGAGGAACTGCATCGCTTTTACCAAATCGAGAAATCCCAGATGACACCTTATCATCCTCAAGGAAATGGAGCTTGCAAATGGTTCAATCGTACTCTTATCCAGATGTTAAGGACACTAGAGGAAGACCGAAAGGTGTGGTGGCCAGAATTCGTAGCGGAGTTGGTGTGGGTATATAACAACTGAATACATCGCACCACAGGGTACACTCCCTACACCTTACTCTTTGGCCGGCCAGGAAGAGAGATTATAGAGTTGGAGCTGGATCCACAGGAGGACTACCCATGGACAGGAGGGTGTCCACCTGGGTTTAAGAACATCGCCATCGACTACAAATGCTACATCGTCTGGTGCAGACCAGGTTTCAAGATCTTGAACATCCCGAGACAACTCCACTGCGAGGGACAGCTCTGCAGGCCAGTGACCGGGTGTTGGTAAGAGATAAACATCCTTGAGCCAAACTGGAGTGTCGATGGGAGAAAACACCATACCGTGTGAAGTGACGAATCAACTCTGAAGGACCCGTCTATGAAGTTCAACCCAGAGGAGAAGAAAATGCCCTTACTCATGTTATACAGCGAAACATGCCATGTCCCTGTGTGTCAAGAGACCCTGTATGAGAAGAAGAAAAACCCAGTATTCTTGAGAATATTCCTTCAGTCACTGTCGATTGTGAAGAAGAAGAATGTCCTGAACCGCCACTAGTGAGCCCAGAAGAAGAGCAGATACTTTAAGCCCCTGGGGCTCCTGAGATTCCTGAAATGGTTGTTTCACCTGTACTGGGCGCGTCCCCGCCCCGTCAGTCCAACCTGACTCAACTACTCAACTTGATTCTATAGCTACTTCTGACTTATGATGCTCTGAGCGTTCAACAGCAGGAAAACCTCCTAACCGATCACTTTGTTTGGCAACAAATAGTTCAAGGAATAGGAGAATGTAAATGCATACTACAAGAACTCTAGCCCTCGGAATGGCAAGCACAAAGAGAGGGAGAATGTAAGGAGAAGGACTGGATCGGGCGTACCTATTCTGTGAAGGATTCGGAACTGTCGGGGATGTATTCCATGTTGCATGGGGGAAAGCTTAAAACCCTGGACCAACCTTTGCACTCAGTGATAGGGGACGCGGCTGAGCTAAAGAAGCCGCAGCATGCGGGCAACAGGGGAGACTTGGCAGGAACACGCGGCATGCAGGACGACAGTGTTGGTGCTCCGAGATCATGACAGAGCAGGCCCACATAGTAGGGGTCCAATATCCTCGCACAGAGACTGCCTACAGAAACTTGTATAGTGTCACGTGGACCCGTCCTGTGTGACACGACCCGCAGGTCAGTAACTAAAACAACAAAACTGGCACGTGTAACTGTCCTGTGTGACACGACCCGCAGGCCGGTAACTGAAACAACAAGACACGGGGGAAGGGGAAACAGTTACAACGGTGGGCCCATCAGTGGCTCCAACCTTCAAGCCAGCTACTAACTTCACCAGGTTTCTGCAGTGGCTTCAAACCTCAGCCAGCTGCTCTCTTCACCGTGGTTGGAATCCCAAAAGGACGCTAACACCATCACCTGCTCACAGACCATGTGACCCTATATAGGAAAAGGGAATGGTCAAATGATCAAGGGCCAAAAAGCTGCTATAACCCAAGTGACCACCGGGGGCAAAAGGCAAAGCAAAGAAAACATCAAGTGCAATGACACTTGTGGCCGCCAGGGGCAAAAGATAACCAAAGCAACTATTAGGATGCAATGACACCCGTGGCCACCGGGGGCAAAACTAACCTTAACCCCTTCACCCCCAAGGGTGGTTTGCACGTTCATGACCGGGCCAATTTTTACAATTCTGACCACTGTACCTTTATGAGGTCATAACTCTCGAACGCTTCCATGGATCCCGGTGATTCTGACATTGTTTTCTCGTGACATATTGTACTTCATGTTAGTGGTAAAATTTCATTCAAATAACTTGCGTTTATTTGTGAGAAAAACGGAAATTTGGCGAAAATTTTGAAAATTTCGCAATTTTCCAACTTTTAATTTTTATGCCCTTAAATCACAGAGATAAGGCACACAAAAAACTTGATAACTAACATTTCCCACATGTTTACTTTACATCAGCACAATTTTGGAACCAAAATTTTTTTTTGTTAGGAAGTTATAAGGGTTAAAAGTTGACCAGCGATTTCTCATTTTTACAACACCATTTTATTTTTAGGACCACATCACATTTGAAGCCACTTTGAGGGGTCTATATGATAGAAAATACACAAAAGTGACACCATTCTAAAAACTGCACCCCTTAAGGTGCTCAAAACCACATTCAAGAAGTTTATTAACCCTTTAGGTGCGTCACAGGAATTTTTTTGAATATTTAAAAAAAAATGAACATCTAACTTTTTTTCATAAAAAAAATACTTCAGGTTCAATTTTTTTTATTTTACCAAGGGTAACAGGAGAAATTGAACTGCAAAAGTTATTGTGCAATTTGTCCTGAGTACGCAGATACCTGATATGTGGGGGGGAACGACTGTTTCGGCGCATGGCAGAGCTCAGAATGGAAGGAGCGCCGTTTGACTTTTTCAATGCAAAATTGGCTGGAATTCAGATTGGACGCCATGTCACGTTTGGAGAGTCCCTGATGTACCTAAACAGTGGAAACCCCCTACAAGTGACCCCATTTTGGAAACTAGACCCCCCAAGGAACTTATCTAGATATGTGGTGAGAACTTTGAACCCACAAGGGCTTTACAGAAGTTTATAACGTACAGCGGTACAATTAAAAAATCATATTTTTTCCACAAAAATGATCTTTTCACCCCAATTTTTATTTTCCCAAGGGTAACAGGACCCTAAAAGTTATTGTGCAATTTGTCCTGAGTACGCTGATACCCCACATGTGGGGGTAAACCACTATTTGGGCGCATGGCAGAGCTCGGAAGGGAAGCAGCGCCATTTGACGTTTTTGGCTGGAATTGAGATCGGACACCATGTCGCGTTTGGAAAACCCCTGATGTACCAAAACAGTGGAAACCCCCCACAAATGACACCATTTTGGAAACTAGACCCCCTAAGGAACTTATCTAGATGTGTGGTGAGAACTTTGAACCCCCATGGGCTTCACAGAAGTTTATAACATAAAGCCATACAATTAAAAAATCATATTTTTTCAACAAAAATGATCTTTTCACCCTCAATTCTTATTTTTCCAAGGGTAACAGGACCCTAAAAGTTATTGTGCAATTTGTCCTGAGTACGCTGATACCCCACATGTGGGGGTAAACCACTATTTGGGCGCATGGCAGAGCTCGGAAGGGAAGCAGCGC
The DNA here is from genome assembly GCF_039654945.1 of Dendrobates tinctorius. Taxonomy (NCBI): domain Eukaryota; kingdom Metazoa; phylum Chordata; class Amphibia; order Anura; family Dendrobatidae; genus Dendrobates; species Dendrobates tinctorius. The sequence goes on from NW_027361728.1 coordinate 60,684,208, forward strand.
CATTTGACGTTTTTGGCTGGAATTGAGATCGGACACCATGTCGCGTTTGGAAAACCCCTGATGTACCAAAACAGTGGAAACCCCCCACAAATGACACTATTTTGGAAACTAGACACCCGAAGGAACTTATCTAGATGTGTGGTGAGAACTTTGAACCCCCATGGGCTTCACAGAAGTTTATAACATAAAGCCATACAATTAAAAAATCATAATTTTTCCACAAAAATGATCTTTTCACCCTCAATTCTTATTTTTCCAAGGGTAACAGGACCCTAAAAGTTATTGTGCAATTTGTCCTGAGTACGCTGATACCCCACATGTGGGGGTAAACCACTATTTGGGGGCATGGCAGAGCTCGGAAGGGAAGCAGCGCCATTTGACGTTTTTGGCTGGAATTGAGATCGGACACCATGTCGCGTTTGGAAAACTCCTGATGTACCAAAACAGTGGAACCCCCCACAAATGACACCATTTTGGAAACTAGACCCCCTAAGGAACTTATCTAGATGTGTGGTGAGCACTTTGACCCCCCCAGTGCTTCACAGAAGTTTACAACGCCCGGGCGTGAAAATAAAAAATTCGTATTTTTTCCACAAACATGATCTTTTAGTCACCATTTTTTTATTTTCCCAAGGGTACCAGGAGAAATTGGACCCCAAAAGTTGTTGTCCAATTTGTCCTGAGTATGCTGATACCCCATATGTGGGAGAAAACTACTGTATGGGCACACGTCGGGGCTCGGAAGGGAAGTAGTGACGTTTTGGAATGCAGACTTTGATGGAATGGTCTGCGGGTGTGATATTGCCTTTGGAGAGCCCCTAATGTACCTAAACAGTGGAAACCCCCCACAAATGACACCATTTTGTAAACTAGACCCCCCAAGGAACTTATCTAGATGTGTGGTGAGCACTTTGACCCCCCCAGTGCTTCACAGAAGTTTACAACGCCCGGGCGTGAAAATAAAAAATTCGTATTTTTTCCACAAACATGATCTTTTAGTCACCATTTTTTTTATTTTCCCAAGGGTACCAGGAGAAATTGGACCCCAAAAGTTGTTTTCCAATTTGTCCTGAGTACGCTGCTACCCCATATGTGGGAGAAAACTACTGTATGGGCACACGTCAGGGCTCGGAAGGGAAGTAGTGACGTTTTGGAATGCAGACTTTGATGGAATGGTCTGCGGGTGTCATGTTGCCTTTGGAGAGCCCCTAATGTACCTAAACAGTGGAAACCCCCCACAAATGACACCATTTTGAAAACTAGACCCCCCAAGGAACTTATCTAGATGTGTGGTGAGCACTTTGACCCCCCCAGTGCTTCACAGAAGTTTACAACGCCCGGGCGTGAAAATAAAAAATTCGTATTTTTTCCACAAACATGATCTTTTAGTCACCATTTTTTTTATTTTCCCAAGGGTACCAGGAGAAATTGGACCCCAAAAGTTGTTTTCCAATTTGTCCTGAGTATGCTGCTACCCCATATGTGGGAGAAAACTACTGTATGGGCACACGTCAGGGCTCGGAAGGGAAGTAGTGACGTTTTGGAATGCAGACTTTGATGGAATGGTCTGCGGGTGTCATGTTGCCTTTGGAGAGCCCCTAATGTACCTAAACAGTGGAAACCCCCCACAAATGACACCATTTTGAAAACTAGACCCCCCAAGGAACTTATCTAGATGTGTGGTGAGCACTTTGACCCCCCCAGTGCTTCACAGAAGTTTACAACGCCCGGGCGTGAAAATAAAAAATTCGTATTTTTTCCACAAACATGATCTTTTAGTCACCATTTTTTTTATTTTCCCAAGGGTACCAGGAGAAATTGGACCCCAAAAGTTGTTGTCCAATTTGTCCTGAGTACGCTGACACCCCATATGTGGGAGAAAACTACTGTATGGACACACGTCGGGGCTCGGAAGGGAAGCAGTGACGTTTTGGAACGCAGACTTTGATGGAATGGTCTGCGGGTGTCATGTGCGTTTGGAGAGCCCCTGATGTACCTAAACTATTGAAACTCCCCACAAGTGACCCCATTTTGGACACTAGACCCCCCACGGAACTTATCTAGATGTGTGGTGAGCACTTTGAACCCCCAAGTGCTTCACAGAAGTTTATAACACTCGGACGTGAAAATAAAAAAATCATTTTTTTTCCACAAAAATGATATTTTTGCCCCCAATTTTTTATTTTCCTAAGGGTAACAGGAGAAATTGGACCCCAAAAATTGTTTTGCAATTTGTCCTGAGTAGGCTGATACCCTACATGAGGGGGTAAAACACTGTTTGGGCGCATAGCAGAGCTTGGAAGGGAAGGAGCACCATTTGACTTTTTCAACTCAGAATTGGCTGGAATTGAGATCAGACGCCATGTTGCATTTGGAGAGCCCCTGATGTGCCCAAACAGTGGAAACCCCCAATTCTAACTCCAACCCGAACCCCAACACGCCCCTAACCCTAGCCCTAACCCTAGCCCTAACCCTAGCCCTAGCCCTAGCCCTAACCCTAACCCTAGCCCTAGCCCTAACCCTAACCCTAGCCCTAACCCTAACCCTAGCCCTAACCCTAACCTAACCCTACCCCAACACACCCCTAGCCCTAACCCTAGCCCTAACCCTAATGGAAAAATGGAAATAAATACATTTTTTTTATTTTATTATTTTTCCCTAACTAAAGGGGTGATGACGGGGGGTTTGATTTACTATTTATGGCGGTTTTTATGTTTGGCGGCTGTCGCACGCTAAAAGACGCTTTTTATTGTAAAAATAGTTTTTGCATCACCACATATTGAGAGCTATAATTTTTCCGTATTTTGACCCACCGAGTCATGTGAGGTCTTATTTTTTGCGGGACGAGTTGACGTTTTTATTGGTACCATTTTCGGGCACGTGAAATTTTTTGATCGCTTTTTATTCCGATTTTTGGGACGCAGAATGAACAAAAACCAGCGTTTCATGAATTTCTTTTGGGGGGGTGCGTTTACACCGTTCCGCGTGCGGTAAAATTGATAAAGCGCTTTTATTCTTCGGGTCAGTACGGTTACAGCGATACCTCATTTAGGTCGTTTTTTTATGTTTTTGTCGGTTTTATGCAATGAAAACTATTTTATATAAAAAATAATTATTTTTGCATCGCTTTATTCTGCGAGTTATAACTTTTTTATTTTTTCGCTGATGATGCTGTGTGGTGGCTCGTTTTTTGCGGGACAAGATGATGTTTTCAGCGGTACCATGGATATTTATATGCGTCTTTTTGATCTCGCGTTATTGCACTTTTTGTTTGGCGGTATGATAATAAATCATTATTTTTTGCTTCGTTTTTTATTTTTATTTTTTAAGGGGTTCGCTAAAGGGGTTAACTAATGGGACAGTTTTATAGGGCAGGTCGTTACGGACGCGGCGATACCTAATATGTGTACATTTATTGTTTTTTTTTTTTATTATTTTAAAAAAATGAATTTATTGGGGAATATTTTTTTTTTTTTTTACTAATTTATTTGGCGATTTTTTTAAATTTATTTTTACACTTTTTTTTAAATTTTTTTTTACTTTATTACATAGTCCCAGGTGGGACATCACTGTCCTGTGACAGATCGCTGATCTGTCACATCACAGATCACTGTGACAGATCAGCAATCTGTCACAGGCAGTGCACAAGGCTTCCTCATGCCTGCGCTTTGCAGGCACTGAGGAAGCCAGCTTCCCCAGGCCCCCGAAGGCCCCCGTCGCCATCTTGGATTCGGGGGCCTGGAGGATAGGAGCCCCCCGCAGCAGCGCTGCACATTGCGCTGCCGTGGGGGGCTCAGGGAAGCACGGAGGGAGCCCCCTCCCTGCCGATGCTTCCCTTTAACTCCCGGTACACCGCGATCGCGTTTGATCGCGGTGTGCAAGGGGTTAATGTGTCGGGGGCGGTCCGTGACCGCCCCTGACACATTGTGCCGGGTGTCAGCTGTGATAATCAGCTGACACCCGGCCGCGATCAGCGGCGCTCACCACGTGGGCGCCGCTGATCGCGGTAGACGTACTATCCCGTCCCCGGTCATACGGGCCTGGGTACCGTGGACGGGATAGTACGTCTCATGTCAGGAAGGGGTTAAGCCAAAGGCTTGAAGGAAAAAAAGGTTTACATGCGTTAATCCAGAAGCTGACACGGCTCCAAGAATTGGATCGTGACATATAGTGACCGTTGGCATCTGTGACTGTGAGTGACAAAATCTGCGGCCAGAGAATAGACATGCGCGTTTTGAGACAGAGAACTTGGGCGACCCGCTGTGAACTGTATCCTGATACACCCGTATACAACTGCTGAGCAATGTTAAGCTTTGGCAGTGATAAAGACTGTGTATGTGCCTGCACCAAAGCTCCTGGACTCAGGACCCCCGTCAAGACAACGAGGATCCACTCCTGCCGGGAAACGGATCCCCATCATCTTCATGACCACGCCGGACCCCTCATGCGCCACTGCCTTGGCTCCACCGTTGGAAACTAGAATTCCACATTGTGAAGTCCTCTGACTGATAAGTTTATCATTACTGAACCTCCCCTTTAAATTCCCCACTCCTTTTCTATCCCATTTTGCATAATCTTTGCAAGCCTGTTTTCGTCTACCCTCTCCCTGCGTGGAGTATACCCTTTTAAAGTATATCACACGTTAACCCTTGCTCTGCCTCCTGTCCGTTACTACATCTTGCGATCTGCTCACAAGCGTCCTGCATAGTGCTGGACTGTGAGCACAACCCCCATCTGTGGATGTTGGGCACTCAGACCATCCTCACGGAGTTGGTTTCTAACCGTTTGTTCAGACACATGCACATTTGTGGCCTGCTGGAAGTCATTTTGCAAGGCTCTGGCAGTGCTCCTCCTGTTCCTCCTTGCACAAAGGCTGAGGTAGCGGTCCTGCTGCTGGGTTGTTGCCCTCCTACTGCCCCCTCCATTTCTCCTGGTGTATTGGCCTGTCTCCTGGTAACGCCTCCAGCCTCTGGACACTACGCTGACAGACACAGCAAACCTTCTTGCCACAGCTCACATTGATGTGCCATCCTGGACGAGCTGAACTACTTGAGCCACTTGTGTGGGCTGTAGAGTCCTTCTCATGCTACCACGAGTGTGAAAGCATAGCCAACATTCAAAAGTGACCAAAACATCAGCCAGAAAGCATTGGTGCTGAGATGTGGTCTGTGGTCCCCACCTGCAGAACCACTCCTTTATTGAGGGTGTCTTGATAATTGCCAATAATTTCCATCTGTTGTCTATTCCATTTGCACAACAGCATGTGAAATTGATTGTCAAACAGTGTTGCTTCCTAAGTGGACAGTTTGATTTCACAGAAGTTGATTTACTTGGAATTATATTATGTTGTTTAAGTGTTCCCTTTATTTTTTTTAAGCAGTGTTTATGTATATACAGTATAATGTGTGTATATTCATATATATGTTTCTTCTGCTTTAAATTTAAAATTTTACTGCTCGTTAAAGTGGCACACCTTGTAAGCAATTAGACAAAGGCTAATTAGGTTAACCTGTTGACTGTTCAAGTTGCTTCCAAGACAGGTGCCCTTGTAATGAGATAACCAATAGTATTCACTTCACTCATTGGCAGACTAATGTTGGTAAAGAAAGAGGTCTCTCAGGTCACCTCTCAGGAAATACATTTTAGCAGTGATTGTATTGTAAAACAAAAATCAGTATATTTGATCTATGCATTAATAAATGTCACAAGTCTTTCAGATAAAAGTTAAGCACTGGACTCCATGTCAGCATACAGTGCATGCCATAATTTAGCATTGCAGAACTTGCCCAGGTGGCTTTTCTTTTCGGAGTTCAGAGCCCTAATTCAAAATTGAATTAAATAATCCTTAAATTTGTTTGATTTATTAAACTCTAACCAAGGATTTGGGCAAATTCTTAGTGTTATATCTATTTCACAGTCAAAAATGACTTATGGTTGTTCCTTTTGGGATAAAAAGAATGTTAATGGGGTAGAAAGGCTTGAAAATAAAATCCAGCTTTCTATTTAAGCGTGTTGCAAAGGTTCAATAAAGGGGCATTTTGTTTTTTCATTTTAAGGTAAGAATATATATGTTTTATATCAATATCCATTACTTTAACCTTAATTAGGGCTTAGATACCCAATATAAAAGATGAGAGAAATATTAATGTCCTTGGATAGATAAAAATATACAATATATCTTATGGGCTAAAACCATAAAGAATGAACTTACCCATTAAGCTATAGAGGAGACTGTCTATACTCCTTAAAATGAAAGGATAAAAAACAGGGGTGCCTTGTGTGAAATCGGTGGGATAAAACTGAGATATAGAGATTAAATGTAGCCTGCTTAGGGTTTGAGGATTGGTAGAATGTGGAGGCACAGAACTTAAGCCCCCGTCACACATAGCGATCTCGCTAGCAAGATCGCTGCTGAGTCACAAGTTTTGTGACACAACAGCGATCTCACCAGCGATATCGCTGTGTGTGACACTGACCAGCGACCGGCCCCCCTGCCGGTTATCGCTGATCGTCCTGGAATGGCCAGGACATTTTTTTGATGGCTGATTTCCCGCTGGCCAGCACGCATCATTGCCAGCGATCGGCGCGCTGGTAACTAAGGTAAATGTCGGGTTTCTAAGCGGCGTGCAGCGCTTAGAAACCCGATGTATACCTTAGTTACCAGTGCGTGGGTGTAGGGAGCTGGTAACCAAGGTACACATCGGGTTTCTAAGTGCTGCGCGCTGCTTAGAAACCCGATGTGCGTTGCTTGTTACCCGCGTGTCGCTGTCCTGATCGCTGGTGAAGCTGCCTGTGTGACAGCTCACCAGCGATCACATAGCGACACATCAGCGATCCTGACAAGGTGATATCGTTGTCGGGATCGCTGGTGCGTCGCTATGTGTGACGGGGCCCTTAGGGGAAAAAAAGAAGAATAATGCAATGTTTGCAGTGTCTGCCAGGCCAGAGGAAACAGGGTGACCAGGAGATTAGAAAGAGGAGAATTATATTGATAATGTGCTTCAGAGATAATGTTCTTCATCACTTACAAAATAGGGAGGCATATAGACATATTATATAGTGAGCAGGAAAGACATACTGCTGGGGTACCGTCCACAATTAACTGAAAATGGATAATTGAGAAAAGGATTGGTATTCAAGGATAAAAAAAATGTAGATTAGGCTAGTTTCACACTTGCTTTTTTTTGCAGCGCGTTTTTCCCGCAAAAAAACGCATTGAAAAAACGCATACAAAAGCATACAACTGCTGCGTTTTTTTCAAGCATTTTTATGAGCATGCATGAAAAAAACGCAGCGTTTTTATGCGTTTGTATGCGTTTTTAGTGCGTTTTTACCGCGTTTGCGTTTTTTTCCAACATTAGGTGGCCCCTCACACTAACCCAAACCATGACTTTACTAACCCTAACCCTGACCCTAACCCTAACCCTGACCCTAACCCTAATCCTAACCCTGACCCTAACCCTTAACCAAATCATACTTAACCCTAACCCAAACCCTAAACCCTAACTAACCCTAACCCTAACCCTGACCCTAACCCTAACCCTAACCCTAACCCTAACCCTGACCCTAACCCTAACCCTAACCCTGACCCTAACCCTTAACAAAACCATACTTAACCCTAACCCTGACCCTAACCCTAACCCTGACCCTAACCCTAACCCTGACCCTAACCCTTACCCTAACCCTAACCCTAACCCTGACCCTAACCCTTAACCAAACCATACTTAACCCTAATCCTGACCCTAACCCTGACCCTAACCCTTAACAAAACCATACTTAACCCTAACCCTGACCCTAACCCTAACCCTGACCCTAACCCTAACCCTAACCCTGACCCTAACCCTAACCCTAACCCTGACCCTAACCCTTAACCAAACCATGCTTAACCCTAATCCTGACCCTAACCCTGACCCTAACCCTTAACAAAACCATACTTAACCCTAACCCTGACCCTAACCCTAACCCTAACCCTGACCCTAACCCTAACCCTAACCCTAACCCTGACCCTAACCCTTAACCAAACCATACTTAACCCTAATCCTGACCCTAACCCTGACCCTAACCCTTAACCAAACCATACTTAACCCTAACCCTGACCCAAACCCCAACCCTAACCCTGACCCTGACCCTAACCCTAACCCTAAACCCCCTTAACTAACCCTAACTCTAACCCAAACCCCTAAATTCCATGGTTAAAAAAAAAAAACGCATATGCAAAAAAACGCATACATGAGCATGCCAGTGCGCACATATGCGCATCCATAGGCTATAATGGCCATTTTTAGCGCAAAACGTGCGCATATGTGCGCATGCGCTTTTTTGCAGGGCCAAAAAATGCAACATGCTGTGTCTGGAAAATACAAACGCACACCCCAAAAAAACGCAGCGCATGAAAATCGCATACATGCGCTTACAAGCGCGCAGGTATGCGCACCCATGTTAAATATAGGGGAAAAAACGCATGCGCACATATGCGTTTTTTTCCAGCGCTAAAAAACGCAAATGTGAAACCAGCCTTAAACATGCAAATAATCTTTAAAATGAATAAATATATGCAAACAATGTAATAGAAAAAGAAGACAAAAGCTATTTCTTTAATATAAAACAAAATATATCATACAAACTACTCAGTGGATTTCCATGGTTTCATTTAACTCTTCAGGGGTCAATGTGCACAATTTGAAAATCCAATAGGAATCACGGTTAATTAATTTCTGAAACTGGCAACTGTTCCTGGTATCTGTTCCAATATTATTAAACAAAGACCACTAGGATCCTTGGAATGTTCCATAAAAAATGTTTGGACAAACTATGCTGCTATATATCAGTGTTAATATTGTATTTGTGCTTGTTCATCCTTTTCCTGGTGGTTTGGATGGTTCAGCCAACGTATTGGAGACTACAATCACATTCCAAAAAATATACCACAAATGACATATTGCAGTTCTGAAATTGCTAAAGTTGTCAATCAAACTAGGAAACGGCGATAACCCAGCTGATTCAATCCTGATCTGACTAGGCGTAATGCATTTTTTAAATTCATGCTACTCCGATGAACCATCTTGGGTCTGTCTGGTAAAAATCTGCGGTAAAAATCGCAGCATGCTCATTAATTTCGCGGAAAAATCCGCATTTCTAACTATATTCTATGAGCAGGAGGATGCTCATGTAAAAAACGCACAAAAAAAGCGCAAAAAATCGCGCAAAAAATGCACGTTTTTCCTGGAAGGAGTCCTTTTTTTTCTGCATACGTGGGTACATAGCCTAAGTGTGTGACAGCAGCCAAACATAAAAACTTGATATAAATTTGATATCGCTGTAATCGCACCGACCCGAAGAATAAAGTCGCCTAATCACTTATACCGCACAAGGAATGGTGTAAAAAATAAATGAAACCAATTCTTCATCTAATATTGATTCGTTCATTCTACCTTCCAAAGATCACAGTAAGGCTAGACGCACATTTATTCTGCGCTCTACAGTGAGCCCTTACACAATGATTTCTGTGTAAATCTCTGAAATGCGTGATTGAGACAGAACCCCCCAGTGGAAGATCCCCTAAAATGAGGCAGATGGAGGCACTATGGAGTCTGTTTGGCCTATGATCCAGTGATGTCTGTATATTTAGGAGAGTATAAAAGCGTGGTCGTTCACAGTTTTGTGCACTTTTGAAGGCAAGGACTCGGCAGAACAGAGGCCAGACAGAGTCTAGAATAATTTTTCTGTCTCAATATAGTGATTGGATCCCTCGGGAGGTGTCATCTGTCATGTCATTTGTAGATTTAGATGGAAACCCCAAACTAAGTGCTCAGCGTAGAGTGCCGGATAAATGTGATCCTAAATGTTATGTAAAATGTTCCAAATAAAAGCAATTCCCCACTCAGGTCTGTCTTCTGTTATCGTAAATATAGGGGCTTCCACAATACTGGTAGCACAAAAGCTCTGGAAAAGCAAAATGGCTCATTGTGACCCAAAAGAAATACAGCGAATTCTGCACTCCCAAGTCCAAATGCTCCCCCCTCCCTTCTTAGCCCCAATGTGCATAAACCACCTTTAGCATCCACATGTTTGGCAGCGGTGTAATTTACAAAATAGGGTCACTTTGGGGGGATTATGCGCTCTAGCACTTAGGGGCTATGTATACAGAGTCCAAAAACCATTCTAGGAAAATCTGCGTTGCAGGAGGCAAATAGCACTCTGTCCCTTCCGAGTCTCTGCTCCCGAAGCAGTACTGTACAGTTACATATGGGGTATCTCAATATTCAGCAGAAATTGTGGGACAAATTCTGGTGCCATTTTTACCCATTTTCGCATGTGAAAATGTAAAATTTGGGGCTAAAACAAAATTTTTGTGGTAAAAATGTAATTATTTATTCTTCACTACCCAATGCTATAAAATTCTGTGACACACCTGTGGTGTCAATATGATCACTGCACCCCTAGATATATTAATAAAGAGGTGTAATTTGTAAAATGGGGTCACTTATAGAGGGTTCTGCTGTTTTGGCACTGCAGGGGCTCTCTAAATGGGTCATGGCACCCTCAAACCATAATAGTAAAATCTGCACAATAGTATGTCACTCCTTCCGTTTTGAGCTTTGAACTCTGCCTCAAAAGTAGTTCCCGATTACATGCAGGGTATTGGTGCACTCAGGAGAAATTGCGTATCAAATTTTGAGGTTCATTTTCTCCTGTTACCCTTGAAAAAGATTAAAAAAAAAGCTGGTGCTAAAAGAAAAATTTTGCTGGAAAAATCAGATTTTTTTATTTTCTTAAATCTATGTTAGAAACATGTGATTTCTGGAGGTTCAAGATGCGCCCCAAATATTTTGTGGAAAAAATGTGATTATTTTTATTTTCAAAGCGCTACATTATAAACTTCTGTGAAGAACCTTAGGGTTTGAGGTGCTCACTACACTTCTAGATAAGTTCCTTGGGGGGGGTGTAGTTTCAAAAATTGGGTCACTTGTGAGGGTTTTCCACTGTTTAGGCTCGTTAGGGGCTCTCCAAATGCAACATAGCGTCCGCTTTCGATTCCAGACAATATTTTTTTCAAAACATCAAATGGTGCTCCCTCAATTCTGACCCCTGCCGTGTGCCCAAACAGTGGTCTTCCTCCACACATCGGGTATCCGTGTACTCAGGAGAAATTGCACAACAATTATTGGGGTTCATTTTCTCCTGATATCCTTGTGAAAAGAAAACAAATTGGGTCCTAGATAAAAAAAATTTTTGAAAAAAAAAGTTAAATGTTCATTATTTCCTTCCACATTGCTACAATTGCTGTGAAGCACCTGAAAGGTTAATGAACTTTTTGAATGTGGTGTTGAACACATGGAGGGGTACAGTTTTTAGAATAGTGTCACTTTTAGGTATTTTCTGTCATATAACCCCCTCAAAGTCACTTCAAATTTGTTGTGCTCCATAAAAAATGGTTCTGTAAATTTTGTTGAAAAAATGAGAAATTGCTGGTCAACTTTTTAACCCTTATACCTTCCTTACAAAAATTTATATTTAAAAAATTGTAGTGATATAAAGTATACATGTGGGAAATGTTATTTATTAACTATATTGCGTAGCATAACTCTCTGATTTAAAGGCATAAAAATTAAAAGTTTGAAAATTGTGAAATTTTCTAAATTTTTGCCAAATTTATGACTTTTCATAAATAAACGTAAGTCATATCAAATAAATTTTACCACTATTATGAAGTACAATATATCATGAGAAAGCTTTCCCAGGATTAGTGGGATGCATTGAAGCGTTCCAGAATTATTACCACATAAAGTGACAATGGTCATATTTCAAAATTTAGGCCTGGTCATTAACCCCTTAATCCCCTATGACGTACTATCCCATCCATGTGCCCTGGGACTTAATTCCCAGGGACGGGATAGTACGTCATAGCGATCAGCGGCGCCCACATGGCGAGCGCCGCTGATCGCGGCCGGGTGTCAGCTGATTATCACAGCTGACACCCGGCACAATGTGTCAGGGGTGGTCACGGACTGCCCCCGACACGCTAACCCCTTGCACACCACGATCAAACACGATCGCGGTGTACCGGGGGTTAAAGGGAAGCATCGGCAGGGAGGGGGCTCCCTCCGTGCTTCCCTGAGCCCCCCACCGCAGCGCAATGTGCAGCGCTGCTGCTGGGGGCTCCTTCCCTGCAGGCCCCCGAATCCAAGATGGCGACGGGAGCCTGCAGGGAGCTGGCTTCCTCAGTGCCTGCAAAGCGCAGGCACGAGGAAGCCTGCTGCACTGCTTGTGACAGATCGCTGATCTGTCACAGTGATCTGTGATGTGACAGATCAGCGACCTGTCACAGGACAGTGATGTCCCACCTGGGACAATGTAATAAAGTTAAAAAAAAAGTATTAAAATAATTTTAAAAAAATCGCCAAATAAATTAGAAAAAAAAAAATATTCCCCCAATAAATTCATTTTTTGGAAAAAAAAATAAAACAATAAAAGTACACATATTTGGTATCGCCGCATCCGTAACGACCTGCCCTATAAAACTGTCTCATTAGTTAACCCCTTAAAAAATAAAAACGAAGCAAAAAATAATAATTTATTATCATACCGCCGAACAAAAAGTGAAATAACGGGCGATCAAAAAGACGCATATAAATATACATGGTGCCGCTGAAAACATCATCTTGTCCCGCAAAAAATGAGCTGCCATACAGCATCATCAGCAAAAAAAGTTATAGCTCGCAGAATAAAGCGATGCAAAGATAATTATTTTTTATATAAAATAGTTTTCATTGCATAAAAGCGCCAAAACATAAAAAAACGACCTAAATGAGGTATCGCTGTAACCGTACCGACCCAAAGAATAAAACTGCTTTATCAATTTTACCGGATGCAGAACGGTGTAAACGCACTCCCCCAAAAGAAATTCATGAAACGCTGGTTTTTGTTTATTCTGCGTCCCAAAAATCGGAATAAAAAGCGATAAAAAAAGTCATGTGCCCGAAAATGGTAACAATTAAAGCGTCAATTCGTCCCGCAAAAAATAAGACCTCACATGACTCGGTGAGTTAAAATACGGAAAAATTATAGCTCTCAATATGTGGTGATGCAAAAACTATTTTTACAATAAAAAGCGTCTTTTAGCGTGTGACAGCTGCCAAGCATAAAAACCCGCCATAAATAGTAAATCAAACCCCCCGTTATCACCCCCTTAGTAAGGGAAAAATAATAAAATTAAAAGAAAATGTATTTATTTCCATTTTCCCTTTAGGGCTAGGGTTAGGGCTAGTGCTAGGGCTAGGGCTAGGGTTAGGGCTAGGGTTAGGGTTAAGGCTAGGGTTAGGGGTGTGTTGGGGTTAGGGTTGGAGTTAGAATTGGGGGTTTCCACTGTTTCGGCACATCAGGTGCTCTCCAAATGCAACATGGCGTCGGATCTCAATTCCAGCCAATTCTGAGTTGAAAAAGTCAAATGGTGGTCCTTCCCTTCCAAGCTCTGCCATGCGCCCAAACAGTGTTTTACCCCCACATATGGGGTATCAGCCTACTCAGGACAAATTGCAAAACAACTTTTGGGGTCCAATTTCTCCTGTTACCCTTGGGAAAATAAAAAATTGGGGGCAAAAATATCATTTTTGTGGAAAAAAATGATTTTTTTACTTTCACGCCCGGGCGTAATAAACTTCTGTGAAGCACTTGGGTGTTCAACGTGCTCACCACACATCTAGATAAGTTCTGTGGGGGGTCTAGTTTCCAAAATGGGGTCACTTGTGGGGAGTTTCAATAGTTTAGGTGCATCAGGGGCTCTCCAAACGCACATGACACCCGCAGACCATTCCATCAAAGTCTGAATTCCAAAACATCACTACTTCCCTTGCGAGACCCGACGTGTGCCCATACAGTAGTTTTCTCCCAGATATGGGATGTCAGCGTACTCCGGACAAATTGGACAACAACTTTTAGGGTCCACTTTCTCCTGTTACCCTTGGGGAAATAAAAAAAATGGGGACTAAAAGATCATGTTTGTGGAAAAAATACGATTTTTTTATTTTCATGCCGGTCGTTATAAACTTCTGTGAAGCACTGGGGGGTTCAAAGTGCTCACCACACAACTAGATAAGTTCCTTAGGGGGTCTAGTTTCCAAAATGGGGTCACTTGTGGGGGGTTTCCACTGTTTAGGTATATCAGGGGCTCTCCAAAAGCAACATGACACCCGCAGACCATTCCATCAAAGTCTGCATTCCAAAACGTTACTACTTCCCTTCCGAGACCCGATGTGTGCACATACAGTAGTTTTCTCCCACATATGGGGTATCAGCGTACTCAGGACAAATTGGACAACAACTTTTGAGGTTCAATTTCTCCTGGTACCCTTGGGAAAATAAAAAAATTGGTGACTAAAAGATCATGTTTGTGGAAAAAATAAGATTTTTTTATTTTCACGCCGGGCGTTATAAACTTCTGTGAAGCACTGGAGGGGTCAAAGTGCTCACCACACATTTAGATAAGTTCCTTGGGGGTCTAGTTTCCAAAATAGTGTCATTTGTGGGGGGTTTCCACTGTTTTGGTACATCAGGGGTTTTCCAATCGCGACATGGTGTCCGATCTCAATTCCAGCCAAAAACGTCAAATGGCGCTGCTTCCCTTCCGAGCTCTACCATGCGCCCAAATAGTGGTTTACCCCCACATGTGGGGTATCAGCATACTCAGGACAAATTGCACAATAACTTTTAGGGTCCTGTTACTCTTGGGAATATAAAAATTGGGGATGAAAAGATCATTTTTGTGGAAAAAATATGATTTTTTATTTGTACCGCTGTACGTTATAAACTTCTGTGAAGCCCTTGTGGGTTCAAAGTTCTCACCACATATCTAGATAAGTTCCTTGGGGGTCTAGTTTCCAAAGTGGGGTCACATGTGGGGGGTTTCCACTGTTTAGGTACATCAGGGGCTTTCCAAACGTGACATGGCGTCCGATCTGAATTCCAGCCAATTTTGCATTGAAAAAGTCAAACGGCGCTCCTTCCCTTCTGAGGTCTGCCATGCGCAGTTCCCCCCACATATCAGGTATCAGCATACTCAGGACAAATTGCACAATAAATTTTGCAGTCCAATTTCTCCTGTTACCCTTGGTAAAATAAAAAAAATTGAGCCTGAAGTATTTTTTTGTGAAAAAAAGTTAAACGTTCATTTTTTTTAAATATTCAAAAAATTCCTGTGACGCACCTAAAGGGTTAATAAACTTCTTGAATGTGGTTTTGAGCACCTTAAGGGGTGCAGTTTTTAGAATGGTGACACTTTTGGGTATTTTCTATCATATAGACCTCTCAAAGTGGCTTCAACTGTGATGTGGTCCGTAAAAATAAAATGCTGTTGCAAAAATGAGAAATCGCTGGTCAAATTTAAACCCTTATAACTTCCTAGCAAAAAAAAGTTTTGGTTCCAAAATTGTGCTGATGTAAAGTAAACATGTGGGAAATGTTACTTATCAAGTTTTTTGTGTGCCGTATCTCTGTGATTTAAGGGCATAAAAATTCAAAGTTGGAAAATTGCGAAATTTTTAAAATTTTCGCCAAATTTCCGTTTTTTTCACAAATAAACGCAAGTTATTTGAATGAAATTTTACTACTAACATGAAGTACAATATGTCACGAGAAAACAATGTCAGAATCACCGGGATTCATGGAAGCGTTTCAGAGTTATTACCTCATAAAGGGACAGTGGTCAGAATTGTAAAAATTGGCCCGGTCATGAACGTGAAAACCACCATTGAGGCTTAAGGGGTTAACCTACAAATTGGCTCAGTCCATAAGGTGTTAACAAAAGATTTTTTAAACATCAGAATTCTTAGAATGTCCATCATAGGACTCTCGCTTGATATGAATGTTGTTGCAGAAAACCTTTGTTACTGGTGCTGAATGTTTATACTGGCCCAGCTGATTTCAAGTCAGATATCAGAATATATAAATATTTGAGAAGCCATCCAGCATCATTGAAATTTTTCCTCTTACAAGTGCCAAATTCACTACTGCAGCATTTATCATGTTTTCTTTCCCATTGTAATGCTTATAAGAAAACACTTAACCCCCCCCCACAAAGAGGGTGAAATAGCTAAAAAAGTAACACTGGGTTTGAAACCTTCTTCAATTTGTCTAGTGTCATAAAAAACACAATCAATAGCTACAGAGGGAAATTTATCATTGCCCTTATGCCATTTTTCTGATGTGAAAAAACTAAAAAAATATGCATGACTCTTATGTGTGTCACTTCCTCATGCGTGTTTGTGTCCCATATTAAATGGATTTGGCTTCCTTTGTGCTGAAGAGGTTAACGACTCTTTCTATGCTGGTCGGAAATTTGCTGCTTCTGATGTGGTCATTACCTCTCCCTATAAAACCTGGCTAGACCCTCTGTCTTGTCAGTGAAAGCTTTGCTTCCTAGCTTCTTGGAGATGCTGTGCTGAATTGGAGATTGCTATTGCTACTGGAGATTGTTGCCTGCTGTTTTTGGGTGTATGCTTTTCTCATTGTCCTATTCCCATTTGGTTGGTACATTCCAATCCTTCCCCATATACCTCTCTTCCTGTTTGTGAGTGTTTGTATGTTTGTTGCTTTCTGTTATCTCTGTTTTGTCTTTATGTCTAGTTTATCTTACATTTCTGTCTCATACCTCATGGAGTTGAGGAGAGGACAGATCAGGGTTTAACAGGAGCATAATAAAGTGGGAGACTCAACCCTCTCTACCTTCAAGAGTAACCTCGGCACAAGGATTGTTAGGGTCCCAGTTCCAGGGACAGTTTTAGGCCGCCCTTCCTTACTGAAGATGTTATGAATGGGTCTCCAAGGAGGAAAAAACTAAGCAAGCTAAGTCATAGAAAACCAGAGAGGTTGGTAACAATGCAGATTGCAGATCCCTGATCCTAACCACACAACTAGCAGCAGCCGTGGAGCGTTCCTACGATGAATCTAGATGCTTCGTCACAGCCGTAGGACTAAATAAGCCTAAAGCAAGAAAAGGGGAAAACTAACTGCCCCAGAGCAGACCCCAAAGGAAAGACATCCCCCACACATGTATTGATGGTGAAACAAGATGAAAACACAAGCAGGAGAATAGGCTGAGCAAACGATGGGGCCCAAACTAACTAGAAAGGGCAGGAAAGGAAAGAAACTGTCTGCAATCTGCCAAAAACCCTACAAAAATAATGTCCAACACTTCTGATAACAAAATTAACCCTGAAGTCACTAGACTTCTCCCACTATATCAGCACTCTGAAATATTCTGAGACAGAGCAAAAAGAGGCCAATCTAATAAGGGACAAAAAGCAAATTGGCAAATACAGATAAATAAGAGTGGAAATTCAGCACAGCCCCAGCCGGGGCTGGCTGATCACACAAAAAACTGAATAGACCAACAAAATCAAGTGTGAACATTAGCAGAAAAACTTAGCTTGAAATGACTGGAACAGAGCTGAAAACCAAGACCTGAATAGCCAGAAGGAATCACCTGCACCAGAAAAGGGCGTCGGCTGTCTTAAATCCAGTCTGAGATTCCTGAGGTCCAATCGTCATCCTCATTATCAGGTGGCAGATCTCTACTGATTAAATTAGCCTCACTACCTCCTGTTACCACCAGAGGGAGCCTGGAAGGAGAACTCACAACTTGTAGACCAGAAAATGAACTCACAACAGGATGACCACCATAGCATGAGAATGCCATATTTAAACCATAATTTGTGATATTTTTGTTCTAGTTATCCACTGCTTAAGCTATTTTTCTGAAATTTGTACAAAGTTTAGTGGAATGGGCAAGGCTATTTGTGGCCACAAAAATGGAATATTTGTGGCCATTACTGGCGTAGATGGGATTTTCTGGTACATGCACAGTGTAATGATCCAGACCAGGTTTTGAGTCCTGTTTTTTTTCCTTTTTCCCAGTCTTGTCATGTCAAGAGTTAAGCTTTCCCAGCCTCAGTCCGGGTTTAGGTTGGCTATTTTTCACCGCAGCTTCCTGCAAGCGATGTCAGTTATAGCTTTTGCCTAGTGCTGCTGTAGCTGACACTGATTGCTCTGAGGAGAGACCCCCGGAGGAGCCTGGCCAACAGCACACCAGGGAGTGCGGTGAGTATCCCGAGACTAGGGGGCAGATGGTGTTGTAACCAAGCATGATAAACAGCAAGTGACGCGCTTGGTTTATTAAAAGGTATGCGTCTCTTAATAATAAATATGCTGGATTAACTTGCACCTAAATTATAAATGATTAAAATTGACATAAGGAACACCAGTATGTTGGAAAGCAGTAATTCAAACTACAAGCAGAAGATTAAGTAGACAGTTTCAAGTTACCATCACCAATATAATCGCAGAGTTCATGTTTTAATTGCAAGCATCAGCAAAGGTTAAAAGCTTCAATTAGATTTGTCATTAGTTTCACCTGACATGAACGAAAATAGTTCCTGAAGCAGGGCAGACCTTGTTGTGGGCAAATCATGTTGTTTCCCAAGTTACATCCTTGTCAATTAGTTTTTTTGACATCATTGATGTTCAAAGCTGTCTCCCTAGACAATATAGATGCAAGCAAGGTTACGCATCATACTAATGAGCAATTATCATACACATGTTAACATAAGGAAAATATTTTCCTGAAGAAAACATCCAGTTATTTTTTCTCTAAGGCCAGTTTTGTATGAAACCAGTCACTTACTTGTTAGTGAAAGAAGTCACAGCTTTGGGGGTTTTCATTAAGGAGACCAGATGAAATGTTGCATTATTGGGAATACTTCATGGGAAGACATGCAAATGTTAATGGTTCCACCTATTGGAGGCAACTACCCAGAAAGTCATAGACCTACCTTTTTATGAGCTCTGCATCACGACCAGGAATACAAGCCAGATCCCTGTTTGTAGTCCCCTGGGTCAAGGTACTTGCTGCTCATCAGTACAGAGCAGGGTTTGTCTGGCTGAATGAGATGACAGTGATGTAGCTCTGCTTGGGTCATGAGTCTTAAAGATACTATTCAAGTATAGAGATGTTGTAAGGCTTGGTAAAGGGTCGCACCTAGAAGTATTGGGTAGCTACCACCATTAGTTGATACTAGTGACTGTTTTCTTACCCCTGGGTGAGAGGTTATTAGGCGAAAGTCATACGTAGACAAAATAATGAAACTCCATATAAAGAGAGTTCTGGACACAAATACAGTGGGGCAAAAAAGTATTTAGTCAGTCAGCAATAGTGCAAGTTCCACCACTTAAAAAGATGAGAGGCGTCTGTAATTTACATCATAGGTAGACCTCAACTATGGGAGACAAACTGAGAAAAAAAAATCCAGAAAATCACATTGTCTGTTTTTTTTCATTTTATTTGCATATTATGGTGGAAAATAAGTATTTGGTCAGAAACAAAATTTCATCTCAATACTTTGTGATATATCCTTTGTTGGCAATGACAGAGGTCAAACGTTTTCTGTAAGTCTTCACAAGGTTGCCACACACTGTTGTTGGTATGTTGGCCCATTCCTCCATGCAGATCTCCTCTAGAGCAGTGATGTTTTTGGCTTTTCGCCTGGCAACACGGACTTTCAACTCCCTCCAAAGGTTTTCTATAGGGTTGAGATCTGGAGACTGGCTAGGCCACTCCAGGACCTTGAAATGCTTCTTACGAAGCCACTCCTTCATTGCCCTGGCGGTGTGCTTTGGATCATTGTCATGTTGAAAGACCCAGCCACGTTTCATCTTCAATGCCCTTGCTGATGGAAGGAGGTTTGCACTCAAAATCTCACGATACATGGCCCCATTCATTCTTTCATGTACCCGGATCAGTCGTCCTGGCCCCTTTGCAGAGAAACAGCCCCAAAGCATGATGTTTCCACCATCATGCTTTACAGTAGGTATGGTGTTTGATGGATGCAACTCAGTATTCTTTTTCCTCCAAACACGACAAGTTGTGTTTCTACCAAACAGTTCCAGTTTGGTTTCATCAGACCATAGGACATTCTCCCAAAACTCCTCTGGATCATCCAAATGCTCTCTAGCAAACTTCAGACGGGCCCGGACATGTACAGGCTTAAGCAGTGGGACACGTCTGGCACTGCAGGATCTGAGTCCATGGTGGCGTAGTGTGTTACTTATGGTAGGCCTTGTTACATTGGTCCCAGCTCTCTGCAGTTCATTCACTAGGTCCCCCCGCGTGGTTCTGGGATTTTTGCTCACCGTTCTTGTGATCATTCTGACCCCACGGGGTGGGATTTTGCGTGGAGCACCAGATCGAGGGAGATTATCAGTGGTCTTGTATGTCTTCCATTTTTGCTCCCACAGTTGATTTCTTCACTCCAAGCTGGTTGGCTATTGCAGATTCAGTCTTCCCAGCCTGGTGCAGGGCTACAATTTTGTTTCTGGTGTCCTTTGACAGCTCTTTGGTCTTCACCATAGTGGAGTTTGGAGTCAGACTGTTTGAGGGTGTGCACAGGTGTCTTTTTATACTGATAACAAGTTTAAACAGGTGCCATTACTACAGGTAATGAGTGGAGGAAAGAGGAGACTCTTAAAGAAGAAGTTACAGGTCTGTGAGAGCCAGAAATCTTGATTGCTTGTTTCTGACCAAATACTTATTTTCCACCATAATATGCAAATAAAATGAAAAAAAAAACAGACAATGTGATTTTCTGGATTTTTTTTTCTCAGTTTGTCTCCCATAGTTGAGGTCTACCTATGATGTAAATTACAGACGCCTCTCATCTTTTTAAGTGGTGGAACTTGCACTATTGCTGACTGACTAAATACTTTTTTTCCCCACTGTAGATCTCAAAAGCCTCCTGTGTATAATCAATTTAAAAGGTTAGCAGTCTGGATCCATATTAATCCAATGTAATATATCAACCCTGACCTTAAATTACATCCATTTCCGCTAGGATGATGTAAGTCTTATAGAGAATATTATTAAATGTAATTCATAAGAAATATCTACGCTCATCATAAGTGATGACTTGGACTAAGCTTATCCATATATATTAAAGTCAAACTCACCTAACAATTTCTGTGGGATTGACCAATGATATAATGGGGCAGCCTGACAGTACATTGTTCAGGGAAAATAACATCAGTCATAGTTGATTTCAACATTTCCCATCTTTTGTTCCTTGCAAAATAAGCAGCCACAGACATGTCTAGCAGCTGTTTGTACTCCCCTCTCCTTAGAAATAATTGTACATGCTTGACTAAGCATTTGGCCATCAGCTATCTAATGTAATTATTCTACTGTACTACTCCATTGGAACTGTAAGTTCAAGATCTGTTTGAAATAAATGTCTCATGTTCCTAGGCCTCCGCTGTGACGCTTGCACTGCTATCTGTTGGTCTTTTCTGGGAAAACAGTATGCTTAGAAAATATTTTCCAGGATGTTGGGAAATATTTTTGCATCATATTAAACTTTCTGATTCATC
The DNA here is from genome assembly GCF_039654945.1 of Dendrobates tinctorius. Lineage (NCBI taxonomy): Eukaryota > Metazoa > Chordata > Amphibia > Anura > Dendrobatidae > Dendrobates > Dendrobates tinctorius. Next base: position 60,705,619 of record NW_027361728.1, read on the forward strand.
ATAATTGACTGAACACCCCCATAGGTGAAATAATTCAATTATTTCATTGGCCTGAGATGTTGAGCCATATGTGACCAGCTTTACAGAAAATTTCTGTATCTTTATGTGACCAGAACAATTGTTTAGACATTAGTGTTCTTGGGAATTGCTATAAAATACATTAAATACAGTCAATCCTAGCAAGAAGCCAGTGATTTCACAATTACAGATTGTCCATGGAGATCTCTGGTAGACGATGCTAAAAAGTAGTGGATTTGACACCAATCTTTGCTGACCTATGTGAGAGCATAATAGTATGGGGATAGGTATGCTCCATTACAAATGTTGAGTAAAATAGAGACTGGAGAGGCAAAAAAGCACAAAATAATTTTTTATCCGGTAACAAACAAAGATAAAAAGTTAAAAGACGCGCTCACCTGATAGGGTTGTGACAGTCACAACTCCTATAGAAAATATGTGAAGGCTGCTGCAGGGTCACCATCAGGATCTGATGCAATTAAATGAAAAATGTGGTGATTCAGAAAGCGTGCTGCCAAGGGACGATCCAAGACAAAAATAAGATATGAATGCGGTTTATTTCGTCAACCCGTTTCAAGTTTATCAAACCTCTTCATCAGGACAAAACCACAATCTGTGCACCATAACAAATGTGACAGAAGCCCATCAGTTACTGTGAGTAGGGTGGGGAGAGGAAAATTACTGTGTTTTTCCCAAAAATGAGAGCAGCTGAGAATTGTAATTCTAGAAAGTAACGAGCGTAGATGTCGTCACATGGCACTAGAACAGCAAATATAACCGGAAAGAAGATATATGTGCCAGCACAGAATATAATAATAAAGATTACTAACAAATTGATAAGCTTCATTGACAAATCCTCCTAAATACAATGAAGTACAAGCCGTTCGAGCAGTACAAAGGCAAAAAATTGGTGGGTGAACTACAGTGGGAACCAAAAAGGTTAAAAGTTTAGAACACATAATTATCTGCTATAAAAGTATAATTTAACAGTGTACATGAATAGGTATTTAATGGTATACAAAAATAGCCCAGTGTCTTCACAAAAATGGCAATAAATGTATAACCCACAGCAACTCTCACAGCTAATATGTATAAATAATCAAATATTAAAAAGTTCACCCACTAAGTACTCAATTGCTTTGTCAAGGGTCCAACTGATGAAGCAATAAAAAAGATCACACACCAAGTAGCTGATGTGTGTTTCACTATTGCTTCGTCAGGGATACCCTTGACAAACACATAATGAAATGCATGTCGTGTACTTAGTGGGTGAGCTATTTTTATTATTGATTATGCATACTTATTACTTGTGATAGATACTGTGGGCCATAAATTTGTTGGTATTTTTGTAAAGATAGCTATGTCCAATATGCTGAATACCTATTCATGCATACTGTTAAATTGTACTATTAAAACATATAATTGTGTGATCTCTACTTTTAACCTTTTGGGGTTTAATTATTTTATTCACTTATAGAGTGACATTAATTGCACAGTGCTTTACAAACATTCCCACTGTAGCTCACTCACCAATTTTTAGCCTTTGTCTGTACTGCTGAAATTACTTGTACTTCATTGTTTATGGGATTTGCAGTTAATAAAACTTATCAATTTCTTAGTAATCTTTATTATTACATTCTGTTATGCCACATATTTATTTTTGGTTATATTTTCCCAAAATTTGGAAAAATCCTATTCTTACATTTCCATCTCTTAGTGCAAAGTGCTTCTTTTATCCCTTTTTATACACAAGTACAGTAAATCCTCACTTCCTTTCTATGACTTTTACTTATTTCGTTTTATGCAAATCCGTAGCAGATGGCCCATCCAACAAAATATTGTAGTTTCAAAAAATATAGAAAATGTTATTTCCTCTTTTACCATCAGGGTGATACATATAAAGGTAATTATTAGGTTTATCTGTGTCCTTCCAATGTGTACTATTACAATCAACAACAAAAAAGTCCCACCTAAAGAGGAGACTGACTTGTATGCTTAGTATCATCACTCACTTCACAATTGTACTGAGCATTTACAGTCTGTATATAAACACAGATGTCATCCATATGGCAGAAAAGTCAAAATCTGAAAACTTTGGAAAAGTCTGTTTTTCTACGTTAAAGGACACATTCAGAAACCTCAATCTTAAATTTGTTTTCCGAGGGCAAATAAACAGATTTATCGAGAATTTGGTGTTATTGTCTTTTCTTCCACAACGGAAAACACTTCAGAGTCCAGGACATGATGATTTAAATATATGTATTTTAGGATTGTTTGGTAAAATGTTACCGTTTTCCATTTTTCCTTAAGGTGAAACCTAAAGTGTTACATAATGAGACCTAACATTATGTGCCAGACATATAACACAATCCATTTGGGTGGAGAAGTAATTACAATTACAAATTACACGGAGCGTTAAATGGGGATTTTATTTTAAAGTCATTAAATAATATCATGACCATCAGCACATTATTTGCTTCTTTTAGGCATACATCACATTTAGCAGTTACAAATGAAATCAACTTTTGGCTGTGTGAAGTCCTGGTCAGTGTATGGGGATTACAATAATACTGGAGAAACACAAATGGGTGGATTGACTTCTAAACCAGAAATGTTGATTTAGATTTACAAGACTTAGTGTAATATGTTGACATGATTTTAAAATCTTAGTAACACGTTAACATTTCTGAACCACATTAAATCCCTAAGGATTTAACCTTTTTTTCGTAACCATCTAATATTTTTAGATTTTTGCATACAATGTAATTTATTGACAATATTGCTTTACATGTTAATTACAACTTTTTATAAAGTTTTATCAGACCATGAATGATTATATATACAGTATTTTAAATATGTAATCCCACTTAGTTTAATTGTTTGGAAATGTTCTAAAGAATATTAACAGCTTCACGACCAATGATGTATATTTACATCATCGGCCTTGTCCCTGACTTTGATGGAGGCTCACACGCTGAGCCTGCAGCTTTTCCCATGCTTGATGGCTTATTTTACCAGCCATCAAGTGACTCTAACAGACACTGGTGGATCCGAGATCCACCCACAGCTGTTAGGCTAGTTTCACACTTGCTTTTTTTTGCAGCGCGTTTTTCCCGCAAAAAAACGCATTGAAAAAACGCATACAAAAGCATACAACTGCTGCGTTTTTTTCAAGCATTTTTATGAGCATGCATGAAAAAAACGCAGCGTTTTTATGCGTTTGTATGCGTTTTTAGTGCGTTTTTACCGCGTTTGCGTTTTTTCCAAACATTAGGTGGCCCCTCACACTAACCCAAACCATGACTTTACTAACCCTAACCCTAACCCTGACCCTAACCCTAACCCTGACCCTAACCCTAACCCTAACCCTGACCCTAACCCTAACCCTTAACCAAACCATACCCTGATCCTAACCCTAACCTTGACCCTGACCCTAACCCTAACCCTAACCCTGACCATGACCCTAACCCTAACCCTAACCCTAACCCTGACCCTAACCCTAACCCTAACCCTAACCCTTAACCAAACCATACCCTGATCCTAACCCTAACCTTGACCCTGACCCTAACCCTAACCCTAACCCTGACCCTAACCCTGACCCTAACCCTAACCCTAACCCTTAACCAAACCATACCCTGATCCTAACCCTAACCCTGACCCTGACCCTAACCCTAACCCTAACCCTAAACTCCCTTAACTAACCCTAACTCTAACCCAAACCCCTAAATTCCATTGTCTAAACTAATGGTAAAAAAAAAACCGCATGTGCAAAAAAACGCATACATAAGCATGCCAATGCGCACATATGCTCACCATAGACTTATAATGGGTGTCTTGCTGTAAAAAAACGCATTGCGCGCGCATGCGTTTTTTTGAGGCAAGTCGGACGCCCAAAAAATGCAACAGGTTGCATTTTGTGTGCCCGAGCGCATACCGCAAAAAAACGCATGCGCGGAAAAACGCGTACAAACGCATGTGTATGCGCACATAAGCGCATCCCATGCAAAGTATAGGGAAAAAAAAAATGCGCTATTTAGCGCTAAAATACCGCGAAAAAAAACGCAAGTGTGAAACCAGCCTTAACCAGTTAAATGCGGCAGTCAATCACTGACAGTAGCATTTAACACACGCAGAAAGGAAGGGCATCATTGATCCCACCCATCAGAGCACTCATCACGTGATCACAACTTCAAGTCTCCTAAAGGAACTATTAAATATGTTAAAAAAATAAAACAATGAAAAAAATACACCTTTGATATTACTGCTTTCAGAAATGTCCAATCTATTAAAATATAAAATGAATTAATCTGATAGGTAACCTGCATAACAGCAAAAAAAAAATCAAAACTCCAGAATTACGGTTTTCAAAACATTGTATGTACTCCAAAATGGTATCAGTAAAAACATCAGTTCAGGACACAAAAAATAAGCCCTCATACAGCTCCAGATACCGAAAAATAATAATGGGTCTTGGAAAATTGTGACAAAAGCAAATTTTTAATATTTTTTTCACCACTTAAATAAAAACAAAACTGGACATGTTGGTATCTGTGTACATATTTTGACCTGGGGATTCATATTGTCAGGTCAGTTTAACCATATATTCACCATGGTAAAACAAATCTTCATAAACCATGGTGGAAACGCACTTTTTTTTGCAATTTCACCGCACTTGGAATTACATTTGACTATGGGGTTAGTAATGGGGTGTCTAATAGACACCTCTCCATTACTAACCCATGGGCTTGATGTAAGCAGCCATAAAACAGCTGATATCAACCCCACTACTATTACCCCACCTATCACTGCACCAGACCAAGTGGGAATATCAAGTCTAATCTCCAGAATTGGCGCATCTTATGGATATGCCAATTCTGGGGTGGCTGGAGGCTGATGTTCTTAGTCTGGGAGGGGGCCAATGTTAATGTAGGATTCTGTCTCAAAATGGCCTCCATGGTCGAATCAGTGCACAGAAGCCAGCACTAAACAAAAGGCAAATAAAAAAAGTGTGGCATTTGCAAAGTCCCACAGCCTGCTAAACAGATGGAAGCTGGAAAAGTGGCAGTAGATTTCTCTGTTGAATCTTCAGTAGAATTACACCACAGCCGTGTCAAATGCTGCAGGAGACCTACTGAAGCCCATATGGATCCAAAATACACCCAGATACATTTGGTGGTGGAAAGATCATGGTCTGGGGTTACATTCAGTATGGGGGTGTGCAAAATATTTGCAAGGTGGAAGGCAATATCAATAGCCTAAAATATCAAGAAGTAGCTACCTCTTATATTCCAAATCATAAAAGGGGTCAAATTCTGCAGCAGGATGGTGCTCCATCTCATACATCCATCTCTACAACAAAGTTCCTCCAGGCAAAAAAGATCAAGGTGCTCAAGGACTGACCAGCCCAGTCACCAGACATGAACATCATTGAGCACGTTTGGGGTAAGATGAAAGAGGAAGCTTGGAAGACAAAACCAAAGAATCTAGATGAACTCTGGGAGGCATGTAAGACTGCATTCTTTGCTATTCCTGATGACTTCATTAACAAATTGTATGAATCATTGTTGAACCGCATGGATGCAGTCCTTCAAGCTCATGGAAGTCACACAAAATATTAAATATGACTCTAATAGCACCACAACTTCATTCACCAATGTTATGCAATGTATATATATGTATTTTAAGTTATTTGGTTGAATATCACATTACCTTCTGTGGGCGACAAAACTTTTATCTTGCCAAAATCTGACCATTCTGTGTCCATTAAATGATCAATATTTCTGCATTGATGCCAATTTATTTTCTTAACTTAAACCACATTTTGGAGGGTTTCAGCTTTCAATAGAATAATTTATACAACCAATGGATGAATTTAACATCAGGTTATAAGCTTTTATTTAGATATAGAGGTGAGCGACTTTGCCTTTTTAAGGCTCGAGTCAGGTTTCATGAAACCCCACTTTCTCAAAAGTCGGGTCGAACCAAATCTGCTGACTATAGGGAAAAGTTGGAGGCCAACTGAAACACGAAACCCAATGCAAGTCAATGGGGAAGCAAAGTTGGCAGGGAGTGGAGGACAGTAAACACACCTACAGTGCCCTGTTATGAACTCATTTTCGGCTCCACCAGTTGAGAGTTCCCCTCCTGTTCTCCCTCTGGTGGTGACAGGAGGTAGTGAGGTTGGTTTAAGTGGTAGTGATCTGCCACCTGATGAGGAAGATAACGATTGGATCTCTGGAGTATCAGACTGGATATAAGACAGCCGACGCCCTATCCTAGTGCTGGTGATTCAGTCTGCTTCTCAGGTCCTGGACTTCAGCTCTCTCCCAGTCTTCTCAAGTTAAGTTTGTTTTTTGCTATTGTTCACACTTGCGCTTGTTGGTCAGTTCAGTTTCTTGTGTGGTCAGCCTGCCCCTGCTGGGGCTATGCTGAATTTCCACTCCTATGTATCTGTATTTGCCAAGCTGCTTTTTGTCCCTTTTTGGATTGGCCTCTTTTTGCACTGTCAGAATATTTCAGAGTGCTGATATACTGTAGGTGTAGAAGTCTTGTGACTTCAGGGTTAATTTTGTTATCAGAAGTGTCTTTCCTTTCCTGTCCTGTTTAGTTAGCCGAGCCCCATCATTTGCTCAGCCTATTTTCCTGCCTTTGTTTGTAATTTCATCTTGTTTCACTGTCAATACATGTGGGGCGCTGTCTTTCCTTTGGGGTCTGCTCTGGGGCAGTTAGTTTTCCTCTTTTCCTGCTTTAGGCTTATGTAGCTCTCCGATTGTGATGAGGCGTCTAGGACCAATGTAGGACTGCTCCACGACTGCTGCTAGTTGTGCGGTTAAGTTCAGAGATCTGCAGTCTGCATAGTTACCAACTTCTCTGGTTTTCTGAGACTTAGCTTGTTGTTTATTTTTTCCTCCTTGGTGACCCATTCATAACAGAATCACCAGCCATACTGCAGATTCTAGGGTACTCAAAAGCAGGAAGGAATTGTTAAAGAAAAAAGAAAAAAACGTGTCAGAATTTTTTTTTTTAATGTATTTTTTCCTCTTTTTCTCTGGGACTGTAGGAGAATTTTTTTTTCCTCATGGAGATTAAGCAACTGTCTGATCGTGTGGAGCAGCTTGCTGCTGAAGTACAGGGAATTTCCACCTACCTTATTCAGTCACATGCTGCTGAACCCAAGATTCCTACTCCTGATGTGTTTTCTGGGGATCGGTCTAAATTTCTGAATTTTAAGAATAATTGTAAATTATTTCTTGCTTTGAAGCCTAACTCATCGGGGAGCTCTGTGCAGCAGGTTAAAATTGTCATCTCCTTGCTGCGCGGCGATCCCCAAGATTGGGCTTTTTCTCTGACACCTGAAAATTCTATTCTGACTAACGTGGATACATTTTTTCAGGCCTTGGGGTTGTTGTATGATGAACCTAATGCCGTTGATCAAGCTGAGAGAACCCTGTTGGCATTAAACCAGGGTCAGGATCCTGCAGAGTTGTACTGTCAAAAATTCCAAAAGTGGGCGGTCCTTACTACATGGAATGATAGTGCATTGGCAACTCTCTTTCGGAAAGGTTTGTCAGAGACCGTAAAAGATATGATAATGGGATTTCCTGTTCCCTCTGGTCTGGATGGCTCTATGTCATTAGCCATTCAAGTTGATCGGCCTTTACGTGAACGTAAAACTGCACGGGAGGCGCTGCCACCTTTTGAACAAATGTCTGAACCTATGCAATGTGATGGGGTTTTGTCTGGGGCGCAACGTCGGGAGTTTAGAAGGTGCAATAAGCTGTGTTTTTTCTGTGGAGACGCCTCTCATACTATTTCTGTCTGCCCTAAATGAGAGAAACGTTTTGCACACACATTTGCTGTGGGCAGTGTACAACCTAAGTTCCTTTTGGCAATTACTCTGATCTGCTCCTTGTCCACATTTTCCACTAAGGCTTTTGTGGATTCAGGAGCAGCTCTGAATCTGATGGATTTGGACTTTGCTAAGCGTTGTGGTTTTTCCATGACGCCTCTGCAGACGCCTATTCCTTTGAGGGGTATTGATGCCACTCCTTTGGCGGAGAATAAACCTCAGTTTTGGACCCAGGTGATAATGCGAATTGCCCCAGACCACCAAGAAAAGTGTAAATTTTTGGTGCTGCATAATTTGTATGATACTATTGTTCTGGGGTTCCCCTGGTTGCAAACTCATTACCCAGTTTTGGTTTGGAAATCTGTGTCTGTGGTGAGTTGGGGTTGACAGTGTGTTCTTAGGGACGCTCCTGTTTTCTCCACCTCTCCTCAGTCTTATGATATTCCTGATTATCTGGCTGATTTCTCTGATGTTTTTAGTGAGAGTAAGTCTGCGTCTTTGCCTCCTCATAGGAGTTATGACTGTGCAATTGAGTTGATGCCTGGGTGTAAATTTCCCAAGGGTCGGCTTTTCAACTTACCCGAACATGATGCTATGCGATCCTATATTAAGGAGTCGTTGGAGAAGGGTCATATTAGACCATCCTCGTCACCTTTAGGCGCTGGGTTTTTTTTTGTGGCCAAGAAAGACGGTTCATTAAGACCGTGTATTGATTATCGTTCCCTTAACAAGATGACGGTTAAATATCAGTACCCGTTACCTCTGATGTCTGATTTATTCTCCAGAGTTAAGAGTGCCTGCTGGTTTACTAAGCTTGACCTCAGGGGGGCGTACAATCTTATTCGCATCAAGCACGGGGATGAATGGAAGATGGCGTTTAATACTCCGGAGGGACATTTTGAGTACCTGGTGATGCCTTTTGGGCTCTCTAATGCCCCTTCTGTCTTTCAGTCCTTTATGAATGATATTTTCTGAGACTTTGTGGATAAGTTTTTGATCATCTATCTGGATGATATTTTGGTCTTTTCTAGTGATTGGGATTCCCATGTGGAACATGTCCGGACTGTGTTCCAGATTTTGCGGGAGAATTCCCTGTTTGTTAAGGGATCGAAGTGCCTCTTTGGTGTACAGAGGATTTCATTTTTGGGATTTATCTTGTCTCCATCAACTATTGAAATGGACCCGGCCAAGGTACAGGCCATTTATGATTGGGTTCAGCCTACTTCTTTGAAGGCGCTCCAGAAGTTTTTGGGTTTTTCTAATTTCTATCGTAAATTTATAGGTAATTTTTCTAGTATTGTCAAACCACTGACTGATCTGACCAAGAAGGGAGATGATGTATTGAATTGGTCTCCTGAGGCTGTCTCAGCATTTCAGGAGCTTAAGCGGAGATTTACTTCAGCTCCAGTTTTACGGCAACCTGATGCCTCACTTCCATTTCAAGTGGAGGTGGACGCTTCTGCGATTGGTGCAGGAGCTGTTTTGTCCCAAAAAGACCCTGTGACTTCTAAGATGAATCCCTGTGCCTTCTTTTCTCGAAAGTTCTCCCCATCTGAATGCAACTATGATGTGGGGAATCGGGAATTGTTGGCCATGAAATGGGCATTTGAGGAGTGGAGACATTGGTTGGAGGGAGCTAGACATCAATTTGTGGTCCTCACTGATCACAAGAATCTGATTTATCTGGAGTCGGCTAAATGCTTGAATCCTAGACAGGCTAGATGGGCCTTGTTTTTCACGCGTTTTAATTTTGTGGTCTCTGTTCTTCCGGGCACTAAGAATGTTAAGGCAGACGCCCTTTCTAGGAGTTTCTTTGCAGTTTCTCTTAATGTGACCAAGCCTACTACTATCCTAGGTGAGGGGGTAGTTCTTTCTGCCATTTCGCCTGATTTGAGACGCGCCCTGGAGGAATTTCAGGAGGATAAACCTGAGCGTTGCCCTATGGGAATATTGTATGTTCCTGACCAGTGGAGAAAGAGAGTGATGTCTGAAGTCCATTACTCCGCATTGGCTGGTCATCCGGGTATTTTTGGTGCCAGAGATTTGGTGAGTCGGTCGTTTTGGTGGCCTGCTTTATCTCGTGATGTCAGGAATTTTGTACAGTCCTGTGGGACTTGTTCTCGGTCTAAACCCTGTTCTCATTCTAGTGGGTTGCTGATGCCTCTGCCGGTGCCCAAGAGGCCATGGACCCATATCTCAATGGATTTTATTTCTGATCTTCCTGTCTCTCAGAGAATGACTGTTATATGGGTGATTTGTGATAGATTTTCGAAGATGGTCCATCTTGTACCACTCCCAAAGTTGCCATCTTCCGCTGAGTTGGTGCCCTTGATTTTACAACAGGTGGTTCGGTTACACGGGATTCCTGAGAACATTGTGTCCGATAGAGGGGTCCAGTTTGTTTCCAGATTCTGCAAAGCCTTTTGTTAAAATCTGGGAATTCAGTTATCCTTCTCCTCCGCGTTTCATCCCCAGACCAATGGGCAGAATGAGAGAACAAACCAGACCCTGGAGTCTTATTTAAGATGTTTTATATCTGCTGATCAAGATGATTGTGTCTCATTTTTGCCCTTGGCCGAATTTGCGCTGAACAATAGAGCTAGTTCTGCCACTCTGCTGTCACCCTTTTTCTGTAATTTTGGGTTTCATCCTCGATTCTCTTCAGGGCAAGTGGAATCTTCGTCCTGCCCAGGTGTGGACACTGTGGTTGTGAGAATGCAGCAGATATGGGACCAAGTGGTGGATAAGTTGTCACTCTCTCAAGAAAAGGCCCAGCGCTTTTCCAACCGGCGTAGGACCATTGGTCCTCGGTTTAAAGTGGGTGATATGGTTTGGTTGTCGTCTAAGAATATTCCTATGAAGGTTGCATCTCCAAAATTTAAGCCAAGATTTATTGGACCTTATTAGATTTTGGAGAGTCTTAATCCTGTTTCTTTTCGATTGTCTCTTCCTGTTACGCTCAAAATCCATAACGTATTTCACAAGTAACTGTTGAAGAGGTTTGTTGAGCCAGTAGTTCCTGTGGCGGCACCTCCTGATTCTGTATTGGTTAAATGCAATATGGAATATGAGGTAGAGAAAATATTGGATTCTCGTTTGGCTAGATGGAGACTCCAGTATTTGGTCAAATGGACGGATTATGGCCAGGAGGATAATTCTTGGGTCTCTGCCTCTGATATTCATGCCAATAAATTGGTTTGTGCTTTTCACCTTGCCCATCCTGATCGTCCTGGTGGCATGGATGAGGATTCGGTGACCCCTCCTCAAAGGGGAAGTACTGTTATGAACTTATTTTTGGCTCCACCAGTTGAGAGTTCCCCTCCCGTTCTCCCTCTGGTGGTGACAGGAGGTAGTGAAATTGGTTTCAGTGGTAGTCATCTGCCACCTGATGAGGAAGATAACGATTGGATCTCTGGAGTATCAGACTGGATATAAGACAGCCAACGCTCTATCCTAGTGCTGGTGATTCAGTCTGCTTCTCAGGTCCTGGACTTCAGCTCTCTTCCAGTCTTCTCAAGTTAAGTTTGTTTTTTGCTATTGTTTACACTTGCGCTTGTTGGTCAGTTCAGTTTCTTGTGTGGTCAGCCTGCCCCTGCTGGGGCTATGCTGAATTTCCACTCCTATGTATCTGTATTTGCCAAGCTGCTTTTTGTCCCTTATTGGATTGGCCTCTTTTTGCTCTGTCTCAGAATATTTCAGAGTGCTGATATAGGTGTAGAAGTCTAGTGACTTCATGGTTAATTTTGTTATCAGAAGTGTTGGACAATATTTTTGTAGGTTTTTTTTTTGGGGCAGATTGCAGACAGTGTCTTTCCTTTCCTGTCCTGTTATTTAGCTGGGACCCATCGTTTGCTCAGCCTATTTTGCTGCCTTTGTTTGTAATTTCATCTTGTTTCACCGTCAATACATGTGGGGGGCTGTCTTTCCTTTGGCGTCTGCTCTGGGGCAGTTAGTTTTCCTCTTTTCCTGCTTTAGGCTTATGTAGCTCTCCGATTGTGACGAGGCATCTAGGACCAACATAGGAACGCTCCACGACTGCTGCTAGTTGTGCGGTTAAGTTCAGGGATCTGCAATCTGCATAATTACCAACTTCTCTGGTTTTCTGAGACTTAGCTTGTTGTTTATTTTTTCCTCCTCGGTGACCCATTCATAACAGTGCCCATTTCAATGCCAAAAACATCAATTCTTATTACTGAAGCTTGTCAACCTTAATTTACTTCATAATAATGGTTACGCATTGAAAACAGGGGCTAATTTGGCTAAAGTTGTGGGGGGGGTAGGGCTGGCTCCAGGTTTTCGTGTGCCCTGGGCCAAAGAGTGTCAGTGCGCCCCTTTAACACATACCACAACTCATGATGCTCCGATACGGCACAGAAATATAGGTATAGTACAATGACAAATACTTCACTGCTTACATGACATGACTGATCTATTTTAAATTGTACAATAGCTCAAAAAAGGACAGTATATTACTCCATACAGTATTATGGCCACCACATTGTGCACCATACAGAATAATGAGCCCCATATATTTCTCCATACAGAATAATTGGCCACATATAATGTTCCATACAGTATATGATGAGCTCCACATAATGCTACAGTATATGATGGTTCCCATGGACGATGCTCCAGTGTGTTATGGGCCCAATTAATGCTCCACATATAATGGCTCCATTTGTAATGCTCCAGTGTATAAAGGGCCCCGTAAATGCTGCTCCAGTGTCTGATGTCCCCAATCTGGAATGCTCCAGTATATGATGGGCCTTGTGGATTATGCTCCAGTGTATGATGGGCTCTAATAATGCTCAATATATAATGGGCTCCATTTGTAATGCTCCAGTCTATAAAGGGCCCCGTAAATGCTGCTCCTGTGTCTGATGTCCCCCATTTGGAATGCTCCAGTATATGATGGGCCTAGGGGTAATTGTAAATTTCCGTCTATACTTCCGGAGTCATACACAGACACTCACAGGCTCAGTATGTATTACACCAGAATTTAACAAGTAGAAAAAGGGAAAGGTAGTCAAAGCGTACAACAGTATACAGTGTTGTGGTAATTTTAAATCTTCGTATATATTTCAATCTCAGTAAGCCAGTCCAGACTCTCCACTACTGGAAACTACATGGATATAAGAACAGACGGAAAGTCGAGTGTTAGCAGAAATTTGGGAATTACTCATCACGGGAAAACCACCCGGTAGATGTTGCAAGGCGATGCAGACCCTCAATTACTGTGTCTGTGGAGACAGTGAAAATGGTTCTTTGTGAAGAAAGGATTGCTTTATCGCAGTAGCGTGAATCACATGACCGTTACTCGTCTCCATCAAATTGTGATCACAGGGAGAGATGCAGACATGGTCCTCACAGACCGTAGGCGATTCTATTGGATTGGCATGAGAGGAGACATTGAAAAACGGTGGCAGGAATGTCACACGTCTGTGACTATCACAACTGTGAAAGGTGATCATAAAGCACCACTGCATCCGCTTGTAAGTTGACGTCCATTACAAATGGTAGCCATCGATCATCTGAAGGTAGAGGCCAGCAGGAAAGGCCATAGCCTCAACTTAATCATCATCAATCAATAAACCAAATTTCTAGTGGCCATCCCTGTGAAGGATTTAACTGCCCAGACTCCACAGTGGTGGAGCAGGGAGAGGTAAGTATTGCAACTTGCAAGTACTGTGGCCATGACCAAGCAGTGGGGGCACACTCGTGGTGGACGGTACTGGCACAGGGCCCCTCATAGTAAGCTGGTGTGTCTGATGGCGAGTGGGTCCCCCCACCGTCAGAGACACCGTATTGTACTATGAGGGGCCCTGTGCCAGTGCCATCGGCCATCTGTGGGCCCATCCACCTGTTTAGAGCAACAGCACTAGCCCGGCTGCGCCAGGTGTTGACCCCAGCCATTGGGGGGTGGGCAGCCCACTTAGGGAGGTTTAAAAAATGGCATATGTTGATGTGTTGGCTGGACTTTCAGCTGCTGCAAAGGGCAGAATTGGGCAAGTCTGAGGAAGAGGAGGACAAAAGCGAGGCAGTTTTCTGGCAACCTATGTGTCATCAGGGGAAGGTGGGACAAAATCCTTTGAAACCCATGCATGGTTCATTTTAATGAAGGTTAGATCGTCAACATTTTGGGTGGACAGATGGGTCCTTTTTTCCATCAGGATTGATCCAGCAGCACTGAAGACTCTTTCAGATAACACACAAGCAGCAGGGCAAGCGAGCTCTTGTAAGGCATATTGTGATAATTCAAGTCAGACGTGCAGTTTAGAGGCCCAATAGTCAAAGGGGAATGACCTATGAGGGAGAACATTGATATGGGAGGAAAAGTAGTTTGTAACCATAGTTGACAACTGCTGTCTCCTATCACTTTTAATCGATGCAGTATTAGCAGTCGTGTGAGTGGTACTTGAGAAATCATTCCACAACATGGTCATTAAACCCCTGTCTCCAACGCCACTTTGGCTGTGTGCACCACGAACACCTCTTCCATTGTGCCCACTACGGCTCTTGGGAGAACCAGCACCGCTGCTGTGTGCTGGGAAAGCCTCAAACAAACGGTTTACCAGAGTTGCTTGTTTGTTAGCCAATATTATCTCTAGGTTCTCCTGTGGCATGATATTGTGTAATTTCCCTTTGTAGCGTGGATCGAGGATGCTGGCCAGCCAGTAGTCATCATCCCTCATCATTTTGGCAATGCGGGGGTCCCTTTTTAGGATCCGCAAGGCATAATCACACATGTGGGCCAATGTTCCAGGTGTCAATGATGCGCTGCCTGTGGTGGGTGGAGGAGCACTTTATGGCAAATCCGCATCCCTACAGTCATGCACAAACACTGCACCTAACCTTGGAACGCCAACATTTTCTATTGCCCCCTGAGAAGCATCCTCCTGCCCAAAATAATCATCCCCCTCCTCCTCCTCCTCTTCTTCCTCTTATTCCTCTACCTCATCCAGGACAGTTCCCTGACTAGGCAATGGCTGACTGTCATCAAGAATTCCCTCCTCCTCCTCCTCCGCTGCAAACGCCTGATCCTTAATGTGCGTTGAACTTTGCATGAGCAGACGCATAAGTGGGATGCTCATGCTTATGATGGCATCGTCTGCACTTACCAGCCGTGTGCATTCCTCAAAACACTGAAGGACTTTACAGAGGTCTTTCAGCTTTGACCACTGTACACCTGACAATTCCATTTCTTCCCTCAAACTGCCTGCCTGTTTGTGTTTCCTCCCACAAATGCATTACAGCCTGCCTCTGTTCTCACAGCCTCTCAACCATGTGCAGGGTGGAGTTCCACCTTGTTGCAATTTCTATGATTAGGCGGTGCTTGGGGAGGTGGAGCAATCACTGCACCTTCTGCATACGAGTGGAGTGGATGTTTGAGCGACGGATGTGCGAGCACAGTCTACGCACCTTATGGAGCAGGGATGTTAACCCCAGATAATTATTAAGGAAGCACTGCACCACCAGGTTCAATGTGTGAGCCAGGCAAGGTATGTGTGTGAGTTTTACACGGGCTATGGCTGCCACAAAATTACAGCCATTATCACTGACTACCTTGCCTGCCTCAAGATGTAGACTGCCCAGCCATGACTCAGTTTGTCGCTGCAAGTAGTCGGCCAGTACCTCCGTGGTGTGTCTGTTGTCACCCAAAGACATCATCTTTAACACAGCCTGCTGACGCTTACCACTAGCTGTTCGATAGTGAGACACCTCGTGTGCAACACTGCCAGCTGCAGATGGAGTGCTCGTGCGACTGTGCTTTGTGGACAAGCTTTCGCTGATAGAGGAGGAGGAGGATCGAAAGCCTACAGCCAACTGTTTCCTATTCCGTGGGCTAGGCAGCACTGTTCCACCGCCGCTGTCCCCTGTGGAGCCTGCATCCACCACATTAACCCAGTGCGCAGTGATGGACACGCAAAAGCCTTGGCCATGCCTACTGGTCCATGCATCTGTTGTGAGGTGCACCTTTCCACTCACTGACTGTTTTAATGCATGGACAATGCGGTCTTTCACATGCTGGTGGAGGGCAGGGATGGCTTTTTGAGAAAAGAAGTGCCGACAGGGTAGGTCATAGCATGGCACAGTGTAGGCCATGAGGTCATGGAAAGCTTCGCTTTCAACCAAACGGTAGGGCATCATCTCTAATGAGATTAGTTTGGCAATGTAGGCGTTCAAAACAAAGTGTACGCGAATGAGAGGATGAGTACTTTCTTGTCCTACTCAGAGTGTCTGGTAGGGTGAGCTGGACTGGAGAGCTGCATATGGGGGAAGCAGCGGTGGACCGGACGGAGTGAGAGGGGGTTGGTGATGGTATTGGTGGTGATGGCCTAGATTCAGTGTTGTGTTGCAAAACCATTGTGATTCCCTGAGTGCTTTGGCCTCGCGACGACACCTCCACACTTAGTGCTGGTGGTGTGCTTAACAGTGGCGGTGGTCTTACAGTGGGGGAAGAGATGGAGCGTTGCTGGCTACCTTCAGTCGGAGCAGGTGCACATGTGCTACCTGAGGTTTTGTAGTCCATCCACGCTTGCAAGTGCATGTTGATTAAATGTCTAAGCATGCAACTGGTATTCAAATTTCTGAGTTGTTTACCTCGGCTAAAGGTCCTTCCGCACTTCTTACAGGTAACCTTTGCCTCGTCAGTAGGATTTTGGACAAAGAAGTGCCACACTGCACTCTTCCTACTATGGTATACATTTTTACATTTTCTGGCCTTGCATGCTGTGCTTAGCTGTCCTGCAAATCTTTTAGCTTTTGTTCCACGTTTTGGACAGCTACAGGCTTGCCAGATAACCGCTGCTGCAAAGTCAATGCCTGCTGTGGATCCTTCTCCTTATCTGAACTATTGCCAGCGCCACCCTCCTCCCCCAATGGATGCCAATAAGGGTCAAGAACTGGGTCATCCATCACCTCCTCTTCAAAGTCATCTGTACCTTCCTCTTTACGTTCCTCTGTGTCACAATGTAAGGTGGTATAGTATGCGGGAAGGGGCACCTGAGTTTCATCAGGATCAGATTCTGGCTCAATAGACTGCGAGGGCAATGTAGTGCTCTGGGTCGATGTACCAGCAGAATCAACTAGCAGTGGCTGTGCATCAGTGCACTCCATGTCAGATTCATCTTGGACTGGGGAATTCTGGATTTGACTGGATAACCCAAGCATGGTATGTGAAAAGAGCTCCATAGAGTACTCTGAAGTGTGGGCTGCAGCATCTCTAACTTTTGGTGGGGGTGAAGGACACAAGGAAAGGTGATTTTCCTGACCAGAACCCTGCACTGATGATTCCATGCTTGCAGGTTTCGAACGTTCAGAAGAGGAGGCAATAGAGCTGGTGGCTGTTTTGGCAATGTAAGCCAAAACCTGTTCCTGATGCTCCGGCTTTAAAAGCAGTTTTCCTACTCCAAGAAAAGGCAACCTTACAGGCCTTCTTGGGCCAGACGATGACGCAGGCTCAACACCTCCTGCTTTAGCTGCTATTGTGCTTTTGCCAGAACCAGCCGATGCACCACCACCATCAGTACCAGCTACGCCCCCCTGCCCACGTCCACGGCCTCTTCCACCATACTTCCTCATGTTTGGGAAAATGTACCAAAAATACCAGCAGAGAGATTTTACTGTATGAGGAGCATCCAGCTGTATAAGGTGTATTAAAAAATTAAATCTACGTATATATTTTGTTAGTCACAGACTCTCTCACAGTATGTATTGGACCATAATCCAACAAGCAGATATACGGAACTGTATCAGAAGTGTACAGCTGTATACTTTTTTGTGTAACTAACAATCTCCCTATATGTATTTACGGAGTGTCACACACACACACGCTGACTCTGTATAGATGTGACTGTAATGCGAATGGCAGATATACAATACTGTTTGAGAATCTGACAGCCCTATACAGTGTGTGTATGGAAAATTGTCAAACTCTGTCTATTTTTATACGGACTGACACATGTTGTCTCTGTCTAGTTTTGACCGCTATCAAACAGCAGATATACGAAACTGTTTGAAAAGCGAACAGCTCTCTAAGGTGTAGGTATGGAAAAATAGAAAAACTCCTCGGCTTTTTTTTCCAGAGTCACACACAGATAGCTTCTATTTTTCTGTGATACAAGGTGGTACACGGTAGTGTCTGAGGAGCTTAAACAGCTATACGGTGTGTGAAAAAATGAATGCTCAGTAACTCACCAGGACAAAATAATAAAAGTTGGAGTGCTTTGAAAAAAGCAGTTTGAACAGCAGTGTGCACACAGCAATGCAGCTAGTAGGTAGCCTTAAAAGGCAGCCTAATCACCACCAGCGCTGCTACACACAACAAAAATCCTCCCCTTTCACTGCACACTAACTGTACAGTGAAAAGCGCTATCAGCAGAAGCAGTTTTTTTTTCTTTTTCCCTGCCTAACGCTCTCCCTGTTCAGAATCAGCAGCAGCACCTCTCCCTATTCTAAGATCGGCAGAAGTAAGATGGCAGTCGGCGGTCACAGCCTTTTATACCCATTATGACGCCACACAAAGCCAGCCAATCACTTCAATGCCCTTCTCTAAGATGGTGGTGGCCGCTGCCCATGTCATCGCGTTGCCCACAGTGTGCGTACTCCATCATTGGCTGAGAAAAGGCGCTGGAAGCATTATTTGAAACGCGACTTTGGCGCTCTGATCGGCAACCTCATGGCCGACCTCACGCTATGGTCGGGTTTCAATCGGCGATACCCGACTTTAGCTAAAGTCAGCTATTTTTGAATTTGACCGACCCGTTTCGCTCAACTCTATTTACATAATATGGATAAGCGACATAACTTCTGTCAGGGAGTGTAGAAAATGGGCATAGAACGATTTCATTTTATCTTGTATACTATTCAGTGCACCAATCATTCAAGTTTTAATTAAATATTTTAAATACTAATATTATTTGGTTGTTTTGGGTTTTTATTGGAGCTTTATGTAACAAGCCAAATATATATAGTCATGGTAGAAAGTTTAGGCACCCTTGAAATTGATTCAGAAAATGAAGTTCTTCTCCCAAAAATTGATTGCAGTTGCACATATTTTGTTACACACAAGGCAAATTGTATGTAATTTTGCACTAAATCCCAAAAATAGGCCAGACACTCTTTACTTAATATTTGGTTTCATGCCTCTTAGAATAAATAACTGCAATCAATTGTTTCCTATAACCATCAACAAGCTTCTTACACCTCTCAATTGGAAATTTGGAAAACTCTCCTTTTGCAAATTGCTCCAGATCTCTCATATTTGAAGGGTGCCTTCTCCCAACAGCAATTTTAAGTTCTCTCCACAGGTGTTCAATGCAATTTAGATCCAGTCTCATTGCTGGCAATTTCAGAACTCTTCAGCGCTTTGTTTCTATCAATTTCTGGGTGCTTCCTGAAGTATGCTTCAGTGTCCTGCTGGATGACCCATGACCTAGGACGCAAATCAAGCTTTCTAACACTGGGCACTGAATTTAGACCCAAAATCCTTTGTTAATCTTTAGATTTCTTGAGGCCTGCGCACAATCAAGGTGCCTAGTGCCATAGGTGGAAAAACAACCCCAAAACAACTTACAACCTCTACAATATTTGACTGAGTTCTGTGGTCTTTTTTGTAGACCTCATTCCGTTTTAGAATGATGTGCTTTACAAAAAAGCTCTATCTTAGTCTCATTTGTCCACAAGATGTTTTCCCAGAAGGATTTTGGCATACTCATATACATTTTGACAAATTGCAGCGTTGCTTTTTTATGTATCTGTGTTAGCAGTGTGGTCCTCCTGAGTCACCTACCATAGTGTTTCATTTAATTCAAATCTCATCAGATAGTTTACACTGATACTGATGCACCCTGAGCCTGCAGGACAGCTTGAATTTCTTTGGAACTTGATTGAGGCTGCTTATCCACCATCCGGACAATCCTGCATTGCAACTTTCCATCAATTTTTCTCTGCCGTCCAAGTCCAGAGAGATTTGCTGCAGTGCCTTGGATTGTAAATTTCTTGATTATGTTGCGCACTGTGGACAAAGGAACATCAAGATATCTGGAGATGGACTGGTAACCTTGAGAATATTGATATTTTTCAACAACTCTGGATCTCAAGTCCTCAGTTCCCTTCTCCTCTTTCTGTTCTTCATGCTTGGTGTGGCATACACAGATGCACAGTAAAAAGAACCTCACATCCTTGAAATAAAGTTGTTTACTCACATTTTTTGGAAAGGTGCCAACAATTTTGTCTGGCCCATCTTGTGGGTTTACTGTGAAATTATGTTCAATTTGCATTTTTTCTGTATTTTTTGTGCTTTTCCAATACACAAAAAGAATTATACATATGTATAACAAAACTTGAGTAATTGTAATAATTTTCTGTGAGACATGGTTATCATGACTCTGGACAGGATGGTTCTGCCTCCATCCTGGTCAGGTCAGGGTTAATTTTAGCTTGCCTCTCTTTGGTTTTGGGGTGGCTATTTAATGTTGGCAGTTCCTGGATTCGGTGTCAGTGATACTTCTGAGTGCTTGGTTTGTGGTTGCTGACCCAGGTTTCTCGTCCGTAAACGTTGTGCCTCTGTGCTTGTGTGCTTTGCTGTGTATGACTCGGTCTGTACCCTGACTTTTGCCTCTGTATCCTCTTATCTGGCTTTTGACCCTCGTATCGCCTTTGACTACATTTACTTTCTGTGCCCTGCACTCTGCGCGCTCAGTTTCCTTCCCTGTACTCACACGTGACTCCGCCCCCTGGTCATGTGACTGCTTAGTTCCAGGTTCTGTGCTCACTGCTTAGTCTCAGGTCCTTGTGCACTGCATGTCTTGTCCCTGCACTCCCTGCGCTCATTCACATGCCCCCTGATAGCGCCCCCTAGGCAGTGCCAGTGACACCATTGGTGTCCTCACATTATCATTGACCTATACAATTTTTCAGGGGAGTTTTTTGTGTGTGTTTGTTATGGACCCGCTGCGTGCTCTGTCAGATCAGGTATCTAACCTGACCAAGATGATGCAGAACCCATCTGTTGAGCAAGGAGCATTGGTTACTTCTCACCAACAGGTACAGGGGAAGTTGGCAGATACAGTTAATGCTGTTCGGGGTGCCTCTTCTTCATCTTGGCAATGGGGAGGGTAATGTGTCTGATGTTTCCCTATCCTCTCCTGAACCCTCTGTCAAGCTTTCAGATACCTTTTCTGGGGATAATAAAAAATTCTGGGTATTTAAGGAGAGTCGTAAATTACTTTTTTCCCTGCATCCTTGGTCCTCGGGTGATGAGAGTCAAAGGGTAGGGATGGTTATTTCCCTGATACATGAGGGGCCGCAATCCTGGGCTCTCCCTATCTCCTACCTCCCCTGATAGAATGTCTGTTGATCGGTTCTTTGAGACCTTGGGTCTTATTTATGATGAACCTGATTGAGTGAGATTGGCAGAGGACACAATTATTAGTCTTACCCAGGGAAAGCGTTCTGCTGAGTGGTACTGTTCCAAGTGCAGGAGATGGGCACCCGAGGTTTCCTGGAATGACTCGGCACTCAGTGGGCTATCCGATGGGGTCTCTCCGAGCATTTAAAGGATGCCTTGTGCCTGCACCCACCGCCCAACTCTATGGGGGAAGGCATGACCCAGGCTGTCCATATGGACCTCAGGCTGAGAAAGAAAGGTGTTGTGCAACGAGATGGTCCTCTGTTGCCAGTGAATCCAGAGCCTTTGTCGTAGGTTGAGCCCATGAAGGTGGGGGCTGGGGGCTGTCTCCATCAAAGAAAAGGAGAGGAGACGTCGCAGAGCGAAAAAACTCTGCTTCTATTGTGGAGAGCCGGGTCATTGGATAAAGGACTGTCCCTCCTGTCCCCGGATTCCAAGGTCTCAGGAAACGATTAGGTCTGGGTAACTGCCAAGGAGGTTACTCAGACCCACAGGTACTTTTCTCAGTCTTCAAAATATTGTTAAAAGTGGAAGTTGGTGTGAACAATTGTTTTTTTCCCCTCTTCTGCTTTTGTGGATTGCGGGTCTCCAGTGAACTTGATTGACTTGAGGTTGGTGGCCCACTGTGAGATAGGGACAGTCAGGTTGGACAAACCCATGAGAGTGGTGGCTATTGACTCAACCTCGTTCACCAAGGACAGGATCCGCTCTGTTACTAAAGAATTCATTCTTTAGGTGGGGTCTGTTCATCTGGAGCATATAGTCTGTTTCGTTATGGACAACCTTCCTGCTGGTTTGGTCTTGGGGTTTTTCCTTGGCTGCAATGTCATAATCCAGTCATTGATTGAGAGACCTGGGAGATTGTTAAATGGGGATCCAACTGTGAAAACAAATATCTGAATTCTGTGTCTGTATCGTCCGTCGGTCTGGAGGGTATTCCAGAGTACCTGAAGGACTTCAAGGATGTGTTCTCTGAAAGTCAGGTGGGAGGATTACCACCGCAACGCCCTTTTGATTGTGCCATTGACTTGATTCCTGGGGCTAAATTGCCTAAGGCACGATTGTTTAACCTTTCTGGTCCCGAGCAGATCGCCATGAAAGAGTACACATTTGAGAGTCTCCATTAGGGGCATATCCGCCCTTCTGTGTCTCCTGTTGCTGCAGGGCTTTTTTGTTAAATAAAAAAATACGGTGGTCTCAGCCCATGCCTTGACTTTTGGGAACGGAACAAGATTACTGTAAGAAACACAAATCCCCATCCACTCATTATCGATTTGTGTAACCAATTGTCCGGGGCCAAATAGTTTTCAAAACTAGACTTGCAGGGGGCATATAACCTCATCTGGGTGCGGGAGGGGGATGAGTGGAAGTCTGCGATTCTCACCTCAGAAGGGCTGTTTGAAAATTTAGTTATGCTCTTTGGTCTGACCAATGCCCCTGCGGTTTTCCAAAACTTCATCAATCATGTGTTCTCTGATTTTATTGGGCGGTTTGTGGTTATATACTTGGTTGACATTCTAGTTTATGCACTTGATAAGCAGACACATATTGGTCATCTTCGGGCGGTTCTTCAAAGACTCAGGGAGAGCCAACTTTTTGCTAAGCTAGAGAAATGCTTGTTTTTCATCCAGGAACTGCCTTTCTTAGGGTTCATTGTCTCTAGTGAGGGGTTTTGTATGGATCCCAAAAAGGTGCAGGCCATTGTAGATTGGGTCCAACCCCAGGACCTGAAGGGCTTTCAGCGCTTCTTGGGATTCGCCAATTACTACCGGAGGTTTATTAAAGGGTTCTCTCAGGTAGTCAAGCCCCTCACTAACTTGACACAGAAGGGGGCTGATGTTAAGAACTGGTCTGCCTCAGTAGTAGAGGCGTTTCACACTCTGAAAAAATGCTTTAAGACTGCCCCAATTCCGATTCAACCTGATCCATCTGAACCTTTTGTGGTGGAGGTTGATGCCTCGGAGGTGGGAGTGGGGGCGGTGTTGTCCCAGGGGCTTGCCACCTTGACTAATTTGTGACCGTGCGCCTTCTTCTCCAAGAAATTCTCCCCGCTGAAAGAAATTATGATGTGGGTAATCGGGAACTTCTTGTGGTTAAGTTGGCATTTGAAGAATGGAGGAGGTGGTTCATCCCATTACTGTAGTTATGGACCACAAGAACCTGGCGTATATTGAGTCTGCTGAAAGGTTGACCCCCCCAGGCAAGCCAGATGGTCACTTTTTTTTTTACCCGGTTCCAGTTCTCAATCACTTTTTGTCCGGGATCCAACAATGTGAAGGCTGATGCCTTGTCTCCAAGTCTGGACCCAGTTTCTCCTCCCCGAGCCTCCATCCTCTATTCTTCAACCTGGGGTAGTGGTAGCTGATGTGTCTGCAGGCTTGGAATGGGAGATTTGGGAAGTCCAGTGCCAGGTTCCCCCATCCAAGACAGTGGGAAAATTGTTTGTAGCAGTTCAACTTTGACTCAGAGTCCTCCAGGAGTTCCATGATTCGGCACTGCGTGGACATCCGGGGATTTTGGCTACTCATAGGGCCATCATGAGGGTTTTTTGGTGGGCCTCGCTTACATCTGATGTGAGGAAGTTTGTGCCTGTCTGTGAAGTTTGTGCCCATGCTAAGAGCTCTCATAACGGGCCAGCTGGGGAATTGGTGCCTTTGCCAGGTCCTGATAGACCATGGACATATTTGACCTTGGACTTTATCACCAATCTTCCTCCCTCCAAGGGGAATACTGTCACATGCTTTTATCATCACTGGAATTGCATTTTTTAATTATGGATTAAATAAAGGCTTTTCTTAATTTTTTCACATCGTGTGCTGGAACTATAAAAAACTTTTTGTCATCTGGGTGGTGGTGGACAGGTTTACGAAGCATTTTGTACCCTTAGTGGCACTACCCTCTGCCGAGACCTTGTCTAGGTTGTTCGTTCAACATGTGGTTCGTTTGCATGGTGTGCCCTTGAATGTGATGTCTGACCATGGTGTTCAGTTTGTGTCCAGGTTTTGGAGGATGTTTTGTAAAAGGTTGGGTATTGAATTATCCTTTTTGGTCTGCGTACCATCCGGAGACCAATGGTCAGACCGAACGGATCAATCAGTCGTTAGAACAAATTTTGCGCTGTCTTGCCACTTCCAGTCAAGAGGACTGGTCCGAGGCCTTGCCTTTAGCAGAGTTTGCATTCAATAACAGTCTTAACCACTCTACAGGTACCTCCCATTTCTTCTGTACTTAAGGGTTTAATCCACACTTTGAGGCATTTTCTCTCCTGGACTCCGGTTACCCAGGGGCTGATATTGCTGTACAGCAGTTGGGGAATTTATGGCGGGAGATCCAAAAGAATATTGGGGAGGCTTAGAGGAAGTTTAAGCTTTTTGCTGACAGGAGACGGATTGTGGGGCCCACCTTTCAGGTTGGGAATAAAGTGTGGCTGTCTACCAGGAACACTAATCTTAAGGTTCCTTCGGTGAAATTGGGACCTAAGTTTATTGGCCCTTATGAGATCATGGAGGTGGTTAACCCAGTGGTGTTTCGTTTGTGTCTTCCAGCATCTTTTAAGATCCCCAATGTAATTCATAGAGCCCTGCTGAAACCATTGGGGGCTGTGGAAGAAGCATCATTGGGTCCCTCGCCACCTGTATTGGTAGATAGTCAGGAGGAGTATGAGGTGGAGCGCACCGTGGATTCTCGGTTGGTCCGCCGTTCCTTCCAGTATCTTGTGCACTGGAAGGGGTATGGCCCTGAGGACCGATCCTGGGTTCCTGCCCGATCGGTTCATGCTGATTGTCTAGTGCGCTCATTTCATGCCTGGTTTCCTGGGAAGCCTGGGGGTTCAGTGGCCCTGCCCGTTGAGAGGAGAGTACTGTCATGACTCTGGACAGAATGGTTCCACCTCCATACTGGTCAGGTCAGGGTTCATTTTAGTTCACCTCTCTTTGGTTCTGGGGCAGCTATTTAATGTTGGCAGTTCCTGGATTTGGTGTCGGCTATACTTCCGTATACTCGGTTTGTGGTTGCTGACCAAGGTTATTCATCCGTAAACATTGTGCCTCTGTGTTTGTGTGCTTTGCTGTGTATGACCCGGTCTGTACTCTGACTTTTGCCTCTGTATACTGCTTTGTACTGCCCTGTTCCTCCTCGTTATCTGACCCCTTGGCTTGTTTACGTTTACTCTTTGTCTTATCCCTAGGTACTGCGCTCTCATCTGGCTTTTGACCCATGGCTCTCCTTTAACTATGTTTACTTTCTGTGCCCTGCACTCCACGTGCTCAGTTTCCTTCTCTGTACTCATGCATGTCGACTCCGTCCCCTGGTCATGTGACTGCTTAGTTCCAGGTCCTGTGCTCACAGCTTACTCTCAGGTCCTTGCGCACTGCGTGCCTTGTCCCTGCACTCCCTGCACACATTCACGTGCCCCCTGATAGGGCCCCCAAGGCAGCACCAGTGACACCATTGACACCACAATTTCAAGGGTACCAACACTTTTGGTCATGACTGTATATACAATATTTTACTCTGTATATGTGGCGCGGTAGGGTGAGGTACTCATTAGTGATGAGCGAGTTTACTCGTTGCTCGGGTTTTCCCAAGCATGCTCGGGTGGTCTCCGAGTATTTTGGCGTGCTCGTAGATTTAGATTTCGTCATCTCAGCTGCATGATTTGCGACTTGTAAACAGGCTGAATACATGTGTGGAATGCCTGTTTGCTAGGGAATTCCCACATGTATTCAGCCTGTCTACAAGTCGCAAATAATGTAGCTGAGACAACGAAATCTAAATCTCCAAGCACGCCAAAATACTCGGAGATCACCCGAGCATGCTCGGGAAAACCCGAGCAACGAGTATACTCGCTCATCATTAGTACTCATCTCTGGCACTTTACATGAAGGTGGGGGTCCTAGTTGGATATGTGGATTTGTGCTATGGGGGTGCTATTTCCTTGCAGGTCACATGATGCTGGAGACTTCAGCTGACCAGGACCGGATGTTGAACAGTTTAATGAGGGAGACCACCACTCAAAAAAAAAAAAGTCTTTTACTTAACAGTAACTTGGTGGGGGCTATAAACAGTGGGCAAAATAAATATTTGATACACAGATAATTTTGTAAGTTTTCCCACCTACAAAGAATGAAGAGGTCTGTAATTTTTATCATAGTTACTCTTCAACTGTTGAGGCAGAATCTTAAAAAAAAATCTAAAAAAAATAGAGCATCTAAAACACACAGTGTCTCTACCTCTTCAAGCATACTTATTCCTGCCTCATGTTTCTCTGTCTTCACCACCATCCAGCAAACTGCTACAGTTACTACAGTACAGTTAGGGTATGTGCACACACTGCGGATTCTGCTGCGGATCCGCAGCGGTTTTGGCTCTGCGGGTCCGCAGCAGATTCTGCTGCGTTGTAGCGTACCTTTATTTCCTATGTAAAAAAAAAACCGCAGTGCACATGCTGCGGATTTTTCCGCGGGTTACAATCCGCAGCATGTCAATTCTTTGTGCGGTTTCCGCTGCGGTTTCACACCTTATGATTATGAGGTGTGAAACCGCAGGGCAAAACTGCAGGCTAATCCGCAGATAAACCGCAGGACTTTTGTCCTGCGGATTTTCCAACAAAATCCGCACAACCAAAAAACTATGTGTGCACTTACCCTTATTGATAGTCCTATTCTCAACCCTCAACCCTGATGCTTTGGTACTTCTGCCCAGGCCACATTCTTCATCTCACACTTCCTGTTCCATCCTGGCCCGTTACCCCTTTGAGTTTTAAACTCTAGCCTGTACTGCAAGGCGTCCTGTCCCAAGACTCATCTCCGGTAAATCACTCTGTGCTTATTTCACTTTTCCTTTCTCTGTTCAGGATCACCCTATCCACTGCCTCAGTCTAGTCACTTTGGAGACACCCAACCCATATGGCTCTGTTTGAGCATTTAGACCAAAGGTCTGCTCTAGCTGCAAGCAAGGCCCTGTCTGCCTTCCTACAAGCAAGTCCTCTCTGATTTTGCTACATAGCCCCACCCTCTCTTGGTTAGTCCCAACTCTTAACTCTATCCATACCTACTCACTATGTGTTGCTGGGCAGACTTCAAGACAAACAGTAATAATGCATACCACAGTACACATTATACATCATAACAATTCTCGTGTTTTCAAGGGGGAGCATGGGCAGTAGGTCCATCTCCTTACATGTACATTGTGGATGAGTCACTATCTTGTATAACATAAGATATATTTTGTATCTTTTAGGTTTTGACATTATAGTTCCTGATAAATGGAGCTGAGCCATCTTTCCACCAGCTGCATATTGACAATAACTCACATGTCATGCTGGGTACTGCAACCAATAATGATGTTTGTTTTAACTTTTTTTTTTTAATGCAAATCAGTAATATGCACAATAAAATGTTAGGAATGTTAGTATTTCTTTACAATGTGGAACATTTTTCTGCTTTCTGGAAAAAAAAATAACAAAACATTGCAGTCTTGCGGACACTATGAGATATATGAGTTTTCCATACACGTTTTGTATTTTGGATATTTGCATAGCATATGAGATATAATAATTCAGAACTGCATTTATCAGTGTTTAATGATGTATATCTAGTCATGGTGCATTTTTTTATTCCATAGGTAATAGCATGCTCCTTCGTGTGCTTCCATCAATTTATGAGATGCAGCCGCAGCCAATACATCAATTCCTGAGAGACCTGGTTTCACAGATGCCTCATTTAGAGGAAGGAGAACAGCATCATATGCTACGATTGTTACAAGCAATAGCAAAGGCTAAACAACCAAAGGTAATAACAACATTAAACGTTTCTTGCTGTGCAAATATTATGCTTTCATAAGAAAAAGCTTGGGTGGCAAAAAGTCCTCTACTAGTCCGTCTCCATCCTCCTCTAATTTTAGCATAAAATAAAAAACCTAACATAGCAGAAGATACCCGTTTATTATACAGTATATATCCACACATAGGAGCAAAGAGTCAATTCAACACACAGTCAAGAGAAAGTCTGCCAGCTTTGGTTGAGGGAGCCTCTAGCAGATTATTGATATACCTGCATAGTACTTTCACATATTTTCACCAGTATGAAAATAAGCTTATATCCCGTGCATACTGCAGTGCTATTGTATACAACTTGCTGTCTAGCAAACAAGAGTCACAAAACCATATATTGTTTCTGATAAAAACAATTTTTAAGATAGAATTCCAGCCTTTAAAATGGTTTTGTGCAAAATAGCAGTTTAACATAACTAATGTGATAGATTACTGTTTTAAGCAGAAAAGATCATACAACACAGGAAAAAATTAATGACTAAAGCCCCCATCACACACAGCGAGATCACTGCTGAGTAGAGATGAGCGACTTTGCCTTTTTTAGGGTCGAGTCGGGTTTCATGAAACCTGACTTTCTCAAAAGTCAGGTCGAACGAAATCGGCCGACTCTAGGGAAAATTCGGAGGCCGACTGAAACAGGAAACCCATTGGAAGTCAATGGTGAAGCAAAGTCGTCAGGGAGTGGAGGACAGTAAACACACCTACAGTGCCCATTTCAATGCCAAAAACATCAATTCTTATTACTTAAGCTTGTCAACCGTAATTTACTTTATAATAATAGTTACGCAGTGAAAACTGGGGGTTATTATGATAAAGTTGTGGGCGGGTAGGGCTGGCTCCAGGTTTTCATGTGCCCTGCGCCAAAGAGCGCCCCTTTAACACATACCACAACTCATGATGCTCCGATACGGCACAGAAATATAGGTATAGTACAATGACAAATACTTCACTGCTTACATGACATGACTGATCTATTTTAAATTGTACAATAGCTCAAAACAGGACAGTATATTACTCCATACAGTATTATGGCAACCACATTGTGCGCCATACAGAATAATAAGCCCCATATATTTCTCCATACAGAATAATTGGCCACATATAATGTTCCATACAGTATATGATGAGCTCCACATAATGCTACAGTATATGATGGTCCCCATGGATGATGCTCCAGTGTGTTATGGGCCCAAATAATGCTCCATATATAATGGGCCCCATTGCTAATGCTCCAGTGTATAATGGGCCCCATAGATGCTGCTCCAGTGTCTGATCTTCCCCATTTAGAATGCTCCAGTATATGATGGGCCCCATGGATGATGCTCCAGTGTCAGATGTCCCCCATTTGGAATGCTCCAGTATATGATGGGCCTCATGGATGATTCTCCAGTGTCAGATGTCCCCCATTTGGAATACTCCAGTATATGATGGGCCCCATAGATGCTGCTCCAGTGTCTGATCTGCCCCATTTAGAATGCTCCAGTATATGATGGGCCTCATGGATGATGCTCCAGTGTCAGATGTCCCCCATTTTGAATGCTCCAGTATATGATGGGCCCCATTTTAATTAACCCAGGCATGATATGTGAAAAGAGCTCCATGGAGTAATCTGAAGTGTGTGCTGCCGCATCCTTCACTTTTGGTGTGGGTGAAGGACACAAGGAAAGTGGTTGCTCCTGACCAGAAGCCTGCACTTACAACTCAGTGCTTGCATTTTCTTAAACTTCAGAAGAGGAGGCGATAGAGCTGGAGGCTGTTTCTGCAATGTAAGCCAAAAACAGTTCCTGATACTCCGGCTTTCAAAGCAGTCTACCTACTCCCAGAAAACAGAGCCTTACAGGCTTTCCAGAGCTACACCATGACGCAGGCTCAACACCTCCTGCCTTAGTTGCTATTGTGTTTTTGGCACTACCAGCCGATGCACCATCACCACCATCAGTACCAGGTGGCCCACCATGCCCACGTCTGCATCCTCTTCCACCATACTTCCTCATGTTTTAGAAAATTGACCCAAAATACCAGCAGATATATGGTACTTTATCAGAAGCTTACAGCTCTATACAGTCTAGGGATAACAGTAAATCTCCGTATATATTTCATGAGTCATACCCAGATGCTCACAGGCTCAGTATGGATTACCCAATAAAATAAAAAGGTGAAAAAGGGTACAGTATCACCAGATACAAGGTATATATAGTATAGTGTAAACATTCTGAATCTCCGTATACATTTCAGGAGGCAGACACAAGTGCTCTCAGGCCCAGTATGGATTACACAAGAATATGAAAAGCTGTAAATGAGTAATGTAACACAAGCGTACAGCTGTATACAGTGTTGGCCAAATTTGAAATCTCAGTATATATTCCTGGATTCACCCTTAGATGCTCACTCAGTCTGGGTTTAACCATAATAAAAAATGTTGGAAAAAAGGTACTGGATAACAAGATAGCAAGTATATATATTATAGGGTACAATTGAAATCTCTGTATACATAGTCCCGTAGTCAGTCTCAGATGCTTACTCAGTATGAATTTGACCATAATACTAAATGTCGAACAAAGGTACTGTATAACAAGATACAAGCTGTATAGGGTAAAAATTGGTATCTCCGATTCACCGTATATATAGAAGATATAAACCACACACGCTCACTCACTATGGATGATACCATGATGCTAAATTTTGAACAAAGGTACTGTATCAGCACATACCAGGTGTATCCAGTCTGGGGGTAATTGTAAATTTCTCTCTATACTTCTGGAGTCAGACACAGACACGCACAGGCTCAGTATGTATTACACCAGAATTTAACAAGTAGAAAAAGGGAAAGGTAGTCGAAGCGGACAACAGTATACAGTGTTGTGCTATTTTTAAATCTTCATATATATTTCAATCTCAGTAAGCCAGTACAGACTCTCCGCTACAGAAAACTACATGGATATAACTACAGATGGAAAATCGAGTGTTATCTGAAATTTGGGCATTACTCATCACGGGAAAACCTCCTGGTAGATGTTGCAGAGGCGATGCAGACCCTCAATTACTGTGTCTGTGGAGACAGCGAAAACGGTTCTTTGTGAAGAAAGGATTGCTTTATCGCAGTAGCGTGGATCACATCACCGCTACTCGTATCCTTCAAACTGTGATCACAGGGAGAGATGTACACATGGTCCTCACTGCCTCTCATGATGTGTCTGGTCATTTTGGAGTGCCAAAGACAGAAGCCACTGGATTCTATTGGATTGCCATGAAAGGAGACATTGAAAAATGGTGGCAGGAATGTCACACGTCTGTGACTATCACAACTGTGAAAGGTGATCATAAAGCACCACTGCATCCACTTGTAAGTTGACGTCCATTACAAATGGTAGCCATTGATCATCTGAAGGTAGAGGCCAGCAGGACAGGGCATAGCTGCATCTTAACCATCATCGATCAATACACCAAATTTCTAGTGGCCATCCTTGTGAAGAATTTAACCGCCCAGATTACACAGCGGTGGAGCAGGGAGAGGTAAGTATTGCAACTTGCAAGTGCTGTGGCCATGACCAAGCAGAGGGGGCACACTCGTGGTCGATGGTACTAGCACAGGGCCCCTCATAGTATGCTGGTGTGTCTGACGGTGAGTGGGCCCCCCACCATCAGAGACACTGTATTGTACTATGAGGGGCCCTGTACGAGTGCCGCCGGCCATCTGTGGGCCCATCCACCTGTTAAGAACAACGGAACTTGCCCAGGTGCGCCAGGTGTTGACCCCAGCCATTGGGGGGTGGGCAGCCCACTTAGTGAGGTTTAAAAAATGGCATATGTTGATGTGTTGGCTGGACATACAGCTGCTGCAAAGGGCGGAATTGGGCAAGTCCAAGGAAGAGGAGGACAAAAGAGAGGCAGTTTTCTGAGAACCTATGTGTCATCAGGGGGAGGTGGGACAAAATCCTTTGCAACCCATGCATGGTTCATTTTAATGAAGGTTAGATCATCAACATTTTGGGTAGACAGACGGGTCCTTTTTTCTGTCAGGATTGATCCAGCAGCACTGAAGACTCTTTCAGAAAGCACACTGCAGCAGGGCAAGGGAGCTCCTGTAAGGCATATTGTGCCAATTCAGGCCAGGCGTCCAGTTTAGAGGTCCAATAGTCAAAGAGGAATGACTTGTGAGGGAGAACATCGATATGGGAGGAGAAGTAGCTGTCTCCTGTCACTTTTAATCGATGCAGTATTAGCAGTCATGTGAGCGGTACTTGAGAAATCAGTCCACAACATGGTCATTAAACCTCTGTCTCCAACGACACTTCGGCTGTGTGCACCACGAACACCTCTTCTATTGTGCCCACTACGGCTCATGGGAGAAACAGCACCGCTGCTGTGTGCTGGGAAAGCCTCAAAAAACCTGTTTACCAGAGTTGCTTGTTTGTTAGCCAATAATATCTCTAGGTTCTCCTGTGGCATGATGTTGTGTAATTTGCTTTTGTAGCATGGATCGAGGATGCTGACCAGCAAGTAGTTGCCATCTCTCATCATTTTGGAAACGCGGGGGTCCCTTTTTAGGATCGGCAAGGCATAATCGCACATGTGGGCCAATGTTCCAGGTGTCAATGATGCACTGCCAAGGGTGGGTGGAGGAGCACTTTATGGCAAATCCACATCCCTACAGTCACGCACAAACGGTCTTTCACATGCCGGTGGAGGACAGGGATGGCTTTTCGAGAAAAGAAGTGCCGACTGGGTAGGTCATAGCGTGGGACAGCGTAGGCCATGAGGTCGTGGAAAGCTTCGCTTTCAACCAAACGGTAGGGCATCATCTCTAATGAGATTAGTTTGACAATGTAGGTGTTCAAACAGATGAGACAATGATTACTTTCTTGTCCTACTCAGAGTGTCTGGAGGGTGAGTTGGACTGGAGAGCTGCATATGGGGGAAGTAGCGGTGGACCGGATGGAGTGAGAGGGGGTTGGTGATGGTATTGGTGGTGATGGCCTAGATTCAGTGTTGTGTTGCAAAACCATTGTGATTCCCTGAGTGCTTTGGCCTTAAGACGACACCTCCACATTTAGTGCTAATGGTGTGCTTAACAGTGGCGGTTGTCTTACAGTGGGGGAAGCGATGGAGCATTGATGGCTACCTTCAGTCGGAGCAGGTGCACATGTGCTACCTGAGGTTTTGTAGTCCGTCCACACTTGCAAGTGCATGTTGATTAAATGTCTAAGCATGCAACTGGTATTCAAATTTCTGAGTTGTTTACCTCGGCTAAAGGTCCTTCCGCACTTCATACAGGTAACCTTTGCCTCGTCAGTAGGATTTTGGACAAAGAAGTGCCACACTGCACTCTTCCTACTATGGTATACATTTTCTGGCCTTGCACGCAGTGCTAAGTTGACCGTCTGGCCAAGCTGTCCTGCAACTCTTTTAGTTTTTGGTCCACGTTTCTGGACAGCTACAGGCCTGCCAGATTACCACTGCTGCGATGTCAATGCCTGCTGTGGATCCTTCTCCTTATCTGAACTATTGCCAGCGCCACCCTCCTCCCCCAATGCATGCCAATCCGGGTCAAGAACTGGGTCATCCATTACCTCCTTGTGGAGGAAACAGGACCTGTTCCTCCCACGTCACCAATATGACGTAACTACATAGGCACAGCTCTCCGGCGCCCCCTTTGTCTCTCAGGTCAGTAAGGGAACTGCACCTAGAGCAAATGGCAGCCGGGGAGGATGTCCTGTTACCCGCTGGGTATTCTAAGATTCGTAATCAGAGTAAAAGCATCAGCCTAAGATTAATTTTATGGTTTAATTGCCTTAAGGGCGCACTACATAATTACAGAAATTAAATACAAATACCCCAAACACTGGAAATAATAAAGGGCTCAACTCACTGAACAATACAAAATAAATAGAATCTCATGCAAGAACTATTAAGCATAACAAGAGATCAAAATAGAGTTTTTAAAAGCTCAAATATAATTTATTGAAATAATGATAAACAGAGCATGAGTGCTAGTATAGGTTGCAGCAGACATAAACACAAAATGATTGTGCAGCACCTTGAAAAAATTATTGAAGAGTATATAAATATTTTTAGACAACATCAGCAGTTATTTCACAGATGTAGAACACAATAGAAAGCAACCCACCAATTGAAGTAATATATATTCCCTAAAAAGGGTGTTACATACAGTCAATACCCAGGGTAGGATACTATCCATAAAGTGCAAGAGTGCTCTGTGCTAATTAGCCTAAAGGGCGTTGAATATAAACTAAATGGAGTAAAAAATGCCTGTGCACAAAAACTGAATATAAGGGCTGCATTAAAGAGTAACACTTACATGTGATGTGAATGCTGCTGTCAAACCTGCCGCCCCTACGCGCGTTACGCCGCAGCTTCCTCAGGTGTTCTACATCTGTGAAATAACTGCTGATGTTGTACAAAAATATTTATATACTCTTCAATAATTTTTTCAAGGTGCTGCACAATCATTTTGTGTTTATGTCTGCTGCAACCTATACTAGCACTCATGCTCTGTTTATCATTATTTCAATAAATTATATTTGAGCTTTGAAAAACTCTATTTTGATCTCTTGTTATGCTTAATAGTTCTTGCATGAGATTCTATTTATTTTATAATTACAGAAATATACAGTATATATATATATATATATATGTATGTATGTATGTATATATATATATACAGTAAGCTATACAATGGAATTACAGTGGATTTGCAGTCAGAGTAAAATATAACAATAAGAGTACAAGAATAAGAGATATTAAACTGGAGGTCAATTTACCAGATTGTAGGTTGCATGTGGGTGCCGGGAGCTCTGCAGTTCACAGGTGCAAGAATCTTAGTTGCCGGACAGACCCCAAAGCATGGGCCGCTGCTCTCCTTGGCAGGCCATGGGCTGCTAGTTCTTAAGCACGCTAGGTCACTCCCCCTGTGTCAGAGGGTGGGCTAATAATCTCCACCCTGTAGCTCCCTGCAGAACTTATTCCCAATATCTAAGAAAGTTGGTAACTTTCAACAGCATGATCGGATCAGGGCATGAGACGTACCAGTGAATGTGGTTTGTTTTGCCTGTTGTGTAGAGAGCAAACATGGCCCCATTGGGTCGCTGTGG
Source organism: Dendrobates tinctorius (assembly GCF_039654945.1). Classification (NCBI taxonomy): domain Eukaryota; kingdom Metazoa; phylum Chordata; class Amphibia; order Anura; family Dendrobatidae; genus Dendrobates; species Dendrobates tinctorius. The sequence goes on from NW_027361728.1 coordinate 60,740,841, forward strand.
AGGGCCAATCTCTATATCTCAGGTCCCAGAACCCTCACCGCCTCAGGAGTCGCTCTGCCAGATGCGCGATTTCTTCAGGGTCACTCGGATATTTTTCATAAGTCCATAACTCGAAAGATGTGCTCATAATCCATGATCCTAGGATGGAGTCGGGGCGGCTGGGAAAGACAATGGAGGTGTATTTCTGTGTCTAGCTGACAGGTATATTCTAATTGAAGCCCCCAGGCGCCTTCCTGCCCCATGCTGACATGGCTCCTACTCAGCTTTGAAGTCCTGTTTTGGGCCTTATCTCATTATCATACTAAAAGGCCTTGCTATTCAACATTGGAGCCCTAAATCCTGCTTTGCTCAATATGCTTACAGGCCCTGGAGGGGTAGGAGCAGTTAACCCCTTCATCACACCTCCCTGCTTTAGAGGGCGCTAGGGGGTATCACATTCCTTTGTTCCCCCATATGCCCTTCCGCACCCTCTCCTTGCCGGGACAAGCCACCAGCGTTACCATGGTCCCTGCCTCTTTTGTGGCGAATGGTGAAGAGATACTGCTGGAGAGCGAGGCTCCAGCGTAGCAACCTCCCATTCGTCCCAGAGACCGTGTGTAACCAGCTTAGGAGGTTGTGGTCTGTTTCAACGGTGAATTGGCATCCGTACAAGTATGGCTGCAGACGCTGCAGGGCCCACACAATTGCCAGACATTCCTTCTCCATTGTGGAATAGACCACTTCCCTCGGCAGGAGCTTCCGTCTCAGGTACAGATCGGGGTGTTCATGGTCCGTAGTGTCGACCTTGCTGAGCACAGCACCGAGGCCAAAGTCGCTGGCGTCGGTCTGCACTACGAACGGCTGCGTGAAATCGGCTGCCTGTAGTACAGGAGAGCTAGAAAGGGCGGTCTTGAGCACCTGGTAAGCTGTCTCAGTCCTTCCGGGCAGGCTCCTGAACAGCTCCTGAAAGGGGTGTAGGGTGACCCCCAGCTGGGACCGTTGGTCCTCGGAGAGCTGTTGGCCAACCCCCACCTCCTCGATGAATCCACCCGCCTTGGCTTGGGTGAGCAGATCCAGGAGGGTTTCTACCTCTCCTTCCTCGGGAAGGTTGCACACTGGGTGGGCACAAGCCTCCCGCTCATGATGGGCCTTCATCATGTTCACGTGGAAGGCCTTCCTCCTTCCACGGGCGTGGTCCAGGGTGACCAGATAGGTGACAGCGTTGAGCCGCTGGTGCACGAGGTGTGGACCCTCCCAGGCCACCTGAAGCTTGTTTTGAGGTACGGGGACCAGTACCCACACCTTTTGACCCACCTGGTAGGTCCGCTCACAAGCATTCTGGTCGTACCACCGCTTCTGGTCAGCCTGGGCTTGGGCCATATTGTCATGCACCAGCCTTGTCAAGGCCATCATTCTGTCCCAGAAGCGCACGGCATACTCAATGACCGACACTCCAGGGGTGGCCAAATCCCCTTCCCATGCTTCCTTCACCAGAGCAAGGGGCCCCCATACACGTCGCCCGTACAGAAGCTCAAAGGGGGAGAACCCCGTTGAGGCCTGTGGGACCTCCCGGTAGGCAAACAGCAGGTGTGGGAGATACCGCTCCCAGTTCTCCCGTGGGAGTCGAACAACATCGTCAGCATCTGCTTTAAGGTGCCATTGAACCGCTCACACAGGCCATTGGTCTGTGGGTGGTACGGGCTGGCTACCAGATGTTGCACCTGTACCTGCTTACAGAGAGACTCCATCAGCTGCGACATGAACTGGGTCCCTCGGTCGGAGAGCATTTCCTGGGGGAACCCCACTCTGGAGAAAATCTCCAGTAAGGCAGTGGCCACTTTGTCAGCCCGAATGGACGACAAAGCTACCGCCTCCGGGTACCGGGTGGCATAGTCCACTACCGTTAGTATGAAGCATTTCCCGGAGCGGCTGGGAGTGGACAGAGGTCCAATGAGATCCACATCTACCCTCGAGAAAGGCTCTTCGATGATGGGCAGAGTTACCAGTGGGGCTTTGGGGCGCCACCCCGCCTTCCCCACCCTCTGACAGGTGTCACACGAACGGCAGTAGGCAATCACCTCAGTCCTCATTCCCGGCCAGTAGAAATGCTGAGCTAGCCTGGTCCTGGTTTTAGTGATCCCTAGGTGTCCGGCCATGAGAATCTCGTGTGTGATCCGCAACAATTCTGCCCTGAACGGATAGGGTACCACTAACTGTCGCTCCCTGGGCCACGCCTCCGGTAAACCCTGCTGGACCGTTACCCGGTACAGCCGTCCCTGGTCCCAGACCACTCGCTCGCAGTTGGACTCCAGGGGAGGCTGTGCTGTCTACTCCTTGAGAGCTTTCAGGCTAGCGTCAGCTTCCAACGCTGCCTGAAATCCCTGACTCGATGTGGCAAGAATTGACGAAACTGCCACATCCTCTGTCAGCTCCCCTGGATCTGTCTCCTGACCGCTGTCTGACTCGGTAGCCACTTGGTCGGAGAGGGGGAAACCATCGGACCTCCGCGAGGCTCCTTGGGCTTCGGCGCTCCTACTCCTGGTAACAGCGGCCATGACTGCTGAGACCACAGGTAGCGCCTGCTTCCCCTCGGCCCCCGACCAAGTCGCCGGGTCAGGCAGACTTCCCTGGCCTCCTGACATCCCGGATGCGGGAAACTCCTGCCCTGGGGTCTTACCTGGTGGCTCCTCTCCCAGGACTCCCCCTCCCCCCATGGCCTGTTCCTCTTTCTGCAGAGGCCCTAGACTCAGCAGGCTAGATTCACTTAGGGGCCCTACACTGCCCATAGCAGCCCCTCCCTCCACCTCTGAGCTCTCCCCTGCAGTCTTCTCACCTGTCCTCACTGTGAGCCCTGTGTGTGTAGTGTCAGTGCATGGCTTACCATCAGGTTTCACTCCCTTCTCCACTGTTGGAGGCACATTCAACACATTAACATTAGCATTCACAGTAGAGTCATGACATTCTTGGGGAGCCGGACTTGGGGGTTCAGTGGCCACATACTGAGACACTAGCCACCCCAAATCGGTACCAAGCAACACATTGGCAGGAATATTTGGCACTACTCCCACCTCCCGCATTCCCCTCCCGGCACCCCAGTCCAGAAACAAATTGGTGACGGACAGCGCTGGTTCAACACCTCCAATTCCAGAGATGGAAAGGGTTTTCCCAGGCACCAAGTCTTGAGGGGACACCACCTCAGGATGAACCAGCGTTCGTTCAGCGCCTGTGTCCCGCAGTCCCATGACCGCTGAGCGGCCGATGGTGACGGGATGGTAATTGTCCAGGGACCTCCCACCACCCCCTCCCACACACAAAACAGTGGACGGTTTCTGGAACAGGGATGGGGCCTTCTGGCGCTGGGGACACGCAGCCTTAAAGTGTCCCGGCTGGTTGTAATGATGACAAGGTCTGGGTTCTGCTCCTGGCCTGGAGAGAGCAGCAGGGGGTACACCCCTTGCACTCTGGGGGCTGGGGGGACAGGGGCAGGATTGGGCTTACCCCCTCGCCTGCTGGCAGGCTTCTTTGGCTCGGACGCCCTGTTGTTGCCATACTCGTCTGCCAGGGCGGCTGTAGCAGAAGCCCCCTTTGGTTTCCGGTCACGGAGGAAATACTGGAGGTCCTCTGGGCAGTTCCACAAGAACTGCTCCGTGATGAACAGTTCCTGGACCTCATGGCGGGTGGTGAGCTCTAGACCCGAGGTCCAGTGCTCCACAGCTCTCAGCAGTGCCCGCATGTGGTCAGTCCAGGTGTCCTTTGAGCCCCGCTGCAGGCTCCGTAACTTCCTGCGGTATGACTCCGGGGTGAGGTTATAGTGCTGGATCAGGGCCTGCTTGATGCTGTTGTAGTCCTGCTCCTCCCCGGCAGGTAAGTCCCCTAAAACTTCCAGGGACTTACCCCTCAAACGGGGGGTCAGGTACCTTGCCCACTGATCCAGGGCCAGATGGTGTTGAAGGCAGGTTCTCTCAAAGGCCAGCAGAAAAGAATCCAGGTCTCCAGCTTTTTCAAGCAGGGGGAAGTCCTCTGCCCGGATCTTGGAAGCCTAGGTCCCCGGAGGGGCTGGAGCATCCAGAGGGAGCCCGTGCTGAGCCATCACCAGTCGGTGCTGGTGCTTCACAGCTTCACAGTGTTCTGAAGCCTGCAGCACCCGTTCGGCATGCTCACGCTCTGCCGCCGCTTGCTCACGCTCCGCTGCTTTCTCTGCCGCCACCAGGATTCTGTCATGGGCGGCGTCATTAATAGCCGCGAGCTGTGCCATAGCCGCTTGGAAAAGGGCCTCCGATCTGGACAGGCTGGGGCGGGCAGGTGGTGGACAGTCCACTGCGGGACTGAGCACGGGGGTCTGGCTCCTTGGGGAGCCCTGGCTGAGCTCCCCCTTGCCTTCAGTGATATTGTCCTCCACCACCTTCTCATAGACCATAGCATTGGCCTCCCCCTTTGCGTTACTCCTGGTGCCTTCCACCATCTTGGGAACCTCTGGTTACTGACACAGCTGCAACCCTGACCTCGCACACAATTTATTATATTTGCACTCTGACCGTCTAGTGCTGGACTGACTTTAAGACCGCAGCAGTGAAAGTTACCACTGGTAGTCTCTAGTGTCTGGGAGTAGGGGTCCCACGGACACTATTACTCTGATCCCACTGCTGCCACCAATGTGGAGGAAACAGGACCCGTTCTTCCCACGTCACCAATGTGACGTAACTACACAGGCACACCTCTCCAGCGCCCCCTTCGTCTCTCAGGTCAGTAAGGGAACTGCACCTAGAGCAAATGGCTGCCGGGGAGGATGTCCTGTTACCCGCTGGGTATTCTAAGATTCGTAATCAGAGTAAAAGCATCAGCCCAAGATTAATTTTATGGTTTAATTGCCTTAAGGGCGCACTAAATAATTACAGAAATATACAGTAAGCTATACAATGGAATTACAGTGGATTTGCAGTCAGAGTAAAATATAACAATAAGAGTGCAAGAATTAGAGATATTAAGCTGGAGGTCAATTTACCAGATTGTAGGTTGCATGTGGGTGTCGGGAGCTCTGCAGTCCACAGGTACAAGAATCTTAGTTGCCGGACAGACCCCAAACCATGGGCCGCTGCTCTCCTTGGCAGGCCATGGGCTGCTAGTTCTTAAGCACGCTAGGTCCCTCCCCCTGTGTCAGAGGGTGGGCTAATAATCTCCACCCTGTAGCTCCCTGCAGATCTTATTCCCAATATATAAGAAAGGGGTTAACTTTCAACAGCATGATCGGATCAGGGCATGAGACGTACCAGTGAATGTGGTTTGTTTTGCCTGTCGTATAGAGAGCAAACATGGCCCCATTGGGTCACTGTGGAGGGCCAATCTCTATATCTCAGGTCCCAGAACCCTCACCGTCTCAGGAGTCGCACTGCCAGATGCACGATTTCCTCAGGGTCACTCGGATATTTTTCATAAGTCCATAACTCGAAAGATGTGCTCATAATCCATGATCCTAGGATGGAGTCGGGGCGGCTGGGAGAGACAATGGAAGTGTATTTCTGTGTCTATCTGACAGGTATATTCTAATTGAAGCCCCCAGGCGCCTTCCTGCCCCATGCTGACGTGGCTCCTACTCAGCTTTGAAGTCCTGTTTTGGGCCTTATCTCATTATCATACTAAAAGGCCTTGCTATTCAACAATGGAGCCCTAAATCCTGCTTTGTTCAATATGCTTACAGGCCCTGGGGGGGTAGGAGCAGTTAACCCCTTCATCACACTCCTCTTCAAAGTCATCTTCAAAGTCATCTGCACCTTCCTCTTTACCTTCCTCTGTGTCACCGTGTAAGGTGGTATAGTATGCGGGAAGGGGCACCTGAGTTTCATCAGGGTCAGATTCTGGCTCAATAGACTGCGAGGGCAAGGTAGTGCTCTGGGTCGATGTACCAGCAGAATCATCTAGCAGTGGCTGTGCATCAGTGCACTCCATATCAGATTCATCTTGGACTGGGGAATTCTGGATTTGACTGGATAACCCAGGCACGGTATGTGAAAAGAGCTCCATAGAGTAATCTGAAGTGTGGGCTGCTGCATTCTTAACTTTTGGTGGGGGTGAAGGACACAAGGAAAGGTGTTTTTCCTGACCAGAACCCTGCACTGATGACTCCGTGCTTGCAGGTTTGGAACGTTCAGAAGAGGAGGCAATAGAGCTGGTGGCTGTTTCGGCAATGTACGCCAAAACCTGTTCCTGATGCTCCAGCTTCAAAAGCTGTTTTCCTACTCCAAGAAAAGGCAACCTTACAGGCCTTCTTGTGCCAGACGATGACGCAGGCTCAACACTTCCTGCCTTAGCTGCTATTGCGCTTTTGCCAGAACCAGCCGATGCACCACCACCATCAGTACCAGCTGCGCCCCCCTGCCCACATCCACGGACTCTTCCACCATACTTCCTCATGTTTGGGAAAATGTACCAAAAATACCAGCAGAGAGATTGTACTGTGTGAGGAGCGTCCAGCTTTGTAAGGTGTATGAAAAAATTAAATCTACGTATATATTTTGTTAGTCACAGACGCTCTCACAGTATGTATTGGACCGTAATCCAACAAGCAGATATACGGAACTGTATCAGAAGTGTACAGCTGTATATGTTTTTTGTGTAACTAACAATCTCCGTATATGTATTTACGGAGTGTCACACACACGCTGACTCTGTATAGATGTTACTGTAATGCGAACGGCAGATATACAACACTGTTTGAGAATCAGACAGCTCTATACGGTGTCTGTATGGAAAATTGTCAATCTCCATCTATTTCTGACACACGCTGTCTCTGTCTAGTTTTCACCATAGTCAAACAGCAGATATACGAAACTGTTTGAAAGCGGACAGCACTCTAAGGTGTAGGTCTGGAAAAACGGAAAAACTCCACGGCTTTTTTTTCCAGAGTAACACACAGCTTCTATTTGTTCGTGACACCAGCCGGTACACAGTAGTGTGTGAGGATCGTACACCGCTATACGGTGTCTGTTTGGAAAATTGTCAATCTCTGTCTATTTGTATAGGGACTGACACACGCTGTCTCTGCCTAGTTTTCACTGTAGTCAAACAGCAGATATACAAAACTGTTTGAAAAGCGGACAGCACTGTAAGGTGTAGGTCTGGAAAAATGGAAAAACTACTCGGCTTTTTTTCCAGAGTCACACCCAGATATATTGTTTTTATTGGTCCCATTTTCAGGCACATGACATTTTTTGATCGCTTTCTATTTCAATTTTTCGGAGACAGAATGAATAAAAAACAGCAATTCAGGATTTTTTTTTTTTTTTTTAATACTGTTCCGCTTGTGGTAAAATTGATATGACAGCTTTTTTCTTCGGGTCAGTAGGATTACAGCAACACCCAACTTATATTTTTTTATGTTTTGGTGCTTTTACACAATAAAAACTATTTTATAGAAAAAATTTTTATTTTTGCATTGCATTATTCTGAGAGCTATAACTTTTTTATTTTTCTGCTGATGGAGCTGTATGGTGGGTTGCTTTTTGCGAGATAAGATGACGTATTCAGCGGTACCATTTTTTTTACATCCTTCTTTTTGATTGCGTTTTATTGCACTTTTCGTTTGGCGGTATGATGATAAAGCATTGTGTTTTGCCCCATTTTTTAGGATAGTTTTATAGAGCGGGTTGTTACGGACGCAGCGATACCAAATATGTGTACTTTTATTGTTAATAAATGTATTTATTAGAAAAATATTTATTTTTTTTCTTTATTTAGAAATTTTTATAAGAAAATATTTTTACAAATTCTAACATTTTTTTTCCCTTTTTCACATTATCCCAGGATGAGACATCTCTCTATATAATTGTCTTATTCTGTCTGTCTGTCTGTCTGTAACCGAAATCCCGAGTCGCTGATCGGTCGTGGATGCCAGGCTGCGACCAGTCAGAGACAGGCGCCGCTGTTTGTAACAGTAAGCTGTACCTGTTGCTGATTGGTCGCAGCCGCCAGACCGCGTCCAATCAGCGACAGGCGCAGTCGGGCGCAGCGTTCAAAGAAATAAAATAAAAAATAGTGAGACACTCACCTTCCGATGGCCCCCGGACTTCCCTTCTCTAACCACGCGCCCAGCATCGCGAGTGAGTGAATGACGTCATCTTCGGTCCTTCGCGCTATGCCTTACTGGGACCGGAAGATGCCGAGGCAGGAGTGCACGTGAGAACCTCGCATGCGCATAGCGCTCTCCGGTGCCATTTTCCTGAAGACACATTTGCAGTGTGTCTTCAGGAAAATGGCGTCGGACAGCGCGGTATGGGCATGTGCGTACTCCGGCGCCAGTGCCACACTCCTCCCAGCTCCCCTAGCCTCTGGCAGAACGGGACAGCGCTGGACCACAGGAAAGATGGGTGAGTATAAATGTTTTTTTTGTATGTGTGCAGTTTCATAGGGGTCAGTGGGACCATGCATACCAGGAAAGGGGGATGACGGGACCATGCATACCAGGAAAGAGGGGTGAGGGGGACCATGCATACCAGGAAAGGGGGGTGAGGGTAACCATGCATACCAGGAAAGGGGGGTGAGGGTCACCATACATAGCAGCAAAGGGGGGTTGAGGGGGACCATTCATACCAGGAAAGGGGGGTGAGGGTGACCATGCATACCAGGAAAGATAGGTGAGGGTGACCATATACACCAGCAAAGGAGGGTGATGGGACCATGCATACCAGTAAAGGGGGGTGACGGGACCATGCATACCAGGAAAGGGAGGTGAGGGTAACCATATATACCAGGAAAGGGTGGTGAGGGGGACCATGCATACCAGGAAAGGGGGGTTAGGGGGACCATGCATACCCGGAAAGGGAGGTGAGGGTGACCATGCATATCAGGAAAGGGGGTGAGGGGGACCATGCATAACAGGAAAGGGGGTGAGGGTAACCATGCATACCAGGAAAGGGGGTGAGGGGGACCATGCATACCAGGAAAGGGGGGTGAGGAGGACCATGCATACCAGGAAAGGGGGGTGAGGGTGACCATACATACCAGCAAAGGGGGGTGATGGGACCATGCATACCAGGAAAGGGGGTGAGGGTGACCATACATACCAGCAAAGGGGGGAGGGGGACCATGCATACCAGGAAAGGATGGTGAGGGGACCATGCATACCAGTTAAGGAGGGTGAGGGGGACCATACATACCAGCAAAGGGAGTTGAGGGGACCATGCATACCAGTTAAGGGGGGTGAGGGTGATCATACATACCAGCAAAGAGGGGTGAGGGGACCATGCATACCAGGAAAGGGGGTGAGGGTGACCATACATACCAACAAAGGGGGATGAGGGGACCATGCATACCAGGAAAGGGGGGTGAGGGGGACCATGCATACCAGGAAAGGATGGTTAGGGTGACCATGCATACCAGGAAAGGGAGGTGAGGGTGACAATATATACCAGCAAAGGGGGGTGACGGGACCATGCATATCAGGAAAGGGGGGTGACGGGACCATGCATACCAAGAAAGGGGGGTGAGAGGGACCATGCATACCAGGAAAGGGGGGTGAGGGGACCATGCTTACCAGGAAAGAGGGGTGAGAGGACCATGCATTCCATGATTGGAGGGTGAGGGTGACCATATATATCAAGATTTGGGGGTGAGGGGACCATGCATACCAGGATAGGGGGGTGATGGGACCATGCATACCAGGATAGGGGGGTGAGGGGTACCATGCATATTAGAATTGGGGGGTGAGAGGACCATGCATATCAGGAAAGGGGGGTGAGGGGGACCATGCATACCAGGAAAGGGGGGTGAGGGTGACCATGCATACCAGGAAAGGGAGGTGAGGGTGACCATATATACCAGCAAAGGGGGGTGACGGGACCATGCATACCAGGAAGGGGGGGTAACGGGACCATGCATACCAGGAAAGGGGGGTGAGGGGTCCATGTTTACCAGGAAAGAGGGGTGAGAGGACCATGCATTCCAGGATTGGAGGGTGAGGGAGACCATACATATCAAGATTCGGGGGTGAGGGGACCATGCACACCAGGATAGGGGGGGGGTTTTTGGGACCAGGGATACCAGGATAGGGGGGTGAGGAGTACCATGCATATTAGGATTACGGGGTGAGAGGACCATGCATATCAGGGTTGGGGGGTGAGGGGGACCATGCATATCAGGATTGGGGGGTGCATTATTGCATTATTATTAAATCTTCATAAATAAACTACATACATATTCTAGAATACCCGATTCGATAGAAACGGGCCACCATCTAGTCACTATATAATGTCAGATCGCTGTTCTGATACTTTGCACTGCAGAGTATCAGATCAGTGATCTGATAGGCAGAGAAGGAGGCATGCTGGCACCTGCACTCAGCAGGCGCTCACAAGCCACTTCCCTGCAGGACCCGGAAGGACCCCACGGCCATCTTGATGCTGACAGCGGCATCAGAGGGGTTAAATGCCCGCGATCTGTGCAGCATTGCAGCTGGGTGTCAGCTGACACATACAGCTGAAACCCGCACACAATCGTTGCTGCACTCAATGTGAGGCTGTGTGATCGGTGCACTGTACTAGTACTGCTGTTTGTGGGAATGCAATTCCCGCACAGCAGTGCTAGTATGGCGCATGTCGGGAAGGAGTTGAAGACATTTGTCAGCAAATGTTGTACTTACAGGTTTTAGCTCTTGAGTAAAATGGATTGTTCCAGACATTGTACTGAAGGGGAAAGAACTTTGATCAAGAAGTCTATTGGAGAGGGAAAAATATATAAAGAAATTCAGAAAAATAATTTGCTTTAAAATGCAAACAGAACCCGAAACACATGGTAGGAAAGGAAATACTTCTATCTGCATAAATCATAGAACCACAAGAATGGTAAAGAAGCATCCGATGTTCGGCACCAAGGAGATCAAAGAAGATCTTCAGTTATCTGTGAGTCCTGCAGCCATCAGAAAACGCTTATGTTAAGCCAAACTATTTGCAAGGAAGCCTCGTAAAGTGCCATTGTTGAAAAAAAAAATTGTTGAAAAGGTGCCAATAGACATAATGGCTGGCCTAAAGAGAAGTAGTGCAACATTCTATGGACAGATGAGAGCAGGATTGTTCTTATCCAGTCTAAAGGCCGCAGACCGTTTGTGAGAGCACCCATAAACACTGAATTCAAGCCACAGTACACTGTGAAGACTGTAAGGTGGAGGTGCAAGCATAATGTTTTGGGGATGCTTCTCATACTATGAATTTGGGCTCATTTATTGCATACCAGGCACCATGGACAAGTTTGAATACATCAAAATACTGGAAGAGGTCATGTTGCCTTGTGCTGAAGAAGAAATGCCCCTGAAATGGATGTTTCGGCAGGGCAACGACCTCATACACAACAGCAAACGGGTAACATCCTGGTTCCAGGAACAACAAGACTGATGTTATGAAGTGGCCAGACCTCAATCCGATCAAGAATTTGTGGAATGATATAAAAATGCTGTTTTTGATTCAAAACCTATTTTTTCTGCAGCAGGACAACATGCAGCTAATGTCCTTAAGAACTACAATATCTTCAGAGTAAGGAAGAACAAGGAGTCTTTGAAATTATGATATGGCTTTCAAAGATCCCTGATTTCAACATCATTGATTGTGTCTGGGATTACATGAAGAGACAGAAGGATTTATACAAGCCTACACCTACAGGAAGACCTGTGGTTTGTTCAAAAAGATGTTTGGAACAACTTCCCTACTGACAGCCTTAAAAAACTGTATGCAAATGAACCTAAAAAAATTGATACAGTTTTAAAGGCGAATACTGGTCACACCAAATAGTGATTTAATTTAGATTTCTCTTTTGTTCATTGACTTAAGGGCATGTCACACTAAGAGATATCGCTAGCAATATCGCTATAACTAGTGACGTTATAGCGATATTGCTAGCGATATCTCTGTGTCTGATACTTACCTCCGACCGGCTCCCCCGCTGGTTATCGCTGATCGCGCGAGAACGTTCAGGACTGTTTCTCGTCGTCAGCTTCCTGTGGCGCTTCCTGCTGTGAGGACGAGCGACGCGTGGAGCCGGGCGGGAGGACGCAGGATCGCCTGGTGTGACAGGTAAGTAGCGATCCCCGTCCCCAGCGATGTCGCTAGTGAGATCTGCCTGTGTGGCAGCTCACTAGCGACCACTTAGCGATGTACCAGCGATCCTGACCGCGTCATATCGCTGGTCGGGATCGCTGGTACATCGCTAAGTGTGACAGTACCTTTAGCATTTTGTTAATTAATACAAATAAACTGTTAACACTTCTATTATTGAAAGCATTCTTGCTTTGCAGTATTTTTTCCACACCTGCCTAAAACTTTTGCACAGTACTGCATATATTTTTTGTTTTGATTATATTGTCTTTGCGTATATCTTATCCAAGCTGTTCTTTTTATTAGTGAAGCACTGTATTAATGACATACAGAAACTTTTGCGGATGACTTGAATTGAAATAACTGTTATTTGCCTAATAATTATTTGGTATTTCATAATGAATGTCATTCTATAATAAGTAAACATGATCTCCTGCTCTAATTGTGTAATTGATAGGTGGTCGTACTTGAGAGTGTATTATTTTTGTAATTTATAGTTGCAATGAAAGTTTCCAGCAGCTGTTCATTATCATCATCCTCATACTATAAATCAACAGATAGGTTCAATTACTCTATCACTCTTTCAGTCTTAATTCAGCTTAGCAGAATATTAATTTAAAAATCTGACTGAAATACTATAGACTGTTTATGTAATATTAACAGCCTACATGGAATCCCCTCTACTTTATTAACAAATCTTTATATAATGAAATAATTTGTAAATTACATTCAGAAGCATATCTTTCTGAATGTGGGTCTGTTTTTTTCTTTTTTTCTTTTTGAAACAGCAGAATGGTGACTCAGTGGTTAGCATGGCTGCTTTGCAGCACTGGGGTCCTGGGTTCAAATCCCACCAAGGACAACATCTGCAAATAGTTTGTATGTTGTCCCCATGTTTGCTTTTGTTTACTCCAACACTCCAATAACATACTGATAGAGAATTTAGATTGTGAGCCGCAATAGGCTGCAAATAATGTCTGTAAAGCGCTGCAGAACAGGATGGTGCTATACAGTACAAGCAAGCATAATAAATTAAGAAAAACTGTATCGTGTGAAAATATCTTGGTGAATAATATGGAAAATGTGGACATTTTTCTGCTCTATAATACAGTTCTATTCAATATAAATTAAGTAATCAAGAGGAATTCAGATCTGCGGATTGCCGTTCACTTCTCCTTGGTTAGGCTGGTTTCACATTTGCGTTTTTTAGCGCTGGAAAAAAACGCTAACCTGCGCATGCGTTTTTTCCCCTATATTTAACATGGGTGCGCATACCTGCGCGCTTGTAAGCGCATGTATGCGATTTTCATGCGCTGCGTTTTTTTGGGGTGTGCGATTGGATTTTCCAGACGCATCATGTTGCATTTTTTGGCCCTGCAAAAAAGCGCATGCGCACATATGCGCACGTTTTGCGCTAAAAATGGCCATTATAGCCTATGGATGCGCATATGTGCGCACTGGCATGCTCATGTAAGCGTTTTTTTGCATATGCGTTTTTTTTTTTAACCATGGAATTTAGGGGTTTGGGTTAGAGTTAGGGTTAGTTAAGGGGGTTTTAGGGTTAGGGTTAGGGTCAGGGTCAGGGTTAGGGTTGGGTTTTGGGTCAGGGTTAGGGTTAAGTATGGTTTGGTTAAGGGTTAGGGTCAGGGTTAGGGTCAGGATTAGGGTTAAGTATGGTTTTGTTAAGGGTTAGGGTCAGGGTTAGGGTTAGGGTTAGGGTTAGGGTCAGGGTTAGGGTCAGGATTAGGGTTAAGTATGGTTTGGTTAAGGGTTAGGGTCAGGGTTAGGGTTAGGGTTAGGGTCAGGGTTAGGGTTAAGTATGGTTTTGTTAAGGGTTAGGATCAGGGTTAGGGTTAGGGTTATGGTCAGGGTTAGGGTTAGGGTTAGGGTTAGGGTTAGGGTCAGGGTTAGGGTTAGGGTTAGGGTCAGGGTTAGGGTTAGGGTTAGGGTTAGTTAGGGTTTAGGGTTTGGGTTAGGGTTAAGTATGATTTGGTTAAGGGTTAGGGTCAGGGTTAGGGTTAGGGTTAGGGTCAGGGTTAGGGTTAGGGTTAGGGTCAGGGTTAGGGTTAGTAAAGTCATGGTTTGGGTAGTGTGAGGGGCCACCTAAAAATGTTGGAAAAAAACGCAAACGCGGTAAAAACGCACTAAAAACGCATACAAACGCTTAAAAACGCTGCGTTTTTTTCATGCATGCTCATAAAAATGCTTGAAAAAATCGCAGCAGTTGTATGCTTTTGTATGCGTTTTTTCAATGCGTTTTTTTGCGGGAAAAACGCGCTGCAAAAAAAAGCAAGTGTGAAACTAGCCTTACTTATGGGTCCAAAGGTGGGGACAGTGACGCCAACGCTAATTGGGTGCAGAACTCACAAACTTTCCCACACAAATCAGTTCATCTCCCGTCAGCCGGGGCACCTGTGCAGACATGATTTAATTCATTCTACAGTGGTTAACAGAGGGGCTGATAGCATTAGCACCGGTCCCTGTGGTAAACTAGTTAACCCCTTTTGATGGATTGCAGCAGGGGACCTGACTGAACGGCAGAGAGGTATGGATATTGTTGTTTTTTTTGTTTTTTACAGAACCAGGGCTTTTGTTGGATTGGCAGAATAATAAATTTGGTCAAAAACTTTGTGTATTTATTTCATTAAAATAATTTTTAATTAATGTGTGTGTGTGTCTTTTTTTACCCTTTACTACTATAGGATTAATTATGGGTAGGTGTCCTATTGACACCTCTCCTTTATTAACCTGGCTTAATGTCACCTTTCAATAGCAAGGTGACATTAACCCATTATTATTAACCCATGAGCCACCGTTAAAGGCAATGGGAATAGAGAGGCTAAGTGCCAGAAAAGGCACATCTTATAGATGCACCTTTTCTGGGGTGGCTGGGGGCAGAGTTTTTTAGCTGGGGGGTAAACATAATGGTCCCTCTCTAGGCTATTGATATCTGCCCTAACTCACTGGCTTTCCCTTTCTGGCAGAGAATATTGCGCAGGAACCCACGCATTTTTTTCCGCGATTATAGCCTTAAATTTAACCCCTAAAGTTCCAAATTTTTCCTAGCACAATCTACTAAACTGATTAAACACTGACATATATAAATCATTTTGATATGACATGGTTTACTATATGTAAACCATGTGTCATATCATGTTGGGTTCAGGAATGATTTTACAGAAGCCGGCATTTGATTTAGTGGCTATTATGCTATGTAGAACTCTATGAACTATAAATATATATATATATACTAGATGGTGGCCCGATTCTAATGCATCGGGTATTCTAGAATATGGCCAGCGGGAGACTGATGTTCAAAAGATGGTCCAGGACGATCCACCACGATCGGCGATCTCACGGCGGGGGCCTGGTTGCTGCTGCGTGTCACACTGAGTCTAAGTACCCATGATGCAGAAATGCTGTGGAAATTTCCGCAGCATTTCCACAACTCCCGCCATGGGGAAAATGCATGCGAATTCGCATGCGCTTTCCAGTGGAAAACATGCATTTTTCACGTGATTTTCACATGTGGAATTCAAGCGCATTCCAAGCGATTTGAAGCATCGCTTGGAATGTGATTTACAGGTTGGTCACACTTGTCAAGCATAGTGTTTGACAATCATGATCAACTTTTTACTATTGATGCTGCCTATGCAGCTTCAATAGTAAAATATAGAATGTAAAAAATAAAAAAAAATGTAAAAAAAGGTTATTCTCACCTTTCGACAGCCCCCGATCTCCTCTCCATGCTCCCGGCATCTTCTAGTCTCAGCAATGCTCAGCGCGAAGGACCAGAGATGACGTCACTCTCGCGAGAGTGCAACGTCATCAGAGGTCTTTCGTGCACAGCAGGACTGGGACCGGAAGATACCGGACATGTGGTGAGAGGAGTGAAAGAGTCCGGGGGCCATCGGAAGGTGAGTATATCACTATTTTTTATTTTAATTCTATTTTTACAGGTTTATGGTACCCAGGGCCTGGAGGAGAGTCTCCTCTCCTCCGGACCCTGGGTACCATCCGCACATTGAGCGCTGCACCGGTCATCTCCCGGCTGCGTCGCTGCTGACTTCTCCGTGCAGCAGGAGATGACCCGCAGCGACCCACGTAGCGGTGGCGTGCGTCGTTCGAATGCCACGCCAATTCGCAGCTGGACTGCACCTGTCGGTGATTGGTCGCGGCCGGCCGGGTGCGACCAATCAGCGACGTGAGATTTCCGTTACAGACAAGCAGACAGAATTAGATGATTATATAGGAGATATATATATATGTGTGTGTGTGTCTCAATGACATGTGTATATTATATACAGTATATATATATGAATTCTATGTGTATCTATTCTTTCGACTCTAATATGTCAGTGTGATTTTACTGTACAGCGCACTGAATTGCCGGCTTTTAAAAAAGGATACGTCGAAAAACGGAAGAAAAGGATGGAGAAAATGATGCGACGGATCCTTTTTTCCCCGCAACTGCTAGCCAACGGATTGTGACTGAGGGCAAAAAACTGATGTGTGAAAGTACCATTACTTAGTCCTGGCAGCTACACATGGTTGCCGCACTAACTAAACTAGTTATCTGTTTTTTTTCTAGCGCAGGTGTCTTTTTTATATCTTATAGTAGAAAAAGACAGCAGGAAGGCACTCACCGCTCTCTTGAAATGATTCCCTGGACCTGTTGAAGTGCATTGTGCACGAAACGGCTGTCGTCTGTCTTTTTGCATTTCTCCCGTGCCATTGCCTATGCTTTATTAATATGAAATAAAGTGAATCATTTCAAGAGAGCGGTGAGTGCCACCCTGCTGTCTTTTTCTACTATGATATTTCATGTTTTTTCTTCACATGGATAGAGCACCCGTTCCGCAAGGGTTACAGGTGTCACACTGATAGCGGTTATAAGTGGCTTTGCGGGTATTTCATTCTCAGGGACAGTGCCGGATGTTTCTTTTTTCTTTGACTGACTATTTTTTATATCTTATTTCTTCAAGTTTTTTTTAAAGATAAATATCTGCAGTCTTTACGTAATAGAGAGTAGTAATAATGCTTAGGTCTTTTCAAGGCCGTTCAGCATTTTTGCTCCAGAAAAAGGAACGGCTCCATAAATGTGAATAGGACTGTGCAGAAGTTTTCTGCACAGTGAGTGGCTAATAGAATTTTTGAAGTGAGGTCATAAAAATACAGTGTAGTCCCATAACATGCTATGGAAACCATACTACAGATATTATCTATGTGGATTTTCCAAATGCTTCTTTGGTGGGGTTGGAAATCCAAACTCTTATTTTACTACACTTTAATTATGAGACTAAAAGATCCAATAAGATTTTGTAATGGGATGTTAAACTAGTAGAATGGATGCAGGAATTTGAAAGTCTTCCAGCTTTCAACATTGTTTTTTCACAATTCTGAAACTGCTGCCATAGACATATGCTTTATATTTAAAAGTTAGAATGTATATTTCACATTTATTAACTTAATATAAGTTGTAAAGAAAAATGTTCAACCATATGACAACTTCAGTGGCCACAGAAACCACATTCATTTTCTTTTCTCATGTGAAAATATTTGCATTTGTTATTAAAAATAAAGGGGGAAATAGGGAAATGTATATGAATGAGAGCTGTTTGGCTTGACATGCCTCTTTTAGTCATTTAATGCAGTAAGATAATTATGTGATTAGAAGGCATGTTTCCTTCACTGGATACAAATAACTTAAACACTCTGTAAGTTGTGTATATAAAGATTGTTTAACCTCTTAGCGTCCCATGATGGACATAGTCCGTCACTGGACGTCTCCCCTGCTTTGATGAGGGCTCCGGTGGCAGAGAGGAGTTAGAAGATTGTAGTGTCTGATTTATCCTACTCCTACACTGTTTAGAAGCACTTCACCTTCATAGTAAATGGTGCAGGTTTCTTTTAGCAGTGCAGTGGTTAATCTCAGTTGAGAGTTCTTGGAAGTTTTCCTACATTAGGGATCTCATCTATTCACTGTTAGCCACTCATCGCCTTGTCAGACAGTGATCAGCGTTGTTGTGAATGACTGGTATGTGCCGCAGAGGAGGAGGCCCTCTTCACTGTAAGCCTGAAATGTTGCTCTGGGACCTGTAGTTCCATGAGCTTTGTTTAGCTTGTAAGGGGCGGGGCTTACAGGTAGGCCCCATCCAGGGGAGTTTCTCATGCGATATAATGAGACTGTGGTATGGTCACATGGTCTGTGTTGTACAGTAAGGTTCTGCAAGTGGACCAGATTCCTAAAAAGTGCATGGTGAGGCCATGTACCTGGATGGTCTCTGTGTTGGAAGGTCCTGCGAGTGGACCAGATTCCTGAAGAGCACAGGGTGAGACCATGTACTTGCAGAGCCTGTGACGGCTAATTGTATTGGGGCTAGGACTGACAAGGAGTCAGCGTGTGGAGCGGAGCTCCTGGAAGGTAACCTCAGATAAGGGGGTTGAAAGAAATGGCGGAGAGGTTTATCTGCTACATGAAAAGACTGATGGTCATGATATGTTCATGGATGTAATGAAATGGACTTTACGTTATGTTGTTTATGCTGAGTAACTAAACCAAATAGACTTAATGTCTTAATCCTGTTGCCAAGGGAGTGTCCCCCAATCCACTCAGCTATCTCACACTTATATAATCTGAGCCCTGGCTAGCACTCATTGCTAGAGCTTACTTATGCTGCATGGTTAGGAGACAGTGGTTTGTGGTTGTTTTTTGGTGGACTTTTCGGAGACTGTTGCTAAGTTTTGGGTGTTAAATACAAAAATATCCCCCAATCATGGGAACCAAAATTAATAGGACAACTCAAATACAATATAATATACCAAATTTCCCTTTATCAAGACAATTATGCAAGAACTAGGGATTCAAAGAATTTTTGCAAAAACCAAATAAATTTTATTACACAAGAATTAAAAACAGAACATCATTGCTAATGCAGGCATACACAGGCATAAGTAACAAAAACTGCACCTAAATAGATGTAAATGATCAATAGTAAATCTTATTGTAACACAAAAATATAAAAATCCCCTTATTTAATATTATAACCTATTGTAGGCGATTTTGAACAACAATTTAGTAAGCAAGGGAAGAGCAATCCTAGTGTTAATTAAAGTGCATCAGTGCTATATCTCGCTAATGAACAGAATTAGCATAAGTAAAAAGGTGCACATAATAGCAGGGATTAGACCGCTCTTATAAATGTAAAGGCAGGGATTAACCCACTCTTATAAATGTAAAGGCAGCACTCTCTGTTACTTTATGTAAGTTTACCTTAGCACCTTAAACTATTGGATGTTGTTTCAATGTAATTTAGGCTTTTGATTGTGGATAACTTCCACTAGTTGTGCAATCTTTTTATGGCACTTAAGCCTTTACATTTATAATAGTGGGTTAATCCCTGCTATTATGTGCACCTTTTTACTTATGCTAATTCTGTTCATTAGCGAGATATAGCACTGATGCACTTTAATTAACACTAGGATTGCTCTTCCCTTGCTTACTAAATTGTTGTTCAAAATCGCCTAAAATAGGTTATAATTGTTAGGAGTGGCAGAAGACACTAAATAAAAATAAATAAAGTGCCTTCGCCACTCGGGGTCCACCGTGCGGTGGATGGAAAATCCGCTGCTAAAAGAGGCAGAGCACTATGGCGGTAATGTGCACAGGGTTTTAACTGCACCCAGTGCACTGAAGCAAGCTCTGTTATGTTCACAGAGCTGCAGGAACAAAGGAAAAACTAAACGCTGAGTCTGTTCAGGGTCAAAGACTTTCAGCGACGCAGACACGGTATTGAGGGTCACAGGAGTAGCCTTAGACAGCAGGAATACTCCGTCTAGACCTACCGTAAACTGAGGTGCGTAGCGTCGCAACTGCGGATGCAGAGATAAGCTGCAACTGCAGTGCGGCAAGAACTGAGCCGCTGGCAAGGCGCTGCAATGACGCTGGCGCAATGCAGACGCTAAGCTGCTGTGCAAGATGGAGCTAAGGCGCGCTGGCGCTAGCGCTGCTACTAGCTGAACCCAAACACTCACACAATCGTATTATCAGAGGGAAGGGGTTTCTTAATAAGTCAGTCACCAGTCCAAGCATCCATCACCATACATACAGCAGCAAGTATGAAAAATACTAGCTCATGGCGGAACAGCCATATGCGCTTTTTATACCAAACGGGACCTTCTGGAAATCTCCAAGACTCCAGCAGGAGCCAATAGGATTCGACACAGGACCTGAGCACCTGACTCCCGAACTGCAATGGGAGTTCATCCCATGAGCATGCTCAGTTGAGGGAACAAAGGACTTAGCCTCTGGAGGGAGTTGCCGCAAGGCACTCTCCTCTGCAATCTCCTCTGCAGCAGATGAAGCGCAGGAGACTGCAGAATGTAAGGGTCTAGATTTCATCATAGGAGAGGAAGAAATCTGACTCCTAACATTACCCCCCCTCCAAGGGCCCCCTCCTCCCTCAGCCTTCCGGACCAACAACCTGGACCCTATGGTGGCATAGGGCTGTGTCCTGGTAGGTGTTA
Organism: Dendrobates tinctorius; assembly: GCF_039654945.1. Lineage (NCBI taxonomy): Eukaryota > Metazoa > Chordata > Amphibia > Anura > Dendrobatidae > Dendrobates > Dendrobates tinctorius. Next base: position 60,761,420 of record NW_027361728.1, read on the forward strand.
CAGTAAACCGGGACACCTGGAAGGCATCAGGGGAAGTAAAGTCACCAGGTTTCAGAAGAGACACCTGAGAAATGGCAGGAGCAGGCGAGATAACAGAATGCCGCCGCGAATCAGCGACCGTCACCACTCTCCGCCTAGCAAGGCTGTCCTGAGCACATGAGGTGCAAGCCTGGATACATTTTTTGATGTCCCGAGCTCTATGGGGCCATGAATATGCTCTGGCCAAAAGCTTCGAGATTTGCATGTAGCCCCGATGGTGAGGCGCATTGGACGCATGCGCCCATGCGAGAACCTGAGTCCTAAGATGAGGAGGGACAAAGGTCTCGATGACTGTTTCAGACTCTGACCATTGCGGGGAGCTGGCTTCCGGAGAAACCACACACACATGGTGACAACCGCAAATGGATTCCCGATCTTAGTCTGTATTAAGATTGGTACGAGACACCTCCATGGGCTCAGGGAGTAGAACCTCTGGCTCAGACAGCTCAAGAGGCTCAAAAAATTTAGAAGCCGAAACAGCTCTTCGCTTGGAGTGAGCCCGCTCCATACCGCGCTCCGAAAAACGGAGGTCGATACGTGAGGAGACGGAAATTAACTCCTCCAAGCTGGTGGGGATCTCTCTAGTGGAGAGAGCATCCTTCACGTGCTCTGCTAGACCTCGCCAAAAAACTGGGATGAGGGCTTTGTTGGACCATTCCAACTCAGACGCCAGTGTCCGAAAACGGACGGCATACTGGCTAACCGAGAGTGACCCCTGAGTAAGGGCGAGTAGTTGCAGAGACGTATCGTGCGTGACCCGAGGACCGAGAAATACTTGCTTGATGGCTGTTAGCAAGTTGGCAGCGATCCGAATCTCGAGGTCACAACATTCCCATAAAGGCGTAGCCCATTCCATGGCCTTGCCTGACAGTAGGGAGATAATAAAGGCCACCTTAGCCCGCTCTGTAGGTAATTGCGCAGCCAGCAGCTCCAGGTGTATTGAGCACTGGCTGATGAAACCCCTGCAGGAGGTGCCATCCCCAGAGAATTTATCGGGCAACGGGAGGCGGGTAACTGTCGGCACAAGGGAAGACATGGACATACGCCCTACCGCATCTGTGAGTGCCTGAACAGCAGAGTCTGTGGCTTGCGCAGCAGCGAGGGACCTCTCGAGGGTAACCAAGCGAGTCTCAAGCTGACATACACACTGCAGAAGTTGCTGCTGTTCTGCCATCTCTAGCCAGACCCTGGCACTAGTATTATTTTAGGAGTGGCAGAAGACACTAAATAAAAATTTAAAAAAGTGCCTTCGCCACTCGGGGTCCACCGTGCGGTGGATGGAAAATCCGCTGCTAAAAGAGGCAGAGCACTATGGCGGTAATGTGCACAGGGTTTTAACTGCACCCAGTGCACTGAAGCAAGCTCTGTTATGTTCACAGAGCTGCAGGAACAAAGCAAAAACTAAAGGCTGAGTCTGTTCAGGGTCACAGACTTTCAGCGACGCCGACACGGTATTAAGGGTCACAGGAGTAGCCTTAGACAGCAGGACTACTCTGTCTAGACCTACCGTAAACTGAGGTGTGTAGCATCGCAACTGCAGACGCAGAGATAAGCTGCAACTGCAGTGCGGCAAGTACTGAGCCGCTGGCAAGGCGCTGCAATGACGCTGGCGCAATGCAGACGCTAAGCTGCTGTGCAAGATGGAGCTAAGGCGTGCTGGCGCTAGCACTGCAACTGGCTGAACCCAAACACTCACACAATCGTATTATCAGAGGGAAGGGGTTTCTTAATAAGTCAGTCACCAGTCCAAGCATCCATCACCATACATACAGCAGCAAGTATGAAAAATACTAGCTCATGGCGGAACAGCCATGCGTGCTTTTTATACCAAACAGGTCCTTCCGGAAATCTCCAAGACTCCAGGAGGAGCCAATAGGATTCGACACAGGACCTGAGCACCTGACTCCCGAACTCCAATGGGAGTTCGTCCCATGAGCATGCTCAGTTGAGGGAACAAAGGACTTAGCCTCTGGAGGGAGTTGCCGCAAGGCACTCTCCTCTGCAATCTCCTCTGCATCAGATGAAACGCAGGAGACTGCAGAATGTGTCACGCGGCGGCTGCCGCGGACCTCCTCTCTTACCTCCCTCCGGCCCCGGCTCACCCGCTCTCCGGGGGTCACCTCTCTGCCTCACCGGCCGCTGCGGGCCTCGGCGCGGCCTCTCCCGGTCCCCCGTCCACGGCCCACGCCTGCCTCTGTCCGGCCCCCTGGTGCGCGCTCCCGCTCCTCCTCCTCGGCGGGTGCGTCTCCTCACTATGGCCGGGCGCGCGCTCTCCCCCGCCTGAGGACGCGCGTCTCCTCCTCCAGCTGGAGGTCATGACCCGGCAGGCCTTCTCTCTCCCTATATCAGGCCGCCTCCTTCTGGAGGCGATGCCTGACTATCATTAGTATTTGCTAGTGACTCTGGCCGCTCTCCTAGCGCTCCCCTGCCTTTTCCGTGCATTTACCTTGCTCCTCTTGTGTTTCCTCTCCTAGGTTCTGTGGCTTCAGTCCTCGCCCGTTTCCCTCCTGTGTCTTCAAGCCTTGCCATTCCCCCTGTCTCGCCAAGACTTGCCGTCTCTCCTGTGTCTCCGAGCCGTGTCGTCTGTCCAGTGCCTGCCCTTCGGATCCACCTCTCTGACCGCCCTGACCTTCCCGGGTACCGGCTACCGTGGTGATAGTCCCCCGTGGGCCTGCCCCATACACTCCCTGTATAGGGGGTGGTCCACCTGGTCAGCTCGCCCTTGGGGGGTTCGTTGCCACGGTCTAGTGGGTCCACCCCAGGAGTACCTTACAGTATAGTCAGGCCATGGATCCCGCTGGTACCTCGACCCCGACCCAAAAGGAACTTTTGTTCCTTCGTGAGAACCAGGCGAGGATCATGTCGTTCCTCAAATCGATGGATTCCCGACTTTCCGCTTTGCAGACCTCCGATCCGGGAGTTGCCTCCCAGATCTCCGGCCTGCAGCAGGAACTGGCCCAGCAGCGCGACACCCAGGCCCATATTTTGAACTACATCGCCTCTGTAGATAACCGCTTACTAGCCCTACAGGCGGCAGCCGCAGTACCGGCACCTGTGGCAGTTCCACACGCCTCTCCCCGGTTGGCTAAACCCCCACGTTATAGCGGAGATCCCAAACTCTGTCGGGGGTTCATCAACCAGTGCCAGTTGCATTTCGAGTTGGCTCCCCTACAGTATCCCTCCGACCGGGCGAAAGTGGCCTTTATGATTTCCCACTTTGAGGGTGAGGCACTGTCCTGGGTGAATCCCTTGTGGGAACGCGATGACCCGATTGTCTCCCAGCTCGCGACTTTCTTGGAGACCTTTCGTAAGGTCTTCGATGAGCCCGGTCGCCTGGTCTCTGCTACCGAGTCTTTGTTCTGCCTGCGCCAGGGTACCCTCTCGGTTGGACAATACGCCATCCAGTTCCGTATGTTATCCTCGGAGCTGGGGTGGAACAATGAGGCCCTGGTTGGGGCTTTTTGGCGAGGCTTATCATCCCGAATCAAGGACGAGCTGGCAGGCCGGGATACACCCTCGACTTTGGAGGACCTCATCTCGCTGGCAACACGAGTTGATCTGCGTTTCCGGGAGCGTTCCTGCGAGATCGCCAGGGAGAGAAGGCCCAATCGTTTTTCTCCTCCTACACACAGCCCACCACGCTCACGCTCCTCCGCCGCAGCCACAGCTCCCGAACCCATGCAAGTGGACCGACTAAGGCCCGCGGAGCTTCGCCGCCAGGACAGACTCGCTCATGGCCTTTGTCTCTATTGTGGCAGCGCCTCCCATCTCCTACGTTCCTGTCCTGTGAGGCCGGGAAACTCCTCCGCCTAGGACAGGTAAGAGAGGCCTCCCTAGGTGTCACTGACACCTCTCTACCCTTGACCCTTTCTGTTGTGTTTTTCCTGGGCTCCAAACGTTTTTCGGAGTTAGCCTATATTGATTCGGGGGCTGCGGGAAACTTCATCCAACTCGAGGCGGTGAAGAGATTAGGGATACCTGTCAGGTCCTTGGAGGTTCCCCGGCAGTTAGCCTCTGTCGACGGTGCTCCCTTGCGCAAAGCCGTTACCCTGGTCACTGAAGAGCTGGACTTACAGATCGGGGTCTTGCACCGTGAAAAGATAACCTTCTTCGTGCTGCCGTCTTTGTCCCACACCGTGCTTCTGGGTCTTCCGTGGTTGCGGATGCATGAACCTGTTCTGGATTGGCGCTCCGGAGACATCCTTCGTTGGGGCCGTTTCTGCCAGACCAGATGTCTCCGCCCAGTACGACCCCTCAAATGCTCGTCTCCTGTCTCGGGCCCTGCGGACTTGCCTTCGGCTTACTGGGCCTTCGCGGACGTCTTCGATAAGAAGGAAGCAGAGGTCCTTCCTCCGCACCGGCAATATGATTGTCCCATCGAGCTTGTTCCTGGCTCGACTCCGCCCCGAGGGCGGATCTATCCGTTGAGTCCACTCGAGTCCCAGGCCATGACCGAATATGTACAGGAGAATTTGGCTAGGGGCTTCATCCGAAAGTCTTCCTCCCCCGCTGGAGCGGGCTTCTTTTTTGTCAAGAAAAAAGACGGGTCCCTGCGCCCCTGTATTGACTATCGTGGTCTCAACGAGATTACCGTTAAGAATAGATATCCGCTACCTCTCATCCCCGAGTTGTTTGACCGGCTGCGTGGGGCACGAATCTTTTCTAAATTGGCTCTCCGTGGAGCCTATAATCTCATCCGTATTCGCTCTGGAGATGAGTGGAAGACCGCCTTCAACACCAGAGATGGACACTATGAGTATCTCGTCATGCCCTTTGGGTTATGCAACGCTCCCGCAGTCTTTCAGGAATTTGTGAACGACGTCTTCCGAGACCTTCTGTATTCCTGCGTGGTTGTGTACCTCGACGATATCCTGGTCTTTTCTCCTGATCTGTCCACTCATAGAAGAGATGTCCGGCGCGTCCTGTTCCGTTTGAGGGAGAATCGTCTGTACGCCAAGTTGGAGAAGTGTGCCTTTGAGCAGTCCTCTCTCCCATTTCTGGGCTATATCATCTCCGACTCTGGTCTGCGTATGGATCCTGAGAAGGTTTCGGCCGTGCTTAACTGGCCACGTCCTCAAGGGGTGAAAGCCATTCAGCGTTTTCTCGGCTTCGCAAACTACTACCGGCAGTTCATCTCCCATTTCTCCTCTTTGACTGGCGCTATCTCATCTTTGATCCGTAAGGGAGCCAACCCACACGTCTGGACCCCTGAAGCAGAAGAAGCCTTTCTATCTCTGAAACGTGCTTTTGCCACGGCCCCCGGACTCCGTCGCCCTGAGGTCAACAAACCATTCGTCCTTGAGGTGGATGCATCCGCAACAGGAGCCGGAGCTGTTTTGTCTCAGAGGTCCTCCTCCGGCAGGCTCGTTACGTGCGGTTTCTTTTCAAAATCCTTCTCCACCCCAGAGCGGAATTATTCCATCGGAGACCGAGAACTGCTTGCCATCAAGTTAGCGCTAGAAGAGTGGAGGTACTTGTTGGAGGGCGCCGCACATCCCTTCACAATCTACACAGACCATAAGAATCTGGCGTACCTGCGGTCTGCACAAAGACTCAACCCTCGGCAGGCCAGGTGGTCTCTGTTCTTTGGCCGATTCGATTTTGATCTGCATTTTCGTCCAGGCAACAAGAACCTCAAAGCCGACGCCTTGTCCAGGTCCTCTCTTTCCACGGATGTCGAGGAGGAACCTGCACATATTTTGGATCCATCCAGGTTCATCACCGTGGCTCCGCTTTCTCTCCTCGCTACCCCACCTGGTAAGACTTTTGTTTCTGAGACGGACCGAAGACGAATCCTCCACTGGGGCCATGCTTCTAAACTGGCAGGTCATCTCGGCCATAAAAAGACACTTCTTCTGGTGTCCCGCTATTACTGGTGGCCGACCCTTTCCCAGGATGTCCGGGATTTCGTCGCCTCCTGTCTCTCGTGTGCCAAGATCAAGGTGCCTCGGCAGCTGCCTTCTGGTCTTCTACATCCACTTCCAGTACCCTCGTCGCCTTGGCAACACATTGCCATGGACTTTATTACGGACTTACCCTCCTCTGCCAAGTGTACTGTCGTCTTAGTAGTAGTGGATAGATTCTCTAAAATGGCCCACTTCATCCCTTTGCCTGGCTTGCCATCGGCTTCCGCCTTGGCGAAGATTTTCGTCCAGCACATCTTTCGTCTCCATGGTCTGCCCCAACATATTGTCTCGGACAGAGGAGTCCAATTCACCTCTCGCTTCTGGAGAGCTCTATGCAAATCGATGGATGTCACCCTTGACTTCTCCTCATCTTATCATCCGCAGTCCAACGGTCAGGCAGAACGGACGAATCAGAGTTTGGTGAACTACCTCCGGCACTTTTCTAATATCCACCAGAACGACTGGTCTGAATTACTCCCGTGGGCTGAGTTTTCCTATAATAACCACATCAGTGAATCTTCTGGCAAATCCCCGTTTTTTGTTGTCTACGGTCTACATCCTGGTGTACCTCTACCAATTCCCCCCGCCTCGGGTGTACCGGCGGCTGATCTTCTGTCCGGCGAATTCTCCAGGATCTGGCAGGAGACCAAGACCGCTCTCGAGTTGGTGCGTAACAGGGTAAAAGGATTCGCAGACAAGAGGCGCCTGGATGTCCCACCATATCACCCAGGTGACAAAGTTTGGCTAGCCTCCAAGTTTATTCGCCTCAAGGTCCCATCCCACAAACTGGGTCCCCGCTATATTGGACCTTTTGAGATCTTGTCCCGTATTAATGATGTCTCCTATAAATTGCGTCTTCCCGCCTCTCTCCGCATCCCTAATGCTTTCCATGTGTCTTTGCTTAAGCCAGTTATTTTCAATCGTTTCCTTTCTGAAGCTCCTCACTCACCTCCGCCTGCCGCCGCAGACGATGTATTTGAGGTGAGAGATATTTTGGCCATGAGAAAGCAAAAAGGGAAAACCTTTTTCTTGGTTGATTGGAAGGGCTTTGGTCCTGAGGAGAGATCCTGGGAACCCCAGGAGAATATCCAAGCTCCTCGAATCCTGGCTAAATTTTTGTCCGGTCTGCAGGGGAGGGCGCGTAAGGGGGGGGTACTGTCATGCGGCGGCTGCCGCGGACCTCCTCTCTTACCTCCCTCCGGCCCCGGCTCACCCGCTCTCCGGGGGTCACCTCTCTGCCTCACCGGCCGCTGCGGGCCTCGGCGCGGCCTCTCCCGGTCCCCCGTCCACGGCCCACGCCTGCCTCTGTCCGGCCCCCTGGTGTGCGCTCCCGCTCCTCCTCCTCGGCGGGTGCGTCTCCTCACTATGGCCGGGCGCGCGCTCTCCCCCGCCTGAGGACGCGCGTCTCCTCCTCCAGCTGGAGGTCATGACCCGGCAGGCCTTCGCTCTCCCTATATCAGGCCGCCTCCTTCTGGAGGCGATGCCTGACTATCATTAGTATTTGCTAGTGACTCTGGCCGCTCTCCTAGCGCTCCCCTGCCTTTTCCGTGCATTTACCTTGCTCCTCTTGTGTTTCCTCTCCTAGGTTCTGTGGCTTCAGTCCTCGCCCGTTTCCCTCCTGTGTCTTCAAGCCTTGCCATTCCCCCTGTCTCGCCAAGACTTGCCGTCTCTCCTGTGTCTCCGAGCCGTGTCGTCTGTCCAGTGCCTGCCCTTCGGATCCACCTCTCTGACCGCCCTGACCTTCCCGGGTACCGGCTACCGTGGTGATAGTCCCCCGTGGGCCTGCCCCATACACTCCCTGTATAGGGGGTGGTCCACCTGGTCAGCTCGCCCTTGGGGGGTTCGTTGCCACGGTCTAGTGGGTCCACCCCAGGAGTACCTTACAGAATGTAAGGGTCTGGATTTCATCATAGGAGAGGAAGAAATCTGACTCCTAACAATAATATTAAATAAGGGGATTTTTATATTTTTGTGTTACATTAAGATTTACTATTGATCATTTACATCTATGTTAGGTGCAGTTTTTGTTACTTATGCCTGTGTATGCCTACATTAGCAATGATGCTCTGTTTTTAATTCTTGTGTAATAAAATTTATTTGGCTTTTGCAAAAACTCTTTGAATCCCTAGTTCTTGCATAATTGTCTTGATAAAGGGAAATTTGTTATATTAAGTTTTGGGTGTGTGCTAATTTCCATCCTTCTACTACTTTGCTTTCAACCCCATCCTTCACTCCCCAGTGTTTGCGTCTAATGTTTGTGTGAGTATAGTTGTATAATTGGTATTTTCCTTTAGCCCTGTTTGCTTTACCTTGTTAGTCTGGTTGGTGTATTACGGTACGCTATTACTCCCCTCTTCCCTGGGTGGGGAATGGTACAGACTGAGGGTGGATTCAGGAGCTGAAGCAAGGTATATGTGTAGGATAGGAGGAAAAAGTGTTTAACCAACAGGGATGGGGGGTGACCCGCTTCTTGCCGCCGACAGACACGAGACATAGACAGGAGTTATATTCAACAGGTCCGTTTTTATTGGCCGCCTCTCTGACGACCACCGCACATCATCACAGGAATTTCGCTGTTCTCTTGCTCACAGACCTGGGTACCTTCACTTTTTAATTTCACCATCGTGGCGTCCTTTGTGGGTCTTCCCACCATGGCTGCCCTAGGCACTTCCACCACAGTGTTTCACCCTTCAAAGTACACCGCCCACTTGGTACCCCCAGACCATCTCCATCTGCGGCTACTATCCTTTTGGGTCACCCCCCATGACCGTCACCACTGTCAGCTACTCTCTGAAGGCTTTTACCGTCTTTCTCTCTACCGCAGATCCTCCTCTCTAGTGAGCTCCCCTGGCTGACTGGACCTTCCAGAACATTCCCTCGTGACATACTGTAATTCATGATAGTAGTAAAATTCCTTCAATATGACTTGAGTTTATTTGTGAAAGAAAAACAGAAATTTGGAGAAAACTTAAAATTTGTATGCCCTTAAATCAGAGCGCTAGGTCACACAAAATAGATTGTAAATAACATTTGCTACTTTACATCAGCACAATTTTTGAAACATAATTTTATTTTGTTATGAAGTTACAAGGGTTAAAACTGACTAGTAAGTTCTCATTTTTTCAACAAAATTTACGAAACCATTTTTTTAGGGACCATAGTGACTTTTGAGGGGTCTATATGACAGAAAATACCCAAAAGTGACAACATTCTAAAAACTGCACTTCTCAAGGTGTTCAAAACCACATTTAAGAAGTTTATAAACCTTCAGGTGTTTCACAGGAAAATATGGAAGGAAGGAAATTGTGAACTTTTTTCTCAAATTTTTATTTTTTGATTTCACAAGGTTAACAGTAAAAAATGGACCCCAAAATTTGTTGTGCAATTTTTCTTGAGCATGCCTATACTCCATATGTGGTGGAAATCCACTGCTTGGGCGCACAGAAGGGTTTGGAAGGGAAGGAGCTCCATTTGACTTTTTAAATGCGAAATTTCAGGAATAATTAGTGGATGCCAATGAGGCAAATGGAGATCTCTTGGCCTAAACAGTGGTAACCCCTCACAAGTGACACCATTTTGGAAACTAGATGCCTCAGGGAATTTATCTACATGTGTGATGAGCACTTTGAACCCCCAGATGCTTAACAGAAGTTTATAAGATTGAGCCCTGAAAATAAAAAAAATTACTTTTCCCACAGAAAGGTTTTTTAGCCCCAAATTTTTTATTCTGACAAGGGTAACAGGAGAAATTGCACCATACAATTTGTTGTACATTTTCTCCTCAGTATGTGGATACCCCATATATAGTAGAAAACTACTGTTTGGATGTACAATAGGACTTGCAAGGGAAGGAGCACCATTTGACCTTTTGAATACAAAATTTACTGGAATAATTAGCTCACGACATGCTGCATTTGTCGAGCCCCTGATGTGCATAAACACTGCAAGCCCCCCAAAAGTGACACCATTTTGGAAACTAGACCCCTCGGAACCTATCTAGGTGTGTGCTGAGCACCACAAACACCCAGGTGCTTCACAAAAGTTTATAAACTAAAGCTGTGAAAATAAAAAAATCACATTTTTCCCATAAAAAATTCTTAGTTCCAATTTTTTTATATTCACAAGGTAACAGAAGAAAATGAGCCCAACATTTGTTGCGCAATTTCTCGCAAGTAAGCAGATACTCCATATGTGGTGAAAAACACTAATGTTTGGGCACACAATAGGGCTCAGAAAGGAAGGAGTGATGTTTTAGCATGCATATTTTGATAGAATGGAATGCAGATGTCGTGACCCCATTTTGGAAACTATACCCTTCAAGGAATGTATATAAAATGTGTGGTGAGCACCTTGTACCCCCTGGTGCTTCACAGAAGTTTATAACAGAGCCGTGGACATAAAAAAATCAATTTTTTCCCACAAAAATGTTATTTTAGCTCCAAATATTTTATTTTCACAAGGGTAGCAGAAGAAAATGGACCCCAAAACGTGTTATGCAATTTCACCTGAGCATGCCTATACCTCATGTGATTAAAAACTACTTTTAAGGCACAGTGCAAAGCTCAGAAGGGAAGACACGTCATATTGGAGTTCACATTTTCCTGGAATGGTTTGAATCATAGAATCATAGAATCGTAGAGTTGGAAGGGACCTCCTGGGCCATCTAGTCCAACCCCCTGCTCAAAGTAGGATTCGCTAAATCATCCCAGACAGATGTCTGTCCAGCCTCTGCTTGAAGACTTCCATTTAAGGAGAACTCACCACCTCTTGTGGCAGCCTGTTCCACTCATTGATCACTCTAACTGTCAAAAAGTTTTTTCTAATATCTAATCTGTGTCTCCTCCCATTCAGTTTCATCCCATTGCTTCTAGTCTTTCCATGTGGAAATGAGAAAAAAGATGATCCTTCTACAATGTGACAGCCCTTGAGATATTTGTAGACAACTATTAAGTCTCCTCTCAGTCTTCTCTTTTGCAAGCTAAACATTCCCAAATCCTGCAACCTTTCCTCATAAGACAGGGTTTGCAGACCGGTCACCATTCTGGTCGCTCTTTTCTGAACTTGCTCCAGTTTGTTGATGTCTTTTTTAAAATGTGGTGCCCAAAACTGGACACAGTATTCCAGATGAGGTCTGACCAAAGAGGAGTAGAGGGCAATAATGACTTCACATGATCTAGACTTTATGCTTCTGTTAATACATCCTAGAATTGCATTTGCCTTTTTTGCTGCTGCATCACACTGTTGACTCATATTCAGTCTGTGATCTATTAGTATACCCAAGTCTTTTTCATATGTGCTGTTGCTTAGCCCTATTCCTCCCATTCTGTATACGCTTTTTTTCATTTTTATTGCCCAGATGTAGTACTTTGCATTTTTCCCTGTTAAAAACCATTCTGTTAGTTGCTGCCCACTGCTCCAGTTTATTTATATCTTTTTGAATCCTCTCTCTTCTCTAGTATTAGCTATCCCTCCTAGCTTTGTGTCATCAGCAAATTTAATCAGTTTACCCTCAATTCTTTCATTTAAATCGTTGATAAAGATGTTGAACCATACAGGGTCCAGGACAGAGCCCTGTGGTACCCCACTTGAGACATTCTTCCAACTGGATGTGCAGCCATTTACGACCACTCTTTGGGTCCGATCACTAAGCCAGTTATGAATCCACCTAACAGTTGCCTTGTCCATTCCATACCTAGTCATTTTTTCAATAAGGATTGTGTGAGATACTTTGTCAAATGCTTTGCTGAAGTCAAGATATACAATATCTACAGCATTTCCCTGATCCACCCAATCAGTGATTCCGTCATAGAAGGAAATTAAGTTAGTCTGACATGACTTATTAGTTGCAAACCCATGCTGACTCTGTTTAATCACTTCATTCTTATCCAGGTACTTACATACATGTTGTTTAATAATTTGTTCAAAGATCTTTCCTGGTATAGAAGTCAGACTCACCGGCCTATAGTTGTCTGGGTCCACCTTCTTCCCCTTTTTTAAGATAGGAACAACATTTGCTCTTCTCCAGTCTTCTGGGACTTCTCCTGTTCTCCAAGAATTTTCAAAGATTATGGAGAGGGGTTCAAAAATTTCTTCTGCTATCTCCTTCAGTACTCTGGGGTGTAATTCATCTGCACCTGGATACTTGAATTCATTTAGTTTAGCTAAGTGTTTCCTCACTATCTTTCTGTTTATAGTTATCCTGGATTCTTCTATTCCCTTAATAGGACAGTGAAGAACAGTGGATGTTACATTTCCTTTTTGAGAGAAAACATATGCAAAATAGGAATTTAAAAGTTTGGCCTTCTCAACATCCTGTCTTACCATTTCATCATTTTCATCCTGTAAAAATCCTATAGCATCTTTCACTTTTCTTTTACTTTTGACATATCCCCCAAATCCTTTAGTATTGCTTTTGATGTCTCTTGCAAGCCTCAATTCATTGTCAGCTTTAGTAATCTGATTGGTGCCCTGCAGGTTCTGCAGACAGCATTATATTCTTATTTAGATATGTCTCCCTCTTTCCATTTTATAAACATTTCTTTCTTCCTTTTTAGCATGTGCTTAAGTTCTGTGTTCATCCATCCTGGTTTCCTTAAATGCTTCCTTTTCTTCCTTCTTTTCGGAATTGTTAACAATTGTGCTTTGAGAATTTAATTTTTCAAGATTTCCCATCCTTCCTGGACATTTTTGTCTTTAATGATATCCAGCCATTGGATCCCTTCAATTCTCTTTCTGAGTCCCTTAAAATCTGCCTTTCTGAAATCTAACCTTGACGTCTGAGTTTTCACAGGTATTCCTCCTCTAGTTATCCAAAATTCTAAAATAGCATAGTCGCTACCTCCTAGGGTCCCAGCCACTTTTACCTCCTCAACCATTTCCTCCCTGTTTATAAGGAATAGATCCAAGGTAGCAGATCCCCTTGTTTTCTCCCCTACCTTTTGGAAGATAAAGTTGTCAGCAAGAGAGGATAAGAATTTCCTTGACCTGTTAGTTTTGCCTGAGAGAGATTCCCAACAAATGTCTGGATAGTTGAAATCTCCCATGACAACTATGTCATATTTTTTGGAGAACTTGGCCATTTGATGCATAAAGAGTTCATCCATATCTTCAGCTTGCACAGGCGGCCTGTAGTAAATGCCTACAATGGTGTCCTTTCCATTGTTCTGTCACTGTGTTCTTACCCAAACAGTTTCCACAGAACTCCCGGTCTCAGAAGCTTCAATCTCTGTGCAGATATACACGTTTCTAACATAAAATGCGACACCTCCTCCTCGTTTATCAAGTTTGTTTCTTGCAAATAAGTTGCATACTTGCAGCCTTGTATTCCAATCATGTGTATCGTCCCACCAAGTTTCAGTGATTCCAATGACATCATATTTCTTTTCCTGTGTTAGTAGTTCCAGTTCTCCTTGTTTGTTGCCCATGCTTTGTGCATTAGTATAGAAACATTTTAGTTTGTGATTGGTTTCTCTTTCTCCAATATTTTTATTATTTAGATTTTTTTGTCTTTGTTCTTTCCTCCCATTTCTAATAGCAGAGTTCTCAATAGCATTTGTCAGGTGTATGGCTTTTTCTGGCCTTTTGCTTCCGTTCCTACATTGTTCTAGTTTAAAGCTCTCCTTATAGTTTGAGGGTGCCATGTCACATTGGCAGAGCCCCTAAGGTGCCAGAACAGCAGAAACCCTGCTAAGAGAAAACATTTTACAAACTACACCTCTCAATTAATTCATCTAGGAGTGCAATGATCATATTGACACCACATGTGGGTTACAGCATTTTATAACATTGGGCAGTAAAGAAAAAAATAATGACATCTTTAATACCAAAATTTTAGTCCCAGATTTTACATTTTCACACTGTGAAATGGGTAAAAATAGCACCACAGTTTGTCTCACAATTTCTGCTGAATGTAGAAATACCCCACATGTGGCTGTACAGTACTGCTTTGCCAGACTCTGGAAGGATGGAGCACTGTTTGCCTCCAGGAGAGTAGATTTTCCTAAGAATAGTTGCAGACTCCATATAAAGAGCACAATCAGAGCTAGAAGAGTAGAATCCCTCTCTGAAGTGGCCCTGTTGTGGAAATTATACCACTTTGGAAATTTATCTACAGGTGTAGTGACAATTTTGACTCCATGGGTGTCTTCCAGAAACAAGCAATAATGGATGTTGCTGAGTGAAATTTGCAAACTGTCGTTGTAGTGACCAATACTTTGTAGTGACCAGTACATCGCGCCCAGTTCATGCTTGTGGAGGCACGCACCCATAAATTAGACGAGCTTTCTACAGAAGTGCCAAACATGTGCACACTAAATGTGATTTAGGCACAATGTGGGGCTCAGAAGAGAGAGGGGTATTTGGATTTGGGAGCACAGAATTTGACAAATGATGGACCTGAAGGGGACATTTTTGTGCAATGAGTTTGAAGCTTTTAATGGGAAGATTATACATAACTTTTGGAAACTCATTTATCCTGTGCTCTATGCTGAGCACTTACTTTAGGGTTTCCATCTAAGTCTCCATCTAAGTCTCCAAGTGATGTGATTCAGATGAAACCTTGAAGGATCCATTCACTATAATGAGGCAGCAGAGTTACCTCTGTTCAACGATGTCACGCCTAAAAAGACAGACACTGCTGGATTATAGGCCAGACAGTGTTCACAGTGTCTTCATCTGTCACACCTGTGGATCTATTTTAATGCTCACTTGAAACACACTGCTTTTTTGTGTAGCATCATGGGAAAGTCTCAGGAAATCAGACAAGATATCAGGAAGAGAATTGTGGACTTGCACAAGTGTGGCTCATCCTTGGATACAATTTCAAGATACCTGAAAGTGCCTCGTTCATCTGTACAAACAATTATACGTAAGTACAAGTAAGATGGGAATTTCCAGCCATTGTACCACTCAGGAAGGAGATGCGTTCTGTGTCCTAGAGATGAACGTGCTCTGGTCCGATATGCATATCAACCCTTGGACAAAAGCAAAAGACCTTTTGAAGATGATGGCAGAAGCTAGTAAGATTCTGTCAATATTCACAGTGAAGCGAGACATAAAAAAGCTAGATTAATCCTAATTGACCTAAAACAAAAAGGTTTATTCTGATTTCATGTCAGATATTGAGAAAAACATGCATATGTGTCTTTTTATATAGTGTATGTAAACTTCTGGTTTCAACTGTATATGTTATGTTGTGATTTTTTTTTATATAGATTTTTACATTTTTTCCACTTTTTTACTTTTTTCTTTTTTTTATTTTGTCCCACTATGGAACTAGAAACATTTTAGTTTGTGATTGGTTTCTCTTTCTCCAATATTTTTATTATTTAGATTTTTTTGTCTTTGTTCTTTCCTCCCATTTCTAATAGCAGAGTTCTCAATAGCATTTGTCAGGTGTATGGCTTTTTCTGGCCTTTTGCTTCCGTTCCTACATTGTTCTAGTTTAAAGCTCTCCTTATAGTTTGAGGCTGCCATGTCACATTGGCAGAGCCCCTAAGGTGCCAGAACAGCAGAAACCCTGCTAAGAGACAACATTTTACAAACTACACCTCTCAATTAATTCATCTAGGAGTGCAATGATCATATTGACACCACATGTGGGTTACAGCATTTTATAACATTGGGCAGTAAAGAAAAAAATAATGACATCTTTAATACCAAAATTTTAGTCCCAGATTTTACATTTTCACACTGCGCTGCACTGACAGAAAAATTTGCGACACTATGCTCTAAGCATGGTGTTGTTTGCTAGCTCTGGTGACCTACATGTCATCATGATGGCTACGGATCACCATGGAAAAGATCGGCCCCTCGCGATGATGTTGCAGGGGGCATTAACTGGAGAGCAGAGGGTGCTCTGTTGAGAACTCCCTTGCTCGGATTTCTGAGCCAAAGCTCCCTCTGCTCCCTCTGGTGGTTACTGAGAGTAGTGGAGCTGGCCAGGTGGATGGAGGTTCTCCACCTGACGATGATAATTGGGAATCTGGGATTGTTGGCTGGGAGCATATAATGGAGCTGGCTGCTCTTGAAGGTTGCTGGTGATTTTTTCCTCTGTGTGCATTTGGAGCTCTTTTGTCCCCTGCCTGATCTGCATGTTCAGCTAAGTGATTCTTTTGCTAATCCTTTGCATATAATCTGGTTTTGTCTTCTTTTGCTTTCTGTTTGCTGCCTGGGTTCAGCGTGCTCAGTCTGTTCTCTGCCTGTGTTTGTGTCTCATCTTGTCTCACCGACAATATATGTTTGGGGGCTGTCTATTCCTTTGGGGATCTGCTCCGGAGCAGTTTAGATTTCATCTTTCTGTCTTTTGGCTTAGTTAGTCCTCCGGCTGTGACGAAGCTTCTAGGGCATCGTAGGAATGCTCCACGGCTACTGCTATTCGTGCGGATAGGATCAGGGGTCTGCAATCCGCTTAGTTACCAACCTCTCTGGTCTTCTGGTGGCTTAGCCTGTTCCTGCCATCCTCCTCGGTGACCCATTCATAATAGTGCTCCCTCTCCCTTCTTGCCTGCTAAATACTGGGATCAATATCAATTGTAGTATTTAGGGGGTTAAAGTGTCAGTTGTCAGCTGTCAGAATCAGCTTATACCCGGCGGAGATTGTACGCGCACAGCCTCTGTATCCATGCATCTTATAAGTACCAGCCCACCATAACGTATAGATACATTCAATGTCGGGAAGGGGTTATGAGAAGTCATGAGCAAACACAAAGATATAATATTTCCATCCAAAAAATTGATAAATTGTTACTAAGACATTTTCTCTCTGATTCCTTTCAATCCTGTGTGATATCAAATGCAGCTGTACTTTTTCAAAATAGCAAAGCCAAAAAGGCACATTATATTCTATGCAGTGTATATTACAGAATTAGAATTTCTACTTTTATCACTGGCTTGCAAATTCAACCCTCCTTTATCTACAAATATGTTGTCTCATTTTGACCACTTAATTATGGTTAATATTTTTTTTTCCTTTCAGGTCCTTGCAGTAACAATACCTGTCCTTACCAAATATCTACCTGATCCAAGCTACAGTGATATTGTAGTAAACATATTATTAGACATTTCGTCATATGAACCGCTGACCCTGGCTGGGTCTCTTTCTGTGTTGAAAGGAATTGGTGAACAATACCCATGTCTTATTGGACAGATAGCGAAGATTTATGGTGCTGTGGGACGTGTAGATGAGGTATGTAACCACTAATAGTTTACAGTTTTGCATCCACAAAGTAAAAAAAAGATAGTCATATTAGTTCAATCTGTTACGTCAAAGTAAAATTGTAGTTTTTTTTCTATCATATGTATAAGCCAGAGAATGTCTAATTACATTACAAGAAATAATAAGGTTAGAGGTTGTGATATAGAAAAGTTCAAGTTTAGTTTGCAGGAAATATGTATGAGTGGGAGCAGGGGCGGACACAGGCAGCTTTGGGCCCGTGTGCAAGAAATGTGTCTGGGCCCCCCTCCCTGCCCAGCACGCTGCTTATGATGAGGGCAATCTGGCCATGGGCCCCCTGGAGTCTCAGGCTCTGAGCAACAAGACAGATTGCCCTCATTATCACCGCTCTGATTAAAATTTGGTTCTGCTGATTTCAGCGCAGTCAGACTTGCAGTCAAGTGGCAACTGGAGTATCAGCTTTGTTGGTGAATAGAACCCTGCAGACATGGCTGACACTCTAATTAGCACATGACAGCAAGTGTGCAGAGCAACTCCTCGTAGTTATATATTAACTGCTGGAATCGGCAGACCCCAACCAAGTATATATTACATTATATGTCTGGCATCGGGTAGTATACCACAAATAAAAGTATGGAATAGTGTAGCCTCCTACATACAGTATGAGCACCCACATAGTTTCCCTATGTACAGCAGGTGCTCTCACATAGCCTCCTATATACAGTGTGATCCCTCACAGAGACCCCGATATACATCAGTAACCCTCACAGAACCCCCGATGTACATCAGTAGCCCTCACAGAGCCCCCAATGTACATCAGTAGTCCTCACAGAGCACCCTATATACATCAGGAGCCCTCACAGAGCCCCTATATACCGCAGAAGCCCTCAGAGCCCCTATATACAGCAGGAGCACCCCACAGAGCCCCCTATATACAGCATTAACACCTTACAGAGCCCCCTATATACAGCAGGAGCCCTTACAGAGCCCCCTATATACAGCAGGGGCACCTCACAGAGCCCCTATATACAGCAGGATCACTCACAGAGCCATCTATATACAGCAAGAGCCATCACAGAGCCCCTATATACAGCAGGAGCCCTCACAAAGCCCCCGATGTACATCAGTAGCCCTCACAGAGCCCCCAATTTAAATCAGTAGCCCTCACAGAGCACCCTATATACAGCAGGAGCCCTCACAGAGCCTCCTATATACAGCAGGAGCCCTCAGAGTCCATATATACAGCAGGAATACCTCATAGAGCCCCTATATACAGCATTAACACCTTACAGAGCCCCCTATATACATCAGGAGCCCTCACAGAGCCCCCTATATACAGCAAGAGCACCTCACAGAGCCCCCTATATACAGCAGGAGCACTCACCGAGCCCAATTTATACAGCAAGAGCCATCACAGAGCCCCTATATACAACAGGAGCCCTCACAGAGCCCCTATATACAACAGGAGCCCTCACAGAGCCCCTATATACAGCAGGAACCCTCACAGAGCCTCAATATATACAGCATGATTACCCACATAGCTCTCTATATACAGTATGAGCCATCACATTGCCCCTATATACAGTTTGAGCCATCATATATCTATCTATGTCCAGAAACAAATGCCAAACACACATTAAGAAAAGAAGAAAAAAAACCACACACTCACCTCACTCCTGTTCCCCCGGCGCTCTGCTCCGGTCTTTGCTTTGTTCACCGACTTACCGCACAGCAGACGTCATCACATCTGCTGTCTCAGTCGCAAATGCTGTGACTGGTGGAAGGAGTAGGTGGTTCTGTCCTCCATTATATTCATCGCTATTTGCATCGTGAAGATGCAGATGGTGGTGAAATCTGGATGCAAGTTGGCCGTATGGTGCAGCTTGCACACCTGTGTTTTTGAGTGTTTGGCTATGTCAGATAGCCCAGGTTAGATATATATAGTGCAAAAGCTGTATTTGTGTACTGGGTGGTGTTTTGCACTTTACTATGTGCACATATACAATGTTATATGCACTGACTGTCACTGAGCACTCCTGGGCCAGGCTGCAGGACCTATACATTGCAAGATGTCCTGGAGTCGGGCTCAGGGTCACACAATGCAGTCACTCTGAAGATCATTGTGAGTTATTGCTGCAGCTTGAGCTTACAGTGCCTTGCGAAAGTAATCGGCTCCCTGGAACTTTTCAACCTTTTCCCACATATCATGCTTCAAACATAAAGATACCAAATGTAAATTTTCGGTGAAGAATCAACAACAAGTGGGACACAATTGTGAAGTTGAACGAAATTTATTGGTTATTTTAAATTTTTGTTGAAATTCCAAAACTGAAAAGTGGGGCGTGCAATAGTATTTGGCCCCTTTAACTTAATACTTTGTTGTGCCACCTTGCTTGGGGTATGTCTCTATCAGTTTTGTACATCGAGAGATTTAAATTCTTGCCCATTCTTCCTTGGCAAACAGCTCGAGCTCAGTGAGGTTTGATGGAGATCGTTTGTGAACAGCAGTTTTCAGCTCTTTCCACAGATTCTCAATTGGATTCAGGTCTGGACTTTGACTTGGCCTTTCTAACACCGGGTACGTTTATGGATATCAAAAAAAACAACATCATTTGAAAGGTAGCTCACCAAACCCTGACTGATGCACTGGCAGGATGCAGCAGAGCCCCATTGATAAAGGCTGGGGCAGCACAGGTGCATACCACTGATGAGGACAGCCAGTAACCCATTATGGTCCGGCTGCCCAGTGGAAAAAAGCACACTAATAAGGCTTGCTTAAGACATAAGTCACACTGATAAGTGTGATGCAATGTGTCAGAGCAACCTATTGATAACGCCCATAATTATAGCAGGCGGGCAGCTCAGCACTATAACATGCATCACACAGAGAAACCAAGCCAACATAAAGGGCTCTAACTGCATCCTGCAAAAATGATAAAAAGTGCAAAAAGATAAATAGATATGGGGTATTAGTTACTATTTTGGCCAAAGCAGATAAGCTCACAACCCAACGTCAAGGGTCCCCAGATATTGTGAGTCCCTAACACTAAATCTAAACTGCGAACATAAGAAGGAAATTTTTTTTTGAAATTTTGGAAAAATTTTTTTTTCCTTCTTATGTTCGCAGTTCATCCAGAGTGATCATGGACCTCTTGGCTGCATCTCTGATAAGTCTTCTTCTTGTTTAAAATGAAAGTTTAGAGGGACGGCGGGGTCTTGGTAGATTTGCAGTGGTATGATACTCCTTCCATTTCAATATGATCGCTTGCACAGTGCTCCTTGGGATGTTTAAAGTTTTGGAAATCATTTTGTATCCAAATCCAGCTTTAAACTTCTCCACAACAGTATCAAGGACCTGCCTGTTGTGTTCCTTGGTCTTCATGATGCTCTCTGTGCTTCAAATAGAACCCTAAGACTATCACAGAGCAGGTGCATTTATACGGAGACTTGATTACACACAGGTGGATTATATTTACCATCATTAGTCATTTAGGACAATAATGGATCATTCAGAGATCCACAATGAACTTCTGGAGTGAGTATGCTGCACTGAAAGTAAAGGGGCAGAATAATATTGCACGCCACACTTTTCAGTTTTTGCATTTCCACAAAAATTTTAAATAACCAATAAATTTCGTTCAGCTTCACAATTGTGTCCCACTTGTTGTTGATTCTTCACCAAAAATGTACATTTGGTATCTTTATGTTTGATGCATGATATGTGGGAAAAGGTTGAAAAGTTCTAGGGAGCCAAATACTTTTTCAACCCACTGTATACACAGATCGGGTGGCGCTAGAGCCAAATGACCCCACAGACAGCGCGACCCGATCTGTATGTAAGTGTAAGATGGTGCAATAAATCACAGTGCAGATAGAGCGTCTGTAGAAAGCAAACACAGCAGGAATCTGATGAAGCACCGTCACATACCTCCTGCTCCGGCCCTCTGGCTCTGCTGATCTCATCTCTTCTCTGCGGCAGAGTGAAGCAGGCATGCAGGGGATGTAAGATCAGCAGGCACACAGCATGAGGTAGAGTTTAAAATACTGAATTCAACGTTGTGCCACATGTCAGGCTGTGAGCTGTTGTTTACTTACAATGAATGTTTTATAATAGGGTATTATCATTGATGTGACTACCTGCCACCTGCAAAGGAGTCCGGCCACGCCCCTCTTCTTATAATCAGCTCACTGTCAATAGACAATGTATATACAGAGCCTGGTGTGGGCGGGGCTAGCTTTATCAGGTCTTCAACATTCTACATCTAAAGGGGCCTTTACACATAGCGATATCGCTAGCGATATCGCTAAAGCGTCACCGATTTTGTGACGCAGCAGCGATATTGCTAGCGATATCGCTATGTGTGATACTTACCTCCGACCGGCTCCCCCACTGATTATCGCTGATCGCGCGAGATCGTCCAGTTCCATTTCTCGTCAGGCGCTTCCTGCTGGGCTTCCTGCTGGCGCCGACGAGCGACGCGTGAATGCGGGCTGGAGAACGTCTGAAAGGTAAGTAACGACTGCTGCTGCGTCGCTACATCGCTGTGAGATCTGCCTGTGTGCCAGCTCACTAGGGACCATTTAGCGATGCATCAGCGATCCTGACCGGGTCGTATCGTTGTTGGGATCGCTGGTGCAATACTAAATGTAAAGGGGCCTTAAGAGCTCTGATTGAGTCACAACTGCTGCATTTAGTAAAGAACAAATAGTAAACTAAGTGATACATGGAATCAGGGTTTCTTTCCTACATTATGCTACTCTCAGATGAGGTAGCAAATGCATGGTGACATATTTCCTTTAAATAAGTGCTTTTCACGATAGAAAACGTTCCAAAATTTGTTAATTTTTGGCATCTTTGCGTCAGCTCTGCCAACTTTTCTAAAAATTTGGTTCAAGTTAGTGAGAGGAGCTTTGCTTGCATGACCAGACAGATTCACTTTACTTTTGCCACAATATTGGCATCACTTTTGTCCAAGAGTGATTCTCATGCACCACTGGTGGCTCAGTTACAGCCCCCTACAAGTTCCAAAGCCATAGAAAATCCAAGATTCTGAGGCACCAGAGAAAATAGGGATAAAACATAATTTTATTCCATCCTGAAAAATCACATGTTGAAATACAATTGAAGTAGACAAGTGAAACAATAGTGGCATCAGCTGTAGAAGAAGTGTATTCCAGTCTGAGACATGAGTGAATAAAAGAATATGCCAAATTGGAAGCTGAAAGATGTGCCTCTTAATGAATTTGGCGTATTTTACCCCAGTGGACTCTTCATCTTGACTGCTGTATAAAATGCCAGTCTTGATAAATTTTCCATTTAATGGTTACCTACTTTTTACCTCAAAGCTATTGTTTTTTTTCAAATTGAAGTATGAACCACATAATTAACCCCTTTCCTACAATGGACGTACTATTCCGTCCATGTGACCCGGGACCTAAGTCCCATGGACGGAATAGTACGTCATGCCCTTTAATGCGACATCGCGACTTAAGTCGTGGTGATCGCATTAAAATGCAGATGCCATCTTACCTCAGGATAGATGGCCTCGGCATCCCAGGCAGTCTCCGCCCTGGCCCGCCCCTCTGTGAGCTGTGATTGGCGGTTCAATTCAGAACAGCCAATCACAGCGCTTCTCTTTGTTTCAGCCAATCAGATTGGCTGAAACAACAGGATCCTAGGCTAGGATTGAGTACCGATTGAGGGCCTGCAGGAAGTGGTTGGCGCGATCGATTAGATCTGCGATCGCACCAGCCACAGGGCACAGCTGCGGTCACGCTGTGACCGCTCTGTGCCATGCTGATGTCCTGGCCATGACCTGCCTAGGAATCGGAGCTGTGAGCTCCGATCCTAGGCAGTTACCATGGTCACCGGGCAGAGCAGGGATTGGTGGGATCGATGTAATCTTTCGATCCCACTAATGACAGGTCACAGCAGCGATGTGACCGCTCTGTGACCTGCACCTGACCTGCCTCTGACCTGTCTGACCTGTCTGCAGGGGTCCTCACTCTAGCTGAGGATTCCTGCAGAGAGGCCGGACGCAGCAAGAGCTCCTGTGCTGGGTATTGTGGTGCCATAGCTTGTAGCATCACAATCCCTGCAGAAGAAAGAAGAAAGAAAACTACAACTGTAAGTGTTAATTGATCCCAGATACCCTGCCCAATCTATCTTCACCCCCTCAATCTATCTTCATACCCCATCCCCCCTCCACCCCCATTACCCCCTTCCCCCCCTTTTGCGCCGCCTCCGTGCGCAGCCACCGAGCGTTGATCGGTGAAGCAGTTCACCGATCAACACTCGTGCTCGCTTTTTTTTCCTTAGCCCCCTTTGCACCACTACCGCACACACATCCCGTTTTTCATTTTTTTCACCCCCCTTTGTGCCACCTAACTACAACTCTAACTGATCCCTGCCCAATCTCTCTTCATCCACCCCAATCCCCCATCCCCTTCCCCCTATTTTTACCCCCCTCCACCTCACTTTTGCGCCACCTCCGTGCGCAGCCGGCGAGCGTTGATCGGTGACGCAGTTCACCGATCAACACTCGTGCTCATTTTTTTTCTTAGCCCCCTTTGTGCCACCTCCACACACACATCCCGTTTTTCATTTTTTTTCACCCTCCTTTGTGCCACCTAGCTACAACTCTAACTGATCCCTGCCCAATCTCTCTTCATCCACCCCAATCCCCCCATCCCCCTTCCCCCTATTTTTACCCCCCTCCACCCCACTTTTGCACCACCTCCATGCGCAGCCGCCGAGCGTTGATCGGTGACGCAGTTCACCGATCAACACTCGTGCTCATTTTTTTTCCTTAGCCCCCTTTGTGCCACCTCCACACACACATCCCGTTTTTCATTTTTTTTCACCCTCCTTTGTGCCACCTAACTACAACCCTAACAGATCCCTGCCCAATCTCTCTTCATCCACCCCAATCCCCCATCCCCTTTCCCCTATTTTTACCCCCCTCCACCCCACTTTTGCGCCACCTCCGTGCGCAGCCGGCGAGCGTTGATCGGTGACGCAGTTCACCGATCAACACTCGTGCTCGCTTTTTTCCGATAGCCCCCTTTGCGCCACCTCCGCACACACATCCCGCAGCCGCAAAACTTTGATAAGTGACGCACATCACTTATCAGAGCTTGTGCCTGCCGTTTTTCATTTTTTTCACCCCTTTTTGTGCCACCTAACTACAACCCTAACTGTTGATCCCTGCCCGATCTCTACTCATCCACCCCAATCCCCCAGCCCCCTCTTTTTACCCCCCTTTGCGCTGTTTCCGTGTGCACATTTAGCAGCCACCGAATTTTGATAAGTGATGCAATTCACTTATCAAAGTTCGTGCCGGCTGTTTTCAAACTTTCTTTTTCACCTCCCCCCTTTGAGCCACCCCTGTGCACACATCCAGCAGCCACTAAATTTTGATAAGTGATGCTGTTCACTTATCATATCTAGGACCTGCTGTTTTAGACTTTTTTTCACAGGTATTTTGCTCCCCATTTCCTTTTAGCTTTTTCTTACAGGATAGTGTGCACCAATCACTAGCCCCCACCACCACATACACAGTTATAAATAAAGTACACCCAAGCACCATATTTACACAAAAAATGTCCCGCCCATCATGTTCCTCCCAACAGCGCTATTCAATGGAGGAGGCATATGCTTTACTTACCTCCGATACTGATAGCGAGGATGACGATCCGACTTTTCTTTATTTTTCGGATTCTTCATCCTCTTCCTCTTCCCCCTCCTCATCTTCCTCCTCGGGTCCTGCGGAATCGCCACGCAGATGCTCCAGGACAGAAGATGAGGCAGCACCCACAATGCCCGCAGCTGATTCAGCAGACCCTGTGTGGACCTTGCCCCCCGAAAATTACGAGCCGATTCCTGATTTTGTGGCAAAATCAGGAATCAAGTTTGACACCACTGGCCTCACAGAAATTGACTTTTTCAAAGTCTTTTTCTCTGAGGATTTTGTTAACCTCATGGTGGAGCAAACTAATTTGTACACTCCGCAATTTTTGGAGCAAAACCCGCGTTCATCCTATACTAACTGGTCTCTTGTGGACGCAGTTGCAATGACGCAGTTTTGGGGCCTGGTCCTCCACATGTGTATCCTGAAGAAGCCTGAAATTCGGCAATATTGGAGTGTGGATATTTTATACAACACTCCAGTGTTCCAAATGGTCATGGTCCGGACGCGTTTTCAGGCCATCCACAAGTTTCTGCATTATAACGATGAATGCACAGTGTCCCGCACGAGATGACCCCAACTTTGACCGTCTGTTCAAAGTTTGGCCGGTCATCGAACACTTCAACAAAAAGTTTGCTGAAGTGTACGTGCCCCAAAGGAACATCTGCGAGGATGAGTCCTTGGTTCATTTCAAGGTAAGGCTCGGATTCCATCAATACCTGCCCAGTAAGAGGGCCAGGTACGGAATCAAACTCTATAAGCTGTGTGAGAGTACCTCAGGGTACACCCACAGGTTTAAAGTACACGAAGGAAAGGACACCAGGATTGAACCCCCTGAGTGTCCTCCTGACCTGGGAGTGAGTGGGAAAATTGTGTGTGATTTGGTGCACCCATTGCTGGATAAAGGTTATCTCCTCTACACTGATAACTTTTATACCAGTGTCCCACTCTACAAATCCCTCTCTGCGCGAGGTACCGCAGCTTGAGGTACTGTCCGCAAAAATCAGAGAGGCCTCCCGAAGACGCTACTTGGGCAGATGCTCCGAAAAGGTGAGAGCAGGGCCCAAAGTAGCGACCACCTGCTGTTGGTCAAGTACAAAGACAAGAGGGATGTCTTTCTCTTGACCACTATACACGGTGATGGCAGCGCCCTCAGCACTGTACGGGGTACCTCTGCACAGGTCAGCAAACCTGAATGTGTGCTGGGGTACAATAAAAACATGGGGGCTTTGATCGCTCCGATCAACTCCTCCAACCGTACAATGCTTTGAGAAAGGCCAAGGTGTGGTACAAAAAGCTGGCTGTGCGCATCGTCCAATTGGCAATGCTCAACGGATTCCTGCTGTCACAATGTGCACACCACACCAATACGTCGTACCTTGAGTTCCAGGAGGTAGTGGTTAAGGCCCTGATGTTTGGCACTCTGGAAGGAGCGGGCCCCAGAACTTCCGGAACTGAAGGTGCTCGTATTGTACCAGGTCAGCATTTCCCGGGGGAGGTCCCGCAAACTGCAAAAAGAGGTAAATCGCAAAAAAGTTGCCGAGTGTGTTACAAAAACAGAATACGCAAGGACACCATTTATCAATGTGACACCTGCACCGAAAAACCTGGCCTGTGTATGAAGGATTGCTTCAAATTGTACCACACCTTAATGCACTACTAAATTACTATACCGGAAACATTAGATTAGTTGGGGCACATCTAGATAAGTTCCTTGGGGGTCTAGTTTCGAAAACAATGTCACTTGTATTATTTTTTTACTGTTTAGGCACATCAGGGGCTCTGCAAATGGAAAATGACGCCCACAGACCATTCCATCTAAGTTTGCATTCCAAAACGTCACTCCCTTCCGATCCCCGACGTGTGCCTAAACAGTTTTTTCCCACATATGGGGATCAGCGTACTCAGGACAAATTGGACAACAACTTTTGGAGTCCAATTTCTCCTGTTACCCTTGGAAAAATTAAAAATTGGGGACTAAACAATCATTTTTGTGGGCACAAAATAGGATTTTTATTTTCACGCCTGGGCAGTATAAACTTTAGTGAAGCACTTGGGGGTTCAAAGTTCTCACCACATATCTAGATAAGTTCCTTAGGGGGGTCTAGTTTCCAAAATGGGGTCACATGTGCGGGATTTCCACTGTTTGGGCACATTGGGGGCTCGTCAAATGCAACATGGCGTCCAATATCAATTCCAACCAATTTTAGGTTGAAAAAGTCAAACGGCGCTGCTTCCCTTCCGAGCCCTGCCGTGCGCCCAAATAGTGTCCCCCCCCCCACATATAGGGTATCAGCGTACTCAGGACAAATTGGACAACAACTTTTGGGGTCCAATTTCTCCTGCTACCTTTGGGAGAATAAAAAATTGGGGACTAAACGATCATGTTTGTGGAAAAAATATGATTTTTTATTTTCAAGCCTGGGCGTTATAAACTCCTGTGAAGCCCTAGGGGGTTCAAGGTGCTCACCACACATCTAGATAAGTTCCTTAGGGGGTCTAGTTTCCAAAAATGGGGTCACTTGTGGATGGGTTTCCACTGTTTGGGCACATTGGGGGCTCGTCAAATGCAACATGGCGTCCAATCTCAATTCCAGCAAATTTTAGGTTGAAAAAGTCAAACGGCGCTGCTTCCCTTCCGAGCCCTGCCGTGCGCCCACACAGTGGTACCCCCCAACATATAGGGTATCAGCGTACTCAGGACAAATTGGACAGCAACTTTTGGGGTCCAATTTCTCCTGCTACCCTTGGGAAAATTAAAAAATGGTTGCTAACAGATCACTTTTGTGACTAAAAAGTTAAATGTTAATTTTTTCCTTCCATGTTGCTTCTGCTCCTGTGAAGCGCCTGAATGGTTAATAATCTTCATGAAAGTAGTTTTGAGTAGCTTGAGGGGTTCAGTTTTTAGAATGGTGTCACTTTTGGGTATTTTCTGCCATATAGACCCCTCAAAGTGACTTCAAATGTGAGGTGGTCCCTAAGAAAATGGTTTTGTAAATTTTGTTGTAAAAATGAGAAATCGCTGGCCAACTTTTAACCCTTATAACTTCCTAACAAAAAAAGTTTTGTTTCCAAAGTTGTGCTGATGTAAAGTAGACATGTGGGAAATGTTATTTATTAACTATTTTGTGTCATGTAACTCTCCGGTTTAAGGGCATAAAAATTCAAAGTTTGAAAATCGCAAAATTTTCAAAATTTTCGCCATATTTCCATTTTTTAAAAAAATAAACGCACATTATTTGTGAAGAAATTTTATCACTAAAGTGAAGTACAATATGTCACGAGAAAACAAAGTCAGAATCGCCTAGATCTGTTGAAACGTTCCAGAGTTATTACCTCATAAAGGGACAGTGGTCAGAATTGTAAAAATTGGCCCGGGAGTTATCGTGCAAACCACCCTTGGTGTTGAAAGGGTTAAATAGGAAACCTATAATATAAAAAATAAAGAAATCTATAAACCAGCCAACCTTCCCTGCTATCCCTCGCAGCATCATCTTGTTCCGATGCCAGCAGCTGCTTTATACTTGTAAACAGTGCATGGCAGTGATGTCATGCACTGCTTACAAGCCAACGACAGCTGCCAGAATACTCACTGCTCCCCACGCTGGGACTATGTGCATGGAGGGCACCGAATATTCATTGCTCTTTAATAGCGAGCACAGTGGTAGCGGCTGCCGCCGGCTTTGTGCAGTTGCTGGGTATTCACGTGGCCCCGCTACTAAAGGGAATGAATATTCACTGCATTACACGTATTTGGGAGTTGGAGAGCAGTGAATATTCTTTGCCTTAAGTAGTGGGGACACACAAAAGCCCGGCAGCTGCAGGAAGCCAGAGGCTGCGGCTAACAGTGTGTCCACGATTAAAGATCACTGCCCTCCACGCCCATGGGCGTGGAATGAAGTGAATATTAATTTCTCTTTAGCAGCGGGCATGGTAGTAAGCTGAAGCCACTGTTTCCTGTCTCCTGTGACCCGCTGCTCCACCGCTGCCGCTCCCCCATCTCCCCAGCACAGCCAGACAGGTACATCTGGACTATAAGACGCACCTCCCATTTTCCTCCACAATTTTGGAGGAAAAAATGCATCTTATAGTCCGAAAAATACTGTAGCTTCTATGATAAATTTCTTATGACTGGCAAATCAGATAGCCACAAAAAAAGTATAATTTTTATTGAGGAACAAGCGCTTTTACAGCAACACCTTCCCATAGAATCTGTTGACAGGTTCCCTTTACATGTTCTCCTATGTGTACATGATCATCATAAATTGATGCAATCATCCACCACAGCATATCTCTAGAGATCTCTAGTAATCCATCAACAGAAGTTACAGAATTATTGAAGAGTCATTAAATACTATATTATATAAAATGCTGATTATAAAAAAAGAAAAATATTGTTGTGAAACTAAACACAATTACACTGTAACCTTGAGAACCAAATACAATTACCACAAATTAACTCTTAATTTTATTACTTTCATGGCAATATTTTCTATGTAATTGAATTTTCTTTCGCTGTAGCTTGATTATTGTTTATTATACTTGGAAAGTAAATTAAAAGAGTTTGTCTTTTCAGCAATCTCCTTCCTAACCGGGAGAAATAACAAGCAACAATACTTTTTTGTTTTACAAGACTTGCAGTTAAAATGTCAAATAATGACTTATTGTTATTGAATTGCTCTAAATGAGAAATACATTCCTGATTTTATAAGCATGGGTGTTGGAAATTAGCGCTAAATGTAGAAAGTAGGTACAGAATATTATATGTATAATATATGCGTCCCAGTCAGGGCCGGACTGGTCATCTGGCAATTCTGGCAAATGCCAGAAGGGCCTGTCTGGTCATGGGCTGCCTTGTCTGATACGTTGCTAACAGACACCCATACTGTTAAGAGTTGTCACGGAGCACCAAGTCGCTGACTCCGTCACTTACTCCAGCAGACCAAAGGTATCATTAGAAATATTGGTCTTGTACTAAATCTTGCTTTCCTCCATCCAGGGTAATATTAATAGTAATATATCCCATCTGGTGCTTGGGGACGGGGACACTATGGGCCTGTGTGATTTCATATGCCAGGGCTGAATTTCAGCCCCAGTCCGTACCTGGTCCCAGGAAATGAGACACTTTTCATTCTTCTCCTCACAAACCAATCTGTGGCAGAAGGCAACTGGCATTAAAAGAAGCATTTTCCCACTGCTTTGTCTGCAAGAGAAAGATGGAAAGAATAAGCACCACCTTTAGACTAAACTCCAACCCTCAGTCATCTGTCACTTGTAAATGTCAGGGGTAGAGAGAGCGAAGGAACTGCACGCCTAAAGGCAGGTGGAGATGCTTCAAGTAGGATTTATTGCCAGTATTTCATATCCATTGGTTACATCATGGTAAGTACAGTTTTACGAAACGTTATGGGTGAAAAACCCTTCATCAGACATACAGGCTATGTTCACTGTATAAGTCAAGAGGCCTTGATATAATTGAATCCTGGTTGTCCTCCTTTGGGCCCTAAAGCCACATAGAACATATGCTAAAAAACATGCATGTGCAAGGCGTAATGAAAAGGACACAAATCTGAATAATTTTCAAAGTTGCTATTATTTACTTATAGTAATCATTTCAATAAGATATTATAAATACAAGAAAAAAACTTCATGGAAATTTGCATGGATATAAGGAAAATACTTGATGCATAGAATAGCTTCTAAAGTTGGTACCACCAGTACGTACTATGAAATTATCCAGTGCAAATTATCCAGTGCAAATTTATGGGGTAAGCTGCATCAGCTCTAGATACAACCAGCCTTTCATGGAGACATCATGAATAGGGAATGGTCGTGCAGTCACGCACCTGTTGCAACGTTTCCGGGTCGGACCCCTTTTTTCGAGCATGCAGTATATCTTTTGGGTGTTCCTTATATAGCATGCTGTATATCAGGTGTTGGGATCCATACACATATATTACACAATGACCCCCCCCCCCAAAAAAAAAAGAAAACACTAAACAAAACAGGAAAAAAACACAATCCCCACCGTACCTATATATAATTACAATATTATAGTCACTACTATAAAGATATTATATTATAAAAATATTGCACACTATCAATACTAGAAAAATATTGCACAGCAGATAAAGGAAGCCACAGTCCACGAGAGTAATAAGGCAGCATATAGTTATACTGTAAATGAATATTTCACAGTAAAAATGAGCAATATTAATCCAACACCAGACAAAGTGGAAAAAAAAAACAGCAATCACAAGTAGACATTGAAGTTACAAACTTCATTTAATCCCTTAGGGAAGAATTATTCCAGGGAGTAAATCCAAAACATGTCTCCCTCTCTCTCTTCCTCTAACACCAGCCATCTTAGATCATTGCTTTTGTGACCAAGTTCAAAGAAATATACAAAAGAAAAAAGGGGGGTTGTTCTCCAGCGAACACAAATTCAGTAAAAACCCTTCTTTAATGATTTATAGTCAAACAATGAATAAATGCACTGGTCACCATGAAAATCCACAATATATAACAGACGCATTTCAGCTATTCTAGCTGACACGCGTTTGTTATGTATTGGGGATTTTTATGGTGATGAGCGCATTTGTTCATTTTTTAACTATACATCAGTAAAGAAGGGTTTTTACTTTTTTACTGAATTTGTGTTCGCTGGAGAACAACTCCCCCTTTTCCTTTTGTATGCTGCTATTCACGTCCCAGACTAGGATGGCTCCGTGCGATGATTTAAACTTTATCAGAGTGCATCTGAACATGGTGAGCTGACCATCCCATTTATCTATGTCATCTATTAAAAATATGTTTTGTGACCATGGTGTCACCAAATTTGTGTTCTTTTTCATTCGTAGCTGTAGTGAATTTCATCCTGGACTCAAATAGTCTAATAGAGAACAGATGTTCATTCAGTCTAATTTTAATTAGTCGTGACGTCTGTCCAACATTAACCTCTGTCCAAAATTAACCTTCCCACAAGAGCAATTTAATGAGTGTCCTTGTTTGAGGAAAGCCAACCCTGGATCCCCTTGACCAACGTATATGCCGTGAACATAGCCTATACATCTGATGGTTTTTCGCCCAAAACGTAATGTAACTGTACTTACCACGGTGTAATCAGTGGGTATGAAATACTGTGAAATCCTATTTGAAGCATCTCCAAGTGACCATCGGGCTACAGGAGCTCAGTGGTAGGTGCCAGAGGAACTAGCACCCACCACGGCCTAACTCTAATTTGCTGGATGTGCCACCTACCTGTTTGATTATAAATGTTAGAGATCACAAGAAATTAACTATGCAAGTTCTACAAAACTGTTTCAGTGTCATGCGGAAAATCCTTCAATCTGTCAAATACTGAGGGCATTTATTTCTACTCTTCATGCTACAAATATCCACTTCTACACACAGATCTGTAATGTCCTACATACACAATCAACAATCACTCACCGCCTATTCACTGCAAGATTAGCTGCAAAGGTATTTATGACATTGACTCTCTTAAAGAAATGCATCTACCCTACCATTTGTGTAGCTCCTCTGGAGTCTGGATCACAACAGATAGCGGCCGCCCAGTGTTTTTTTCTTCTTTTTAGTTTTTGATTCCTATTTATAATTGCAATATGACCCAACAAGTAGGGGCATATACAAATTCTTTCTATGGACAGGCCTGAAGTACATGCCACTACTTGCTGGCTCAGCACTATAACACAGCAGAGCATCGCGCCTGCTGCGAGATCGCAGTGGCAAATGCTTGGCCGGTCAGACTTTGGGTTTGTAGAGTGTCACGGCAGGGCAATGACACATAGGCAGTAGATCGTTGTGCATGCCCAATGTCATGGTGGGTGCTATGCAATTGTATAATTTAGGAAGTACAGAAAAGGTGAAGGGACACTACAAAGAATACAATAACATGTCTTTGTGCGTGATATTCACTGTCTGGGCTGGACTTCTCAATGCTAAGTGCTACCTTTCTGGCAAGCCTAATTAAATAGAATATGTGGCACCACAAGATTAAAATGATGATTTTAAATTTATGCTGGCAACTTTCCTCTAACAATAGGTTGCTAGAAATCAGCCTAAAATGAGGAATGCAGCTACTTAAATTATTATGATTAAATCCTGCTGTGGTATTCCCTTCAACTTCTTTCCATGCTATGAAGACATAGGCATTTGCTGCTTTATTGTCCAACCACACAGCATTGTTCTACAGCTATATCCTCCCCTAGCAGCAATGTATGTAGGTGAGAATAGCTCTCTAGCATTGAGTACTATTGAAGATGGCATGGAGGTGGAATATGGCTGAGTGCAACTCGGAAAGTGCACTGTAATATGGCAGTGGGCACAGACATAGCACTGTTTCTCTTTTTCATTAAACTTTTTATTCCTTTATTAATCATATTTACTAATAGGGTTGTCTGGTTTCAGGAAAATCAAGATATCCTCTTTAACAAACATTCAATCACTGATGAGAAGCCACAAAGACATTATGGGAACTGCAAGCAGGCATAGAATGGCCCACAGGAGAACAGGAGAATCCTCCAGGGGGCCCTCCTGCAGGAGCAGGTCACACTACCCTCTTATATGGGCAGTGCTTAGCTCAACACACTTGATTTTTTATATAAAAGCAAAGACAACATCATACTAATTTTAGGGTATGTGCACATGGTCAGTAAGCGCTGCGGGTTGGACGCTGCGTACTTGCACAGCGTCCATCCCGCAGCATCCAGATGTTACAGCATACAGCATAGTTGATGGGATTTCAAGAAATCCCATGTCCACTATACGTCCAGAGATGTCCGCGGCTTACTTGCGGAGACAGACATGCATAGCGTCTTTCCAGATTGCAACATGTTTATCTTGCAGAGACGCAAGATAAATTTCACCCGTACAATGTATTGGATGGTTCAATGAACACACGTGGATTCACCTGCGTTCAATAGCCGACAGCGCTTTGGATGGACATATGCTGCATCCAAAGCACTGCCAATTACTGAATGTCTGCACTTACCCTAAGGGCGCAGACAGACTAACGTATTTCTAGTGCGAGGATCGCATTGCACTGCACGGACTGGCCCGGCACCTCTTCTGACCTGACAGCGTGATGTATTTCTGCTCAGATCAGGAGAGCTGATGTTCAGTCCGAGAATTGCAATGCGATCCTTGCATGAGAAATACGTCCATCTGTCATCCCCCTAACAATCAACCCAGTTTATTGCTATAGAAATTTGTGAATGAGAGTAAAGTCATATTTGCATGTAGCTGAAAAGTGGGGCTCTGGAGTTGATTTTACTGGTGGGCCCTTGGCACCCCAGTCTGACATTGCAAGATTTGGATTGTTTTTGTCTATAAACTATAAGTACCCTCGTCTATGTCTTCTACTAAAACCAGACAATCCATTTAAATAGTGCAACTTCTTTACTAAGCATCACTGAAATCTAAACTGACTTGGGAAATGAAACTTATGTCATCTCTCAGAGTAATTACTTTGTATTCAATCCAATGAGCAATGATAAACTCTTCTGGCTCAATGTAGTCAGCGAACTGCGATATCAAAGTTTGCAAATTGATACTCTATTTGTCATCTTTGTTAGTGAATGCATTGAGGGACACTAATATTAAGTGATGACATTCCCACCAGCACAATAGCATATTGGGAATACAGCTGACACCTAAGCATCTCCTATTTATTCAGCTGCTTTCTCCTAGTTAGGGATACTGTAAACACTCCTGGCAGCGGGAGCAGGGGAAACAATGACCTGTGCTAAATGTGCTCTGTATCAGACTCCGGGTCTTAAGTGATGAGTTGATATTTAGGAACTTCCTGAACCAAGACCCAGGACACTGAATACTTCTTTTAACCGACTCACATCATAATGCTAATTTGAACTTAAGAAAGTGACACTTGTTTACTGTTATATTAGATTGACTACTAGTTTTACACTTTTGATTTATGTTGTGCTTGTCTTTGATGTGTTCTTGACTGTGTTTAAGCAATAGTGATGAGCGAATGTGCTTGGACATCATGTTATCCGGTCATGGTCGGGTGTTATCTGAGTATCATGGGCGTGCTCGGATAATATGTTCAAGTCCCCGTGGCTGTCAGACAGCCACAACCCATGTGGGGACTGCCTATTTGTTAGGCAATCTATGCATGCGTTGTGGCTGTCTAATAGCCGCAAAACAGGCAGCCGCAGGGACTTGAATAAATTATCTGAGCACGATCATGATACTCAGATAACACCCGACCATGACCGGATAACATGATATCCGACCACTTTCATTCATCACTTTTAAACAACTGATACAAGACCTTACTTCCTTTGGGTATCACTATTAATTTACTTTTAGTTCTCACCTAGTGAGGTGAAGTCACTAAGTCACAAGTCAGAGTGAACATATGAACCAAGGATGATGGCATTGCAAGCATGACTTGTTGGATGGCACATGGAACAGCAAGGACTGAGACCAATGGAATAAGTGGATGTCAGTCAATGGAGCTGGACACTCCAGAAAACACAAAGACAGGGCTGTATACAAACTTGAGAACTGAAGATGTATAGCAAGTCTAGAAGTTGCTGCAGTGTAGAGTGAACAAGTCCAGAGGACAGTTTGTTATGCTTACAGCAGATGAAGTGTTGGTCAGAAAACAACGGATAATCAACAGGACTAAAACAAGAAGTAGATGCAGGTAGCAGAACCCACAGAAGTTTGCAAGGATGGGGATGGTTACAGCTGAAAGAACTTGATAGTGGTAAAGAAAGGTGGATAAGAGTACTTGTCAATTGAACTTGCAACTCCTCCCTAATTCAAAATGCAAAAAAAGGATAGGACACACCTATAATAGTAAATTAATTGCAGGTACATGTATGTTATGGCAAATATATAAATATAAGATGTCGCACTCAGCTGAAAATAGGAGGTGCAGGTTGAACTTGAGTCGTCCAAATAGCATAGAGAATGAATCAGCCGCACTCACAAAACCATGGTTACCATTATGCATTTTTATGAATCTCACCTTGTAAAAATTGATTTTATTTTATTGTATCACCCTGATTTTTGTTCTTATTTGTTTCTTAGCAATGTTTGAAAAAGACCTGGACGAGATTGAAACGTCACTTGCTACTTAACTTTTTGCCACTATAAACATTATTTTGTTAGTAGTGTATTTTTTCACGATAATTAAATTTATCACCTTGCATGTTTTTGTGAGTGCAGCTGATTCATTCTCTATGGCAAATATACAAACATATACAGTGTCTTGAAAAAGTATTCATAGCCCGTGAACTTTTCCACAAACGTAAATGTATCCACATGAAGAAATGGTCGCACTCATCGAGTTGGAAGAAATTCACGGGTTTATTGACACATACATCACATGTCGGGCCAGGGGAGTGGCATAAGGAGTGCAAAAAGTCTGACAACGGCCGTTTGCACTCCTTATGTCACTCCCCCGGCCCGACATGTGATGTATGTGTCAATAAACCCGTGAATTTCTTCCAACTCGATGAGTGCGACCATTTCTTCATGACGATTCTGAGGATCGTCTATTTTTCAGGTCAAGCACCCGAGTTCTCCAGCTGTCTGCTTCCTGCATACCGCACACCTTCTGGGAATTTACGGTAACAGCGGTGCCATCCGCGTTTTTTCTTGATTGTTGCTATTAAGCATAAATGTATGTTACTGGGATTTTATGTGTTATACCAACATAAAGTAGAAAGAATTTGTGAAATGTAAAGGAAATGATATATGGTTTTCTAAATATTTTAAAAGTCTAAATCTGAAAATTGTGGTGTGCATTTGTTTTCAGCCCCTTGAGTCAATACTTTGTAGGACCACCTTTCACTGCAATGACTGCTTCAAGTTTTTCGGAGTTTGTCTTTACCAGCTTTGCACATCTAGAGGATGAAATTTTCTCCCATTCCGCTTTGCAAACTAGCTCTACCTCAGTGAGATTGGATAGAGGCATCTGTGAACATCAATTTTCAAGTCTTGCCACAGAATCTCAATGGGATTTAGGTCTGGACTACGACTGGGTCATTCAAACACATGAATATGTTTTGATCTATATCATTCCATTGTAGCTCATTTAGCGCCTTTGTCCTACAGGAAGGTGTGTTAGAAATCGAGTTCCCGCCATTGCACAGGGGGAATCTCAAGCCATGTCCTCTGCGGTCTCCCATTCTTCTTCAGCTGCAGAGGTTCCTGCTCAACAGAGACATCGGTCCTAGCGTCTTGCTCAGGTTAATGCTATGCGTCTGGTTGTTACTGCCACCCCAGGTTCAGCTATAGCATCCAGCATTAGTCAGTGGCGAGCATACGCTCCTGGGACTAAGTCCTGATTTTCTCCATCTGAGCATGCCCGTGAGACGACCGCTCATTGGTGGTCGGAGGTCACATGCGCAGGTCCTCAAGCAGCTCGGATTGGGCCATCAGCAAGGTCCTAGAAGGCTGCGGTTATAAAAGGATCACACGGCTGTGTTCTAGTATAAACCATGTAGAGTAAGTGTTGTATGCACGTATGAATGTCTCTGGTGAATGACTCATTATGAAACCCCTACCCTTGATACGCATGTGTGGTTCAGTCTTGCCAGTTAGTGCTGAGGCTGATAGTGCAGGTAGGAGGCAGAGTCAGGGTCTAGCATCAGCGCCAAGTAGTGGCTTGCCTGTACGCCACTGTGCACTTTGTCTGCAGTCCATGGTAGCTAGTGTCTATTAGTGGCGTTTGCAGGGGCAACGCCATGCGCTTAGTGGGTCTAGAGAGGCTCTTACTCCGTGTCCTTAAGGCAGAGTCTTGCGACCGAACACTAGCGCTGACTCAGCTGTGCCGTGTGACAGTCAACAGGGTACAACATCTGTGTTCTGCGGTTCCATGGCTCTGTGAAGCAACAGAGCCCGTCACTACTATACACTGGGTGGCGTTTAACCCACATGTGTCCAGTGCGATACCGCCATATTGTGTCCTCCATTACCGAGCAGCAGTTAACATCTCTGCACGGTGGACCCCGGGCTGCGAATGCACCTTATTACCATCTTCATATTATTTGGTGCATTCCGCCAGCCCTAACAAGGTGAATCTACATCCCAGTCTTAAGTCTTTAACAGGTTTTCCTTCAGGGTTGCCCTGTATTTAGCTTCATCCATCTTCCCATCAACTCTGAACAGATTTTCTTTTCTGCTGAAGAAAAAGTAGCCCCACGGCATAATGCTGCCACCACCATGTTTAGCTGTGGGGATGGTATTTTGAGGGTGATGTGCAGTATTAGTTTTTTCCGCCACACATAGCACATTGCATTTACCCAAAAAACTTTTACTTTGGCCTCAACTAACCAGAGCTCCTTCTTCCACATATTAGCTGTGTCAATTTCGTGGCATTTTGCAAACGTCAAGTGGGACTTCTTATAGCTTGGTTTCAAAAATGGCTCTTAGCTGCTTCTCTAATTATTGCTCTACTTGCTTGCTTTTTGGGATATCATTTTATGTGGATGGCCATGTTTTGGTAGGTTTGCAGTTGTGCCATACTCCTTCCATTTTTGGATGATGTATTGAACTGTGATCCGTTAGATATTAAGAGCTTGGGCTATTTTTTATAACATATGACAAGAAGACACGTCACTCTGGAAATAGATGAGGGGTGCTCAGAACAGGATACCAGTCCCAATATACCATATAGGAAAAAATCCGGCACTCCCAAATGCAAAAAATAGAAGTTCCTTTTTATTATTCACAGCTTAGTAATCCACATGATGTACATTCAATATATACGTTACGTTTCGGTCTCTATTATGGACCTTCTTCAGACATGTGGAGCTGTGAGAGTCGCCGCGTGCAGGAAACAATGCGCTGTCATTTATGTGCTGCCATATTAAGAAATGCGCATTTCTTAATATGGCAGCACATAACTGACAGCGCATTGTTTCCTGCACACGGCGATTCTCACAGCTCCACATGTCTGAAAAAGGTCCATAATAGAGACCGAAACGTTACGTATATATTGAATGTACATCATGTGGATTACTAAGCTGTGAATAATAAAAAGGAACTTCTATTTTTTGCATTTGGGAGTGCCGGATTTTTTCCTATATTTTTTATAACATAATCCTGCTTTACCCTTCTCCACAACTTTATCCCTGACCTGTCTGGTGTGTTACTTGGTTTTTATGATGCTTTTTGAGCTATAATGATCTCAAACAAACTTCTGAGGGTTTTACAGAACAGATCTAGTTATACTGAGAATAAATTACACACAGGTTCACACAATTTACTAGTTATGTGACTTTAGGAGGCAATTGTTCACTCAGGATTTTATTTAAGGGCATCAGATAACAGGGGGTTGAATGCAAAGGCACTAGAGTTGAGTGAAACTGGTCGGTCAAATTCATAAGTCGCCGACTTTCGCTAAAGCGTGAGGTCGGCCATGAGGTCGGCGACCAGAGCGCCAAAGTCACGTTTCAAATGATGCTTCCAGCGCCCTTTTTCAGCCAATGATGGAGGTCGCACACTGTGAGCAATGCGATGACATGGGCAGCTGTCACCACCATCTTTGAGAAGGGCATGCAAGTGATTGGCTTTCTTTGTGTGGCATCACAGGGGCTATAAAAAGGCGTGCACGCCGACCGCCATCTTACTTCTGCAGATCTTAGCATAGGGAGAGGTTGCTGCTGCTGATTCTGAATATGGGAGAGCGTTAGGCAGGGAAGAAGAAAAAAAACTGCTTCTGCTGGTAGCGATTTTCACTGTACAACACAGCAGTTTGCGTGCAGTGACAGGGGAGGATATATTTTTGTGCCTCAGCTCTGTTGGTTATTAGGCTGCCTTATAAGGCTCCCTGATAGCTGCATTGCTGATTGCACACTGCTGTGCAAACTGCTTTTTTAAAAGCAAAAATACTTTTCTTCCTCTTTTCTGCACAGTTACCAAGCGTTCATTTTTCCAAACTTTTGTGTGCAGCAGTCCTGCTTATCAGGCTGCCTGCTGCCATACTTGGACTGAGAGCATCATTGTCAGCCTCCTAAAATCTCTAGGGAGATTCAAATTCTCCCCAATACTATACAAACCTTGTACCTTGTTTTACAGTACCATATAGCTGGTTGTATTGTATTTTGGGTACATTTTCCCAAAAATGAGGAAGTATGGTGGAAGAGGCCATGGAAGTGGGCGGGGGTTGCCAGCTGGTACTGATGGTGGTGGTGGTGGTGCATCTGCTGGTAGTGGCAAAAGCACAATAGCAGCTAAGGCAGGAGGTGTTGAGCCTGCGTCATGGTCTGGCTCTGGAACGCCTGGAAGGCTACCTTTTCTGGGAGTAGGTTAACCGCTTTTAAAGCCGGAGCATCAGG
The DNA here is from genome assembly GCF_039654945.1 of Dendrobates tinctorius. Classification (NCBI taxonomy): domain Eukaryota; kingdom Metazoa; phylum Chordata; class Amphibia; order Anura; family Dendrobatidae; genus Dendrobates; species Dendrobates tinctorius. Next base: position 60,801,564 of record NW_027361728.1, read on the forward strand.
AACTGGTTTTGGCTTACATTGCCAAAACAGACTCCAGCTAATATGCCCTCCTCTTCTGAAGTTTCAAAAAATGCAAGCACTAAGTTGTCAAGTGCTGGCTCCTGGTCAGGAAGAACCCCTTTCCTTGTGTCCTTCACCCCCACCAAAAGTGAATGATGCAGCAGGCCACACTTCACATTAGTCCATGCAGCTCTTTCTCACATACCATGGGTTATCAAGTCAAATTGTGAATTCACCAGTCCAAGATGAATTTGACATGGAGTGTGGGTCGCCAGCCAGGGAAGTGGGGTTAATCGATACCGGGCCGGTGTCTCAGAGGGATGTGTCACGGTGGTGGTGACCCGGTCCGTGGGCCTGGGCATCCATGCAAAGGGGTGAATAACGTTTATAGGTGAATGATATGTGACGCCACCTGTGGTTTCTGATCAGATTGACCAGCGCTGCAGTGTCGCTTCTCTGGGACAGATGTTGTGGTGCAGCTAAGATGTAGAAGTCCTGCACAGGTTGGGCCGTAGTCGCAGGGCAGATGAAAGAGGTACTGAGGTACTCGCAGTACTGAGTTCACTGAAGTTCCCCCTGTTGACTCTCTTCTGGAACTTTCTCGTATGGCAGGCAGCCGTAGCCTTTTCCTTCTGGCTCAAACACGTCGCTGCTGGGGCCTCTGAGCCTTAGTTGGGAACAGAGCATTTACAGCTGCTACTTCCTCCGGTTTCTGCTGCAGGACCGTCAGTGTCCCTACAAATTCGGAGACCGGAATCCGGACCATGCGCTCCAGCTAGGAGTGAGCCTTAACTCTGCTTATCCTCCAGCTCCCCTTCTAACGTCCAAACACTTCCCCTTCCCTTCACAGACTGCCCTAACTTCACTCCTCCCGACCATAGAGAGCAGCTCATCAGCAGTCAGGTTCAGAGCTCTCCCTGCTGGCCTGGAGTGGGAACTGTGGTCTGTTGGTTTAACTTCTAGAGAGATCCTTCATTGCTCCCAAGCATGACATCACACTCCCTAGGAGGAAGGTAATGCCACTGTGGCGATCGTACTCCTGGGGGCGCCACAAGTACACTGATGCAAAGCCACTGCTAGATGATTCTGCTGGTACATTGACCCAGACCACTACATTCCCCTCGCACTCTACACAGCCAGAATCTGACCCTGATGAAACTCAGGATCCCCTTCCCGCATACTATACCACCTTACACAGTGACAAAGAGGAAGGTGCAGATGAAAGTGCAGGTTCCTTGAGCAGGTGGGGGGGCATACTCATGGGCGATGGCACTGGCACAGGGCCCCTCATAGTACGCAAAAGTGTCTCTGCCGGTGGGAGGGGGGAGGGCCCACCCACTGTCAGACACACCGCCGTACTATGAGGGGCCCTGTACCAGTGCCGTCGCCAACGAGTGGGGCCCCCCCTGCTTGCTCAGGATCACAGCACTTGCAAAGTTGAAATACTTACCTCTCCCTGCTCTTCCGCCGTGACGTCTTCCGCGTTTCCTGACAGTGACATTCTGGTCAGAGAGCGCAATGATATCACGTCTGTACGCCCTCTGCCTAAACAGTCCAAGTGCAGAGAGATGGAAGATGGGGACGATGAGGAGTCCAGACAAGTACAGGGATTCCCTAGCAAGGAGACTTATTTAATTGTTTTACAGGTTGGGAGCAATTTTTGGGGAGCACTATACTCTGGAGAGTGATATGTGGGTCCCATCATACACTGGAGCATTCCAAAGGTGGACATCAGACACTGGAGCAGCATTTACAGGGCCCATTATACACTGGAACATTAGAAATGGGGCCCATTATATATGAAGCATTATTTGGGCCCATGAGACAGTGGAGCTTCATCCATGGGGACCAACATATACTGTAGCATTATGTGGAGCTCATCATATACTGTATCGAACATTATATGGGACCAATGATTCTGTATGGAGAAATATATGGGTCTCATTACTCTGTATGGCACACTATGCGGTGGCCATAATACTGTATGGAGTAATATACTGTCCGTTTTTGAAGCTATTGGAGAATTTAAAATGGATATCAGTCATGTGATGTAAGAAGTGAAGTATTTTTCATTGTACTATACCGCTATTTCTCTGCCGTTTCAGAGGATCATGAATTGTGGCATGTGTTAAAGGAGCCCAGTGACACTCTTTGGCCCTGTGCCCACGAAAATCTGGAGCCAGCCCTACCCCCCCACACCTATAGCCAAATAACCCCCAGTTTTCAATGCCTAACTATTATTATAAAGTAAATTAAGGTTGACAAGCTTAAGTAATAAGAATTGATGTTTTTCGCATTAAAATGGGCACTGTAGGTGTGTTTCCTGTCCTCCACTCACTGCCGACTTTTCTTCCCCATTGACTTGCATTGGGTTTCGTGTTTCAGTCGGCCATCGACTTTTCACGATAATTGGCGGATTGCGTTCGACCCGACTTTTGCGAAAGTCGGGTTTCATGAAACCCGACTGGACCCGAAAAAAGGCAAAGTCTCTCATCTCTAAAAGGCCCTTAACAATTTGCAAATTTATATTTTGAAAATACCTTGAAAACGATGGTATGATTTCCTTTACACTTCACAAATACTTGCTACTTTGTGTAGGCATATTACATAAAATTCCAATAAAATACATTTAGTGTAAAATGAAAAAAATATATGAATACTTTTTCAAGACACTGTATACAAACATTACTGAGCAGAACTCTGCAATTAATGAACATATGAACCTCAGTAGGGTTGCATATGTAAAAAAACATGTGGGATTTGGTTTATAGTTTTGGCTAAATTTAAATAAGCCCATCCATCAGCACAAAGATGGTCTCCTAAATTCTACAGACTCACCTTGCCACTTCACTAAGCCTCCAATAAAGTGGAGAAGAACACGATCCAGCTATACTTTTCTCTAATGAAACACAGTCTGGGAAAGATGAGTGAATAATACAATGCAGTAACACTATATAGCCTATCACCTATCTAGTGGATACGTGATAGCTTGTTGATCGTTGAGGGTCTTTTCATGTCCTCTGGGGTTAGAAAGTCACTAAGTATTGTGAATTGCAGATCTTCAATTTAGCCGATGTGTTTGTGTTTCGTATTAAATGGATTTAGTTTCCTTTGGTGCTGAATATGTTAATGACTCTTTCTATCGTGGTTACAAATTTGCAGGGCCATCTCACAGCTATTCCTGACCTGGTCATTTCCTCTCTCTATAAAAGATGGTCAGATCTTCTCTTCCTTGCCAGTGAAATCGTTGCTTCCTAGCTCCTTGAAGACACTGCTGAATTGGAGATCGTTGTTGCTATTGGAGATTGTTGCGTGCTGTTTTTGGGTGTATGCTTTTCTCATTGTCCTATTCCCATTTGGTTGGCACATTCCTATCCTTCCCTATATATCTCTCTATGGTTGGTGAGTGTTTTTCTTTGTTTTTTGTTTTCTGTTATTCTGGTCTGTCTTACATGTTAATACACTAGCATTTCTGTCCCAGGCCTTCTGGTGGAAGTGGAGGAGATAGCTTAGGGAATAACAAGAAAACAGTAAGGCTGGTGGCACAAACCTCCTCACCTTTAGATGTATTTTTGGGTTGAAGGATATTTAGCGCCCCAGGCCTAAGGGTGGTTCCGGGCCCCTTTCCCTAGTCACGTACAGTCACTACTTGACAGGTCTGCGCACTGAAACTGGACAAATCATCAGAGCAGGGGACTTTTCTTCCCATTAGAGTAGGATGGCAGTACTCCATTAATTCCCTCTGGGGTTGCTGCGCACTATAGCTTTTTCCAGCAGTCCTATAGAGAATTATTTGCGCAGTGGTCAGACATTTAAACTGCCGCTTAATTTAGTAATGGGTATAAAATTTTCCCCTTGGAGATAAAACTTTCCTGATCTACTAATAGTTGCATATCCCAGTGGTGGGATATCCACAGATCAGTGTGTTATCACCTTGTTACACACCTGTTTATGCTTGGCAGGGCTCCGCCTCCTTCCACTATGGCCACTGCTCTCTGCTGTGCTTCACATCGGGCTTTAAAAGTGGCTCTGCCTGCCTACTTAATATCAACTCCTTGGTCCTTTTAAGTCCCGTTTGGAAACACCACTGTGCCTGAACATTAAATTAGAACTGTGTCTACAAACCTGTGTTTGAACTATGATTTTCTCCAAGTTCTCAGTTCCTGTTGTTTCCTCAAAGACTTCTGTGAACTCTTCATCATTCCAGCTAGTTAACCCATATAACCCATATCTTGAAATGACAGCAGAAAAAAGGCATCAATGTTTTTACCTGCCTAGGCCTCCAGACAAATGGACTCTCAGGACGCAGCAGGCCTATGTAGTTAAGACGGCAGTAACACAGGTGCAAAAATACAGTAATTAATTTAACTAAACAACAATTTTCTAGTGTCAGGCTGCTTGAAACATGAACATTTTAAAGGATTTTCTTTTGGTACTATGAAAAAAATAAATAAGCATTATTGATTGTTGGTGGAAGTTTAAGAAAAATCCTTACATTTTTGACTTTTTACAAGTTTGCTATGGAACATTGCACTTCACAAAATACATGTACAGATGATTAAACAACAACTATGAAGGGATTTACATCATGGACGCTGCTGATGTCATTCAAGAGGCACATGTGACATACAAGCAAACTCTATATAATCATACAATTAGACCAGTCTGCAGTGTTGACACTAGGCCTTATGTAAGGGCTTATGTGGTTTTCCTCTTACCTTAGACTTCCCAGAAACATGAAACCGCAACTGGAACACATCAAACCTAGCTAAGATTTTGATATGTGCCCATGCCCATATGGACACAGTGCAGAACTCTGTAAGGGGATTGTAAACTGGTCATAGTAAAGTTCTACAATTTGTGCAACACTGCAAGTTTCTTTTAACATTTACGTTGATGTTATGCTTTAATTTTTTTATTATTAACAACCAGATTGAAATTGATCCATTTTCAGCATTTTCTTCTTGTGTGATGCCACATCATTTTTATATTTTATCACTAAATGATGAAACCATCTTCACTCTTCGCCATGTGTTGTTTATAGAGTTGGTTTGGCAGTGGAAAAAAAATCTTTATGGGTGGATAAAAATGCGATCTGTAATTAGTTGTAGTACTACACCAACTGAAATTCATTATGTACTTGCAACCATAATATAATAATGCTATAATGATGCTGACAATAGTATTCTGCTTTTGCGCTGACCTCACACTGCCTGTAAGGGAATACCACAGGAAAGATTTATATTCCTTACATAACTGGCAGAGTAATGATCTGGTCTGCTGTGTAAGGGTGCATACACACAGTTTTCAATGTACATTTAGCGTATATGTCAGGAGCGCAACCAAGTCATATGTGTCCATAAGCTCCGTTCATCAGACTGAGGCCAATAGAGGGTTTTTTCTTGTTTTAATGTGCAAAGTAGTGTGGGGATTCAGTTAAAAAATGTATATCCCATAGTATATTTTTTTTTTTTATAAAATAAGATAATATAGGTGAGATAAGACCAAGGTATCTATCAGAAGTAATGAGCAACTTGAACCTATGACATAAATATGTACCCTAACAGTATGAAAGTATTCTAGCTGGTACCATCTGTTATTGATTGTAAGAAAGACCAGGACTGGCCTCTCTGTGTCCAGGTTTACCAGAATGAATAAGGAAACATAGAGCAGATACATACTTGTCAGTTTAGATTTTAACATTGTAATCAGAACTTTTAACTCAACAATATTCAGCATCTCAAGAACTGGTCATAATTTGGAATAATATTGGCATCATTAAGTTATCTCTTTAAAAAGAGAGTGATTAAATATATTAATGCCACCATATAAAAGTATAATTAGTCTTGGTCTGGCGCCAGCTATCTAGACATTAGAAATACAGAGAGTATTGATTCACTGCCACAGCGAGCATGAGCGCTGGTCAGTGTCAAGAGCAGAGGTAACATGTCTGACTGCATGTTCAAGCTAGCACGGAGAATCTGGGCCAGGACCTGTGATAAGCAATGAATAAGCTCATTGAAGCCTGAGACTTGTTCTGTGCTGATAAAGGATGTAATACCGTGGGATATTTCATTTCAAAGACTTCCATCTATTGCATAATCGGATTCATTAGTCTACATTTACTGTTATGCAGGGTGTGGAAAGCTCCAATATTCCAAATGTAATGTAATGTTTGATTAGCTATAAATTACAAAAGTACAATCATGGCCAAAAGTTTTGAGACTGCCAAAAAGTTTGAATTTCACAAAGTTTGTTGCCTCAGTGTTTTTCGTTCATTTAGTCAAATGTTTCTATAGCTATTGAAGTACAGTTGGAAGCATTTCATAAGTTTTTAAATTTTATTGATTATTATATCAGAATTGGAAACGTAAGCTCAAAAATTCAATTTGGAGTATGAGGGGAGCATTACTAATTATTTATAAGTAAAATACAACCTTTATTAAATCAAAAAACAAAACAAACACACCTATATCCACAAACAATCGTGTCACCTATATAGGCCCTAAATCGGGGCCCTGATAACAGCTACCTACCAGCGGAGGTTGGCACCCTAAACACAATCGAGATTGGTGCCCCCGCTCCACGATGGCTGACCTTGTTACTCCTAGATAACCCTGGACTGGTGCAACACACAATCACCATTTAACCAGGAAAGGAGTGTAAAGGTGTCGCCGGTAAGGGTAGGTTTAGGCAACAATAGAATAGTACCTGACTATATTGTTCCCTGTGACTGAACACCTTCCTGTCTGTGGAGGTTTTCACCCTACTTGTCAGCGGAATGGCGCCCCCGCTCCACAACGGCTATCCCAGAAGACCCGGGGGCGCCATTCCTCTGACAAGTAGGGTGCCAACCTCCGCTGACAGGAAGGTGTTCAGTCACAGGGAACAATATAGTCAGGTACTCATTTGTTTGCACTTGTCAATTTATGTCTCGTGTTTACAGCACTTTTTTTGCACCTTTTCTATTGTTGCCTAAACCTACCCTTACCGGCGACACCTTTACACTTCTTTCCTGGTTAAATGGTGATTGTGTGTTGCACCAGTCCAGGGTTATCTAGGAGTAACAGGGTCAGCCATCGAGGAGCGGGGGCGCCAATCTCGATTGTGTTTAGGGTGCCAACTTCCGCTGGTAGGTAGCTGTTATCAGGGCCCCGATTTAGGGCCTATATAGGTGACACGGTTGTTTGTGGATTTCAGTGTGTTTGTTTTTTTATTCAATAAAGGTTGTATTTTACTTATAAATATTTAGTATCGCTTATTTTTCAAGACCTTCTACCATTGACCCTGACATGATAGCTATCGGCTTCTGGGTCAAATCCTGACTGATTGCAACCCATTCTTTTGTAATGGGTGCTTGGAGTTTTTCACAATTTTTGTTCTTTTTATTTCTCCACCTGAGTTTTGAGGATTGACCACAGGTTCTCAAAAGAATTGAGACCTGGAGAGTTTCCTGATTATGGACCCCCAATTTTAATGTTTTGCTCACGAGGCTACTTAATTATTACTATTGCTTTGTGACATCATGCTGGAGAAAGCATTGTTCAACAATGAATTGCTCATGAATTGTTGGGAGATGATTAGATGCCATTCTTTATTCATTCCAGTGTTCCTAAGCAAATTTTGAGTGAGCCCCCTCCTCTTCTTCTCCAGACAATCATTCTTCCAGATGTCCAAAACAATCTGAAAGGGGCTTCATTACAGATAAGCTTACTTCTGTCATCTGCAGTCCAGTCCCTCTACTACATGCAAATACACTACCGTTCAAAAGTTTGGGGTTACCCAGACAATTTTGTGTTTTCTATGAAAACTCATAATTTTATTAATCAAATGAGTTACCAAATGATTTTAAAATCTAATCCAGACATTGACAAGGTTTGAAAAAAAGAATTTTATTTGAAATAATAATTTTCTCCCTCAAACTTTGCTTTCGGCACAGAATGCTCCCTTTGCAGCAATTACAGCATTGCAGACCTTTGCAGAGGTAATCTGGAGAAATTTCACCCCATGCTTCCAGAAGCCCCTCCCACAGGTTGGTTTGGCTTGATGGGCACTTTCTGCATACCATACGGTCAAGCTGCTCCCACAACAGCTCAATGGGGTTGAGATCTGGTGACTGTGCTGGCCACTCCATTACAGATAGAATACCAGCTGCCTGCTTCTTCCCTAAATAGTTCTTGCATAATTTGGAGGTCTGCTTTGGGTCATTGTCCTGTTTTAGGATGAAATTGACTCCAATCAAGCGCTGTACACATGGTATGTCATGGCGTTGCAAAATGGAGTGATAGCCTTCCTTATTCAAAATCCCTTTTACCTTTTACAAATCTCCCACTTTACCAGCACCAAAGCTACCCCAGACCATCACATTACCTTCACCATGCTTGATAGATGGCGTCAGGCACTCTTCCAGCATCTTTTCAGTTTTTCTGCATCTCACAAATGTTCTTCTGTGTGATCCAAACACCTCAAACTTGGATTTGTTTGTCCATAACACTTTTTTCCATTCTTCCTCTGTCCAATGTCTGTGTTCTTTTGCCCATATTAATCTTTTCCTTTTATTAGCCAGTCTCAGATATGGCTTTTTCTTTGCCACTCTGCCCTGAAGGCTAGCATCCCGGAGTCACCGCTTCACAGTAGATGTTGACAGTGGCGTTTTGTGTGTACTATTTAAGGAAGCTGCCAGTTGAGGACATACGAGGCATCGATTTCTCAAACTACAGACTCTAATGTACTTGTCTTGTTGCTCAGTTGTGCAGTGGGGCCTCCCACTTCTCTTTCTACACTGGTTAGATCCTGTTTGTGCTCTCCTCTGAAGGGAGTAGTACACACCGTTGTAGGAAATCTTCAGTTTCTTGGCAACTTCTCACATGAAGTAGCCTTCATTTCTAAGAACAAGAATAGATTGTCAAGTTTCACATGAAAGTTCTTTGAACCATTTTGAGAGTTTAATGGAACCAACAAATGTAATGCTCCAGATTCTCAACTATCTCAAAGGAAGGTCAGGTTTATAGCTTCTCTAATCAGCCAAACTGTTTTCAGCTGTGCTAACATACTTGCACAAGGCTTTTCAAGGGTGTTATAACCATCCATTAGCCTTCTTACACAGTTAGTAAACACAAAGTACCTTAAGAACACTGGAGTGATGGTTGCTGGAAATGGGCCTCTATACACCTATGAAAATATTACATTATAAACCAGACGTTTGAAGCTAGAATAGTCATTTACCACATTAACAATGCATAGAGTGTATTTCTGAATCATTTAATGTTAGCTTCACTGGAAAAAACTGTACTTTTCTTTAAAAAATAAGGACATTTCTAAGTGACCCTAAACTTTTGAACGATAGTGTATATTTTTGCTAATGAAGCCCCCCTCACACTTTCTGGAATATCTGGACGAATGAGTGTCCAGAGAAGGAAATGTGAGCGCTGCCATGGGTCCTGTGTCATTCCAATAGAATAGCAACCTGAGATGCAACTTTTTCCAATAATACAGGAGCAATTTGGTGTCGATCATTACTTTTACCAGCATAACGGAGACCATGTCAAAGCCAAAGTGATAGCTAAGCAGCTTGGTGAACAAAACTATGAAATTGTGGGTCCATATGCAGGAAACACACCAGATCTCAATCTCGTAAAGAACCTTGGGTCAATCTTCAAACAGTGGATGGACAAACAAAAATAGGATTTCTGATAAAATCCAAGCAATAATTAGACAAGAATGGGCTGTCATCAGTCAGCATTTGGCCCAGAAGTGGATATCCAGCTGCCAGTGAGAATTACAGGAGTATTGAATAGTAAGGGTCTACACTGTAAATATTGAGTCTTTGCTTAAACTTGATGCATTTGTCAATTAATTTTTTTAAACTTATGATATGCATATAATTGTACTCCAGTAATCATAAAAACATATGACTAAATGATCGAAAAACACTGAAGCAGCAAATTTTGTGAAAAACAAAATTTTTGTCCATCTGTAAATTTTTGGCCATGATTGTGCATAGTTTGATTTAAAAAAGTACTCATAGAGGAGCGGGACCTCATAGCAAAAGTTGCAGTTAATAGGCTATTCTCCCTAGTCTCAACCAGTACATAAGGCTATGGTGCCTGGTTATGACTTTTTTCTCACCCAATGTCCATGACTCATGATGTCTCCTGTTTTTCTATCTTAATCAGGTTCTCACTATCCATTGATAAATTAATATGTAGCCAAATAGGATAACCATAGGAGCTGCATATGTTTCCACATGCCATATGTTATCCATGCCATGTTATAAGAATAGGAAAAAAAGGCAACCATATTAGTAAGCACATACTTAGATCATACGGGTTATTACAGTTTCTTCCACTATCCTCAGCTCAGCAATATTAACTAGAGTAGATGTATGAACTGTCCAAGGTAGAATAACATTGAATAGAGTCACCCACTGCAATACATTATGGTCATTGCATTTTATACCCTATAAGCCACGTCTAACCTTGCATGATGGCCAGACTCTCCAGTTTAACCCGTTCACCCGGAAGCCTGTTTTCACCTTCCTGAACACAGGCCAATTTTACAATTCTGAACACTATCATTTTATGAGGTCATAACTCTGGAATGCTTCAACAGATCCTGGTGATTCTGAGACTGCTTTCTCTTGACATATTGTACTTTATGATAGCGGTAAAATTTATTTGCTATGTCTTGTGTTTATTTGTGAAAAAAAATGGAAATTTGAAAATTGCAAAATTTTAAAAATTTTCACCAAACTTTTAATTTTTATGCCCTTAAATCATAGCTTCATATCACACAAAATAGTTAAATAACATTTCCCACATGTCTACTTTACATCAGCACAATTTTGGAAACATATTTTTTTTGTTAGGAAGTTATAAGGGTTTAAGGGTTAAAAGTTGACCAGCGATTTCTCATTTTTACAACAAAATTTGCAAAACCATTTTTTTTAGGGACCACCTCACATTTGAAGTGACTTTGAGAGGCCTATATGACAGAAAATACCCAAAAATGACACCACTGTAAAAACTGAACACCTCAAGGTACTCAAAACCACATTCAAGAAGTTTATTAACCCTTCAGGTGCTTCATAGGAATTTTGAAATGTTGAAGGAAAAGATAAACTTACTTTTCTTTCACAAAAAATTGCCTTTAGACTCAATTTATTATTTTATTTACTTTCGTAGGGGTAACAGGAGAAAATGGAAAATACATTTTGTTGTGCAATTTCTCCTGAGCATACCAATACCCAATATGTGGGGAAAAATCTATTGTTTGGGTGCACGACAGGGCTTGGAAGGGAGGAGCGCCATTTGAATTTTTTTAAATATACTGGAATAATTAACTGTTGCCATGTCGTGTTTGGAGAGTCCCTGTTGTGCCTAAGCAGTGGAAACCCCACCACAAGTGACACCATTTTGGAAACTAGACCCCTTATGAAACCTATCTAGATGTGTATTGAGCACCTTGAACCCACAGGTGTTCACAAAAGTTTATAATGTAGAGTTGTGGAAATTTAAGAAAACTAACACAATTTTCCCAAATAAATCTTTTTTAGCTCCATATTTTGCATTTTCTTAAGGGTAGCAGGAGAAATTGCACCATATAATTTTTTGTGCAATTTCTATTCAGTACACCGACACCCCATATGTGGGGGACTACTACTGTTTGGGCGCACAGCAGGGCTTGGAATGGAAGGGGTGCCATTTGATTTTTCGAATGCAAAATTTGATGGAATAATTAGCAGACACCATGTCACATTTGAAGAGCCCCTGATGTGCCTAAACACAAATGACAGCATTTTGGAAACTAGATCCCTTTGGGACCTTGAAAAAGCACAAAAATTGAGCTTGGTTTGAGTTGGTACACATGCAGCATATAAATGCATGTTCACATGGCCAAAAAGCATACAAATCCTACAAAAGACAAAATGAAAAAAACCCTGCTATAATTAAGTAAGTAAAAAACAAAAGTGCATTTAAATCATACAGAGTTCTTAGTAATACTGTATTTGATCAAACATAGCATAAAAGCCGTCCCACCATCGACAAGGTGACTCTGTGGTAGGGGCAGTCCTACACTGTCTAGTATTAATAACCTCATCATGTGTCAAAGTTGACGTTTGTGTGAATAAGGGCAGACAAGGACCGGGTCCCAACCACCGGACACCAGTCAGGGGATGCCTTTAAATGCAATTTCCAGCTCAGGAGAGGGAGGCCACACCCCAGCTTGCACAGAATGCAAAAATGCAAAGAAAAAGCACAAAAATTGAGCTTGGTTTGAGTTGGTACACATACAGCATATAAATGCATGTTCACATGGCCAAAAAGCATACAAAACTTACAAAAGACAAAATGAAAAAAACCTTTTGGGACCTTACCTAGATGTATGTTGAGCACCTTGAACCCCCAGGTGCTTCACAGAAGTTTATAACGTTAAACTGTGAAAATAAAAAAAATAATTTTTTCCCACAAAAATCTCTTTCAGCCACAAGTTTTGTATTTTTACAAGGGCAAAAAGAGAAAATGGACCTCAAAGTTTGTTGTGCAATTTCTCCTTAGTTCACTGATACCCTATATGTGGTCAAAAACTATTTTTGAGGCACAGTGCAAAAATTAGAAAGGATGTAGCTCTATATTACAGTGCAGATTTTGCTGCACTTGTATGAGGGTGCCATGTTACATTGGCAGAGCCCCTGAGGTGCCAGAGCAGCAGATCCCCCCCCCATAAGTAACCCCATTTTACCAATTAAACGTCGTTATGAATTCATCTAGGGGTGCAGTGATGATATTGACACCACATGTGTGTCACAAACTTTTATACCATTGGGCAGTGAAGAAAAATTAATCAACAGTTTTACCACCAAGATTGTGTGTTAGCCCCAAGTTTTACATTTTCACGCTGGGAAATGGGTAAAAATGGCACCAAAATGTGTCCCACAATTTCTGCTGAATGCAGAAATACACCATATGTGGCTGTACAGTACTATTTTGCCATATGGAATCACTCGGAAGGGATGGAGCGCTAGTTCATTCCTGGAGCACAGATTTTCCTAGACTAGTTTGCGGATTCCATGTAAGAGCCCCTTAGTGCTAGAAAAGCAGAATCCCCCTCAAGTGACCCCATTTTGGAAATTATAACCCTTTGGGAATTTATCTACAGATGTAGTGATGATTTTGACTCCATGGGTGTTTTCCAGAAACAAGCAGCAGTGGATGTTGATGTGAAAATTGCAAACTGCCTTTGTAGTGACTAGTACGCTGTAGGGACCAGTACTTTGCAGTCACCAGTACGTTATCCCCAGCCCGTGCTTCTGGAGACATGCACCTGTAAATTAGGTGGGCTCTCAAACTACAGAAATGCCAAACATTCGGCCGCTAAATGTTGTTTAGGCACACTGGGGCTCAGAAGGGAAGGGGAGAGGAGAGTTTGCTGAATTTCTTTTGGGGAGCAAGGAGCCATTTTGCTTTTCCAGAGCCATTGTGCTATCACTAACATGGAAGCCCCCAATATTTCCATTATCAAATAACGGAACTGAGTGAGGGCTTGTTTTTTTGTGGATTGAGTTGAATCTTTTATTGGGAACATTTTACATAATGTTTGCGATCACATTTATCTGGTGTTCTACGCTGAGCACTTACTTTGGGGTTTCCATATAAATCTCCTAGTGACGTGAAAGATGAAACCCCCCGAGGGATCCATTCACTGTAATAAGGCAGCAGATTTACTCTGGACTCAGTCTGGCCTCTGTTCAGCGGTGTCCTTTTCAGAAGTGCACAAAACTGCAATCCTAAAAAGACGAACACCACCGGATCACAGGTCCTATGGCGTCCACAGTGACTCCATCTGCCTCATTATAGGGAGTTTTCCACAAGGGGTTCTGTCTGAATCATGTATTTCAGAGATTTACAAGGAAACCTGTGTAAGCGCTCAGAGCAGAGCGCAGGATAAATGTGCGCCAAGCCTTACTGCGATCTTTGAGAGGCAGAATGAAAAAAATAAACAGTAAGTGAAGAAATGGTTTTATTTATTTTTTTACACCATTCCTCATGCGGCATAAGTGATTAGGCCACTTTATTCTTCGGGTCGGTGCAAATACAGCGATACCAGATTTATATAGGGTTTTTATGTTTGGCTGCTGTCACACACTAAGACGCTTTTTATTGTGAAAACTAGTTTTTGCATCACCATATTTTGAGAGCTATAATTTTTTTCAGATTTTGGCCCACAGAGTCATGTGAGAGCTTGTTTTTTGCAGGACGAGTTGACGTTTCTATTGGTACCATTTTCGTGCACATGACAATTTTTGATCACTTTCTATTCTGTTTTTTGGCAGACAGAATGAACAAAAACCAGCAATTCAGGATTTGCATTTTGTTTTATTTTTTTATACCGTTCCACGTGTGGTAAAATTGGTAAGACAGCTTTATTCTTCGGGTCAGTATGATTACAGCGATACCTCATTTATGTACGGTAGTTTTTTATGTTTTGGTGCTTTTACATAAAAACTATTTTATAGATAAAATAATTATTTTTGCATCGCTTTATTCTGAGAGCTATAACTTTTTTATTTTTCTTTTGATGGAGCTGTATGGCAGCTTTTCCTGGTGAAATGAGAAGCAAATTTCTCCCATAAGATATATTTCAAAGGTTTTTATTTTCAGGCATATTAGTGATTTACAAATTAAAATGACAGTTACTTTAAAGGGTCCAGAGCTACATTTTTTCACAATGAACCAAAAAACTGACAGGCAGGTAATTGCTAACTAGTTTACAACTACCTGCTTGTTCTAGCTCTAGCTCAGAACAGTCACTGAACGCTTCTGCTGATGATTCAGCAGCTCCAAGTCAACAGAGCAGCTCTTCTTGACTGCTCTGTCCATAGGGTGTGACTTCCGATGTCATGCTGATTGAAAACCAGTTTCTCCCAGTTAGGCAACAGGGATCTCACGGTCAATTAGCATGACATTAGCTGTCACACCCAGTCAACAAAGCAGAGTGGAAAAGAATCCATTGCATTGACAGCAGTAGTCTGTGACTGCTCTGTGTTGGCAGAGATGAGCGCTGGGCAGAACAGGCAGGTAGTTAGCGACTACCTGTCTATTAGTTCTTAGCCCCAAAGTAAATTCAATCTGCACAACCCCTTAAAGTAAAAGAAATGTTAACATACTAAACATTTCAGCTTGACATACTGTATATTGACAGTCTGGTATCCCACCATCCAAATTGACACTATCCTAGGCATTAGCTTTATCGACTAATGTAGGTCTAAGTGCACATGGTCTTAATGAAATGCAGGATAGTCCAGTCACATGGGAGCACACAGGACACAGATGAAGAGATTAAAAGTTTCTTTGTTTATTTAAGGCATTTCGACGTAACAGCTCCGCCACCTGATGAAGACGGCGTTGTTCCGTCGAAACGCGTTGTGGGCTTAAATAAACAAAGAAACTTTTAATCTCTTCATCTGTGTCCTGTGCGCTCCCATGTGACTGGAGTATCCTGCATTTCATTGTTTATTCCTCTCCTGAGGCATCCAGCAGAAGCACCATCAGACCTCTCTCAATAAACATCCCCCCTGACCGTCAGCTTGGCGCTCTGCTAGCCTGTCTTCTCTGTACTTATCTGCACATAGTCTTAATGTCACAGTGTAGAGTCACATGTAGTTTCCGGAGCCATGAAAAATAACTTGTATTTTCTTGTCTGTTACCTCTAATGCCTTATTTTCTTTCCTCAAACACAACTTACAAAAGCTCCAAAACCTTATGATTATAGAAGTAGATCTTAGTAGGCTTTTCTATTTTTTTCTGTATGTGATACATTATTATTAGATGATCTGATACTTTTCTGTTTAATGATGTATTCTCCATTTATTCACCTCTAAGGAAGACGTCTAAACTTAACTGAGCATATCATAAAGTTCTACTGCAATATTTGTTCCTTCTGTCTTATTGCCTATAGATTACAGCTGTTCTTTCCATAGTATTTCTAAATATTTGAGCTGGAGGTTAATCCTGTGCTTCCGTTATTTCCTCAAGCACTCACCAAGTTTATGAATTATCACTGACAAAGTAACTTAGCAATCATTAGTTTTCGACAACATTCAAACGTTTGTGTCACACATTCCTGTACTGTCCGTCTTTTCCTCTGACAGCCCACAGACCCATAGAGCTTCACAAAACTATACATGTATTTAAAAAATCCATGTGTTTGATCTGTGAAATTCAAAGCAGGTCCTATACCGATCCGTGTTTGTAGATAGAATCAACCATTAAAGCACCACTCCAGCTTTTTGTTTTTTTTTTAATTATACCACTGAAGTGGTGTCACTAATCTAAGTTCCCTGCCCCTGGTATTATACTTACTGTACCAACCAATGTCTTCATGTGTTCTCAGTGTCAGTTCACTCATCTTCTGCCACTCCTGCTGAATTGCTCTATTGTTTGCTGGGCGAGCTGGAAATTACTACTCAATGTAAGTTTATGAAAACCAGAACAAGGCCAGTATGAGGCTCTCATAGACTTACACTGAGAGCTTGTAACCATTACCTCTGATAAATGGTCAGTCAGAAGTTGGGAGAACAGCTGAATGAAGCAGTCACTGAGTATAATGCTAGGGGCAGGGAAATTACAGTAGTGGCACCACTCCAGCTTTGAAATAAAAAAAAAAAGCTGGAGTGGTGCTTGAAACATGGAAGCAAAAAGAGCCAATTCTCACAGATGTAGATAATTAAACGGATGTGTGGATGCAGCCTTAGACTGAGGTATAACACATTTGTCAATATTTGACTGTATTTTTGTACATAGTATTTAATTATTATAGTGCTATAGTATTATTATATTAACTCACTGTAAAATGTTAAAATGGAAGGATTAATTAATGTGATCTTAAAAATTTGGAAATATAGTTGTCCATTCAATGCTCATCAATATGAATTTGGTGGTGGTCAAACATCCAGCACTACACCTTTCACCTAGAAACTGTTCCAGTAGCAGCAGAAGTATGGAGGAACTTGGCAGCCCTCTACATTGCTTTTTGTTTAGTGCCAAATACTCCGGTTGATCTCCCATTTAAAGGGAATCTGTCACCCCATTTTAGCGCTATAAGCTGTGGCCACTGCCATCAGGGGCTTATCTACAGCATTCTGTACGGTGGCTCAGTGGTTAGCACTGCAGCCTTGCAGTGCTGGAGTCCTGGGTTCGAATCCCACCAAGGACAACATTTGCAAGGAGTTTGTATGTTCTCCCCGTGTTTGCATGGGTGTACTCCAGTTTCCTCCCACATTCCAAAGACATACTGATAGGGAATTTAGATTGTGAGCAACATTGGGGACAGTGATGATAATGTGTGCAAACTGTAAAGCGCTGCGAAATATGTTAGCGCTATATAAAAATAAAGATTATTATTATTCTGTAATGCTGTAGATAAGCCCCCGATGAAACCTGAAAGATAAGAAAAACACGTTAGATTATACTCACCGGGGGCGGAGTCGGGTGCGGTGGGTGTCGCCGTCCTGTCCGGCACCTCCCATCTTCATACGATGATGTCTTCCTCCTTGCTTCTCCCTCGACTCCTGCGCAGGCCTATTGAGCGCAGAGTGAAGTACTGCAGTATGCAGGTGCCGGGAAAGGTCAGAGAGGTCCGGCGCCTGCGCACTGCAGTACTCTGCTCTGCCCTCAACAGGGCAGGTAAAGTACGCATTCACAGGAGCCGAGGGAGAAGCAAGGAAGAGGACATCATCGTATGAAGATGGGAGGCGCCGGACGACACCCATCGGACTGGACCGATCGCCGGGGTGAGTATAATCTAACTCTTTTTTCTTATCTTTCAGGTTTCATCAGGGGCTTATCTACAGCATTACAGAATGCTGTAGATAAGCCCCTGATGGCGGTGTCAGCAGCTGATAGGGCTAAAATGTGGTGACAGATCCCCTTTAAGTGAAAGGCAGCTGCCACTAAGCATGTACAGGACAGAGCTACTGTTTTCTGCCTGTATATTTCTTAGTTCCAGCTTCTGCCGGAGCTGTTAGCAGCTGATCGTGCGGTGTGCTTGATGTTGTACCCATACAAACTTCTTATTGATGACCTAAGCCTTGGACAGTCTTTTTAATTTCATGTAACTTAAAAAAAAAGTTAAAGGGAATCTATCATCCCTTTTTTCGACTATGAGCTGCCAGCACCGACATCCGGTGCTTATCTACAGAATTACAGAATGCTGTAGATAAGCCCCCAATGTAACCTGAAAGAAACAAAAAAAGAGTTCGATTATACTCAGTCCAGTCCGATGGGTGTCGCCATTGGGTCCGGCGCCTCCCATCTTCTAACGGTGACGTCCTCTTCTTTGCTGCCTGTCGTGGTTCCGGCAGAGCAGAGTCCTGCAGTGCACAGGTGCTGGGAGAGGTTCTGCGCCTGCGCACTGCAGGACTCTGCTCTGCCCTCAACAGGGCAGAGCAGTGCGCCTGCGCCAGTGCCACAATAGGCAGCAAAGAAGAGGATGTCACCATTAGAAGATGGGAGGCGATGGACCGCAACACCCATCGGACCAAGACCGGACCACCCCCCCGGGTGAGAGTAATATAACTCCTTTTTCTTCTCTTTCAGAATGCTGTAGATAAGCCCCTGATGTCGGTGCCAGCAGCTCATTGTCGAAAAAAGGGATGACAGATTCCCTTTAAAGGAAATAAATTAAAGTATTACTATAGATTTACTAATAGGATGGAAGTTATTTTGTGTTTGTGGCTTAAATTGTTTTTCATTTGCAGATAATGGCAAAAACATGTTTGACATATTTGGTAAACCAATTGAATAACATGGAGCATTCATTTCATCACATACTCCTGATGGAAATTAAGAACCTTACAAGCATATTTAATGATATTCTAGGAATTCAAGGCAGAAACATGTACAGAATGAGTAACAGCCTGACTGCAATGGCAAAGATTCTGAATGAATACCTAAATCGTGAAAGTTTTCCAGCTTGTAGGTAAGATTTCATTTCTTTATCATATATTACATGAAATGGTATAATTCAAGGGGAAATGTCATTGATCAGCAGATTAAATGCTCGTAAACTCATGCTAATGTTGTATTATGGTGATGTAATTTATTTCGGAATGTTAAAAACATACTATTTATATAGATTATAAATGATTTTTGTTCACATTATTGCAAACATTTTTAAAGGAGATATTTCAGCAAAAACCATTTATGTTGTATCCAAATCTGACTGTAAGTAATCTAACTGCTGGAACTTTCAAAGTTAAAATGACAGGAGTTGTCCACTTCAGACAAGTCCAAATGGAAACGTGACACCCCCATTCATGTTATGGCCAGTGATTCTAGCAGGCAGAACCCCACTGTTAGATATTCCACTAATTATGCTTCAGAATAAAGCCCAATATTACTGGTAATACTGTATTTAATCCTGAGTAGATTCCTAATATTACATTCCCAAAGTGCTAATATTTATTAACCACCAAAGTCAAATCGAATTGTTCAAATTTAATGAGTCTTACCTGGCACATGTAAAGCAATAGTTTGCTTTTATTAATTAGATATGAGGTCAATCTAATGTACAAATTAGTCTGTTCATGTTGAGTCAACCTCATATTTACACTTAAAGGGAACCTGTCACCAGGTTTTCCCCATATAAAGTAGGGCCAGTATCTATAAGCCCCCATATACAGCTTTCTAGTATACTGTCTGTATGTCTCCAACCCACTCTGCAAGACACAGTAAAGAGCTTTTACTATACTCACAGATGGCGCGTCTGGTTTGATCGGCGTCTCTGGCCTTGATCTGGACTCTCCTTTCTACTTCAATCACCGTCCTCCTTCTCTGCTTTATATGGATGATGCATGTTACATCACCCATACAGTGTGTCCTCGCACACTCCTGCACAGGTGCACTTCTATCTGCTTTTCCAAGGGCAGAGCAAAGTACTGTGGTATGCATACTTGGGGAAAGGCCAAAGAGCGACGATAACCTGTAAATAAAGCCAGCGAATGCGCACTACAGTACTTTGCTTTTCCCTTGGCAGGGCAGACATAAGTAAGGTAGAGCAGTAACGTGATGGAGGACAGTTTGTAGAGGATGTAGGGCACATCATCCACATGAAGCAGGGAAGGAGGACATTGTTCGTAATAAGAGAGAAGGAGCTGGATCAAGATCAGCAATGCCCATCGTACTAGACAGCGCCATCTGTTCATAAAATAAAAGGGTTTTTTGTGCCTTGCAGGTGGGATTGGGGACATGCATACAGTTTTCTGGTATGTTGTAAAAGAGGACTTACAGGTGCTAGCTGTACTTTACATTGACAGGCAAAAAGGTAACTGTTTTGAACTTTTGACTTTCAGGCTTCATATGTCACCATCCACTACTGCTTTGAACAAGAGACTATCATCAATTTATAGACAATCTTCTTGGCTATCTCATATATAAATTTGACTTGCAACTATTTGGCACACTGTTAGTTATGCAGATTCTTGTCATGTCACTGCATTGTTACTCTTTTGCTCCTAAAAATCTAAATTATTTTGTTAGTATTTTGCAAATTCTTCTGGGCATGCTCTTGATCTTATTCAAGCACATCTAGACTGAAATTTGATCCCAGGTCTCTTCTACATGTTCCCAAAGTTGGTGCATACTGGTCTACTCACTTGGGTATGTATACTGCTTTTTCTTCAACTCTACCCACAAGTGTTCGATTGGGTTGAGGTCTGGAGGGCCAATTCAGCACCTTGACTTTATGGTCATTGAACAATTTTTTCGCCAATCTTGACATATAATATGGATTGTGGTCCTGTTGGAACACTATGTCGTCCTTTCCATACCCATAGTACTTTAGGGAACAAAGTAACTCGTCTTGTATGATACTCATATATTGCTCATCACTGACACCACCATCAATCCTGGTCGAGTAACTAACGCCTCTGGCTGTGAAGCAACCCCAAATCATCTGGCTTCTTCCACCAAACCTACAATTTCTCCATCCGTTAGCCCCTTTTCACCTTGTTTCTTCCAGACCCATTTGTATCCATCAGAGCCTAGTCTATTGATTTTTGTCTCATCACTCTAAATCACCCGTTTCCAGTCTTCTACTGTCCATATTTTGTACTTTTTTACAAACTCAAGCCGATATTTCTTAGGACAATATTGAAGTAGAGGCTTCTTCACCTTTTTTTCTAACACCATTCCAGACTTTTGTAACGTTCATGACATGGTGTTTGCATGGATGTCTGTGATCCAACTATTACGAAGCATACGAGCCACCTCCATTGACATGTTTGTCACACCAGACCTGATGGACTATGTGATGAGCTGACTTGTTGACTATGATATTTTACGTGGATGTCAACCTCTTGGCTTTTGGATGGATGGACTGCTATTTCATATTTTTCCACCTGTCATGGCACTCACACTTTCTTGGGAAATCTGCATGGTTGATCCTTGACTCAAAACAGTGACCTTTTGCTTGGGAATCAGCCAAATAACACACCGAGCTATTAGGGAATGTAAGAACGGTTGCAATTTGTAGCATACAGGAAGAAAAAGATTTTTCCACCACCAGAAGTAAAACAGTAATAATGCAGTGACAAGACAAGAATCTGCATAACTAATCACATGCAAAATAGTTGCAAGTCAAATTTATCTATGGAGATAGCCAAGATGATTGTCTATAAAATGATGGTAGTCTCATGTTCGAGGCAGTAGTGAATGGTGATGTACTCCCCTCTTATCACCTCTTCCCACAATAGCATACAAGATTTCTCCCGCGCATCCCCTCTACTCTGGAACTCTCTACCACAACATATCAGACTCTCGCCTACCATGGAAACCTTCAAAAAGAACTTGAAGACCTACCTCTTCCGACAAGCCTACAACTTGCAGTAACCAACGATCCACCAAACCGCTGCACGACCAGCTCTACCCTCGCCTACTGTATCCTCACCCATCCCGTTGTAGATTTTGAGCCCTCATGGGCAGGGTCCTCTCTCCTCCTGTACCAGTCGTGACTTGTATTGTTTAAGATTACTGTACTTGTATGTATTATGTATACCCCTCCTCACATGTAAAGTGCCATGGAATAAATGGCACTATAATAATAAATAATAATAATATATTGAGCCTGAAAGTCAAAAGATCAAAACATTGTTACCCTTTTGCTCATCAGTGTATATGGGGAAATCCTGGTGAGATTCCCATTAATTCAGCTGTAATTTTTGTTGCAATTCAACACCACCAAAATAATGTGTTCAGTAACATTGTTGAGGATACAAAAATGTAATCAGGTAAATGGGCAATTGGATCGTTTGTAGTGGCAAAAACGTGATTTATCAGCAGCACATAGTAACGGAGATGTGCTGCCAATAATTTTGATAATTGATTATTCTGTGCAAATAGAATTCTGATTAGCCAGTATAAACAATCATTAAGCGACCAGGTATTTAGCTGATAGTGGTCTTTTAATGGCCAAGTTTGTAAAGGCAATTTAAGAAAAAACAAAGTTCATATTTTATTGTTCTATTTAGTAAAGAAAAAAGGTAACCAACTCTTTCAGCAAAACAGTAGGTTATATGGTCTGGAATAGCAGCACATTATAAGGGATTACAAGAAATGTCTGAAACAATTGGAAATTTTGTGGTCTGGTTTTCCTTGTAGCCGTTTGCCAAAATTTTTACAGAGCATAACAAAAGTTCAGTCGCAGAAGAACAGGTTAGAAATAGGGATGAGTGAACGAGCTTGGTGATACTCGGATATCACGTGCGTATCTGAGTGCTCGGATGTGCTTGTCACTCTGCGAACATTAGCCGATGCTCGATTTCAACCTCGAATCGCCACTCTGCAGTGTTTGGTGCCTGTTACACAGTGAATAAGCATGTGGGATTGGCTGTGTCACTCTAATGCCAAAGCCATCCTGGTAATGGCATTACAGTGATTGGCTGGCCGTGTCACATCAGAGTTTACAAAAGGACATGCGCCACCAGGCGCAGCATACTGACATCATTGTACAGCTCTGTGACAGTTTTTATTGGAGGGAGAGAGTGCTTGTCAGACATGTGTGTGCACATTTTAACTAATCAGAGTCTTGTTGTTTTGGTACTGAAGCTGAGCAATCATACTATCAGTCCTTGTAAGGGTTAATTTGGTGCTTGCTGTTTTTGTCAGATACATTCCGCATTTAAAATAGAAAGGGAGAGAGTTGCAGGAGCAGGGAGAGTGGCTGAGTACAGTCTCTAGGCAGGGATTAGGGCTTTGCAGTCCATAGCTAAATATACAACTATGGCACTTGACCACATTTTTATATTTTAGATGAAAAAAATTGCTTTATTGTCATCCATAGAGTATTAGGAGCTCTGTGATACGTTTTGGTGGCATATGACACTCCAAAAAACCTTGAAACATTTTTCTGGATTAAATTATTCATCCATATACTATTGCATGCTCTATGGTACATTTCAGTGTTATATAACAGTTCAGAAAAGAGCTGGAAACTTTTTCTGTACTCAATTACTCATCTATAAACTATTACTTGGTCTGTGGTACATTTCGGTGGCATATAACACTCAAAAAAGGTGCTGAAACATTTTTTCTGGGTTCAATTACTCATTCATAAACTATTACTAGTTCTGTGGTACATTTCTGTGTTATAATACTGTCTGAAAAAGCATTGAAATGTTTTTCTGTATTCAATTACTTATCGATATACTATTAGGTGCTCTGTGGTATATTTCATAAAACACAGGTGGCATAGTCAATCAGGCCTGTTTCACACATCCGTTTTTCAGATCAGTTGTAATCCACGAAAATGGTGGAAAACGGATCCGTCGGTGGATTGACAGCAACGTGTGGCACCGGACCGGTGTATTTATGGATCCAGCGAAGCTTGAATTTTAAAGGTACCCGTGCCCGGAAAAAAGGAGAGAGAGAATTTTAGCGGCTCCCGGGACAGCATTTCAGGGTTAAAACTGCTCCCGGCTTTCACCTTTCGGGCATGCACAGTTAAAAATAGCGGACCGTCAACCAAAAAAAGCGTTTCAGTGTCCGTCTGGTCCGCCCGGGAGCCACTAAAATTCTCACGGATCCATCAAATAACGGACCCAACGGACGACTATCAGTCAAAATCCGTCACTAATGCAAATCAATGGGGGAAAAAAACGGATCCGCCCCTTTTTTGGCGGATCCGTTTTTTTATAAAATTGGTGGATTTTGACTGATGACCAAAAACAGATGTGTGAAACAGGCCTTACTCATCCATATGAGTAGTTTTCCCACACATATGGGGTATTGGCATACTCAGAAGAAATTGTACAACAAATTTGTATGGTGCAATTTCTCCTTTTACCTTTGTAAAAATGCAAAATTTGGTGCTAAAATGCTTTTTTGTGGAAAAGAATTGATTTTTGCTTTCAGTGCTCAATGTTACACAGAAGTTTATAACACCTGGGGGTTTGAGGTGCTCTCCACACTTCTAGATATGTTCTCTGAGTGGTCTAGATTCCAAAGCAGTGGGCTATTTCCACTGTTTAGACACACCAGCGGCTCTCCAAACGCAACATGGCATCCACTAATTATTCCAGCAACGCTAGCACTCAAAAAGTCAAATGACGCTCCTTCCCTTCCCAGCCCTGCTGTATGCCCGAACAGTAGTTTTCCCCTACATATAGGGTGCATTTTCTCCTGTTACCCTTGTGAAAATGTAAAATTTGGGGGTTAAAATATTTTTGTGGGGAAAGTTTCTTTTATGTACACATTTCAGGTAAATATTTATGAAGCACCAATTTTTAACCCTTATAGCTTCCTAGCAAAAAATTATGTTTCAAAAATTGTACTGATGTAAAGTAGACATGTGGGACTTTTTATTAACTATGTTGTGTGACTCAACGCTCTGATTTAAGGGCATAAAAGATAGTTATACGAGTTATATTGAAGAAATTGTACCACTATCATGAAGTGCATTATGTCTTGAAAAAAGAAACTCAGAATCAGTTGGATCCGTTGAAGCGTTCCAGAGTTATTAACACATAAATTGACACTGTTTAAAATGATAAAACTTGGCCTGGTTATGAAGATGAAAACAGACTTTTGAAGTAAAGGAGTTAAAATAGGATTCGTGCTTGAAATTATTCTCTTCTTCAGTTTTCTATGGTTACCTCCAAAGAAACACGTGCAGCCATTATTGCTTTGCATCAAAAAGGCTTCAAAAACAAAGACATTGCTCCTTGTAAGATTGCCTCTAAATTGAGCATTTTTCAACTTATCAAGAACTTCAAAGATAATGTTTCAAGACACCCATGAGGAAATCAATAAAGAGGCAAAAAGGGAACAAGTACTGTGTGTGTTTCACATGCTAGCAGTAATCTCTCCTACTTTCCATTTCCTATATAGATCTCTGTAAATAAAATATTAACATTTCTTGTATGTCCAAACATTGTTTCCTTGGATAGAGAAAAATGTATTTCAACACCATAAATTAAAAAAATGCAAATGAATTTCCAGAACTAAGATCACTGACTTTGTAGTATCAAAAAAAGTTTTTTTTGTCCGCTGGTCAGTTTTCTAACTCTTGATAAATAGTCTTATTGTTCACTCTGGAAAATGTTGCCCAAGATAGAGTGTCTACTGATCATTATAATCATCCAAGGGAACAAGAGTGTAAACTCGTATGCCAAAATGTACCGTTTGGATCATATTTATTAACGCCTGAATGAGATTATCTAATTTATTCTGCACTCAAGAGGTCTTTTTTGACATATGGTAGAAGTTACAACTCATGTGTTTTTCATTGACTGCACAAGTGGTCTCTCTTTTATTATGATGGAATGGGCAGTTTAGGTATTTAAAGAATTCATTTTGCATAGAAAGCCTATAGAGAGTTACTCAATATATAAATACTTCGTGGAGTAATACACGGTAAATGTTCTAATGCTTAATATATCACCTTAACTTAAAATGTCAGCTGGTAGGCTTCAGTTTTGACTTTTAGTCTGATACGCTTAGCTATATTGCACAGGGACAGACCATCCTGAAATACTGCTTTGAGATTAGATGCAGATGTGTACGTACAATAACATATGCAGCTTCCTAGCAAAGAGCAGGATGTAACAAATAGGTTACAAAGACGAGCAATGGTAATGCCTGGTATGGACTGCACTAATAGTGTGAGACATGAAAACTGCATTTACATTACAAATTATCAAACCTCTGACTAAGGCCACGTGCACATGTTGAGTAATTGATGAGTTTTTTTTACCTCAGTATTTGTAAACCAAAACCAGGAGTGGAACAGTCAGAGGAATAGTAAAATAGAAACACGTCTCCACTTTTGCATCTTTCACTTACTCATGGTTTAGGATTACAAATATTGAGGTAAAAAACTCACCGAATACTCAACGTGTGCACATGTACTAAGAGGCACTGGTTCAAAGAATAATTCTGAAACTTGGATGGACTTTTTCATATGCACAATCACGGAGATCTTGAAAGGTTGTGAAGCCTTTAGAATTTTCCATATTTAGGCATACATCTAATATATAAAGCTCAATGTGGGTGTGTGTGTATGTATGTATGTCCGGGATTGGCATCCGCACCGTCGCAGCTGCAGACACAAAATTTTGCACAGTCACACGTCTGGACCCCGAGAGCGTCATAGGCTATGTTGTGAGGTGAAATTTTAACTCCGTGCGTTCCAATTCACCAAACAATTTTGCCCCTATCTACATAATGGTGAAAAAGTGAAAGGAAAAGTGTTGGAGGCAAATTGACAGCTGCCAGATAATCTTTATTTTTATATAGCGCTAACATATTCCACAGCACTTTACAGTTTGCACACATTATCATCACTGTCCCTGATGGGGCACACAATCTAAATTCCCTATCAGTAAGTCTTTGGAATGTGGGAGGAAACCGGAGTACCCAGAGGAAACCCACGCAAACACGGGGAGAACATACAAACTCCTTGCAGATGTTAATAAGGGGGACTTAAAGAATGAGAGCGATGGCGCCAAGGAGTATATACCATATAGTTGCTAAGGTGGGGCCCTGACATGGGATACTCACCACACACGGGGATATGAATACACACACAAAATGCGCCACACACTACCACGTGCTTCGACACATATACTACCCTCAGCACATATTTCACCACACATACACCAACCTCTCCACATAAAAGACGAAACACAAAAGTCGCCACTCAAAACTCGCCACGCTGTCCCAGAGCTGTTTAAAAGATGAAAAATGAGCTGTGATTGGTTGCTATCAGCAACAGTTTTCTTTGTAGACAGTTGTGGTAACTGAGGCCTATTATTCTTATCATTTCTATGGTGTTATCGTCCTTCTGAAAAGCTGGAAATAACAACACAATTTATTACCGTGCCAACACAGACCACCCTCTGACACAGACTGCAGGGGGAGCCAAGTATCACACAGGATAAGATTAGATACACGACTCAGCAGACCGTATCACACAGGATAGGATTAGATACACAGCTCAGCAAACAGTATCACACAGAATAGTATTAGATACATGGCTGAGCAGTCAGTATCACACAGAATAGCATTAGATACACGGCTCAGCAGTCAGTATCACACAGGATAGGATTAGATACACGGCTCAGCAGTCAGTATCACACAGGATAGGGTTAGATACACGGCTCAGCAGACGATATCACACAGGATAGGATTAGATACACTGCTCAGCACTCAGTATCACACAGGATAGGATTAGATACATGGCTCAGCAGACAGTATCACACAGAATAGGATTAGATACACGGCTCAGCAGTCAGTATCACACAGGATAGG
Organism: Dendrobates tinctorius; assembly: GCF_039654945.1. Taxonomy (NCBI): domain Eukaryota; kingdom Metazoa; phylum Chordata; class Amphibia; order Anura; family Dendrobatidae; genus Dendrobates; species Dendrobates tinctorius. The sequence goes on from NW_027361728.1 coordinate 60,829,367, forward strand.
ATTAGATACACGGCTTAGCAGTCAGTATCACACAGGATAGGATTAGATACACTGCTGAGCAGTCAGTAACACACTATAGGATTAGGTACACAGCTCAGCAGTCGGTATCACACAGGATAGGGTTAGATACACGGCTCAGCAGATGGTATCACAGAGGATAGGATTAGATACACTGCTCAGCAGTCAGTATCACACAGGATAGGATTAGATACACGGCTCAGCAGACAGTATCCCACAGAATAGGATTAGATACACTGCTCAGCAGTCAGTAACACATGATAGGATTAGATACGCAGCTCAGCAGAAAGTATCACACAGGAAAGGATTAGGTACACAGCTCAGCAGACATTATCATACAGGATAGGGTTAGATACACAGCTCATAAACAGGATGTACCAAAGGAGAGGACATTTTCATACCAAGAATTCCACTCATTCTATCTGATTTGTTTTTTGATTTTAAACGCCTCCAGTTTCCAGTTCAACTGCTATTTGCAATGTCCATTAACAATGCTCAGGGACAGTCCTTGCAAATCGATCCCTACTACTTTCAATCTCCATGCTTTTCTCATAGTCATCTTTACGTGATCTGTTCAAGAGTTGGAACTGCCAAAAATCTGTTCATCTTTGCACCGAAAGGAAAAACCAAGCATGTTTATCAAAAGGCTCTTGAATGAGTTGAAAATAAAATACTATCAATACTTGGGTAATCGTTTAGTTACTTTGTGTTGCAAATCTGTAGTGTTGAATATATGATGTGAAATGTTTTTATGTACAATATAATCATTATAATTTGTTATAACTAACCACAGTTGGTTACTATGCCTAGGCAATGCCGGGCTCTTCAGCTAGTTTGAAATAAATCTACATCACATCTCAACAGTGCATTGGTATATGTGAGCTTCTGATAAATATTGGAATTCAACACTCCCCTTTTCGATTTTGTAATCATGACATCAAGGAAAGCTAAATTAGTTGTGTCAATCTTGTAAATGAATTGAAGTCCAGTGTCATTATCATTCAGCAATTGGACAAAAAGCATAAAGGTGTCCTTTGTGCCTCACCATAGAATGAACACATCATCAATTAATCTATCTTACCTAGTGATGGGCGAGTACTAAAATGCTTGAGTGCTCATTGCTCGGGTCGAGCAAATAAGAATACTACGGTACTCAAACAGAATAACGAGCCCAATGTAAGTCTATCGGAGACCCAAGCTTTTTTACCGTGATCCGCCCTGCTGCCAAGTCATCTGCACCCCAATGTGCCTTTGAACCCAGGTACTGGATGGGGACAGGAAAATCCACTTGACATTATTCATTTTGAACTCCCATTCTGTTTTCTTATGCACTGACTGCAAGGCCTGCCCTGCTATCAAGTCATATGCACCCCAATAACCCCAATCCCCCCTTGGAAGAAACATGGAGAAGGGCCTCTTAACAAAAAATGTCCCATTAAAAAGGAGCAGGTCTCCTAGACTTGGAATGCCCATACGCTAAGTGTGTTGGCTGGAAAACATTTTCCCCTGTGGGGTACACCTCAACTTTTTATATAACAAGTATTTTAGGCCCATCAAACCACACAACCATGATCGGAATTAGACACTGGCTGTAGCAGCATGGAACACGTCTACGCTGGTGATCTAGTGGCGGCGGATGAGGAGACGTGGAGGAAGGCCTGATTAAAAACTATGCCCAATTTAAAGGAGTGGGTCTCCTAGACTTGGAATGCCCATACACTAAGTGTATGGCCTGGCAAACATTTCCCCCTGGGGGTAGATGTCAACATAGTGTGTACTTTTTTTTTTTTGGTAGCATTATAAACACCTTGCAAAACTGTAACTTGGTTTCCTACACAGTTGCTGCTAGGAAGGTGCATGTTTTTAGTAACAATACGGCGAACGAATCATTGGATGAAGTGATCTGGAAAAGAGGCATGGTGATGACAGGAATGGGAAAGTACATGATTAATAACAGCAGTGGCTATGGGAGATATGATATCCAGGATACAGCGAACAATGATTCGTCGTTTAGCCACCATCAATTACCAGAATCGGTTTCATGCCCATTTGAAGATCGATGTAACAGATGAGCGTGTGAGACTCGGCCTAAGAAATGCCCGTCCAAAATATATTGCCAAAGACGCATGTGTCTGTATAAAGGGCAAAGTGCAGCATGTTCATGAGATGCTGAATTAGAGAAAGCTGATCAGTGTTGGAGGAAAACCAAACAAACTAATGGATGCTCGTGAAAAACTAAGTTTAAAGAGGAATGCACCGTCCGTAACTATAAACACGCCCATGGCACAAGCTTCTTCAGCTTCACCCATACATATTACCAATAATATCCTAGTGGTCCAGTCTAAAATTAATTGTCCTAGTGTAACGAACACTGTTAAAGGAATGGCACAAAAAATACATAACCATGACCCTTTGAAACTTCTCTTTACAACATATGGACGATGATGGTATTGCTGATGACTTAGAAATTTACCACATCCACACCAATAAGTTGAAGATCACAGCTGCAAAAAATGTGCAAAAAACGCAGTGTATGTCTGGAAAATTATTTTCTTTAGGGCAAAGTTTAGCTCTTACTAAAGTGCTACCAAATGAGGCATACACAGCTCTCAGGTGTACTCAGCGTGAGATGCTTGAAAGATGATGTATTCTGATTTGTCCATGTCCACTTTTTGAAAGCGAGCAAAAAAGAAGGATGATATAGTGGGAAGATGTGTGATTTTGGTCAGTAAGGAGGTGATGTCAGGTACAGATAGGTAGATCTGCGTGTTATCAGCGTAGTGATGATATTGCAAACCATGCCATTACATCAGCTGTCCCAGGCTGAAGGTGTAGATGGAGAAGAGTAGGGGTCCTAGAACAGAGCCTTGGAGAACACCGAAAGGCAGGTGTTGAGGTGAGGAGGTGGTGTGGGAGAGGGAGACAATGAATGTCCCCCTACCAGTCTTTTTTTTTTTTTTTAGAGACTCTGCCGATAACCCAAAAAAGGACATTTGCAACAACGGCCATGGCCACATCAGTAGAGGTAGTAAAACTACCACCCTTACCACCACCAGCATGATCAGGCACATGGCAGCAAAGCACCCGACTTTGATGGTTGAACACCAGGCTCCATGAACATTGTCTGCCGGTGATATCACTGCTTCTTCTGCTGTTGTGCGTGTAAGCCAATCCCCTGTCCACAGTACATGCAAAGATGCCTCCTGCCCTGCACGTGCCGTTGACCACAGTCAAATAGCACCATCATCAAGCACATCCATGTCCTTGTCCCAGCATAGCCTTCAGTTGTCCATACCCCAGTCATTGGACCGTAAGCGAAAAGACGCAGCCAACGGCCCACAGGCCACAGTACTAAATTCACAAATTTCTCATCTGCTTGCGCTCTAAATGTTGCATTTTAGGCTTGTGGGAGATGGACGCTTTCAGCAACCTGATGGTGGTGACAGTAACAAGGTACTCGGTCCCCACCCACCACTATTTTTCCAGGTATGCCGTCACGATATTACACAAGCAAGCACGTGTCCCACAACATTACGTGGGCCATCAACAATGCTGTTACAGGGAAAGTGCACCTAACCACAGACTCATGGACAAGTGCATGTGGGCAGGGACGATATATCTCGCTGACAGCACACTGGGTTTGCGTAGAAGAAGTCATGACCCAGTCAGACATAGGGAGGCCATGTCACAGATGTATGGAGGAGACAGGTTGTGGAAGGCTTTGTATGTCATGTTTAGGGTTTTAAACTGTAGCCTATGGGCAATAGGAAGGCAGTAAAGGGCATGTCAGAGAGGAAAGGCTGGGGAATAATAGAAGGACAGTTGGATTACTCTGGCAGCAGAGTTTTGGATAGATTTGAGTGGTGCAAGAGTGCTAGATGGGAGGCTAGAGAGTATAAGGTTGCAATAGTTGAGGTGTGAGATCATAAGGGCGTGCACAAACATTTTTGAATTTTCTTGGAACGTAGGGATCCAGGTTTTTGAGTAGTAATGGGCAGGAGGAGGCAAGGGCTTGGATCTTAGCTTGAAAGAGAGGGCAGAGTCGAGTATCACCCCTCGGGCACGAACATGCGGGAATTTGTCCCAGTGTGACATCCCGGCATTACACAGGCATGTGTCCCACAACATTACCCTGCATTCCTCAATGCTGTTACCTGTAAAGTCCACCTAAACACAAACACGTGGACAAGTACTTGTGGTCAGAGACGGTACATCTCACTGAGGGCACAATGGGTTAACATAGTGGAAGCCGGGACCCACTCCAACCTTGGTATGGTGCACGTTCTCCCAAACCCTGAGTATTGCAGGCCCTACGTCATTCTGGGTTGCCCCCACAGTCTACAGCTCCTGCAGCTCCTCCTCCTCATCCTTAGCCTCCTCTTCAGCCTCCAGCTACAAAAGGTAGCACATCTGTCACTAGCTGGAAGCACTGCAGCACTGCCAAATGAAAGTGGGAACAGGCTGTGCTGAAGCTGATATGCTTCCGTGACAAACCCCAAAATGCCGAAGAGTTATGGACAGCTCTGAAAGAGCAGGCAGATCGGTGGCCGAGATAGCTGAGCCCACAGCCAGGCATGGTTGTGTGTGACAATGGCTGGAACCTGGTGGCTGCTCTGTGGTGAGGCGAGCTCACAAACGTGCCATGCCTGGCTCATGCGCTTAACCAAATTGGTCAACATTTTTTGAAAAGTGACACAGAGCTGGCAGATCTGCTCGGAAAAGTGCAAAGTTCTAAATACCCATTTTAGAAAGTCAGCTACAGCTTCATCCGCCCTTGCCGTGATTCAGCAGCGCTTGTAGCGTGTGGCTCACCGCCTGGTGTGTGATGCCCCCAGGCCTTGGAACTCTACACTGCAGATGTTGGAAAGGATTTGTGAGCAGAAGAGGGCAGTTGGTGAATAGTCTACCAGCATCAACATGGTTGTCGGTATTTAGTTCTGTCTTCACACATAACATGTGAGAAGTGGACATGAATGTCTAACATGTAACATCCTCCAAAAATTTGACGAATCCACAAAGAGAGTGAGCATCAATGACACCATAATTAACGTCTCCATACTGCTTATCTGTGTTCTAATTTGAAGATTGAGAGTTATTATAGAGTGAAAACATATTTACAGTTTAACAGTTTCAAACACAACAGTCCTAAGTAACAACGATACCAATAATCCAATAATTAAACCAAAACAAAACTACCCTGCTTGGGACAGCTTATAATCTACACTAAGTAACAACGATAACCAAAATAAAACAATCTAAAATGGGGTAGGGGAGATAAAAAAAATCAGGGGTGTATTTACAAGAAGTTATTTACAATAATGTTTGTACAATGATATTACTGAAGTTCTAAGTGTTGGAGACCTGAGGACAAGGAGGAGGAGGAGAGCATGGTCTGTCGTCCTCTTGGTGAGGACACGGAAGTATTGACTGTTAGCAGTCTTGCACGCATGGCTGAGTTTGTTATGCTGCCTTTCCCGTCACCATCGAGTTATCAAAATTTTGACTGAAAGGCAATACTGAATGGTGACACTTCTAGACCCACGCTACAAGGAGAACTTTACATCTCTTATTCCATAGGCAGACAGGTGTACTAAATTGTTGGAGGAACAGAGGGCCCTTCTCACGGAATTTTTAAAAATTTCAAATCTGAAAGCGCTGGCAGCAGAGGTCAAAGTTTGTTGGCCAAGCAAGGAGTACAGGTGAGAGAGACACAACTCCAAGCCTGCAAAGGCAGTGGAATACTGGTAAAGTTTGGGGAGAGTTTTCTCAGACCCTCCCATCGCCCTGTCCCTGAGGTGCAAGGGACTCTCACATGGAGTGCAAGCTTTTGAAAATGCTGAGGGAGTACCTTGCTGACAATACCAACGTCCTCTGTCATTCCTTTGTGCCTTCTAATTATTGGTTATCCACGCTGAACATGTGGTATGAACTTGCTGTCTCTACTGCGCATGTTCGCTGTACTCACGGTCAAGAAGCGCACAGTGCCTCACTCTCTGGTGGTTACTGGGCAAACAGCGCCTTGTTAAATAGCAGTACCGCTTTTAGTGGCGGAAGACAATGGGAACTGTCCTTTGCAGCGCCACTGCTCTAAGGACGGAACACGCTACTCAGCCTCCTATGCGCTGCTTTTCTACGCCAAAAATCTTTGATGTCTTGCCTGATTTCTCTTAAGCTGGCTCCATGCCTCTAGGTCATCGGGCCTGTCTGCTGCATTTTGCCGCAGCATCGGCGCTTCGGGTGCATAGTGCACTGCCCCCCTTGCTGCTCACACGGTCACAGCTGGGGTCTCACTCCTGCTTTGCTTTTTTCCCCTCAGCTTCCTGCCAGGTTCCCTGCCTAAACATGACCCCTCTTTCTGTGTAATGGGGCCTGTCTGTTACCCTATTCCTTCCTCCGGGAAACGGGACGCAGCCTTGACAGTTCCAGAAAAGGTGCAGCACAGGTACCCGCAGCCCGATCATCCTGACTCCATACATATCTGGCAAATCAGTTTTTTAATGCAAGCAGGATAGAAGGCATGCACTTCTAATTTTCTATAGAAAATTGTACAGTACATCCTGAACAGTTTCAAGTTGAAGGTCTTTGTGGCTCATATCATTCCACAAGATGACACTAGTCTCATACTTAAAATTATTGGTGGAAAATAATTTCCTCACTGATAGCTTGTGTATGTTTGGAATTATGTTACATCATTTGTGTGATTAATTATTCTTACTTATATGGTGTTGGGGACGGCGGAATGCACTAAATAATAAATAATAGTGAGTGCGTTCGCCGCCCAGGGTCCACCATGTAGAGATGTTACTCTGCTGCTATGTAATGGCAGATGCACAATATGGCGGTATAATGCACACGGGTTGAACGTCACCCGGTGTGCACTGGGTGGTCTCTGTTACTTCACAGAGACGCCTAGGCGTTAAATACAAAGACCGAGCCTGTTGACATCACAGGACTCAGCGGAATGCACGCATGGTATATGGTCACAGGACTCGGGCCCAAGACACAGGGTCAGCATCCCTCTAGACCTACCATGCATGCGGCGTCGCAACTGCGGATGCCAATAAGTACTGCTGACTGTAGCTTGCCACTGACTGGCGCTGACTCTATCTCTAGTTCCCTATCCACATGTAATATCAGAGGGAGGGGAATCTTAATGAGTCATTTGCAAGTCCATGCATCCGTCATCATTCACACAGGTAGCAACTAGAGTCTATACTAGCGCATAGCCGAGCGGCCATGCCAACCTTTTATAGCCGGGACTTTCCAGAAGCTTCCAAATCCCAGAGATGGACCAATCAGATCTGGAGAAGGACCTGTGCATGTAACTCCTGAACTCCAATGGGAGATCGTCACGTGAGCATGCTCAGTGGAGCGACGGAAGGATTTAGCCTCTGGAGTGGCTTGTTGCTGAGCAGCCTGCATTGCTATTGCTGGCCCAGAGGTGGCAGCAACAGCCAGACCCACAGAGCTGGTCTGAGCAGAGCATCGGGAACGACAGGGCTGCTGAGCAGGCTCCTCTGCGGTTGATGGGGAATGAGAGACCGCTGAATGCAAAGCTCTGGATTCCTGCTTTGCAGTTTCAGGGACCTGACACCTAACATATGGTTCATAATATATTCATCTTTTTCCTCAAGGCCTTGGAATATAATGTTGTAAGAGTTAAAGCAACTTGTTGAAGTGTGTTTTACCTCAAATGTGAAACTACTTGTCAATTGTCATCTTTACTATTTCTCCATTCTGTGTGCGGCTAACCACCTCATTGATGTTATTGAGTTTCTTTGTCAACAAAGCAACAGCTAAACCAATACAACATGCTTTTCCTATTAATTAATCATGCTGCTGAAGTAGAGGTGAGATTAGGGACCTACATAACATCTGGGATTGTAGTCAACATGACACTGTGCCAACACCCACTAGGCTACAGCTACCAAATTGACATAGTTTATGTACTGTCACGGGGGCTTAGTTCAACTAAGGCTGAAATACCCGGGGCCCCTGTGGTGTCCCTTTACTAGGGGAAACCCTGTCTGACCCTCAACCCAGGGTTTTTGCTGAAGGTGCAAATGCCTGAGCCTCCGACCTTTCCTTATCTCCTGCTCAGCCCTGCACTTAACCCTCCACCCTCCACCCAGTGAGAAGTCACCACCAAAGCTCCCACACAAATAATGACAGACAGGGAGAACTTAAACTGCACTGCGCCGCACACACACAGGAATAAACAGTAATGTGAACAGGGCACAACTAAACACAAATATGGGAAGGAGAAAGGATAACGACGGATCATACGACACCAGATATGAATCTCTCTCTCTTGAACACCTCCACTCCAGACCGGAACCACTTGGTATGAAACACAAGCTATAATCGGCGACGCCCATATGCCAGTATGACTATTTAAAGACCGTGGGCGTGACTAACCATCCAACCTGGTCTCCAGCAGTATTAACCCCCGAGAGCCTGAAGATCAGGCCGGCGCCACTGAGGCTATAGTGGCTGGAGGTGGAACTACCTCTGCCTGCCGGATGCTGTGGTGTGAACAGCGTCCGACATGACAGTACCCCGTCTTCTACGAGGGACCCCAGGGCCCTCAAGACTCATAGGACCCGGCTTGTCCGGATGACGACGGTGAAAAGAACTGACCAGCCGATCCGCATGTATGTCTGAGGCTGGAACCCAAGACCTCTCCTCTGGACCATACCCCCGCCAGTGCACCAAATACTGAAGAGTACGGCGTACTACTCGAGAGTCCACTACCTTGGCGACCTCGAACTCTAACTCGCCATCCACCATGACTGGAGGTGGCATCGGCGTCGTGTCCACCAAGCCTACCACCTTTTTCAATAAAGCCCTGTGAAACACGTTGTGTATCTTGTACACCGCGGGAAGTTCCAACCGATAAGCTACTGGGTTAATGATGGCAGAAATCCTAAAAGGCCCAATAAACCTTGGACCCAGTTTTAAAGAAGGGATTTTGAGTTTTATGTTCTTAGTAGCTAACCACACCCATTCACCCACACACAGGTCCGGACCTGGCATGCGTCTACTGTCAGCCACCCGTTTGTACCTGGCACTCATGCTCAACAAACGCTGTTTCACCCGCCTCCAGACTGATGACAATTGGGCTCCTAGCTGATCCTCCTCCGGGACACCCCCGGAGTCACCCTGACGTAAGGTACAAAACTGAGGATGTTGACCGTACACACAAAAGAATGGAGACTCTCCTGATGACTCTTGGCGGTGATTATTTAATGCGAATTCGGCCAGAGGAAGGAAAGTAGACCACTCCTCCTGGTTGTCGGACACAAAGCATCGTAAATACTGTTCTAGATTTTGGTTCATGCGCTCAGTTTGTCCATTAGACTGTGGATGAAACGCCGATGAATGTGACAACTTGATCCCCAACCTTGAGCAAAAGGCTTTCCAAAACCTCGCCACAAATTGCGTACCCCTATCAGATACTATGTCAGACGGTACTCCGTGGAGTCTGACCACCTCCTTCACAAATACCTGAGCCAACATCTTAGCATTGGGCAAAGAGGACAACGCCACAAAATGCGCCATCTTAGAAAAACGGTCAACCACCACCAGGATGACCGTGTTCCCTGCCGAGGCTGGCAAGTCAGTGATAAAATCCATGGAGATTTCTGTCCATGGCCTATTGGGTACCCCCAGAGGCTGTAGCGTGCCAGCAGGACGGGTTCGGGGTGACTTAGCCCTAGCGCACGTGATGCAAGCTGCCACGTACGAGACCACGTCCTGCCGGATTTTGGGCCACCAGAAACGACGCGATACCAGCTCTAAGGTGCCCTTCACCCCTGGGTGACCAGCCAGTACCGAATCGTGGTGTTCCTTCAACACCTTAGGCCGAAGATGCAGGGGTACAAATGATTTGTTGGCGGGAAGTGCTGGTGGTACCTCCTCTTGGGCCTCGGCAATCTCCGCCTCTACCTCAGTCGTGAGAGCCGAGACCACTACCCCTTTCTGGAGGATGGGTACCGGCTCTTCCCGAGGTTCTCCCCCCGGAAAACACCTAGACAAAGCATCCGCCTTGGTGTTTTTAGCCCCGGGACGGTACGTCACAAGAAAATTGAAACGAGTAAAAAACAATGCCCAGCGAGCCTGCCTAGGAGACAGACGCTTGGCCGACTCCAGGTAGAGCAGATTCTTATGGTCGGTGATAACTGTGACCAGGTGAGCCGCCCCCTCCAAGAAGTGTCGCCATTCCTCAAAAGCCAGTTTGATGGCCAACAACTCCCTGTTGCCGATATCATAATTCCGTTCGGCCGGCGACAACTTCTTGGAGAAGTAGGCGCATGGATGCATCTCGCTCAAGGACGAGCCTTGAGACAGTACTGCCCCCACTCCCACCTCCGACGCATCAACCTCTACCACAAAAGGTTTAGACACGTCTGGTTGCACCAGAATGGGGGCTGAAGCAAAACTATTCTTCAGACGCTCAAATGCACGTATAGCCACCTCAGGCCAGTTCGCCAGATCGGCACCCTTTTTTGTCATGTCCGTGAGCGGTTTGGCGACAGTCGAAAAGTGTTTTATAAATTTCCTATAATAATTCGCAAACCCAAGGAACCGCTGGAGTGCTTTCAGACTCTCCGGCCTCTCCCATTGCAACACCGCTTGCACCTTAGCGGTGTCCATTTTAAAACCAGCTGCGGACACAATATATCCCAAAAAGGGCAACTCCTGGACAAAAAATAAACATTTTTCCAGCTTAGCATAGAGCTTATTCTCACGGAGCAGCTGTAACACCTGCCTGACATGCTCTAAATGAGTGTCCCGATCGCTAGAATAAATGAGGATATCATCCAGGTATACAATCACAAATCTCCCCAGGACATGAGCAAAGACATCATTAATAAAATGTTGGAAAACGGCAGGCGCGGTGGTCAACCCAAACGGCATAACCAGACTCTCAAAATGACCCTCAGGAGTGTTAAACGCCGTCTTCCACTCATCCCCCTGACGGACCCTTATGAGGTTATACGCCCCCCTGAGGTCCAGCTTGGAAAACCATTTTGCCCCCGCTACCTGGTTGAACAAATCCGGGATCAACGGCATTGGGTAGGGATCACGGATAGTAATCTGGTTTAACTCTCGGAAATCCAGACACGGGCGTAACCCCCCATCTTTCTTCTTAATGAAGAAAAACCCCGCGGCTACAGGCGAGGATGAAGGCCGGATGTGACCTTTGCTCAGACTCTCCGCGATGTAGTCTTTCAGAGCTTGTCTCTCAGGACCAGAAATATTAAACATCCTGGCCTTAGGTAATTTGGCCCCGGGTTTTAACCTAATAGCACAGTCATAGGCTCTATGTGGAGGCAGTTCTGAGCAACCCTTCTCAGAGAAAACATCCGCGAAATCCTGCAATGCCTCCGGCAGGCTGGGCGTCACGGCGGACACACATGTGGCCAAGCAATTGTCTTGGCAGAAACCACTCCATTGTACTATGTCCTGAGTTTTCCAATCAATTACCGGGTTGTGCCTGGACAGCCATGGAAAACCCAGGACCATTTGAGCTGGGAGATTACGGAGGACCCTACATGTAACCGACTCAGAATGTAGGACCCCAATGTGGAGTTTCACCTCTGCCACAAACTCAGTAATCTCCCCTTGAGGGAGGGGAACAGCATTAATGGTCACCACCTGTATGGGGTGAGGAAGTCTTTCAATCTTAAACCCGGCGGTGTGTGCAAACTCCTCATCTATGAGATTGGTGGCGGAACCGCTATCCACAAACACTGATATAGGTAGCTCTCTGCCGGCGACAATAACCTTGGCAGGGAGCATACATTGAGATACCATCATGGAGGATATGCATACGCTCAGTTGGGTCTCCTCCATACCCTCTGAGCTTAACAGTTTTCCGCCGGTGTGACCCTCTTAGGTAGTACCGGGCAAACGTTAACATAATGACCTCCTTTACCACAGTAGAAACATGCTCCGGACTTCCGGACTCCCGGAGCGCGAGGCTGAACCTGTGCCACGCCAGCAATCTGCATAGGTTCATGGGACTCATCTACTTCAACCACACCTGCACCTCTGTTTTCCCCCAGAGGTAGCGTCTCCTGTGCCCCCTGACGAAAACGGCGATCAATACGTATCACCAAACTCATGGCAGACTCCAATGATGCCGGAGTCTCATACATCAGGAGGGCTTGTTTCACCCTCCCTGATACCCCATGAATAAACTGGCTCCGCAGTGCTGGGTCATTCCACTGTGTGTCTACAGCCCAGCGGCGAAATTCCGAACAATAGTCTTCTGCCAAGCGCTCCCCCTGGCGGAGGGCGCGGATTTTAGATTCCGCTAGAGCCAGTCGGTCAGGGTCATCGTAAATGAGCCCGAGGGCAGAAAAAACATTATCGACCGAATGAAATGTAGCAGAGTCAGGTGGTAAGGAAAATGCCCATGCTTGGGGGTCACCACTCAGTAATGACAACACCAGCCCTACTCGCTGGGCCTCATTACCTGAGGATATTGGCCGCATGCGGAAGTATAATTTGCAGGCCTCCCGAAATATGACAAATTTGCTGCGAACGCCTGAAAATCGTTCTGGCAGCGGAAACTTCGGCTCTGCACCGATACCTGCAGATGTCGTTTGCACCTTTGCTACTACCAGGCCCTGCTGCTGAACTGCCCCATTCAACTCGGAGACCTGTATGGACAGCGCCGCCAACTGGCGGGTTATGGAATCTAATGGATCCATGGACTCCTGAAAAAATGTGGGCCGATTATAATGTCACGGGGGCTTAGTTCAACTAAGGCTGAAATACCCGGGGCCCCTGTGGTGTCCCTTTACTAGGGGAAACCCTGTCTGACCCTCAACCCAGGGTTTTTGCTGAAGGTGCAAATGCCTGAGCCTCCGACCTTTCCTTATCTCCTGCTCAGCCCTGCACTTAACCCTCCACCCTCCACCCAGTGAGAAGTCACCACCAAAGCTCCCACACAAATAATGACAGACAGGGAGAACTTAAACTGCACTGCGCCGCACACACACAGGAATAAACAGTAATGTGAACAGGGCACAACTAAACACAAATATGGGAAGGAGAAAGGATAACGACGGATCATACGACACCAGATATGAATCTCTCTCTCTTGAACACCTCCACTCCAGACCGGAACCACTTGGTATGAAACACAAGCTATAATCGGCGACGCCCATATGCCAGTATGACTATTTAAAGACCGTGGGCGTGACTAACCATCCAACCTGGTCTCCAGCAGTATTAACCCCCGAGAGCCTGAAGATCAGGCCGGCGCCACTGAGGCTATAGTGGCTGGAGGTGGAACTACCTCTGCCTGCCGGATGCTGTGGTGTGAACAGCGTCCGACATGACATGTACAGCTGAACAGAGTTGTCAGAAAAAAAAAATTATTCAATAACATGTTTGATAGATTGTCTAGTGGAAACACCCATATATTATTATTATTATTTAGTTATTTATATAGCACCATTAATTCCATGATGCTGTACATGACAAGGGTTACATACATAGTAATAGATATTGTTTACCCAAATAAAAATTACAATGACAGACTGTTACTGTAAGGCGTCGGATTCCTGCAGCGACACAACAGGAATCCAGAGCTTCACATGCTGCTCTGCAGCAAGCCATTCCTGAGGCTAAGTCCCTCTGCTGCTCCACTGAGCATGCTCATGAGATGATCTCCCATTGGAGGTCAGGAGTCACGTGCTCAGGTCCTTCTCCAGATCTGATGGGTCCATCTCAGAGATCTGGAAGGTCCTGGTAGCGCACGGCTATAAAAGGCCCGCATGGCCGCTCGGCCATGCGCTAGTGTAGACTCTTCTTGCTAGATGTGTGAATGGTGATGATGTATGACTCTGGTGACTGACTTATTAAGATTCCCCTCCCTCTGATATTACGCATGTGGATAGGAAACTAGAGAAAGAGTCAGCGCCAGTCAGTGGCAAGCCTTAGGCCACTGTGCACACCGCACCTCTACACTAGCGTCTGATCATGCCACGCCTCATGGCACTATCGTATAGTGGCTGTGTTTGCTGCTGCGCTGCAGTCAGCAGCACTTACCGGCGTCTGCGGTAGGGACGCCGCACGCACGGTAGGTCTAGACGGACACCGACCTCAGCCTTGGGCCCGTGTCCTGTGACCATATACCGTGCGTGCAATTTAGCTGAGATCTGTGAGTCTAACAGGCTCGGCATTTATGTTTATATTACAGCGCCTCTGTGAGCTAGCAGAGTCCGCTCAGCGCACATCGGGTGGCTTTTAATCCGTGCGTGTTATACCACCATATAGCACGTCTGCCATTATGCAGCAGCAGTGATAACACCTTCTGCACGGTGGACCACGAGCGGCAAACGCACTTTATTATTTATTTATTTAGTGCGTTCCGCCGTTCCTAACAGTTACAGAGAGGAGAGGACCTTGTTCTTGCCGACTTTCATTCTGTGGGAGAATGGGAAAGAGACAGAAGGTGGTGGTAGTGGCACCTCGGGTGGTGGAGAGGCGGCAGCTCGTGTGGTGGTGTAGAAGTCACATCTACGACAACCACGCTCTCTAATTGACATCTCTGGAAATGCAGCCAAAATGTCAAAATCTCTAGGTTCAGTTATAGAAAATGCATGGGCTCCTTTTAAACATCATTGTCCAACCAGTTCAGTATTAGTAGCTGAGGGCTTGTCAGAATCCTGCCCAGTAACACCAGGCTTCAGTAGTTGCAAGTCCTGTCCCCGTGATCTTCAACGTTATCTTGCTATGGCTCTTCCAGGCATGTTTTCATCAAGAAGATTTAACCTTCATAATTCAGAGACAGTACAATACAGAGTACAACACCGCCTAAGCGTTCATCCTCTGCTACTCAGACTTTCTATCTGCGCAGTGACTGCCTCTAGGCTGAAGATGGTGATGGTGGTAGTAGTTGGAGCATTTAACACAGTCATGAAGCTGCCATAACAACTTGAAACAGAAATCTTTTTACTGACATACCCCACTGTAAAAAAATTTTTTTGGATTAAAAAAAGAGTGCTGGATATAATGAGAGTGATAGACTGCCAAAAAAGGGTATTTAGGCCAGAAATGCCTCAATTTTTGGCACATGGATGTATGAGACATGTCAGAGATAGACCCCACTGAAAAATTTGGCCTGTTTTTTAAAATAATGCAACATAGTGCTGTATATAACTTGAGTACCAGGCAGGAACACACTGGAGTACCGTCCTACAATCCACAAATTTTTATCACACGGACGTATGAGGCATGTCACAGATATACCACACTGTAAAATATTTTTTTTTTTGGTGGATGCAAAAGAGTGCTGGATATTACAAGAGTGACAGACTGCCCAAAAAAAGTACAATTTCACCCAGGACAAAAAAAGAAAACCGGCCTAAACTGGCCAAACTTTGAGCACACGCAGATATGAGCTGCCATGGAGATACCACTACGACAAATGTGTGGCCTGTATTTTTTTTATTTTTTTGGATAAATAATGCTGTATATCAGAATTGTGACACCCAGGACAAAAAAAGGAAAACCGGCCTACACTGGCCAAACTTTGAGCACGCACTGATATCAGATGGCACGGCGATACCACTACAACAAATATGTGCCCTGTTTTTTTTCTTTTTGGGCTAACTAGTGCTGTATATCAGTACTGTGACACCAAGGACAAAAGTAGAAAACTGCCATAAACTGGCCAACCTTTGAGCCCACACATATATCAGCTGCCATGGAGATACCACTATGACAAATTTGTGGCCTGTATTCAAATTACACCTGGGGCTAGCTATATACGGCCAATATATCCTACAGGTAGCAGCAGCAGCACCAGAACACAGGAAGGGAATGCACCCTCTTGATGTATGCAGTGATCTATATACACACATACAGTGCCTGCAGGCCTTGCATTGATGTGTATAGAGCGATGTACACTAACCTGCCTATCTAACACTGGAACCTATATACTCTGGAATTAGTCCTTAAAAGGACTGTTGGTTTTGCTGGATTTGAGTAGTTTAGGATGGTAGAACTCACACTAACTAATAAATCCCCAATTCTGACCCTATCTCAGCAGCAGCTTTCCATACACTATCTCAATCCGAAGCTGAATGCGCCGAGCAGGGTGGCGTCCGGTCTCTTATACCCCTGATGATTCTGTGTGGCCAGCCAATCACTGCGTGACCACAATAAAGATGGCTATGACATTTCATTGCCTGGCAAACAATCCCTGCATCGTCATTCGGTCTCTAAAGTCCAACAAAAAAGCTTGGTGGAGACCCGAGCCCCCACCGAGTACCGTGATACTCAGGCGAGTAACGAGTAGTGGCAAGCACGTTCGCTCATCACTAATCTTACCCATTAATCTATGAGCGTGGTAAAACCATAAATGGCTTTCATGAATATCCTGGTGTCCTCCCACCAGCCCAGGAACAGGTTTGCCTAACTGGGTATGCAAGGCTACCCATGGCCAGTGCCCCTGAACTGCTGGTGGCTAATATCATATGTGAAGTAGTTGTTAGCCAGAATAAATTCAAGGAGGGTTAGCATAAATTCGTTATTGATGACTCCTAGCTGAAAGAAAATATTCAACACCTTTCATAGCTAGATCATGGGGGATTGAAGAATGCAAAGCCTTAATGTCATTGCTAGCAAGCATGACATTCTGTTCAATACATATTTCCCTCAAATCTATGACGGATATCCATTGTGTCCCTGATATATGAGAGTAGGCTCACAAAGGGTCTCAAGATTTTGTCTAAGTAGACCCCCACATTATGGCCCACACTGTTGATTCCGGACACATTGGGTCTCCCTTATGCAGTTTGGATAAAGCATGAAAGGTGGCCATTAGAGTTGAGCAACTTTAGTCGGATCGGTTTCATGAAACAAAATTCGTTTCAGATATAACTGGTCCGAATAGGGCAAAAAAGTCGGAGTTTCGTCCGGAACATGACCCCAATGCAAGTCAATGGGAAATAAAAGTCGGCATTGAGCGGATGACATTCATCCACTCAATGCCGACTTTTATTCCCCATTGACTTGCATTGGGGTCGGGTTTCGAACGAAACTCCGACTTTTTTTGCCCTAGTCGGACCAGTTTCATCTGAAACGAATTTTGTTTAATGAAACCCAATCTGACTAAAGTCGCTCAACTCTAGTGGCCATCACCGGGTGCTTAGCGAGGATCAAGTGTAGTTCTTCCTGTCTATTTAAGCTGTCATTTTTGGCATTCTGAAGAATCCCCTTTAATTTGTCCATAGATTCAGGTATTGGAATTCTGGTGATCAATGCATAAGTGGTACAGTCATCTAAAAGGGAGAAACACATGCTTTTGTACTGGTGAATATCTAAAATAATGACATTACCACCTTTGTCGGAAGGTTTATTTATGACTGAAGAATCTCTCTCAATAGTGCATTAAGCTGCCATTTGTTTATTTGACAAATTATATCTATCCCGTGTATTGCCAATGTTCTTAACATCATTAGTCACCAAATTTAGAAATACATCTATGGCTGAAAGATCGCCTGTAAGTGGGGGCATTTTGGAGCCAGGGTTTTTCAGTGGTCAATGTATGTATTTTTATTTTAGGTTATTTTAATTATATAATTAAAAGTTATATTTTATATTATATTAAATCGATTATCTCTCCCTGTTGGTATTTGATTTATTCATTGAGAGGCCCTTGTAGATCTGGTACATTTATTCGGATCCTTTCTGGTTTTCTCCTATATGAACCCTCGCAGCATTTAACTCTTTTACAACTTCTTTTGGTTCCAAATAATCAGACACTTTTCAGCAATGTAGCACACATAGTGATTGACTTCCCTAAGTTTTTTATATTTTGGGCTAACAAAACTAATTTTTAAGAAATTTTCAGTTCTTTATTCCTTAAATTTCCAAATTAAAATAAATTAAATTAAAACAAAATGTTAGAATTATAATTTATTTTTCAGCAATTTTGGTACATAATATTTGTAGTCATGGATTATGCAATAGTTTTGTGTTGGCTTAGCAGGTGTGTTTTCTTAAGCTTTGTTTTGATTTTCATTCTTTCTAAAATAAAACATTAAAAGATTAAAAGAAAATTAAAATGTTTAATTTCCAGTTTTCCACTAAAATTGGATCAACCGTAAGAACTTCAATTACAGGGAAAAACAACCCTCTATATATTCTAGGTATTCTCAACTTATATATTTATGCCATATGCACAGGATATGACAAAAATAAACAGTAGATGCATATCTCACCAATGGGATCCACATCTATCTTGAGAATGGTGCTTTGTTAAAAGTCTCAGTCAGGCTTTGTGGAGATCAAATTATTATCCAAATGAATGGGAATTCAGTCTATTTCTTGGCTGAGAGTGGCACGTTAAGGCTCTGAACTCAAGATACTGATATCTGGTATTGCTGATCAGCTCCATTGATCTGAGCAGGGTTGAGATATAGTACCACATACAAGTTGTGGACAAATGTGACTCTGGAAGAAATCAACCCAATAATTCTTGAATTGCCCAATTAATAATCAGCTTAGATCATTTCCCACCAATTCCATCCAACAATTTGCAGGGAAATCTTTAAACCCGCCGAGTTCTGTGGGTGTTACTGCAGATTTGCCACTGATTTTCCTGTGTGTTATAAAAAGATGAAAAAAATGTAAATTGTTTTGAAATACACAAAAAATATGCCATAGATTGTACATAATACACACCTCAGCTGCTACAGATCCTCATAGCACACCTTTGTTTTTGCAGAACTTCATAATACGCAGAGTGTGACTAAAGGCCATGATCGTGCTGCATGCTTGATCATTATTAATAGCAGCAGTTAAGGGGCCTTATTCCTCAGTGCATTGTGTTGGGGTTACAGTTGTGGTGATGGGGTTAGGGTTGGGGTCAGGTTTGTAGTTAGGTTTGTGGTTAGGGGTGTTTTGGAGTTTGGCATTTGGGTTAGGGCTGTGTTAGAGTTGGAGTTAGAATTGGGGGTTTCCACCATTTAGGCACATCAGGAGGTCTCCAAACTCAACATGGCGCCCGCCATCGATTCCAGCCAATTTTACGTTCAAAAAGTCAAACGGTGCTCCCTCCTTTCGGAGCCCTGCCGTGCACATAAATAATGGCTTTCCCCCACATACGAGGTATCGGCGTACTCAGAAGAAATTGCACAATAGATTTTGTGGTCCATTTTCTCCTGATACCCTTATGAAAATAAAAAAGATTCGGGCTGAAGTAAATTTTTTGTGAAAAACGTTAAATGTTAATGTTTTCCTTCCACATTGCTTTAGTTCTCGTGAAGCACCTGAAGGGTTAATAAAATTCTTGAATGTGGTTTTATGTACCTTGAAAGGTGCAGTTTTTAGAATGGTGTCACTATTGAGTATTTTCTGTCATATTGACCCCCCAAAGTAACTTCAAATATGAGGTGGTCCCTAAAAAAATGGTTTTGTAAATTTTGTTGGAAAAATGAGAAATCACTGGTCAACTTTTAACCC
The DNA here is from genome assembly GCF_039654945.1 of Dendrobates tinctorius. NCBI lineage: Eukaryota > Metazoa > Chordata > Amphibia > Anura > Dendrobatidae > Dendrobates > Dendrobates tinctorius. Next base: position 60,848,876 of record NW_027361728.1, read on the forward strand.
TAATAACCAGTGATGACTGAATAGTGAAATATTCAGCACAGATAATTTCTAATATCCGTGTATTCATACCAAATAATGAATCCAATGCAAGTGAATGGGAAAGTCGAATATTTTTCTGCTGGACTCAACAAACAGGCCTAGGGCCTGAGAAAAAAGCTGAAATGGATAGAAGAGCTAAGACTAAATGGGAATAGCATGGAGAAGATGCCTGTATGCCTTTCAGACTCACATATGATATGTGGGAATAATGTTGTCTGACTTTTGCACCGGTTTTACTGATTTATAAAAATACCTACCAAACCAAACCTAAATTTTTTTAAAGGAAAACATGCTAAGAAACATTTTTCCTTCAAAATTACATGTATATAACGCAAAAAAAAAATGATACCTCCCCTTTAGCATATGTTCACACAGAGCTTTTTGGCTTTAGTTTTTCCTTAAACATTTGTGAGGGCTCTCACTCCTACATTTGGAAGGCCCCTCCCTCATTCTAAATTATTAGCTAGATAGTGTAATACATATTCCCCATCACTTTACAATGCCAGTTAAAACATACTCATTTGAATTTTGGGATTTGCCCATCACCACCACCACGTCCACTGCCATGTGGTTATGCAGCCCCCCCACTTCACATTTTCAGAGGGCCATTAGGTGCTGTGAAACCTGAATTTGGGAAGGGCCTTCAGGTGGCCCTGTATAATACTTTTGGGAGAGCTCTCACTCCTACATTTGAGAGGTCCCTCCCTCATTCCAAATTGTTAGCTAGATAGTGGAATACATATTCCCCCATAACTTTACAATGCCAGCTAAAATATGCCTATTTGAATTTTGGGCTTCGCCCGCCATAAACACCATGTCCACCGCCATGTCATTATGCGACCCCCGCTTCACATTTTCAGAGCCAGCAGGTGCTGTCAAACCTGAGCTTTGTGAGCTGAACAGTTGGCCACAGGATCCCCATGGAGCCGCTGTCATAGCGGGTGAAACCGCTGTAAGGTGAATATAATAAAGGAATTGGGGGAGCTGTATGCTCAATGTCAGTAAATTGGATTCTACCAGACACCAAAAGCATTAGAATAAAATTCTGAATACAGTGTATGCAAGCGAGGGCCTGTATTGTAGTCTGTCAGGCCTGAAACCCATGTCAGGAACATGTGCAAGACTCATTTTACTTGGAAGCAGCCTCCTCAAGGGAAAGAGACAGGAGTGCCATTGACCAATCTGCACAAGCCTACGCACTTCTTCTGGAAACTACCCAACCAGGCAGAATTTATCTTTTGCATGGTATTGATCAACAATGGAGTAATTACAGGAATAGGTCTGTAGAGCGATTTAACCCAGTCTCTTAGACATGCTTAAAATGTACAGAATCTGGGCAATACTCTACCACCATTTTTTCAGACCCAAATTTAGAAAATTTGAGGAAAGCGACCGTTTAATAAAGAGACACAAGTCTAATTTAGGAGCCTGGAAAAGCGAGCAATGGTCTCTGTCCAGCATCAGACAATATAAAGTGCTAACGAATATGTATGCCCTATCTAACTAACAATTTGTGAAGAGACATATATGCTGATAAGGGACAACTGAATGCTACACTGGGAAAAAGAACTGAACGTGGTTGCTGACTGTTGTGTCTGTGCAACTGCAGGTTGTGGGCAAGAGGCATCAGTGCCTCCTTCCGGGATAGCAGGTTGGGAAAGACGTAACACAGGGGAAGGGCCAGTGGTTTCACCCTCAGACAAAGATTTTGTACACAGACATTCTGCCCACCTACTAGGGTGCTGCGTATATGAGCAGTATATGGCATATGCTGACAGAGGTATTATGTCGAATTTCACTTTATAAAGGGATGTGTGGGTGAGATTTTCAAACTAGCAGCATATGTATAGAGCATGTTTCATTACTATTATTATTATTATGGGTAAGGTGGACACCTGAAGAAGTGTGTGAAGCATATTAGTGCATTGATGTTCCACAATGTCCAAGTGCAGACCCAAAAATCAACATCAGGCTCCCAGATACACGCTTAAGAAGACCGTGAGAAGGACAACACAATAAAGAAAATTATGATATAATATATAGAGATTGAGAGTAGAGATTTCACCATTGCACAATGTGCAAAGTTTTCAAAAAATTACCCAAGGGGTAAATATCATACACACTGAAAGAGACCGTGATGGGGATCTCACAATACATTTTGCAGTTATTACAATAGGTAGAGATAGGGAGTCCAAATTTCATCATTGGACAATGTTCAAAGGTTTCCAAAAATTTTAAAACATTACCCACATGGTGTATACATATATGACCACTAATTACTTCTTGTAGAAGCAGCAAGAGTAGAACGTGATTTTCTGATCAAAATGGGATTGGATGGAAAGGCATGGAAGTTAAGACAACTTCCAAAAAAGAACATTTGGGCAGCATTTATGTTTGCTTACAAAGTCAGAGGAATACCAGCCCTTGTTAAATATTAGAAGAGTCAGCCTGTCCGCATTTTCTGTTGACAGGTGTGTGTGTGTTTATCTGTTATGATTGCACCTGCCGAACTAAAAACCTGCTCAACAACTCCAAGGCGTACGAGGAGAGGTCGGGCCAAGTGTACAGCTTGGACAACCAATAGTTAAAGGGCACTGAAGAATCAGGAAGGAAGCTGGTATGATCAGTCAAGTACTCTTTCACCATCTTAGTCAACTTCTCCCTCCTCATCATAGTTACACCCACAGATAGTCCTTGCTGATGTGACAATTTCAAGAAAATAGCCCAGTTGGTGGACATCCCCCCTTAGTTTCACTTGGTGTGTGTGGCGCTCCCCTGTAATCCTTGTGGGTGAAAAGAAACGGTACCTCTGCCAGCAGCGTTGTCTGCAGGTAATCTTTTGAGCAAGTCTTCCACAAATGCCCTCTGGCATGCATGCACTGAAAATGGCATGTCTGCCTCCGACATGAGAGAAGGAAATTTCTCCTTGTATCGTGGGTCAAGAAAGGTGCACAGCCTGTATTACATGGTGGACAAAATGTCTTTCACGCAAGGGTCTTGGGAAAGGAATCTTGACATGAACTGTGCCATGTGTGGCAGACTACAAAGAATCAAACATTCAATTTTTTTTTATCGCCTTTATGACACATGGCAACAGCAGACTCAGGGAAATTACTGGTAAATAGTGACATTTGCTTATGTCTGCATGCTTTGCACTAGTTGCACAGCTGCTAGATAAATATAGGCTATTTATTTAACCAAAATAATTTTTTTAATATCGCCTTTATGACACATGCCAACAGCAGATTAAGGAAAATTATTACCACTAGTAAATTGTGATATTTGCGTATCTCTGCAGTGTTTGTGCCAGTTGCACAACTGATAGAGAAAGATACGCTATTAATTTATTCAATAGAAAATTCTAATTTTTTTATATCACCATTATGACACACCCTGACGGCAGATTCAGGCCGGGATCACATAGACAAGAAACTCGGACAAGTATCACATGTTAATACCCGGCACTGCCGTCGGCACTCAGGAGCGGAGCGTGTGGCTGCATGTCTTTCTATGGAGCAGCATGCTCCACTCCCATGTGCCGGCAGCAGTGCTGGGTATTAACATGCGAGACTTGTCCGAGGTTCTCACATGTGTGATCCCGGCCTAAGGAGAATTATTGCCACACGGTAAATTGTGACATTTATGTATCTCTGCAGGGTTTGCAACAATTGCTCAACTACTAGAGAAAAGGAAAGAGAAGTACGGCTGATTGGGGTACTCAGACCAAGACAGACACTTGTTTTGGATGGAAAAGAAACTTCTTTACTTGGTCATTATGTCCTCACAAAGCTTTTTGGCGGTGAATCTGCCTTCATCAGGTTACACCTGATGAAGGCGGAGTCACCGCCGAAAAGTTTTGTGAGGACATAATGATCAAGTAAAGAAGTTTCTTTTCCATCCAAAACAAGTGTCTGTCTTGGTCCGAGCGCCCCAATCAGCCGTACTTCTCTTTCCTTGTATTTTACACCCTTCTGGGTGAGTGGCTTGGTGCAGCACGGACCGAGCAGGCTTCCAACCATCCTGCAAGACCTGAAAGACAGAGGACCTGTGGTGACATCAGCATCACGTGACGCCCCTTGTGACCAGCTAACCTTGGAACCTGGAAGCCAGGATGACGAATGGTGCACGATAAGCACCGCAGGCACTGCAAACGTGGTTATGCCGGCAGCATAACCACGGCAGGTTAGTGTACTTTGTTCCTAACCTAATCTATTTGACCACCGGGTATCACACCAGGAGCGCCCCCTCCTCTCTCCTAATTTTTCAACTACTAGAGAAAGATATGCTATTTATTTAACCAATAGAAAATTCTAATTTTTTATATCGCCTTTACAACACATGTTGACAGCAGATTAAGGAAAATTATTGCCACTGGTAAATTGTGACATTTGCATATCTCTGCAGGCTTTGCAGAAGTCGCGCAACTGCTAGATAAAGATACACTATTTAACCAATTTAATTTTTTTTTAGTTTTTATATCACCTTAATGAGACACGCCAACAGCAGACTCAGGGAAATACTGGTAAATAGTGATGTTTACATAGCTCAGCAAGTTCTGCACCAGTTGCACAACTGCTAGATAAATATTAGCTATTTCAGCAATAGACAAGGAATATTATTTAGCAGTTAGCTTTTAAAAAAGATGTTAAATATTATTTAGCTGTAAAAAAATATTTTTTATATGCTGGTATGCAGGAATATTATGGAGCTCCCCAAAATATTGGTCAGTATATGCTGGTACTAACTAATATTATTTGGCTCTAAAAAGAGCTGCTTTGTATATTATGTGTCACGCGGCGGCTGCCGCGGACTTCCTCTCTTACCTCCCTCCGGCCCCGGCTCACCCGCTCTCCGGGGGTCATCTCTCTGCCACACCGGCCGCTGCGGGTCTCGGCGCGGTCTCTCCCGGCCTCCCGTCCACGGCCCACGATCGCCTCTGTCCAGCCCCCTGGTGCGCGCTCCCGCTCCTCCTCCTCGGTGGGTGCGTCTCCTCGCTATGGCCGGGCGCGCGCTCTCCCCCACCTGAGGACGCGCGTCTCCTCCTCCAGCTGGAGGTCATGACCTGGAAGGCCTTCGCTCTCCCTATATCAGGCCGCCTCCTTCTGGAGGCGATGCCTGACTATCATTAGTACTTGCTAGTGACTCTGGCCGCTCTCCTAGCGCTCCCCTGCCTTTTCCCGTGCATTTACCTAGTTCCTCTTGTGCTTCCTCTCCTAGGTTCTGTGGCTTCGGTTCTCGTCCGTGTCCCTCCTGTGTCTTCAAGCCTTGCCATCCCTCCTGTCTCGCCAAGACGTGCCGTCTCTCCTGTGTCTCCGAGCCGTGTCGTCTGTCCAGTGCCTGCTCTTTGGATCTACCTGTCTGTCCGCTCTGACTTTCCCGGGTACCGGCTACCGTGGTGATAGTTCCCCGTGGGCCTGCCCCATACACTCCCTGTATAGGGGGTGGTCCACCTGGTCAGCTCGCCCTCGGGAGGTTCGTTGCCACGGTCTAGTGGGTCCACCCCAGGAGTACCTTACAGTATAGTCAGGCCATGGATCCCGCTGGTACCTCGACCCCGACCCAAAAGGAACTTTTGTTCCTTCGTGAGAACCAGGCGAGGATCATGTCGTTCCTCAAATCGATGGAGTCCCGACTTTCCTCTTTGCAGACCTCCGATCCGGGAATTGCCTCCCAGATCTCCGGCCTGCAGCAGGAACTGGCCCAGCAGCACGACACCCAGGCCCATATTTTGAACTACATTGCCTCTGTAGATAACCGCTTACTAGCCCTACAGGCGGCAGCCGCAGTTCCGGCACCTGTGGCAGTTCCACACTCCTCTCCCCGGTTGGCCAAACCCCCACGTTATAGCGGAGATCCCAAACTCTGTCGGGGGTTCATCAACCAGTGCCAGTTGCATTTCGAGTTGGCTCCCCTACAGTATCCCTCCGACCGGGCCAAAGTGGCCTTTATGATTTCCCACTTTGAGGGTGAGGCACTGGCCTGGGTGAATCCCTTGTGGGAACGCGATGACCCGATAGTCTCCCAGCTCGCGACTTTCTTGGAGACCTTTCGTAAGGTCTTCGATGAGCCCGGTCGCCTGGTCTCTGCTACCGAGTCTTTGTTCTGCCTTCGCCAGGGTACCCTCTCGGTAGGACAGTACGCCATCCAGTTCCGTACGTTATCCTCGGAGCTGGGGTGGAACAATGAGGCCCTGGTTGGGGCTTTTTGGCGAGGCTTATCATCCCGAATCAAGGACGAGCTGGCAGGCCGGGATACACCCTCGACTTTGGAGGACCTCATCTCGCTGGCAACACGAGTTGATCTGCGTTTCCGGGAGCGTTCCCGCGAGATCGCCAGGGAGAGAAGGCCCAATCGTTTTTCTCCTCCTACACACAGCCCACCACGCTCACGGTCCTCCGCCGCAGCCGCAGCTCCCGAACCCATGCAAGTGGACCGACTAAGGCCCGCGGAGCTTCGCCGCCAGGACAGACTCGCTCATGGCCTTTGTCTCTATTGTGGCAGCGCCTCCCATCTCCTGCGTTCCTGTCCTGTGAGGCCGGGAAACTCCTCCGCCTAGGACAGGTAAGAGAGGCCTCCCTAGGTGTCACTGACACCTCTCTACCCTTGACCCTTTCTGTTGTGTTTTTCCTGGGCTCCAAACGTTTTTCGGAGTTAGCCTATATTGATTCGGGGGCTGCGGGAAACTTCATCCAACTCGAGGCGGTGAAGAGATTAGGGATACCTGTCAGGTCCTTGGAGGTTCCCCGGCAGTTAGCCTCTGTCGACGGTGCTCCCTTGCGCGAAGCCGTTACTCTGGTCACTGAAGAGCTGGAGTTACAGATCGGGGTCTTGCACCGTGAAAAGATAACCTTCTTCGTGCTGCCGTCTTTGTCCCACACCGTGCTTCTGGGTCTTCCGTGGTTGCGGATGCATGAACCTGTTCTGGATTGGCGGTCCGGAGACATCCTTCGCTGGGGCCGTTTCTGCCAAACCAGATGTCTCCGCCCAGTACGACCCCTCAAATGCTCGTCTCCTGTCTCGGGCCCTGCGGAGTTGCCTTCGGCTTACTGGGCCTTCGCGGACGTCTTCGATAAAAAGGAAGCGGAGGTCCTTCCTCCGCACCGGCAATATGATTGTCCCATCGAGCTTGTTCCTGGCTCGACTCCGCCCCGAGGGCGGATCTATCCGTTGAGTCCACTCGAGTCCCAGGCCATGACCGAATATGTACAGGAGAATTTGGCTAGGGGCTTCATCCGAAAGTCTTCTTCCCCTGCTGGAGCTGGCTTCTTTTTTGTCAAGAAAAAAGACGGGTCCCTGCGCCCCTGTATTGACTATCGTGGTCTCAACGAGATTACCATTAAGAATAGATATCCGCTACCTCTCATCCCCGAGTTGTTCGACCGGCTACGTGGGGCACGAATCTTTTCTAAATTGGATCTCCGTGGAGCCTATAATCTCATCCGTATTCGCTCTGGAGATGAGTGGAAGACCGCCTTCAACACCAGAGATGGACACTATGAGTATCTCGTCATGCCCTTTGGGTTATGCAACGCTCCCGCAGTCTTTCAGGAATTTGTGAACGACGTCTTCCGAGACCTTCTGTATTCCTGCGTGGTTGTGTACCTCGACGATATCCTGGTCTTTTCTCCTGATCTGTCCACTCATAGAAGAGATGTCCGGCGCGTGCTGTTCCGTTTGAGGGAGAATCGTCTGTACGCCAAGTTGGAGAAGTGTGCCTTTGAGCAGTCCTCTCTTCCATTTCTGGGCTATATCATCTCCGACTCTGGTCTGCGTATGGATCCTGAGAAGGTTTCGGCCGTGCTTAACTGGCCACGTCCTCAAGGGGTGAAAGCCATTAAGCGTTTTCTCGGCTTCGCAAACTACTACCGGCAGTTCATCTCCCATTTCTCCTCTTTGACTGGCGCTATCTCATCTTTGATCCGTAAGGGAGCCAACCCACACGTCTGGACCCCTGAAGCAGAAGAAGCCTTTCTATCTCTGAAACGTGCCTTTGCCACGGCCCCCGTACTCCATCGCCCTGAGGTCAACAAACCATTCGTCCTTGAGGTAGATGCATCCGCAACGGGAGCCGGAGCTGTTTTGTCTCAGAGGTCCTCCTCCGGCAGGCTCGTTACGTGCGGTTTCTTTTCAAAATCTTTCTCCACCCCAGAGCGGAATTATTCCATCGGAGACCGAGAACTGCTTGCCATCAAGTTAGCCCTAGAAGAGTGGAGGTACTTGTTGGAGGGCGCCGCACATCCCTTCACAATCTACACAGACCATAAGAATCTGGCGTACCTGCGGTCTGCACAAAGACTCAACCCTCGGCAGGCCAGGTGGTCTCTGTTCTTTGGCCGATTCGATTTTGACCTGCATTTTCGTCCAGGCAACAAGAACCTCAAAGCCAACGCCTTGTCCAGGTCCTCTCTTTCCACGGATGTCGAGGAGGAACCTGCACATATTTTGGATCCATCCAGGTTCATCACCGTGGCACCGCTTTCTCTCCTCGCTACCCCACCTGGTAAGACTTTTGTTTCTGAGAGGGACCGAAGACGAATCCTTCACTGGGGCCATGCTTCTAAACTGGCGGGTCATCTCGGCCATAAAAAGACACTTCTTCTGGTGTCCCGCTATTACTGGTGGCCGACCCTTTCCCAAGATGTCCGGGATTTCGTCGCCTCCTGTCTCTCGTGTGCCAAAATCAAGGTGCCTCGGCAGCTGCCTTCTGGTCTTCTACATCCACTTCCAGTACCCTCGTCGCCTTGGCAACACATTGCCATGGACTTTATTACGGACCTACCCTCCTCTGCCAAGTGTACTGTCGTCTTAGTGGTAGTAGATAGATTCTCTAAAATGGCCCACTTCATCCCTTTGCCTGGCTTGCCATCGGCTTCCGCCTTGGCGAAGATTTTCGTCCAGCACATCTTTCGTCTCCATGGACTGCCCCAACATATTGTCTCGGACAGAGGAGTCCAATTCACCTCTCGCTTCTGGAGAGCTCTATGCAAATCGATGGATGTCACCCTTGACTTCTCCTCATCTTATCATCCACAGTCCAACGGTCAGGCAGAACGGACGAATCAGAGTTTGGTGAACTACCTCCGGCACTTTTCTAATATCCACCAGAACGACTGGTCTGAATTACTCCCGTGGGCTGAGTTTTCCTATAATAACCACATCAGTGAATCTTCTGGCAAATCCCCGTTTTTTGTCGTCTACGGTCTACATCCTGGTGTACCCCTACCAGTTCCCCCCGCCTCGGGTGTACCGGCGGCTGATCTTCTGTCCGGCGAATTCTCCAGGATCTGGCAGGAGACCAAGACCGCTCTCGAGTTGGTGCGTAACAGGGTAAAAGGATTCGCAGACAAGAGGCGCCTGGATGTCCCACCATATCACCCAGGTGATAAAGTTTGGCTAGCCTCCAAGTTTATTCGCCTCAAAGTCCCGTCCCACAAACTGGGCCCCCGCTATATTGGACCTTTTGAGGTCTTGTCCCGTATTAATGATGTCTCCTATAAATTGCGTCTTCCCGCCTCTCTCCGCATCCCTAATGCTTTCCATGTGTCTTTGCTTAAGCCAGTTATTTTCAATCGTTTCCTTTCTGAAGCTCCTCACTCACCTCCGCCTGCCACCGCAGACGATGTATTTGAGGTGAGAGATATTTTGGCCATGAGAAAGCAAAAAGGGAAAACCTTTTTTTTGGTTGATTGGAAGGGCTTTGGTCCTGAGGAGAGATCTTGGGAGCCCCAGGAGAATATCCAAGCTCCTCGAATCCTGGCTAAATTTTTGTCCGGTCTGTGGGGGAGGGCGCGTAAGGGGGGGGGTACTGTCACGCGGCGGCTGCCGCGGACTTCCTCTCTTACCTCCCTCCGGCCCCGGCTCACCCGCTCTCCGGGGGTCACCTCTCTGCCGCACCGGCCGCTGCGGGTCTCGGCGCGGTCTCTCCCGGCCTCCCGTCCACGGCCCACGATCGCCTCTGTCCAGCCCCCTGGTGCGCGCTCCCGCTCCTCCTCGGCGGGTGCGTCTCCTCGCTATGGCCGGGCGCGCACTCTCCCCCACCTGAGGACGCGCGTCTCCTCCTCCAGCTGGAGGTCATGACCTGGAAGGCCTTCGCTCTCCCTATATCAGGCCGCCTCCTTCTGGAGGCGATGCCTGACTATCATTAGTACTTGCTAGTGACTCTGGCCGCTCTCCTAGCGCTCCCCTGCCTTTTCCCGTGCATTTACCTAGTTCCTCTTGTGCTTCCTCTCCTAGGTTCTGTGGCTTCGGTTCTCGTCCGTGTCCCTCCTGTGTCTTCAAGCCTTGCCATCCCTCCTGTCTCGCCAAGACGTGCCGTCTCTCCTGTGTCTCCGAGCCGTGTCGTCTGTCCAGTGCCTGCTCTTTGGATCTACCTGTCTGTCCGCTCTGACTTTCCCGGGTACCGGCTACCGTGGTGATAGTTCCCCGTGGGCCTGCCCCATACACTCCCTGTATAGGGGGTGGTCCACCTGGTCAGCTCGCCCTCGGGAGGTTCGTTGCCACGGTCTAGTGGGTCCACCCCAGGAGTACCTTACATTATGGTAGTGGATGAAAACCTGCCTATCTCTCCCTAATCCCACAGTCTGTTCTTAAAGTATAAAACACATTGCAAACTAGCAGAGATCTCCAGCATGTACTTGCAATGATGATTGATAACACCCATGTGCCTGCCTTTCACTCTCCCTCCTATTAAATCTCTCTCTAGTCCCTACGCTATCTCAACCTAACAAAGAACTAATCTTCACCCTTAAAACCTCTTAAAAGAGTTTTTTGTTATCACAAACTCTCCCTAGCTGCTTTCACTCTCCCTTTTCTCACACTACGCTCTCACTACACTGTTTCCAGCTGCAATGTGTGCAAGATGGCGACGGTAGGGATTAAATATCCCCTATGATCCTGTAAGTTGGCGCTGGCATTACTGTGATTGGCAAGCAAGCCTAGCATGTTCATTGGCTGCAAATAAAGTGCTGAACATGTTGGGAGGGTCACTTGAATATACTGAGGCGAATAGCAAATTACTCGCCGAGTAGCGAATAGCCCCAATAACGTACTATTCACGCGAGTAGCCAATAGTGTTGAATGTATTCGCTCATCACTACTTATAAAATCGTGACAAAAAAAAATATGTTTCCAAAATTGTGCTGATGTAAATTTGACATGTGGGAAATATTATTTATTAACTATTTTGTGTGACACGACTTTTCAAAATTTTTGCCACATTTCCATTTTTTTCATAAATAAATGCAAGTGATAGGCCGGGGTCACACTAACCGACGCAAAATACAGTCTGTAGTTTACATGTGTAATACAGATGAATGACCCCTAAATAGTGCTGCGCATGTCATCCGTAAGCAAGATGTGGTCGCGTATTTTTTGCATGTCAGCATCCGTATGTAATCCATATGTAATCCGTATGTAATCCGTATTGCGAGATTTTCTCGCAGGGTTGCAAAATGGACATTTAACGGTTTTGAGGCCTGCTAACTATTTAAATCATTAGCCTGCACCCTATTTATTGCCTCAGGAACAGGTGGCAGCCTCCATTCTGTCCATTTGTGACCTTGTCTTCACTAGGTGTGTTGGTGTTGTATGTGCAACATGGCAGACAGTCTGAGTTTCAAAACAACTGAGCAGGTTCTCTTCAACTGGCTTTTGTCATGCCGCTTTGGTCAACCATACCCAGTGATAGTTGATCCGCGGAGGAGGAGACGCATGTGGGTACATCCACTTTTGAGGCAACGTCTCACAAGAGGTCATTTTCACCGTCTCTATTCTTCTCTGCGGGAGCATCCTGCAAAATTCTACCAATACTGTCGCATGAGCCTTGCAACATTTGATCGACTCTTGGAGACAGTGCACCCTGGGATAACCTTTCAGGACACAAGGATGCGCAAAGCTATATCTGCAGAGGAGCGACTTATACTCACATTACGGTATGTAATACACAACCACATTCTCTATGTTCATGATGTGTTGCCCAAAGTATGTATTTATTGCTTCATGGACTAATTTTAATGCCCTTGTCTTATTCCAGATATGTTGAAACTTACAGACCAGAATGTTATGTGTAATATGTACTGAATATCACTTAGTCATTGTGAGACCAAATATGTGTGTGTTAGTAGATCTGAAATCCTAACAAGTTTGTTATGTATGTACCTGTTTTTTGGTTAATTTGTGCATTCTAAAATGTTCCTTTTCTGTTGCTCTTCAGCTTCCTGTCCACTGGCCTGTCTTATGCTGCCCTCCACCATGAGTTTCTGATTGGAAGATCTACCATTTCTGTCATAGTCAGGTCGACATGTAGTGAAATATGGTCAAGACTACATCAACTCGTCATGCCCGAGCCCAGGATGGAAGACTGGTTGAGGATATCAAGGGACTTTGAGGAGGAATGCCAGTTTCCTAATTGTATTGGGGCCCTTGATGGCAAACATATCCGAGTGCGTAAGCCGCCAAACTCTGGCTCCCAATTCTTCAATTATAAACAATACTTTTCTGTTGTATTGTTGGCTCTGGTCAACCCTCAATACAAGTTTATAATTATTTACATTGGGGCCTATGGAAGGACGAGAGACTCTCGAGTCTTCAATACTTCCATTATGGCTCAGCGGCTACGCACCAACCAGTCGGATCTACCACCACCACGCCAGCTACCAGGATCCACTCAAGAATCTGTCCCTTATGTCCTTGTGGCATATGAGGCGTTTCAGTTAGCGCGCAATGTCATGAGGCCATATCCCCGGCGCAACCTTGACCACCGGCGCAGAATTTTTAACTTGCGCCTATCACGTGCTCGGCAACTGGTGAAGTGTTCCTTTGGCATTCTTTGTGCAAAATGGCGGGTACTCCAGTCTGCCATTCATCTGAGTGAACAAAATGTTAATGAAGTAGTTAAAGCCTGTGTGGTTCTTCATAACTTCACCAGGATTCATGATTGTTCCTCCTCTGCTGGTGTTGTGCGTGGGTTGGACAATGTGCGTAGGGCGAGACCACCTATCAACCCTCAACGTAGACCGCTCTCTGGCCTCAAAGTGCGTGATATTTTCACAAATTACTTTGTTACCTGAGGGGGAAACTTCTTGGCAAGAGCATGCTGTGTCTATGTTATAATATTTTGGTTGTGTGTCTAAATATATATATTTCTTCCCCTTCTGATTCTATGACTGTTGAATTGCATTGGTAAGCGTATGTTAGTATGCTGACATGGTTTTTTAGAATTGAGACAGAGACGTAAAATGTAGTAGACAAATGTTTACTTTTGCCTTTTTTTTTGTTTTTTTTAAAGCAAAACATATTCTTGCCATATCAGAAATGTGGCAATGGGCCAAATTGGCCTTTTTGCAGATCTGAACATTGTGTGACAATAAAATTTTCACACATAGAAAACAACAAAAATAAAATTAGGCAATAATAAAATGGAAATATTATAAATTTTGGTACGTTGGGGAGGAGAAGGCGGAAGACCAGCCTGTGTTTGCTGCTGGCTACTTTGCCCAACTTGCCCATCGCCCTGTGTGGGGGCATACTGTTGCCCATGATGTGGGTAGTGTACTGCCTCCTGGGATTGGGCTTGGTACTGGCCAGAGTGATAATGAACAGGGGCATCTTGTTGGGTTGGGTAGGCACGTGTCTCATACATACCCACCAGTATAGCCATGTCGTCCCCAACCAGGTTGAGACCAGCCTCCAACACTGGGTGGGAAAAAGTGGCCATATTGGTGAGGTTGGCTAGAGCCAGACATATGTGGCTGCTGTTGTAAAGGTTTGGTAGGGGGAGGAAGGGGGTGAGGTGTAGGCCCACGTATTTGAGGATCCTCAGAGCCTGCTTGAGCAAGCATGTGTGTGGGTGGTCTAAGGCGCATTAGATTTCTGGGTGAAAGCTGCCACCTCTCCAGATATTCAAATAACTCATATGGGGTATTGAGGTGTGTGCTTGCATCAAGCAGGATCTGAAAACATCCTTGAATACGGAGCCTCACCTCGCAGGAAAGGGGACAAAGATAAAGGGCCAGGCTGCGTGAGAATGCCTCCTCGCCATCATCATTATTGACTCTAGACAGATAGTTGAGGACCCCTGTGTCCATATTGGTACGGGTATCTTGGGCAGGGATATGGCGCCTTCTTCTTCCTCGCCGGGATGGTCCAGCAGGCTGTGGGGAGCCCCGGATCTGGGCAGTTGGGCTGCTGCTCATGTTGCCCTGCTCCTCCTGTATGGCTGATGGTGCAGCAGCAGACGTTCTTGGTTGTGGATGTGGTCCTGGTGGTGGGGTTTGTGACGCAAGCACTGGGTTTTCCTGAGAGGATTCTTCACCCATGCTTCTTGTAGGGGGAGAAGATGGGCCAGCCACCTCATCCCCTACAAGATCAATGATGGGCTCTGTATCTGAGCCAGTTCCTCTCTCCGTAAGGTTTGACTGAGTTCTGTTATGAAATAGAACAGAGCCAAAAATAAATCAATATTTTTGGCCCTGTAAAGTATCTGTGTAATGTAGTGTGAAGTATCTACTTACGGTCTCAGATCCAGAAAAGGGGTGAGGAAGGAAATATATGTATTTCCTCTTTATGTGGCCCGCATCACCACTCCTGGACCGCTGCTGACGTTCCCGCCTGTATTGGTCGCGGATGCTGCGCCAGCGTCTCATCACATCTTCCACTGCAATGTGACAGGAAATATTCTCAATTTCACATATTTGATAAGTCAAATTTGCTACCAGTAGCCTAGGCATGTGGCCTTCTGGGGTGTGCTTTCTACCCAGGGTGGCATATATAATTGGGGCATCCAGGCCAGATACACAGGGTCACAGCAGTTAATGTATCAAGAAACTACACTTACTAACTTGGTTGGCTAGGAGGATGAGGAGCTTGTGGCCTGGGCCAAATTATGGCAGTGTAAAACCATGGGTCACATCAAAATCTACCCGCCTCATGAGGAAAAAAGTACAAGCACAGGAAGGGGGGGGGCTGATTCTATATGCATTTTTTGAAGTGAGGTAATTTTAAACAGTTTTTGGGTTGTACTTACTCAGTTGCTGCTGCTCCTCACATGACCGATCACCAAAATTATGGAACATCTGGCGACATATGCGCCTCCATGACGCCTCCTTTCTTGCCCGGTTGGCATAATGGGCATCACGTTGGTCCCAGATTTCTGGCTGCTCCTGCACTAACACAATAAGCATCTCCACATTGAGAAAATATGGCGCCATGACGCTGATGTACTCCGTGGAGGCGTATTTCTTGGATGTCTGGAGCGCTTTTTGAGCTCATTTGTATGTCTAAGCTTCCTGATGATGGATTGGCCCATTTCCTGTCACCTGCCAAAAGACCTGCATATTTCTCGCAAGTCACACGTGTGGTCTGTGTGTAATCCGTATTTTTTGCGCACCCATAGACTTGCATTGGTGTACTACGGGAGTAGTACGCTGACAATCACAGCATGCTGTGATTGGCACGGACCGTAGAATACGGGCGAGAATTATACGGCTGTTGGGAGCTGCCCCATAGAGAATCATTTGTCCGTGTGTAATGCGTGCTTTTAACGCCTCACACTCGTCCATATTCCTCCCTAGTGTGACCCCGGCCATATTGAAAAAATTTTACGACTAACATGAAGTACAAAACGTCACGAAAAAACAACCTCAGAGTCAGTGGAATCCATTGAAGCGTTCCAGAGCTATAACCTCATAAAGTGACATTGGTCAGAATTGTAAAAATTGGCTTGGTCATTAAGATCAAAATTGGCTCAGTCACTTAGGGGTTAAACACTTTTAGCATGAAAATACTAAATCAAATTAAAAACAGTAAACTATGTATCCCCAAATTAAGCATTTTTCCCTCTCTATCATATTTTGCTTTAGGACATACAGTTGTGCTGAAATGTTTACATACCCCTGCAATTTTTTTTCTTTCTTGGCCATTTTTCTGAGAATGATAACACCAAAGCTTTTTCTTGACTCATGGTTAATGGGTGGGTGAAGCTTTTTATTGCCAGACTACTGTGTTTTCTCTTTTTCAATCCTAATGACAACCCAAAACATCCAAATGACTCTGATCAAAAGTTTACATACCCCATTTCTTAATACCATGTATTGCCCCCTCTAACATCAATAACAGCTTGAAGTCTTTTGAGGTAGTTGTTGATGAAGTTCTTTATTTTCTCAGATGGTAAAACTGTCCACTCTTCTTGGCAAAGAAACCTCCAGTTCCTGTAAATTCCTGGGCTGTCTAGCATGAACTGTCCGCTTGAGAACTCCAAAGAGTTTCTCAATGATATTGAGGTCAGGAGATTGAGATGGCCACTCCAGAACCTTCACTTTGTTTTGCTGTAGCCGATGACAGGTCGACTTGGCCTTGTGTTTTGGATTGTTGTCATGTTGGAACGTACAAGTTTGTCCCATGTGCAGCTTCCGGGCTGATGATTGCAAATTTGCCTCCAGTAGTTGCTGATAATGTGCTGCATTCATCTTTCCTTCAACTTTGACGAAGTTTCCTGTGTCTTTGTAGCTCACACATCCTCAAAACATCAGCGATCCACCTCTGTGCTTTACAGTAGGAATGGTTTTCCTTTCATGACAGGCCTTGTTGACCTCTCTCCAAATGTAGCACTTATGGTTATGGCCAAAAAGTTCAATTTTGATCTCATCAATCCAAATTACCTTATATTATCTTATATATTGATATTTGCAGATGATACAAAACTATTTAAAGCAGTCAATACAAGAGAAGATAGTATTCTGCCACAGATGGATCTGGATAAGTTGAAAACTTGGACCGAAAGGTGGCAGATGTGGTTTAACAATGATAAATGTAAGGTTATACACATGGGAAAAAGGAATCAATATAACCATTACACACTGAACGGGAAACCACTGGGTAAATCTGACATGGAAAAGGACTTGGGGATCCTAGTTAATGATAAACTTATCTGGAGCAGCCAGTGCCAGGTAGCGGCTGTCAAGGCAAACAGGATCATGGGGTGCATTAAAAGAGATCTTGATACTTATGATGAGAGCATTATAATGCCTTTGTACAAATGCTTGGTTAGACCACACATGGAGTACTGTTTACAGTTTTGGGGACCGGTGCTCAGGAAGCATATAATGGAACCAGAGCGAGTACAAAGGAGGGCAACAAAATTAATAAAGGGGATGGGGGAACCCAAAGAAATTATCAAAGTTAGGTTTATTTAGTCTAGAAAAAAGTCGACTGAGGGGCGATCTAATAACCATGTTTAAATATATAAGGGGACAATACAAATATCTCTCCGAGCATCAGTTTATACCAAGGAAGGTGATGGTCACAAGGGGGCATTCTCTGCGTCTGGAGGAGAGCAGGTTTTACCACCAACATAGAAGAGGATTCTTTACTCTTAGGACAGTGAGAACCTGGAATTCCTTGCCTTAGGAGGTGGTGATGGCGAATTTGAGGGGTTCAAGAGAGGCCTGGATATCTTCCTGGAGCGTAACAATATTGTATCTTACAGTTATTAGGTTCTTTAGAAGGACATAGATCTGGGGATTTATTCTGACGGAATATAGGCTGAACTGGATGGACAAATGTATTTTTCAGCCTTGCTAACTGCTACTATGTTACCTTGCTCCAGAAGTTTTGAAGGTTGCCTCTGTGCTGCTTTTCGTATTGTAGGCAAGATACTTTGTGGCATATGAGTGGTAATGGCTTTCTTCTGGTGACTTGACCATGCAGCCCATTTTTCTTCAAGTTAGTCCTACTCTAACATGAAAATCTCAAAAAGAGGAAAAAATCCTCCAAAAAATTCAGATACAAACCAGACAGGCATTGCATCTGCACTAATACAGTGTGCAGCGGACCCAAGTAAAATGGCAGCTGCACAGGTGCATAAATACCAAATAAAACAGCCAGCCTACAATCAGGGATTGGCCGTGTGGTACACCAGTGCAGAAGAAATAATCCGCATGTGGCAGTGTTCACAGAGGGAATGCAGGGCTTCTGGTTCACAATCTCTTAGTAACACCATATAGGGGGGCTGCCCAGTGCCAACTAGAATGTATCCCGTGTGAACAGAGGCCACAAGTTTGCAGAACCATTTGGGCCCAACTGCACTCTGAAAGAAATATAAAAAGTGCACAAAAAACATATCAATATATGTAAGGTATTGGTTGATATTAAGGCCTTAATACGGAAGCTGGCAAACTGCATCAAGGTTCCTTGCACTTGCTAGTCCAACTCGAATATGAAAACCTCAAAAAGAGGGAAAAAATCCTCCAAAAAATTCAGATACAAACCAGACAGGCCTAAATGCATCTGCACTAATACAGGGTGCAGCGGACCCAGGTAAAATGGCAGCTGCACAGGTGCATAAATACCAAATGAAACTGCCAGCCTACAATCAGGGATTGGCCATGTGGTACACCAGTGCAGAAGAAATAATCCGCATGTGGCAGTGTTCACACAGGGAATGCATGGCTTCTGGTTCACAACCTCTTAGTAACACCATATAGGGGGGCTGCCCAGTGCCAACTAGAATGTATCCCGTGTGAACAGAGGCCACAAGTTTGCAGAACCATTTGGGCCCAACTGCACCCTGAAAGAAATATAAAAAGTGCACAAAAAACATATCAATATATGTAAGGTATTGGTTGATATTAAGGCCTTAATACGGAAGCTGGCAAACTGCATCAAGGTTCCTTGCACTTGCTAGTCCAACTCTAATATGAAAACCTCAAAAAGAGGGAAAAAATCCTCCAAAAAATTCAGATACAAACCAGACAGGCCTAAATGCATCTGCACTAATACAGGGTGCAGCGGACCCAGGTAAAATGGCAGCTGCACAGGTGCATAAATACCAAATGAAACTGCCAGCCTACAATCAGGGATTGGCCGTGTGGTACACCAGTGCAGAAGAAATAATCCGCATGTGGCAGTGTTCACACAGGGAATGCAGGGCTTCTGGTTCACAACCTCTTAGTAACACCACTTGCCAGTCCGACTCTAACATGAAAACCTCAAAAAGAGGAAAAAATCCTCAAAAAAATTCAGATACAAACCAGACAGGCCTAAATGCATCTGCACTAATACAGGGTGCAGCGGACCCAAGTTAAATGGCAGGTGCACAGGTGCATAAATACCAAATGATACAGCCAGCCTACAATCAGGGATTGGCCGTGTGGTACACCAGTGAGGAATGCATTTAGGCCTGTCTGGTTTGTATCTGAATTTTTTGGAGCATTTTTCTTCAAGTGCCTCTTTATTGTGCATCTTGAAACAATCACACTGCTAGTTTTCAGAGTCCAGTATTTCAGATGATGTTATTTGTGGGTTTTTCTTTGCATCCAGACCAATTATCCTGGCAGTTGTGGACAACATTTTTGTTTGTCTACCTGACCATGGTTTTGTTTTTACAGAGCCCCTGATTTTCTTTTTGTTAATCAAAGTTTAAACGCTGCTGACTGGCATTATGAATTCCTCGGCTATCTTTTTGTATGCCTTTCCTGTTTTATACAGTTCAACTACCTTTTCCCATAGATCCTTTGACAATTTTTTTGCTTTCCCCATGACTCACAATCCAGAACCGTCAGTGACTGGATGAAAGATGCAAGAGTCTGTCTGGATCCTAGAAACTCACTCAGCTTTTATGTACACACACTGATTATAAGCAAACAGGTCACAGATGAGGATGTTACCTTTAGCAGCCATTCAAACTCATTTGTGTCAACTTCTGTGCATGTTATCAGGCCAAAATCACCAGGGTATGTTAACTTTTCATCAGGTTCATTTGGATGTTTTGGATTGTCATTATGATTTAAAAAAAGAAAAACACAGTAGTATGACAATAAATGGCTTCACCCAACCACTAACCATGAGTGGAGAAAAAGTTTTGGTGTTATTCATATTCTCTGAAAAAATGCCAAGAGAGCAAAAATTCTGCAGGGTTATGTAAACGTTTGAGCACAACTGTATTAGACCTGAAATAACCACATTTGTATTGTAATCTTTGCAAAATTTAAAAATATGCCTTTTTGTCAAGGAGATATTTACAAACTTTTCTAGTGCTGTCCACAACCTGGCTCAGAAATTTGTTATGTGCCTACTTCTACTAGCTAAGGTTAAGATCTGTGTAATATCTGCTTTGAAGAACCATTCGCATCCTGTAGAGTACGACTGCAGTAAATTAGATTAACATGACTATTCCTTTTGCAGATTGCTAATGCATCAGTTACTTCTTCAGCTGCATTGTGTGATTTTCCAGTGATTCTCTGACTTTTGACATGATCATTAACTAATATCCTGAACTTGAACCTCTAACCCTTAACTCATTCAAAGTAAATAAACTAGTGCTGCGACCTTGACCTTTGGCTTGTCTATTTGTATTTTGTCTCATCCTAACTATAATGGTTGACATTTGGAAAGAATACACTAAATATTTACTGTGATGAAGTTGAATATTTTCCTGCCGGGATCCATTATATCCGTTTAGCAACAACGTTTTAATGACACATACTGTCTTGCATTCTCCCGCTACAGTACTTGATTGCACAGTAGGTGTATATATTAAAATTCATTTGATGAATCAATCACAATAGTGTATGTGTCTGCTCACATCCGGCTGTCACGGTCAGCCTTTGCGCTGGAAACTGTTTAGCAGAGTCTAAGTGGCTTTCTGTTTTTCAGCCTTCTATTCAGAGATCTAATTTTCACTGCAGAGTGATTCATATACTAACTGGCTTCTCTGGTTGGCTGGTCAGGTGGATGTAAAATTAGACATAAATTTTATCAGTCACTGTAGCTGGACTGCTAGATGCATTGCAAATGTGCTGCCCAGCATCTCAGTCATCTGTCAGTAGAGACCAAAGTAGCGGCTGTTCTGTCTCCGACATTTTATTCATAATCCCTGATTATCTGCTTGTTAATGTTTACAGTGTTTTTGGCTTCATCTAGTGACCAGAGTCATAACCGCAGTGTTATTGTGTGTTTTACTTTCACTTTGCTATTTCCCTCCATTTCCAGTGCATTCTGGTAGGGTTGCAGTGCATCCTGGTAATCTTTTGCAAAGGATTATGGTTAGTTCAGCCCCAATTTTCCCACCATTCCACCATTTTCCTTCTGCCTGCATTCAGGAAGCATCTCATTTCTCTTCTCCCCTTGTGACAGCATCGCTGGTATGTATTTATGTTTCCTGTATCCAATTCCTGTCTCATACTAGCCTGCTTAGATAGTTCTCCCTTGATTAGCTATTAGTGCAGATGATGTATTATGTATCTATGAATCCCTGATGAACCCAGTATTGATTGTATGCATATATGTTTTTGTTTGTAGTTTCATCGTGCCAATATATCATCACGTTCAATAAAGCACAGATTCAACCTACAGTCTCCTTATTGGACCCCGGTATAGCGGTTTAGCTACCTGTATAGCTACATGAATTCTGCTTCATTTAGTGATGACAGAACAGCGGCATTAGGCAATGAGGACCAGCCCTGGACATCAGATACAAAAATTGTGAAAATGTGCACACTGATATTAGTGGAAAGTGACTAAAATAATTTATCTATTTTTTGAGAACAAGTTTAATAAATTGTAAAGTTACAAAAATTCACTGTAGCGCTCACAGTCATAATGCCTTGCAAGGCTGGTGCATTGCAATGCACTATACCAGCAATCAGAGTAATAGCAGTTAAACTAGCATAAAGGGACTTAATCAAAAAAATTAAAAAATCAATTGATGCACCTATACATACACAAAATAGCCATTGTCTATAAAAACACTGTTACTTGCAGTTTCACACAGCCTGTGCAGTATTTTCTCAAAGAGAGATTCTGGTTGTCCTTCTCTTCAGGTCCAACACAAATCCACTCTGGTCAACTTTCCTGAGCTGACTGACTAAGGGTCCCGTTTCACATAGCGACGCACCAGCAATCCAGACAATGATACGACCTGGTAGGGATCGCTGGTGCATCTCTACATGGTCGCTATTAAGCTGCAAAACAGGTAGATCTCTTCAACGACGCACCAGCGATCCCGACAATGATACAACCTGGTAAGGATCGCTGGTGCATTGTCACACAGCAGCTATTCTGAACGATTCCAGCCTGCGTCCCTGAGTTCTGTGTCGTCAACGAGGTCACTCGTCAGCGTCAAACACAGCGATGCATGCTGGCCAGTGGGATGCCGATGATTAAAAAATGGCCCAGGACATTCGAGCATGATCAGCGATATCCAGTGGGGGGCGGTCGCTGCTATGTGTCACATGTAGCGAGATCGCTGTTGCGTCACAAAATCGGTGACGCATCAGCGATCTCGCTATGTGAGATTGGGGCCTTTAGGAAAAGAGCTAGCCTAGTTATATGCAGGGCTAGCCATGTGATCTAATCAAATCCTGCAGAGCAGGGGTTTAACCCTAGACTACCTGGCTTTGCTACAGTACATCATGGCAATCGTGTGTGGCACAAAAGCTGTACCAATACAATCACCGCAGGGAGCTTTTCTTACGTGATAGCTGAGCCATGGCTGACAGAGCCAGGATCAGTGCTCATACTGCCCCCACCTGTTTAACCCCCTAAATGCAGGTATTAATATCAACTGGAGCATTGGAGAGGCTAGGAGAGGGAGGGGGCTCCCTCTCCCTACCGATCGGTGCCCCCGCTACATCATCCAGAGAGCCCGATCATTGTCATGAGAACCCGAGTTCATCATGTTGACCTCTGTGTCTGCCAGCTATGGTGACCTGTTTAGACCATGCTAGCAGCATTGTCTAAGAACTTCTGGAAGTGCAGCACTCACAGGTATAATGCTGTGCCTTGCTGGTGCAGTGCAATGCACTATACCAGCAATCAGAGTAATAGCAGATAAACGCCCATGAAGGGAATAAGTAAAAAAAAGTAAAAAAAAAAAAAGTTTTAAAAAATTGTAAAAATATAGAAAAACACTAAATAAATAAAAGAATGAAAAAAAATATTATACCAATAAACAGGTATAATATTTGGCATTGCGGCATCCAAAATTAAAAAAAAACAATTCCAGAATTGCTGGTACCAACAGAAATGTCATCTTGTCCTGCAGAAATATAGAAAAATTATAACTCTTAAAATATGGCAATGCAAAAACTTGTTTTTGCAAAAAAAAGCTGTTTTTAGTGTGTGACAGAAGCCAAACAAAATTTTTTTTAGAAATCTGGTATCGCTGTAATTGCCTGACACAAACAATTAAGTCGTCTAATAACTTATGCCACATGTTAAATAGCGTAAAAAGATAAATTAAACCAATTATTTAATAATGCAAATAATCAGTGGCGATCAAGTATACACACGGACTCCAGCAGCATATGTAAAATACACCAGTCACCGTCGGTGTCAGAATAAAATCAATAGAACTAAAAAATATTACTATTGCACTTGGAGTCACCGTAAAATAAAATGGAAAAACAAATATATGAGCCAGTAATGAATAACCAAATTAGGACAAACAGTATAGTTAGCACAAAACTAGTCTTATAAATCCCTTTGGATCTTGTCTCCTATTGCAGTAGGGGTTAAACTGCCACACCAAAAAAAAGGAATGAATGCAGTCTAGTATCAAGGTGCCCAGTAACAGATATTGCACATCTATGTGCAATATCTGTTACTGGGCACCTTGATTCCAGACTGCATTCATTCATTCTTTTTTTTTTTGTGGTAGTTTAACCCCTACTGCAATAGGAGACAAGATCCAAAGGGATTTATAAGACTAGTTTTGTGCTAACTATACTGTTTGTCCTGATTTGGTTATTCATTACTGGCTCATATATTTGTTTTTCCATTTTATGTTATGGTGACTCCAAGCGCAATAGTAATATTTTTTAGTTCTATAAACCAATTATTTACCTGCTGTTGATTTGCTCATTCTGCTTCCCAAAGATTGTAGTAAACTTTGGCTCATATTTATCCTATGCTCTACATTGAGTGCTTACACCAGGGCTTCCATGTAAATCTCTGAAATACGTGATTTAAACAGAATCTCTACCAAAAGATTCCCTATAATGAGGTGGATATAGACATTGTGGATCCTATGTGGCCTATGATCAAGTGGTGTCCGTATTTTTAAGCGTGCATAAAAGTGCAGTCAGCCACAGTTTTGTGCACCCCTGAATAGAAGGATACCTCCAAGGTTGAGCAGCAAAAGATCAGAATAACAGAGCACTAGAGAACAAGACACATATACCACAGAGATAAAGCTATGACTGGCAATGATCTAACCATTGTCGGCTAACTAAATAGCCAGTTAATGATTCAGAATGGGAGACACCTGGACAATCCCCAGCAGGCCAGACCTAACATTTTAGTGGAAAAAATTGTATTTTCCATTGACTTAATATTATACAATTCTGGCAATCACCTAAGGGTTAAAAATATTTACTACACCAATAGATAAATTTATGAAGCGGTGTAGTTTCCAAAATGGTGTCACTTGTGAGGGTTTCTGCTGTTTTGGCATGTCAGGGGCTCCTCAGATATGACATGGCATCTGCAATCTATTCCAGTCAAAATTGTGGTCCAGAATACAATCAGCGCACCTTCCATGTCATGCCGTGTGTCCAAACAGTAGTTTTCCATAACATATGGAGTATCAGCATACTCAAGAGAAATTGCACAGATTTTTTCTGCCCATTTTCTCCTTTTATGCTGTGTAAAAAGGAAAAATTTGGGGCGAAAGCAACATTTTCATTTGAAAAATGTATTTTTCTATTTTCATAGCTCAACGTTATAAAGTTTTGTGAATCGCCTGTAGGATGAAGGTGCTCACCACACTTCTAGATAAGTTCCTAGAAGGGTGTAGAGGGGTTTCCAAAATAAGGTAATTTGTGGGGAGTTTCCACTTGTTAGGCACATCAGGAGCTCTGCAAACCTGACATGGCATCTGCAATTTATTCCGACCAATTTTCCTCTCCAAAAGTTGAATAGTGCTCCTTCCATTCCATGTCCTGCCGTTCACCCAAACAGTAGTTTTCCACCACTTATAGGATATTGGTGTACTGAAGAGAAGCTGCACAGCAAATTGTACAGTCCATTTTTTCCTGTTACCCATTTTAAAATGCAAAATTTGAACTGAAGCAATACTTTTATGGGAATAAGTAAAATTTACATTTTTTCCATCCACATTGCTTTAAATCCGATGAAGTCCCTAAAGGGTTATTAAAATTCTTGAATATGATTTTAAGCACTTTGAGGGGTGTAGTTTTTAAAATGGTGTAACTTTTGGACATTTTCTGACACATAGTGTTACGGCGGCGGAACACGCTTAAAAAAATATAAATAAACATGTTCGCCGCCCGGGGTCCACCGTGCGGCAGATGGAAGAACCGCAGCTAGAAGACACAGAGCACTGTGGCGGTAATGTGCACGGGGTTCTATATCACCCAGGTGCAATCAAGCAGTCTCAGTTAAGTGCACAGAGCTGCTACAGGAAAAATAGAAAAGTAACGCTCAGCCTGTTAGTAACACAGGGACTCAGCGGCACACATGCGGTAGGCAAAAAACGGAGTAGTTAAAACGTCACTATGTCCGACACCTACCGTGGTAACAAGTGTGCTGGTGTCGCAACCGTGGACGCAGAAATAAGCTGCAGCTGCAGCGCGGCGTGAACAGAGCTGCATGCAAGGCGCTGCAAGGACGCTGGCGCAATGCAGGACGCTTACCTGCTGCACAAGGTATGGCTGGAGCGTGCTGGCGCTAGCGCTGCTACTAGCGGCTGCCCAATCACTCACACAATCGTAATATCAGAGGGAAGGGGTTTCATAATAAGTCATCCACCAATCCAAGCATCCAATACCATACACACAGCAGCAGTATGAAAATACTAGCGCATGGCGGAACAGCCATGCGCACTTTTTATAGTGTACGGGACCTTCCGGAAGTCTCCATAACCCTGAGCTGGACCAATGGAATCAGGAGCAGGACCTGGGCACCTGACTCCTGACCTCCAATGGGAGGTTGTCCCAGGAGCATGCTCAGAGTATGGGGTGAAGGACTTAGCCTCCGGAAAGAGTTGCTGAAAAGCAAACTCTTCTGCAATCTCTCCTGCAGTGGACGGATAGTAGGAGACTGCAGGATGTAAGGGTCTAGATCTCTGCATAGCCAGGACAGAAATCTGACTCCTAACACATAGGCCCTTAAAAGTTACTTCAAATGGAATGTGGTCCCGAAAAAAATTGGTTTTGTAAATTTTGTTGGAAAAATGAGAAATTCTGATGCACTTTCAAACCTTTTAACTTCCTAACCTAAAAAAAAATGTCTTAAAAATGATGCTGATGTGAAGTAGACATGTGGTAAATGTTATTTATTAACTATTTTTGGTGGTATAAATATCTGGTTTAAGGGAATAAAAATTAAAAGTTTGAAAATTGCAACATTTTAATTTTTTTTTGCCAAATTTTCAATATTTTCTTAAATAAACACAAATCACATTGACCAAAATTTACCACTAACATGAAGTACAACATGCCATGAAAAACAGTCTCAGAATCACTGGGATAACAACTGGTGATAACAGTCTTAGGGTGAAAGGATTAGGTAAACCATACCGTTATGGGCTCAATTGTTTAGATGGATTCTTAAAGCCATAGATCAGGGTAAGCAGCATGGATGGAAGGCAAAGCCTCAGTGGGAAGAAGTTGTCAAATGATACATGGATATGCAACAACCTAGATGGCGGGTAGACAAACAGAGCAGGGAAAAACACAAGACACAGAGCCAGGAGTTTAGAAATAAACAGGAACTCTAGATGTAGTGATTGTTCAGGAATTGCAGCAAACAAATGGTTAAAAATGTGTTTCATGTCATGTGCTATATGTCATATTTTTCATGGCAAATATATTTATTATTTTTCAAACTCCAGTATGAATGGCAACAAACTAGAGGTTTATGTGCTATGCAAAAAGTCTAAACCAAGCCAAAAGGACTACCACCGAATCTGTACAGTTTTCTAGCTTGGCTTGGTAATGTTGCAGCTATGTCAGAATTCTAAGCATCTTGCTCACAAATGTTTGTGGTTAGATGTTTGAGAATATTTGTGGTTTTCTCAGTTTGTTCAGAGTTTTAATGAAAATACGAAAGTAAGTGTGAAAATGCAAAATGAAGCAGTCCTAATCCAACTTCCCAGGCTTACCATTTCTTCTGCTCATTTGCTTCAGTACAGGAGTGGCAATTAGCTGATCAATTTTAGTGATGAGCGAATGTGCTCGCCACTATTCGTTACTCGCCCGAGTATCCCGGTACTCGGCGAGCACTGAGCATTTCCTGGATTACTCGGCGAGAACTCGGGTCTCCACCCAACATTTTTGGTGGACTTTAGAGACCCAATCATGCTGCAGTGATTGTCTGCCAGGCAATGAAATGCAGCAGCCATCTTTGTTGTGATCAAGCAGTGATTGGCTGGCCGCACAGCATCATCAGGAGTATAAGAGATGGGACACCGCCCTGCTCGGCGCATTCAGCTCAGGATTGAGATAATGTAGGGAGAACTGATGCCGATATAGAGTCAGAATTGGGGATTTATAAGTTAGTGTGGGGTCTACCATCCTAAACTACTCACATCCAGCCAAAGCAACAGTCCTTCTAAGGACTAATTCCAGAGTATATAGGTTCCAGTGTTAGCCAGACAGGGTAGTGTACATCGCTGTATACACATCAGTGCAAGGCCTGCAGGCACTGTATGTGTGTATATAGATCATTGCATACATCAAGAGGGTCCATTCCCTTCCTGTGTTCTGCTGCTGCTGCTGCTACCTATAGGATTTATTAGCCGTATATAGCTAGCCCCAGGTGTAACTGGAATACAGGGCACACATTTTTTGGTGTGGTATCTCCGTGCCAGTTTACGGCGGTTTTCTTTTTTTGGCCTGGCTGTCACTGTAGTTAAATACAGCAGTATTTAGCCAAAAATAAAATACAGGCCACACATTTGTTGTAGTGGTATCTCCATTGCAGCTCATATCTGTGTGTGCTCAAAGTTTTGCCAGTTTACGGCAGTTTTCTTTTTTTGTCCTTGGTGAAAATGTAGTTATATACAGCACTAGTTAGTCCAAAAATAAAAAAAACAGGGCACACATTTGTCGTAGGGGTATCTCCGTGGCAACTCATATCTGTGTTCGCTCAAAGTTTGGCCAGTTTACGGCGGTTTTCTTTTTTTGGCCTGGCAGTCACTGTAGTTAAATACAGCAGTATTTAGCCAAAAACAAAAAAACAGGGCACACATTTGTTGTAGTGGTATCTTTGTGGCACCTCATATCTGTGTGTGTGCTGTAAGGTAGCCCTTATTGTTAGTGTTGGGGAACACTGAATGGTAAACTACTGGGTAAATCTGACATGGAGAAGGACTTGGGGATCCTAGTTAATGATAAACTTACCTGGAGCAGCCAGTGCCAGGCAGCGGCTGCCAAGGCAAACAGGATAATGGGGTGCATTAAAAGAGATCTGGATACACATGATGAGAGCATTATACTGCCTCTGTACAAATCGCTGGTTAGACCGCACATGGAGTACTGTGTACAGTTTTGGGCACTGGTGCTCAGGAAGGATATAATGGAACTAGAGCGGGTACAAAGGAGGACAACAAAATTAATAAAGGGGATGGGGGAACTACAATACGCAGAGAGATTAGCAAAATTAGGATTATTTAGTCTAGAAAAAAGATGACTGAGGGGCGATCTAATAACCATGTATAAGTATATAAGGGGACAATACAAATATCTCTCCGAGGATCTGTTTATACCAAGGAAGGTGACAGTCACAAGGGGGCATTCTCTGTGTCTGGAGGAGAAAAAGTTTTACCACCAACATAGAAGAGGATTCTTTACAGTTAGGGCAGTGAGAATCTGGAATTCCCTGCCTGAGGAGGTGGTGATGGCGAACTCAGTCGAAGGTTTCAAGAGATGCAAAACACAAGCCACGGAGACACCATCACATGGTTCTCAACGCAAGCAATGACTAGCCAGGTCTTTCCCCGGGAAGGAACAACCACGGGAAGGGCAGTCTCCAATGACGGAAACCACCTATGCCAAAACATGGTATCCATCCACAGACAGCTGTTTCGGGGTATTGCCCCTCATCAGTTTGGAGTAGGAAACTGGCCAGTAGGAGCAATGTCTAGTAGAAGACTGTGAAAAATGAGGATGAATGAACTCATGGAGATAAACATCCAACACTGCGGAGACACCATCACATGTTTCTCAACGCAGTGTTTCTAAAGCAATGCCCCCATCCCTTATGGGAAATATGTAAAAACATGCAAAACACAAGCCGCGGACACACCATCACATGTTTCTCAACGCAAGCAATGACTAGCCAGGTCTGTCCCCGGGAAGGAATAACCACGGGAAGGGCAGTCTCCAATGAAGGAAACCACCTATGCCAAAACATGGTATCCATCCACAGACATCCACAGACCTGGCTAGTCATTGCTTGGTGTCTCCGCGGCTTGTGTTTTGCATGTTTTTACATATTTCCCATAAGGGATGGGGGCATTGCTCTAGAAACACTGCGTTGAGAAACATGTGATGGTGTCTCCGCAATGTTGGATGTTGATCTCCATGAGTTCATTCATCCTCATTTTTCACAGTCTTCTACTAGATATTGCTCCTACTGGCCAGTTTCCTACTCCACACTGATGAGGGGCAATACCCCGAAACAGCTGTCTGTGGATGGATACCATGTTTTGGCATAGGTGGTTTCCTTCATTGGAGACTGCTCTTCCCGTGGTTGTTCCTTCCCGGTGAAAGACCTGGCTAGTCAGTGCTTGCGTTGAGAAACATGTGATGGTGTCTCCGCGGCTTGTGTTTTGCATGTTTTTACATATTTCCCATAAGGGATGGGGGCATTGCTCTAGAAACACTGCGTTGAGAAACATGTGTTGGTGTTTCCGCAGTGTTGGATGTTGATCTCCATGAGTTCATTCATCCTGATTTTTCGAAGGGTTCAAGAGAGGCCTGGATGTCTTCCTGGAGCGTAACAATATTGTATCTTACAGTTATTGTTAGGTTCTTTAGAAGGACGTAGATCTGGGGATTTATTCTGACAGAATTTTATAGGCTGAACTGGATGGACTATTGTCTTTTTTCGGCCTTACTAACTATGTTACTATGTTACTCACTTGGCAGCGGATTCACAGCACACAGGAACATTTTCCATTTAAACAGTCTATGTGGTGGTTTATTATACAGCATAAACCATAAAATGCAACAGTCTTACATCAGACAGGTCAGTGTTCATATTAGGGCTCCACTCTCTCAGACCCGTGGCCACACAGGCTGTGCCATGTCCAGTAAACGGGATCTATAGCCTCAACACAGTTATTTCCCCCTGTCTGTGGTTACCTCTTAGGAGCTCCTGCTTCAGATGCCGGCTCCATAGTCTGAACCCAGTCTCTTTCTGACCACAGTCAGTATCACTCACGTTTGTCAGGGAAGCTGCTGAACTGGGATAATCATCACAGACAACGCCTTGCTCACTAGGCCGCCTAACAGTTTCAGATCCTCAGCCGGGCGGTAGCTTCCCAATGCAGAGCCGTCACTGACTCTGGAAACACGGCCTCTATGTGTGGTGTTCAGGACTTCTGTCCCCACTTGAAACCGTTCAACACACAGGCCACCAGGTCCAAAGCCTCCATGTGCTCTTCAGGGAGGTAGCACACCTTCCAACACATAGGTCTTCCAGGACCTTCCACATGAACCAATCAGGTCCAAACACTCTCCCCATGTGACCAGACCTGAGGCACATTATATGGTCCATAACCACATCCACAGGTGAGGTATGGATCACATGGTTATGACTAGAGTTGAGTGAATCGGGTCGGTCAAATTAAAAAATAGCCGACTTTCACTAAAGTCGGGTTTCACCAATCGAAACCTAACCATAGCGTGAGGTCGGCCATGAGGTCGCCGATCAGAGCGCCAAAGTCGCATTTCAAATAATGCTTCCAGCGCCTTTTCTCAGCCAATGAAGGAGGACGCACACTGTGGGCAACGCGATGACATGCGCAGCGGCCACCACCATCTTAGAGAAGGGCATTGAAGTGATTGGCTGGCTTTGTGTGGTGTCACAGTGGGTATAAAAGGCCGTGACAGCCGACCGCCATCTTACTTCTGCCGATCTTACAATAGGGAGAGGTGCTGCTGCTGATTCTGAATAGGGAGAGCAGTAGGCAGGGAAAAAGAAAAAAAAAATTGCTTCTGCTGCTAGCGCTTTTCACTGTACAGTTAGTGTGCAGTGAAAGGGAAGGATTTTTGTTGTCTGCAGCAGCGCTGGTGGTGATTAGGCTGCCTTTTAAGGCTACCTGCTAGCTGCATTGCCGTGTGCACACTGCTGTTCAAACTGCTTTTTTCAAAGCACTCCAACTTTTATTATTTTGTTCTGGTGAGTTACTGAGCGTTCATTTTTTCACACACCGTATAGCGGTGTACGCTCCTCACACACTACCGTATACCGGCTGGTATCACGGACAAATAGAAGCTATCTGGGTGTGACTCTCGAAAAACAAGCCAAGGAGTTTTTCCATTTTTCCAGACCTACACCTTATAGAGCTGTCTGCTTTTCAAACAGATTCGTATATCTGTTGTTTGACTACGGTCAAAACTAGACAGAGACAGCGTGTGTCAGTCCATATAAAAATGGACGGAGATTGACTATTTTCCATACACACACCGTATAGCGGTGTACGCTCCTCACACACTACCGTGTACCAGCTGGTATCACGGACAAATAGAAGCTATCTGGGTGTGACTCTGGACTAACAAGCCAAGGAGTTTTTCCATTTTTCCAGACCTACACCTTATAGAGCTGTCCGCTTTTCAAACAGTTTCATATATCTGCTGTTTGATTATGGTCAAAACTAGACAGAGACAGCGTGTGTCAGTCCATATACAAATAGACGGAGATTGACAATTTTCCATACACACACCGTATAGAGCTGTCCGATTCTCAAACAGTATTGTATATCTGCCGTTCGCATTACAGTCACATCTATACAGAGTCAGCGTGTGTTTGTAACACTCCGTAAATACATATATGGAGATTGTTATTTACACAAAAAACGTATAAAGCTGTACACTTCTGATATAGTTCTGTATATCTGCTTGTTGGACTATGGTCAAATACATACTGTGAGAGCGTCTGTGACTAGCAAAATTTATACCTAGATTTAATTTTTTTAATACACCTTACACAGGTGGACGCTCCTCATACAGTACCATCTCTCTGCTTTTATTTTTGGTACATTTTCCCAAACATGAGGAAGCATGGTGGAAGAGTCGGCGGACGTGGGCGGGGGGGCGCATCTGGTACTGATGGTGGTGGTGCATCAACTGGTTCTGGCAAAAACTCATTAGCAGCTAAGGCAGGAGGTGTTGAGCCTGCGTCATGGTGTAGCTCTGGAAGAGAAAAAAAAGGGGCTTACCAGCTCACTTGGAAACAGCCTGTGGGGTGTGGGAGCAAGGAATCACGTCGTCCAGCGTGTAGTTACTCCAGAAAAAAAGAAAAAAAAAAAAGAAAAATTTCCAGCTACTATAAGATCCATTTATTGAGTGAAAAGTAAGACAGAGTTCACATGATAGTCTCTAGAGACTGTCTTACTTTTCACTCAATAAATGGATCTTATAGTAGCTGGAATTTTTTCTTTTTTTCTGTAGCTCTGGAAGGCCTGTAAGGCTCCGTTTTCTGGGAGTAGGTAGACTGCTTTTAAAGCCGGAGCATCAGGAACTGTTTTTGGCTTACATTGCTGAAACAGCCTCCAGCTCTATCGCCTCCTCTTCTGAAGTTTAACCCCTTCACTACCAAGGGTGGTTTGCACGTTAACTCCCGGGCCAATTTTTACAATTCTGACCACTGTACCTTTATGAGGTCATAACTCTGGAACTCTTTCATGGATCCTGGTGATTCTGACATTGTTTTCTCGTGACATATTGAACTTCATGGTAGTGGTAAAATTGCATTCAAATAACTTGCGTTTATTTGTGAAAAAAACGGAAATTTGGCGAAAATGTTAAAAATTTCTCAATTTTCCAACTTTTAATTTTTATGCCCTTAAATCACAGCGATACGGCACACAAAAAACTTAATACATAACATTTCCCACATGTTTACTTTGCATCAGCACAATTTTGGAACCAAAATTTTTTTTTGTTAGGAAGTTATAAGGGTTAAAAATTGACCAGCGATTTCTCATTTTTGCAACACCATTTTATTTTTAGGGACCACTTCACATTTGAAGCCACTTTGAGGGGTCTATATGATAGAAAATACCCCAAAGTGACACCATTCTAAAAACTGCACCCCTTAAGGTGCTTAAAACCACATTCAAGAAGTTTATTAACCCTTTAGGTGCGTCACAGGAATTTTTTGAATATTAAAAAAAAATGAACATTTAACTTTTTTTCACAAAAAAAATACTTCAGGTTCAATTTTCTTTATTTTACCAAGGGTAACAGGAGAAATTGGACTGCAAAAGTTATTGTGCAATTTGTCCTGAGTACGCTGATACCTGATATGTGGGGGGGAACCACTGTTTCGGCGCATGGCAGACCTCAGTAGGGAAGGAGCGCTGTTTGACTTTTTCAATGCAAAATTGGCTGGAATTCAGATCGGACGCCATGTCGCGTTTAGAGAGCCCCTGATGTACCTAAACAGTGGAAACCCCCCAAGTGACCCCATTTTGGAAACTAGACCCCCCAAGGAACTTATCTAGATATGTGATGAGAACTTTGAACCCACAAGGGCTTCACAGAAGCTTATAACGTACAGCGGTACAATTAAAAAATCATATTTTTTCCACAAAAATGATCTTTTCACCCCCAATTTTTATTTTTCCAAGGGTAACAGGACCCTAAAAGTTATTGTGCAATTTGTCCTGAGTACGCTGATACCCCATATGTGGGTGTAAATGACTATTTGGGCGCATAGCAGAGCTCGGAAGGGAAGCAGCGCCATTTGACGTTTTTGGCTAGAATTGAGATCGGACACCATGTCGCGATTGGAAAACCCCTGATGTACCAAAACAGTGGAAACCCCCCACAAATGACACCATTTTGGAATCTAGACCCCCCAAGGAACTTATCTAGATGTGTGGTGAGAACTTTGAACCCCCAAGGGCTTCACAGAAGTTTATAACGTACAGCAGTACAATTAAAAAATCATATTTTTTCTACAAAAATGATCTTTTCACCCTCAATTCTTATTTTTCCAAAAGTAACAGGACCCTAAAAGATATTGTGCAATTTATCCTGAGTACGCTGATACCCCACATGTGGGTGTAAACCACTATTTGGGCGCATGGCAGAGCTCGGAAGGGAAGCAGTGCCATTTGACGTTTTTGGCTGGAATTGAGATCGGACACCATGTCGCGTTAGGAAAGCCCCTGATGTACCAAAACAGTAGAAACCCCCCACAAATGACACCATTTTGGAAACTAGACCCCCCAAGGAACTTATCTAGATGTGTGGTGAGCACTTTGAACCCCCCAGTGCTTCACTGAAGTTTATAACGTCCGGGCGTGAAAATAAAAAAATCGTATTTTTTCCACAAACATGATCTTTTAGTCCCCATTTTTTTATTTTCCCAAGGGTAACAGGAGAAATTGGACCACAAAAGTTGTTGTCCAATTTGTCCTGAGTACGCTGATACCTCATATGTGGGAGAAAACTACTGTATGGGCACACGTCGGGGCTCGGAAGGGAAGTAGTGACATTTTGGAATGCAGACTTTGATGGATTGGTCTGCGGGTGTCATGTGCGTTTGGAGAGCCCCTGATGTACCTAAACAGTGGAAACCCCCCACAAGTGACCCCATTTTGGAAACTAGACCCCCCACGGAGCTTATCTAGATGTGTGGAGAGCACTTTGAACCCCCAAGTGCTTCACAGAAGTTTATAACGCCTGGGCGTGAAAATAAAAAAAACATTTTTTCCCGCAAAATTATATTTTTGCCCCCAATTTTTTATTTTCCTAAGGGTAACAGGAGAAATTGGACCCCAAAAGTTGTTTTGTAATTTGTCCTGAGTAGGCTGATACCCTACATGTGGGGGTAAAACACTCTTTGGGCACATGGCAGAGCTTGGAAGGGAGGGAGCACCATTTGACTTTTTCAACGCAGAATTGGCTGGAATTGATATCAGATGCCATGTTGCCTTTGGAGAGCACCTGATGTGCCCAAACAGTGGAAACCCCCAATTATAACTCCAACCCTAACCTCAACACACCTCTAACTCTAATCTGAGCCCTAGCCCTAACCCTAGCCCTAACCCTAGCCCTAACCCTAACCCTAGCCCTAACCCTAGCCCTAACCCTAGCCCTAACCCTAACCCTACCCTAACCCTAACCCTAGCGGGAAAATGGAAATAAATACATTTTCTTTTAGTTTTATTATTTTTCCCTAACTAAGGGGGTGATAACGGGGGGTTTGATTTACGATTTATGGCGGTTTTTATGTTTGGCGGCTGTCGCACGCTAAAAGACGCTTTTTATTGTAAAAATAGTTTTTGCATCACCACATATTGTGAGCTATAATTTTTCCATATTTTGACCCACCGAGTCATGTGAGGTCTTATTTTTTGCGGGACGAGTTGATGTTTTTATTGGTACCATTTTCGGGCACGTGACATTTTTTGATCGCTTTTTATTCCGATTTTTGGGGCGCAGAATGAACAAAAACCAGCGTTTCATGAATTTCTTTTGGGGGGGTGCGTTTACACCGTTCCGCGTGTGGTAAAATTGATAACGCGTTTTTATTCTTCAGGTCAGTACGGTTACAGCGATACCTCATTTAGGTCGTTTTTTTATGTTTTGTCGGTTTTTTGCAATGAAAACAATTTTATATAAAAAATAATTATTTTTTTTTCTGTATTCTGCGAGCTATAACTTTTTTATTTTTTTGCGGATGATGCTGTATTGTGGCTCGTTTTTTGCGGGACAAGATGACGTTTTCAGCGGTACCATGGATATTTATATGCGTCTTTTTGATCGCGCGTTATTGCACTTTTTGTTCGGTGGTATGATAATAAATCATTATTTTTTTGCTTCGTTTTTTATTTTTATTTTTTAAGGGGTTCGCTAAAGGGGTTAACTAATGGGACAGTTTTATAGGGCAGGTCATTACGGATGCGGCGATACCAAATATGTGTACTTTTATTGTTTTTGGTTTTTTTTATTTTGAAAAAATGGATTTATTGGGGAATATTTTTTTTTTTTTTTTTACTAATTTATTTTGCGATTTTTTTTTAATTATTTTTAACACTTTTTTTTTTTTTTTACTTTATTACCTTGTCCCAGGTGGGACATCACTGTCCTGTGACAGATCGCTGATCTGTCACATCACAGATCACTGTGACAGATCAGCGATCTGACACAGGCACTGCTGAAGGCTTCCTCATGCCTGCGCTTTGCAGGCACTGAGGAAGCCAGCTTCCTCAGGCCCCCGAAGGCCCCCGTCGCCATCTTGGATTCGGGGGCCTGGAGGAAAGGAGCCCCCCACAGCAGCGCTGCACATTGCGCTGCCGTGGGGGGCTCAGGGAAGCACGGAGGGAGCCCCCTCCCTGCCGATGCTTCCCTTTAACCCCCGGTACACCGCGATCGCGTTTGATCGCGGTGTGCAAGGGGTTAACGTGTCGGGGGCGGTCCGTGACCGCCCCTGACACATTGTGCCTGGTGTCAGCTATGATAATTAGCTGACACTCGGCCGCGATCAGCGGCGCTCACCACGTGGGCGCCGCTGATCGCGATGACGTAATATTCCGTCCATGGTAATTAGGTCCATGGTCACATGGACGGAATATTACGTCAATTGTAGGTAAGGGGTTAACAATATGCAAGCACTGAGTCGTAAGTGCAGGCTTCTGATCAGGAGCAACCCCTTTCCTTGTGTCCTTCACCCACACCAAAAGTGAAGGATGTGGCAGCACCCACTTCAGATTACTCCATGGAGCTATTTTCACATACCATGCCTGGGTTAATTAAAAATGGGGCCCATGATATACTGGAGCATTCCAAATGGGGGACATCAGACACTGGAGCAGCATTTACGGGGCTCATTATACACTGGAGCATTACAAATGGGCCCCATTGTATATAGAGCATTATTAGGGCCCATCATACACTGGAGCTTCATCCATGAGGCCCATCATATACTGGAGCATTCCAGATGGGGGACATCAGATACTGGAGCAGCATTTATAGGGCCCATTATACACTGGAGCATTAGAAATGGAGCCCATTATATATGGAGCATTATTTGGGCCCATAAGACACTGGAGCATCATCCATGGGGCCCATCATATACTGGAGCATTCTGAATGGGGCAGATCAGACACTGGAGCAGCATCTATGGGGCACATTATACACTGGAGCATTAGAAATGGGGCCCAATATATATGGAGCATTATTTGGGCCAATAACACACTGGAGCATCGCCCATGGGGACCATCATATACTGTAGCATTATGTGGAGCTCATCATATACTGTATGGAACATTATATGTGACCAATTATTCTGTATGGAGAAATATATGGGGCTCATTATTCTGTATGGTGCACAATGTGGATACTGTATGGAGTAATATACTGTCTTTTTTTGAGCTATTGTACAACTTAAAATAGATCAGTCATGTCATGTAAGCAGTGAAGTATTTGTCATTGTACTATACCTATATTTCTGTGCCGTATCAGAGCATCATGAGTTGTGGTATGTGTTAAAGGGGCGCACTGACACTTTTTGGCCCAGGGCACACGAAAACCTGGAGCCAGCCCTACCCCCCACAACTTTAGCCAATTAACCCCCAGTTTTCAATGTGTAACTATTATTGTGAAGTAAGTTAAGGTTGACAAGCTTCAGTAATAAGAATTGATGTTTTTGGCATTGAAATGGGCACTGTAGGTGTGTTTACTGTCCTCCACTCCCTGCCGACTTTGCTTCCCCATTGACTTGCATTGGGTTTCGTGTTTTCAGTCGGACCCCTGACTTTTCCCTATAGTCAGCTGATTTCGTTCAACCTGACTTTTGCGAAAGTCGGGTTTCATGAAACCCGACTCGACCCTAAAAAGGCAAAGTCGCTTATCTCTAGTTATGACCTCACTAAAGGTCCTATTTCACACAGCCACACACACACAGGCTTTATCCTGGGCGTTCAGACACATGCCCCTGGGTGGGTTTGTAGGTGACTGGTCCCACCCATCTCACCATTTTCCCTATTACAATGAAGGAACGCCTGCATGCATGTACCATACAGCGCCCCCTAGCTGTCACAGGGGTCACTGCATCACAATGCTCAAAGTTTGTCCAGTGTACGGCTGTTTTCTTTTTTGACCTGGGTGAAACTGTACTTATATACAGCACTAGTTAGCCCAAAAATAAAAAAAACAGGGCACACATTTCTCTTAGTGGTATCTCCGTGCCAGCTCATATCTGTGCGTGCTCAAAGTTTGGTCAGATATCGGCAGTTTTCTTTTTTTGTCCTGGGTGTCACAGTACTTATATACAGCACTATGTTGCATTATTTTAAAAAACAGGCCACATTTTACAGTGGGGTCTATCTCTGACATGCCTCACACTTCCGTGTGCCAAAAATTGAGGCATTTTAGGCCTAACTTTCCTTTTTTGGGCAGTCTGTCACTCTCATTATATCCAGTAGTCTTTTTTATCCAAAAAATAAAAAAATTAATACAGTTTGTTATCTCAGGCTGAGGTCTGGTGTATCTGTAGTGGAAAAATCTTTTCTTCTCAGGCATACTGATCACATATAATTTTTCTCCAAATAAATCCATTTGTATTGAGCTTTTCAAATATTTCAATAGTCCATATAAAATGGGCAAGGCAAGGGATGGGTAAGTGGACTTGATGCTGATGGTGCATGCAGAGAATGAGGCCGTGGCTAATCTGAAAGTGGGCCATAGCAAAGACCCACATCTTCACGCTCGACCTTCCGGTCCCAGTTTCTACTGAAGCCAGAGCAGTGGCAAAAGGTTGTTGGTTGGATAGCGGATAATGCTTCCAGTCACTTAGCCACCACCCACCACCATGTCTCCCACACGGTCAAGTCTGAGCAGCCGTCAGTGTGGACCGGATATAACTCACCCTGATCCTCCTTCCTCCCACCATGCCGAGTGCCCTGAGACAACTGATCCCACACTCGGACACTCCAAAGAGCTGTTCAGTTTTCCATTTGGAGATTGGTACCTCTCGCTCGGTCCACTTGAAACAGGGCAAGATGATATTCCATGTAGCGATGCACAAATCTTTGAGCAGCCACGGTCACAAGAGATGGAAGATGATGAGACACAATTGACAGAAAGTCAGGAGGAGCAGGGTGCGGATGTGGAAGACGAGGTGGTGGATGACATAGTGACTGACCCAACCTGGCAGGAGGACATGCAGTGTGAGGACAGCAGTACACATGGAAAAGGAGGCATATCACCCAAACAGGCAGGAAGAAGGAGTGTGGTGGTCGCAGACAGAAGGAGTGTATCTGTTCCACCTAACACCAACATGACAAAAGTTGCCATTCCAACTGTTAGATCTTCCCGAGTCTGGTTATTTTTTAAGGATTCTGCTGATAATCCCAAACAGGCCATTTGCAGCACTTGCCATGCCCGCATCAGCAGGGGTAGAAAAACTACCAGCCTGACCACCACCAGCATGATTTGGCACATGGCAGCAAAGCACCCGACTTTGTGGGCCGAACCCCAGGCTCCAGGAACACTGTCTGCAGGTGACAACACTGCTTCTTCCACTGTTTTACGTACAAGCCAATCCCCAGTTCTCTGTGCCTGTGAAGATGCCTCGGGCCCTGCACCTGTTGTTGCCCACAGTCAACCAGCACCATCATGAAGCCTGTCCACATCCTTGTCCCAGTCCAGTATTCATTTGTCTATACCCCAGTCA
The DNA here is from genome assembly GCF_039654945.1 of Dendrobates tinctorius. NCBI lineage: Eukaryota > Metazoa > Chordata > Amphibia > Anura > Dendrobatidae > Dendrobates > Dendrobates tinctorius. The sequence goes on from NW_027361728.1 coordinate 60,888,785, forward strand.
TTGGAATGCAAGCGTAAATACCCCGCCAATGCCCCACAGGCCACAATATTTAATATGAATATTTCTCATCTGCGTGCCCTCGAAATGTTGCCTTTTAGGCTCGTTGAGAAGGAAGCTTTCCACAACCTGATGGTGGCGGCCGTCCCAAGGTACTCGGTCCCCAGTCGCCACTACTATTTCTCCCATTGTGCCGTACCTGCATTACACCAGCATGTGTCCCACAACATTACCCGTGCCCTCAACAATGCTGTAACTGGGAAAGTCCACCTAACCATGGACACGTGGACAAGTGCTTGTGGGCAGGGATGGTACATCTCACTGACGGCACACTGGGTTAACATAGTGGAAGCCGGGACCCAGTCGGACCTTGGGATGGAACACGTCCTCCCCACGCCAAGGATTGCGGGCGCTACGTCAATAAGGGTTACCCCCACAGTCCACAGCTCCTGCACCTCCTCCTCTTCAGCCTCCATCTCTGAAATGAACACATCAGTCAGAAACTGGAAGCACTGTAGCACTGCCTCAGCCAAGCGGTAACAGGCTGTGCTGAAGCTAATCTGCATAGGTGACAAACCGCACAATGCAGAAGAGTTGTGGACAGCGCTGAAAGAGCAGTTAGATATTTGGATGACACCGCTGCACCTACAGCCAGGCATGGTCATGTGTGACAATGGCCGGAACCTCGTGGCGGCTCTGAGGCAAGGGGAGCTCACACACGTACCTTGCCCGGCCCATGTGCTTAACCCCTTCATGACCCACCCTATTTTGACCTTAATGACCTGGCCATTTTTTGCAATTCTGACCAGTGTCCCTTCATGAGGTAATAACTCAGGAACACTTCAACGGATCCTAGCGAGTCTGAGATTGTTTTTTCGTGACATATTGGGCTTCATGTTAGTGGTAAATTTAGGTCGATATTTTTTGCGTTTATTTGTGAAAAAAATGGAAATTGGCAAAAATTTGGCAATTTTCAAATTTTGAATTTTTATTCTGTTAAACCAAAGAGTTATGTGACACAAAATAGTTAATAAATAACATTTCCCACATGTCTACTTTACATCAGCACAAGTTTGGAAATAGCCTCAGTTTTTTCATTTTTACATGGGCAACAGGATGAAATGGATCTTAAAATTTATTGGGCAATTTCTCCTGAGTACACCAATACCTCATATGTGGTCATAAACCATTGTTTGGGCGCACGGCAAAGCCCGGAAGGGAAGGAGCGCCATTTGACTTTTGAATGGAAAATTAGCTCCAATCGTTAGCAGATACCATGTCGCGTTTGGAGAGCCCTTGTGTGCCTAAACAGTGAAAGAACCCCACAAAGGACACCATTTTGGAAACTAGACCCCTTAAGGAACTTATCTAGATGTGTGGTGAGCACTTTGAACCCCCAAGTGCTTCACAGAAGTTTATAACGCAGAGCAGTGAAAATAAAAAATCATTTTTTTTCCTCAAAAATGATTTTTTAGCCCACAATTTTTTATTTTCACAAGGGTAACAGGATAAATTGGAGCCCAAAAGTTGTTTTCCAGTTTTCCCTGAGTACGCTGGTACCCCATATGTGGGGGGGACCACTGTTTGAGCACATGTCTGGGCTTGGATGGGAAGTAGTGACGTTTTGAAATGCCGACTTGATGGAATGGTCTGCGGTTGTTGTTACGTTTGCAGAGCCACTTATGCACCTAAACAGTGGAAACTCCCCACAAGTGATCCCATTTTGGAAGCTAGACTCCCCCAAGGAACTTATTTAGATGTATGGTGAGCACTTTGAATCCCCAAGTGCTTCACAGAAGTTTATAACGCAGAGCAGTGAAAAAAATCATTTTTTTTCCTCAAAAAATGAGTTATTTAGCCCGCAATTTTTGATTTTCACAAGGGTAAGAGGAGAAATTGGACCCGAAAAGTTGTTGTCCAGTTTGTCTTGAGCATGCTGATACCCCATATTTGAGGGGAACCATTGTTCAGGCACACGTCAGGTCTCGGAATGGAAGTAGTAACATTTTGAAATGCAGACTTTGATGGAATGGTCTGCGGGTGTTGTTACCTTTGCAGAGCCACTGATGTGCCTAAACAGTAGAAACCCCCCACAAGTGACCCCATTTTGGAAACTAGACCTCCCAAGGAACTTATCTAGATGTATGGTGAGCATATTGAACCCCCCAAGTGCTTCACAGAAGTTTATAATGTAGAGCCGTGAAAATAAAAAATCATTTTTTTTCCACAAAAATAATTATTTTAACCCCCAATTTTTAATTTTCCCAAGGGTAACAGGAGAAATTAGACCCCCAAAGTTGTTGTGCAATTTTTCCTGAGTACGCTGATACCCCATATGTTGGGGTAAACCACTGTTTGGGCACACGTCAGGTCTTGGAAGGGAGGGAGCACCGTTTGACTTTTTGAACGCAAAATTGGCAGGAATCAATGGTGGCACCATGTCGCTTATGGAGACCCCCTGATGGGCCTAAACAGTGGAATCCCCTCAATTCTAACTCCAACCCTAACCCCAACACATCCCTAATCCCAACCATAACCATAACTCTAACCCCAACACACCCTAACCCTAACCCCAACACACCCCTAACCCTAATCCCAACCCTAACCATAACCCCAACCACAAGCTTAACTCTAATCCCAACCCTAACCCCAACACACCCCTAACCCTAATCTTAACCCTAATTCCCACCCTAACCCTAATTCCAACCCTAACCATAATTCCATCCCTAGCCCTAATTCCAACCCTAACCCTAATTGCAATCCTAACCCTAATTCCAACCCTAACCCTAATTCTAACCCTAATTCTTACCCTAACCCTAATTTTAACTCTAACCCTAATAGAAAAATAAAAATATTTTATTTATTTTATTAATTGTCCCTTCCTATGGGGGTGGGTGGTTTACTATTTTTTTACTTTGATCACTGTGATAGGATCTGTGCATGCGCCCTCCATTTTGGAAGATGGCGGCGCCCATGATCCAGGACGGAGGGACACCAGGAGCGACAGCAGCACTCGGAGGGTACCAGGGGGAGGGGGTGATCGGAAGGTGGGGGGAGCGGAGGGAAGGGGACGGGAGCAGAAGATGGTGGCAGCGGCAGATTGCCCCATCACTCGGTGGTGGGGTTGATCACCCCTGTCTGTTGGTGGGGGGGTCGGATCGGTGTCTCCAGCCATGCCCGATGCTATTTCAGCATCGGCCATGGCTGGATTGTAATATTTCATCAAATTTCATTGATGAAATATTACTATTGCTCTGATTGGCTATTTCACTTTCAGCAGTCACTCAGTGATCATAGCCACGGGGGGGCAAAGCCACCCTCCCTGGGGTAAAGTAGAAAGCCTCCTGTATGTGCGGGTCGGGTGACCTTTCAGTGACTCCGGTCACCCGACCCTCAGGGGGGGCTATCAATTCATGACGCCATATAGGTGTCATGGGTCGGATTGGCACCGACTTTCATGATGCCTACGTGGTGTCAAATGTCGGGAAGGGGTTAATCTCATGGTTTAATGTTTTCTCAAAAGCTACCCGGAGCTGCCAGATCTGCTAATGAAAGTATGCCATCTGTCTGCCCATTTTAGAAAGTCAGCTACAGCTTCAGCCGCCCTTGTCGTGCTTCAGCAGCATTTTCAGTTTCCAGCTCACCGACTGTTGTGTGATGTCCCCACACGTTGGAACTCTACACTGCATATGTTGGAAGGATTTGTGAGGAGAAAAGGGCAGTTGTTGACTACCAGCATCAACAAGGCCATCGATATTCAGTTCAGACTCCCCACATAAGACCTCGGGAGTGGACATGGATGTCAGACATATGTACCATCCTCCAGAATTTTCAGGACTGCACCAAGATGATGAACGGCGATGACGCCATAATTAGCATCACCATCCCACTTCTCAGCATTCTGAAAACCTCTCTGCTCACAATTAAAGTTGATGCATTGCAGGCAGAGCAGGAGGACATGGAGCAAGGAACCATACAGGCTGATTACACTAAGCCCAGCCTCATGTCATCGCAACATGGATTGGTAGACAATGAGGAGGAGGAGGAAGAACAGGAGCTACAAGGAGAGCTTTCAATTTCATCTTCCAGAGGCAGAGAGGTCTACAAAAATGTTGCTGTACCAGAGGGCCCTTGTAGCGGTATTACTGAAAAAATTCCCATGTTAGAACGCTGGCAGCAGACGTCAGAGTTTGTTGTACAACCAAGGAGTCCAAGCGAGAGAGACATAATTACAATCCAGCTAAGGCAGGGGAACAATGGCAAAGTTTTGGGACAGTTTTCTCAGACCCTCCCATCGTGATGCCACAGAGGCAAGGGGTGCTGTCCCAAGAAGTGCAATGTTTGGGAAAATGGTGAGGGAGTACCTTTCAGACAAACATCCTCTGGGATTCCTCTATGCCTTTTAACTATTGGGTATCCAAACTGGACATGAGGCATGAACTGGCTGTCTACCCCTTGGAGGTCCTGGCCTGCCCTGCTGCTAGCGTTCTGTCATAGCAGGTTTTTAGTGCCACTGTTGGAATTATAACAGATAAGCGCATCCGCCTGTCAACTGACAATACTGACAAGCTGACTCATAAAAATGAACAAGGGCTGGATTGGGCAAGACTTCTGACAACCACCAAATGAAAACAGCGAAAATAACCTCAAATAATTTTTTTTTAGGAAGGTGGATTCTCATGCACGTCTTCACAATCACACAAGAGTATCCTCTTCCTGATTTGGTCTGTTTTGTGTTATTCTCCTGTTTATCCTCATGATCCACAACCAGTATAACACCAGGGTGAACGTATTCCGTGATGCAAAAGTCACTACATTTTTGGCAAGGCTGTTTTTATGATGCCCATTGCTAATTTGAAACCAAAACAAATGTTACTCCCCCAGGGGGAAATCTCATTAACCCATTACTTGCCAAATTAGCAATTTTCATTTTTTTTTAAATGACAGATTTTTAATGATTTGGGTCCTAATGAATCAGAAACATAATTTGCCACATTTTTACAAGTACGGATTTTTCAGAAAAGGGCGTCCCAATTTTGGGACATTGGCAGAAAGTGATAGCAAAAACTCAGAAAAGATAGAGCTTATTCAACTTTATTTTTTTGCATTTTTTGCTTACAAACTATTATGCAAACAATATGTTTATGCACTTTTTTTCAAAATGTTATATTACAATATTCTCCAAATAACTCAGTTAGGGGAATGGAATACAGCAAAACACTTAGCATGAAGGGGAACATCACACCGTTTGCAAATTCTGGTTGTTTTTTCTTACATAAAGCACACCTTCTTTGTGTAGCAATTGGCTCTATCAAATAATTACCAGGATCAAATCTGACATTATCACTAACTCGGCCACCTAATAGTTTGAGGTCCACAACGCTTTGGGGTTGATTGTGTGCTTTTGCTTATATAGGCCAATGCAATCCTCCTCCTTACACTTAGCAGTGGCACACTTTCTTCTGGATTTGCCTTTTGATATGCCCTCCAGGTGTTGGCAACGGCAATGTCTATCATTTGAGTGAAAAGGGGCCACCACCACTTTTTTGGAACGGATTCTGACACGGTACAGGGAGATTTGTTTATCCAATAAATCAACTCCCCCAATGTGGGAATTATATTCCTGAACCATCAGCAGCATTGAGATTTGGACATGTTTTTTTCTGTTTTTGAGAGTACCTATGAGCTGTTGACAAATGCTCTATTGTGCTGAAGTTCATGCCAAACGTGACAACCTTATTATCCTCCCATTTCGCCACAAGAATGTTATTTGCTTTATCAAACTGGTAATCACAAAATCCTCTTTCCTTTGTTTTTCAATCTCCTTGCTTGGCATAAAAGGACACTGTTTTGTGCGATTTTCTCTCATAGTGCCAGTAGCTTGGATGTTTTTGTTTTTCAGCATCACCAGAGCATCAATACTTGTAAAGAAATTGTCAAAAAATAACTTGTAACTGAATGACTGGGAATTAGGAATTACATTTGTAAGTTGTGAAATTATTCTCAAGCCTAACGGTCTTTCCTCTTTGTCAGACTTACCACAGTATGGCATAAATTTGTAGAGGTAGCCGTTGGAACTGCACAGACACCAAATTTTGTAGCCGAATTTTATTGGCTTACCTATTATGTACATTTTTGTAGGGTGTTTGCCATAGTAGCGGACCATCATTTCATCTAAGGAAAGTTCCTGGTGGAATACACAAAATTTCAAGAATTCTTTCCCCAGTACTTCAAAGAATAAACTAACTTTGTACATCTTGTCAGACTTGTCAATTTTAGAATTGTCATTTAGGTGAATATATTTTTTAATTTCCCTAAAACGGTTCTTTGACATTGCTTTGTTCACCAATGGAACTCCCACATCTTGAGCTTGTTCCCAGTACATGTGCTCTTGGGGGAGAGAATGATATCCAGACAGTAATAATATGCCTAAGAAAATTTGTAATTCTTCCTCGCTGATGGAAAAGGAGGGTTTATTTTTTTGGTTTGCATATAGCATGCTTTGGGTCAAAATAATATCCATAACATCATGGGAAAAAAAACTCTTCAAATACTTCAACTTCATTTTTATTTTCTGAAAGGTCACAAATGTTGCTTATTTTGGATGTATCCTGGTCCGCACTGCTTTCAGATATTGGTTGACATTTTTTCCATTTTGGAGTTGCTGCACATTGTAATATTTCAGTTGCATTTTTTTTTACTTGCTCACAACTGGTTTTGAAGTTTGATTCCTTGGTCATTTTCTGCTACTGGTACTTGAAGTTCCTGCTGAGGTGGATGGTAAATTCTCAGTTGATGCCACCCCAGGAGCCTCTTCAATTTCTGTTGAAGTGTGCAATACCTCCAAAGTTCCTGCTACATCATTCAATTCATGAGCAAGAAGCTCATTTTCCTGAAAATATTTCTCATCAGTTGACTCATCAGGGTCAGGGGGCACAATCACTACTTCAACATCAGAAACTTCCTCTTCTTGGTCATCTAATTCCTCAAGATAACCTAGTATTTTATCAACAGTAAGTCCTTTTTTATATCGATATGCCATGTTCTTACTGCTGATACAACAAAAACAAAAATTAGTATAGTAACATTTAGAATCCTGCTTTGAGCAGGGGGTTGGACCAGATGGCCCAGGAGGTCCCTTCCAACTCTACGATTCTATGATTCTATGAAAACTATAGATAAAAATATATATTATTATTTTAAATATATATATATATATATATAAATATATTTCACATTTCACTATCCATTCATAAAACAAGCTAAATAAACAATTGTGATGAATAACAACATAAAATACCAACCTTATATACTGTGATGTGATCGTAAACAATGTCTGACAAGCCAGCAATTTACAGGGTCTGTTCTCCTGAGTGTCTCCAGTACAGCTGAGATATCAGGTTTCACAAAGCATATATAGTCAGAAAGGTACTGGGGAAGGGGGGTGGAGGGGTGAGGGATTTCCAAACTATCTGGTAAGAAGGAAGAAATGAAACTAAAAGACCTCTGCCTGCCATATCAGTTGTAAATGATTTAGGGTTATGTATAAAAACTAGTGAATCAAACAAAAATTTCCATGTAAATAAAAACATCGAAAATAGATAGTGCATTCTGCCAATGTCCCAAAAATGGGACGGCAATTTCACTTGAATATAACTCTGGCCTTGGTAAATCTACATCAATGCCATTGCATTATATACCTTCCTTAAAGTATAAACAATAGTTCTAATAACTTTGTGATCACAGAACTGTGATTTTAAATAATAATTTCAGCTTATGATCCTAATTTTGAAAAAAACTTTGAAAATAGGTGCTTTGAAAGCTTTCTGGGTGGAAAAATATTCAATTAAAAATGACAATGACATGATTTCCTGTTTTGAAAACATTCATTTTACAGACACAACACAAAAAATTGGACCTAATTATAAAATCTTAGTTGCTAGAAGCAAAATATTAGGCGTCCCAAAAAAAGGACATTGGTAGATAAATGAGATGTATGTATATTCTTCCCATTTATTGTTATATTTTCCATTTTTCCTATCTGTGGAACATCCTCTTATGACCTAGTGTATACTTCTCCAATATCAAAATAGTGAAATCCTATTATATTATATTTTAATTTATATCCCTGTCTCTGAGCTGTTGCTAGGGACAAACATATCTCTTTGAACACATTCTGGCTTCATATCTATGAACCTGTGTTCGCCCCTCCCTTTTGTTATTTTCTTTCATACGTGGATTCACATTTTTTATTGATTTGTTTGATTTCAGTATGATTTATCTTTATGTCTCCTCATTCTCCACCACTAGATCACCAGGGTTAACAGGTTCTGTGCTGCTACAGCCAGTCCAATTTTTGGCAAGGGTGTCTATGATGCCCATAAAATATTTTTAACAATTTTACTCCCCCAGGGAGAAATGTTTGTCAGCCCATGCACTTAGTGTATGGGCATTACAAGTTTAGGACACCCGCTCCTTTTTAATGGGACATTTTTTGTTAAGAGGCTCTCCTACATGTTTCTTCCAAGGGGGGATTGGGGTTATTGGGGGTACATATGTCTTGGTAGCAGGGCAGGCCTTGCAGTCAATCCATAAGAATACAGAATGGGAGTACTAAATGATTAATGTCAAGTGGATTTGCCTGTGGCCAACCAATATGTGGGTTCAAAGGCTTACTGGGGTGCATATGACTTGGTAGCAGGGCAGGCCTTGCAGTCAGTGCAACATTTTTACAGAAGCCCTCCTGGACATCTCTTGAAAGGGGTATTAGGGTGCGTTGTAATTCTTGGCAGATCATCCACTCACTGCATAGGCTATAACAGTTTAGGAGACCCACTGTTTAATAATGGCCCTTTAAGCAGATTAATGCTTGCTGACTGATGCCCTTGTAAAAATAGGCTCTGTGACTTTAAGAGTCCCTCCTTCATAAATTAATCCAGATATGTCTGTTTATATGTCACACACCACATAGCCAGCTAGGGTTGGTAAATGTTACAATGACATTTCCCAGTGAATGCATTTGTTTTGGTTGAAAGCAATGTTAAAATTGAAAAACGCTTCAAAAACGCTGCGTATGAACATAGCCCAAGTGGTGGAGGAACATTTTGGTCTGGGGTTAATTATTTTGCCTTATATGCATGTCACTAATCTGGAAAGGATGTACCTTAATATATTTCACAGCAAAATCCGTTTTGGTTTCATTTTGGTATGTTTTTTGGTGCATCGGTAAAAATGGCATGAAACTCTGAAAAAATTGTTTAAAGCTGTGAACTAGGAGTCAGGAAGGCTTCCAGGGACGATCCCCATGATGTTCCTGTGTCATTTGAGCAGTGTTTACATCATTTTCTGATGTTTTGAGACCTTAAAAGGACCCCCGGGATTGCGGTAAAAATGCTCGGGTCTCCCATAGACTTACATTGGGCTCGTTGTTCTGTCCATGTACCCGAGTATTCCAATTTGCTCAACTTTAATGTGACACCCCAGAGTCTGGTCGTCACAATGACATTGCCTCCCTCTAAGAGGTGAAGTCATGCTTGGAGGCAGAAAAGGGACCCCCATGCCAGGTAATAGATTAAATCACAATTTCCTAATGCAGGTCAGAAAAGGTTTATGCCTTATAAATTCTGGCCAGCAGAGGGGGTTGATGAGTCAGCAAGAAGTCAGCTGAGGGGGTTGTCATGGAAATGAAAGCAGCTGTGAACTGTGAGGAAAAATGACAGTTAAACGTGAGGATGTGAGGTAAAAAGATCTTTCTGGAAGATCCTGTCAGATGAAGACAGGGAGCTAATCTGAGAGGAGCTCGATAGGCAGAGCTGATCTGTGAAGAGGGAAAGGACAAGAGCAGAGACTGAGAGACTCTAGGGAAGCTTAAATACTGCATATAGCAGACCCCTGAGTGAAGCGCTAATAAAGAGAAAAAGGACATCAGAGTCCTAGGCTGACAGGAACTGTACGCCCTGAAAGCCGAATCTGAAAGTACAGGGGATTGTAAATTCCTGTGCACATTGAACACCTGAGGGGACGTCAGAAGAAAAGGAGCCCGGGGCCGACGTGAAGAGAACGGCACCCGTGGAATAGGCTCACGCTGACAGCCGTACAGGTTAGTGAATCCATCACGAATAGAGGGTCGCAGCATAGTTATGTACAGAGGAGACCCACACACAAAGCGCAGAAAGGAAGGTTCTAAATCCCCACCTGGCAAGATGGATCCCCTGAATGCCTCCAGGCGAGCCGGACTCATTCCATCACCTGTATGTGGTACTCCGGACTGCAACCTATTACCAGTAAAAGGTAAAGAAACTGCAACTCTCTGTGTCTTTCTCTCATTTATCTGCACCCCAACGTTTACAGCCACTTTTACTATTTATTTAACATCTTTGCCCTGGGACTACAGCCCTACCTGTGGAGGGCTACAACATCATAGCTGCACCCAACATCCATCCCAGAGAAGCAACACCGCAGCACTGGTCACCTCTGACTAGAATACCACAGGTGGCGTCACGTATTTCACCATCTAATTACTTTATTTTCATTTTTACCACATAAATACCACACAACTTTCCCCTATTTTATTACTGGATGCCTCTGGGCCACGGACCGGGTCTCTGCCGCCGTGACACCATCCCCCATTGAAGTCGACGGGCCCGATACCGAGTACTTCCAGGCCCAGCGGGGCGCTCCATTAACAATGAGCGCCCGAGCATTTTAATGCTCGCCCATCACTAGTCCTGAGCTTTTTGTGCTTCCACCTGATTTCTACCTCTAGATTTGCCCTTACTCATAGTGCCTTTGCTACATTGCCTGGCATTGCCAGTGCTGCTATCACCACATGGCTAAGAGAGCCACCAACACAGCTTGGCATTTGAATCATATCCTCCACTCAATTTAAATTAGAGTACAAAAGCTGACTGCTTATCTCATCCAATTAATCCACAGAAAGTAGTTGTTGTGAAGTATCTTCCTTAGTGCTGTCACTAAGGGGCAGATAACATAAGTGTCATTGATGGAACTGAAATTCCACAATGTGAAAATCAGTGACAATGTAAAGTAAGGGTTTCAGTGTCAAAGGTAATATCATTCTGCTGAAGCTGAGATGAGTGATGTGCCATATATTCTATAATGTCCTCTGTTTCCCCTCCGCTAACTCCTGATGGAGGCAAAGGTCAGTTTTCACCTGCATTTGGTAGCACTACTGCCTGGATGGCTGGTGCCAGTGGTGGTAACATTGCTACTTATGGCTACCACATTCTTATTGCCTGATGTTTTTGGTTTTTTTTACATTACCCTGTCTGTTGCCATTGACACGTTTTCTTTTAGCATACATTTTTCACTTCACTATAATGAAGTTTTATCACTTTTTGTGCACAGTTAGATGGCCATATAACACAGATGTCAATCACATTGCTGTGCTTGGACTAGCCATTGGCTCTCCTGACCGAGCGGGACAACATGTATTTCTATGCAGCTTTCACGCTCGGGTCAGGAGAGCCGATGGCCAGTCTGAGCGTTGTGATGTGATCGCCATCCATGTTATATGGCCGTTTGACTGCTCCATTTTATTCACAGTTACCCCTTCCTAAAAAAAATAACAAAAAATGCTAGATACATATCCAAAAAATAGTAGTGGCAGCAGGCCAGAGTATTGGTGTGGGGTTTATGTATGGAAAAAATTGACTACTAAAACAAGTGTGCAAAAACACAGTAGTTTGAAAGATAGACATTTAACTGAGACTCGCTCTTTTTTGAGGGGAGGTGGCGTTCATACTATTATCCTCCCCTTTCCAAATAAAACTCAACGAGAAATGCAGAAGCAACAACAGACCTCAGTATTGGTGTGGCATGTATTAATGTCATATTTGACTCCTGAAACAGCTGTGCAAAAGACAATTGTATCTTCCACACTCACTTTGAGGGGTAGACAGTCTTATAAAGAAAATAATCAATATAGCTATTATAATATATAAGTTGCCAGTATTACTTAACTCAGTTAATAATTATATTATTAGTATATAAAAGGGCTGGGGTCACACAAATTTTCTCTCCTCCGAAAAAATCATGACAATTATGCAAATCACACTCCGATCAAACTCTGATCAGAGTTTGATCATAGTGTTATCTGATTCTCTCAGATGAAGAGACAATGAAGAAAAAGATTTCTCCATTTTCCTCATTTTTTTCAGTCCATGGAAATCAGACTGTGCTTAGATGTCATCAGAGTGTAGTCCGATGTTTTCCAATCACTCATTGATTGGCATGGCTGTCAAAGTATTTGATCAAACTCCAGTATGATGCGATTTTTTTCTCTGGACCGGCTTTGTTCAAGATACAAAATTGGACATATGCATGGCCACATATCAATAACATTGGTCCGTCTGAGTGCGATGTTTTGCTTGATAACACTCAGACTGAAAATGTGGCCATCTGCACCTGCTCTTGTACTGCATTGCATATTTCTCTATTCAACTATCCAGAATGTTTTCAAAACCAATTAGAACACAGATTTATAGTCTATAACATAAAGACAAGGCTCATTTTTATACTGTATAAAGATGAGAACAGTATGTTGATCTATTGGGCATAAAAATGATTCTTGAAATTTTTGAAATTTATTTATGCAAACTTCAATATTTTAATTTGGGCACGTGCAGAAATTACTTGGTTGTAGGCAAGAAATTTGACTTAAATACACCCTTTTGGTATCTTCATTTAAGCATCTTTTTATATGTTATCTTTATCCCTTTTTAGTTGTAACTCTTATTCCATATGAATTTCCTTTTTATTGAAATCACCTGTAAGTCTAGATATTTTTTGGGAAATACAGATTTCCATTTATGTCTTATTTAAAAATAAAAATTTTTTGTTAATTTTATTTTGCATTTTTAACACAATTATTTCCCCTTTCTCAAAAAGGACTGAACATGAAAATCAAAAACTCGCTAAAGTTGCTTGTGACATGCATGCTTTCTCTATAAGACATGGAGTTTAGATTTTTAATTGTTAAAGAAATACTAGCTTGGCCCATGAGAAATTTTCGCACATGGGTCGTCGGGGGCACCGGCAATTTCAGAAAAAGCAAGCTTGTCAAATGTAAATGTATTTCATGAGATGATGAACACAGACAGGTATTTATATATGTAGATTGGTAATACCATAATTTAGTTTGATAAGTAGAGGCCAAAAAAGGTTTTCCGGTTGAGGTGCCACCGACAGGTCATTGTGTCTATCTGCAGGTTTATGAAAATGAATGTTTCAACTGTATTTAGCGATAAAATTGTGAATGTGTGGTTTGTTTGGCTCGTTTCTTGCTGAACGGAGCAAGTTTACCTTTCAAATGGTGTATCATTTGTGTGTGTGGGGCGAAGTAATCAACAAAAAAGCAGTGCATGTTTACAAATGTGTTTAATAGTGATTTTTAAATAGGTTTGTAGTGGTACTTGTGTGGAGTAATGAGTGAAATATCCAAAGTGAGTCAAATGATCGTCAAAGTACAGTAAGTGAGCAATGGAAGGCACAGGCAATGTGGAGGTAAAGGCAAAATTGAGAGAGTAAAAGTCCCTCACGCATGAATGAAAGCATCAGTGAGTCTGAAAATTTATTTTTTTTACAATAATTAGTGAAAAATTCTAAAATAAAAATTTTCAAAAATATTAATAATAGCAAAATGATTTAAAGTGGTACTCTAATGTTATTATACTGCTTTAGCTAGTTAGACAAGCTCAAAATAAGCTTGCACTGACTAGCTTTTTCTATCTACTGTTATTCTCCTGCAATGGGAGATTTTATCTTTCATAGTGTACAGCTGATTTCCATGGAGATTGATCATGAATGCTTGACCAAACCCTAGCCAAGTGTAGGATTAACTTCTGACATACTGGCCACCTCTTTCTAGCCCTTTGATTTCTGTACAGCAGTTAACTGTTCACCCCTAGCTCCCTGTTATCTCCTGACACGCTTCTGTTATAAATCTTGCAAAAACACTGGTTAATAGTATCAGCTTCTCCCACAGACTCCAATGTCCTATGCAGTGTGTTTGCTCACATGTCCTGTTTTCTCTATATGTAAATATGGTGCTAGCAGCGTAGACTTGGAGTAAACCAATTGTAGCATAACGTGTGCTGTACTCTAAAGCAGGGTTCCCCAACTCCAGTCCTCAAGGCCCAACAACAGGTCATGTTTTCAGGATTTCCTTAGTATTGCCCAGGTGATAATTGCATCATCTGTACAATACAAGGGAAATACTGAAAACATGACCTGTTGGTGGGCCTTGAGGACCGGAGTTGGGGAACCCTGCTCTAAAGTTCTACTGATACGAGAACTCTACAACTCACCCGAGCTGTCACTCAAAGAGGAGAGCCTGCCCCACCATAAGCCAAAAAGTGAGAAAACTGCAGAGTTGTGAGTTGTTCAAGACACAACTTGAAAATCATCCATTGAGTAAATGCACATCTGAAATATTACCATAACATTTCTCAAATTTTTGTAAGTACTGTCATACTTTATGTTTTTGGAACCATAATATTTTATATTCTATGAACAATTGCTCATGTCCTTCTCATTTTAGTATGCAATGTTTAAAAAAAAATCAATTTTTTTTAATCTGCGTAAAATGTCACGTTATTGCAGTTATAGGGAATGTATACATTCAGCCAAGTCAGCCCATGTGTTCACTATTAACATTACCCTCTCTTTAAATCTGTATGAGAGCCAGAAAAATGGATACCACAAAGGAAAACAGGATTATGATATCAGAAAACAGGAAGTACATTTCTCTTGTTGCTTAATTTTTCTTTTTTTTATTTTGTATGCATATTTATGTATTTCTTTATGCTGTTTAAATATGCATGGCCACATCTGCAGGCTTTAGTGGGGGGATGGATGGTATAATTTATATGATGTTTAAAACAATGTGTTGGGTGAAATATGTAGACTGCTTGAAAATTTTTTGTAGCGAACCAGAAAAGAGAAAATATTATTGTGAAATGCAGCCTACACAATATCAGTCAGATCGTACCAGAAGAGGACAAAGCCCAAAAATTGTTGCAGTGATATTGGATGCGTAATATAGTATAACTAAAAATATGTAAGTAACATACAGTTGTGTGAAAAACTGTTTGCCCCATCTTGATTTTCTATTCTTTTGCATGTTTTTCACACTTAAATGGTTCAGATCGCCAAACAAATTTAAGTATTAGACGAAGATAACACAATTAAGCTTAAAATGCAGTTTTTAAATGAAGGTCTTTATTCTTAAGGGAAAAAGAAATCCAAACCTACAGGGTCTTGTGTGAAAACATGATTGCCCCCCGACTTAAACATAAATTAACTGTGGTTTATCACTTTTTGGGAAGCTGGGTTCAAATTCCCTAGCCACACGCAGGCCTGAATCCTGCACCACCTGTTCTCAATCAAGAAATCACTTAACTACGACCTGCCTGGTAAAGTAAAGTAGACCAAAAGCTCATCTAAAGCTAGACATCATGCTGAAATCCAAAGAAATTCAGGAACAAATGAGAAACAAAGTAATTGAGATCTATCAGTCTGGAAAAGTTTCTATAGTCATTTCTCAAGCTTTGAAACTTCAGTGAACCACATTGAAAGCCATTTTCTACAAACGGCGAAAACACAGAACAGTGCTGAATCTTCCCAGGAATGGCCGGTCAACCATAATTACCCCAAGAGCGCATAGACGATTCATCCAAGAGGTTAAAAATGACCCCACAACAGCATCCAAAGAACTGCAGGCCTCAGTTAAAGTCAATGTTTATGACTCCACAATAAGGAAGAGACTGGGCAAAAATGGCCTGCTGGCAGAATTCCAAGACAAAAACCGCTGCTGAGCAATAAGTACATCAAGGCTCATCTCAATTTTTCCAGAAAACATCTTGATGATCCCGAAGACTTTTGGGAGAATACTCTGTGGATTAATGAGACAAATATTGAACTTTTTGAAAGGTGCATGTCATAATACATCTGGCATAGAAGTAACACAGCATTTCAGAAAAGGAACATCATACTAACAGTAAAATATAGTGGTGATAGTGTGATGATTTGGGGCTGTTTTGCTGCTTCAGGACTAGAGAAGAGAGAATATTTCAATGTTTGTTTTGGATTATGATCTCCGAATTTGCAATATTCGCTGATTATTTCATCGAATATTTGCCGAACATAACCAAATGTCTTTTATCTCAATGCGAGGCAAAAACAAATGCATGCACAACATCTTATAGCGGCCCCAAATGCTGCCAAAACACATCAAATGAGGAACAGACACCAGGAAAGTGGCCTCAATTCACCCACAGTACTAATTTTAGCATGGCACTGCAGCAATCAGCCAGGCATGAGGTATCTGGTGTCACAGTAAGACGAAGTGGGTGAGAGATCTGTGTAGTCTTCCTTTGCTGAGAGCCCTGGTACCACATGCAACACCTCTACCTGCTTTCATGTTGAGCCACACTCAGGTGGCACAAATATCAATTTTATAGACTACCATTGTCAGAAATATTTTATGATAGTAACACGGGTAGTTGAGTCAAAGGAAGTGTAGGCCTGATGGCGACCCCACCAGGAGTGTTCACATTTCCAAAAATTATTGGCAGACAATACCAAAGTGGCATCAATTTCACCACAGTATAGATAGTATAATAGGGACTGATAGGTCTTCCACTAAACCCAATCCAGCAGATGGACAACCAAACAAGAGAGTGTTCACATTTCCAAAAATTACTGGCAGTCACCACAAAAGTGGCATTAATTTCAGTACAGTAAAGTTAGTATAATAGGGACCGACAGGTCTTCCACTACACCAAAATCATCAGATGGACACCCAATCTGTAGTTTTCATATTTTAAGAAATGAGGGCCTGACACCACCAAAGTGGAATATCTGTCACAAGAATAGAAATAGTATAATTGGGACCTCCACTACAGCTAACCCAGCAGATGTAAACCAACCATGACTGTAGTGTTCACATTTCCACAAATTTGTGTCAACATGAGCAGCAGCAGCAGCCACAGCAGGCACAATTGCCCAGTCACCATTACTTTTATAAGAAAGCTTTGCCTGCGCTACACCAGCAATTGTTACATGCCAGATGTATAGGTTCAGAAGAGAAACGCTTGTCTGCAGAATGTAATATTGTTCATCATAGGTTGCAGAGGTTATGGCAATCATGCAATTCACAGTGCGCTAAATAAAGTAAAAACTAAAACCATACCCCTTTCCTACATTGGACGTACTATTCTGTCCATGTGACCTGGGACCTAAGTCACAAGGACGGAATAGTACGTCTAATGCGATCAGCGGCACTCACGGTGGAGCGCAGCTGATCGCGGCTGGGTGTCAGCTGATTATCACAGCTGACACCCGGCACAATGTGTCAGGGGCGGTCACGGACTGCCCCCGACATTTTAACCCCTGGCACACCGCGATCAAACATGATCGCGGTGTATCGGGGATTAAAGGAAGCATCGGCAGGGAGGGGGCTCCGTGCTTCCCTGCGACCCCCACAGCAGCGCGATGTGCAGCGCCGCTGCGGGGGTCGCCTTCCCTGCAGGTCCCCGGATCCAATATGGTGACGGGGACCTTCGGGGGCCTGCAGGGAGCTGGCTTCCTCACTGCCCGCAGAGCACAGGCATGAGGAAGCCTGCAGCAGTGCCTGTGACAGATCGCTGATCTGTCACAGCGATCTGTGATGTGACAGATAAGCGATCTGTCACAGGACAGTGATGTCCCCCATGGGACATTATAATAAAGAAAAAAAAAAAAAGTGTAAAAATAATTTAAAAAAAAATATTCCCTAGTAAATTCATTTTTTGAAAATAAAAAAACAAAAGAACAATAAAAGTACACATATTTGGTATCGCCGCGTCCATAATGACCCACCCTATAAAACTGTCTCATTAGTTAACCCCTTTAGCGAACCGCTTAAAAAATAAAAATAAAAAACAAAGCAAACAATAATTATTTATTATCATACCGCCAAAGAAAAAGTGCAATAACGCACGATCAAAAAGACGCATATAAATATCCATGGTACCACTGAAAATGTC
This sequence comes from Dendrobates tinctorius, assembly GCF_039654945.1. Lineage (NCBI taxonomy): Eukaryota > Metazoa > Chordata > Amphibia > Anura > Dendrobatidae > Dendrobates > Dendrobates tinctorius. Next base: position 60,906,829 of record NW_027361728.1, read on the forward strand.
ATCTTGTCTCGCAAAAAACGAGCCACAACACAGCATCATCAGCAAAAAAATAAAATAGTTATAGCTCGCAGAATAAAGCGATGCAAAAATAATTATTTTTTATATAGAAATTGTTTTCATTGCATAAAACCGCCACAACATAAAAAAATGACATAAATGAGGTATCGCTGTAACCGTACTGACCCAAAGAATAAAACTGGTTTATCAATTTTACCGCACGCGGAACGGTGTAAACGCACCCCCCAAAAGAATTTCATGAAACGCTGGTTTTTGTTCATTCTGCGTCCCAAAAATCGGAATAAAAAGCGATCAAAAAATGTCACGTGCCCGAAAATGGTACCAATAAAAACGTCAACTCGTCCCGCAAAAAATAAGACCTCATATGGATCAGTGGGTCAAAATATGGAAAAATTATAGCTCTCAAAATGTGGTGATGCATAAACTATTTTTACAATAAAAAGTGTCTTTTAGCGTATGACAGCTGCCAAAAATAAAAACCCACCATAAATAGTAAATCAAACCCCCTGATATCACCCCCTTAGTTAGGGAAAAATAATAAAATATTTTTTTTTTTATTAATTTCCATTTTCCCATTAGGGCTAGGGTTAGGGTTAGGGCTAGGGTCAGAGCTAGGGTTAGGGCTAGGGTTAGGGCTAGGGTTAGGTTTGGAGTTAGAATTGGGGGATTTCCACTGTTTTGGCACATCAGGGGCTTTCCAAAAGCGACTTGGCGTCCTATCTCAATTCCAGACAAAAAAGTTAAATGGCGCTGCTTCCCTTCCGAGCTCTGCCATGCACCCAAATAGTTGTTTACCCCCACATGAGGGCTATCAGCGTACTCAGGACAAATTGCACAATAATTTTTAGGGTCCTGTTACCCTTGGGAAAATAAAAATTGGGGGTGAAAAGATCATTTGTGTGGAAAAAATGTGATTTTTTTAATTTTATGACTGTACGTTATAAACTTCAGTGAAGCCCTTGAAGGTTCAAAGTGCCTACCACATATCTAGATAAATTCCTTGCGTGGTCTAGTTTCCGAAATGGGGTCACTTGTGGGGGGTTTCCACTGTTTAGGCACATCAGGGGCTCTCCAAACGTGGCATGGCGTCCAATCTGAATTCCAGCGAATTTTGCAGTGAAAAAGTCAAACGGCGCTCCTTCCCTTCCGAGCTCTGCCATGCGCCCAAACAGTGGTTCCCCCCCACATATCAGGTATCAGCGTACTCAGGACAAATTGCACAATAACTTTTGCAGTCCAATTTCTCCTGTTACCCTTGGTAAAATAAAAAAATTGAACCTGAAGTAATTTTTTTTGTGAAAAAAAGTTAAATGTTAATTTTTTTTAAACATTCAAAAAATTCCAAAAAATTCCTGTGAAGCACCTGAAGGGTTAATAAACTTCTTGAATGTGGTTTTGAGCACCTTAAGGGGTGCAGTTTTTAGAATGGTGTCACTTTTAGGTATTTTCTATCATATAGACCCCTCAAAGTGGCTTCAAATGTGACGTGGTCCCTAAAAATAAAATGGTGTTGTAAAAATGAGAAATCGCTGGTCAACTTTTAACCCTTATAACTTCCTAATAAAAAAAAATTTGGTTCCCAAATTGTGCTGATGTAAAGTAAACATGTGGGTAATGTTATCGATTAAGTTTTTTGAGTGCCATATCTCTGTTATTTAAGAGCATAAAAGTTGAAAGTTGGAAAATTGCAAAATTTTCAACATTTTCGCCAAATTTCCATTTTTTTCACAAATAAGCGCAAGTTATATGAATGCAATTTTACCACTAACATGAAGTACAATATGTCATGAGAAAACATTGTCAGAATCACCGGGATCCATGGAAGAGTTCCAGAGTTATTACCTCATACTGGGACAGTGGTCAGAATTGTAAAAATTGGCCCGGGAGTTAACGTGCAAACCACCCTTGGTAGTGAAGGGGTTAATAACAGAAGTGCTTCCCCAGGAAAAACTAATAGTGCACCTGTCAGTTTTTTCACGTCTTGTAGCTTACAATATAATCAAATCACTAAGGCTAGTTTCACACTTGCTTTTTTTTGCAGCGCGTTTTTCCCGCAAAAAAACGCATTAAAAAAACGCATACAAATGCATACAAACGCTGCGTTTTTTTCCAGCATTTTAATGCGCATGCAGGAAAAAAACGCAGCGTTTTTGCGCGTTTGTATGCGTTTTTTGTGCGTTTGCGTTTTTTTACAGATTTTGGAAAAACCCCACAAAAAAGAAAAAACAACCATTCAACAACACACAAGACCAATGGGACTTCATTGTGGGTGTGGTATGTTAATATATATACACCCTGTCTACAGTATTCTTCACATTTGCTTGATTCTTCTCGTGACCATGGATCTGCGCTGGAAGAGTTTTCACTTCAACTTGGATTTGGACATCGCGATGGCTCAGGCGTATGCAGTTGCTTGCCATGAACAAAGGAAGAGAGAGAGGCAGCGAAGACGGGGGCGTTTGTGGATACATCCGATTGTTGAACTCCGGGAGAGCCGTGGGGCATACCACACCCTCTACAGCGAGCTACGTGCAAACCCGGAGAAATTTACTGATTATATCCGGATGTCCCACGAAAGTTTCATGGATTTGCTTGCTCGTGTCCAACAATCCATCCGGAGACAGGACACACAGCTCCGTCGTGCGATTCCTCCTGAGGAACGGCTACTGGTGACATTACGGTATGTTTTAAAAACAAAGGGGTGTGGTCTGATGTTTTTTTTTGTAAATTTAGTATTCAAAACCTTGGGTAATTAGTTTTCGTGAATGTACTAATATTTTTTTTATAGTTTTTAAAAATAATATACATAAATATTAATTTTACTTCTTTGTCTGTTCACAGATTCCTGGCGACTGGAGAAACCCTATCCTCACTACACTTCCAGTACCGTATTGGAATCTCTACCTTGTCTGGAATTGTTGCTGACACCTGCCGGGCTCTCTGGAATGTTCTTTGCCCAGAATTTATGCCCCTGCCCACCGCTGAAAAGTGGATGGAAATTGCTGACAAATTCTGGACAGTATGCAATTTTCCCAACTGTTTGGGAGCTGTTGATGGGAAACACATACGGATCATCAAACCCCAAAGAACGGGATCTGAGTACTATAATTACAAAAAGTACTTTTCAATAGTACTCATTGCAATTGCGGATGCCGGATGTATGTTTGTAGCAGTGGACATTGGAGCATTTGGCCGTGGTAATGACTCGCAGGCTTTTAAAAACTCAGACATGGGCCGGAGGTTGTATGGCAACCAATTTAATTTCCCTATGCCACGGCCTCTTCCTCACACCGAAGCTCCGCCACTGCCCTTTGTAATGGTTGGCGATGAGGCTTTTCAAATGTGCGGAAACTTACTGAAACCCTACTCCAGCCGGGACTTGGACCACACCAAAAAAATTTTTAATTACAGGCTGACCAGGGCCAGAAGAACTGTCGAGTGTGCTTTTGGGATTCTTGTTTCCAGATGGCGAATTCTGGGCACGGCCATTAATCTTAAACTTGAAACAGTCGATGAGGTGGTGAAGGCCTGTGTGGTTCTACATAACTTTGTGATGGCTAAAGAGCACCCGACCTTTGAACTGGACGATGATGCTCCTAACCCATTGCCTGAATTCACTCAGCACACTCTCAGGTCATCCGTTGAAGTTGGCCAAATGAGGGACAAATTTGCGGCCTACTTTATTTCTGATGTAGGACGGGTGCACTGGCAAGATGAAATGGTGTAATGTTGTTGTTTATGGTAATAAAAATCCTTATTTGATACCATTACTGAGTGCACTATATTTTTTAAACTCCGATTAATTAAAAAACTTCCCATGTATAACTGAATTTTGTTATGTTCACACACCTGGGCAGGTAAATACACATACGAGTTAAAATGCAGCATTGCTAGTCTGCGTTAAATATATTGGAATGAGCAAAGCTGCAGGCCATGAATCAGGAAACCATTTTTTTTCAAGATAAAATTGTGCAAATAGTTTAAAACAAAGTATGTGATTTTCTCAAAACACAACACTCAAAACCCAACCCCAATGAAAGTCCATGGGGAATACAAGTCAGCATTGATGAATGTAATCTGCTCCATTAAAAGTTATTACACTAGGCCTTTGAATGACTATACTAGGCCGTGGTATTTCAAATATGAGTATACTAGGCCTTGGGGCTAGTAGTATAGTAATATGTGAAATACCACGGCCTAGTATAGTCATACCAAGGCCTACTGTAATAACTCGATTTTTAACAACTAGCATCTTGTTTCACCAAAAACAAACTGGTGAAACTAGAAAGAAACTTATTTTTTAGACAAGTTTCAACAGTTTGTTTTTCATGAAACCAGATTCTATTTTGTAAAACTAGAGTTATTACACTAGGCCTTGGAATGACTATACTAGGCCGTGGTATTTCAAATATGAGTATACTAGGCCTTGGGGCTAGTAGTATATGTGAAATACCACGGCCTAGTATAGTCATACCAAGGCCTACTGTAATAACTCGATTTTTAACAACTAGCATCTTGTTTCACCAAAAACAAACTGGTGAAACTAGAAAGAAACTTATTTTTTAGACAAGTTTCAACAGTTTGTTTTTCATGAAACCAGATTCTATTTTGTAAAACTAGAGTTATTACACTAGGCCTTGGAATGACTATACTAGGCCGTGGTATTTCAAATATGAGTATACTAGGCCTTGGGGCTAGTAGTATATGTGAAATACCACGGCCTAGTATAGTCATACCAAGGCCTACTGTAATAACTCGATTTTTAACAACTAGCATTTTAAACAACTAGCATCTTGTTTCACCAAAAACAAAGTGGTGAAACTAGAAAGAAACTTTATTTTTTAGACAAGTTTCAACAATTTGTTTTTCATGAAACCAGATTCTATTTGGTAAAACTAGAGTTATTACACTAGGCCTTTGAATGACTATACTAGTCCATGTTATTTCACATATGACTATACTAGCCCTTGGGTTGGTTTTTAACATGTATTTACCCATCAGTGTGTGTGAGCGGCGCAAACAACATTAATGAAACTTATTAATGGTGAACCACAAATGTAAATTTATTTTTTATCACAAAAAAAAAATTTAAAAATTATTTTTTACGGCGTTTGGGGGCAGATGGTTTCAATTTGGGGGTGTGCAGGGAATATGCAACACTTGCAGTTGAAGACGGTGTTTGAGGGGAAGGGGCAACAAAACTTGTGGGGGAAGGTAGTCCAGTTAAGGGAATTAAACTTGGAACACTTGTAGGAGAGGAAATCTGTTCAGTTACATTAGTTGTAATGGCATGTCGCCGTAGGCTTGTGTGCCTGGACCGACTTTGGCCCAATGCCCGCCTTGATTGATTTCGCCTTGAAGTAGGGGCAAATATGGAATGTAGGTCCCCCGTCTGCTGGTATGGCTGCTGCTGCTGAGGTGGCGGCTGCTGCTGCAGAGGTTGCGGCTGCTGCTGAGGTGGCGGCTGCTGCTGAGGTGGCAGCTGCTGCTGAGGTGGTTGCTGCTGCTGAGGTGGTTGCTGCTGCTGCTGAGGTGGCGGCTGCTGCTGAGGTGGTTGCTGCTGCTGCTGAGGTGGCGGCTGCTGCTGAGGTGGCTGCTGCTGCTGAGGTGGCGGCTGCTGAGTTGGCTGCTGCTGCTGAGGTGGCTGATGCTGCTCTTCTTGGTCAGTGCTCGTCCTTGCAGGAGGACTGGTGGCGGCAGTGATGGCCCAGGTTTGCAGAGTGGTGGTGGCAGGGCTACTACATGTTGTTGTAGCGGCAGGGCTGTTCCATGTTTGCCTAGTGGTGGCTGAGCTCCACGCATGCATGGGATTGGCGGTGGTGCTCCAGACAGGAGCAGCGCTTGCCATGGTGGTGTCGGTGAAGTGACCAGCTGCACTCAGACTTGTGGTGGTGTAACGGTGGGTGTCCAGCCTTTGAAGAGAGGTGTCCGTGCAGTGGTATGCAGCACAAGTCGGTAGTGAGGTGAAGCGAGTCAATGGTGGCACAGGTGGAAAGGACACCACTGACTGCTGACCGTACCGATTATGCTGCATAGCCTGCAAGAAAGCATTGTTGCAGGCCTGCAGCACATTCAGCTGTTGATCAGGACTAAGGTGTTCCGCCATGCCCTTTTCAATCTTACTAAAAAAATGGTGTGCTGGTCTGTTGAGGTCGGCCTCCAGACGGTCAAGGCGCTGTTCTACAGAATTGAAGCGGTGTTCAAAGTGGTTAAAACCACGTTCCATCAGTGCAAAACCGCTTTCAACTCTGTCGGACAGTGACTTGAGGCTGGAATTAAATGTCTCGCTCAAATGCATAAACTCGGGCAAGACATTCCTGTCCAAGGCCCTCTGCCGCTGGCGGGTAGTGCCCGCATAACCAGTGGCAGAGACCTGGGACAGGGGAACACCTGATGGCCCAGCTTCCTGGTCACCAGCTGTGTGTGTGTGGGACCTGCAAGGTGCTTCCTGGCTGTCGGATGGCTGGGACGGGTCAGAGGACGTCCGACGAAGGACCGCTCCAGGGCCAGGTTGCAGGGTGCTGCTCCAGGTGCTGTGGAAGAAAGGAAAATCATTACTACCATGCCTTTACAAGAAGCATCAGCTGTGGATTAGAAAAACACAGATTAATAAAAATAAAAACCCAAAATGTATAATACTTACGATCTTGTGGCAAGGACCGGTCTTAGGAACTGCAACGCGTGATAGTGACGGTATCTAGTTCTGGTCCTTGACGCAGATCCACTGCGAACCTGGCCCTCAGCACGAACATCACTGTTGAAGCGGTCCTTGATCGAACGCCAACGTGTTCGGACTTTGTCCACTGTTGATAAAAAAAAACAGTGCCGTCAAGTACAACAGTCACTGCTTCACAATTTAGCAATACAATACTCAAAGCAGTCACTGTACACCCCGATGACACTGTTGGGTTTCCTGCTAGAATACACCTAGCACGAAACCCAACAGTGCCGTCAAGGACAACAGTCACTGCGGCACAATGTAGCAATACAATACTCAAAGCAGTCACTGTAGACCACGATGACACTGTTGGGTTTCCTGCTAGAATACGCCTAGCACGAAACCCAACAGTGCCGTCAAGGACAACAGTCACTGCGGCACAATGTAGCAATACAATACTCAAAGCAGTCACTGTAGACCACGATGACACTGTTGGGTTTCCTGCTAGAATACGCCTAGCACGAAACCCAACAGTGCCGTCAAGGACAACAGTCACTGCGGCACAATGTAGCAATACAATACTCAAAGCAGTCACTGTAGACCACGATGACACTGTTGGGTTTCCTGCTAGAATACGCCTAGCACGAAACCCAACAGTGCCGTCAAGGACAACAGTCACTGCGGCACAATGTAGCAATACAATACTCAAAGCAGTCACTGTAGACCCCGATGACACTGTTGGGTTTCCTGCTAGAATACGCCTAGCACGAAACCCAACAGTGCCGTCAAGGACAACAGTCACTGCGGCACAATGTAGCAATACAATACTCAAAGCAGTCACTGTAGACCACGATGACACTGTTGGGTTTCCTGCTAGAATACGCCTAGCACGAAACCCAACAGTGCCGTCAAGGACAACAGTCACTGCGGCACAATGTAGCAATACAATACTCAAAGCAGTCACTGTAGACCACGATGACACTGTTGGGTTTCCTGCTAGAATACGCCTAGCACGAAACCCAACAGTGCCGTCAAGGACAACAGTCACTGCGGCACAATGTAGCAATACAATACTCAAAGCAGTCACTGTAGACCACGATGACACTGTTGGGTTTCCTGCTAGAATACGCCTAGCACGAAACCCAACAGTGCCGTCAAGGACAACAGTCACTGCGGCACAATGTAGCAATACAATACTCAAAGCAGTCACTGTAGACCACGATGACACTGTTGGGTTTCCTGCTAGAATACGCCTAGCACGAAACCCAACAGTGCCGTCAAGGACAACAGTCACTGCGGCACAATGTAGCAATACAATACTCAAAGCAGTCACTGTAGACCACGATGACACTGTTGGGTTTCCTGCTAGAATACGCCTAGCACGAAACCCAACAGTGCCGTCAAGGACAACAGTCACTGCGGCACAATACAGAGCAGGGAAATACTCACTAAACGCCTTTTTGGCGGATGCTGTGGCGCTGTCCCAGCCATCCATCAACGCTGCGGCCACCTCATTCCATAGCCGCCGTGTCACCACATTGTCCTTGTACAGCCGGTCACGGCTGTCCCACAACGGCGAACGCTCCTGGACCAGGCTGATGAGCTGCTCATTATCCAGGTAGACGTCTTCATCCCGTTGTGGAACCTAGACAAAACACATTCATTAGAATAATCAAATTTAAATTGACTAAAAAGTTACAAAAAAAGAAAAAAAAAAAAGAGTAAAAATAGAAGATAAAAAAAAAAAAAAAACATTACAAATCATTTGATACTTACATTACGTATAACCACCGGGAATTGGCTTCGCTGCTCCTGCTGTTCGCCCTCACTATTCCCGTCCGCAGATGATGATGACGATGTCTGAAAGTTGAAAAAAACGTAAGAGATTTGGAGAAGCAGCAGATATACTTACCAGATGCACGAAAATAATCACCTCACGGTCTGCTTGCGCCAATTCCTGCCGCGATGGGGAATACTCCGATTCTGAAGACATACTGCATGTAAAAATAATAAAAATCATTAGTACATACATAATTTAAAAGGACAGGCATATAATGTAATATACTCACATTCTTCGCTGATATAATGGGTTCTTGGTTGAATGTCTGCTCTTCAATCTGTCTAGTGTAGTAGTGGCAGAGTTTTGGCAGGCACCTCCTTTATATAGCCTTTTTTTTTGGACTTTAGAAGATTCTAACTAGGATAAAAAGTGGACACCACCCAAAAAACGCTGCGCTAAAAAAGCGCATACCTGCGCATGCCAGTGCGCACGTATGCGCATCCATAGGCTATAATGGCCATTTTTAGCGCAAAACGTGCGCATACGTGCGCATGCGATTTTTTCAAGGGCCAAAAAATGCAACATGCAGCGTCTGGAAAATACCAACGCACACCCCAAAAAAACGCAGTGCATGAAAATCGCATACATGCGCTTACAAGTGCGCAGGTATGCGCACCCATGTTAAATATAGGGGAAAAATCGCATGCGCACGTATGCGTTTTTTTCCAGCGCTAAAAAACGCAAATGTGAAACCAGCCTAAAATTATCCTAAAAAATCATCCCATTATAAGTCAAGATGACATATTCAGTAAAATCATTTCTCAGGGTTGTAGATTTGTGGCAAAGAGTGGTTGTACCCTAATCAACATGCTTTCACCCGGTTTGTTCCACAATAGCCCCAAAAGGACAAGTTGGTTGAAACCAAAAAGTTTTTTTAAATGTTGTAGAAATCGCTGCAACGTGTTTCTTTGCTGTAGATGAAACAAAAAGTTGTTTTGCATCTCAAAGAGATATAGATCATTGACTTCTACAGAAGTGTTGTGTACTTGCTCTTCAACCAGATTAGAAAACATTGAGCAAGAAGGGGGAGGAGGTGAGCTGTGACTATTGTCAATTATGTAATTCTGTTATCTGCCTCTAACTTTATAATAGAAGTGTTATTTTTCGTGTTTTTTTTTCTGTAAAGATTACCAAACACATTGGAAAGAGGTTGAGTGATGGTAGCACAAAGGAAAACATTGTCCAGTAGATGAAAAACTAATTTCTAGTTTTGGACTCAGTGTTGGACTTAGCTGACTACTATACTCTCTAACAGCTCCATAGCATTTGAATGAAGCAACATTGTGCAAGCTGTATTATTATAGCTATTAATACATATATGGCCCCATATACTGTCATGAGAATTTGATCAGATATGTTTATACTTTATTACACTGAGTCAATCAATTTTATTATACTCTATACATTTTATAGTTGTGTTTTCATAATTTTATTACATGGTTTGTCTGGGTTAGAAAATCTATTTTTAAATAGAGTTTACAGAATTCTGAGGATATGAAGGGGTTCACCTGTTTCAGACCCTAATCTATTTGCCAGAGCAAAGCAGAGAGTTACAGGTACAGTGTATTAAGTTCAAAGAGAATTGTGTTCAGTGAACCATGTGGATTTATCCCATTCAAAGTGTGGCTATGGGCGAGACTACGCATGGGAGACTAGCTTCTCCCCTGCAGATAATTGACATTGTTGCGGCTTGTAAACACGCACTGCGGGTGAGTTTACGCTGCGTCAAATAGAAGCACAGTGGGCATGGGATTTCTATAAATCACATCCACTGTGCTTGTAACCTAGAAGAGTTAAAAGGAAATTTAAGAGGATTTTATTTTTCCTTTTTTTTCTTTTTTCTATTACTAATAATAAGAATAATCTTTATTTTTATATCGCGCTAACATATTCCGCAGCGCTTTACAGTTATTAACATTGTATCTGGTCACATCCTTACATGGAGTCGCTCATTGATCCTTTGAGAAGTGAATGTGTAATCAAAGTTTTTCGGTCAGTCAGTAAAAATGTGGACATTCCTCCTGACTTATCAAATACTATGCTTGAGATTGAAAAACTCTCTTTCAATGAAACACGCATTTGGTGAGACAGTACTACTCTAGAAAACGACATCAGTCAAAACATCATTCCAAGGGGACTAAAAATCAAAAATATCCCCACTACAGTATATAATGATGAAATTGTAGTAGAGTTGAATACTATACTGTCTAACTGTTCCACACAATTGATGCAACTCATTGTAAAATATGGGAGTCATGAATTGACTAATATCAGAGCAAATCTGGATAAAGATTTGTTATTTAAATCCACAGTGACTATGGAGGAGTATGAAACCTTTCAAAAAGACTTGAAATAAAAATTACATTAATTAGAAGAATCTAGTATTCAAATGAAAAAAAGAAAAGTAAGTAGAGAGGTTTTTGATTTCACTAACAATCAAGTCTGTTAATGGGGCAAATGGGAGAAACAGCCCACCCCACCCAGATCTATTCTGAAGAAATGCACTCGCACTTTTTTTTCCCACTAACCAGAGTCAAGTTACTTTTTCCTCATCATACATGGAATCCTCAGATGTTTCAGAAAAATATTCAGAATTGAGAGTCCTCAGTGGTTGATACCTTTTAATGGCTAACTGAAAAGATGGTAACAAATTGCAAGCTTTCGAGACTACTCAGGTCTCTTCATCAGGCATTGACTAATACAAAATCTGAAGAGTCACATATTTATGTGCTATGCTGTACTGTGCATAAATATGTGACTCTTCAGATTTTGTATTAGTCTATGCCTGATGAAGAGACCTGAGTAGTCTCGAAAGCTTGCAATGTGTTACCATCTTTTCAGTTAGCCATTAAAAGGTATCAACCACTGAGGACTCTCAATTCTGAATATTTTTCTATCTACTGGCTAACACGGTACAAAGATATACATCTCAGATGTTTCAGTGGATTCATGAAAGGAATATGATGGTAACACAAGATCTATACAAAAGGAGAATAAATCTAATTACTATCGTAAACCACGCAGACAAATTAATAATACTAATAATGCTTTTCCAAAAAACGCACCAGGAGAGGTGGGAGGAAGCACCGCAAATGTTTCAAATCTTTTCAAGAATCGGCTGAGGGAGTTACAACAGGACATCTTGTTAAATGTCATCAATTTTTCTTCTATTGTTCTTTCAGATGTTGAAATCAAATTATTATCTTGAGGATTAAATTTCGTTACTACTAATACAAATCTAGACGTTTTTTCCACTCTCAAAGACATAAATAAATTTGTAAGAGATCTAACTTTGAAAAAAACACTTTTTTTCGGAGGACGTTTCACCAGTTCTAACACAATCTGGTAAAGATTTTTCCGAACAAAATGGGTTAGTGTGTCTTATGAATCTTGACACCTCCAATAAACCACCATCTGACATTAATGTTATTTCAACTTTCAAAACTAAGAACTCCTCCTTTTATCTGGTTCATACAAGCACCAATTCCATAGAACGTTTTCAGGACAATGTGGAGAGAGATACATTATTTGTAATTTGGCATCTGAGATATCATCCCGTTCTTTTAAAAACAATTTATCTAAGAGTGAATTGGTTGCTTTTGAAAAAATCAAGTCTTATAAGGACATTATTATTAAAATGTCAGACAAAGGTGATTCAATGGTGATCTTAAATGAATTGACTATGTTTTGGCTATTAATACTCTGCTGTCTGATAAAAGTGTTTACCTTACTTTGAAATCAGATCCTACTTTTGAATATAAGAAAGCTTGTAAATATATAATTGATAATGGCTTTTCACAAGGTTTTCTCACTAAAAAACAGGCAGAATATTTATATGTGGAACACCCTGTAATTCCCATATTACATGCTCTGACCAAAACACATGAAAAGGTTTTCCCTCCTCCTCTGTGCCGCATAGTGTTGGGAATTGGATCTTTGTGTGAGCATTTAGGGAAATGGCTAGATGAGATTTTAAAACCTCTAGTGCAAAGAGTACCGGGTTATCTGAAAGATTCCAAATACTTATTAAGCATGTTTCATGAGGTCAGCTGGGATCCTTCTTTGTCCTGGCTAGCATGTGTTGTTATTGCTTGATATACATCAATCCCACATAGTGTAGCCTTATGTGCAATCCAATTTCATCTCAATAAATATATCACATATAATCAAGATTTACTAACATACATCATATCAGTTTTATTTTTTCTTTTGTCTCAATTATTTTTTAACAAAAGTTTTTTTTAACAAAATGGTGGAGTTTCGATGGGGGCAAAATTTTCCCTTTCAGTGGCGAATCTTGTAACGGCATGGTGGGAGTAGCAACTAGGGATGGGCGAATCCTGAAATATTCGGAATCGCTAGGCTGTAACGAGTCCGACTTGGAAACTCGCTATTCGTTGCAAGTCTAGCGAGTCCAATGTTAATGAATGGGGATGCGAGTTTTGCAGCGATTCCTGTGCTGGGGAGGAGGAGAATGGGGATGCAGAGGTTTTTTTTTTGCAGAGTTTCTTAGCGATTTTGTGTCAGCAGCTGGACACAAAATCGCTAAGAAACTAGGATTGCTTGTATTAAACTGTTAAAAAACTAGCTAGGAGTTCTCTCTCTCTGTTTTGCAGCGATTCCTGTGCTGGGGAGGAGGAGAATGGGGATGCGAGTTTTGCAGCGATTCCTGAGAGAGAGAGAGAGAGAGAGAACTCCTAGCTAGTTTTTTCACAGTTTATACAAGCAATCCTAGTTTCTTAGCGATTTTGTGTCCAGCTGCTGACACAAAATCGCTAAGAAACTCTGCAAAAACTAGGATTGCCATTCATTTGCATTGGACTCATTACTGTGCGAGTAATCGCTTGGAAACTCGCAGAGTACCGACTCCTGCGAGTCCCCTACTACTCGCAGAGTAACGAGTCCTAACGAGTAGATTCGCCCATCCCTAGTAGCAACGCATTTTTCATTTCGATAATCCTTTTTGACCATATCAAATGGTATTCAAGATATATAGATGATCTTTTACTTGTCTGGCAGGGTAAGTCTGATTCATTAAATTCATTCATTGATTATATCAACAACCTGTTTAATTTAAAATTCACCTATTTATTTGACAAGAATAGCATCATTTTTTTAGATTTATGTTTGACAGGTATTCCTTTTCAAACCATCAATAGCTGTACTTATCGGAGAAAGACTGCAGGCAATACTGTCTTACATGCACATAGCTTTCATCCTTCACATACAATTAAGTCCATTCCTCTTGGTGAAACATTACGGGCAAAACGAAATTGTAGTGATAGTTTGTCTTTCATTAATGAGAAAATCATATTAAAAAATGGCTCATTGACAGAAAATATCCTAACTGGACCATTAATCAGGCATTTAACATAGCGGATACTAAAACAAGGAAAGATCTTATTACTGCAGCTCCCAATTTAGGTACTGCCAATAATTGTTCTCTCTCAGAACCACCTGTTTTGGTTCTTACATATAGTACTCATTTTAAGTCAATATCAGAGACTGTAGGGCGAAATAAGAGACGATGACACCATGCATGCTTTGTTAGAAAATGGTATCAAAATTGTATCGAGACATGCTCCTACAGTAGGCAATTTTTTATCCCACAGTTTTTTAACCCTAGTGGGTGTGACAAATTCTTCTAACTGGTTGTCTACCACTGGCTTTTATGCATGTGGACAACATCTGTGTAAAACTTGTCTGTGATCTAGAAAAAAGCACCACTTTTTCTTGTTCCAAAAATTGTAAAAATTTTAAAATAAAAATTTTTTTGAACTGTAATTCAGATTACGTGGTATACATAATTGAATGTTCTGATTGCAAACTTCTATATGTTGGCTCCACTATCAGGAGACTAAAAGACAGGATTAGAGAACACCTGTATGATATTGTCCAACTCACAACCCGTAATTTCTCAAATGTTTCTAGTCATTTCAATACTATACACAACAGACAAATCACATATTTTAATGTGTTTGCGATAGAACAAATACTCAAGAATTTAGGTAGTGGAGATAGAGAAAAAATATTACTCGCCAGGGAAGCGAATTGGATTTATTTATTAAATACCCGAATACCGCTAGGTTTAAATTTAAAGAAATCATGTTGCATTACTAATAGTGTTGAGCTTTCCGATACCGCAAGTATCGGGTATCGGCCGATATTTGCCGTATCGGAATTCCGATACCGAGTACCGATACTTTTTTCGTATCGGATACCGGAATCGGAAGTCCAAAATGCAATGAGCCACTTTTGTGGCTCTGATTGGCTGCCGAAATGACGTCATCATGATGCGCTGTCTGTGCGCATCATGATGCGCCGTCAGTTCGGGCCTTCGGGGGGGCTGTGCCGACTGTCCGGGGGTCTGTGCCGGCCTGCTGGTGGTCTGTGCAGGCTCCGGGGGTCTGTGCCGGCCTGCCGGTGGTCTGTGCCAGCTCCGGGGGTCTGGCCGGCCTGCCGGGGGGGCTGTGCCGGCCTGCCGGTGGTCTGTGCAGGCTCCGGGGGGCTGTGCCAGCCTGCCGGGGGGCTGTGCCGGCCTGCCGGTGGTCTGTGCAGGCTCCGGTGGTCTGTGCCGGCCTGCCGGGGGGCTGTGCTGGCCTGCCGGTGGTCTGTGCAGCCTCCGGGGGGCTGTGCCGGCCTGCCGGTGGTCTGTGCAGGCTCCGGGGGTCTGTGCAGGCATCGTCCGATGGGACTACAAGTCCCATCGGGCGATGCCTGCTACCATGACAGTGATTGACACATTAGCCAATGATGGGACAGTAGTAGTCCCATCATCCGGCTAATGTGTTGAATGTAAAAAAAAAAAAAAAAAAAAAAAAATTTACATGCTACATACATACTACATACATGCTACATACATACAACATGCATACTACATATATACTACATGTAACATGCATACTACATACATGCTACATACTACATGCATGCTACATACATGCTACATACTACATACATACTACATACATAATACATATATACTACATGCATGCAACATACATACAACATATATACTACATGCATGCAACATGCATACTACATATATACTATATATACTACATGTAACATACATACTACATATATACTACATGCTACATACATGCTACATACTACATACATGCTACATACATACTACATGCATGCAACATACATACAACATATATACTACATGCATACTACATATATACTATATATACTACATGTAACATACATACTACATATATACTACATGCTACATACATGCAGCATACATACTACATACATGCTACATACACACTACATACATAATACATATATACTACATGCATGCAACATACATACAACATATATACTACATGCATGCAACATGCATACTACATATATACTATATATACTACATATAACATACATGCTACATATATACTACATGCTACATACATGCAACATACACACTACATGCTACATACATGCAAAATACATACTACATACATGCTACATACATACTACATACATAATACATATATACTACATGCATGCAACATACATACAACATATATACTACATGCATACTACATATATACTATATATACTCCATGTAACATACATACTACATATATACTACATGCTACATACATGCTACATACTACATACATGCTACATACATACTACATGCATGCAACATACATACAACATATATACTACATGCATACTACATATATACTATATATACTACATGTAACATACATACTACATATATACTACATGCTACATACATGCAATATACATACTACATACATGCTACATACATACTACATACATAATACATATATACTACATGCATGCAACATACATACAACATATATACTACATGCATGCAACATGCATACTACATACAGTATATACTATATATACTACATGTAACATACATGCTACATATATACTACATGCTACATACATGCAACATACACACTACATGCTACATACATGCAACATACATACTACATACATGCTACATACATACTACATACATAATACATATATACTACATGCATGCAACATACATACAACATATATACTACATGCATGCAACATGCATACTACATATATACTATATATACTACATGTAACATACATACTCTATATATACTACATGCTACATACATGCAACATACACACTACATGCTACATACATACAACATACATACTACATACATGCACACTACATGCTACATACATGCAACATACATACTACATACATGCTACATACTACATACATACCACATGCATGCAACATGCTTACTACATATATACTACATGCATGCAACATACATATATACTACATACAATACATACATATAGACATACAGTACAAACAACATAGAGTACATACTCACCGTCACTTGTCACTTTGATCCCCGAAGCCATTGTCCCCTTGAGGAATAAATATCAAAATAAAAAAACACCAGTATACTTACCCCGATCCGCAGAAGTCCACGAGGGTCCCACGTCCATCTTGCGTGGAGAACAGCATCATCAGCTGATGCTACCGTTCTCTACCAGCTCCAGGAATACAATGACGGAAGGTAGGTATCCTTCCGCACTGTATTCCTCCACCACTTTAAAAAAAAAAAAAAGTCCCTAGTCTCACTTTATGCCATTGCTGCGTGGGAAATTCCCATGCAGCAATGGCATAAAGTGAGACTAGGGACTTTTTTTTTACAGTGGTGGAGGAATACAGTGCGGAAGGATACCTACCTTCCATCATTGCATGCCTGGAGCTGGTAGAGAACGGTAGCATCAGCTGATGCTGCTGTTCTCCACGCAAGATGGACGTGGGACCCTCGTGGACTTCTGCGGATCGGGGTAAGTATATTGGTGTTTTTTTATTTTGATATTTATTCCTCAAGGGGACAATGGCTTCGGGGATCAAAGTGACAAGTGACGGTGAGTATGTACTCTATGTTATATGTACTGTATGTCTATATGTATGTATTGTATGTAGTATATATGTATGTTGCATGCATGTAGTATATATGTAGTATGCATGTTGCATGCATGTGGTATATATGTAGTATGTATGTAGCATGTATGTAGTATGTAGCATGTATGTAGTATGTATGTTGCATGTATGTAGCATGTAGTGTGTATGTATGTAGCATGTATGTAGTATGTATGTAGCATGTATGTAGTATGTATGTTGCATGTATGTAGCATGCAGTGTGTATGTTGCATGTATGTAGCATGTAGTATATATGTAGTATGTATGTTACATGTAGTATATATAGTATATATGTAGTATGCATGTTGCATGCATGTAGTATATATGTTGTATGTATGTTGCATGCATGTAGTATATATGTATTATGTATGTAGTATGTATGTAGCATGTATGTAGTATGTATGTTGCATGTATGTAGCATGTAGTATATATGTAGTATGTATGTTACATGTAGTATATATAGTATATATGTAGTATGCATGTTGCATGCATGTAGTATATATGTTGTATGTATGTTGCATGCATGTAGTATATATGTATTATGTATGTAGTATGTATGTTGCATGTATGTAGCATGTAGTATATATGTAGTAAGTATGTTACATGTAGTATATATGTGGTATGCATGTTGCATGCATGTAGTATATATGTTGTATGTATGTTGCATGCATGTAGTATATATGTATTATGTATGTAGTATGTATGTTGCATGTATGTAGCATGTAGTATATATGTAGTAAGTATGTTACATGTAGTATATATGTAGTATGCATGTTGCATGCATGTAGTATATATGTTGTATGTATATTGCATGCATGTAGTATATATGTATTATGTATGTAGTATGTATGTTGCATGTATGTAGCATGTAGTATATGTAGTAAGTATGTTACATGTAGTATATATGTAGTATGCATGTTGCATGCATGTAGTATATATGTTGTATGTATGTTGCATGCATGTAGTATATATGTATTATGCATGTAGTATGTATGTAGTATGTAGCATGTATGTAGCATGCATGTAGTATGTAGCATGTATGTAGTATGCATGTTACATGTAGTATATATGTAGTATGCATGTTGTATGTATGTAGCATGTAATTTTTTTTTTTTTTTTTTACATTCAACACATAGGCCGGATGATGGGACTACTACTGTCCCATCATTGACTAATGTGTCAATCACTGTCATGGTAGCAGGCATCGCCCGATGGGACTTGTAGTCCCATCGGACAATGCCTGCACAGCCCCCCGGAGCCTGCACAGCCCACCGGCAGGCCGGCACAGCCCACCCGGCAGGCCGGCACAGACCCCCGGAGCCTGCACAGACCACCGGCAGGCCAGCACAGCCCCCCGGCAGGCCTGCACAGACCACCGGAGCCTGCACAGACCACCGGCAGGCCGGCACAGACCACCGGAGCCTGCACAGACCACCGGCAGGCCGGCACAGCCCACCCGGCAGGCCGGCACAGACCCCCGGAGCCTGCACAGACCACCGGCAGGCCGGCACAGCCCCCCGGCAGGCCTGCACAGACCACCGGAGCCTGCACAGACCACCGGCAGGCCGGCACAGCCCACCCGGCAGGCCGGCACAGACCACCGGAGCCTGCACAGACCACCGGCAGGCCGGCACAGCCCACCCGGCAGGCCGGCACAGACCACCGGAGCCTGCACAGACCCCCCCGGCAGGCCGGCACAGCCCCCCGAAAGGCCCGTACAGACCCCAGAGAGGCTGTACAAGGCAAAAATAGGGTTTTTCTTATTCCGATACCGGAAGTCCCATAGACTTGAATGGGACTTCCGGTATCGGAATTGGCGATACCCGATATTTTTTTTAGATCGGCCGATACCATCCGATACGATACTTTTAAGTATCGGACGGTATCGCTCAACACTAATTACTAATGTTTACAATTTTTGCATTATTTATATATTATACCATTTTCTCCAACACAGATGCCTTGTGTATATTTTCATGTCACCTTCTTTTTCTTGACATGTTTTTTCTCTATATGCTGTTATACCCAGCTTGTTCTGTGCATAATGTAACTGAACACTTAAAACACCTTGCGTGTTTGAAACGCATACAGTTGTTTTTTGAGTGCACTCTTCCTCTGGCATTACCAGTTTATTGTCCTGCAGCTTCATTTGTTTTTTCATGTTTTAACCTATGAATTATTATTATTACAATTATACATTTATATAGCGTAATTTATTCCATGGCACTTTACATATGAAAAGGGGAACTATAGACAAGTACAATAAACGTGTAAGACAAAGGACAAACAAGTACAGAAGGATAGAGGACCCTGCCCACGGGGGCTCACAGTCTATAGGGATGGGTGAGGATACACTTGAAGTGGGTAGTGCTGGTTGTGCGGTGGTACAGTAGACTGCGGGTCATTGCAGGCTGTAGACTTGTCGGAACAGGTGGGTCTTCAGGTTCTTCTTGAAGGTTTCCATTGTTGGCGAGAGTCTGATGTGTTGTGGCAGAGAGTTCCAGAGTATGGGGGAAGCACGGGAGAAGTCTTGTATGCGGTTGTGGGAAGAAAAGATAAGGGGGGAGTAGAGAAGGAGATCTTGAGAGGATCAAAGGTTGCGTGCGGGTAGGTACCAGGAGACCATGTCACAGATGTATGGAGGAGACAGGTTGTGGATGGCTTTGTATGTCATGGTTAGGGTTTTGAACTGGAGCTTCTGGGCAATAGGAAGCCAGTGAAGGGCCTGGCATAGGGGGGATGCTCGGGAATAGTGGGGAGACAGGTGAATTACTCAGGCAGTAGAGTGTAGGATGGACTGGAGTGGTGCCAGAGAGCTAGAGGGCAGGGCAGAGAGTAGGAGGTTGCAGTAGTCGAGGCGGGAGATAAAGGCGTGCACAAGTGTTTTTGTGGTTTTGTGGTTGAGGAATGCACGGATGTGGGAAATATTTTTGAGTTTGAAGAGGCAGGAGGAGGCAAGGACTTGGATGTGTGGTTTGAAAAAGAGGGCAGAGTCGAGGATCATCCCAAGGCACCGAGCGTGCGGGACTGGGGAAAGCGAGCAGCCACTGACATTGATGGATAGGTCTGGTGGAGAGGTAGAGTGAGATGGGGGAAAGATTATGAATTCTGTTTTGTCCATGTTCAGTTTGAGAAAGCAAACAGAAAAGAAGGCTGAGATAGCAGACAGACATTGTGGGATTTTGGTCAGTGAGGAGGTGAGGTCAGGTCCAGATATCTAGATCTGCGTGTCATCAGTGTAGAGGTGATACTGCAAACCAATAAAGTAAATCTGTAAATCAACAAAGATTTATGGATTTTATTACTGGAGCTGGATACTTTCTTTACTTTGTGCAAGTCAAATAAACGCACAGTGGGCATAGGATTTCTATAAATCCCATCCACTGTGCTTGTAACCTAGAAAGCAGCGTTTTGGATGCAGCACAGGTGAGTTGTGTCCAAAATACTGCTATTCTAGATCGTGGGCACATAACCTTACTCTGCTATTGGGAAGGGACAGTCCAAATCAGAGAACTCCTTTAATAAGTGTTTTCACTGACATACATACATTGCATTTTATTAAAATACATAATGCGATACTTATCGCAAAATATACATTTGACTGTTTCCTCTTATAAAGAATTCATAACTAACGTGGAAAATAAACTTTGTGGGGATGAAAATGTGGAGATATCATGTGTAAATGTCTGTGCAAATGTTTAGATATCCAAAAAATGCCCCCAGGAAAGCATGTTATCATCTGAGAAATACTTATACCATATACTTTTTTGAAAATGCTTAAGCAGGTCTGGTGAAAGGAATGCAGTGTGAAATATGCCACACATGAGTTGGCCAGAGTTTTCATTTTAGAATCATATATATTTCACCTCCATAAAAACATAACAATAGTTTTAACCCCTGTAGACTAAAACAAAAGTTGGAACTCTCTGTGCTAGGTATTATGCATTAGACCTTAGGTAGCTTTCACACAGGCAATGCAGTTTGGATCCAAACACATGCAGTTTTCATTGCTTTCCACAGGTTGCACAGCATCAAAACAACAAAATCATAAATATAAATCCCTAGGCTTGACTAGGCACTAACTAAACAGAACAGACTCTGGCTACTCATACTCAGCTGAGCTATTCCCAGCTCAGTCAAACAAAACAACTTTTGTCCATTGCAACCACTGATACTTTCAGTTATGTGCACACGGCCTGTGCATTTAATCATGATCACAGATGTCAATGCACGCTCACCCGAACAGGCCACAGTCCACTCTCACTGAGCAGACCCCACACACAGAAAAGACACAACCCCACGAGAAGTGTTAACCTCCGGGCACAGTTGACACTGAACAGGTCTGTCTGTCATTCCAAGGATGTTCTCTAAGGATAATATCTGAAATAATGCCTGAAATGAGCCTGATGTGACCAGAAGGTACGACTAAACACTGCGTTTAAATGTATAAATTTATTTTGCCTTCTAAATTACTCTCACCATGCTGACATATGCTCTAACAGTTTTGGCTCCTTTAACCCTCACTCTCCTTGGCTATCCACAAACCCCAGCACCCGCTAACCAAATAATAATCTCTCCATCCCTCTTGCCTCCCCACCTGACCTCCTCTGCTGACCTGCTCCTCAACCTCAGAGCTCTCCTAATAAAATACAAAACAAGCCACCCACTCTCCTCCCACATGCTCTCCCTCTCTCTGCTTCTCACTGCTGGCGACATATCTCCCAACCCTGGACCCCCACAGCTCATACCTCCCATTACTACCCCTTCTATTGTTCCCAAACGAACACAAACACCAGAAATCTTTCCCACCTCAAATCCGTGCCCCTGACAACCACCACCCTGCTCCCACTCTCTGGATCATTCTGGAATGCTTGCTCCGTCTGCAATAAACTCCATGTGATTCACGACCTCTTTACCTCTCGTAGCTTTTCCTTCCTCACCGAAACATGGCTGACACCCTCCGATACGGCCTCCACTGTTGCGCTATGTTACGGCGGCCTCCACTTCACCCACATTCCTCGCCCTGGCAACAGACATGGCGGAGGAGTAGGCCTTCTCCTTTCATCCAACTGCACCTTCAACCCAATCCCACCTCTTCCCTCTCTTGTCCCCCCTTCTTTTGAAGTCCACTCTGTCCGCATCTATTCTCCCTCCAACCTCCAAGTGGCCATCATATACTGACCTCCGGGCCCAACCACTGCCTTCATTTACCAATTCTCTACCTGGCTCCTTCACTTTCTCTCTACTGACATTCCCACCATCATCATGGGTGACTTCAACATCCCCATTGACACCCACCAGTCGGCAGCCTCCAAACTTCTGTCCCTTACTTCATCCTTTGGACTTACTCAGTGGTCCTCCTCAGCCACCCACGCAGACGGACATACACTAGACTTGGTCTTCACCCGCCTCTGCTCTCTTTCTAACTTCACCACCTCCCCTCTCCCTCTATCTGACCACCATCTACTCACTTTCTCATCCCTGTCCTCCTCACCTGTCACCCATGTCCAGCAGCATGTGCACCCCCGCAGAAACCTCGCACATCTAGACACTCGCACACTCGCTGACTCTATTCTACCACTGTCCTCCATAGCTTCACTCCACGACCCTGACACTGCCACTAGTTTCTTCAATAACACTCTTGCATCAGCCATCAACTCAGTTGCCCCTGTCATGCATAACAAAGTGCGACGAATCAATAGGCAACCCTGGCACAATAGCACCACTAAAAAGCTTCGGCAAGCATCCAGAATTGCAGAATGGCGCTGGAAGAAAACGCATTCGCAAGATGACTTCACTGCACACAAACAAGCAACACTTGCATTCAAATCAGCTCTCACCTCTGCTAAACAGGCCTTCGTTACATCCCTTGTATCTTCCTTATCCCACAACCTCAGACAGTTGTTCAATACTTTTAACTCCCTTCTCCGCCCACCACTGCCCCCTCCGACCTCCCTAATCTCTGCCAAGGACTTTGCCACACGCTTCAAAAACAAGATAGACCAAACACGGCAAGTCTTTATTGCCCAACCACCACAACCCCTTTGCATACCAGACCAATGCCCAAACCCCATAACCTCCTTATCTAACATCACTGAAGGGGAGCTTGCTCATCTTCTCTCCAAATCACACCTCACCACTTGTGCACTTGACCCTATCCCATCCCACCTCCTCCCCAGCATCACCACCACTCTTAACCCATCCCTAACCCACCTCTTCAACCTATAACTAACTTTTGGTACCTTCCCTTCTGCTTTCAAACATGCCACAATCATGCCTATCCTTAAAAAGCCACCCCTCGATCCAACAGCCACGTCTAGCTATCGCCCAATATCGCTGCTCCCATTCGCTTCTAAACTCCTGGAGCAGCATGTCCACGCTGAACTTTCCTCCCACCTCTCATCTAACTTGCTCTTTGACAATCTACAATCTGGCTCTGCCCACATCATTCCACTGAGACAGTCCTGACCAAAATGACCAATGACCTACATACAGCCAAAGCTAACGGACAATACTCTATACTCTTGCTTCTAGACCTGTCCTCTGCTTTCGACACAGTTGACCACTGCCTCCTACTACAGATCCTCTCCTCCTTTGGCATCAAAGACCTCGCCCTATCCTGGATCTCCTCATACCTTTCCAACCGCATATTCAGCGTCTCCCATTCCCACACTACCTCCTCATCCCACCCTCTCTCTGTTGAAGTCCCTCAAGGCTCTGTTCTAGGACCCCTACTCTTATCAATCTACACACTTGGCCTGGGGCAACTCATAAAGTCCCACGGATTCCAGTACCACCTTTATGCTGATGATACTCAGATCTACCTCTCTGGCCCAGACATCACCTCTCTGCTCTCCAGAATCCCAGACTGTCTATTAGCCATATCCTCCTTCTTCTCCTCTCGCTTCCGCAAACTCAATGTGGACAAATCTGAACTGATCATCTTTCCCCCATCTCACAGATCTTCCTTACCCGACCTTTCTATAACAATTGACAACATCATGCTTTCCCCCATACCATAGGCCCGCTGCCTTGGAGTAACCCTTGACTCTGCCCTGTCCTGCAAACCGCACATCCAAGCTCTCTCCACTTCCTGCCGCCTCCAGCTCAAAAATATTTCCAGAATCCGTCCCTCAATCTACTAAAATGCTTGTGCATGCCCTCATCATTTCCCACCTCAACTATTGCAACATCCTTTTCTGTGGCCTCCCTGCTAACACCCTTGCACCTCTCCAGTCCATCCTCAACTCTGCCGCCCGACTAATTCATCTCTCTCCTCACTACTCCTCCACTTCTCCCCTCTGCAAATCTCTTCACTGGCTCGCATTCCCTCAGCGTATCCAATTCAAATTACTAATACTGACCTACAAGGCCATCTGCAACCTGTCTCCTCCATACATCTCTAAACTAATCTCCCGATACCTTCCCTCACGTAATCTCCGGTCCTCCCAAGACCTCCTTCTCTCCTCTACACTTATTCGCTCCTCACACAACCGCCTCCAAGACTTCTCCCGAATAGCCCCCATCCTATGGAATTCCCAGGCCCAACAAGTCCGGCTATCAACCACACTCGGATCCTTCAGACGGAACCTAAAAACCCATCTCTTCAGGAAAGCCTACAGCCTGCAATGATCTCCGCTGCCTCCTCACCACTACTGGAGCTACCGCCTCACCATCACTGGAGCTGCTGCAACCCCCCAACCTACTGTCTCCTTCCCCACCATCCTGTAGCATGTAAGCCCGAAAGGGCAGGGTCCTCTCTCCCCTCTATATCAGTCTGTGATTGTTAGTTTGTTTACTGTAAGTGATATCTCTAATTTGTATGTAACCCCTTCTCATGTACAGCACCATGGAACCAATGGTGCTTTATAAATAAATAATAATAATAACAGGCTGCAGCTTCCTCGCGGTTCTCTGCAGGTGTCACAAATAGGCTGCTTAGCACAGTCTCCATTCAGAGAAAGACCCCGGCATGCCTCTCTCAGCTACAGCTCATGTTTTGGCTGATCACTCATGAGCAGCACACTCAACTCTCCTCTACATCCGGCAGACTGACATCCCCTCAGGAAACTGTCACTCCATGAAGCTGTTTCCTAGTTCTTAGCAAAGCCCTGTCGGTATATCTAATCAAGACCCTGCAGAGCAGGAATTTAACCCTGTCTTTCCCAGCTTTTTCTACAGGTAATTAAATTTTGATGTACAGATCCACAACTTTACCATGTCACACTGACAATATCCTTACAACAGAGTGACAAAATCCATTGTTGATCCTTAAAGGATTGTTAATCTTTCTTATATTGCTCTGGTCTCTAATTGGCTGCAATGATCACAAGGCAACCCCTTCAATAGGTGAAGACAGTAGACCAACAAGGCACTAGGATAGCAGCATGGAGAAGCTATTGGGGATTAATCCCTTGCCACTTCTCTGTACTGCTGCCTTTGTTTAACAATGATGTTCTCATTGTCATCTCTTTCAACAAGGATAGCCCATGACTGCTGCAATCGACTTATGCTTGTAATTGTTATGGCCCACTGATTGACTGCAGTCATCTTGTGCCATTCCCACCAATAAGGAAAGCCATGAGACTAGCAAAGGAATTTTGGTAGTGGTTTGGAGGAGCAGTGGTAAATTGATATATGAATGTTTGTTTGTTTTTTTTTCAATTTTGGAGCTGTTTGAACCCTGTGCATGAAGCTTTTGCAGTAACTAAAGGATTTGGTTTCTTTTATACCAATGCTCAGCAACCCATTCACACAGGCTGCCCCCAAAAGGTCCTAGTTCATAAATTACAGCTTGATCTTACAGCTACAGATTCTTGTTTCTTCCCGTATGTCATCATATGATTTTATTGAAAATTATAAATGGTTGAACAGTGTGTGAATAGCGTAATGGGCGTTCTAAGGCTGGGGTTACACATGCGAGAAACTCACTTGAGTCTCACGTCTCAATACCCGGCACTGCCGCTGGCACTCGGGACCCGAGCGCTCAGCTGCATAGAAATACATGCACTCCAGTCCATACACTCCAGTCCCGAGTGCCGGTGACAGTGCCAGGTATTGAGACCAGAGACTCGTGCAGGTTTCTCACAAGTGCGACCCCGGCCTAAGATGGGAAATTTCTTCTCCAAAGTGAAAAGCCGACATACGGAGACTTATAAGTCATGGAATGCTTCTCTGTTACTTTAAATATGCAAAAAGCCCTTTCTTAAAGGAAGAGTTCTTGAACTTCAGTGACATCTATCGGATGTTGCAATCCTTAAAGTGAATATTGAACATTTAACAAGTCTTGCCACGTGACCAAGAATAAGAAGCCAAAACAAACACTCCTTAAACAGACATGTGTTTTATGGTATTTACATCCAATATCTGGCACTAGAGTTCAAGTCCCCTTAGTCTCTGAAGAGGTTATTTGCATATTATTTAAATTATCCAATGAGCATTGTATGACCTGTAAGTCTCCTGATGCTGGCTTGGCAATCTCAACAATGATAACAATTCCCCATTATATCCTCAGTAAGAGGCTTCTCAGCAAGCCAAATTAAACCTCCCGCTTTGCACTGATGAGGAGCAAACACCCCAAAAACTGTGTCAGCAGTTGGACTGTCTAGTTTGACTTCTTATCCTATGTCGTGTGGCATTAAATAGTCCATAGTGACTTTTAGGATTGTTACATCCAATAGGTGGTGCTAGAGATCTCTGAAGAGATTATTTGCATAGCACTAAAGTGAAAACATTAATCTTAAATGGTGGACTTTTTACTGGCCAATGGGCTGGAAAGCGCTACTAAAGCGCACGGCGTAACTAGCGGATGCTGCGATAGCAGTGGCCAAGGAGGCCTATACTGGCCGATGCCCAAGGCGCTAGCGGTGGATGTGGAGCAACACTGCAGCGCTATGCAGTGTAGAGCTAACGTACTGACTCTAATCCCTCAACCTAACGCATACGTAATATCCAAGGAGGGGGGAATTATAATGTCTCAGTCACCAGGCTCATTCATCCATCATCACACATACACTAAATGCATTAGCCACAGAGTCTATCATAGCGCACGGCAGGGTGGCCATGCACGCCTTTTAGCCGTGCCCTTCCAGGACCTTCCTGATTCTCCAGATGGACCAATCAGAACTGGAGAAGGACCTGAGCATGTGACTCCCGATCCCCAATGGGAGATCGTCTCCTGAGCATGCTCAGTGGAGTGAAGGGAGAACTTAGACTCTGGAGTCTTTTGCTGCTGGACAGGCTGCATTGCCATAACTGGACCAGAGGTGGCAGCAACAACCAAGCCCACGATGCTGGTGTGGGCAGAATGCTGGGATTGTGGAGTCTGCTGAGCAGGCTCCACTGCGGCCTGAGGGGGATGGGAGCCTGTAGATGGCAAGGCTCGGGATTCCCACTGTGCAGCATCCGGAACCCGACGCCAAACATTACCCCCCTCCCCTCTGAGCCTCGCTGCGCTCAAATGCCGTGATAAGGAGTGGGGCGTGGATATTTTCCACTGGCTCTCAGATCCGACCTTCTGGACCATGACCCTTCCAGTCCACCAAATAAAATTTTTTGCCATGCACCACCCTGCATCCCACAATAGCATTGACCTTGAACTCGTCCGAAGATGGATGTCACGGCAGATGACTCAGAAAACCGGGACAAATGGGCAGGCTTAAGGAGGGACACGTGAAAGGTGTGTTAGGCGTCGGATTCCTGGCACTGCACAGCAGGAATCCAGAGCCAGACATCCTGCAGTCTCCCATTATTCCTCAACCGCTCCAGGTGTTGCTCAGCAAACACGGCAAGCCAGGCTTGCTGCTCAGACTCACTCTGACAGCCTGGATGTTGCTGCCACCTCTGGTGCAGCAATAGCAGCGCACCCTGCTTTGCAGGGAACCGCTCCTGAGGCTAAGTCCTCATGCCGTGCTACTGGGCATGCCCGCAACTTGACCTCTCACTGGAGAGCAGGGGTCACATGCTCAGGTCCTGCGTCGGATCTGATTGGTCCTTCCCAAGCTAATGGAAGGTTCCGGAAGCGCATCGCTATAAAAAGCCCACAGGGCGGCTCGGCGATGCGCTAGTGTAGACTTATCTTGCTATGTGTGTGAATGGTGACGGATGCATGGACTGGTGGCTGACTCATTATGAAACCCCTTCCCTCGGATAATACGATTGGTGACAGAGTGTGTTCTTAGGTCAGCACCAGGTAGTGGCAAGCTACGCCACAGTGCTCCCTCGCCTACACTAGCGTCCGTCGGTGCCCGGTTCTCGGCGCCGACGCTTGCGGCTTTAGTTGCCGCTGCGCTGCATTAACAGCAGCTACTGGTGTTCGCGGCTGCGACGCCACACGCTGACTCCTGTGACGTTAACAGGGCCAGCACCTTTGCTTATATTTCTGGCAAGCGACTCTGTGTCTGAACAGAGCCGCTCCTAGCGTTCGGGTGACATTAACCCGTGCGCACTACGTCACCTTCTGGTGCATCTGCCATTAACCAGCAGCGGTCTTACCAACTACCGCACGGTGGACCCCGGGCGGCGAACGCACCTCTTATTAATTTATATCTGGTGCATTCCGCCAACCATAACATTACACTAGCGCCAGGGTCTGGCTGACAATGGCAGACGTGCAGCAGCTGCAGCGCTACATTCGGCAGCTGGAGAGCAGGTTGGCGGCTATCGAGAGCACCAACTCAGCTGCAAATGCTGCGCTAGCTGCCAACCCAGACGGTCGCTGAGGCTGTCTCACGTGTGCCCACACTCTTGCCCTCGCCGACAATCTCTTCCCTCCCGCTCCACGATAAGTTTTCGGGTGAAAGCGCCACCTGTAGGGGATTCGTCAGTCAGTGCTCCATTCACCTGGAGTTGATGGCTGCACGGTTTCCTACAGAGCGGGCTAAGGTGGGCTTCATTGTCTCTTTATTGTCTGGCCGGGCATTGCAGTGGGCCACGCCATTGTGGGAACGTGATGATCCCGTGGTTCAGGGGCCTGCTCAGTTCCTCGCGGCTCTGAAGCAGGTCTTCTTAGGACCACGGGTCACGCACGATACGGCTCTCCAACTGTTGTCATTAACACAAGGGTCACTCTCGGTTAGCCATTATGCTGTCCGGTTTCGGACATTGGCTTCCGAACTGGAGTGGCCAGACAAAGTATTAGTCCCAGTGTTCTGGAGAAGCCTAGCTGAGCACGTCAAGGATGTGCTAGCTACCCGAGATATTCCCACAACTCTGGAGGAATTGATAGCCGTCTCCACCCGTATTGATCTCCGGTTCACGGAGCGCGGGTTGGAGAGGACTCAATCCAGATGTAAAATTAACCTGGCTCCCACCTTTACCGAACCGCTGAACCATTCCGCACAGGAGTCTCCCTCCACCGAGCCCATGGAGGTATCTCGCACCGGCACTAAGCCATGTCAGGTGCAGGGCTCCGTGCGCTGTTATCACTGCCAACACTTTGGCCACTCGACTGGCACATGTCCTCAGCGGCCGAAGGGACGACCCCGTTCCATGGTTGTAGGTGGTGGCCAGTCCCAGATGGAGTCCTTTTCACCTAAGCCGGTATTCCGGGGTACCCTAGATAACGGTTCCTCCACCTGGGAGGCAGAGGTCACTCTGGATTCCGGGGCCGAGGGGAACTTTATGTCCTCGAGTTTTGCCCAGAGTCACACTATCCCTCTGGTATTACCCCCACAACCTCTGACCATCAAGGTGGTGGATGGGGCACTATTGCCGTCTCAAGTGACCCATCAGATGGTCCCACTCGGTCTCGCCATGTCCCCCTCACATCGGGAGTCCCTGTCCTTGCTTATTATGCCTCATGGCATCGATCAGGTACTCCTTGGGGTTCCCTGGCTTCGTTGTCACTCCCCTCACATTGATTGGGCTTCGGGGAGAATATTGGGCTGGAGCAAGGACTGCGAGGGTAGGTGTCTCAGGGACAGTCTTCAGGTAGCGTCTACGGAGCTGCCTACAGATCTCTCCACGCTCCCTGAACCTTACCATCAATATGCGGACGTCTTCTCTAAGAAGTCCGCGGAGACACTCCAGCCGCACCGTCCCTATGACTGCCCTTTTGACCTCCTGCCAGGCACAGAACCTCCTCGAGGTTGTGTTTACCCATTATCTCTCCCGGAGACGGAGGCAATGTCCCAATACATCCGGGAGAACCTGGCATGGGGCTTTATCAGGAAGTCGGTGTCACCGGCCGGGGCAGGCTTCTTCTTCGTTCAGAAGAAGAGCGGAGAGTTACGCCCTTGCATCGACTACCGGGGTCTCAATGCCATCAAGGTAAAGAATAAGTACCCTCTCCTGTTGATCTCCGAGTTGTTCGACAGGTTGCGTGGGGCGCGACTCTTTACTAAGCTAGATCTACGAGGGGCATACAACCTGATCCGTATTCGCGAGGGAGACGAGTGGAAGACAGCTTTTAATACTCGGGATGGCCATTATGAATATCTGGTCATGCCCTTCGGCCTTTGTAATGCGCCCGCTGTCTTCCAGGACTTCGTCAACGACGTCTTCCATGACATGCTTTCTACCTCGGTGGTGGTCTATCTGGATGACATCCTCATCTTTTTGCCAGATTTGCCCACCCACCGGAAAGATGTCTGCAGGGTATTTGACCGCCTACGGGCGAATTCCCTGTTCGCCAAGCTGGAGAAGTGTCAGTTCGAGCAGGAGTCCTTGCCATTTCTGGGCTACGTTATCTCGGCCCAGGGGTTGGCTATGGATCCGGCCAAACTGCAAGCGGTTATGGACTGGCAGGAACCCCATTCTCTTAAAGCAGTGCAGCACTTTTTAGGGTTCGTTAACTATTACCGCCAGTTTATATCCCACTTCTCCACCCTGGTAGCTCCTTTGGTTGCTCTCACGAAAAAAGGAACTAATCCTAAGGCGTGGACCGAACAGGTTTCTAAGGCCTTTTCCTCCATAAAGTCCCACTTTGCAGGCGCTCCCATTTTACACCGTGCCGATGTGGATAAGCCGTTTATCCTTGAGGTAGACGCTTCTTCCGTCGGTGCAGGAGCAGTCCTTTACCAAAAGGATGCTCAAGGTCGGAAGCATCCCTGCTTCCTCTATTCTAAGACCTTCTCACCGGCGGAGAAAAATTACTCCATCGGCGACAGGGAGCTGCTGGCCATGAAATTGGCTTTTTCCGAGTGGAGACATCTCCTGGAGGGAGCCTGGTTCCCCTTTCAGGTCTTCACGGACCATAAAAACCTGGTCTATCTTCAGACGGCCCAACGCCTGAATTCCCGTCAGGCCAGGTGGTCGCTCTTCTTTTCTCGCTTCCGCTTTACCCTACACTACCTCTCCGGGGAGAAGAACGTCCGAGCAGATGCCCTCTCACGCTCGGTGGTCTCAGTGGAGGAGGGAGAAGCGGAGCCTCGGTTAATTCTCCCTCCGGAGAGTTTTACGACCGCGGCTCCTATCGCTCTCGAGTCGGTACCGCCAGGCAAGACCTTGGTGCCCCCTCGGCTATGGCCGGAGGTTCTTGCCTGGGCACATGCCTCCAGGCTAGGTGGCCATTTTGGTAATAAACGGACCACCGAACTCCTGGCAAGGTCATATTGGTGGCCACATATGGCTCGAGAAGTCAAGGCATACGTGAAAGCATGCGTCTCGTGTGCCCGGAATAGGCCCTCTAGACAGAGGCCGGCGGGGCTCTTGTTTCCCCTGCCAGTAGCGGATAGACCATGGGAAATGGTGGGCATGGACTTTATAGTTGGCCTGCCCAAGTCCAGTGGCAGTACGGTCATCTGGGTGGTTACCGACCATTTTTCCAAAATAGTACATCTGGTGCCACTCGCACGCCTACCCTCCGCCCGAGGTCTGGCCGTCCTGTTCATTAAGCATGTATTCCGTTTACATGGTATGCCGGACAAAATCGTAAGTGACTGAGGTCCCCAGTTTGCGTCTCGCTTTTGGAGGGAGCTCTGCAGCTTACTCAGCATCGAGCTAAATCTGTCTTCCGCCTACCATCCCGAGACGAATGGCTTGGTCAAAAGGGCCAATCAGACCTTGGTCACCTATCTACGACATTTTGTCTCTGCCAGGCAGAATGACTGGGAATCCTTACTGCCTTGGGCTGAGTTTGCCCTAAACAATGCGGTGGCCGATTCCACTGGCCAGACGCCTTTTCTCCTAAATTATGGTCAACACCCTCGCGTCCCTGTCCCAATGCTGGTGTCCTCCACTGACTCCAGGGTGGCAGACTGGGCAGTGGAGGCCCAGGACATTTGGGATCGCATGCAGGATGCTATCCGGGCATCTAAAGAAAGGATGAGGGCGTCCGCCGACACGCATCGGCGACCCGCACCAAGCTTCTCCCCTGGCGACATGGTGTGGCTCTCCACCCGGAATATCAAACTGCGGGTCGAGTCTCCCAAATTCGCACCACGTTACATTGGACCATTCAAGGTCCTCGAGCGACTTAGCTCAGTGGTCTACCGCCTGGCTCTTCCTCCACATTTGGCCATATCGGACGTGTTTCATGTGTCCCTCCTCAAACCAGTTCACATGGTCTGGTTTTCTGAGCCATCCACCGGGCCATCAGACTTATCGTCTGCCGAGTTTGAGGTTAACACCATCGTGGGGCTCAGGTTTGTCCGTGGCAAAAAACTTTATTTGGTGGACTGGAAGGGTCATGGTCCCGAGGCTCGGACCTGGGATCCAGTGGAGATCATTCATGCACTGCTCCTGAGCGCAGTGAGGCTCAGGGGGGAGGGGGCCCTAGGGGGGGTAATGTTAGTCGTCGGATTCCTGGCACTGCACAGCGGGAATCCAGTGCCAGACATCCTGCGGTCTCCCATTCTTCCTCAACCGCTCCGGGTGTTGCTCAACAAACACAGTGAGCCAGGCTTGCTGCTCAGACTCACTTTGACAGCCTGGATGTTGCTGCCACCTCTGGTGCAGCAATGGCAGCGCACCCTGCTTTGCAGGGAACCGCTCCTGAGGCTAAGTCCTCATGCCGTGCTACTGGGCATGCCCGCAACTTGACCTCTCACTGGAGAGCAGGGGTCACATGCTCAGGTCCTGCGTCGGATCTGATTGGTCCTTCCCAAGCTAATGGAAGGTTCCGGAAGCGCATCGCTATAAAAAGCCCGCAGGGCAGCTCGGCGATGCGCTAGTGTAGACTTATCTTGCTATGTGTGTGAATGGTGACGGATGCATGGACTGGTGGCTGACTCATTATGAAACCTCTTCCCTCGGATAATACGATTGGTGACAGAGTGTGTTCTTAGGTCAGCACCAGGTAGTGGCAAGCTACGCCACAGTGCTCCCTCGCCTACACTAGTGTCCGTCGGTGCCCGGTTCTCAGCGCCGACGCTTGTGGCTTTAGTTGCTGCTGCGCTGCATTAACAGCAGCTACTGGTGTTCGCGGCTGCGACGCCACATGCTGACTCCTGTGATGTTAACAGGGCCAGCGCCTTTGCTTATATTTCTGGCAAGCGACTCTGTGTCTGAACAGAGCCGCTCCTAGCGTTCGGGTGACGTTAACCCGTGCACACTACGTCACCTTCTGGTGCATCTGCAATTAACCAGCAGCGGTCTTACCAACTACCGCACGGTGGACCCCGGGCGGCGAACGTACCTCTTATTATTTTATATTTGGTGCGTTCCGCCGACCATAACAAGGTGTCAGTAATGGCCAAGTGGGGAGGAAGAGCCAGGCGATAAACCACAGGGTTGACCTGCTCCAGGACCTTGAAGGGTCCGATGTATCGCGGCGCAAACTTTGTGGACTCGGCCCGCAGCCTGATATTTCAGGCAGAGAGCCACGCCAAGTCACCAGGGGCAAAAGTTGGATTGGGACGCCGATGAGTGTCAGCGGACGCCCTTATTCTCTCTTTAGAGGCCCGAATGGCATCCTGAGTGCGATCCCAGATGTCGCGAGCCTCCACTGCCCAGTCTGCCACCTTGGAATCAGTGGAAGATACTGGCATCGGGACTGGAACGCGTGGATGCGGGCCATAATTAAGAAGGAATGAGGTCTGACCGGTGGAATCAGCCACTGCATTATTCAGAGCAAATTCTGCCCATGGTAGTAAGGATGCCCAGTCATCCTGCCTGGCCCAGACAAAATGTCGCAGGTATGTGACCAGAGTTTGGTTAGCTCTCTCAACCAAACCGTTCGTCTCGGGGTGATAGGCGGAGGACAAATTTAGCTCAATGCTGAGTAGACTGCAGAGCTCCCTCCAAAACTGAGACACAAATTGGTGACCCCGGTCACTAACTATCTTAACAGACATACCATGCAGACAAAATACGTGCTTTATGAACAGCGTGGCGAGATCACGAGCAGAAGGCAGCCGCGCGAGTGGCACCAGATGCACCATTTTAGAAAAATGACCAGTGACCACCCAGATGACCATGCTGCCACTGGATTTGGGCAGGCTGACCACAAGATCCATGCCGACCATCTCCCAGGGTCTGTCTGCTACCGGCAAGGGGTACAGTAACCCAGCCGGCCTCTGCCTAGAGGACCTGTTCCGCGCACAGGAGACGCATGCCTGAATGTACTCTCTCGTGTCCCAAGTCATGTGCGGCCACCAATAGGCCCTTGCCAGGAGTTCCGCTGTCCATCTAGTACCAAAATGACCACCCACCCTGGAGGCGTGAGCCCACGCGAGAACCTCTGGCCGCAGGCGGGGAGGGACAAAGGTCTTGCCCGGCGGCACTGACTCAAGAGCGACCGGGGCCACGGTCCTCAGACTCACAGAGGGGACGTTTAGCCGAGGCTCAGCCTCCTCCTCCTCCTCTGACACCACCAAGCGAGAGAGAGCATCAGCCCGGACGTTCCTCTCACCGGACAGATAGTGCAGGGTGAAGCGGAAGCGGGAGAAGAAAAGTGACCACCTGGCTGGTGAGAGTTCAACAGCTGGGCCATTTGTAAGTACACCAGTTTTTTATGGTCGGTGTATACCTGGAAGGGAAACCGGGCTCACTCCTGGAGATGTCTCCATTCGGAGAAGGACATCTTAATTGCCAGCAACTCCCTGTCCCCGATGAGGTAGTTTCTCTCCACCAGTGAGAAGGTCTTGGAGAAAAAGAAGCAGGTATGCTTCCGACCTTGGGCATCCTTCTGGAAAAGGACTGCCCCTGCACCGACGGAGGAGGCATCTACCTCTAGGATAAAGGGTTTATCCACATCGGGACGATGGAGGGTAGGAGAGCCAGCAAAATCGGTCTTAAGAGACGAGAAGGCCGCAGAGACCTTTGGATTGGCTCCCTTTTTGGTGAGGGTGACCAAAGGAGCCACCAGTGTGGAGAAGTGGGGAATGAACTGGCGGTAATAATTAACGAAGCCCAAAAAATGCTGCACCGCTTTAAGAGAGTGGGGCTCCTGCCAGTCCATTACCGCCTGCAATTTGGCAGAATCCATAGCCAATCCCTGGGCCGAGATGATATAGCCCAAAAACGGCAAGGACTCCTGTTCAAATTGACACTTCTCCAACTTGACGAAGAGAGAATTCGCCCGCAAACGGTCGAAGACCTTACAGACGTATCTCCGGTGAGAGTAATAAACCCTCTTTCCAGGTTCTCCCGGATATATTGTGACATGGCCTCCGTCTCCGGGAGAGATAGAGGGTACACGCGGCCTCGAGGAAGCTCCACACCTGGCAAATGGTCTATCGGACAGTCATAGGGGCGATGAGGCGGAAGCGTCTCAGCAGATTTTTTAGAAAAGACGTCCGCATACTGCTGGTAGTGTCTGGGAAGCGCAGAGAGATCCGCGGGCACTTTGGTAGAGGCTACTTGAACGCTGCCCCTCATGCACCTTCCCTCACAGTCCTTGCTCCAACCCAGTATTCTTCCCAAGGACCACTCAATATGAGGAGAGTGGCAACGGAGCCAGGGTACTCCTAGGAGAATCTGGTCGATGCCCTCGGGCATAATGAGCAAAGACAACGTCTCGTGGTGGGATGGTGAGATTGAGAGCCCCAAGGGTGCTGTCTGGTGTGTAATCTGGGACGGTAGGGTAGAACTGTTGACCACCCTGATGGTCACGGGGTGAGGAAGTGGCACCAAAGGAACTGCGTGTTGGGTGAAGGCCGAGGACATAAAGTTTTCCTCTGCCCCGGAGTCCACGCAGACCTCTAACTTCCAGGTGGAAGCACCGCTCTCTAACGTTCCTCGGAAGGACAGCTTAGAGGAGAAAGTTCGTTTATCAAGTAGACCTCCTTCAACTACCAC
The DNA here is from genome assembly GCF_039654945.1 of Dendrobates tinctorius. Lineage (NCBI taxonomy): Eukaryota > Metazoa > Chordata > Amphibia > Anura > Dendrobatidae > Dendrobates > Dendrobates tinctorius. Next base: position 60,943,504 of record NW_027361728.1, read on the forward strand.
TGGACACAATCGTTTTTCTGACCGCTGAAGGCACCTGTTAGCTGGGTGACCAGACTGTCGACACTGGTAACAGCGTGCGGAGATTCGCACCGGGCGTGACTTGGGACCGCTGCGAGACACCTCCATAGGCTCTGGAGGCATGACTCCCATAGCGGGGGGTTCAAGAGGTTTAGAGAAGGCGGGAGCCAACCTAACCCTCTGTCTGGATTGCGCACGCTCCAACCCGCGCTCCGTAAAACGGAGATCTATGCGGGTGGAAAGAGTAATCAACTCCTCCAGACTAACGGGAACATCTCCGGTAGCTAGAGCATCTTTAACATTCTCCGCCAAACCTCTCCAGAACAAAGGGACGAGTGTCTTATCAGGCCATTCCAGCTCGGAAGCCAGTGTCCGGAAGTGGACGACATAATGGCTGACAGAGAGGGATCCCTGTGTAAGTGCTACTAACTGGAGAGAGGTGTCGTGAGTGACCCGTGGCCCCAAAAAGACCTGCTTTAGGGACATTAGAAACTGAGCAGTGCTCAGAACCACGGGGTCACCACGCTCCCACAGTGGAGTGGCCCATTCTAATGCCCTGCTCAACAGGAGGGAGATGATAAACCCCACTTTAGCCCGCTCGGAAGGGAATCGCATGGCCAATAACTCAAGCTGGATAGAGCACTGACTCACGAATCCCCTACAGGTGGCGCTGTTACCCGAGAACTTGTCGGGCAACGGGAGACGGGACTGCAGTGATGTCTGCAGCTGAGGCTGAGCGCTCGAGAGCGGACAACCTGCCCTCCAGCTGCTGGACATAACGCTGCAGGTGCTGCTCGTCCATCATTGTTAGCCAGGCCCTGGCGCTATGAAAATGTTATGGGACTGGCGAACGCACCAAATAATAATGATGAAATAATATATAAGGTGCGTTCGCAGCCCAGGGCCCACCGTGCAGAGGTGACCAACTGCTGCTAAACAATGAGGGAAAGGCGTGTAGGAGTAAAGCCGGACACCAGTGCGTAACCACTAAGCCGGTGCTAACAGACACGTGCGCCGTTACTTCATGCAACACGTGCCTGCCGGCGAACAACCGCAACCTGTCAACGTCACAGGTCACGGGGTGTGAACCACTGCTGCAACGTGTGCAGTATCCACCCTGACGGATGCCACTAACCAGCCTAATAACTGGGCTGGAAAACGCTACTAAAGCACACGGCGTAACTAGCAGATGCTGCGATAGCAGTGGCCAAGGAGGCCTATACTGGCCGACGCCCTAGGCGCTAGCGGTGGATGTGGAGCAACACTGCGGCACTATGCAGTGTAGAGTTAACGTACTGACTCTAATCCCTCACCCTAACGCATACGTAATATCCAAGAAGGGGGGAATTATAATGCAACAGTCACCAGGCGCATTCATCCATCATCACACATACACTAAATGCATTAGCCTCAGAGTCTACCATAGCGCACGGCGGGGTGGCCATGCGCGCCTTTTATAGCCGTGCCCTTCCGGGACCTTCCTGATCCTCCAGATGGACCAATCAGAACTGAAGAAGGACCTGAGCATGTGACTCCCGATCCCCAATGGGAGATCGTCTCCTGAGCATGCTCAGTGGAGTGAAGGGAGAACTTAGACTCTGGAGTCTTTTGCTGCTGGACAGGCTGCATTGCCATAACTGGATCAGAGGTGGCAGCAGCAACCGAACCCACGATGCTGGTGTGGGCAGAATGCCGGGATCGTGGAGTCTACTGAGCAGGCTCCACTGTGGCTGGAGGGGAATGGGAGAGCGCAGATGGCAAGGCTTCGGATTCCTGCTGTGCAGAGCCTGGAACCTGATGCCTAACACTGCCTCTGTACAAATACCTGGTTAGACCGCATATGTAGTACTGTGTACAGTTTTGGGCACCGGTGCTTTTGAAGGATATAATGAAGCTAGAGCGAGTACAAAGAAGGGCAACAAACGAGTACACCGAGCACAGTGATAATCGGGCGAGTAACAAGTAGTGGCAAGCACGTTCGCTCATCACTAATTTTCATAATTCCATGACTTTTACTACTTGGTGTTTCAATTTCAGTGTTGAGGTGTGCATGTACTATATGAATTAATACATGAATACATGAGGTAACACTCTGATGTTAGGTATTAAAAAATAACATTGGTTTTATTCGCTCATGTGACATGCAATATTTCAGCTCCCAAATATTACTGAGCTCCTCTCTACTTTTATGCAGGAAAGAAAATAACAATCCAAACAAGCCCCCCCATTTTGTCCTTGGTACACATCAGAGCTCTTTTCCTGCTGGTAAAGGGGAAGAAAAGGTGGAAGAAACAAATGTTGAAAATGACGGTAACCAGATCGACTCCTCAGTCAGCACAACCATTTTTTATAAGGATGACTTTAAAATAACTGCGGAGGACAAAACGGACAAGTCAGTTAGTGGGTAAGCATCTCTTAGACCTTATCATTAATATTTCTTGCTAGTGTATTTCTTAGGCATTATCTGCCATAGGTTGAGCTAGTCACAGAATCATTTCAACTGTTTAAACAACCCTGTTGAAAGAATTAATCAACAGTAGGGGTATGTACACACGTTGTGGATTTGGCCCTGCGGATCTGCAGCAGTTTTCCATGCCGTGTACAGTACCATGTAAACCTATGGAAAACCAAATATGCGGTGCACATTCTGCGGAAAATTCCGCACAGATTGGCAGCGGTTTATTTTTCACAGCATGACAAATCTTTGTGCGTAATCCGCAGCGTTTTTACACCTCTTTCATTATAGGAATCTGCAGTTGTAAAAACGCAGGTAAAATCCGCACAAAATCTGCAGAAAATCCACAGGAAATCTGCACTAAATCCGCAGGTAAAACACAGGTCATTTTACCTGCAGATTTTGCAAAATCTGCGCAGAAAAATCCGCAGCTAAATCCGCAACATGTGCACATACACTAAGGCAATGTTCACATGTTGCCTTTTTGCGCCTTTTTTCTGCAGCCAAAACATGATCTGTTGCCAGTAAAAATGCTGCAGACCAAACACAGGTTTTGCTGACTCTTTTGCTGCTTTTCTTGTAGCATTTTTGCTACATTTTTTTGCTGCGTTTTTTAGTATCCCAAAGTTCAGTTCTGCTTTCGCCATGTGAGCATGAAAAATACAAGGTGTTAGGCCACCAATGCAAAACATATGTAAGACCATAAAACATCTTTGGAAAAAAAGTGCAATTTGTTCAGATTATTTATTGGAAAAAGTCACTATTCCAAACAAAAAAGTTCATATGAATTCATGAAACAATATACAATTGTAAATGTAAAAGCAGCTGAGGAGAGTTGAATTACGGTAGTTGGGCATTGTTTATCTAACACATTGGTAGGACATTGAGTTGGTAAGGAAATGTTTACTTTTACACATTGGCTTGTCACTGCTTACTTTCCCACATTGCTAGGGCATTGAGTTGGTAAGGAATTGTTTATTTTAACATATATCACTAGTTTAACTCCTTAACCTTCCTCTAGTGTTAGCTTTCTGTTAGGCTGAGTTCACACGTGGCGTTTTTTTCGCGTTTCCGCGGCGGTTTTAACCGCGCGATTTTGCTGCGAAAACGCGAAAAATAAGCATCCCATGCATTCCTTTGGGATTCCGCAATGCTGTGCTAATGCTGCGGATTTTACCGCGGCGGAATCGCTTCGCGGTAAAAACCGCAGCATGCTCATTAATTTGCGGAATCGCGGCGATCCCGCACCCATAGGAATGCATTGTTCCGCTTACTTCCCGCATGTGGCTGTGCACACCATGCGGAAAGTAAGCAGAACATTTGCGGATGGTACCCACGGTCCGGAGGAGAGGAGACTGTCCTCCGGGCTTTGGGTACCATATCCCTGTAAAAAAAAGAATTTAAAAATAAAAAATATTGTTATTCTCACCCTCCGACGTCCCGCGCAGTCTTCCCGCTTCTCTTCACGCTCTCGTTCCCAGTAGTCCTTTGCGAAAATGCCCGCGATGGCGATCCCGCGAGAACGGACGTCATCACGGGCATTTTCGCAAAGGATTACTGGGAACGGATGCGCGGGACGTCGGAGGGTAAGAATAACACCATTTTTTATTTTTTTTTACATTCTATCTTTTACTACTGATGCTGCATAGGCAGCCTCAGTAGTAAAAAGTTGGTCACACTCGTCAAACACTATGTTTGACGAGTGTGACCAACCTGTCAATCAGTTCTCCAAGCGATGCTACAGATCGCTTGGAAAACGCTAGCATTCTGCAAGCTAATTACGCTTGCAAAATGCTAGTTTTTCCGTGGGAAAATCACGGGAATTTAAAATGCGATTTTCCCGCGGACTGAAATTCCTGAATTCTCGCGGTAATTTCCGCGAGAGTTCCGGTACGTGTGCACTTAGCCTAACTCTTTCTTATGTTAAAGGGTCGGTTTTGATCCGTGTCTTAAATCACCCCTAGGATACCCTAAAAACAGTTATTTATGATCCAATTTGTTTCTTACCTCTTAGTTACCATGTTAGGGTTTCTCATCCATGGAAGGATTGATTTTAATATTTTTGTTGTGGCCCCCTGGGCCTTTCATTTGAGAGCATACCCTTCATTTTCAATATAAAAATATTGTCAAATGAACCTCAAGAGAATAATATAAACTTAAAAAGTTTGTTATATTACCTGACTATTACTGAAGGGTTTTAGAACACATTTCTTAAATGTAAAAAAAATATACATATATATATTTTATATTATTAACTCTAGTAACATCTATGGTGTTACGGGTCAATTTTGACTCATACAGTCATATGTAAAAGTTTGGGCACCCCTATTAATGTTAACCTTTTTTCTTTATAACAATTTTGGTTTTTGCAACAGCTATTTCAGTTTCATATATCTAATAACTGATGGACTCAGTTATATTTCTGGATTCAAATGAGGTTTATTGTACTAACAGAAAATGTGCAATCTGCATTTAAACAAAATTTGACCGGTGCAAAAGTATGGGCACCCTTATCATTTTCTTGATTTGAACACTCCTAACTACTTTTTACTGACTTCCTGAAGCACTAAATTGGCTTTGTAACCTCATTGAGCTTTGAACTTCATAGCCAGGTGTATCAAATCATGAGAAAAGGTATTTAAAGTGGCCACTTGCAAGTAGTTCTCCTATTTGATTCTCCTATGAAGAGTGGCATCATGGGCTCCTCAAATCAACTCTCAAATGATATGAAAACCAAGATTATTCAACATAGCTTTTCAGGGGAAGGATACAAAAAGTTGTCTCAGAGAGTTAACCTGTCAGTTTCCACTGTGAGGAACATAGTAAGGAAATGGAAGAACACAGGTACAGTTCTTGTTAAGCCCAGAAGTGGCAGGCCAAGAAAAATATCAGAAAGGCAGAGAAGAAGAATGGTGAGAACAGTCAAGGACAATCCACAGACCACCTCCAAAGACCTGCAGCATCATCTTGCTGCAGATGGTGTCACTGTGCATCGGTCAACAATACAGAGCACTTTGCACAAGGAGAAGCTGTATGGGAGAGTGATGCGAAAGAAGCCGTTTCTGCAAGCACGCCACAAACAGAGTCGCCTGAGGTATGCAAAAGCACATTTGGACAAGCCAGTTACATTTTGGAAGAAGGTCCTGTGAACTGATGAAACAAAGATTGAGTTGTTTGATCATACAAAAAGACGTTATGCATGCGCTGTATTGTTGACCGATGCAGGTTAACTGATTGGGCGGCGTTATTCCCATGAGTCATGACCCTCCAAACAGCGTTCATGAAGGCAAAGTGTTTGTTTTACGTGGGCAGTATGGTTGCAAAGCTGAACCTTAAAGGAATGTCCAGAAGGGCACCACCAGGAGTGGAGCCTACGGCGTAATTTGACTCAACACGGGCAACCTCAACCATGCCAGCTAAAGAACAGATGCACACATTGCAAGCTTAATTCCGTTAACGAACGAGACTCCGTCATGCCCCGCGGTCCGAATCCGGCTTACTAGAGGGACACGTGAGGCTCTGGCACATGAGATTGGCCAATAACTGGTGTCATGCCCTTACATGTCCGTGGCTGCATGTGCGCAACACTGAAAAGGCCAGTGTTTGTCGCTTACAGGTGCAGATAACCCGCTGAACAACGTTAGTGATGGGGATCACTGATTACAATTATTACTCGCGAACGATGATTTCCCAGTAAGTGCAGGTCAACCGCAGTTCCGGAATTAGGCCTAACCGTCATTCCTGAAAAAAATGAAAAACTTACGTGTGCAAACCACAGGTGCTGTAGCTTGCTTAACAGCTCGCCAGCCGTTCTCACGCCCAGTATGGGTTACACGTGATTGCACAAAGGTGAGAAAGGGTACCGTATCCCCGGATAACATGTATGGATAGCGTACACATTCAAAAGATATGTCTATACATCAGGAGGCAGGCTCAGACGGTGTTAGGCCCAGTATGGCTTGCAAGTGATTGCACAAAGGTGAGAAAGGGTACCGTATCCCCGGATAACATGTATGGATAGCGTACACATTCAAAAGATATGTCTATACATCAGGAGGCAGGCTCAGACGGTGTAAGGCCCAGTATGGCTTGCAAGTGATTGCACAAAGGTGAGAAAGGGTACCGTATCCCCGGATAACATGTATGGATAGCGTACACATTCAAAAGATATGTCTATACATCAGGAGGCAGGCTCAGACGGTATAAGGCCCAGTATGGCTTGCAAGTGATTGCACAAAGGTGAGAAAGGGTACCGTATCCCCGGATAACATGTATGGATAGCGTACACATTCAAAAGATATGTCTATACATCAGGAGGCAGGCTCAGACGGTGTAAGGCCCAGTATGGCTTGCAAGTGATTGCACAAAGGTGAGAAAGGGTACCGTATCCCCGGATAACATGTATGGATAGCGTACACATTCAAAAGATATGTCTGTACATCAGGAGGCAGGCTCAGACGGTGTAAGGCCCAGTATGGCTTGCAAGTGATTGCACAAAGGTGAGAAAGGGTACCGTATCCCCGGATAACATGTATGGATAGCGTACACATTCAAAAGATATGTCTATACATCAGGAGGCAGGCTCAGACGGTGTTAGGCCCAGTATGGCTTGCAAGTGATTGCACAAAGGTGAGAAAGGGTACCGTATCCCCGGATAACATGTACGGATAGCGTACACATTCAAAAGATATGTCTATACATCAGGAGGCAGGCTCAGACGGTGTAAGGCCCAGTATGGCTTGCAAGTGATTGCACAAAGGTGAGAAAGGGTACCGTATCCCCGGATAACATGTATGGATAGCGTACACATTCAAAAGATATGTCTATACATCAGGAGGCAGGCTCAGACGGTGTAAGGCCCAGTATGGCTTGCAAGTGATTGCACAAAGGTGAGAAAGGGTACCGTATCCCCGGATAACATATATGGATAGCGTACACATTCAAAAGATATGTCTATACATCAGGAGGCAGGCTCAGATGGTGTCAGGCACAGTATGGATTTGACTGCCCAGACTACACAGAGGAGGAGCAGGGAGAGGTAAAGATTGCAAATGCTGGGGCCCTGCCCAAGCAAGGGGGGTCCACTCGTGGGCGTCGGTACTGGCACTGGGCCCCTCATAGTATGGCGGTGTGTCTGACGGCGGGTGTGCATCACCACCGTCAGAGACACTTGATTGCACTATGAGGGACCCGGTGCCAGTGCCCGCGCCCAAGAGTCGGCCTACCCACCTGTCCAGGGCAACAGCACTCGCACGGTGTCGTGCGCTAGGTGGTGACCCCGGCCATGGGGGGGGGAGGCAGCACAGTTAGGGAGTTTTAGAAAGTGGCATATGTTGATGTTGGACATTCAGCTGATGCAAAAGGCGAAATAGGTCAAGTCCCAGGAAGAGGTGGACCAAAGCAAGCCATTTTTCTGTCACCCTATGTGTCATCAGGGGAAGGTGGGACAAAATCCTTGGAAACCCATGCATGGTTCATTTTAATGAAGGTTAGATCATCCACATTTTGGGTTGACAGACGGGTCCTTTTTTCTGTCAGGATTGATCCAGCTGCACTGAAGACTCTTTCCGATAGCACACTTGCAGCTGGGCAAGCGAGCTCCTGTAAGGCATATTGTGCCAATTCAGGCCAGGTGTCCAGTTTAGCAGCCCAATAGTCAAAGGGGAATGACCTGTGTGGGAGAACATCGATATGGGAGGAAAAGTAGTTTGTAACCATAGTTGACAACTGCTGTCTCCTGTCACTTTCCATCGATGCTGTATTACCAGTTGTGTGAGCGGTACTTGAAAAATCAGTCCACAACATTGTCATGAAACCCCTGTCTCCAACACCACTTCTGCTGTGTGCACCATGAACACCTCTGCCAAGCTGCCCCCGGCCCGTACGGCTCGTGTGAGAACCATCACCGCTGCTGTGTGCTGGGAATGCCTCAAGCAACCGATTTACCAGAGTTGCTTGTTTATTAGCCAATATTAGGTTCTCCTGTGGCATGATGTTTTGTAATTTGCCTTTATAGCGTGGATCCAGGATGCTGGCCAACCAGTAGTCGTCATCGTTCATCATTTTGGCAATGCGAGGGTCCCTTTTTAGGATCCGCAAGGCATAATCTGACATGTGGGCCAATGTTCCCGGTGTCAATGATGCACTGCGAGTGCTGGGTGGAGGAGCACTTTCTGGCAAATCCACATCCCTCCAGTCACGCACAAACCCTGTACCAGACCTTGCCACGCCAACATTTTCACTTGCCCCACGAGATGCATCCTCCTCCCCTAAGTAATCATCCCCATCATCATCCTCCTCCTCTTCTTCCTCCAACTCGTCCAGGAGAGGTCCCTGAGCAGACAATGGCTGAATGTCATCAAGGATTCCCTCCACCTCTTCCTCCTCGTCAACATTGGCTGCAGACACCTGCTCCTTAAGGTGCGTCAAAGTTTGCATGAGCAGACGCATAAGTGGGATGCTCATGCTTAGGATGGCGTCATCTGCACTTACCAACCGTGTTCATTCCTCAAAACACTGAAGGACTTTACAGAGGTCTTTCAGCTTCGACCACTGCACACCTGTCAACTCCATGTCTGCTCTCAAAGTGCCTGGCCGTGTATCCTCCCACAAATGCATTATGGCCTGCCTCTGCTCGCACAGCCGCTCCACCATGTGCAGGGTGGAGTTCCACCTTGTTGCAATGTCGATAATGAGGCGGTGGTTGGGAAGGTGGAGCAATCGCTGCAGCTTCTCGCATACAAACAGAGTGTACAGGCGACCGGCGGATGTGCGCGCACAGTCTTCGCACCTTATGGAGCAGGGCTGTTAACTCCGGATAATTTTTGAGGAAGCACTGCACCACCAGGTTCAAGGTGTGAGCCAAGCAAGGTATGTGGCTGAGTTTTGAAAGGGCTATGGCTGCCACAAAATTACGGCCGTTATCACTAACTACCTTGCCTGCCTCAAGATGTACACTGCCCAGCCATGACTCAGTTTGTCGCTTCAAGTACTCGGCCAGCACCTCGGCGGTGTGTCTGTCGCCCAAACACATCATCTGCAACACAGCCTGCTGACGCTTTCCACTAGCTGCTCGATAGGGGGACACCTCGTGTGCAACAGTGGTAGCTGCAGATGGAGTGCTCATACGACTGCGCTCTGTGGACGAGCTTTCGCTTCTGGAGGAGGAGGAGGAGGGTGGAATGCCTACAGCCAACTGTTTCCTATACCGTGGGCTAGGCAGCAATGTCCCACCACCGCTGTCCCCTGTGGACCCTGCATCCACCACATTAACCCAGTGCGCAGTGATGGACACGTAACGGCCCTGGCCATGCCGACTGGAACATGCATCAGTTGTGAGGTGCACCTTTCCACTCACTGACTGCTTGAGTGCATGGACAATGCGGTCTTTCACATGATGGTGGAGGGCTGGGATGGCTTTGCGAGAGAAGAAGTGGCGACTGGGTAGGTCATGGCGTGGTACTGCATAGGCCATGAGTTCGCGGAAAGCTGCGCTTTCCACCAACCGATAGGGCATCATCTCAAACGAGATTAGTTTGGCAATGTGGGCGTTCAAACCCAGTGTACGCGGATGAGAGACTGAGTACTTTCTTGACCTACTCATAGTGTCTGGGAGGGTGAGCTGGACTTGAGAGCTGCATATGGTGGAAGTAGCGGTGGACAGGGCGGACTGAGAGAGGGTTGATGATGGTGATGGAGTTGGTGTTCTTTCTGATGGCCTAGATTCAGTATTCGTTGATATAACAGTGGGATTCCCTGATTGCTGTGGCCTTGCAACGACACCTCAACATTTGCTGCTGTGCTAACCGGTGGGCTTACAGTGGGGGAAACAATGTAGCATTGCTGACTACCTTCTTTGTGATCAGTTGCACATGTGGCACTTGAGGTTTGGTGTTGTGTCCACGCTTGCAAGTGCATGCTGGTTAAATGTCTAAGCATGCAACTGGTATTCAAATTTTTCAGATTTTTCCCTCGGCTAAAGGTCTTTGCGCACTTCTTACAGATAACCTTGGCCTGATCATGAGGATTTTGTTCAAAAAAGTGCCACACTGCACTCTTCCTACTTTGGCAGACATTTTGCGGCCTAGCACGCTGTGATGTTTTGACCCTCTGGACAAGCTGTCCAGCAACTCTTTTGATTTTTGGAACCTGTCTTTGGAGTGCTCCGGGCCTGCCAGATAACAGCTGTTGCGATGTTGATGTCTGCTGTGGATGCTCCTCATCTGAGCTATTGGAAGCAGCACCTTCTTCCCCCAATGGATGCCAATCTGGGTCAACAACTGGGTCATCCATCACCTCCTCTTCAATGTCATGTGCACCTTCCTCTGTGTCACCGTGCATGGTGGTATAGTGTGCGGGAAGGGGCACCTGAGTCCCATCAGGGTCAGAATCTGGCTCTGTACACTGCGAGGACAATGTAGTGCTCTGAGTGAATGTACCAGCAGAATCATCTATCAGCGGCTGTGCATCAGTGCACTCCATGTCAGATTCATCTTGGCCTGGATAATTCACCATTTCACTTGATAATCCAGGCATGGTATGAGAAAACAGCTCCATGGAGTAATCAGTAGTATGGCCTGCGTCATCCTTCAATCTTGGTTGTGGTGAAGGACACAAGGAAAGGTGTGGTTCATGAACATGAGCCTCCAATGACCACTCAGTGCTTTTACTTTTTACAACTTCAGAAGAGGAGGCGATAGAGCTGGAGGCTGAGTCAGCAATGTAAGACAAAACTTTTTCCTGATGCTCTGGCGTTAAAAGCGGTTTGCCAACTCCTAGAAAACTAAGCCTTCGAAGCCTTATGGAGCCAGACGATGACGCAGGCTCAACACCTCCTGCATTCGGTCCTATTTTGCTTTTGCCACTACCATCAGATCCACCACCAACACCATCATTACCAGCTGCCAACCCCCGCCCAATTCCACGGCCTCTTCCACCAGCCTTCCTCATTTTTGGTAGAAATGTAGACAAAATCCTACAAACTATATAGTAATGTAAAACAAGGTACAAGGTGTCTATAGGACAGGGGAGATTTAGATTTTCTGCAAACACTTGTGGACACTGGACACTTGGATTGTGTGAGGCCCACTGAATATCACAGCGCTATGTCACAGGCTCGATGGCACAGGTGTGAAAAAAGTGACTACAGGATAAGGGAGATTTTGAATTTCTGCAGACACTTGTAGACACTGGACACTTGGATTGTGTGAGGCCCACTGAATATCACAGTGCTATGTCACAGGCTCGATGGAACAGGTGTGAAAAAAGTGACTACAGGATAAGGGAGATTTTGAATTTCTGCAGACACTTGTGGACACTGGACACTTGGATTGTGTGAGGCCCACTGAATATCACAGTGCTATGTCACAGGCTCGATGGCACAGGTGTGAAAAAAGTGACTACAGGATAAGGGAGATTTTGAATTTCTGCAGACACTTGTGGACACTGGACACTTGGATTGTGTGAGGCCCACTGAATATCACAGCGCTATGTCACAGGCTCGATGGCACAGGTGTGAAAAAAGTGACTACAGGATAAGGGAGATTTTGAATTTCTGCAGACACTTGTGGACACTGGACACTTGGATTGTGTGAGGCCCACTGAATATCACAGTGCTATGTCACAGGCTCGATGGCACAGGTGTGAAAAAAGTGACTACAGGATAAGGGAGATTTTGAATTTCTGCAGACACATGTGGACACTGGACACTTGGATTGTGTGAGGCCCACTGAATATCACAGTGCTATGTTACAGGCTCGATGGCACAGGTGTGAAAAAAGTGACTACAGGATAAGGGAGATTTTGAATTTCTGCAGACACTGGACACTTTTGGATTGTGTGAGGCCCAATGAATATCAGAGCGCTATGTCACAGGCTCGATGGCACAGGTGTGAAAAAAGTGACTACAGGATAAGGGAGATTTTGAATTTCTGCAGACACTTGTGGACACTGGACACTTGGATTGTGTGAGGCCCACTGAATATCACAGCGCTATGTCACAGGCTCGATGGCACAGGTGTGAAAAAAGTGACTACAGGATAAGGGAGATTTTGAATTTCTGCAGACACTGGACACTTTTGGATTGTGTGAGGCCCAATGAATATCAGAGCGCTATGTCACAGGCTCGATGCAGCAGGTGTGAAAAATGTAACTACAGGATAAGGGAGATTTTGAATTTCTGCAGACACTGGACACTTTTGGATTGTGTAAGGCCCAATGAATATCAGAGCGCTATGTCACAGGCTCGATGCAGCAGGTGTGAAAAAAGTGACTACAGGATAAGGGAGATTTTGAATTTCTGCAGACACTGGACACTTTTGGATTGTGTAAGGCCCAATGAATATCAGAGCGCTATGTCACAGGCTCGATGCAGCAGGTGTGAAAAAAGTGACTACAGGATAAGGGAGATTTTGAATTTCTGCAGACACTTGTGGACACTGGACACTTTTGGATTGTGTGAGGCCCAATGAATATCAGAGTGCTATGTCACAGGCTCGATGCAGCAGGTGTGAAAAAAGTGACTACAGGATAAGGGAGATTTTGAATTTCTGCAGACACTGGACACTTTTGGATTGTGTGAGGCCCAATGAATATCAGAGCGCTATGTCACAGGCTCGATGCAGCAGGTGTGAAAAAAGTGACTACAGGATAAGGGAGATTTTGAGTTTCTGCAGACACTGGACACTTTTGGATTGTGTGAGGCCCAATGAATATCAGAGCGCTATGTCACAGGCTCGATGCAGCAGGTGTGAAAAAAGTGACTACAGGATAAGGGAGATTTTGAATTTCTGCAGACACTTGTGGACACTGGACACTTGGATTGTGTGAGGCCCACTGAATATCACAGCGCTATGTCACAGGCTCGATGGCACAGGTGTGAAAAAAGTGACTACAGGATAAGGGAGATTTTGAATTTCTGCAGACACTGGACACTTTTGGATTGTGTGAGGCCCAATGAATATCAGAGCGCTATGTCGCAGGCTTGATGCAGCAGGTGTGAAAAAAGTGACTACAGGATAAGGGAGATTTTGAATTTCTGCAGACACTGGACACTTTTGGATTGTGTGAGGCCCAATGAATATCAGAGCGCTATGTCACAGGCTCGATGCAGCAGGTGTGAAAAAAGTGACTACAGGATAAGGGAGATTTTGAATTTCTGCAGACACTGGACACTTTTGGATTGTGTGAGGCCCAATGAATATCAGAGCGCTATGTCACAGGCTTGATGCAGCAGGTGTGAAAAAAGTGACTACAGGATAAGGGAGATTTTGAATTTCTGCAGACACTTGTGGACACTGGACACTTGGATTGTGTGAGGCCCACTGAATATCAGAGCGCTATGTCACAGGCTCGATGGCACAGGTGTGAAAAAAGTGACTACAGGATAAGGGAGATTTTGAATTTCTGCAGACACTTGTGGACACTGGACACTTGGATTGTGTGAGGCCCACTGAATATCACAGCGCTATGTCACAGGCTCGATGGCACAGGTGTGAAAAAAGTGACTACAGGATAAGGGAGATTTTGAATTTCTGCAGACACTGGACACTTTTGGATTGTGTGAGGCCCAATGAATATCAGAGCGCTATGTCACAGGCTCGATGCAGCAGGTGTGAAAAATGTAACTACAGGATAAGGGAGATTTTGAATTTCTGCAGACACTGGACACTTTTGGATTGTGTAAGGCCCAATGAATATCAGAGCGCTATGTCACAGGCTCGATGCAGCAGGTGTGAAAAAAGTGACTACAGGATAAGGGAGATTTTGAATTTCTGCAGACACTGGACACTTTTGGATTGTGTAAGGCCCAATGAATATCAGAGCGCTATGTCACAGGCTCGATGCAGCAGGTGTGAAAAAAGTGACTACAGGATAAGGGAGATTTTGAATTTCTGCAGACACTGGACACTTTTGGATTGTGTAAGGCCCAATGAATATCAGAGCGCTATGTCACAGGCTCGATGCAGCAGGTGTGAAAAAAGTGACTACAGGATAAGGGAGATTTTGAATTTCTGCAGACACTTGTGGACACTGGACACTTTTGGATTGTGTGAGGCCCAATGAATATCAGAGCGCTATGTCACAGGCTCGATGCAGCAGGTGTGAAGAAAGTGACTACAGGATAAGGGAGATTTTGAATTTCTGCAGACACTGGACACTTTTGGATTGTGTGAGGCCCAATGAATATCAGAGCGCTATGTCACAGGCTCGATGCAGCAGGTGTGAAAAAAGTGACTACAGGATAAGGGAGATTTTGAGTTTCTGCAGACACTGGACACTTTTGGATTGTGTGAGGCCCAATGAATATCAGAGCGCTATGTCACAGGCTCGATGCAGCAGGTGTAAAAAAAGTGACTACAGGATAAGGGAGATTTTGAATTTCTGCAGACACTTGTGGACACTGGACACTTGGATTGTGTGAGGCCCACTGAATATCACAGCGCTATGTCACAGGCTCGATGGCACAGGTGTGAAAAAAGTGACTACAGGATAAGGGAGATTTTGAATTTCTGCAGACACTGGACACTTTTGGATTGTGTGAGGCCCAATGAATATCAGAGCGCTATGTCACAGGCTCGATGCAGCAGGTGTGAAAAAAGTGACTACAGGATAAGGGAGATTTTGAATTTCTGCAGACACTTGTGGACACTGGACACTTGGATTGTGTGAGGCCCACTGAATATCACAGCGCTATGTCACAGGCTCGATGGCACAGGTGTGAAAAAAGTGACTACAGGATAAGGGAGATTTTGAATTTCTGCAGACACTTGTGGACACTGGACACTTGGATTGTGTGAGGCCCACTGAATATCACAGCGCTATGTCACAGGCTCGATGGCACAGGTGTGAAAAAAGTGACTACAGGATAAGGGAGATTTTGAATTTCTTCAGACACTGGACACTTTTGGATTGTGTGAGGCCCAATGAATATCAGAGCGCTATGTCACAGGCTCGATGCAGCAGGTGTGAAAAAAGTGACTACAGGATAAGGGAGATTTTAAATTTCTGCAGACACTGGACACTTTTGGATTGTGTAAGGCCCAATGAATATCAGAGCGCTATGTCACAGGCTCGATGCAGCAGGTGTGAAAAAAGTGACTACAGGATAAGGGAGATTTTGAATTTCTGCAGACACTGGACACTTTTGGATTGTGTGAGGCCCAATGAATATCAGAGCGCTATGTCACAGGCTCGATGCAGCAGGTGTGAAAAAAGTGACTACAGGATAAGGGAGATTTTGAATTTCTGCAGACACTTGTGGACACTGGACACTTTTGGATTGTGTGAGGCCCACTGAATATCAGAGCGCTATGTCACAGGCTCGATGGCACAGGTGTGAAAAAAGTGAATTGTAGAATTGGGCAGAATAGGAATCTCCCTAGAGTGTAGGTCTGTAAGAACGGCACAAGTCCTCCACTTATCCTTCCACAGTGACACACAGATAGCTTCACTGTGGCTGTGATAACAGCTGTTGCACGGTACTGTGTGAGGAGCGTACACCGCTGTATGGTGTGAATAAATGCACGCTCAGTACCTTAGCAGGACAAAAAAAAAATTGGGATTGCTTTTAAAAAAGCAGTTTGCAGAGCAGTGGGGAAACAGCAATGCAGCTGTCAGGAAGCCTTAGAAGGCAGCCTAACAACCAACACCGCTGATCCACCACAATATAGCCTCCCCTTGCACTGCACACACAGTGACTGGTGTGTTGCACAGGCAAAATCGCTAGCAGCAGAAGCAGTTTTTTTGTCTTCTTCCCTGCCTAACGCTCTCCCTACAGAATCAGCAACCTCTCCCTATGCTAAGATCGGCAGAAGTAAGATGGCGGTCGGCATGCACGCCCTTTTATAACCCCTGTGACGCCCACCAAAGCAAGCCAATCACTTGCATACCCTTCTGAAAGATGGTGGCGACCCCTGCCTATGTCATCACGTTGCCCACAGTGTCCGTGGATCCTGATTGGCTGAAAAAGAGCCCTAAACAAACTTTTGAAACGCGACTTTGGCGCGTAAGTTGCCGACCTCGTGGCCGACCTCATCCTAGGGTCGGGTTTCGTTTCATGAAACCCGACTTTGCCAAAGGTCGGCGACTTTTGAAATTGTTCGACCCATTTCGCTCAACTCTAGTTGTGACCCTGCAGTCCAGTAGTCATATCGAGGACTACACGTTTTCCTTGGTTTTATTCAGGGATGCCGCTTGCAGACTTGCCTGTGTAAATCTGTAGATTCCATGCATAGCTAGTTTTTGCATCACAGGCTGCCCAGATTTTTATGCCGTATTTGCCTGGCTTACTTGGCATGTATTGCCGGAAGGGGCATTTTCCGTGGAAAGGGAGAAAATGTTCGTCTACTGTCACCTCTGGCCCTGGGTTGAACATCAGTGGAAGGAGCTGCACCCATTTCTCCCAAACATCCCTGATGGGAGCAAGTTTGTCAGATTTTGTTCTGGTGACTCTGTTGTCAAATCTGAGGACTCTTGATATCATTTGAAACTTTTGAAGTGACATTGTTGCCTGGAAAATATTCCTGCCTGTCGATGCATCCCAGAGACAGTGGCCTCATTGCAGGATTTGTACACTCCAGCAAGGAGAAGAAAACCAATGTAGGCATTCAGGACATCATCATGAAGGTCATTCCATGTGATGCCGTGGACTTTTTTCCTTCAAGGTTTGTCATAGCAATAATGACTTTTTTTATTGACAATGGCATAAACAGATCAAAACATGTCTTGTTGTCACTTACTCTTGTCACAGCAAACCTTGTGATCCCAGGGGTCATTTTTATGACATTTGCAGCATCTGCCCTGCCATGTACATCTGGAGGTACTGAGCTCCAACTCATCTTGCCACTTTTGGATTTGAATCTTTCAGCGGGAGCAGCTTCAGCACCAGTGACCTCCTCATCAGCCTGATCAGAACTGTCTGTCTTCTGGTTGATACTCCACATCATCTTCCTCCTCAGAAACCTGTTCATCTGTATCAGTTTGCTGCTGTGTGTCCTCTGATTCATTATCATCTAAGATATAATCCAGAATTTGGCTTACATCAAATCTTCTCCTCATTGTTGCATGTGTAAACTAGGGATGTATACTCTACAAAGTACCAACTCTAAGCTGATTTGGCCATACATGCCTGGACATGTCCCTAACTCAAGTTGTTGGAGGTAGAGCTGGCTGTGGGTTGTTGGTTTATATTGTGTTTATGAGTTCAGTTTTGGGACTTATTATTGTTTTTTTACTCTTATATTAGACCTGGATCGAAATTGACCACAACAACACAAATGTTATAATTTTAATAAGAGCATTTTACAATTTAGTAAAATAGTTTTATTTTATTGTATTTTATTTAAAAATAAGTTCCTGAAAAAGTCAAAAAGTCTTGATGCAATAAACAAATGTATGCAGAATTTGTATGCATTTAAAAGCTAAAACGGGTCGTCACGACCCTAACACTAGAGGAAATTAATGACCACCGATACACCTTTTAATGGCGTTAGTTAAGGCTACTTAAATGCTGTGGAAAAAGTGTATAGCGCCTCCCAGAGTCAGATTTTCTCCGAGGTCTCGGCTGCCGGGGGTAGCCGAGATCCCAGAGAACATGATTTGGTGACCGCAAAAAAAAGCATCCTCTGGTGGGCAACGCCATTTTCTTCTGGGAAGAAAGTGGCGGGCGCATGCGCTGTGTGCCTGCCGAATCTGCCCGCCAACAGATTCCATTCATTCCAGGTACATTTTGATCACGGTAATAAACCCTATGACAGTGATCAAATTAAAAAAAAGTTAATAACCCCCCTTTATCACCCCCTTAGTTAGGGAAATATATTTATTTTCCATTAGGGTTAGAATTAGGGCTAGGGTTAGAATTAGGGTTAGGAATTAGGATTAGGGTTGGGATTAGGGTTAGGGGTGTGTTGGGGTTAGGGATGGAACTAGAATTGAGGGGTTTCCACTGTTTAGGCACATCAGGGGGTCTCCAAATGCCACATGGCGCCATCACTGATTCCAGCCAATTTTGCGTTCAAAAAGTCAAATGGTGTTCCCTCCCTTCCAAGCCCAGACGTGTGCCCAAGCAGTGGTTTACCCCAACATATGGGGCATCAGCGTACTCAGGACAAATTGCACACCAACTTTGGGAGTCTAATTTCTCCTGTTGCCCTTGGGAAAATAATAGCGGGCTAAAAAATCATTTTTGAGGAAAAAAATGTTTTTTTTATTTTCACGGCTGTGTTTTAAACTTCTGTGAAGCACTTGGGGGTTCAAAGTGCTCACCATACATCTAGATATGCTCCTTTGGGGGGTCTAGTTTCCAAAATGGGTTCACTTGGGGGGGTTTCACTGTTTATGCACATCAGGGGCTCTCCAAACATGACATGGTGTCCAATCTCAATTCCAGCCAATTCTGCATTAAAAAAGTCAAATGGCACTCCTTTCCTTCTGAGCTCTGCCGTGCACCCAAACAGTGGTTTATCCCCACATTTGTGGTATGGGCGTGCTCAGGACAAATTGCACAACAACTTTAGGAGTCCTGTTAACTTTGTAAAAATTTGGGGGCGAAAAGATCGTTTTTGTGGAAAAAAAATATTTTTTTCACAGCTCTACGTTATAAACTTCTGTGCTCACCACACATCTAGATAAGTTCCTTAAGGGGTTTAGTTTCCAAAATGGGGTCAACTCCAGCCAATTCTGCATTGAAAAAGTCAAACTGCGCTCCTTCCATTCCAAGCCCTGCGATGCGCCCAAACGGTGGTTTACCCCCACATATAGGGTATCGACGTATTCAGGAGAAATTATGTGGTTCATTTTCTTTTTTTACATTTTTGAAAATAAGAAAAATTGGTTCTGAAGTAAAGGGTTTGTAAAGAAAAAAGTTAATTTTTTCCTTCCACATTGCTTCAGTTCCTGTGAAGCATGTAAAGGGTTGATAAACTTCTTGAATGTGGTTTTGAGCACCTTGAGGGGTGCAGTTTTTAGAATGGGGTCTCTTTTGAGTATTTTGTGTCATATTGACCTCTCAAAGTGACTTCAAATGTGATGTGGTCTCTAAAAAAATGGTTTTGTAAATTTTGTTGTAAAAATGAGAAATCGCTGGTCAAATTTTAACCCTTATCACTTCCTAACAAAAAAATTTGGGTTCCAAAATTGTGCTGATGTAAAGCAGACATGTGGAAAATGTTATTTATTAAGTACTTTATGTGATATATCTCTCTGATTTAAGGGCATAAAAATTAAAAGTTTGAAAATTGCAAAATTTTAAAAATTTTCGCCATATTTCTGTTTTTTTTCATAAATGCAAGTCATATCAAAGAATTTTTACCACTAACATGAAGCAAAATATGTTACGAAAAAACATTCTCAGAATCAGCAGGATCTGTTAAAGCGTTCCAGCATTATAACCTCATAAAGTGACAATGGTCAGAAATGTAAAGATTGGCCTAGTCATTAAGTTGCAAATTGGCTCCTTCACTTAGGGGTTATGTTATGAGTGGGCACCGAGGAGGATAGCAGGCCCAAGCTAAGCCACAGAAAACCAGAGAGGTTGGTAACTAAGCGGATGCAGACCCCTGATCCTGTCCACACAACTAGCAGTAGCCGTGGAGCGTGCCTACGATGATCCTAGATGCCTCGGCACAGCCAGAGAGCTAACTAAGCCTAAAGCAAGAAAGGGGAAATCTAAACTGCCCTGGAGCAGGCCCCAAAGGAATAGATAGCCCCCAAACATATATTGTCGGTGAGACAAGATGAAAACACAAACGCAGGCAGAAAAATAGACTGACCAAACAATGGGGTCCAAACTGACTAGACAGGACAGGAAAGGAAAGCCACTGTCTGCAATCACGCAAAAAAGCCTGCAAAAAGTCCAACACGTCTGATGCACAAAAACACTGAAGTCACATGATTTCGCCCCCACTATGTCAGCACTCTGGTATATTCTGAAAGCAAAGCTAAAAGAGACCAATATAACAGGGGACAAAACAAACTGGCACATGCTGTAACATATGGGCATTGATTCAGCACATCCCCAGCCGGAGCTGTCTGACCCGCACAAAGCAGAGATAAACAAAACCAGATCAAATGCAAACAGAATAACAAATGAATCACTTAGCTGAACCATGCAGGGAAAGAGCAGGAGACATCAGACCTCAGAAGGCACAGGAAGAAAATCACCAGCAGGAATAGAGGGAGTCAGCTGTCTTAAATCCCAATCAGAAACCCCAGTTCCCCAATCGTCTTCCTCATTATCAGGTGGCAAGCCTCTGTCAATCAGATCAGCTCCACTACCTCTAGTAACCACAAGAGGGAGTCCAGAAAGAGAACTCGCAACCCCTCTGTCAATCTGACCAGCTCCACTACCTTCAGTAATCACCAGAGGGAAGCCAGAGAGAGAATTCACAACAGGGTTAATTAAACTGTAGTAATAGTAACAGCCAAGCTCATGTGAGCATATCAAGACACTATAGTTTAAACTTGGGAAAATCACCAAAATAAATGGGTCTTACATGCTCCTGTACCTGCATTCTTTTCACCAAGACCTGTACCTGCATTTATGCTGCTTTTCTTTGCACTTACTCAATGTTTTGTATTGGTGAAAATGCGCTACAAAAGCGCTGAAAGACTTGACCAGGACATCTTGTCTCACCATGGCTGGAACTTGCTGACTCCTCTGCCGTCTTGCTGCTACTGTAGCAGCCTCGTCCTCATTCCTCTAGGTCCAGGGTGTCACCTTTTGTGTGTGCTTTCACCTTGATTATGCCAACCTGGACTGGAAACATGAGTGCCTCAATTACTTGTTTCACCAGTTTCTACACTTGTAAAGGACTTACCAGCTGATGTAAGAAAAGCTCTGCTTCTATGGATAGGGCCATAATAATAAATGTTAGAGCCTTCATCTCTGCCTCCTGTGCTGACTAGTGTTGAGCATTCCGATACTGCAAATATCGGGTATCGGACGATATTCGCTGTATCGGAATTCCGATACCGAGTACCGATATTTTTTCAATATCGGATACCGGAATCGGAAGTTCCCATAATGCAATGAACCACTGTTGTGACTATGATTGGCTGCTGAAATGATGTCATCATGATGCGCGGTCTGTGCGCATCATGATGCGCGGTCAGTATGGGCCTTCTGGGGGTCTGTGCTGGCTGCCGGGGGTCTGTGCCGGCTGCCGGGGGGTCTGTACGGGCCTGCCGGGGGTCTGTGCCGGCTGCCGGCGGTCTGTACGGGCCTGCCGGGGGTATGTGTGTGTGTGCAGGCATCTTCCGATGGGACTACAAGTCCCATCGGGCGATGCCTGCTACAATGACAGTGATTGACACATTAGCCAATGATGAGACAGTAGTAGTCCCATCATCCGGCTAATGTGTTGAATGTAAAAAAAAAAAACCATACATACTATATACTACATACATACAACATACATGCTTCATACATACTTCATATATACTACATTCGTACAACATACATACTACATACATACTACATACACTCACTGGCCACTTTATTAGGTACACCTGTCCAACTGTGTGTTAAGATTTAATTTCTAATCAGCCAATCACATGGCGGCAACTCAGTGCATTTAGGCATGTAGACATGGTCAAGACAATCTCCTGCAGTTCAAACCGAGCATCAGTATGGGGAAGAAAGGTGATTTGAGTGCCTTTGAACGTGGCATGATTGTTGGTGCCAGAAGGGCTGGTCTGAGAATTTCAGAAACTGCTGATCTACTGGGATTTTCACGCACAACCATCTCTAGGGTTTACAGAGAATGGTCCGAAAAAGAAAAAAAATCCAGTGAGCGGCAGTTCTGTGGCCGGAAATGCCATGTTGATGCCAGAGGTCAGAGGAGAATGGGCAGACTGGTTCGAGCTGATAGAAAGGCAACAGTGACTCAAATTGCCACCCGTTACAACCAAGGTAGGCAGAAGAGCATCTCTGAACGCACAGTGCGTCGAACTTTGAGGCAGATGGGCTACAGCAGCAGAAGACCACACTGGGTACCACTCCTCTCAGCTAAGAACAGGAAACTGAGGCTACAATTTGCACAAGCTCATCGAAATTGGACAGTAGAAGATTGGAAAAACGTTGCCTGGTCTGATGAGTCTCGATTTCTGCTGCGACATTCGGATGGTAGGGTCAGAATTTGGCGTAAACAACATGAAAGCATGGATCCATCCTGCCTTGTATCAACGGTTCAGGCTGGTGGTGGTGGTTTCATGGTGTGGGGAATTTTTTCTGGGCACTCTTTGGGCCCCTTGGTACCAATTGAGCATCGTTGCAACGCCACAGCCTACCTGAGTATTGTTGCTGACCATGTCCATCCCTTTATGACCACAATGTACCCAACATCTGATGGCTACTTTCAGCAGGATAATGCGCCATGTCATAAAGCTCGAATCATCTCAGATTGGTTTCTTGAACATGACAATGAGTTTACTGTACTCAAATGGCCTCCTCAGTCACCAGATCTCAATCCAATAGAGCATCTTTGGGATGTGGTGGAACGGGAGATTCGCATCAGGGATGTGCAGCCGACAAATCTGCGCCAACTGTGTGATGCCATCATGTCAATATGGTCCAAAATCTCTGAGGAGTGCTTCCAGCACCTTGTTGAATCTCTGCCACGAAGAATTGAGGCAGTTTTGAAGGCAAAAGGGGGTCCAACCCCTTACTAGCATGGTGTACCTAATAAAGTGGCCAGTGAGTGTATATACTACATTCATACAGCATACTACATACGTACTACATATATACTACATTCATACAGCATACGTACATACTACATACATACTACATATATACAACATTCATACAACATACATACATACTACATATATACTACATTCATACAGCATACATACATACTACATACAGTCACGGCCAAAAGTATTGACACCCCTGCAATTCTGTCAGATAATATTCAGTTTCTTCCTGAAAATGATTGCAAACACAAATTCTTTGGTATTATTATCTTCATTTAATTTGTCTTAAATGAAAAAACACAAAATAGAATGAAGCAAAAAGCAAAACATGGATCATTTCACACAAAACTCCAAAAATGGGCCGGACAAAAGTATTGGCACCCTCAGCCTAATACTTGATTGCACAACCTTTAGCCAAAATAACTGCGACCAACCGCTTCCGGTAACCATCAATGAGTTTCTTACAATGCTCTGCTGGAATTTTAGACCATTCTTCTTTGGCAAACTACTCCAGGTCCCTGATATTTGAAGGGTGCCTTCTCCAAACTGCCATTTTTAGATCTCTCCACAGGCGTTCTATGGGATTCAGGTCTGGACTCATTGCTGGCCACCTTAGAAGTCTCCAGTGCTTTCTCTCAAACCATTTTCTAGTGCTTTTTGAAGTGTGTTTTGGGTTATTGTCCTGCTGGAAGAAACATGACCTCTGAGGTAGACCCAGCTTTCTCACACTGGGCTCTAAATTATGCTGCAAAATTTGTTGGTAGTCTTCTGACTTCATAATGCCATGCACACGGTCAAGCAGTCCAGTGCCAGAGGCAGCAAAGCAACCCCAAAACATCAGGGAACCTCCGCCATGTTTAACTGTAGGGACCGTGTACTTTTCTTTGAATGCCTCTTTTTTCTCCTATAAACTCTATGTTGATGCTTTTGCCCTAAAAGCTCTACTTAGAATCATAGAATCGTAGAGTTGGAAGGGACCTCCTGGGCCATCTGGTCCAACCCCCTGCTCAAAGCAGGATTCGCTAAATCATCCCAGTCAGATGTCTGTCCAGCCTCTGTTTCAAGACTTCCATTGAAGGAGAACTCACCACTTCTCGTGGCAGCCTGTTCCACTCATTGATCACTCTAACTGTCAAAAAGTTTTTTCTAATATCTAATCTGTGTCTCCTCCCATTCAGTTTCATCCCATTGCTTCTAGTCTTTCCTTGTGCAAATGAGAATAAAGTTGATCCTTCTACAATGTGACAGCCCTTTAGATATTTGTAGACAGCTATTAAGTCTCCTCTCAGTCTTCTCTTTTGCAAACTAAACATTCCCAAATCCTGCAACCTTTCCTCATAAGACAGGGTTTGCAGACCGGTCACCATTCTGGTCGCTCTTTTCTGAACTTGCTCCAGTTTGTTGATGTCTTTTTTAAAATGTGGTGCCCAAAACTGGACACAGTATTCCAGATGAGGTCTGACCAAAGAGGAGTAGAGGGAAATAATGACTTCACGTGATCTAGACTGTATGCTTCTGTTAATACATCCTAGAATTGCATTTGCCTTTTTTGCTGCTGCATCACACTGTTGACTCATATTCAGTCTGTGATCTATTAGTATACCCAAGTCTTTTTCACATGTGCTGTCACTTAGCCCTATTCCTCCCACTCTATATATGCTTTTTTCATTTTTATTGCCCAGATGTAGTACTTTGCATTTCTCCCTGTTAAAAACCATTCTGTTAGTTGCTGCCCACTTCTCCAGTTTATTTAAATCTTTTTGAATCCTCTCTCTCTTCTCTAGTATTAGCTATCCCTCCTAGCTTTGTGTCATCAGCAAATGTAATCAGTTTACCCTCAATTCCTTCATCTAAATCGTTGATAAAGATGTTGAACAATACAGGGCCCAGGACAGAGCCCTGTGGTACCCCACTTGAGACATTCTTCCAACTGGATGTGCAGCCATTTACGACCACTCTTTGGGTCCGATTACTAAGCCAGTTATGAATCCACCTAACAGTTGCCTTGTCCATTCCATACTTAGTCATTTTTTCAATAAGGATTGTATGAGAGACTTTGTCAAATGCTTTGCTGAAGTCAAGATATACTATATCTACAGCATTTCCTTGATCCACCCAATCAGTGATACCGTCATAGAAGGAAATTAAGTTAGTCTGACATGACTTATTAGTTACAAACCCATGCTGACTCTGTTTAATCACTTCATTCTTATCCAGGTATTGACATACATGTTGTTTAATAATTTGTTCAAAGATCTTTCCTGGTATAGAAGTCAGACTCACCGGCCTATAGTTGCCTAGGTCCACCTTCTTCCCCTTTTTGAAGATAGGAACAACATTTGCTGTTCTCCAGTCTTCTGGCACTTCTCCTGTTCTCCAAGAATTTTCAAAGATTATGGAGAGGGGTTCAAAAATTTCTTCTGCTATCTCCTTCAGTACTCTGGGGTGTAATTCATCTGGACCTGGAGACTTGAATTCATTTAGGTTAGCTAAGTGTTTCCTCACTATCTTTCTGTTTATAGATATCCTGGATTCTTCTATTCCCTTAATAGGACAGTGGATAACAGTTGATGTTGCATTTCCTTTCTGAGAGAAAACAGATGCAAAATAGGAATTTAAAAGTTCAGCCTTCTCAACATCCTGTCTTACCATTTCATCATTTTCATCCTGTAAAAATCCTATAGCATCTTTGACTTTTCTTTTACTTTTGACATATCCCCAAAATCCTTTATTATTGCTTTTGACATCTCTTGCAAGCCTCAGTTCATTTTCAGCTTTAGCTAATCTGATTTGTGCCCTGCAGGTTCTGCAGACAGCATTATATTCTTCTTTAGATATGCCTCCCTCTTTCCATTTTATAAACATTTTTTTCTTCCTTTTTAGCATGTGCTTAAGTTCTGTGTTCATCCATCCTGGTTTCCTTAAATGCTTCCTATTCTTCCCTCTTTTCGGAATTGTTAACTTTTGTCTCATCTGACCAGAGAACATTCTTCCAAAATGTTTTAGGCTTTTTCAGGTAAGTTTTGGCAAACTCTAGCCTGGCTTTTTTATGTCTCGGGGTAAGAAGTGGAGTCTTCCTGGCTCTCCTACCATACAGTCCCTTTTCATTCAGATGCCGACGGATAGTACGGGTTGACACCGTTGTACCCTCGGACTGCAGGGCAGCTTGAACTTGTTTGGATGTTAGTGGAGGTTCTTTATCCAACATCCGCACAATCTTGCGTTGAAATCTCTTGTCAATTTTTCTTTTCCGGCCACATCTAGGGAGGTTAGCCACAGTGCCATGGGCTTTAAACTTCTTGATGACACTGCGCACGGTAGACACAGGAACATTCAGGTCTTTGGAGATGGACTTGTAGCCTTGAGATTGCTCATGCTTCCTCACAATTTGGTTTCTCAAGTCCTCAGACAGTTCTTTGGTCTTCTTTCTTTTCTCCATGCTCAATGTGGTACACACAAGGACACAGGACAGAGGTTGAGTCAACTTTAATCCATGTTAACTGGCTGCAAGTGTGATTTAGTTATTGCCAACACCTGTTAGGTGCCACAGGTAAGTTACAGGTGCTGTTAAATACACAAATTAGAGAAGCATCACATGATTTTTCGAACAGTGCCAATACTTTTGTCCACCCTCTTTGTTAAGTTTGGTGTGGAATTATATCCAATTTGGCTTTAGGACAATTCTTTTTGTGTTTTTTCATTTAAGACAAATTAAATGAAGATAATAATACCAAAGAATTTGTGTTTGCAATCATTTTCAGGAAGAAACTGAGTATTATCTGACAGAATTGCAGGGGTGTCAATACTTTTGGCCATGACTGTATATACTACATTCATACAGCATACAGTACATACATACTACATACATACTACATATATACTACATTCATACAACATACATACATACTACATATATACTACATTCATACAGCATACATATAGTGGGGCAAAAAAGTATTTAGTCAGTCAGCAATAGTGCAAGTTCCACCACTTAAAAAGATGAGAGGCGTCTGTAATTTACATCATAGGTAGACCTCAACTATGGGAGACAAACTGAGAAAAAAAATCCAGAAAATCACATTGTCTGTTTTTTTTCATTTTATTTGCATATTATGGTGGAAAATAAGTATTTGGTCAGAAACAAAATTTCATCTCAATACTTTGTGATATATCCTTTGTTGGCAATGACAGAGGTCAAACGTTTTCTGTAAGTCTTCACAAGGTTGCCACACTCTGTTGTTGGTATGTTGGCCCATTCCTCCATGCAGATCTCCTCTAGAGCAGTGATGTTTTTGGCTTTTCGCTTGGCAACACGGACTTTCAACTCCCTCCAAAGGTTTTCTATAGGATTGAGATCTGGAGACTGGCTAGGCCACTCCAGGACCTTGAAATGCTTCTTACAAAGCTACTCCTTCGTTGCCCTGGCGGTGTGCTTTGGATCATTGTCATGTTGAAAGACCCAGCCACATTTCATCATCAATACCCTTGCTGATGGAAGGAGGTTTGCACTCAAAATCTCACGATACATGGCCCCATTCATTCTTTCATGTACCCGGATCAGTCGTCCTGGCCCCTTTGCAGAGAAACAGCCCCAAAGCATGATGTTTCCACCACCATGCTTTACAGTAGGTATGGTGTTTGATGGATGCAACTCAGTATTCTTTTTCCTCCAAACACGACAAGTTGTGTTTCTACCAAACAGTTCCAGTTTGGTTTCATCAGACCATAGGACATTCTCCCAAAACTCCTCTGGATCATCCAAATGCTCTCTAGCAAACTTCAGACGGGCCCGGACATGTACAGGCTTAAGCAGTGGGACACGTCTGGCACTGCAGGATCTGAGTCCATGGTGGCGTAGTGTGTTACTTATGGTAGGCCTTGTTACATTGGTCCCAGCTCTCTGCAGTTCATTCACTAGGTCCCCCCGCGTGGTTCTGGGATTTTTGCTCACCGTTCTTGTGATCATTCTGACCCCACGGGGTGGGATTTTGCGTGGAGCACCAGATCGAGGGAGATTATCAGTGGTCTTGTATGTCTTCCATTTTCTAATTATTGCTCCCACAGTTGATTTCTTCACTCCAAGCTGGTTGGCTATTGCAGATTCAGTCTTCCCAGCCTGGTGCAGGGCTACAATTTTGTTTCTGGTGTCCTTTGACAGCTCTTTGGTCTTCACCATAGTGGAGTTTGGAGTCAGACTGTTTGAGGGTGTGCACAGGTGTCTTTTTATACTGATAACAAGTTTAAACAGGTGCCATTACTACAGGTAATAAGTGGAGGAAAGAGGAGACTCTTAAAGAAGAAGTTACAGGTCTGTGAGAGCCAGAAATCTTGATTGCTTGTTTCTGACCAAATACTTATTTTCCACCATAATATGCAAATAAAATGAAAAAAAAACAGACAATGTGATTTTCTGGATTTTTTTTTCTCAGTTTGTCTCCCATAGTTGAGGTCTACCTATGATGTAAATTACAGACGCCTCTCATCTTTTTAAGTGGTGGAACTTGCACTATTGCTGACTGACTAAATACTTTTTTGCCCCACTGTACATACTACATACATACTACATATATACAACATTCATACAATATACATACATACTACATACATACTACATATATACTACATTCATAAGCACACATACATACTACATACATACATACAACATACATAAAACATGCTACAGATATACTACATCCATACTACATACATACTACATTGTTATGATTGAGTCACCGTAGGAGGCAAAAACAGAAATGCTAGCTAAGTCCAGAAAACCAGAGAGGTTGGCAGCTATCGGATTGCAGACCCCTGATCCTATCCACAACAACTAACAGTAGCCGTGGGGGGTTCCTACGATGCCCTAGACCCCTCGATCACAGCCGGAGAATTAAATAGGCCTAAAGAAAGAAAGGGGAAATCTAAACTGCCCCAGAGCAGACCCCAAAGCAATAGGCAGCCCCCAACATATAATGACGGTGAAGCAAGATGAAAACACTAACACAGACAGAAAGATAGACTGAGCAAAGACGGGGCCAAAGCTAACTAGCTAGGAAAGGACAGGAAGGCTGCTGTCTGCAATCCGTGAAAAACCCTATGAAAATAAGAGCCAACAGACTGACAGTGAAAAAGGCCCTGAAGACGCTAGGCTTCAAAAAAGCTATGTCAGTACCCAGGAATATTCTGAAGACAGAGCAACAGGCAAAAGGAGAGTCAGCTCACCCCAGCAGGGAATGGCAGAATCCAGAAAGCAAGGAAAACAAAACAAAACACAAATGCTAACAGGCAAAGCAGAAAACTTAGCTTTAGAGGAGCAGCAATCAGACGGGTGTCCTAGAAGTCCACAGAGAAATCATCCGCAGGGCAGAAGGGCGTCGGCAGCCTTATATCCAGTCCATGACTCCACTCAGCCAGTCATCCTCATTAGGCTCAGGTGCCTGATAATCAGGCTCATTACCTTCCTTTACAGGAATAGGGAGTTCACCAGACCTCAGTGACGACGGGGAAAATGAACTCACAACACTACATACTGCATACAATACATTCATACATTCATACAATACATACATATAGACATACAGTACATATAACATAGAGTACATACTCACCATGACTTGTCATTTTGATCCCCGAAGCCAGTGTCATCTATGAAAAATATGAAAAAAACAAACCACCAAATACTCCCTGTTCCGCAGAAATCCACGAGTGAGTGTCCCACGACGATCTCCCGTGGAGAACAGCAGCATCAGCTGATGCGACCGTTCTCTAGGGGCTCCAGGAATCCAATGACGGGAGGTAGGTATCCTTCCGCACTGTATTCCTCCGCCACTGTAAAAAAATAGTCCCTAGTCTCACTTTATGGCAAAAGCTGCGTGGGAACTTTACAATAGCCCTCATATTGGGACTCTTCATAGTATAATTTCCCCCATCCTTTAATAATGTTCTCCATCCCAGAATTCAGTCTTCTATCCTGGGCCCCTTCCTGGTATAATGACTGCGATCCTTGACATAATTCTTGTATAATGACCCCCACCTGGGTCCTTCCTGGTGCAATGATCCCTTTTGTGGTACAGTGTCCCTCATCAAGGGCATCTTCCTGGTATAAGGTTCCTGAGCCCTTTACTGTAATAATGTAACCAATCCTGGCCTTTCGTGTAACAATTCCCCCATCCTGGTATAATGTCCCCATCATGGGCTCCTCAATGGTGTAGACCTACAATATGTAATAATGTTCCTCCTCCTATAACAATGTCCCTTATCCTGATATACTGTCTTTCATCTTGGTTCCCTGGAGTAATGACCCTATCCTACTTTAATGCTCCCGCATCCTGGTCCCCATCCTTGTATAATGACCCCCCCATCCTGGGCCCCTTCCTTTGTATACTGCTCCCCATCCTGGGCCCCTTCCCTTGTATAATGCTCCCCATCCTAGGCCCCTTCCTTGTATAATGTTCCCCATCCTGGGCACTTTCCTGATATAATGTTCTGTCACTCATTTCCAATATACTAAATAAATTAATACATGATTCTTCTTACCTTCCTCCACTCGCACAACATGCTGCATCTCTTCTGTAGCTGACTTCAGTGTGCCGGTGCATGATGTCACTGCTATGTGTCACTCGTGACTGGCACGTCGACGTCAGCTGCTGGCCACTGATTGGCAGTGTATGGACCCGAATGTTTAGAATCATAGAATCATAGAATCATAGAATCGTAGAGTTGGAAGGGACCTCCTGGGCCATCTGGTCCAACCCCCTGCTCAAAGCAGGATTCGCTAAATCATCCCAGTCAGATGCCTGTCCAGCCTCTGTTTGAAGACTTCCATTGAAGGAGAACTCACCACTTCTCGTGGCAGCCTGTTCCACTCATTGATCACTCTAACTGTTAAAAAGTTTTTTCTAATATCTAATCTGTGTCTCCTCCCATTCAGTTTCATCCCATTGCTTCTAGTCTTTCCTTGTGCAAATGAGAATAAAGTTGATCTTTCTACAATGTGACAGCCCTTTAGATATTTGTAGACAGCTATTAAGTCTCCTCTCAGTCTTCTCTTTTGCAAACTAAACAATCCCAAATCCTGCAACCTTTCCTCATAAGACAGGGTTTGCAGACCGGTCACCATTCTGGTCGCTCTTTTCTGAACTTGCTCCAGTTTGTTGATGTCTTTTTTAAAATGTGGTGCCCAAAACTGGACACAGTATTCCAGATGAGGTCTGACCAAAGAGGAGTAGAGGGAAATAATGACTTCACGTGATCTAGACTGTATGCTTCTGTTAATACATCCTAGAATTGCATTTGCCTTTTTTGCTGCTGCATCACACTGTTGACTCATATTCAGTCTGTGATCTATTAGTATACCCAAGTCTTTTTCACATGTGCTGTCACTTAGCCCTATTCCTCCCACTCTATATATGCTTTTTTCATTTTTATTGCCCAGATGTAGTACTTTGCATTTCTCCCTGTTAAAAACCATTCTGTTAGTTGCTGCCCACTTCTCCAGTTTATTTAAATCTTTTTGAATCCTCTCTCTCTTCTCTAGTATTAGCTATCCCTCCTAGCTTTGTGTCATCAGCAAATTTAATCAGTTTACCCTCAATTCCTTCATCTAAATTGTTGATAAAGATGTTGAACAATACAGGGCCCAGGACAGAGCCCTGTGGTACCCCACTTGAGACATTCTTCCAACTGGATGTGCAGCCATTTACGACCACTCTTTGGGTCCGATTACTAAGCCAGTTATGAATCCACCTAACAGTTGCCTTGTCCATTCCATACTTAGTCATTTTTTCAATAAGGATTGTATGAGAGACTTTGTCAAATGCTTTGCTGAAGTCAAGATATACTATATCTACAGCATTTCCTTGATCCACCCAATCAGTGATACCGTCATAGAAGGAAATTAAGTTAGTCTGACATGACTTATTAGTTACAAACCCATGCTGACTCTGTTTAATCACTTCATTCTTATCCAGGTATTGACATACATGTTGTTTAATAATTTGTTCAAAGATCTTTCCTGGTATAGAAGTCAGACTCACCGGCCTATAGTTGCCTAGGTCCACCTTCTTCCCCTTTTTGAAGATAGGAACAACATTTGCTGTTCTCCAGTCTTCTGGCACTTCTCCTGTTCTCCAAGAATTTTCAAAGATTATGGAGAGGGGTTCAAAAATTTCTTCTGCTATCTCCTTCAGTACTCTGGGGTGTAATTCATCTGGACCTGGAGACTTGAATTCATTTAGGTTAGCTAAGTGTTTCCTCACTATCTTTCTGTTTATAGATATCCTGGATTCTTCTATTCCCTTAATAGGACAGTGGATAACAGTTGATGTTGCATTTCCTTTCTGAGAGAAAACAGATGCAAAATAGGAATTTAAAAGTTCAGCCTTCTCAACATCCTGTCTTACCATTTCATCATTTTCATCCTGTAAAAATCCTATAGCATCTTTGACTTTTCTTTTACTTTTGACATATCCCCAAAATCCTTTATTATTGCTTTTGACATCTCTTGCAAGCCTCAGTTCATTTTCAGCTTTAGATAATCTGATTTGAGCCCAGCAGGTTCTGCAGACAGCATTATATTCTTCTTTAGATATGCCTCCCTCTTTCCATTTTATAAACATTTTTTTCTTCCTTTTTAGCATGTGCTTAAGTTCTGTGTTCATCCATCCTGGTTTCCTTAAATGCTTCCTATTCTTCCCTCTTTTCGGAATTGTTAACTTTTGTCTCATCTGACCAGAGAACATTCTTCCAAAATGTTTTAGGCTTTTTCAGGTAAGTTTTGGCAAACTCTAGCCTGGCTTTTTTATGTCTCGGGGTAAGAAGTGGAGTCTTCCTGGCTCTCCTACCATACAGTCCCTTTTCATTCAGATGCCGATGGATAGTACGGGTTGACACCGTTGTACCCTCGGACTGCAGGGCAGCTTGAACTTGTTTGGATGTTAGTGGAGGTTCTTTATCCAACATCCGCACAATCTTGCGTTGAAATCTCTTGTCAATTTTTCTTTTCCGGCCACATCTAGGGAGGTTAGCCACAGTGCCATGGGCTTTAAACTTCTTGATGACACTGCGCACGGTAGACACAGGAACATTCAGGTCTTTGGAGATGGACTTGTAGCCTTGAGATTGCTCATGCTTCCTCACAATTTGGTTTCTCAAGTCCTCAGACAGTTCTTTGGTCTTCTTTCTTTTCTCCATGCTCAATGTGGTACACACAAGGACACAGGACAGAGGTTGAGTCAACTTTAATCCATGTTAACTGGCTGCAAGTGTGATTTAGTTATTGCCAACACCTGTTAGGTGCCACAGGTAAGTTACAGGTGCTGTTAAATACACAAATTAGAGAAGCATCACATGATTTTTCGAACAGTGCCAATACTTTTGTCCACCCTCTTTGTTAAGTTTGGTGTGGAATTATATCCAATTTGGCTTTAGGACAATTCTTTTTGTGTTTTTTCATTTAAGACAAATTAAATGAAGATAATAATACCAAAGAATTTGTGTTTGCAATCATTTTCAGGAAGAAACTGAGTATTATCTGACAGAATTGCAGGGGTGTCAATACTTTTGGCCATGACTGTATATACTACATTCATACAGCATACAGTACATACATACTACATACATACTACATATATACTACATTCATACAACATACATACATACTACATATATACTACATTCATACAGCATACATATAGTGGGGCAAAAAAGTATTTAGTCAGTCAGCAATAGTGCAAGTTCCACCACTTAAAAAGATGAGAGGCGTCTGTAATTTACATCATAGGTAGACCTCAACTATGGGAGACAAACTGAGAAAAAAAATCCAGAAAATCACATTGTCTGTTTTTTTTCATTTTATTTGCATATTATGGTGGAAAATAAGTATTTGGTCAGAAACAAAATTTCATCTCAATACTTTGTGATATATCCTTTGTTGGCAATGACAGAGGTCAAACGTTTTCTGTAAGTCTTCACAAGGTTGCCACACTCTGTTGTTGGTATGTTGGCCCATTCCTCCATGCAGATCTCCTCTAGAGCAGTGATGTTTTTGGCTTTTCGCTTGGCAACACGGACTTTCAACTCCCTCCAAAGGTTTTCTATAGGATTGAGATCTGGAGACTGGCTAGGCCACTCCAGGACCTTGAAATGCTTCTTACAAAGCTACTCCTTCGTTGCCCTGGCGGTGTGCTTTGGATCATTGTCATGTTGAAAGACCCAGCCACATTTCATCATCAATACCCTTGCTGATGGAAGGAGGTTTGCACTCAAAATCTCACGATACATGGCCCCATTCATTCTTTCATGTACCCGGATCAGTCGTCCTGGCCCCTTTGCAGAGAAACAGCCCCAAAGCATGATGTTTCCACCACCATGCTTTACAGTAGGTATGGTGTTTGATGGATGCAACTCAGTATTCTTTTTCCTCCAAACACGACAAGTTGTGTTTCTACCAAACAGTTCCAGTTTGGTTTCATCAGACCATAGGACATTCTCCCAAAACTCCTCTGGATCATCCAAATGCTCTCTAGCAAACTTCAGACGGGCCCGGACATGTACAGGCTTAAGCAGTGGGACACGTCTGGCACTGCAGGATCTGAGTCCATGGTGGCGTAGTGTGTTACTTATGGTAGGCCTTGTTACATTGGTCCCAGCTCTCTGCAGTTCATTCACTAGGTCCCCCCGCGTGGTTCTGGGATTTTTGCTCACCGTTCTTGTGATCATTCTGACCCCACGGGGTGGGATTTTGCGTGGAGCACCAGATCGAGGGAGATTATCAGTGGTCTTGTATGTCTTCCATTTTCTAATTATTGCTCCCACAGTTGATTTCTTCACTCCAAGCTGGTTGGCTATTGCAGATTCAGTCTTCCCAGCCTGGTGCAGGGCTACAATTTTGTTTCTGGTGTCCTTTGACAGCTCTTTGGTCTTCACCATAGTGGAGTTTGGAGTCAGACTGTTTGAGGGTGTGCACAGGTGTCTTTTTATACTGATAACAAGTTTAAACAGGTGCCATTACTACAGGTAATAAGTGGAGGAAAGAGGAGACTCTTAAAGAAGAAGTTACAGGTCTGTGAGAGCCAGAAATCTTGATTGCTTGTTTCTGACCAAATACTTATTTTCCACCATAATATGCAAATAAAATGAAAAAAAAACAGACAATGTGATTTTCTGGATTTTTTTTTCTCAGTTTGTCTCCCATAGTTGAGGTCTACCTATGATGTAAATTACAGACGCCTCTCATCTTTTTAAGTGGTGGAACTTGCACTATTGCTGACTGACTAAATACTTTTTTGCCCCACTGTACATACTACATACATACTACATATATACAACATTCATACAATATACATACATACTACATACATACTACATATATACTACATTCATAAGCACACATACATACTACATACATACATACAACATACATAAAACATGCTACAGATATACTACATCCATACTACATACATACTACATTGTTATGATTGAGTCACCGTAGGAGGCAAAAACAGAAATGCTAGCTAAGTCCAGAAAACCAGAGAGGTTGGCAGCTATCGGATTGCAGACCCCTGATCCTATCCACAACAACTAACAGTAGCCGTGGGGGGTTCCTACGATGCCCTAGACCCCTCGATCACAGCCGGAGAATTAAATAGGCCTAAAGAAAGAAAGGGGAAATCTAAACTGCCCCAGAGCAGACCCCAAAGCAATAGGCAGCCCCCAACATATAATGACGGTGAAGCAAGATGAAAACACTAACACAGACAGAAAGATAGACTGAGCAAAGACGGGGCCAAAGCTAACTAGCTAGGAAAGGACAGGAAGGCTGCTGTCTGCAATCCGTGAAAAACCCTATGAAAATAAGAGCCAACAGACTGACAGTGAAAAAGGCCCTGAAGACGCTAGGCTTCAAAAAAGCTATGTCAGTACCCAGGAATATTCTGAAGACAGAGCAACAGGCAAAAGGAGAGTCAGCTCACCCCAGCAGGGAATGGCAGAATCCAGAAAGCAAGGAAAACAAAACAAAACACAAATGCTAACAGGCAAAGCAGAAAACTTAGCTTTAGAGGAGCAGCAATCAGACGGGTGTCCTAGAAGTCCACAGAGAAATCATCCGCAGGGCAGAAGGGCGTCGGCAGCCTTATATCCAGTCCATGACTCCACTCAGCCAGTCATCCTCATTAGGCTCAGGTGCCTGATAATCAGGCTCATTACCTTCCTTTACAGGAATAGGGAGTTCACCAGACCTCAGTGACGACGGGGAAAATGAACTCACAACACTACATACTGCATACAATACATTCATACATTCATACAATACATACATATAGACATACAGTACATATAACATAGAGTACATACTCACCATGACTTGTCATTTTGATCCCCGAAGCCAGTGTCATCTATGAAAAATATGAAAAAAACAAACCACCAAATACTCCCTGTTCCGCAGAAATCCATGAGTGAGTGTCCCACGACGATCTCCCGTGGAGAACAGCAGCATCAGCTGATGCGACCGTTCTCTAGGGGCTCCAGGAATCCAATGACGGGAGGTAGGTATCCTTCCGCACTGTATTCCTCCGCCACTGTAAAAAAATAGTCCCTAGTCTCACTTTATGGCAAAAGCTGCGTGGGAACTTTACAATAGCCCTCATATTGGGACTCTTCATAGTATAATTTCCCCCATCCTTTAATAATGTTCTCCATCCCAGAATTCAGTCTTCTATCCTGGGCCCCTTCCTGGTATAATGACTGCGATCCTTGACATAATTCTTGTATAATGACCCCCACCTGGGTCCTTCCTGGTGCAATGATCCCTTTTGTGGTACAGTGTCCCTCATCAAGGGCATCTTCCTGGTATAAGGTTCCTGAGCCCTTTACTGTAATAATGTAACCAATCCTGGCCTTTCGTGTAACAATTCCCCCATCCTGGTATAATGTCCCCATCATGGGCTCCTCAATGGTGTAGACCTACAATATGTAATAATGTTCCTCCTCCTATAACAATGTCCCTTATCCTGATATACTGTCTTTCATCTTGGTTCCCTGGAGTAATGACCCTATCCTACTTTAATGCTCCCGCATCCTGGTCCCCATCCTTGTATAATGACCCCCCCATCCTGGGCCCCTTCCTTTGTATACTGCTCCCCATCCTGGGCCCCTTCCCTTGTATAATGCTCCCCATCCTAGGCCCCTTCCTTGTATAATGTTCCCCATCCTGGGCACTTTCCTGATATAATGTTCTGTCACTCATTTCCAATATACTAAATAAATTAATACATGATTCTTCTTACCTTCCTCCACTCGCACAACATGCTGCATCTCTTCTGTAGCTGACTTCAGTGTGCCGGTGCATGATGTCACTGCTATGTGTCACTCGTGACTGGCACGTCGACGTCAGCTGCTGGCCACTGATTGGCAGTGTATGGACCCGAATGTTTAGAATCATAGAATCATAGAATCATAGAATCGTAGAGTTGGAAGGGACCTCCTGGGCCATCTGGTCCAACCCCCTGCTCAAAGCAGGATTCGCTAAATCATCCCAGTCAGATGCCTGTCCAGCCTCTGTTTGAAGACTTCCATTGAAGGAGAACTCACCACTTCTCGTGGCAGCCTGTTCCACTCATTGATCACTCTAACTGTTAAAAAGTTTTTTCTAATATCTAATCTGTGTCTCCTCCCATTCAGTTTCATCCCATTGCTTCTAGTCTTTCCTTGTGCAAATGAGAATAAAGTTGATCTTTCTACAATGTGACAGCCCTTTAGATATTTGTAGACAGCTATTAAGTCTCCTCTCAGTCTTCTCTTTTGCAAACTAAACAATCCCAAATCCTGCAACCTTTCCTCATAAGACAGGGTTTGCAGACCGGTCACCATTCTGGTCGCTCTTTTCTGAACTTGCTCCAGTTTGTTGATGTCTTTTTTAAAATGTGGTGCCCAAAACTGGACACAGTATTCCAGATGAGGTCTGACCAAAGAGGAGTAGAGGGAAATAATGACTTCACGTGATCTAGACTGTATGCTTCTGTTAATACATCCTAGAATTGCATTTGCCTTTTTTGCTGCTGCATCACACTGTTGACTCATATTCAGTCTGTGATCTATTAGTATACCCAAGTCTTTTTCACATGTGCTGTCACTTAGCCCTATTCCTCCCACTCTATATATGCTTTTTTCATTTTTATTGCCCAGATGTAGTACTTTGCATTTCTCCCTGTTAAAAACCATTCTGTTAGTTGCTGCCCACTTCTCCAGTTTATTTAAATCTTTTTGAATCCTCTCTCTCTTCTCTAGTATTAGCTATCCCTCCTAGCTTTGTGTCATCAGCAAATTTAATCAGTTTACCCTCAATTCCTTCATCTAAATCGTTGATAAAGATGTTGAACAATACAGGGCCCAGGACAGAGCCCTGTGGTACCCCACTTGAGACATTCTTCCAACTGGATGTGCAGCCATTTACGACCACTCTTTGGGTCCGATTACTAAGCCAGTTATGAATCCACCTAACAGTTGCCTTGTCCATTCCATACTTAGTCATTTTTTCAATAAGGATTGTATGAGAGACTTTGTCAAATGCTTTGCTGAAGTCAAGATATACTATATCTACAGCATTTCCTTGATCCACCCAATCAGTGATACCGTCATAGAAGGAAATTAAGTTAGTCTGACATGACTTATTAGTTACAAACCCATGCTGACTCTGTTTAATCACTTCATTCTTATCCAGGTATTGACATACATGTTGTTTAATAATTTGTTCAAAGATCTTTCCTGGTATAGAAGTCAGACTCACCGGCCTATAGTTGCCTAGGTCCACCTTCTTCCCCTTTTTGAAGATAGGAACAACATTTGCTGTTCTCCAGTCTTCTGGCACTTCTCCTGTTCTCCAAGAATTTTCAAAGATTATGGAGAGGGGTTCAAAAATTTCTTCTGCTATCTCCTTCAGTACTCTGGGGTGTAATTCATCTGGACCTGGAGACTTGAATTCATTTAGGTTAGCTAAGTGTTTCCTCACTATCTTTCTGTTTATAGATATCCTGGATTCTTCTATTCCCTTAATAGGACAGTGGATAACAGTTGATGTTGCATTTCCTTTCTGAGAGAAAACAGATGCAAAATAGGAATTTAAAAGTTCAGCCTTCTCAACATCCTGTCTTACCATTTCATCATTTTCATCCTGTAAAAATCCTATAGCATCTTTGACTTTTCTTTTACTTTTGACATATCCCCAAAATCCTTTATTATTGCTTTTGACATCTCTTGCAAGCCTCAGTTCATTTTCAGCTTTAGCTAATCTGATTTGTGCCCTGCAGGTTCTGCAGACAGCATTATATTCTTCTTTAGATATGCCTCCCTCTTTCCATTTTATAAACATTTTTTTCTTCCTTTTTAGCATGTGCTTAAGTTCTGTGTTCATCCATCCTGGTTTCCTTAAATGCTTCCTATTCTTCCCTCTTTTCGGAATTGTTAACTTTTGTCTCATCTGACCAGAGAACATTCTTCCAAAATGTTTTAGGCTTTTTCAGGTAAGTTTTGGCAAACTCTAGCCTGGCTTTTTTATGTCTCGGGGTAAGAAGTGGAGTCTTCCTGGCTCTCCTACCATACAGTCCCTTTTCATTCAGATGCCGACGGATAGTACGGGTTGACACCGTTGTACCCTCGGACTGCAGGGCAGCTTGAACTTGTTTGGATGTTAGTGGAGGTTCTTTATCCAACATCCGCACAATCTTGCGTTGAAATCTCTTGTCAATTTTTCTTTTCCGGCCACATCTAGGGAGGTTAGCCACAGTGCCATGGGCTTTAAACTTCTTGATGACACTGCGCACGGTAGACACAGGAACATTCAGGTCTTTGGAGATGGACTTGTAGCCTTGAGATTGCTCATGCTTCCTCACAATTTGGTTTCTCAAGTCCTCAGACAGTTCTTTGGTCTTCTTTCTTTTCTCCATGCTCAATGTGGTACACACAAGGACACAGGACAGAGGTTGAGTCAACTTTAATCCATGTTAACTGGCTGCAAGTGTGATTTAGTTATTGCCAACACCTGTTAGGTGCCACAGGTAAGTTACAGGTGCTGTTAAATACACAAATTAGAGAAGCATCACATGATTTTTCGAACAGTGCCAATACTTTTGTCCACCCTCTTTGTTAAGTTTGGTGTGGAATTATATCCAATTTGGCTTTAGGACAATTCTTTTTGTGTTTTTTCATTTAAGACAAATTAAATGAAGATAATAATACCAAAGAATTTGTGTTTGCAATCATTTTCAGGAAGAAACTGAGTATTATCTGACAGAATTGCAGGGGTGTCAATACTTTTGGCCATGACTGTATATACTACATTCATACAGCATACAGTACATACATACTACATACATACTACATATATACTACATTCATACAACATACATACATACTACATATATACTACATTCATACAGCATACATATAGTGGGGCAAAAAAGTATTTAGTCAGTCAGCAATAGTGCAAGTTCCACCACTTAAAAAGATGAGAGGCGTCTGTAATTTACATCATAGGTAGACCTCAACTATGGGAGACAAACTGAGAAAAAAAATCCAGAAAATCACATTGTCTGTTTTTTTTCATTTTATTTGCATATTATGGTGGAAAATAAGTATTTGGTCAGAAACAAAATTTCATCTCAATACTTTGTGATATATCCTTTGTTGGCAATGACAGAGGTCAAACGTTTTCTGTAAGTCTTCACAAGGTTGCCACACTCTGTTGTTGGTATGTTGGCCCATTCCTCCATGCAGATCTCCTCTAGAGCAGTGATGTTTTTGGCTTTTCGCTTGGCAACACGGACTTTCAACTCCCTCCAAAGGTTTTCTATAGGATTGAGATCTGGAGACTGGCTAGGCCACTCCAGGACCTTGAAATGCTTCTTACAAAGCTACTCCTTCGTTGCCCTGGCGGTGTGCTTTGGATCATTGTCATGTTGAAAGACCCAGCCACATTTCATCATCAATACCCTTGCTGATGGAAGGAGGTTTGCACTCAAAATCTCACGATACATGGCCCCATTCATTCTTTCATGTACCCGGATCAGTCGTCCTGGCCCCTTTGCAGAGAAACAGCCCCAAAGCATGATGTTTCCACCACCATGCTTTACAGTAGGTATGGTGTTTGATGGATGCAACTCAGTATTCTTTTTCCTCCAAACACGACAAGTTGTGTTTCTACCAAACAGTTCCAGTTTGGTTTCATCAGACCATAGGACATTCTCCCAAAACTCCTCTGGATCATCCAAATGCTCTCTAGCAAACTTCAGACGGGCCCGGACATGTACAGGCTTAAGCAGTGGGACACGTCTGGCACTGCAGGATCTGAGTCCATGGTGGCGTAGTGTGTTACTTATGGTAGGCCTTGTTACATTGGTCCCAGCTCTCTGCAGTTCATTCACTAGGTCCCCCCGCGTGGTTCTGGGATTTTTGCTCACCGTTCTTGTGATCATTCTGACCCCACGGGGTGGGATTTTGCGTGGAGCACCAGATCGAGGGAGATTATCAGTGGTCTTGTATGTCTTCCATTTTCTAATTATTGCTCCCACAGTTGATTTCTTCACTCCAAGCTGGTTGGCTATTGCAGATTCAGTCTTCCCAGCCTGGTGCAGGGCTACAATTTTGTTTCTGGTGTCCTTTGACAGCTCTTTGGTCTTCACCATAGTGGAGTTTGGAGTCAGACTGTTTGAGGGTGTGCACAGGTGTCTTTTTATACTGATAACAAGTTTAAACAGGTGCCATTACTACAGGTAATAAGTGGAGGAAAGAGGAGACTCTTAAAGAAGAAGTTACAGGTCTGTGAGAGCCAGAAATCTTGATTGCTTGTTTCTGACCAAATACTTATTTTCCACCATAATATGCAAATAAAATGAAAAAAAAACAGACAATGTGATTTTCTGGATTTTTTTTTCTCAGTTTGTCTCCCATAGTTGAGGTCTACCTATGATGTAAATTACAGACGCCTCTCATCTTTTTAAGTGGTGGAACTTGCACTATTGCTGACTGACTAAATACTTTTTTGCCCCACTGTACATACTACATACATACTACATATATACAACATTCATACAATATACATACATACTACATACATACTACATATATACTACATTCATAAGCACACATACATACTACATACATACATACAACATACATAAAACATGCTACAGATATACTACATCCATACTACATACATACTACATTGTTATGATTGAGTCACCGTAGGAGGCAAAAACAGAAATGCTAGCTAAGTCCAGAAAACCAGAGAGGTTGGCAGCTATCGGATTGCAGACCCCTGATCCTATCCACAACAACTAACAGTAGCCGTGGGGGGTTCCTACGATGCCCTAGACCCCTCGATCACAGCCGGAGAATTAAATAGGCCTAAAGAAAGAAAGGGGAAATCTAAACTGCCCCAGAGCAGACCCCAAAGCAATAGGCAGCCCCCAACATATAATGACGGTGAAGCAAGATGAAAACACTAACACAGACAGAAAGATAGACTGAGCAAAGACGGGGCCAAAGCTAACTAGCTAGGAAAGGACAGGAAGGCTGCTGTCTGCAATCCGTGAAAAACCCTATGAAAATAAGAGCCAACAGACTGACAGTGAAAAAGGCCCTGAAGACGCTAGGCTTCAAAAAAGCTATGTCAGTACCCAGGAATATTCTGAAGACAGAGCAACAGGCAAAAGGAGAGTCAGCTCACCCCAGCAGGGAATGGCAGAATCCAGAAAGCAAGGAAAACAAAACAAAACACAAATGCTAACAGGCAAAGCAGAAAACTTAGCTTTAGAGGAGCAGCAATCAGACGGGTGTCCTAGAAGTCCACAGAGAAATCATCCGCAGGGCAGAAGGGCGTCGGCAGCCTTATATCCAGTCCATGACTCCACTCAGCCAGTCATCCTCATTAGGCTCAGGTGCCTGATAATCAGGCTCATTACCTTCCTTTACAGGAATAGGGAGTTCACCAGACCTCAGTGACGACGGGGAAAATGAACTCACAACACTACATACTGCATACAATACATTCATACATTCATACAATACATACATATAGACATACAGTACATATAACATAGAGTACATACTCACCATGACTTGTCATTTTGATCCCCGAAGCCAGTGTCATCTATGAAAAATATGAAAAAAACAAACCACCAAATACTCCCTGTTCCGCAGAAATCCACGAGTGAGTGTCCCACGATGATCTCCCGTGGAGAACAGCAGCATCAGCTGATGCGACCGTTCTCTAGGGGCTCCAGGAATCCAATGACGGGAGGTAGGTATCCTTCCGCACTGTATTCCTCCGCCACTGTAAAAAAATAGTCCCTAGTCTCACTTTATGGCAAAAGCTGCGTGGGAACTTTACAATAGCCCTCATATTGGGACTCTTCATAGTATAATTTCCCCCATCCTTTAATAATGTTCTCCATCCCAGAATTCAGTCTTCTATCCTGGGCCCCTTCCTGGTATAATGACTGCGATCCTTGACATAATTCTTGTATAATGACCCCCACCTGGGTCCTTCCTGGTGCAATGATCCCTTTTGTGGTACAGTGTCCCTCATCAAGGGCATCTTCCTGGTATAAGGTTCCTGAGCCCTTTACTGTAATAATGTAACCAATCCTGGCCTTTCGTGTAACAATTCCCCCATCCTGGTATAATGTCCCCATCATGGGCTCCTCAATGGTGTAGACCTACAATATGTAATAATGTTCCTCCTCCTATAACAATGTCCCTTATCCTGATATACTGTCTTTCATCTTGGTTCCCTGGAGTAATGACCCTATCCTACTTTAATGCTCCCGCATCCTGGTCCCCATCCTTGTATAATGACCCCCCCATCCTGGGCCCCTTCCTTTGTATACTGCTCCCCATCCTGGGCCCCTTCCCTTGTATAATGCTCCCCATCCTAGGCCCCTTCCTTGTATAATGTTCCCCATCCTGGGCACTTTCCTGATATAATGTTCTGTCACTCATTTCCAATATACTAAATAAATTAATACATGATTCTTCTTACCTTCCTCCACTCGCACAACATGCTGCATCTCTTCTGTAGCTGACTTCAGTGTGCCGGTGC
This sequence comes from Dendrobates tinctorius, assembly GCF_039654945.1. Classification (NCBI taxonomy): domain Eukaryota; kingdom Metazoa; phylum Chordata; class Amphibia; order Anura; family Dendrobatidae; genus Dendrobates; species Dendrobates tinctorius. Next base: position 60,987,762 of record NW_027361728.1, read on the forward strand.
ATGATGTCACTGCTATGTGTCACTCGTGACTGGCACGTCGACGTCAGCTGCTGGCCACTGATTGGCAGTGTATGGACCCGAATGTTTAGAATCATAGAATCATAGAATCATAGAATCGTAGAGTTGGAAGGGACCTCCTGGGCCATCTGGTCCAACCCCCTGCTCAAAGCAGGATTCGCTAAATCATCCCAGTCAGATGCCTGTCCAGCCTCTGTTTGAAGACTTCCATTGAAGGAGAACTCACCACTTCTCGTGGCAGCCTGTTCCACTCATTGATCACTCTAACTGTTAAAAAGTTTTTTCTAATATCTAATCTGTGTCTCCTCCCATTCAGTTTCATCCCATTGCTTCTAGTCTTTCCTTGTGCAAATGAGAATAAAGTTGATCTTTCTACAATGTGACAGCCCTTTAGATATTTGTAGACAGCTATTAAGTCTCCTCTCAGTCTTCTCTTTTGCAAACTAAACAATCCCAAATCCTGCAACCTTTCCTCATAAGACAGGGTTTGCAGACCGGTCACCATTCTGGTCGCTCTTTTCTGAACTTGCTCCAGTTTGTTGATGTCTTTTTTAAAATGTGGTGCCCAAAACTGGACACAGTATTCCAGATGAGGTCTGACCAAAGAGGAGTAGAGGAAAATAATGACTTCACGTGATCTAGACTGTATGCTTCTGTTAATACATCCTAGAATTGCATTTGCCTTTTTTGCTGCTGAATCACACTGTTGACTCATATTCAGTCTGTGATCTATTAGTATACCCAAGTCTTTTTCACATGTGCTGTCACTAAGCCCTATTCCTCCCATTCTGTATATGCTTTTTTCATTTTTATTGCCCAGATGTAGTATTTTGCATTTCTCCGTGTTAAAAACCATTCTGTTAGTTGCTGCCCACTTCTCCAGTTTATTTAAATCTTTTTGAATCCTCTCTCTCTCTTCTCTAGTATTAGCTATCCCTCCCAGCTTTGTGTCATCAGCAAATTTAATCAGTTAACCCTCAATTCCTTCATCTAAATCGTTGATAAAGATGTTGAACAATACAGGGCCCAGGACAGAGCCCTGTGGTACCCCACTTGAGACATTCTTCCAACTGGATGTGCAGCCATTTACGACCACTCTCTGGGTCCGATCACCAAGCCAGTTATAAATCCACCTAACAGTTGCCTTGTCCATTCCATACTTAGTCATTTTTTCAATAAGGATTGTATGAGAGACTTTGTCAAATGCTTTGCTGAATTCAAGATATACTATATCTACAGCATTTCCTTGATCCACCCAATCAGTGATATCGTCATAGAAGGAAATTAAGTTAGTCTGACATGACTTATTAGTTACAAACCCATGCTGACTCTGTTTAATCACTTCATTCTTATCCAGGTATTGACATACATGTTGTTTAATAATTTGTTCAAAGATCTTTCCTGGTATAGAAGTCAGACTCACCGGCCTATAGTTGCCTGGGTCCACCTTCTTCCCCTTTTTGAAGATAGGAACAACATAATTTGCTCTTCTCCAGTCTTCTGGCACTTCTCCTGTTCTCCAAGAATTTTCAAAGATTATGGAGAGGGGTTCAAAAATTTCTTCTGCTATCTCCTTCAGTACTCTGGGGTGTAATTCATCTGGACCTGGAGACTTGAATTCATTTAGGTTAGCTAAGTGTTTCCTCACTATCTTTCTGTTTATAGATATCCTGGATTCTTCTATTCCCTTAATAGGACAGTGAAGAACAGCTGACGTTACATTTCCTTTCTGAGAGAAAACAGATGCAAAATAGGAATTTAAAAGTTCAGCCTTCTCAACATCCTGTCTTACCATTTCATCATTTTCATCCTGTAAAAATCCTATAGCATCTTTGACTTTTCTTTTACTTTTGACATATCCCCAAAATCCTTTATTATTGCTTTTGACATCTCTTGCAAGCCTCAATTCATTTTCAGCTTTAGCTAATCTAATTTGTGTCCTGCAGGTTCTGCAGACAGCATTATATTCTTCTTTAGATATGCCTCCCTCTTTCCATTTTATAAACATTTTTTTCTTCCTTTTTAGCATGTGCTTAAGTTCTGTGTTCATCCATCCTGGTTTCATTAAATGCTTCCTATTCTTCCCTCTTTTCGGAATTGTTAACAACTGTGCTTTGAGAATTTCATTTTTCAAGATTTCCCATCCTTCCTGGACATTTTTGTCTTTAAGGATATCCAGCCATTGGATCCCTCCAATTCTCTTTCTGAATCCCTTAAAATCTGCCTTTCTGAAATCTAACCTTGATGTCTGAGTCTTCACAGGTCTTCCGCCTCTAGTTATCCAAAATTCTAAAATAGCATGGTTGCTACCTCCTAGGGTCCCAGCCACTTTTACCTCCTCAACCATTTCCTCCCTGTTTATAAGGATTAGATCCAAGGTAGCAGTTCCCCTTGTTTTCTCCCCTACCTTTTGGAAGATAAAGTTGTCAGCAAGAGAGGATAAGAATTTCCTTGACCTGTTAGTTTTGCCTGAGAGAGATTCCCAACAAATGTCTGGATAGTTGAAATCTCCCATGACAACTATGTCATATTTTTTGGAGAACTTGGCCATTTGATGCATAAAGAGTTCATCCATATCTTCAGCTTGCACAGGCGGCCTGTAGTAAATTCCTACAATGGTGTCCTTTCCATTGTTCTGTCCTTGTATTCTTACCCAAACAGTTTCCACAGAACTTCCAGTCTCTGAAGCTTCAATCTCTGTGCAGATATACGCGTTTCTAACATACAATGCGACACCCCCTCCTCGTTTATCAAGTCTGTTTCTTGCAAATAAGTTGTATCCTTCTAGTCTTGTATTCCAATCATGTGTATTGTCCCACCAAGTTTCAGTGATTCCAATGACATCATATTTCTTTTCCTGTGTTAGTAGTTCCAATTCTCCTTGTTTGTTGCCCATGCTTTGTGCATTAGTATAGAAACATTTTAGTTTGTGATTGGTTTCTCTTTCTCCAATATTTTTTTTAATTAGATTCTTTTGTCTTTGTTCTTCCTTTCCACTTCTAATAGCAGAGTTCTCAATAGCATTTGTCAGGTGTATGGCTTTTTCTGGTCTTTTGCTTCCCTTCCCATGCTGTTCTAGTTTAAAGCTCTCCTTACAAGTGTAGCAAGGCGACTTCCAAATACATGCTTTCCAGTCTTCGTAAGGTGCACCCCATCTCTAGCAAGTAGTCCATTGTATAAGTAATTCACTCCGTGATGCAGAAATCCAAATCGTTGCTGTCGGCACCATCGACGTAGCCAGTTGTTCACCTGCAGAATCTTATTCCACCTCCTTGTTCCATGGCCATCCACTGGGAGGATGGAAGAGAAGACCACCTGCATTCCCAGGTCTTTCACTTTCTTGCCTAAGTCTTCAAAGTCTCTGCAGATGGTTTCCAGGTCATTTCTTGCGGTGTCATTTGTCCCCACATGTAGTAGCAGGAATGGGTAGTCATCTGTAGGTCTGAAGAGTCCTGATATCCTGTCAGACACATCTTTAATTTTTGCACCTGGAAGACAGCACATTTCTCTTGAAGTTATATCCGGTCTGCAGATAGCGGCCTCTGTTCCTCTCAACAGGGAATCCCCCATGACCACCACTCTCCGTTTCTTCTTCACAACATTTTTCTTTCTCCATCCAGGAGGACTCTGAAGGCGTACAAGGTTGCTGTTTGTTGGCAAAGTCTTATCCTGATGTATTTCTTCATCGTTTTCCTGCGTGAGAGCCTGGTACTGGTTTCTGAGCAGTATGGGTGCTGACTGCCTCCTGATCCTCCTGCTTCTCTGGGTCACATGTCTCCATTCCTCTGTTTCTTCAGGTGCACTTTGAATTTCTTCTCTTTCTGTAACATGAAGAGATAATTCTGCTCTGTCCAAGAACTCTTCATCTTCCTTAATGATCTTCAACGTAGCTAACCTCTCTTCGAGATTTTGCAACTTTTCCTCCAACAGGGACACAAGCTTGCATTTGTGGCATGTGAAGTTTGGCTTTTCCACTGGTAAGTCTGTGAACATGTAGCATGAAATGCAGCTCACCAAATGGCTCCTGGCCTCTTCCATCTTGAAATTTCTTAAAAACGATGAAAGATGAGCTAAGATTCCGGTTTTCCGATTTCCTCTTTTCAGCTGCAATGGCCAAAACCCAGTGATCGTTGAGCTCGCGGAGACTCTTCACCTATCCCAGAAGGCACTGGGAATATGCAAATGATCTCCTCAAGACTCTTCCCCTGGTTTTTCCTGCACAGGAATACACTTCAGCTGAATGTGCATCTTCGGACTCACATTCAGCAGAAATAGCCGCTGGCGTCAGTAGGCCCCCACCCTATGACCTGCAGTCATTATGTGGGGAGGAGGACTCCCATAGGGTGACTGGGCCAGAACTAAGGGGACCGCCATCAGGGTTCCTGAAGAAATGACATCGGGGGGGGCAGCAAAGGGAGAGAGATGACTGAAGGTTGCCGGGCAACTGAGGGCAGGGCAGGGATAAAAGGAGCAGGGGGCACGCTCAGGAGGCAGTTGGCACTGACAAGAGACAAGTCTCCGTGCTTGACAGAGTAAAACAGTGTAATGGGCGTAGTAGTGTTGAGAGGCCAGCAGGGGTCTGTAAAGGGTACGCGACCGACTGACCGTCAAGTTACGTGTGCCCGACCCCCACCGGGAGCTGCCCACCATTCATTTTTAGAAACAGCCGGGCTCTCTCTCCCTCGCCACGTCGCGGCTGGTCCATGACCCCGAGCCACTGCTGTAACTGCGCACCGACAGGAGTCGGCAGCCTGGACACTACCCCCCTGTCTCCGCCCACGTCTGCAGCCCTTCCATCACCGGCCTCAATGGACACCTTCTCACCATCGGCGACAGCAGATGCCCACGCCGGTCCACAAAGGGACCCTAAGCAAAGGCTGGTCAACGGTCACCTCAGCGAATGCAACATTCCTGCGCACTGGGGACGAGAGCTGACTCAGATTCCTTCAGGGCCTGTTGAGCCCCAATGGCACAGATCCCCCAGGGCCTCCTGCGCCCCAACAGCACAGATTCTTCAGGGTCTGTTGCGCCCCAACAGCACAGATTCTTCAGGGCCTGTTGCGCCCCAACAGCACAGATCCTCCAGGGCCTGTTGTGCCCCAACAGCACAGATTCTTCAGGGCCTGTTGCACCCCAACAGCACAGATCCTTCTGGGCCTGTTGCACCCCAACAGCACAGATTCTTCAGGGCCTGTCGAGCCTAATCATCCCTGGATATCGAGGAGCCAGGACAGTCACATCAGCAACCTCTATGCGGCCAGGTTTTGTGTTCCTGGAAGGATAAGTTTACTATAGGAAATAAGGACCCATAGGTTGGCCATACGTGGCCTATATCACCCGGACAAACCGGGTTAGTTGCATTTATAATAGTAAAGTGTGGTTAATATTGTTGGGTCCCTGCGTGGACCGGTTGTTTTTGACCCCTTTTTGTTTGCTCAATATAGCCCGGCGGCTACAATTTATAAAAGTTAATTTTACAAACCACACTCAGTCTCGTGTCTCGTCACTGCATCCTGAGAACCTGCTGTACCCTACAATTACACTCCTGGTTGGATGGTACCCCATAATTATTAATGATGATCTGTTTTCTCTTGACGTTTCTATGTAAATAAGTTTTTGATCCTATAAAAACTTTAATGTTTAATAGATTTTATTACTTCCAAGCTTTAGGCCACAGCTCTTTTCAATGTTGCTCTAGTTTACACACTGACAAACCTGTGTCAATTGGTTTTAAATTCTGATGCAAATTAATAAGAAAATTTAGCATTAGTAAAGAAGATTATAAGTTATTTTAGCTTATAAAGCACTAAGAAATGTGAAAATACATTGCCAAATGTGCCTCATAATGCATATCGGTCTGATATGTGCTTCACCTTAGATAGCCTTTGAATATTTATATGTGGTTTTTTACAGGTCAAAACATTTGGCACTGAATTCAACAAACAAAAAATGCTTGAATTTGGATAGTAGACAAGATACTGAATATAATGAAGTTCTTGGTCTAATGTCTTCTTCGCATATGTTTCTGAATCAAGATGATGAAAGATTACCATCTGGCTTAGACATTCTCAACTCCCAGGTGGAAAGAAATGCAACTCTAGTTCCAGTGAAGAACTGTATAGAGGCAAAAGGTGTAATGGAGCCAAATCAAGAAAGCCAAAGTACTTTAGAAATAATTAAAGAACCCCAGACTGAACGTGATAAACTTTTTTTGCATCTCAAAGAGAACATAAGTAAAATAAAACCCTATGTTGCGGAAATGGGGAAAGAAATTCCTGTGCCTGACCAGTGTGTCATTGAAGGTAAGAACCCACAGAACTCTGAACCACACTTTACATTACGAGTACTTTCTGGAGCTGTTACCAGTATGATGGCTCACACATTCCAATGCATCCTAATAAATCCCCTTGACGCATAATGGGATCTGTTAAGTTTTTGGTGGTTTATTTCTTTTTCATGTACTTTTCTTTTAGTCGTAAACATTGATATGATGTAATAAGTCAACTGTGGAGTAGAAGGTCGCATAAGTTCACAGAATGGAATTATGAAATACTTAAGTGCATAGTAATGAGAAATTATCTATATTCTGTTGTCGAGCTCATTCATTTGTATAATGCCTCTGTAAGAAATATCAGTGCTGTTGTTAAAGGGAATCTGTCACCACCCATCTGAGAGCACCATGATGTAAGGACAGAGACTGATTCCAGCGATTTATCTCTTACTGTTTTTTTCTGTTGCACATCTAGTAGTTCTCTGAATGCGGAGCTCTGTACAGTATAGCCCCACTCAACACCACTGATTGACAGCTTTCCGTGTACACTGCGGATACACAAAAAACTGTCAATCAGTGGGGGGCCAGGATTGGACTACAAGGCAGCAAGTTTACTACTCCTCAAATGATAATCTTCTGATAAACCAGTGAAGTTTTTTTTTAAAAAAAAATCATTAAGTAGCCCAATAAGTGACAATAATGTTAGTGAAATTTAATCTACATGATAATGAATTCCATCATATTAAGGCTTCATAGATGTGTTACAAGAATTTCTCAAAATATAAATCCTGACTAGGGATGAGCTTTCCGATATTGAAATATCGGAAATCGACCCGATATTTGTGATATCGGAATTCCGATTTCTGAATCCGATATTTTTTTCACATCGGAAATCCCATATCCTTCAGCCTCTGAGCGCTCCTGTGGAGCCAAACAGGAGCTGAAGAATTGCTGACAACATTGTGTAACTCCCCTAAGCTTAGCAGGAGGCGTCCAAACTTGCTAGTTAGGGGCTGCGCTGCGATTGGCTGGCTGGATGGTGTGATCAGGCAGTATAAAAGGCTGCGCCTGCCATTTTAGCCTCACTCTACTGTGAAAGCAGATAGGGATAGGTTGCTGTTGGAGATAGGGAGAGATCTCGGATCTAATAGCGATAGAAATTGTTTTTCAGCGACTGTAGCAGCCCCTGTGTGTTACAGAAGCAGTCTTTTTCCTCACTGACCCGGCTCAGTTTCATTTTTTGAGCTGTGCAGGCTCTCAGTGAGGTGCTTAGTGAGACAGTGCAGAGCACATTCACTGCAGCTGCTGCAGCTCCTCTTGCTGCAGCACTGTGTGGTGTGTGTCTCACTGCCTTTTCTTTTCATCCCTTAAATCCCCTTCCCCTATTTTTTCCTAAAAGTTAAACACTATATAGGGCTTGTGCTGTGAGGGACCCAAACAACCTCTGTGGCTGGTGCCACACAGCACCTGGCCCAGTCCCGGAGAATCCTTTTTTTTTTGGTATCACAGCAGTGTCATATACTGCGCTGTGACATCCGACCATGCATGGACCTTTTTCGACCAAGTTGCAGATGACGTTACAGTAGTCAGATGCAAGCTTTTTCGGCAAACTGTGCGGAGAGGGAAGAGCGTCAGCAACCTTAATACCACCAATATGTTGACGCATGTCAGGAAGAGGCACCCTGTGGAGTGGCAGCATCACACCCAAGATGATTTGCCACCTGCAGCTGGTTCCCCACCTTCCACCTCTTCAGCCACAGAGGCCACCTCTTACTCCAGCTCGCAAACAGCTGCTCCCGCTTCCTCGCCAGAATGCCAGGGTGCATCTGCAGGCAGTGTTGTACGGCAGCACACTGTCTGTACTTCGTCAGCATCAGCATCCCAATCGCTGGCATCCTCACACTCCCAATCCAGTGTGCAGCCATCTGTCACACAGGTGTGGGAGAAAAGGCGCCCATACTCGGCAAACCACCCATGAGCACAGGGCATGAATTCTCACATTGCCAAACTGCTTGCAGTGGAAATGCTACCATTCTGGCTGGTGAGCAAGCCAGCCTTTATCGATATGTTGGGGTTTGCAATCCCACAATACAGCATTCCCAGCCACTTCTACTTCAGCAGGCAAGCAGTCCCCGCCCTGCAACAGCATGTGGAGCGTAAAATTATGCATACGCTGCAAAATGCAGTTAGTAGCAAGGTCCACCTGACCACCGACGCATGGACCAGTCAGCATGGCCAGGGACGCTACATTTCCATCACCGCCCATTTGGTAAATGTAGTTGAGCCTGGAACTGAAGAAGACAGTGCAAGTGCGCGGGTCCTGCTAACTCAATGGATTGCAGGCCTCTCCTCCATACAAATTGACTCCTCCTCATACTCCTCGTCAGACTCGCCTGCACTCAGACGTACCACAACAACCGATTTCAGCACTGCATCGGCCAAACATCAATAGGCCGGTTGAAATTGGTTTATCTGGGTGATGTTAGTTACACCACAACCGAGCTGTGGAACACGCTCAAGGAGCAGAGCGACATGTGGCTTGCGCCGCTCAACCTCCAGCCAGGTATGGTGGTGTGTGACAACGGCCGAAACCTGGTCTCGGCTCTGGGCCTAGGTGGTCTGACTCACATTTCATGCCTTGCCCATGTCCTAAACTTGGTGGTGCGGAGTTTCCTTAGGAACTATCCTAACCTTGAGGAGCTGCTGCACAAAGTCAAATAAGAGTGCTCTCATTTGTGGCGTTCAAGCATGGCTGCATCGCGCCTTTTAGCCATGCAGCGCAGATTGGGCCTGCCCGAGCACCGCATCATTGTTGACCTCCCCACCAGGTGGAATTTGACTTTGCATATGCTGAGGAGGTTGGGTGAGCAGCAACCTGCAATTATGGAGTTGCAGCTGCAGCAGGCGCAAAGTAGGCGACACACATCTCAGCCCTCCCACTTTACAACCACAGAGTGGGCATCCATGAAGGACATATGCACCATTTTGAAGTGCTTCGAGGACTCCACTGTGATGGTGAGCACGGATGCTGCCCTACTCAGCCTGACTATTCCCCTTATATTCCTTATAGAATCATCACTTAAAGGACTAAGGGATGAGGTTTCTCTGGAGGAGGAGGAGTATGATGAGACACTTGCACCAACCAGGCAATCTTCATTGGCCCGGTTGGTACAAAGCTCTGTGGGTACCTCACAAAGGTCCAGGCAGCACACAGCAAGCGAGGAGGATTAGGAGGACTATGAGGATGAGCCAGAGGAGGAAAGTACACAGCGCTCTACTAGTAGTCACCAGATAGAGCGTGGATGGGGTGTTGCAGAGCAGCCAGAGCACATTCCTCCAGCTGGTGACAGCGATGCATGGCCAGTTGGCAGCCTTCAGCACATGAGTGACTTCATGCTGCAGTGTCTGAGAAATGACCCACGCGTGGCTCGTATTCTCCACACAAATGACTACTGGGTGGCCACCCTCTTAGATCCACGTTACCGGGACAGCCTTCAAAGCCAATTACACCGTTGAACCGGGCGCGTAAAATGCAGGAGTACCAAGATGCACTGGTTAATTCACTCATGTACTCTTTTCCACCACATAGCAGTGATGCACGTGCACTAGCAGGCACCTCAGTGCGTCCTGGGCCCAGCGGAATCCATTCAGAAGCCGGTAGCAGAAGCAGTACATCTGCTACTGACAGGTTCAGTATACCCAACCTGTTCCAATGGTTTCTGAACCCACAAACAGTTCGGGCACCATCAGCACAGACAGTGCGACGCACTAGGAGGCAGTGTTACCGTGACATGGTGGCACAATACCTCTCCACCCTTGTCAGTGTGCTTCAGGATGGATCTGCCACCTTCAAGATTTGGGTCTCCAAGTTGGATACATGGCCTGAGCTTAGCCAGTATGCCTTGGAGGTCCTGGCTTGTCCTGGTACCAGTGTGATTTCTGAACGTGTCTTTAGTGCAGCTGGCAATGTACTAACAGACCAACGTACCAGACTATCCGCTGCAAATGTGGACCGGCTTACATTCCTAAAAATGAACCAGGCCTGGATTTCTGGTGACTTTTGCTGCCCTGGGCCAGAGTAGACAGGTTAGGCCTCTTTCACACTTCAGTTTTTTGCATCAGTCAAAATCCGCCAAAAGGACGGATGGCGGATCCGTTTTAGTACTGATGACAACGGATGCCACCTGTCCGTTTTTTTGACGGATCCGGCAAATAAAGAATTTTAAAGGAATCGCAGCCTGGAAAAGAGGAGAGAGAGAGAGAATTTTTTTTTTTTTTGTCCGGCACCCAGAAAGAATTACGGGTTAAATGATTGTCTGGAGGATCCGCCAGAGAAAAAAACCTTGCAAGCTCTGTTTTGAAATCTTTGAGGATGGTGACGGACAGCAACTTTTGGCGGATCCTCAAAAAAAACGGATGCAACGGACGGCAATCCGTCACAATCCGCCATTAATGGAAGTCAATGGGGAAAAAAAACGGATCCTCAAAAGAAAATTGAGGATCCGTTTTTTTCAAAACCTGGCGGATTGTGACTGATTGTAAAAAACTGAAGTGTGAAAGAGGCCTTACATGCATGGTTGGTAGCAGTATGCATGCTCTGTCATGTGCCTATGTTGCACACAGCGTCATCTGTTATGCCAGTGCTACCAACATCTAGCACCTGGTTCTGTGACTGACTCTTTCACCTCATACTGTTTTCCAAGGGCTCTAGTACCACCAGCTAGTGCCCATTTCCATGACTGCCACTTTCACAGCCTGCTGTGTTTCTGGGCAACAGTAACACCAGCTGTACCTCGTTAGACCAAAGTGGAAAAAAAGGACAACAGATGCCAAACACCTATAGGCAGAAACACAAGAGGCGGGATCCAGCCACGGCCTCCGTGTAACGTCAGCTGGTACCCGTTAGTTCCATTTGCTCTTCTGCTGATTTCTGCTGCCTATACGGGGTCCAGACTCACCAGATGGTTCTCTCAAGTTCCTGTGCCTACTGTTACTTCTGCGTATTTCCTCTAGGTTTGGGACATTCTGCGGCCAGCCAATAGCAGGATAACCATAGACAGAGGTTTAGGAAGCAGTAGGAGTAGATGTACATGAACCAAAAGCAGAAGTTCAATATGCAGAATTACTGAATAACAGTAATATAATCAGCAGAAGACTAAGAATGGTTTAAAGGGAGTGTATCCGTTCCTCCATATGGTGCTCCTGGAAACTCCCTGCAAAGCAAGGTGAGCTGAACGCGGACACATGTCAGTCAAAGGGCATATTGACACCACCACCGGCAGTTTTAATTTAATAATGTAAAATCACTAACCCTAACCCTAACTATCCCTAACCCCTAACCGTTACCCTAACCCTTACCCTACTAACCATAAACCCTAACCCTACCCCAACTAATCCTAACCCAAAGAAAAAACACCGCTGTTAAGAAGATGGTGACAAGTTTTCCTGCTACAGCTTTCGCTTTGTGCATTTTTCTTGCGATTTTTTTGCTCCTCTGCCTCTGCAAACTCCTTCCCCATTATCCTGAGGTGTTTTCCCTCCATTTTATCCATTATATAGCACTGTAGTGGTCATTTTGTAATTCCGATTTTTTTCTCCCATTGACTTGCATTGATATCGGAAATCGGAAATTCCGATATCTGATATTTTTTCAATATTGGAAATCGGAATTCCGATACGATATCGGGCAATATCGCTCATCCCTAATCCTGACAAAAAAACAATGAATTAAAGGTGTATTTGCATGTTATTACATTTTCTTAATTAATTGGGCAGCATAAAAATAATTAAGTTTGCAACTGAATTGCTTTTTCAATCTTTCATTATCCTGTTGTGAGCATTTTTATCTTATATAGTGTACACCTTGTTTCCACTGAGCTCGGCTACTTGTGCCAGCCCAGACCCTAGTCGAGTGAGCCCAGGAGCTATATTTTAGCAGAGGAGGTAACTAATAAAATTCCAGACACTTCTCTGCAGCCCATTGATTTCTATACAGCAGCTATCTCCTGCTCTCCTTTCACCCAACTCACAGCTCCTGATGAGCTGCTGTTATAATACTGCAAAGTTACCAGTCCCCAGCATGGCCAGCTTCCAAAGCCATTCTCCTAATCACAGCGCTCACTATCTGGAGCTGTGCGCTTGGTTACATGCCCTTTTATTTCTATATGTAAATATAGTGGTCGCTATGTACACTCCAGAACAAACCATTAATATGTTGTATCAGAACTTGTGCTGAGCTTTAAGTACTACGAATACTATAGTTCTGCTACTCACCAGAATTGTCATTCAAGAAGGAGAGCCTGCCACACCTGACAGTATTAAACGGAAGACTCTGGTAACCAGTGTTCAGCTAAGTAAACAAATTGAGAATACCCCTTTAATGGTTTTAAAATGATTGGCTGTCTAATGTCCTTTAGTAAACTAAAATTCTTCATGCAGCAAAGAACTAAAGTGAAATCTTGAAAGCTTCGCTTAATATAAGTGATACTTTCAGCCAACACATTATGCTATAATTAGAAATCAAAGAAAAACATATATTGTACAGTATATCACAATAATGGCAAAGTGAAAAGGCCGAAGAGTGATTCAATCATTTTTCTGAAACTATGCAACACTAACCGTCTTGGACAATTGCTGCTAAATATTTTTGTCTTTTCATTTTTAGCATCCACCTCAAAGATGTTTGATTTCTATAAAAAAAAAAATTCAACATATTTCTTGTTTGTTTATTTCTTCTTTCACTTTTTGTCTGGCAAAGTTTCAAAGCTTTTATTCTTGTGCGATTTCTTGGAAATTTCTTCAGCAAACATCTCGCTCGTAGTGTAGTTTGACTGATGTACATGACTCATTCGAAATATATTTAGGAACCAGGAGGTACATGGATTACAGTGGGGAATCAGCTCAACCTCATGTAGTTGACAATAGAGGAATTATTTTTAGCTAAATGTAATGAATTTTGGACAAAATTTTGTTGTTTATGCATTTTTCACCTAAAACATTAAAGGCATTAGCTTTTAGATTAATTGCTGCACTAATTCATGTTTCGCTATTGCTGTGCATTCTATAATTATTATTATATACTGTACAGCAAAGAACATTTTAGTGGCTATCACAAGAATAAATAGAAATATTTGTCTTCCCCTGAAGAAGTGTTTTCCACTTTGAAACGCGTTGGGATTAAATGGGAATAAAAGATTGATCTTTCAATATAACTGGATTGTCTATTATGTCAAGCAGCGCATGAAAGTCCAAAAAAACTAAGTTCCATTAGAAGAATAAATAGAAGTAATCCACTTTGATATATTAATAAAGAACAGAACAAGAATAAAGGACTGTACCAGTAATATAAAGATAATGGTCATTATCATAAGCTATGTCAAGAGAGGGTTTCTTCTAATAATTACAGTTTATAGACAAAATTATTTTTCCATTTCTGTGCCCCAAACCACTTGATCCTCCATTACTATCTGTTAATAATCCTCTAGGATAACATGTTGTCCATAGTGATGACACATGAGCTGATGGTGGCAGCTAGTAGTGACAACATTGCAAATCATTAGCAAATAGTGGTGGGAAACTGACAATACTATCGTTGCAGGAGCAGTTCATATTCATAATATATATTTACGGTATACATATGTATACTAATATTTTAAATCCCATTCTTAATGTTTGGGTTGAAAAGTACACTAATCTCGAAATTCGCAATCATATCCTTCTACCTATTAATACCTAATACGTTGAGGCCTGTGATGTTTCAGTCTCTTAAGATATAAGATGCTAGTAAATTCTCAGGCAATCTAGCACCTCCTCACATTTATCTTTATTCCCTATGATATAACAAGGCCTTTCCACCTTGTGCAGATGACTACACTTGCTTCTCGTGGTGGCGGACAAATGGATTTGAGAAAGTTCATCAATTGCTCTCCTCTTCTAGATTTGTCTCCTTTGAAAAACTGAGAGAAATACTCAATTCCTTCTTCAGCAGATATTTGATATTTGCAAATGAAACATTGGTTGTCATGTACCAGATTTTGATCCTCCATATACATTTACATCATTTGAACTTTTTTGCCAAACACCTCCACACTAATTTTTGTTGTCTAATCACTTTTGAACAGTGTTCCTCAACACGTCAATGTATGTAGATGATAGGAGGACTAGGTGAACTCACCTGACAGAGCTTCCTGGAATAATGCATGAGCCATGGTTTCTTCTTCGCCATAAACTATATCAAAATCAAATCTTGATTTAAAGTCCTGACATGATGGTACATGGTCCCTAGTTATCCAGCCAATTGTTTTTGGGGTGCGCCTCCAAAGGTGAAATGATTCATGTGTGATGGACCTGTTAGTGGGAATCTCGCTTTATATCTTGAATATACAGTTATGCCCAGGTTATATCTTCTATACTTCCCTTACTAGAGACCCTTGAGAAGCTTTGTTGCATTATGAATCGTCTTCGATCACTTGGTCTCAGTACAAAGTTCTTACCTTTTTTTTTTTTTTTTTTTAGCAGGAAAGCAAAAATAGCCCATGCTTGGAAATAAACACACATCACATTCCCAGAATTTTTTGCCTGGGTAAATAACATTATGACTAATGATCAACTTACCAGTTGCTTCAATGACATGTAGGATAAATTCTATCCCCTTGTTTACTTTAGTTTCCAGTATAATTTTATACTTATATTATGTTGATAAAACACTCATACCTACAACATCGAACTTTGGTTGGGAAGCCTTTACTAAAACATACTGAAAAACCAAACTTTATGAAAACATTGATTTAGCAATGACTGCTTAGAGATTTTAACTTTGTGATTGTATCTTCTGACTTCTGTACCAGAAATTGCAAGATACAAACATAAGAAGAAAATATATAAATATAATATTCAGCCTATTATGATGTGTGCTTTCTAATTATGTTCATTTTGAATTGATATGGTTAGAAAAAATTTTAATAAAATTCTTATTGTATATAATGTAAATAGCTGAATTACTTCTGCTACAAGGTGACCAAGGAAGCAACAGAAGTACAGTTGAAAAATATACAACCTGAAGCTCCCTAGTATTAGAATTGTAGTTTATATACCAATGTAAAATATCTTAAAAAGACTCTCTCTAAGATGCAAAATGATAAATAGATACAGAATAATGGAGTGCAACAATCCACACCTAATGATAACATTCAAAGGCTTTTATTGTGTTGAGTTTTAACTTTCTGTAATTTTACAACTTCTTTGTGTATTAGTTTATGAAATGCTACATCTGTACCTATGATTGGAGCATTATAAAAGTAGGTAAACTAACTTTTCTCCTGCTGTCCATACTTTGTATCCACAATGAAGGATCTATATCCGGCACTTCAATTAAAGTTTACCTGTCTGTTTATTGATACAAGCTAAACCATGGACAGCATGAATCAAAGCCTGGCTGCACAATTGCAGCAAGGTATGTTATTATCTGAAATGCTCCGATGTTTAAAAAAAAAGTACTTTACAGATTGCTCAAGCACTGTTGAAGGTGATTGAAAGGTCTTTCCCTATGTACACATATGGGAGAGATCAATTTCCAAACTAGAATAGTGTGAGGAAAAGCCAACCTTGTGCCACACTGGGCTGGTCTCATCTCTGCCTGTGGTTCCCAACCCAAACTATATTTTCAAACTATCCTCAGAGAAGATTACACCTAAAATCATGCAACCAGACTCTGCATCATGATGCTCTTAGTTTGACGTGAATCATCTGACAAGTTCACTTTAGTTATCTACAACTTGAGAAACGTGAGCTTTTTCCAGCTCATTGTTGTACCGTGACATCATGTTCTCTTGGGTGTCAAATAATTGTATTATTTTCTAAAAATGACTTTAAAATTTTTTATAACAGCAATTGAAAAGATCTGACATGCACTGTAACTGGCTACTCACTAGATCAAAGCGTACTGTGGCATTCACATGCTTAGATTGTTTAATGTAGGATTGCCTTATGATTTGATCAGTCATTAGACTACAACACCCAGATATCGAAAGCAGCTGTGCCGCAATATTACATAATGTCGTCTTTCCACTATGTTTGACTATGACCAGT
The DNA here is from genome assembly GCF_039654945.1 of Dendrobates tinctorius. Lineage (NCBI taxonomy): Eukaryota > Metazoa > Chordata > Amphibia > Anura > Dendrobatidae > Dendrobates > Dendrobates tinctorius. Next base: position 61,004,137 of record NW_027361728.1, read on the forward strand.
GAGGTTTAATTGGACAGGCATGACATGATATACAGGTGTTCATCAGCCTTCATCACTTCCTTCATATATACAACCTAATTCTATAGATTCCCTGAAGACATTGTTTTTGCAACAATTTATAAAAGCAAATAAGTAAAGTGTTAATGATTGTGATTTTCTAATTAAAATGTTAAACAGATTTTTGTCTGCCTATAGCCAAAAGGAGAAAAGTGCAATTGGTGGTATTCTATGTTTATTGCTGTGAAGTAAACCTAAGCTATTCCAAAAACTGACTACCTGATGACTTACAAGACAAGGACAAATTGTACTTGCAAAATGGTTTCACTTTTCAGCAGCTTACACAATAAAAGTGTTCCAATTTTTAAAGTTTGCAAAAATCTTGACAGGCGCAAGATTTCTACTTGAAATTCTTTAATTCTCCTTTGAAACATGTAAAGTTGCTGTGGAGTTTTGAAAGGTCAAGAACATTTATTAGGATCATATTGTAAAGTCTGCATATTCTAAAAGGGTCCAAAGAAATGGCATTGCTTAATTTCTGAAAAAAAAAAAATATTTTTGTTCATAACTCAAAACACATCATAAAAGTAAGACCAGGCACTTTGGGAGCCAGCGACAATAAATAGTAGTTGACAGATAGGAGCATTTTTGAGCTTCTTATGAAGAATTAAGAGGAAACACAAATCACTCTGCAACAAGTAAATGCTAGGGATGAGCAAGCACTAAAATGCTCTGATGCTCATTTTCCGAACCAGCAATTATTAATGCTCAGATGCTCATTTTGAGTAACGAATATAATGGGAGTCAATTGGAAAGCAGTGAAAAAAAATGTAGTTGTGGTACTTTAACACTCAAAGGCTCTGCACACAGTGCAAAACCAGAAAAAAATTATAAGGAGGGTCAACCATACACCCTTAAAGGCACCAAATGGAGTGTCCTCAGAAAAGAATTAAGAAAGTTTAGTTGTACCCCTTCTACACTCATAAAGTCTTTGCACAGAGTTCAAACCCAGAAAAAAATTATAAGGGGAGGGGTCATCCAGTCATCCCTAGAACCTTGAAGGCAACAACTGATGGGCCACATTAAAATATTTTGAAAGTGTAGTTGATGTTCTCCTACACTGGAAAAGAATTTGCACAAAGTGCAAAGCCAGAAACAATTATAAGTAGGGTCATATAGTCATCCACAGACCCTTGAAGGCAACAACCTTCAGGCCTCATTCAAATATTTTGAAAGTGTTCTTTGTTGTGAGTTCATTCTCGGGTTCCCCTTCTGAACTCCCTCTGGTGGTGTCGGGAGGTGGTGCGGCTGGTTTGATCAGTGGAGATCTGCCACCTGAGGATGGGGATGATGATTGGATCTCTGGATTCTCAGATTGGATTTAAGACAGCGATGCCCTATTCAGTTGCTGGTGATTCCTTCTGGCTTGTCAGCTCTTGGTTTTCAGCTCTGTTCCAGTCATCTAAAGCTAAGTTTTTCTGCTAATGTTCACACTTGGTTTTGTTGGTCTATTCAGTTTTTTGTGTGGTCTGCCAGCCCCGACTGGGGGCTGAGCTGAATTTCCACTCTTATTTATCAGTATTTTGCCAATTGGCTTTTTGTCCCTTACTAGTTCGGTCTCTTTTTGCTCTGTCTCAGAATATTCCAGAGTGGTGATATAGCGGGAAAAGTCTAGTGACTTCAGGGTTAATTTTGCTATCAGAAGTGTTGGACATTATTTTTGTAGGGTTTTTAGCAGGTTGCAGACAGTGACTTTCCTTTCCTTTCCTGTCTAGTTAGTTTGGGCCCCATCATTTGCTCAGCCTATTTTCCTGCCTGTGTTTGTGCCTTCATCTTGTTTCACCGTCAATACATGTGTGGGGCTATCTATTCCTTTGGGGTCTGCTCTGGGGCAGTTAGTTTTCCCTTTTCTTGCTTTAGGCTTATGTAGTCCTCCGGCCGTGACGAGGCGTCTAGGAACATCGTAGGCACGCTCCACGGCTACTGCTAGTTGTGTGGTAAGATCAGGGATCTGCAATCTGCATAGTTACCAACTTCTCTGGTTTTCTGTGGCTTAGCTTGTTTTGTTTTTTTTTCTCCTCAGTGACCCATTCATAACAGCTCTTGATATACTCCTTGACTCATAAAGGCTTCTGCTTCTCCTTCTTCCTTGTGAAGCTGGAAAGACTGCTTCCTGGAGCCCGATTCCCTGGTGCCTTGGCTGTAAGGCTAGTTTCACATTAGCGTTTTTTTGCGCAGCGCATCGTGCGAAAAAAAAACGCAAAGAAAAACGCAAAACAAACGCGCGTTTTTTTAACGTCATGCGCATGCTGATGCGTCAAAAAAACGCAGCGTTGCTTGCGTTTTGCATGCGTTTTTGCATGCGTCTGCGTTTTTTTATGCACATGCGTTTTTAGGTGTGACATTTTTTCCATTGTCTAGAGAACATTCTAGACTTGTTTCACTCAAAAACACATGCGTAAAAAAACGCAACCGTGCGCAAGACCATGTGCACGCATGCGTTACCATAGACTTCAATGTGTTGTTTTTGCGCATTCCGTGCGCAAGCGTGCGCATGCGTTTTTTTGCCGAGACAGGGCGCACCAAAAAATCCAACATGTTGCGTCTGGCGCACCTGGCGCAAAAGACAAAAAAACGCATGCGCAAGAAAACGCAAGTGTGCGCAAAAACATGCGCACGTCATGTTAAACATAGGTGCGCAGTGCGCATGCGCACGGGTGCGCACGATGCGCTGCGCACAAAAGCGCAAATGTGAAACCGGCCTAAGTGACCTGACACTATCTCTTTACCGCATATGAGGTGGTGAACCACAATGAACCTTATGATCTCACACGTGTGGTTGCCCCAAGGAGACTCTCTCATTGTTTCTTCCTCAAGAAGTGTTCATCCTACTCCCTTACATCTGGGATCACCCCTCCATTTTGTTGTACATGACCCTGGTTCCAGCCGTCAGCTCTTGCAACCTTCGAGGCAAGTGTTCCTTCTCTACTTCCCGCTGGTTGAACAATATGTGATGACGTACCAGCTCTCGGTACTTTGTGGCTAGCAGGCCCGCTAGTATGTCTAAACCCTGGTCTTGGCTCACCTCCTTCTCTCTTCCGACCAGCCTAAGCCCCGCAGTCAGCTCACCAGTTGATGGATACTGACTCTCCCGTCTGCAAGAACCCCAGAGGTGAAGGCTGCACCCTGGATTTGGGCCTTGGTGATTCCGAGAAAACATCTGGTTCCAAACTACAGGCACCTGTTACCGCTGCTGTTATGCCAGCTTGATCTCTGACATTCCTCTTGTCACTCCCTTGAGGGTCTCATAAAATTCTTTCTCACCTTACTAAGTCAATCCTGAAAAAAATTATTTAAACTTTTTTTGGATGTTTATATGTCCCTGTAATGTAACCCTAACTACGATAACCTCTATAGATGACAAATTGAATCCAGAAAAAAAGTTAACAGTTTTTTGGAGTGTTTTATACCACCGAAATGTAACATAAAGCACATAATACTATTTAGATGACTAATTAAAATCAGAAAAATAATTCAACGCTTTTTGGAGTGTTATATACTACAGAAATATGACACAAATATGTAATTGTCACGGTCACGTGTGTCTGGATGCAGCGAGTACCGCAAGGCGAACCCATATGACACACGTGACCCTGGATACACCGCCTACAGTTGGGCAAATTTAAATAATAGGACGTGCAGCTGGATACGCCGCCTCCAACTGGCGAATTTAGGTATTACACGTTATACATACAGTAGTCTGGAAACCCCGCCTCAAGTAAGGCGAATTTAAATAATAAAGGGGGAACCTGGGTAACATTAACAATGGTGGGCCCTGCAATAGGGAATAGGGAAGTGGAGACCTCCTGAACTCCCCTGAGCCAGTGTCCCTGCACTCCTAACGTTCCCTATGCCGGTTCCGCACCGGGCGACAAACAGGAACCTAAAAACCCTAACTCGCCCTGAACCTAAACCCTCACTAGGGAATTGGTCGGTGCGGAAACTAATCCCACCACTGCACTAAACACACATGAGGGAAAATGACAAAACAGGGGAAACACCACTTAGCTTTGCTCTGTTGCGTATACTCCTAGCAACAGAGCCCACCACCTGTGTGCATCTTCTCCACCCGGATCCATCCCCATAACTGGATCCTTCACCATAGTGCAGCCTTGGAGAAGAGTCCACCACCAATTGCAGAAGTCCAGTAACAGAGTCCCAAAGATGAGTTCAGCTCCTGCCCAAAAAGTCAAGCATGCTTGAGTCCAGCTCTCAGCAGCCAAGTCCGGCATGCTGAGTGCAACTCTCTCCATAGTCGTCACTCCACTAAGCCATGCAAGCACTTCCTGCCGACACCATAAACTGTGACTCCATCATGCCATGCCAGTCCTTCTTGCAGACCACCTAGCTGCCACTCGTCCCCTCTGGCTGGGCTGCGCAGGACTCATGTTCAGCTCCTTCATCACCAGGCATGCTTCCAAAATGACTAATACAATATAACCAACAGTGATTGAACACACCCGGCTCTCTTTTATAGAGCCTCACACCTGATTTATAATTACGTGCACTAAACCAAGGAAACTAAAGTGCACTACCACTCACCACCACCGGGGCCACTTAGAATGAACGACACCACGTGTAATAATTCCAATGGTCACCGGGGGCAATCACATCACTTTGGCACCTAGCCAAAGGAAAAAAATTCACTTATCCATTTAAACTGTCAAATCCACGCTGGATCATGACAGTAATACTGTATGGATGACAAATTTAATCCAGGAAAATGTTTGAATGCTTTTTTGAAGTGTTATATATCATCAAAATGTAACACAAATCTTGTAATAATCTATGGATGACTAATTGAATCCAGAAAAAAATTATCATTTTTTTGGAGTGTAATATACTGCTGAAAAGGAACATAAAGCACATGATACTCTATAAATGACAAATTTAATCCAGAAAAAATTTTTGACCGCTTTTCTTGAGTGTTAAATACCACCAACTTGTAACACAAAACACATAATACTCTATAGATAACAAATTCAATCTAGAAACATTTTAACTCTTTTTTTTTTTTAGTGTTATATATGAATAACTAATTGAAGCCAGAAATAAGTTGAATGCTTTTTTTTGAGTGTTATAAACCACCGAAATGGAACACAAAGCACAGAATACTCCATGGATAACAAATTCAATACAGAAAAATTTTTGAATGATTTTTTTTGAGTCTTATATACCATATTTTTCGGACTATAAGACACACTCCAAAAATTTTTAAGAGCAAGCACCTTCCCTTGAGAAAGTAATATTGAAGTGGTAGTGAAGTAATAGTGAAACGTACATTGCGGCTGTGTGGGGCATAGCAACACAACATGGGTAAGTGGTAAGTCTTATTTTTGACTAGCGACTAGCTGCTACTTTTGGGATACCCATGATATGTTGAGATGCTGCACCAAGCCCTGACGTGCGTTTCGCTATTGCTTTCTCAAGGGGAGGTGTTTGCTCTTAGCACCTCCCATTGAGAAAGTGAAAGTGAAACTCACGTCGGGTCTTTTTGGGGCATCTCAGCACAACAAGGGTAAGTAGTAGGTCTTATTTTTGACTATTTACTAGCGGTTACTTTTGGGACACATTTGGAAGCCTGCCTATTGTAATCTGCTTAACTTGATTAGGTATAATTGATAAAATTTGCACTGTATGCAATTTACTTTATGCTGACTCACCTGTAACTAGTACTCCCATCTTTTTACCTTTTTCGTGTCCCTCTACATACTGAACCTTTTTCCTAAAGTCTGTTGAACTTTCTGCTAGTTCACACTCACGACTAATCACCTATTGACATCTTATTACTATTTGGTTATTCTGATCCCATATATGACCTTTTTTATGGTATACCCCCTACTGTTTGTTCCTCCTTTGCTTTAAGAAGACCTTTTTTTTTCGGTATTTGATATTTTATGTACTTTATTGAATAAACTGTATCTTTTATTTCATCCTTGTGGTTTATGGTTACTTAATTTTATTTTATTTATTTTTTGCAATTAGTAGGAGTACTCCACTCTTATATATAATTTACAATGAGGGAACTGTATTACATACATTAAGTTCCTGACTATATAGATTTATAATGTGCATCTTGAATTTTTGGTTAATAAATCGATCTCTTGGTTGAGATGCCACACTCTCAATTGCTGCATCTAAGGGACGCTGTTTGTATCCTCTATTTTGGAATTGTAATTTTAGGAAATTAGCCACTTTGATAATATCCTTTTTATATGAGCAATTCTGTGGGACTCTAGGGAATTGACTTTTAGGTATGTTTGCCAGCAGGGCTGCCACTTGGAATTTTGGGGGCACCATACTGGCAACATTTTCAGGGCCCCCTTGAGACTCTACCCAGGCTCCACCCTTCGAACTGTCCACAGCCCCACCACTCTCTCTCTTGGAAAAACTCCCCTTCTCACCAATCACACATTAACAGTTCCCATCACCAGATCACACATATAGTCAGCAGCTTTTGTTTTGGCCAAACATTTTTTTAAGCTGCCACCACGACAAGCTAGACTCTTTTGGCTGAGCTCTACTCTACTCTATCCTATTAATCATTTGTTAAAATATCCAATACAATTTAGGTATATTTATATTTATTTTTCAATTTTTAAAATGACCAATAATATCAACTACAAGGGACAAATACCACCGCACCATATTAACACCACATAGAAACCTATAATACCACATACAAGGAACAAATACTGCCACACCATGTCCAGACCACATATTACCACCACACTGACTGAATAATATCACATATAAGGGACAAATACCACCGCACCATGACCATATCACATATTACCACCACATGGTGACCAAATAATAGTACATACATGGAATGGATGGACAACATATTACCATAACATAGTAACTGAATACTACAATACTGATCATTAATAAAAATACACAATACTAATATCACCATAAGTGCCATTATACATAGGAGATCTGTACTTAGTATGCAGTGTCTGTGTACAGGTAATACAGTGATTACCAGTGACATTATACACAGGAGCTCTGTATACACTATCAGTGTACAGATAATACAGTGATCAACAGGGACATTATACACACGAGCGCTGTATATATTGTACAAGTTATACTGTGATCAATGACGTTATACACAGGAGCTCTGTATATTGTGTCAGTGAAAAGGTAAGACAGTGATCACTGGTGACATTGTACACAGGACCGCTGTATATAGTATACACTGTATAATGTCTGTGTAGAGGTACCACACTGACTCATCAGTGACGTCTCTAGGTGAAGTCCTTCATCTTTGCTTTTCATCTTCATCCAGCCAGGGCTCGTCTCTGCAGGAAATAACAGTCGCCTGAAGCACTGCTTGCAGAACACATTACTTAATTTTTTTTCCCAACTTCTTATCTACACCAGATGAAGAAAAAAAGGCGACATAGTGTCACTCTGCACAGTAACAGGACCACTTCCCCCATTTAAAACAGTATCCTAAAAAAATAAAATAAATACATCACTGCAGTAATAATATCCCTTAATTAGCCCTTATGGTAATAATATCCCCCATCCTGGCCCCCGTGTGTCTCACTCCTGGCTCCAGCCATATGTTCTCCCATCCTGGTCCCATATCTTCTCCCATCCTGCCCTCATGAGAATCCATTCAGTCCCCATGTGATATCTCAACCTGCCCCATCTGTCCTGTGATCCTGTCCCATCTGTCCCATTATCCTGCCCTATCTGTCCCATGATCCTGCCCCATCTGCCCCATGATTCTGCCCCATCTGTCTCCATTGTCTACATCCTGCCCCATGATCCTGCACCATGTGTCTCCATCCTGCCCCTTGATCCTGCACCATGTGTCTCCATCCTGCCCCATGATCCTGCCCCATCTGTCTCCATCCAGCCCCATGATCCTGCCCCATCTGTCTCCATCCTGCCCCATGATCCTTCCCCATCTGTCTCCATCCTGCCCCATGATCCTGCCCCATCTGTCTCCATCCTGCCCTGTTATGATCGGGTCACCGAGGAGGAAAGCAAGACCAAGCTAAGCCACAGAAAACCAGAGAGGTTGGTAACTAAGCTGATTGTAGACCCCTGATCCTATCCACACAACTAGCAGTAGCCGTGGAGCGTACCTACAATGATTCTAGATGCCTCGACACAGCCGGAGAACTAAATAAGCCTAAAGCAAGAAAGGGGAAATCTAAACTGCCCCAGAGCAGACTCCAAAGGAATAGAGAGCCCCAAACATATATTGTCGGTGAGACAAGATGAAAACACAAACGCAGGTAGGAAAATAGGCTGAGCAAATGATGGGGCCCAAACTAACTAGACAAAACAGGAAAGGAAAGACACTGTCTGCAATCACACAAAAAACCCTGCAAAAATGCCCAACACGTCTGATCAAAAAAGCACTGAAGTCACTAGATTTCGCCCACTATATCAGTACTCTGGTATATTCTGAAAGCAGAGCAAAGAGAGGCCAATCTAATAAGGGACAAAAACAAACTGACACAAACAGTAACATAAGGATGGAAATTCAGCACAGCCTCAGCCGGGGCTGGCTGACCACACAAGACTGAAATAGACAAAACCAAATCAAACGTGAACAATAGCAAAAGAACACTTAGCTTGAGCATGCAGGGACTGAGCTGGAAACTAAGACCTCAGGAGGCAGGAAAAAATCACCAGCAGGGATAGAGGGAGTCGGCTGTCTTAAATCCAATCAGAAACCCCATATGTCCAATCATCCTCCTCATTATCAGGTGGCAGACCTCTGTTAATTAGATCAGCTCCATTACCTCCTGTAACCACCAGAGGGAGCCCGGAAAGAGAACTCGCGACCCCTCTGTCAATACAACCAGCTCCACTACCTTCACTCGTAACCAGAGGTGGGCCAGAAAGTGAATTCACAACACTGCCCCATGATCCTACCCCATATGTCTAAATCCTGCCCCATGACCCTGCCCCAACTGTCAACATCCTGCCCCATGATCCTGCACCATGTGTCTCCATCCTGCCCCATGATTCTGCACCATGTGTTTCCATCCTGCCCCTTGATCCTGCCCCATCTGTCTCCATCCAGCCCCATGATCCTGCACCATGTGTCTCCATCCTGCCCCATGATCCTGCACCATGTGTTTCCATCCTGCCCCATGATCCTGCCCCGTCTGTCTCCATCCAGCCCCATGATCCTGCCCCATCTGTCTCTATCCTGCCCTATGATCCTGGCCCATCAGTCTCCATCCTTCCCCATGATCCTGCCCCATCTGCCTCCATCCTGCCCCATCTGTCTCCATCCTGCCCCCTGTGTCTCCCATCCTGCCCTTGTGTCTCCTATCCTGCCCCGTGTTTCTTATCCTGCCCCCATGTCTACCATTCTGCCAATGTGTTTCCATTATGCCCCATGTCTCCAAGTCTGCTTCCATGTCTTCCATCCTCCCCTGTGTCTCCCATCCTGCCCCCATGCTGCTTTGAATAAAAATAGAAAAAAAAATTTCCTTTTCTTGGCCGCGCTTCTGCGGTGATGCTCCCTCCATGCAGTTCAAGCACACACTCACTGGCGTTTGACAATGATGTCATAGGCCAGTAATGTGCAAGCTGACATCAGCTGACAGCCTCCGATTGGCTGGCGGCTTTCAATTATTGCCGTGCAGGCCCGCACGGCAATAGAGTTTAACTGAACCTGCATCTCTGATGCAGGTTCAGTTACTGCACCGGCAGAAGCCTGCCGCTGGGGCCCGATGAGTAGAAGAGATGCAGCCTCCATACGCCAGCTAGGGTAGATGACAGCTGGCAGTGTTAATGTAGCTATTTGAATCCACAGACTTACATTAGCATTTAGTACAGATGGTATTTTTATCAATAAAAATATTTAGGTCCAAAAAATTCACATTTGATATACTATATGTAGGTGTGAATTGTAAATGAAATTCGTCATTGTTAATCTCTTTCAAGAGCTGATTAGGGGATACCTCAGTGCTCTTCTAGATAAAGATGAAAACATCAATAAGATGCCACCATAGAGCCAGGTCGACACGTAGTTTGCCGCCAGGATAAATGGTGTGCAGTGCCCACCCATAAAGAGGTTGACATAACCCGGAGCGAGCCTCGTCCCTCACAACTGTCAGTACACATTATTATTGTATACAAAATCGCTGTGTGACAGGATAAATCGTATACTTTCTATAATGAACTCAATTTATTTAGGCTTTTATTTGCCGCATGCTGAGAAGAAGCATTGTGTTATTTGGCATCCCTTGTCATGTGCAGTAATTGTGTTTAGTGAAGAGACATCAAGGGTACCCAAAATGTAACCTTCTTTCCACTCCACAGTTTGTAAAGTTTGCATGGTATGTTTTGTGTCTTTCAGGTATGCTGGGAGTTGGGTTACACAAGGTTATAGGTGATAGTTCACATATCTGGATAAATTTGATGTCAAATCCGCAATACCCAAGATGATAGGGCGTCCGGGGGATTGAGGTTATCCTTGCGTATCTTAGGGATACAGTAGAACACAGCCATTCATGGTGTCCCATTGTAAATATATTCAAATTGCCTTTTATTAAGGATACCTGCCTGACTTCCCATAGAGGTTAACTTGCCCAATTCATTGATTTATAGATTGGTTGAATCCTTGTTTAATTTCTCATATGTTAGACCATCACTCAAAAGTTGCATGCTCTCAGCATATTAAGCCAAATTGTTCAGTACAACAATACTTCCCCCCTTGTCTGCTGGGCCTATAACAATCTCCTGATTCCTTTGCAATAAAATTGTGTCCTGCCATTCTTTAAAGCAGAGATTAGATTTGTTAATGAAACATTTTTTATATCTGTTCTTGCTCTGCTGCTTGACTTGTCATATTTCCCTGATCACCATGGTTTCAAATGTTTTCATAGCCACATAACACTCATTAATTGGGTTGAATATAGAACTCTGGGACAACGTAATCAGAATTAGCCATGATGGGTGCTTAATTGGACTTCTTTAAGAAATTTTTTGCAAAACTAGCTTCCTAGTAAATTGTTTGACACCTACAAAGGCATAGAAGGGGTTGAAATAAGAGGTTGGTGCAAATTTGAAACCATAGTGATTCTTCCTCTTTATTAAGGACGTATTTGCTGAGATTGCAAATTTTTTGATCATCATTGGTCTTACCTAATTTCTTACTGCATCCACTACCTCTACCACCCCTTCTTCTTTTAGTTTTATTGCTATACATTTTTTATTTTACATTTTTTCCCTATTGTCTTAGAGTTGTATGGGATACCTTCAAAAAAATCCTTATTATTGCTGATTTTTTTGCTGATATTATTGTTATATGCTTTTTATTTAATAATACCAGTAGTCTTCTTGCCCATTAATAATTTTCTTCCCCTTTTATTGGGGTGTTTAGACTGACCCTGGCTTTTATTCGTGTACCTCTCAAGGTTAATAATTTCGGAGTGAGTTTTCTTAATATAATTTTGTGCGATCGCTTGCTTATAGTATTGGATTTAGTGAATACTAGGCAAAGGTGCATTATTTGGACTATATGGTTCCATGACCTTATTCACAGATGTGGAATCCCTATCTAAGGGTATGTGCACACGGTGTGGATTCTGCAGATTTAGGTGCATTGTACGGAATCATTGTTTTCAATGGTAAACTGGAAAACGCTGTGCACATGCTGCGGATTTTTCCGCGCGGTTTTTCTGCGGTTTACAATCCGCAGCATGTCAATTCTTTTGTGCAGAAACGCTGCGGTTTCACCCCTCATCCGTTATGGGGTGTAAAACCACAGGGCAAAACCGCAGGCAAAACCGCAGATAAACCGCAGGAATTTAGTCCTGCCGATTTATGTGCGGATTTTACTACAAAATCCGCAGATCCAAAAAACTCCGTGTGCACATAGCCTAAAGTCAAACTGATGTGGGTATTCGGTGTTCCAACCCACACATATTATCATCAAGAAAATCCCCTGACGTGATGGAATCAAAACCCTGAAAAATAATACATTTGTTAAGTCCTTTTGATTTATTGGATTTTTTATTGTTATTTTTATGTTTATTTTGATGGTTAATATTAATATGATTAGCTGCCTATTTATTTGACACTGTGATAATGTGAGATAAAGGAAAAGAGTTAAGCCCCCATTACACACTGCGATATCGCTAGCAATATCGCTGCAAAGTCACCGATTTTGTGACGTTATAGTGATATTGCTAGCGATATCGCTGCATGTGATACTTACCTCCGACCGGCTACCCCGCTGGTAATCGCTGATCGCGCGAGAAGCTGCTGGATCATTTCTCGTCGGTCACTTCCTGCGGCGCTTCCTGCTGTGACGACGAGCGACGCATGGAGCCGGGCAGGAGGACGCAGGATCGCCTGGTGTGACAGGTAAGTAGCGATCCCCGTCCCCAGCGATGTCGCTGGTGAGATCTGCCTGTGTGGCAGCTCACTAGCGACCACCCAGCGATGCACCAGCGATCCGGACTGCGTCATATCGCTAGTCGGGATCGCTGGTGCATCGCTAGGTGTAACGGTACCCTTAAAGTGAGATCCTGATATTAAGGGGACTGATAATTAATCAGAATCCAGAGGAGCCGCCTAACTGTAATTGTCATACACAGAAAAATCCTCAAATTCGCATGATTTATCCATAGAGATCCGGTATTCATCCAATGTAACGAATTTAGCTGCTATTCCCAAGTCGTCATTGCAAAAGTTATTATTTAGGAAATGTTCATTGAATGGAACATTATTTCACCTACATTTTTCAAGTTTTTATCAAGAAGTAAATTTTCTTTGTTTTTAATGTTTCAGAATATTACTGGAAATATTAAAGACTTCTATGTGTTGAAATGATTGAAGTCTATTGAAAGGTCTCTGATAGTGTGATCCGTTTTACACATATTATCTCATCTTTTCTGAATGATGACTAAAACACTTTTTTTTTAGAAAAATCAAAAAGCATATCCCATTTTTGTGGAATAGTGGGATTTCCAAAATCACCTGCCATGTTTTATTGGACAATCAGTCTTTTCGGAATGCGCTCATGTTTTAAATAATGGTTCATTGAGGCTTTTTCCCATAGATCTTTCATTTCTGAGATCAAAGATTTTTGTAATTCTTTTAACGTGACTCTCGCATGTTGCATATTGTCAAGACCATGATGTTTTTCAGATATATTGGTGCATTTTTGAATATGTAGTGAATACGTGTATAAATACGTGTTCCACAATCTTTCCATAACACAGAGTCATATTGGCTGAAGGAAACAAATATATGGACTAAAACAGAAAAAAAAGGGGAAGAAATCATATATACCACATATTACATATGTGAAATGTAATAGGTGAGTAGCAGCAGGGTGTGAAAACTAGGTTGTGAATAGTAAGCTATAAAGATATGACGACACCCACGCTTACTCACACTTCAATGGTAATACTTAAAGCAGCAAAATGGCATTTATCACCCCTGGTGTTAAAAACTGCATTTCGTGTTTACTTCGGTTATCTTTGACTAATATTTAAATTTGTTTGGTGAAATAGTTAAGTGTGACAAATATGCAAAAGAACTGGAAATCAGGAAGGGGGCAAACACTTTTTCACACTATATACCACCGAAATGTAATACAAAAGCACGTAACACTCTATGGATAACAAATTCAATTCAGAAATATTTATGAATGGCTTCTTAGCAGTGCTATATACCACTGAAATGTAACACAAAGCACATAAAATTATATGGATGAGATAATCAATCCAGAAAAACTTTTGAATACTTTTTTGAGTGTTATATACCACCGAATGTAACACAAAGCATGTAATACTCTAAGGATAACAAATTCAATTCAGAAAATTTTTTGAACACTTTTTTCGTGTATTAGATACCATTGAAATGTAAAATAAAGCACATAATACTCTATGGATGACTAACTGAATCCAGAAAAAAATTTGAACTTTTTTTAGTGTTATATACCATCATAATGTAACACAAAAAATGTAATACTCTATGGATCACAATATAGTAAATTTTTTCACCTCCCCTTCTCAAAACATGTGGTCAACTGCAGCAGCTACAGTGGGAAAAATAAGTGCTTGAAACACTGCCAATTTTGCAAGTTTCCCCACCTAAAAAGACTGGAGAGATCTGTAGTATTTACTGCAGGTACACTTCAACTGTTAGTGACAGAATCTTAAAAAAATCCAGAAAATTATTTTTACATAATCTGCATTTTATTGCATGAAATAAGTATATGCTACAATAAAAAACATTGCTCCCCTCCTGAAGATATTTATGCTACAATAGCTTGGATTTTAAAGACGGTGAGTGCCATCCCTTTTCTTCTTCCTTAGGATATTGCATACCTTTTTTTGGATTGAGCACCCGTCCTCTCCCTGTTTGAGACAAATAGCATCAATTTGCTTGTGCGGGACTCTTGGTCTGAACAGGTACCTGGTGGCTGCTCTTTTTGCTGGCTCTGGTGAAATAAAATTCCAAACTTTGCTAAAAAAAAAATTGCATCATTTTCCAATACCTGTAGCATCTCCATTTTTTGTGATCTCTGGTTGACTGAGGGCTTATTTTTTGCGTGCTGGGCATTTGTTTTTAATGACACCTTTTTGGTGTAGATACAATCTTTTGATCGCCCGTTATTGCATTTTAATGCAATGTCACTGCGACCAAGAAAACATAATTCTGGTGTTTTGACTTTTTTCTCACTATACCGTACAGCGATCAGGTTAATCCTTTATTTTTAATTGATAGATCGGGCGATTCTGAACACGGCAATACCAAATATGTACTTTAATGTTATGTATGAACTTTTATATATTTTTTTATATTTTTAAAAACAATTTTCTTTAACTTTTGGCATGCTTCAATAGTCTCCATGGGAGACTAGAAGCTACCATAGCCCGATCGGCTCTGCTACATAGAGGCGATGGTCAAATCGCCTCTATGTAGTAGAATTGCTGACTTGTTAGGAGCGCCGACCACAGGGTGGCGCTCATAGCAATTCGGCAGTGACAACCATAGAGGTCTCCAGGAGACCTTAGGTTGTCATGTCGATACACGATCATGTGACGTGGGTCACCGGAGTGTGTATTTCCAGTGCGATTGCCGGAAGCACTTAAAATGCTTCTGTCAGAGTTTGACAGTGGCATTTAACTGGTTAATAGCTGTGGGTGGATCGCGATTCAAGCACATGTCAGCTGTTCAAAACAGCTGACATGTCCAGGAAAAGATGTGAGCTCACCACCGTAGCCCACATCAAAGAGAGGGAGTCCGACATCGGCGTAAATATACGTCCTGTGTCTGAAAGGGGTTAATATTTGGTACAGAAACCCTTGTTTGCTATTACAGAGGTAAGACATTTCCTGTTGTTCTTGACCAAGTTTGCACACACTGCAGCAGGGATTTTGGCCCCCCTCCTCCATATAAGTGTCCAGATCTTCCATGTTTCGGGGGTTTTGCTTGAGTTTCTGCTCCCTCCAAAGATTTTCTATTGGGTTCAGGTCAGGAGACTTGCTTGGTCCTTAATGGGTTAACTAAGGATGAGCAAACCTGCTAAGTGATAACACTCAAGTATTTGGGTGGTCGGATGTGCTTGGTACTTGTCACTTTATGTTGTTATACAGTCATGGCCAAAAGTATTGACACCCCTGCAATTCTGTCAGATAATACTCAGTTTCTTCCTGAAAATGATTGCAAACACAAATTCTTTGGTATTATTATCTTCATTTAATTTGTCTTAAATGAAAAAACACAAAAAGAATTGTCTTAAAGCCAAATTGGATATAATTCCACACCAAACATAAAAAAGAGGGTGGACAAAAGTATTGGCACTGTGCGAAAAATCATGTGATGCTTCTCTAATTTGTGTAATTAACAGCACCTGTAACTTACCTGTGGCACCTAACAGGTGTTGGCAATAACTAAATCACACTTGCAGCCAGTTGACATGGATTAAAGTTGACTCAACCTCTGTCCTGTGTCCTTGTGTGTATCACATTGAGCATGGAGAAAAGAAAGAAGACCAAAGAACTGTCTGAGGACTTGAGAAACCAAATTGTGAGGAAGCATGAGCAATCTCAAGGTTACAAGTCCATCTCCAAAGACCTGAATGTTCCTGTGTCTACCATGCGCAGTGTCATCAAGAAGTTTAAAGCCCATGGCACTGTGGCTAACCTCCCTAGATGTGGCCAGAAAAGAAAAATTGACAATAGATTTCAACGCAAGATTGTGCGGATGTTGGATAAAGAACCTCCACTAACATCCAAACAAGTTCAAGCTGCCCTGCAGTCCGAGGGTACAACAGTGTCAACCCGTACTATCCGTCGGCATCTGAATGAAAAGGGACTGTATGGTAGGAGACCCAGGAAGACTCCACTTCTTACCCCGAGACATAAAAAAGCCAGGCTGGAATTTGCCAAAACTTACCTGAAAAAGCCTAAAACATTTTGGAAGAATGTTCTTTGGTCAGATGAGACAAAAGTAGAGCTTTTAGGGCAAAAGCATCAACATAGAGTTTACAGGAGAAAAAAGAGGCATTCAAAGAAAAGTACACGGTCCATACAGTCAAACATGGCGGTGGTTCCTTGATGTTTTGGGGTTGCTTTGTTGCCTCTGGCACTGGACTGCTTGACCGTGTGCATGGCATTATGAAGTCAGAAGACTACCAACAAATTTTGCAGCATAATTTAGGGCCCAGTGTGAGAAAGCTGGGTCTACCTCAGAGGTCATGGGTCTTCCAGCAGGACAATAACCCAAAACACACTTCAAAAAGCACTAGAAAATGGTTTGAGAGAAAGCACTGGAGACTTCTAAGGTGGCCAGCAATGAGTCCAGACCTGAATCCCATAGAACACCTGTGGAGAGATCTAAAAATGGCAGTTTGGAGAAGGCACCCTTCAAATATCAGGGACCTGGAGTAGTTTGCCAAAGAAGAATGGTCTAAAATTCCAGCAGAGCATTGTAAGAAACTCATTGATGGTTACCGGAAGCGGTTGGTCGCAGTTATTTTGGCTAAAGGTTGTGCAACCAAGTATTAGGCTGAGGGTGCCAATACTTTTGTCCGGCCCATTTTTGGAGTTTTGTGTGAACTGATCAATGTTTTGCTTTTTGCTTCATTCTCTTTTGTGTTTTTTCATTTAAGACAAATTAAATGAAGATAATAATACCAAAGAATTTGTGTTTGCAATCATTTTCAGGAAGAAACTGAATATTATCTGACAGAATTGCAGGGGTGTCAATACTTTTGGCCATGACTGTATCTCTGGAATGCTTCAATGGATCCCACTGATTCTGAGAATTTTTTTTCGTGATATATTGTACTGCATGTTAGTGGTAAAATTTCTTCGATTAAACTTGCGTTTTTTATGGAAAAAACGGAAATATGGCAAAAATTTCTAATATTTTGCAATTTTAAAACTTTTAATTATTATGCCGCTAAATCAGAGAGATGTGTCACACAAAATACTTAATAAATAACATTTCCCTTATGTCTACTTTACATCAGCACAATTTTGGAAACAAAATTTTTTTTGCTAATAAGTTATAAGGGTTAAAATTTGATCAGCAATTTCTAGTTTTTTTCAACTAAATTTACAAAACCACTTTTTTAGGGACCACCTCACGTTTGAAGTCACTGTGAGGAGTAAATATAACAAAAGATACCCAAAAGTGACATCATTCTAAAAACTGCACCCCTCATGGTGCTCAAAACCACATTCAAAAAGTTTATTAACCCTTCAAGTGCTTCACAAGAATTGAAGCAATGCGGAAAGAAAAAATGAATATTTAACTTTTTTTTACAAAAATTTTACTTCGGATACAATTTTTTTTATTTAGTCAAGGGTGCAATTTCTCCTGAGTACACCAATATCCCATGTGTGGAGGAAGACCACTCTTTAGGCGCATAGCAAGGCTCAGAAGAGGAGCGCCGTTTGACGTTTTGAACGTAAAATTGGCTGGATTGAGGTCGGATGCCATGTTGTGTTTGGAGAGCCCCTGATGTGCCTAAACAGTGGAAACCCCCCACAAGTGACACCATTTTGAAAATTATCCCCCTCGAGAAACTTATCTAGATGTGTGGTGAGCTCTTTGAACCCTCAAATGCTTCATAGAAGTTTATAACGTAGAGCCATGAAAATAAAAAATCATATTTTTGCCCCCAAATTTTTATTTTCCCAAGGGTAACAGGAGAAATTGGATCCAAAAAGTTGTTGTGCAATTTGTCAAGAGTATGCCGATACCCCATATGGGGGGAACCACTGTTTGGGCGCAAGGCAGAGTTCGTAAGAGAAGGAGTGCCGTTTGATTTTTCAATGCAAAATTGGCTGAAATTGAGATGAGACGCCATTTCACGTTTGGAGAGCCCCTGTTGTGCCTAAACAGTGGAAACTCCCAATTCTAACTCCAACACTAACACACCCCCAACCCTAACCCTAATTCCCACCCTAACCCTAATCCAAACCCTAACCCTAACTTTAGCCCCAGCCCTAACCCTATCCCTAACCCCAACCCCAACTCTAACCTGATAATGGAAATAAATACTTTTTTTAATTTTATTATTTTTCCCTAACTAAGGGGGTGATAAAGGGGGTTTGATTTAGCATTTATAGTGGGTTTTAATGTTTGGTAGCTGTCACACACAAAAAGTTTTACGATCGCAGATGCAGCGTGGCTTACCAGCCAATGCTCCCACGTCATCGAACCTTAACGACTATGGGGTATGCATCCCAGGTGATCGTGGAATGTGGACCCACTGGACCACAGAAGGGGACCCGAGTCTACCTGGACTAGAGAAGGGTGGCAACCGGGGTCTGTGGCAGCTGAGCTAGTGGACAAGATGGTCATATGCAGAACTAAAAGATACCGCAGAACTTCAGGTATGAGAAAACAAAGTTTACTAAATGATAAGTTTAAAAAAGAAAAGATATCTAGACACCAGGTTCCCGATTATGCACATCAAGAAGGGTGCGTATCTCAGGTTGACAGACGAAGCAGGAGGTCATCACAGGTTGATGCAGTCCAGGAACATCTGGCACAGGCATCCTAGGAGGACCTCTCTCTCGGCCCACAGGAGAGGCACAGACACAGTAGGAGAACATCAGACACTGACCTCAGGCAGATTTCAGACGATGGCTAGGGTCATCATGGTTTGATGCAGTCCAGGGTTGTCTGGCACTAGTATACTAGGATGGCCTCTCTCAGGCCTCAGGCGTAGCACAGGCACAGCAGGAGAACATCAGACACCGACCTCGGACAGTCTTCAGACAATGGCAGGAACCATCAAGGGTAAGACCCTAGAGAACAGGCAGGATATCGGAACATAAGTAAAACACAGACAGCACAGGTCCAGGAATGTTGGGACTACAGCATCGGGCATCGGTTGGTCACATCCAGGGCTCACTGTCGGGACCGTCACTAGGAAACAGAGCTGGATACTCCCGAGAACCACGGAGGAGGAATCCATCCAGGAACACGAACGGGACTGAATCAAGAGCTCAGGCTGAACCACCAGGACCACATCTGGACACAGGCTGGACATCGGAACACGGACTGGACATCGGAACATGGACAGACATCAGGACTCAGGCTGGACATCAGGACACATGCTGGACATCAGGACACAGGCTGATCGGGCCACACGACGTTGCGGAGATGCCAATCAGAAGGCAGAGGGAGCTCCCGTCACTTTGCCTCCCCCCTGAACGCTGTGATCGAGCTCGATCTCAGCAATTTGGGGGTTAACAGCCAAGGACGGTGCAGATGCCACTCCTGGCTGCTAGTGCAGAAGCTCAGCCACCAGCAGCACTGAGCTCCTGCACTGATCGGGCAGGAAGTGCTGAAATTTCAGCATCTCCTGTGCACATCATGCTGTGATCGGTTAGTCAGATTGACTGACCGATCACAGTGATCTGGGTGCGGGGACCAACAGCATGAGTCCCCACACCTCTTCCTGTGCCTCTCAGCTGTCATAGACAGCTGTCGGCACTGGACTACCACTGAGTGCTTACATGCAGTGGTAGTTTAAATGCATGACGGACATAGTAAGGGGTAAGGGGGGTTAATACGTAATATTTTGACTTGATTCTGGTTATGTAAAGGCCACCCACAGTACTTGGTAGAAGGGAAACTTAATAGGGTATAATAGGTTGTCTTGCCTTATGACATTGTTGACCTAACCATGGGATAGATCATCAATATTAGATCATTGGAGGCTCAATGTCTAGGTTCCGCTATGATCTGTAAATTTAGGCCACAACACCAGAGACATACAGCAGAATAGGTGCAGCGTTGCAGTTCTTGGCAACAACCACTGTACAGAATACAGAGCCTTGTTGTTCCAATTCCGTTCACTATTTACAACCAAGGCCTAAAGCTGAAAACAGCTTTTCAGTGGTGGTACCAGGTTTTGGACCCACATTGATATGATATTGATCACCTATCCAATGGACCTATAAATTATACATGATGTGAATGAATAAATGAATGAATGAGTGAATGATGTGAAGTAATGTTGATTTTTATCATAAGCAAAAGCATTGTCAATTTCATGAATTCTTACTAAGTAGTCAGTACAATTTGTAGTCTGACCCTTAAAGGCATTATCCATCCTTTAAAAGCAATCTGTCACTAGGTTTTTGTCAACTAATCTAGCGCAGCATAATTTAAGGTCAGAGACTCTGCTTCCAGAAATGGGTCACTGTTGCACACCCAGGTAGCACATATGGTTCGTTGACCCACTGTGCCATGGAGCCATGCTTACCTAGGAGGGGCATAGATAAGCGGCTACCTGGTGTTCACTGGAGCTCCTGATGGTGGAGTCAGGCTTGGCTGCAGGTAGCTGCCAAGTACCACTCCTAAGCATACATGGAAAAGACTAGGGCTTTGTTCAGACTGATAGGTTCTGGATCCTCTGTAGAACTGTTACTGACACAAAAACAGACTCAGGCTCCATTCAGACTACTAGGTTCTAGATCCACTGCAGGACAGTTATTGACACAGAGAGTCAGGGCTGATTTGGAGACTGGTTGCAGCAATCCAGAAAATACAGTCTACTTGGAGAGGCACACATTCAGACAAATGGGTCTAGGATACTAATTCAGAGTCTGGCCGCAAACTGACCGGGTGACAAGGTTCAGGCAGTGGCCTCACTAGGACAACTGACTAAGGTTTCAGGACTGGCTACACAAGGACCAGGGACTTCGAGTTCAGGATTGATCTCACAAGGACCAGGGACATTGGGTTCAGGACTGGACACACAAGGACCAGGAACCTCAGGTTCAGGATTGGCACAGAAGGACCAGGAACTTGGTGTTCAGGACTCTGGCCACACCAGGACATGTCACAACTTCACTAGGAGACCACCTTATTCACTAATGATTTACTATGTTTGAAATTAACTTGTTAAGTACAATAAATCTCATGCTAGACTTGTGTTTTCCATACAGTATTGCCCTCAATTTTCCAATATTAAAACTATAATTTACAAGTATTTACCAATACTTTTTGAAGGCGACACTCTTGCGTCGATTTTCAGTACTGGATGTGCAATTGTAGCCAAGAGAGCCCCTTCCATAGGCAACAAACTTTCACCTAGTTTTTTTTAACAGTTTTTCATCCAATCACACATAACTGAATTTCAAAGGCTTCTTTAGATGTGGTGCACAACGTTGCTAAACCTTCACATATGCACATCAATGGACCACCTTCCAAGATTCCTATAATAGTCAAAATTACAATTAAATAATTAATCAATTGTAACACTGAAAATGTGATATACATTATTAAATGCACCATTTCCAATATCATGTATGTTGGATGCACTTCTCGCAAATTAAAAATGCGTATTTTGGAACATTTAAATGGCATCCACAACATTAAACACATCAATTGTCACATGTGTTCTGCAGTGAAACATTTTATTATCACCCACCAATGTGAAGCGTCTTCTCTTATATTGTATATTTTCAAAAGGGTCAATAAACTATTCTGTGTTGGTGATTTTAGAAGGCGTCTTCCAACCAGAGAAACTTTCTGGATATTTAACCTTGATATACGCTTTCCCAATTGTTTGAATTTGAGCAACGAAATTGCATATCATTATTAAGTTATGCTCCAATTATATTATGTATGCTGACATTTCCATTTTAAACAATTCCTCTTGAATTTTTTGTGTAACTTATTTTTCTTTGTTTTATTATGTTTTTTTTTTTCATTTTATTTCCAATGTTTGGTCATTTTGTACAAGCTCTGAGAAAGAACAGTCCTGTTCAAAACGCGTCACTTTTTCTCGTTCTGTCTGCCTTGGGACCTATTTTCCCCTTTGTTATCTTGGAAGAAATAAAGATTTTCTAAGAATTTTAACCAGGAGCTGGACACTTTATCTTTTTCTACGTTCATTTCTCACGAGTTGTTGGATCGTGGTGTCCCGTGCATACTGGTCCTTATGCGGTAAGCTGGCAAACCTTTGTCCTTTTCTTGCACACTTTAATACTAAATGCCTTCCAGTCATTGGCAGGGGGCATTTAACTATGTGCACAAGCTGCCCCTTTAAGAGCTGGGGAGCACGCGCACACTTGGTGCACCACTAGGAACTGCAGCGCATATTACAGCTGGAAGCAGGGTGCACACCAGGGACCATAGTGCATGGACGTGGAGGTGAGTATTCCAAAATCGCTGCATGGAGGGGGAAAGGGAACCATACAGGGGTGTCGGCAGTAGAGTTACAGCCACTTAATGGGCAGTATGCTGTAGATTTAATAACATCTGGCACACTGAAGGAAGCAATAAACATAGCCTGTGCACCAAGGAAAAAAAAAAGGGAAGGAACCATCAGATTAAGAGAAATCATTGCACAGCTGTTGGTGACTGAGGTCGGGTTCACACTTGCATTTGGGTGCTCTGCGTAGGGCCACGCACTTCTTCCCTTAGGCTCTGCCTACTTCCACATGTGTCCTGCGTCGTCCTGCGTACCTATCTTTAACATTGAGTGCGCAGGGACATGCGTTGCATGCAGATGTGTTCTCGTGTGTCGTTTTCACGTGGCCACCGATCGCACGGGAACACAACAAGAGATATATTTCATGGCTGTTCGCTCAGGACCGGATAAATTATACAAAGGGGCCTTGGGCAATTTAGCATCAGAAACAAGATCAATGGTACAATCGAATGGACGGTGTGGTGGTTAAACCTCAGCCTCTTTTTTGGAGAACACTTCCGCAAAGTCCTTCAGGTACTCTGGAATACCCTCCAGACTGACGGATGACATAGACATAGTAATATGACAACTTTTAGAACAATTAGGGCCCCACTTCACAATATCTCGGGACCCCCAGTCAATAACCAAGGAAACCACAACAGCAGGCCAGGAGGGAGATTATCCAAGACAAAACATGAAATCCTGGTGTAGGGCCCCCATCTTGAGGGTGAACTCTTCAGCGATTAAATAAACCCCACCCTTGGTGAGAGGTGTAGAGTCAATAGCCACAAATTTAATGGGAGTCCCCAACTTAACTGTCTCTAACTTACAGCTGGCCAACAGTTTAGAGTCAATTAGGTTCATGGAAGACCCACACTTCACAAAGGCCGAAGTGGGAGTGAAGCAGTTCTCAACACCAAGTTCCACTTTTAACAGTACTTTAAGGAATGAAGAAAAAGGTACCTGTGAGTCTGGACAACCTCCTAGATAGTTACCCAGAATTAGGCATTTTCCCGACTCCTTCGGAGTAGGAGGACAGGATGGATAGTCCTTCTAGTGTCCTGGAGCACCACAGTAAAAACAAAGATTGCCTTCCCATCACAGTCTTCTCTCCCTTTCCTTGAAAGTGATGGCCCCAACTTCCATGGGCTCAACAGGTTGTGAGGGTTCCAGTTTAACCAGAAGGAAAGGAGCCTCCTGTTGCATGACTCCTCTCTCCCGTAACCTCTGATCCATGCAAACGACCTGAGTCATGGCCTTCTCCAGAGAGCTGGGAGGAGGATGAAGTGCCAAAGCATCCTTTAAATGATCAGACAGTCCCCTCTGGAACTGACACCTGAGTGCCGAGTCAATCCAGGACACCTCTGGAAACCATCGCCGGAATGCCAAACAGTACCATTCTGCAGAGAGCTTTCCTTGTGTGGTGTAGTAACCACTGAGTCCGCTAGGGAGCGCTGTGTGGATGTCCCAGGAAAAAGGATGAATGGCAGAATATGGAATGGCTGTTATGTATCCCAAAGTGGGTGGCTTTGGGATGGAGACTTATGTGTTGTTCAGCAATGATATTGCTGAGGTGTTGTTTCAATGTGTAAGGGAGAAGTCTCCAGGTAACTAGAGAGATGGGTGGGCCTGGTTACCTATAAACCCACCCAGGGGGTGTGTTTAAAGCACTGTTGGAAAGTGTGTGTAAATACTTGAAGGACCTGTGATGAGGTCAGAGTCATGTGACCCGGTGGGCGTGGCTATGAGCCATATAATGTGGCCAGGGTAGGTCACAGGTGGTGAATGCTTGGACCCGGTTGGTCCAGTGTGGAAGGTCCTGCTGAGATGGGGCTTCCTGCCTGACAGCACGTGTGGGAGCTGTGAGTAATGGCTGCAAGTGCTTGAGAGTTCCCTGGAGGGAATGGACGTCTGCCGCATGTGGTGAAGGAACCATGAGTGACCCTGACGTGGGTGAGATAACGCTGAGGCTGAAGAGCCTGTGTAAGGGACATTTGCTTGACCTGTGTGATATAAGGATAACCAGAGTGAAGCTATAAAGGACGCTATGCTGTATATGAACTTTATGTTGCTTCTATGGGTTTATGCTGCTGAACAAACCGCAAGGACTATGTTATGGTTATACAAAACCCGGTGCCGGATGTGTTTTGTTCTCTGTCTAGCGAGGATCTCCTATCTGAATGACAGCGCTACCTCACAATTGGTGGAGAATGCAGGCATTGTTGTAACCTTGTTGTTGGAGGCAACGGAAAAGGACTGCAAAGTCGGTTGCTAAGGGCAACTCTGCGCAAGGAATGCTGACGGTATGGAAAGCCGTGTGATATGCTGACTGGAGTCAGTGGAAAAGACTTATAGGATACCTCTGCGGTAGAGGGGTCCGAGAACCTGTGCGGCCAGCAGGTGACGGTCGTGAAAACCGTGTTGTACTGACCGGGGTCAGTGAGAAAGTGACTGGTGATTGCTATAGGGTGCCTCTGTGGAGAAGAGGTATCCGAGGACCTGTGCAGCCGACACAGGTAATGGACAGGTGTTCGTGTTGTACTGACCTGGGTCAGTGATAAAGACTGTGTGCCTGGAGGGTTCAGTGAGCAAGGTCCTGGAGAGTCAGTGTTGGGAGGTTCTGGGAGAAGAATCGGATCCCTGGAGCACGTGGTATGACCTTGGACCTGGTGAGGTGTGAGTGTTGGGCAGTCTCAGGAGGAGACGGATGTCCTGAAGAGCACCCACTGAGCCCCTGGACCTGATGAGGCCGGTGTGTTGGGAAACCTGGGAGGAGGGTCGGCTCCCTGAATAGCACCTGGTGCCCTGTGTGTTGGATGGTCTCAGGCAGAGACGGTACGTCCTGAATAGTACACAGTCAGGACACGTGAGTTTTTTTGTGGTGTGTTTTCTTTTCTTCTTTTCTCAACTCAGCCTGCGGTGGCTCAGTGGGAGTCAAGAAGGTGACAAGTGGCTTCCTGTAACTCGGTGGGGTTACGAAGGGGACAAGCGGCTTCTGGTAACTCGGCGGGGTTACGAAGGGGATAAGCGGCTTCCTGTAACTCGGCGGGGTTACGAAGAGGACACCAGCCGCTGTGTGTGAACAGCAACTGATGGTGTCGATGATCGGTGACAGCAGGAGCTGTGGTGGTGCCAGCAAGGACTTGTGTGGTATCGTTAAAAGACATAAACTGTGTTGTGTGAACTGTGGTCTGAGAAGACCGGTATAACGGACATGGGGAAGTCCCGAAAGGGGGCAGTAACCCAAATTGGGGTGGTAACCCAAAAAGGGGTGGAGTCCCAGGAGGGGGCGGTGACCCAAATTGGGGTGGTTCAGGAAATGGCAGCACTGGTTGCCTCAGTGGGTATGTCTGGGGAACCGCAATGTGTCTGTATGAGTTTTGAGGAGTGTGGCATGTATTTTCCGGATAATGACGGGCCACATGTGTGTACCGTGATGCTGCACCGGGAAGGAGTCTCTGGTAGACTAGACTCAGAGAGTCAGGTGACTCTGACAGGAACTCCTCTTGTTTTGTCTCTGACCGAGAAAAACGCCAGGGTTCGTTGTAAACATGGGGTCACAGTGAACTATGCAGTAGACCGAGTAATGTTCGAGGGGACCAAAGGTGGTGCGTGCCAAGGGGATGGGATACCACGTGACTTAGTCTATGCCTTGGAGAGGGGCCGGGACTTTGTGTTGTTTGATGACATATGGTCGGACCATGGAGACGTTTCGACTGTGGGCCAGCAGACGCTGAGACTGTGACGCTTCCTAAAGTGGACAGGTCAGAAGTAGAACTGACCGGGAAAAGAAGTACATTTGCCCAACTGATGGACCTGATGTCTCGTGACAAGACAGATGGTGGGCTGGGAGATGAGGTGACTGGAGTGGACACATGGTCAGAGGGTAACTGGAGGGTTGACTCGGATGATCGGCGTGACTCAGACTCTAGGGGTGACTGTGGCTCTGAGAGAGAAAGGGAGCACAGACTGGATGAGCTAGAGAAAGAAGTCTTCGAGCTCAAAGGTCACCTGGCATCATGGCAAGGTCTGAATAAGTCCCTCAGAGAAGAGGTAGGAGTACTAACAGAAACTGTAATAGGTCTTCTGCAGGAGAAGAAGTGGGACGAAGACTTACAGCGGCCAGACAAGAGTAAGGGACAGTGTGAAGACAAAAAGAAACTGAAAAGTATGGAAGCAGAGGTGATTCGTTTGCAGATGGAGCTTGCTGCTGCAGAGTGTTCTAAAAGACAAGCACAGCAGGAAAAAGATGAACTGGCTGATGTGATTGCCAACAACAGAGGTGAAGGTGCTCTGGCTTTGGAAGAAAAGAGGTGGTTAGAGTCTCGCATTGTTCAGCTTGAAGAAGAAGTGGAGGAAGAATACGGCAATGGTGAATTAGCCAATGACAAGCCAAAGACTAGAAGCAATGGGATGAAACTGAATGGGAGGAGACACAGATTAGATATTAGAAAAAACTTTTTGACAGAGTGATCAATGAGTGGAACAGGCTGCCACGAGAAGTGGTGAGTTCTCCTTCAATGGAAGTCTTCAAACAGAGGCTGGACAGACATCTGACTGGGATGATTTAGCGAATCCTGCTTTGAGCAGGGGGTTGGACCAGATGGCCAAGGAGGTCCCTTCCAACTCTACGATTCTATGATTCTATGATTCTAAGCTGAGAAAGGCCACACTTCAGGTTTACCAGATGGATACTGATCTGAAGACAGAACGTAGTAATGCTCAGAAGAATGAGAATGCCCTTCAGCAATTAGTTCGCCAGAATAAGGACTTAGAAGCAAAGGTTGCACTACTGGAGGAACAGCTTGATGCAGAAATTAAAGTGCGACAATCTGCTAGCAAACAAGTACGTCGTACGGAGAAAAAACTGAAGGTTGTACTAAGGCAAATGGATGATGAAAGGCGTAATTCTGAGCAGTACCAAGACCTGGCGGAGGGAACTGATGTGTGTCTGAAACAGTTGAAACACCAGGTGAAAGAAGCAGAGAAAGAGGCTCAACATGCCAAAATGTTGCACCGTAGATAACAGTGTGAACTGGAGGTTGCTACAGAGACAGCTGATGCAAAGAACTGTGAGGTTAATGCACTGAAAAGTAAACTTAGATGTGGTGGGTTACCTTTTGTTACAAGACGCTTAAATAGAGAAATGATGGTGACTAACCAGTGTCTGACGACACAGACAGACCGTGACTGGAGGGTCAAAGCCAATAACCGATATTCTGACCACTGGAGGCGGGGGAGGTCTAACGTAGGAACGAGGCCGTATGACAGATGGAGACAGTTCTCTCGACCTGTGGGGCAAGGTGTAGTGAGTGCCCGGTCGTGAGACCCTGGTGTAATGTTGTGTGTTCAACCCCACAAGTTTGAACAGAGGGGGGAGGTATGTGGTGTAGTAACCACTGAGTCCGCTAGGGGGCGCTGTGTGGATGTCCCAGGAGAAAGGATGAATGGCAGAATACGGAATGGCGGTTATGTATCCCAAAGTGGGTGGCTTTGGGATGGAGACTTATGTGTTGTTCAGCAATGATATTACTGAGGTGTTGTTTCAATGTGTAAGGGAGAAGTCTCCAGGTAACTAGAGAGATGGGTGGTCCTGGTTACCTACAAACCCACCCAGGGGGTGTGTTTAAAGCACTTTTGGAAAGAGTATGTAAATGCTTGAAGGACATGTGATGAGGTCAGAGTCATGTGGCCCGGTGGGCGTTGCTATGAACCATATAATGTGGCCAGGGTAGGTCACAGGTGGTGAATGCTTGGACCCGGTTGGTCCAGTGTGGAAGGTCCCGCTGAGATGGGGCTTCCTGCCTGACAGCACGTGTGGACGCTGTGAGTAATGGCTGCAAGTGCTTGAGAGGTCCCTGGAGGGAATGGATGTCTGCCGCATGTGATGAAGGAACCATGAGTGACCCTGACGTGAGTGAGATAACGCTGAGGCTGAAGAGCCTGTGTAATGGACATTTGCTTGACCTGTGTGATATAAGGATAACCAGAGTGAAGCTATAATGGACGCTATGCTGTATATGAACTTTATGTTGCTTCTATGGGTTTATGCTGCTGAATAAACCGCAAGGACTATGTTATGGTTATACAAAACACGGTGCCGGATGTGTTTTGTTCGCTGTCTAGCGAGGATCCCCTAACTGAATGACAACGCTACCTCACACTTGATATATACCCATAATAGTGTCCTCTGCCAATCTGACTCGGTCTGGTTCATCATAGATGAGGCCCAGCGCCCCAAAGAACATATCCACATACATTTTCTCGGATGGTCGAGGGTAAGGAAAAAGCCCAAGACTGTGGATCCTCCCTCAGTGAAGATATAATTATCCCCACTCGCTGACTCTCATCCCCTGAAGACAGGGGTCTAAGGGAAAATAACAGTTTGCAACCCTCCCTGAATGTGCAGAACTTATCCTTCTCACCAGAGAAGGTGTCAGGGAGTTTCATCAAAGGTTCAGGAGAGTGCAGAGACACGTCAGTCACCTCACCAGACTTACTGACAGAGGGAGTCCCCGGGGTTATTTTAACTGTCTCAGTCATCACCCTCTGCACCTGCTTCTGAGAAGTAACCAAGGCCCATGCTCCACAGATAACTCCTGCATTGCCTGAGTAAAGTTGGCCACTTGGTCCACCAGAGTACAGAGTGGATCCATACCAGAGAAAAAAAAAAGTGCAAAATCCCATTTAAACATAGTGGTCAGTGATAATATAATGCAACTACGGAGCAGTTGCGCACAACCTCAACAAGGAGTAGGGTGTGTTTGCTGCACCCTAATTTAACACTAATATCTGATGCCATAGGCGTTCTTGGTCATGTATTACTAAGCAAGAAACTTTCCCAGGTCATCATCATGTGCCTGTTATAATGTGTGCGTATGGGATGGGCATGATTGAGTGACGTGCTCATGATGTCACCTCATCTCATTTACTCTGACCACATAGGCGTCTCTCTGAACCACAGCAGGACTGCTATGGTACATTTCTGTGTTTTTTTACATAGACCAACTATTGCGAGAAGCAAGGGAGCCTCACGCTTAGCTTTTTGTGTGTTATGCGCCTGCTATTGCATATTGCTATGTCATTTCATCTTGACTGCGCAGGCGCACTTGCCCACTGACTGGGTACAGAGCTATACGTGAGCTCATGGGGTGGGCGTGTCTGAGTAACGCATCTATTACACCACTCTACCCCACCCACTCTGATGATGTAGGCGCCTCTCTGACCCACAGCAGGATCGATATGGCATATCTCTGTGTTACTTAGGTAGGCCAATTATCGTGAGAAATGTGGAAGCCCCACGCTTGGCTGTTTGTATGTTATACGTCTGCTATTGTATCGCGCCATGTCAATTCATTTGGACTGCGCAGGCGCACTTGCACGCTGCCCGGCAACAGAGTTTACTTCCGGGGGGAGCTCCCCGCGCCATAGCCATGTTTCCTAGTACCTGCACGCCACAATCCGCCAGCTGGTAATTATTTGATATTATTTGATTTGATTATTTGTGCTTAAATAGTTGCTTGGAATGGCATTAGCTACACTCACCTTGAGAAAGACACACTAGGTGTCGGAATGCGTGGGTCTCTGTATACCGCCCTGGCTGCGGGCACTTCTTTCAGACTTTTGGGCGACTGAGACTATTCATTTGACTGGCAGACTTGTGGTGAAGTATACTATCAGTTACTCTGTTTTGAGCCATTTGCTATTTAGCTTTATTATGAGCTTTTTTCTTTGCTCAGGACACCTGTGAATATTTCTGTGGGGCCACTTTTTGAGGTCGAAATAATACTATCTTTGTAGATTTTATAACATGAATACTCCTGATAGGAATATATTGTCTTTGTGACTATGTTGCTTATCTTGTTGACACTATCTTACTACAGGGTGTCATGATCTGACAGTTTTAAATTGCACTGGGTGAACTTTTTTTACTTTGGAAAGTTCCAAGGTGTCTTGACTGTCCCCGGTGGTGGTTAGTGGTATCGCACTTTAGGTTTTTGTGCACATAATTATGGATCAGGTGTGACACCCTATAAAGGTGTGCTAGGGGTGTGCAATCACTGCCTGTGATATTGTGAGATTGTGTTCACTCTGAGTTTGAGAGCCTGGTGGAAGGATGGAGCTGGAGAGCAGTCCTGCGCAGCTTAGCCAGGGAGGGACGTGTTTCAGCTATGGTGTCTGGACGAAGGGCTGGCATGGCGTGGTGGGGTCGCAGTGATGGTGTCGGCGGGAAGTGTCTGCATGGACTGGTGGAGTGGCGACTATGGAGAGTAGCATTCACCATGTGGGACTTGGCTGCTGAGCTGGACTCAAGCATGCACGACTTCGTGGCAGAAGCTGGACTCATCTTGGGGACTCTGTTACTAAGCAGCAGCAACTGGTGGTGGACTCTGCTCCAAGGCTGCACTAAGGTGAAGGATCCTGTTATGGTGATGGATCCAGGTGGAGGAGAAGATGCACGCAGGTGGTGGGCTCTGTTGCTAGGAGCGCACGCAACAGAGCAAAGCTAAGTGGTGTTCCCCCTGTATTTTCTCTTTCCTCATGTGTGTTATTAGTGCAGTGGTGGGATTAGTCTCCACACCGACCCATTCCCTAGTGAGGGTTTAGGGTCAGGGCGAGCAAGGGGTTAAGGTTCGCGTGCGGCGACAGGCGCGGAGCCTGTATAGGGAATGTTAGGAGTGCAGGGACACTGGCTCAGGGGAGCTTAGGTGGTCTCCATCTTCCCATTCCCTATCGCAGGGCCCACCATTGTTAATGTTTCCCTGGTTCCCCCTTATTACTTTAAATTCGCCTTACTAGAGGCGGGATTTCCAGAATTATTGTATAACGTGTAATACCTAAATTCGCCAGGTGGAGGCGGCGTATCCACCTGCACGTTTTATTATTTAAATGCGCCCCACTGGAGGCGGTGTTTCAAGGGTCACGTGTGTTATGGGTTCGCCTTGCGGTAACTGCTGCGTCCAGAGACACGTGACCATGACATTATCACAGGCCATACAGTTTTTTTTTTTCTGGTGAGCCTTGGCCATGTGGAGACCGGTTAGTAATTGCTGCCGGGCCTCACTGTGGTGAGTGGGGAGCGGCATGGTGTGTTAGAGCCGCTGCAGCAGCAGTTATCAGGGTCTGGGGCCTCTGCTCAGCTAACCATAAAATAAAAAAAAAAAATGGCGGCTGCGGTCTGGCTAAAGCCCCCTAGAGTCGCTGCTGGGGAGCGGGACTGGTTCATGCATGCGGGCGCACCCAGGCAGGTGGGAGGAATGGTGCCCCAAGGAGCTGCCTGGTATTCCCCGAGGTGAAGGGGTACACCCCTGTGGTGAGCTGACTGGTGTGATAGTCCGCGGGGTTCATGCCAAATCTTCCATACCATTGTAGAGGCCGCCCCCTCCTGGTCGTGTGGAGGTGACCAGCGAGTGTATATTTCCTCCATTTCCCATCCCCTTCTCCTCCTGGTGTGTGCAGCAGGTGTGCTGCGGGGGAGTAGGGACAAATCTCAACCCTCGCCATTGGCCAACCCTGGAGGCGCAGGCCTCATGGTGAAAGGGTTGGAGGGTGGTGTCCCTTGGTGAATAGCGGGGGTGTGAGTGTGGTGACACAGGGGGACGCCTCTGTTGTCGAGTCCAGAATGAGTTCACCAAATTTATGACAAACAAATGTGTGCAATAAACGTTCAGGTCCGGACCTGTGTGTGAACGAGCGTGTATGGGTGCCACCAAAAATCATCTTGTGGAAATGTGTTGTGGAGCCTGATCAGCTCATAACAAACAAACATACACATACATAAACTCGTTCCCCAGGTCGGCGCTGTGGAGATGAGTGGTGCCTCCAAAATGAACATATATTGCCAATACAAGCGGTGCGTTTGTCATAAACCTGAAGTGTCAGGTAGTGGTGGGGTGAACTCAGGATCTGGGCGTCCCCGCTGTAGGTGTTTCCCTAATGAGGGGTGGTCTTGAGGGTCCAGAGGCCCCTCATTAAGGAGGGGGTACTGTCATGATCTGACAGTTTTAAATTGCACTGGGTGAACTTTTTTTACTTTGGAAAGTTCCAAGGTGTCTTGACTGTCCCCGGTGGTGGTTAGTGGTATCGCACTTTAGGTTTTTGTGCACGTAATTATGGATCAGGTGTGACACCCTATAAAGGTGTGCTAGGGGTGTGCAATCACTGCCTGTGATATTGTGAGATTGTGTTCACTCTGAGTTTGAGAGCCTGGTGGAAGGATGGAGCTGGAGAGGAGTCCTGCGCAGCTTAGCCAGGGGGGACGTGTTTCAGCTATGGTGTCTGGACGAAGGGCTGGCATGGCGTGGTGGGGTCGCAGTGATGGTGTCGGCGGGAAGTGTCTGCATGGACTGGTGGAGTGGCGACTATGGAGAGTGGCACTCACCATGTGGGACTTGGCTGCTGAGCTGGACTCAAGCATGCACGACTTCGTGGCAGAAGCTGGACTCATCTTGGGGACTCTGTTACTAAGCAGCAGCAACTGGTGGTGGACTCTGCTCCAAGTCTGCACTAAGGTGAAGGATCCTGTTATGGTGAAGGATACAGGTGGAGGAGAAGATGCACGCAGGTGGTGGGCTCTGTTGCTAGGAGCGCACGCAACAGAGCAAAGCTAAGTGGTGTTCCCCCTGTATTTTCTCTTTCCTCATGTGTGTTATTAGTGCAGTGGTGGGATTAGTCTCCGCACCGACCCATTCCCTAGTGAGGGTTTAGGGTCAGGGTGAGCAAGGGGTTAAGGTTCGTGTGCGGCAACAGGCGCGGAGCCTGTATTGGGAATGTTAGGAGTGCAGGGACACTGGCTCAGGGGAGCTTAGGTGGTCTCCATCTCCCCATTCCCTATCGCAGGGCCCACCATTGTTAATGTCTCCCAGGTTCCCCCTTATTATTTTAAATTCGCCTTACTGGAGGCGGGGTTTCCAGAATTATTGTATAACGTGTAATACCTAAATTCGCCAGGTGGAGGCGGCGTATCCACCTGCACGTTTTATTATTTAAATGCGCCCCACTGGAGGCGGTGTTTCCAGGGTCACGTGTGTTATGGGTTCGCCTTGCGGTAACCGCTGCGTCCAGAGACACGTGACCATGACATTGGGCACCTTTAGTGGTCTGAACAGCTGAGTGTACCCCATTTCACATATATGGTTCTGTTGTAAATCAGCCCCTCTATTATGTCTGTATATATTGAGCAATATAAGTAGCCTGACTATAAGGATGTGATAAGGATCTTTCAGTGCACTTATTTTCTGCAGCCAGTGGCTATATGTTATCAACCACCTTGTTTGTGATCTCTTGGTGACTTTTTTGTCCCTCTGTATTGATTTTAAATGTTTTTAAATAATTGTGTGTTGTTTCCCGATGCTTTCTGCAAATAATAAAATTATTCATATATAGCTTTGTGATTTGGCTCTTTTTTGCGTGGTGATCCCACACATATGCATAGTCCTTTTTCTTGTAATGTCTCACAACCTCAACCAGGAGGCGTTGGTAAGGGGAAAAGGGTTGCACTCACTTTGTAGCACCACAGTGCAGATGTGCAGGCTGTCACTAGGCGGTGGCAGAGTAGTCAGACAGGCCGGGTCAGCAACAAACAGGAAGACGAAGTACCAGAGTTCACAGCAATGCACGTCGTAAGGGGCAAGAAACAACTGACAGGCAGTCATACAGTCCCATAAGAAATAGTCTTTATTGAATACAAAATATGAAATAATTAATAGGTACAGTGGTGAGGGAGGGGAACAATGTACATACTCAATGGTCACACATCAAAAAATGGGCTTCAGGACCAACCACCCCTGCGTCAGGGTACAAGCCAGTGAGTCATAACCCGGTCGGTAAAGTGGTATCAGAGACAGAAAAACAGGAAGCTGGGTTCAGAGTTCAAGCCGAGTCATACACTGTAGGGAAACCACCAAAAGCACACAAAGTCAGTGATAGGGAATGGGACAGACACTAATATGGGAAGTCCGAGGCGGAATGATCACTAAGGTATATGGTTCAGCTGCTCTAGCCTGGAAGCCTGGAATTAGCCTGGAATTAGATAAGATCAACTCTTTTCGTCTCTGAACCAATTTGGCTATAGAACAATATTACCGATAGATATAAACTGGTGTCATGTTTTTCCATGGCTTTTTGCACCTCTCTTTCTTCATGTGTTCAATACTTTTCCCTGTGTCATTTCTCATTATTACACATAATTTATGGATATCTATGGTTTGATTTCTTTGCCTTTGTGGATTGCATGGGTTGTTACCAATATCTGGTGACAATTTCATGTCAATAGCACCTTCAGAAATATATTTACTTTGAAAATTGATGATGTGTCCAATACTTATTTCTCGCTCTGTATATTGTGAGACAGTGAGGGGAATATTATATGAGGACAGAGATGTATCCCTTAGGATGCGCATAGAGCCACATTGAACCTGATGAAGTGCATTGTAATCACAGCTGCAACAGATACTGCAGCAGATTGCGGCTCTGTGAGAGACTCTCAGCCCCCCCCCACCTTACCTCCCCAGTTTGTCATGAGGCCCAGGACAAAGTCAGAACACGTTACGAAAGCTAAGTCCGTAGGGTGACCTAGAAGCCTTCGTCATTGAAGCGATAGTACCTACCAACTACCCAGTGGGCTGAAATAGTGACTCCATTCCTGATGGGAGACACTCAGTAGACCTACTGTAACCTGTTTTTCTATTGCATCAAAAACTTATTTCATGCAATAAAATGCAATTTACTTATTTAAAAATCATACAATGTGATTTTATGTTTTTTATTTTTAGATTCTGTCTCTCACAGTTGAAGTGTGCCGGTGATAAAAATTACAGACCTCTTCATTCTTTGTAGATAGGAAAACTTGCAAAATCAGCAGTGTATCAAATACTTATTTTCCCCACTGTAGTTATGAAAAGGTTTTTTATTTTTACTTTTGCTGCTTAGAAACTTTCCTAAATAGTGGTTAAGGATAGTGGGGACAGTGTTACAAATCACATGCCAGAAATTGACGTTATATATATCTAAGAGCTGCAGTCGATTTCTGATTGCGTTTCATGGACGGCCTGAGTATGCACCAAGGGCTGGAGTCACACTAACGTATGGCATCTGATGCGAGAGCGACTAATTCATCTCTCTCATCGCTACTCCTCCGCTTCTCCCCTCTGCAAATCTCTTCACTGGCTTCCATTCCCTCAGCATATCCAATTCAAATTACTAATACTGACCTACAAGGCCATCTACAACCTGTCTCCTCCATACATCTCTGAACTAATCTTCCGATACCTTCCCTCACATAATCTCCGGTCCTCCTAAGACATCCTTCTCTCCTCCACACTTATTCGCTCCTCACCCAACCGCCTCCAAGACTTCTCCCGAATAGCCCCCATCCTCTGTAATTCCCTGCCCCAACACGTCCGGCTATCAACCACACTCGGATCCTTCAGACGGAACCTGAAAACCCACCTCTTCAGGAAAGCCTACAGCCTGCAATGATCCCCGCTGCCTCCTCACCACTACTGGAGCTACCACCTCACCATCACTGGAGCTGCTGCAACCCCCCAACCTACTGTCTCCTTCCCCACCATCCTGTAGCATGTAAGCCCGAAAGGGCAGCGTCCTCTCCCCTCTGTATCAGTCTGTGATTGCTAGTTTGTTTACTGTAAGTGATATCTGTAATTTGTATGTAACCCCTTCTCATGTACAGCACCATGGAACCAATGGTGCTTTATAAATAAATAACAATAGTAATATGTTAATGACCCTCAGTTCCTGCTCTGCTGCGAGTGTGAGATGAGTGTCATGCTACCGGGCTCCGAGCCTCTCGTACAGAGAGGTGTAGAGGTCAGCCAGGGCCGTAGTCATGGCTGAGTTCATCGGACCTTGTGTGCCCTGGCCGTCCAACGCATAAAAATCACTCTCCACTGTCAGCTTACTTGCCTCTGTCCCCTGCGTCATCAGGGTCTGTTCTCCATTCTTTCTGGTCACCTCTAGCCGCTTCTGAATAAACAGAGACACAGTCCAGGTGCAACTCAATACGGAAAACTTTACTTTCATGACGTCGCAGCACATCCAGATCCATTACAACATTTTCGGCAGCTTGTACATTACACGTTACTTAATCTTTTCCTGCACTCCTCTCCCTTTCACACTGCACATTCCTGGGTTGGACTGTTTCAAACAGCTCCTCAGCATCCTCCCTAGCCAGCCACACTGCATACGGGGGTTCCCTCAGCTATTTTGCCCCAGTTCTGAGGGCATCAACCCAAGCAATGACCAGCCACATGGTGTGCAATCTGCCCTGCGGAGATGTTGTAACCTCTCCTGTATTCCAAGTTCCTGTTGATGCTGTTGCCTTTACTGAAGTTATGCTGTCCCACTGACTCTAGATGGCTGAGTTCCTCCTTGAATGTTGCAGGGCGCTGAGTAGCTTGGGCACTTAGCACACCTGAGCACTTCAGGCTACCTAGCCCTGACAGAATCTACCAAACATTATTCCTGCCTTAAACCTAGCTAACCCCTCGTACGGTTAATCATTTACACGTCCTACACTAAGCAATCCTATAGCACCCCATCTAGTGACTAAACTTGTGCACAACACTTTCCCTAATCATTTACATATCTACATACTGTATACCATACAGATTATAAGTTACACGGATTCATTACAAGACAATTACTACAGACATTTGTACATTTTTAACTGGGACGTGTCTGAGGGCACCAGATGGATTTTTGTGACCCCCCCTTACAGAGGATCAAAGCACAGCTTTGGAGGAGGCAGAGAAACTAATTTATCCATCTCCTCCATTGCCACGGTGTATATCGCACAGCACTCGGATGATATTCGAGTGATGTGTGCTGTGTCACTCGCACCCATAGACTTAAATGGTTGTGAGTGAGCCGAGACTCGGCCGAGTCTCAGTGCCAATCGCAGCATGCTGCGATTGTTTTCACATACTGATTCAGCATGAGAAAATAATCGCAGATGTGCTCTGCCCCATAGATTAACACGGGGCCAAGTGCTATGCAATGTTTTCTCACATAGCACTCATCCGTGTTGTATGGTAGTGTGACGCCGGCCAAATTAATAATTTAAAATTTGAAGAACAAACATTTTGCTCATTTTGCTTGTTCTTTGGGTAATTAGGAGCCTGTTTAGACTACACAATTATCATGAAACAGCTTTTCCTAGGAACACTTGTTCACATTAATGTTGCAGTGTTGATGGCCCTGCAAGTATCAGGTATTCTTTGACTTCTACACAGGAGCTAATTTTTGAAAATTCTTTCAGCAACAAAGTAGGGATGAGAAAGGAGTAAAGCAGACTAGCATTAGTAATAGAGCAAGCTATTTCCCCTGCGTCTTTTTAAACATTAGTCCAATTACTAAGAAAAACAAGATTTATCATAATTACAATCAACATGTTGAATTATTACATTCCAATATAAGTGGATGATTATGCTATATAATAATAGATTGTGAGCGTGTAGATGAGGCAATGTACTGGCTTGGAAAATGTTTGCTATATTCAGAACTCTCACTGGTTTACTATGACTACTTTAGCAATTTTCTTAATTACTGCAAAATACAAATTCTTTTCGAGCTGTCAATTATGTTGATTTCATAGTGATCCCATATTTCTGAAATGTAATTCATATTGCTCCAGAATACTGATTTGAAACCATAAGTTTGTGGGGTTTTTTTGTGTTGACTTACGGTAGATCTTCAAGTGCATACAGATTTATAGTTCATTTCTTTGAAAGAAAATTTATAGAATTAGCAATATTCCTGACGATCTAGGATTTTCTTTCTGTTCATGACTAGAGTTGCTGAAGAAGTAGCCATGGGCAAAGCCTAATTTTGAGTATTTCAAATCAACAACTGAATTAATTGAACCTTGTCCTTATAAAATGTACACCTAATTTATCTTCCAGCAATATATTGGAAGCATTTTAAACTTGGAGGCTAATTTGGATGTGGCCAACTTTTCATTTGCATTCCAACTATTTCTAACATCAGCTCTCTAAGCTATAAGTCTTACTCCTGTGTAGCGTTAATGTTGTGTTTTTTCTGCAGTTTTTTTGTAGTACTATGTCATAAAGCAAGAGTGATTACTAAGTGCTTTGGTGAACAAACCCTTTAT
Source organism: Dendrobates tinctorius (assembly GCF_039654945.1). Classification (NCBI taxonomy): domain Eukaryota; kingdom Metazoa; phylum Chordata; class Amphibia; order Anura; family Dendrobatidae; genus Dendrobates; species Dendrobates tinctorius. The sequence continues at coordinate 61,042,992 of NW_027361728.1, forward strand.
TCAATCCTTTTAGCAGGTGGGCGAATAAAAATACTGAAACTCTAAACTCTGATTAGACAAGAACGGGTTGTCATCAGTTAGGATTTGGCCCAGAAGCCGATATCCATGGAGAATTGCAAAAGTGTTGAATAAAAGGGTCAACCCTCCAAATGTTGAATCTTTGCATAAACTTGGTGAATGTGTCAATAAAAGTGAAAAAATTTATGAGATGCTGATAATTGTACTTCAGTCACCATAGAAACATCCGACTAAAAGATCTGAAAACACTGAAAAGTTTATGAAAACCTAAATTTGTATCAGTCTTAAAACTTTTTTTTGGCCATGACTGTATCATGAAAATCATAGCCTCTTATGAAGCTTCGTCTGTGGCTAAATGTCACAAAAGGACCAAAATGGCAGCATTGTTGGCCTTCGACAGTTCCTCAACCGCCATGATAAACCACTTTGTTTGTTTTATTTATGGGGAAATGATTATATATATATATATATATATATATACACATACACAGCTGACATGATCTACCACATTTGAAGGGAACACAACTGATGAAAACCCTCCACACGTGGACCCATGCCCAGGATATTAATTGACATCCTATTGCAGAAATGAATTAAAGATGCTGTCGAACTGCTGGTTGCATTTTTTTCTCTATCAGATTTCTGTAAAAATGCATGTAAAAGAATCCAATTGTGTTTTTAAGTGCTGCATCCCAGTGTTTATGCACGGCAAATGCTTAAAAAATGCTGTGTTAAATCTTCACAAAGAATATTAGCAATATTTACAGTTGAATAAGTTAGTGCAGATATCTACGTTTTTATATGTTGGAGTATGTCCTAATATGTTTAGTCGTGAGACCTCCATAAGGAGATTACCTGTAGAAAAATGGACCATCATATGACTTGATCTAAAATCAATATTAGAAAATTCTAATTGTTCAATGCTATCAATTCCAGCCCATTCTTATAGCCTAAAATAGGACTAAATCCCAAATTAATATTTTTTTTCTTTTAATACCTATATAAAAATAGCTATTAAAAACTGCATTAAAAATTGTCTATAAATGACCATAGACATAAAAGCCAACATCACAAGCACTTATTTGAGCAGCAAATGGATTTGCAAGCAAATGAGATTCAGTTTCCTAGTTTAAAAGTGTTCATAAAAGTGCAAATTGATCATATCATCATTATTATCATCATCTTATCTTAAAGGAAACCTGTCACCTGTTTTGGCCTCTATAAGATGCGTCCACTGTCTTTCCAGGCTTACGGGCTTATCTACAGCATTCTATAATGGTGTGGATAAGCCCCCTGCAAATGAAGAAAAATAAGTTTTATTATACTCACCCGGAAGCGATCCGGTGCGATCCAGTCCAATGGGTGTCCCAGGTTTGGGTCCGGCACCTCCCATCTTCATATGACCGCCACCCTCCTGCTTCTTCATTGCTCCCATGCATCGTGCTCCTGCGCAGGCATATTTATCTGCCCTGTTGACGGCAGAGCAAAGTACTGCAGTGCGCAGGAGCTGGGCCGCTCTGACCTTTCCCGATGCCTGCGTACTGCAGTACTTTGCTCTGCTCTCAACAGGGCAGATAAATACACCTGCACAGTAGCGTGATGCCGGGGAGCGATGAAGCAAGCAGGAAGGCGGCATCTCAAGAAGATGGGAGGTGCCAGACCCGGACTTGCAACACCCATTGGACCGGACCATACTGGACCCCCCCTCCCCCCGGTAAGTATAACAAAACTTATTTTTCTTATATTTCAGGTTGGATCGGGGGCTTATAGAATGCTGTAGATAAGCCCTGAAAGGTAGTGGCAGCATCTTATAGCAGCCAAAACAGGTGACAGGTTCGCTTTACTGGTCAATATATCATCAGTCAGTATGACGAGAAAAATTCCTTGCTTTGTGATAGTATATGTGACATCTTGCTTATTGTTGTTAATGTACAAATCACTTTTTAGCATTCTCATTAAGATCACAGGCAGTATTACAACACGCATCATTTATAAATAGAGAACACAGGATAACACAATTAACAATAGATGATCACAGATCACCACATCCCCTCCATGCACAATGACCTCAGCACATCAAGAAAACTCTTTTGATAGCCATTTACCTGCTTAGGAATGAACGAGCACTAAAATGTTCCAATGCTCGTTTCTCGAACTGAGCAATTCCTAATGCTCAGTTGCCCGATTCGGGTAATGAATATAATAGTAGTCAAAGGGAAATTTAATATTATCCCAGCAGGAGAATGGCATTGGGAAGACCCCTGGAAGCATCTCTGACTCATATATCACTGATGAGAACAGTGGTGTAATGCTTTTAAGCCACTTTAAGGACTGACAATAAAGCATTCATACTGGATGAGAAATTAGAGTTGGTTTCCTACATAATGACTTGCATATAAGGGAAAATTAAAAAAGGATTTTGTCATGGTTCCACCCCTCAGTGTGTGTGGGATGCAGTTACTGACAGCTTGGCCCTCCAATCTGGTATAGGGGCATGCTGAAGCTGGCAGTATTTTGATTGACAGCGAGCCATCCAATCTTGTACAGGGGTGTGCTGAGTTGTCAGTGTGTTGATTGACAGCTCAACTATCCACTCTGAGACTGGGAGGCTTCGGCTGTCTCCAAATATTCATTTTCTCAGGTGATTGCCATGCTACTTAACTGAGCTGTTTCTCACAGACCTCTGCCATGCGTAGATTTAGCTAGTGAGCTTTGTGCTTTCTGTGCCTTGAGTTCTGTATACTTGATCTTTTGTTGCATGACCTTAGACTTCGTTCTGACCATCTGTCTGTTTAACCCCTTCTGCTCTGATCCGTTATCCTCTTGATATTCTGACCTCGGAACGTCACCTGACCACACTTTTGTCTCTTTCTTCTGTTTATGACATGCCCTCCTGGCTTCTTACCTTTGACTCTTTGACTATTTTGACTTATGGCTTGGCTATAAGAATTGAAAAGCATCACAGATTTAAAGAAAAAAATTTCAGTAAGCGAACATTGAAATCTTTATTAACACCTTCACCCCCGTGCTTGTTCTCACCTTCATGACTAGGCCAAATTTTACAGTTCTAACCAGTGTCAATTTATGTGGTAATAACTCTGTAATGCTTCAATGCATCCCACTGATTCTGAGATTGTCTTCTCCTGATATATCATGCTTCTTGATAATGGTAACATTTTTATCATATGACTTGCGGTTATTTATGGAAAAAATTGAAATTTTGAAAATTTTGCAATTTTCAAACTTTTATTTTGTATGCCCTTAAATCAGAGAGTTAGATCACACAAATTACTTAATAGATAACATTTTCAATATGTCATCTTTGCGTTAGCACAATTTTTGAAACATCTTTTTTTTGTTAGGAAGTTATAAGGGTTAAAAGTTGACCAGTGATTTCTCCTTTTTCCAACAAAATTACAAAACCATTTTTTAGGGACCACATCACATTTGAATTGACATTGAGGGGCCTATGACAAAAAAGGCTCAAAAGTGACACTATTCTAATAACTGCCTCCTTCAAGGTGCTAAAAACCACATTTAATAAGTTTATTAACACATCAGATGCTTCACAGGAAAATTTTTAATGTGGAAGAAAAAATAAACATTTAACTTTTTGCCACAAAAATTGTATTTTACACTCATTTTTTATTTTTCAATGGTAACAGTAAAAAATGGACCACAAAATTTGTTGTGCAATCACATTTTCCACACACAAACATTTTTTAGCCCCAAATTTTGCAATTCCACAAGGGTAACAGTAGAATTTGTACCATAAAATTTGTGTGCAATTTATCCAGAGTACGCTGATACCCAATATGTGAGGGAAAACTACTGTTTGGGCGCACAGCAGGGCTTGGAAGGAAAGGAGCGTCATTTGACTTTTTGAATGCAAAATTTCCTGGAATAATTAGCGGACACCATGTTGCTTTTTCACAAGGATAACAGGAGAAATTGCACCATACAATTTATTGTACAATTATTGTACAATTTCTCCTTAGTACGAAGATACCCTATTTGTGGAGGTAAAACACTGCTTATGCTCACGGCAGAGATAACAAAAGGAGTGGCGTTTTGGAACTCAGACTTTGATGGAATAGTCTGCTGGCATCATGTCTCGTTTTGAGAGCCTTTGATGTGCTTAAACAGTGGGAAAATCCCCACAAGTAACACCAGTTTGAAAGCTAAACCCCTCAAGGAATGTATCTAGAAGTTTATAATGTAGAGCAGTGAAAATAAAAAAAAAATCTCATATTTCCCACAAGAAAATGTAATCCCTTTATTTTCACAAGGCTAGCAGGAAAAATGGACCCCAAAATTTGTTGACCAATTTTTCCTGAGTACACCAATACCCAATATGTGGTCAAAAACTACTTTTGATGCACAGTGCATAGCTCAGAAGGGAAGAAGCAACATATTGGAGATCACCTTTTTCTGGTCTGGTTTGAGCGTGCCATGTTACATTGGAAGAGCGACTGAGGTGCCAGAAGGGCAAAACCCCCCCATTTTACAAACTATACCTCTCAATGAATTTATCTAGGGGTGCAGTGATCATATTGACACCACAGGTGGGTCACAGAATTAAATACCATTGGGCAATGAAGAAAAAATAATTACATTTTTGACACCCAAATTTTGTTTTGACCCCAGATTTTACAATTTCACACTGGGAAATGTTTAAAATTGGCACCAAAATTTGTCCCACAATTTTTGCTGAATGTAGAAATACTGCAAATGTGGCTGTACAGTATTGCTCAGCCACACAGTGAAACTAGGGAGGGACAGAGCACTATTGACAAATAGTGCTCTGCCCCTCCCGAGTCTTGCTGTGTGGCTAAGGCCTGTTTCACACATCAGTTTTTTTGTGTCAGTTAAAATCCGCCAAAATGGCGGAAAACGGATCCGTTGTTAACTGATGTGAACGGACCCGCCGAATGAAAAATTTTAAAGGAACCGCTGCCCAGGAAGGAGAGAGAGAGAGAGAGAATTTTTTCTGTCCGCCAGAAATGATTTCAGGGTTAAATTTCCGCCTGACTTCATTCCTCCGGGCATGCGCACTATAAAAATGCGGATCCTTCACCACAAAAAACGTTACATGGTCCGTCCAGGCATCTCGGCGGATGCAAAAAAATTGACGGATCCGCAAAAAACGTATCCAACGGATGGCCATCTGTCAAGATCCGCCGGTAATGCAAATCAATGGGGAAAAAAACGGATCCGCCAAAAAAAATGGCAGATCCGTTTTTTGCAAAAAAGGCGGATTTTGACTGATGGTCAAAAACAGAAGTGTGAAACAGGCCTAAGCAGTACTGTTATACAGGAGGCATCATGGAGCACAGAATTTTCTATAGCAGTTTGTTGAATCCATATACAAAGCCCCAAAATGCTAGAAGAGCAGAATCACCCCTCAAGTGACTCCATTTGGGAAATTATACCCCTTTGGAAATTTATCTACAGGTGCTGTGACGATTTTATTCCATGGGAGTTTTCCCGAAGCAAGCAGCAGTTGATGTTGCTGAGTGAAAATTGCAAACTGCTGTTGTAGTGACCAGTACGTTGTAGTGCCCAAACATTGTGCCCAGCTTATGCACCTGTAAATTAGGCTGGCTCTCATCGCTACAGAAATGACAAACATGTGGATGCTAAAAATGTATTAGGCACCCTGTGGCTCAGAGTGACTTGCTTTTTTTGTGGAATAACTTGAAGCTTTTTTGGGAACATTTTACATAACCATTTGGATCACATTTATCCATCGCTCTACACTGAGCATTAATATCGGGGTTTTCCTTTAAATCTTCAAGTAACGCAATTCAGATTAAACCCCCAAGGGTCCATCTGGCCTCTGTTCAGCGGTGTCCTTTTGTTCAGAGGTGCACAAAACTCTGGATGACGGCACTTTTATGCACTTCTAATAAAAAAGATGGACACTGCTGGACCACAGTCTAGACAGAGTCCACAGTGCCTTCATCTGCCTCATTATAGGGAATCTTCCACCATGTTTCAATCTGAATCACCTATTTCAGAGATTTACATGAAAAACCCATTGTAAATGGTCAGCGCAGAGTGCAAGATAGATGTCAGCCAAGCCTTACTTTGGATCTTTGTGAGGCAGAATGAAAAAAAAACAATAGCAGGTAAAGAATTGGTTTTATTTATTTTCATGCCATTTTTTGTGCGTTAGAAATGATTAGACAACTTTATTCTTTTTGTTGGTGTAATTACAGTGATACCAGATTTATGTTGGGTTTTTATGTACAGTATAGCTGCTGCCACATACTAAAATATCCTCCTTTGTTTTAGTATTCAAAAACTTTAAATTTCAAAAACTAGTTTTTTTGCTTCACCATATTTTGAGAGCTTTAATTTTCCATATTTCTCCTGACAAAGCCATGTGAGGTCTTGTTTTTTGTGGGGCTATTTGATGTTTTTATTGGTACCATTTTCAGGCTCATGAAATTTTTTGATCACTTTCTATTCTGATTTTTGGGAGTCAGAATATACAAAAAGCAACAATGAGGATTGGTGATGATCTGGGGATGCTTCAGCAAGGCTGGAATTGGACAGGTTAATCTTTGCGAAAGACGTATGAATCAAGCCGCATATAAGTTTATTCTGGAAAAACAGTTGATTCCTTCTGCTCATGCAATGTTCCCCAACTCTGAGGACTGTTTTTTCCAGCAGGACAATGCACCATGCCAACAGCTAGGTCAATCAATGTGTGGATGAAGTACCACCACATCAAATCACTGTCATGGCCAGCCCAATCTCCAGACCTGAACCCCATTGAAAACCTCTGGAATGTAATCAAGAGGAAGATGGATAGTCAGAAGCCATCAAAGAAAGAATAACTGCTTATATTTTTTGTACCAGGAGTGGTCACCCAAAAGCAGTGTGAAAGACTGGTGGAAAGCATGCCAAGACGCATGAAAGCTGTGATTAAAAATCATGCTTATTCCACTAAATATTGATTTCTGAACTTTTCCTGAGTTAAAACATTAGTATTGTTGTTTCGAAATGATTATGGACTTGTTTTCTTAGCATTATTTGAGGTCTGCAAGCACTGCATTTTTTTGGTATTTTGACCATTTCTCATTTTCTGAGAATAAATACAATATTTAGTGCTTGGAAATTCGAAATCATATTGTCAGTAGTTTATAGAATAAAAGAGCAATTTACATTTTACTCAAAAATATACCTATAAAGAGAAAAATCAGACAAACCGAAAATTTTGCAGTGATCTCTTAATTTTTGCCAGAGCTGAATATATAAGACACTGGCTGTCTCCTTCTTGTCTTGCACTTCTTTTTTCCTGTACTGTCCTCTCTCTTGTTTGGTTGCAGTATATTGGCAACGCATGCCAGTACTGCTTGTGATTTATGATAAATTGAATATATAATTGCCTGGTCTTTTCTGTTGGCTGCAGGCTATGATGTTATAGGCTGTCCGAAAAGGATGTAACAGATGTAAAAAAATTAGATATATGTGGCAAGACCTCTGGAAGAGGTTGCCTTCACTGGGAGCGGCTGTCACGTGAACCGCACGTATGCTATATGCATACTCACAGCCAGAACCCATCAAGTGGGCTCTCTCTAAGAGGGCTATTAGTTCTTCATCTGGCCTGCACTCTTTTTTGAGGATTTTAAAAAGCTTTGAAAATTTGCACCAAAGGTAATGAGTGTTCTATAATAGCGAGATAAGAATCATCCATTGAGCTCTCTGCCTCTCCAGCAGCATTGCTCTGGTTGTCTGTTATACTGTAAATTAAAAGGGCTGCCTACTATTGGATAACCCCTTTCCCAAACAAATGGAAATCAACAGGAATCAAATGGGACACAAGCAACCTCCAAAAACTCTACAGCTTCTCCAACACAGCAGCTAATTCAGGTAAGCAAGGCACAAGGTAGATAAATCTATTGCTGACATGGAAGGAAGCCAGAAGTGAGTTTAAAAAGTGAAGGTGGATTGTACCATTAAGCAGTAGCTAAGACCAAAGACAAAGAGAATCTCAGAAGACTAAAGCACCCGTTACACACTGTGATATCGCTAGCAATATCGCTGTAAAGTCACCGATTTTGTGACGTTGCAGCGATATTGCTAGCGATTTCGCTGCATGTGATACTTACCTCCGACCCGCTCCCCCGCTGGTTATCGCTGATCGCGCGAGAAGCTGCTGGACCATTCCTCGTCGTCCACTTCCTGCGGCGCTTCCTGCTGTGATGACGAGCGACGCGTGGAGCTGGGCGGGAGGACGCAGGATCGCCGCGTCTGACAGGTAAGTAGCGATCCCCGTCCCCTGCGATGTCGCTGGTGAGATCTGCCTGAGTGGCAGCTCACTAGCGACCACCCAGCGATTCACCAGCGATCCTGACCGCGTCATATCGCTGGTCGGGATCGCTGGTGAGTCGCTAGGTGTAACGGTACCCTAACATCAAGAGCTCTTAGCCCCTTCCATACCAAAAGAAACAGTAAACCTCCTCCACTCATGTGAATGGTTGTGTAGACTCCATAGAGTGATCATCTAACCTCTGTGATTTTCTGAACCCAGGTGCACCATAGGTCCCAGCAGGGTGTGTCACACTCTTTACATTACCTCCCTTCTACGAGAGGCCTCTGGACACTGAGGGCTAGGTTCACCGGATGGGCTACATGAAAAGAGGAAACCAATCTACCAGCATTATCTTCTTTACTCCAGACCATAACCATTCCAATGCACAAGGTGCTTGAGGGAACGACGGACAAAACGAGAATAAATAATTCTTGCTATCTAAAATTCTAAATTACCATTCACCATGACTGGAGGCGGCAGCAAAGGTGACGGATAAGACGATGAAGTGCTTGTGGTAACTCAAGGCGAAAAGCCACAGGATTAATGACTGCAACCACCTTTTACGGACCAATGAACCTGGGACCTGGTTTCCAGGAAGAAACTTTTAACTTGATGTTTTTGGTGGACAACCACACATAGTCATTCACACAAAGGTACGTACCTAGCATACGCTTTTTATCAGCCATACATTTATATTTGTCTCCCATCATCCCTTGCCACACAGAAGAGAGTGACAAAGAAAAATGTTCCCCAAGAACCCTCAAAGACTCATCCCTACTGAAAGCACAGAAATGAGAGTGAAAACAATATGCACTAATCAATGGTGACTTACCTATAGATTCATGGCAACGATTATTTAGTGCAAATTCTGCCAAATGTAACACAACCAATCTTCCTCGTTTTCAGAAACAAAACACCTAAGGTATGTCTCTAGGCTTCAATTTATACTTTTGGTCTGACCATTAGATTGCGGATGGAAAGTTGAGGAAAATGATAGAAGCACCCTTAGGCAAGAACAAAAAGCCCTCCAAAATTTAGACACAAATTGGGTCCCCTGATCTGAGACCACAATGGAGGGAATCCCATGCAGCTTCGCTAACTCGCTGATGAATACCCGAGCCAAGGTTTGGACATTTGGGAGAGCCGGTAACGCAGTTAAGTATGCCATTTTACTAAACTTATCCACCACCACCAAAATCACTAACGTTTCAGTGGATGTAGGAATATCGGTAATAAAATCCATAGACAAATGCTTCTATGGTCTATCAGGAATAACCAATCGTAGGAGAGACCCAGACGAATGAGTATGCAGGTTCTTAGAATGCGCACAAATATTACTGGTAGACACAAAATCAACAACGTCCTGATGCAACCTAGGCCACCGAAAATGATGAGTGAGGAGGTCCAAAGTTACTTTGCTACCGGGGTCACCTGCAAGAATAGATTGATAATGTTCTCCTAAAATTTTAAGACTCAAATGTAGTGGTACAAATAATTTCCCTGAAGGACAGGAAGCAGGAGCACACCTTGAGCCTTCAATACCTCACTCTCAAGATCTGAAGGTATGGTAGAAATAACCACTCTCTTGAAGGATAGGAACAGAGTACTCAGTACTACCACCCCCTGGAAAACTCAGAGATAATGCATTAGTCTTAATATTTTTATCCTATCCCCAGAACAATAGGTGACAAAGAAATTAAACCTGGTGAAGAATAAAGACCACTTAGCTTGTCTTGGAGAGAGACATTTAGCAGATTCTAGGTATAACAGATTTTATGATAAGTAATCACCATGACTGAGTGAGCTGCTGCCTCCAGAAAATGAGACTACTCTTCAAAAGCCAACTTAATAGCTAAAAGTTCTCTATTGCCAATATCATCATTTCTTTCGGCCAGAGATAGGTTTTTTTTTTTTTAGAAAAACGTGCATGGGCGACACTTTCTAGGAGATGACCCCTGAGATAAAACAGCCCCAACCCCAACCTTAGAGTCATCAACCTCAACAATAAATAGTTGTGAAACCGCATCAACATCAACAATAAATAGTTGTGAAACATCAGGCTGAATAAGTACAGGAGCTGAGGCAAAACATTTCTTTAAATAAACAAAATTCCTGAAGGGCAAGGTCAGATCAATTGGAAAAATCTGTGCCCTTTTTTGGTCATGTCCTTGAGAGGTCTGACAAGTGACGTGAAGTTCTGGGTAAATTTATGATAATAATTTGCAAATCCGAGAAGGCGTTGCAGACCTTAAAGATTTACTAGAGGTTACCATTTCATCACTGTGCAGACATTCTCAGGATCCATCCTGTACCCCAAAGATGACACCAGGTATCCTAAAAAACAGGCACATCCTGTACAACAAACATATATTTTTCCAGCTTACCATACAGTTTATTATTTCATAAAATCGGTAATACCTGCCTGACATGTACCTGATGAGACCCAAAATCGGGTGAGTAAGGGTATATTCACACTGGGCGTTTTTGCTGTCTTTTTTATGCTGATTTTTAGCTGCTTTTTACAGTACCAGCAAATCCTATGAGATTTCAGAAATCTCATGCACACACAATGGTTTTTGTGTCGTTAGGATTTTTTGCTTTGCTGCTTCTTTTGGACACAGAGCATGTCACTTCTTTCACTGTTTTTGCAGCATTTTTGCAGCATTTTTCACCCATTTGCTTGAATGGGTGTTGAAAAAATGCTGCAAAAATGCAGGTATCATTATTTGAAGCGTTTTTTCTGCAGAAAAGTCATGGGGGTACTCATGCCCAAAGAGACACAAGTTAGCCCAAAAAACGCACCAAACCCGCAACAAAACCGCACCAAAAAATGCACCTAAACCTGCGTTTTTGCTGCAGCTTCTTTCCTGCCAAGAAATCAGGTTTTGCTGCAGAAAAAAAAGCAGCAAAAACACCCAGTGTGAACTTCCCCTAAATCAATATTTCATCGAGGTTTACCACCAAAAATTTACCCACTAGATGACGAAACATATCATTAACAAAATGTTAGAAAAAGGCAGGAGCATTAGTCATACCAAATAGCATGGCAAGATTTTCATAGGAGTGTTGAAGGCCTTTTTCAACTCATGCCCAGCTGTGATCCTAATCACCTTGGAGAACCATTTTGCACAAACAATATGAATAAACAAACAAGGACTCAGATCCCTATCTTTTTTCTTGAAAAAAAAATCCTGCTGCAATGGGAGAAGAGGAGGGACAATTTTCTAGTGTCAAATTGGACCTTTGTCCCAGTCAATTCAGGATAGTGGGCTAGTACGTGGCCTTACCTTCATACTTAGAGGTGATTTCATCTACCTTTTGTCATGAGAAAAAAAGATTGTTTGTAAATGGAGAGCGGTATGTAAAAAATCTTCAATTTCTTGTTAAATTTTCTCCTGATTTTGGCATTAAAAACTGCATGAAAACAGCACACATGAAAATACCCTAACACTCAACTTGAATGCTACGGCTTAAACTGCTATTATATCAGCTTGGTTCACTTCACATTCAGACTTTTGTTCAGCGGGAGCGTTTGAAATCTTCTGCCAAACAAATGCGATGTGAACCTAGACTTCGTAAACCAACTGAGGGAAATTATCAAGATTGGCATTTCAAACACCAGACATACGTCTTGAACAAAAAGCTCTCAGAGACAAATAGTGCCCAATTGGTGGAACTTTTGGTCTTCAGAAAATGCATTTAAGATTTGTCTTGTAATTTGTTTTTTTTATCAGGTGTTTATTATAGTAAATTGTCAATCTGCATTCGACAATACCTCCTTTAACAAATGACGCCCATTTGTTTAGAAAAGTGCCAAAGCAAGCACAGATGTTGGTAACTTTGCAGACTTAAACCTTCTCTAAAATATGGCGGTAAGGCTAGTATACCAGGCAATGTGTGCCAAATTTACACAAATTTGGCATATGTTTAGCTATTAACTGTCTAGTGGCATGTTAGAAAAATACTTTAATGTAGATGCAAGATATAACATATCCATAAGATGAAATAATCAGTTTTTACATTCTTTCAACGTTCAGCCAACTTAGAGAACTATATTTCCTTCTATGTATATAGCACCAGTGTGGTCTGCAGTGACGTGCTCATATTGTAATTGCATACATCAGTTGATGTCCCCACAGGAGCTCACAATCAAATCTCTCGCATATGTGGAAGGGCCATAGGAAATAACTTGTTTCCACAGTGAGGAAGGAAAACTGTATTTAGACGAAACCCTCTCATGTACTGTAGGAACCTACAAACCCCTTTAGATGTTGACCCTGGCCAGATTTAAACCGAGTATCCTCATACTTAAGACTGTAGTATTAATCACTGAGTCACCCATAGTAAGTTGTTAAGTTGACTCAGATATTTTTCCTTACTCACTTGGGCTTTCACAGAAAAAAACATTTTCTTTTTAGCTTATTACTATTAAATGTACTTAATTTCATAATTGTATATTACAAATGTGCAGCTTCATTGTTTATTCTAGCAACCATTACTTAAAGGAATTCAGCTACTTAAATGAAAACAGTCTGGTAAGATAGTCATATATTGTACATCTATAAAATGCTCTAAACCAGCCAGGAAGGTCTATGCTGTGGTCTGGTTGTTATTATGATTTATAGATGGTCTTGAGTCATGAGTCAGTCTTGTAATTGATTGCACATGTGGAAATAGATGTAAGAAAAAGGAGATCCCCTGCAGAGTATTCATGTGTACCTCTGCGCTAAATGTAAGCATACCGAGAGCCAGGAATTTATTTGGAACACATGTTGTCAGCTAATTCTGCAAAATCATAACTATTTGATTTCCAAGAATTTTGCAACAACAAAGGTTAGTCTATATGTATTCTGAAAATGTGATTGGATTCTCAAGTGACAACATTAAGAAATCTTGTGCGTGGCAACACAGAACTGCCAACTTCCATGACCAGTTGATTATCGGATGCGATATAGGTAACGGGACAACCCCTTTTCAGTCTGAATATTTGGCCCCGATAAAATAAAAACACCTATACTTATGCCCTTTCCGGCTCAGTTCCAGTGGTGTCAGTGTAGGGAGGAGGACCCCCATAGAGTGTCTGGGCCGGAACCAAGGGGACTGCCATCTGAGTTCCTAAGGAAACAGTACCCGGAGAACAGAGGAGGAGAGTGGACTGTTGAGAGAGACAGGACAGCAAGGGGAGGGGCGAGTATAAAAGGGACAGGGAGTGCGCAGAGGAGTCAGTTGGTGATACGTCAGACACGGAGCAGGAGCTGGAGGGGGCGTGAGAGAACGGGAAGGACACTGACAGTTGAGAGAAGAGACCAGCAGCAGAAGGTAAATACGCAGTGGCCCTCAGGAAAGAGGCATCGAGCTTACCGACAGGGGACTGTCTCTTCACCCCAATCCCGGGTTACGATCTGCCCCCGGTCATCCTCGGCCGTGATCGCTGAGCTTGAGCCCTCCGCGGCCTGTCCACTCCTTCTCCCAGCTGCTGCCATTCCCTTTCAGCCCGCGGTTGCGGCCTGCCCGCTGCCGTCCGAGGATGCTGCCGTTTCACGTCAGCCCGTGGTTGCGTCCTGTCTATCATCGCTCACAGCCGTCTTCACCCCGCTGCAGTCGGCAGTTGGGGCCTGTTCCTCGTCAACAGAGACACTCTGCACACAGCCCCAGGCTGTGCGCGTAGCCATTAAACCGCCACTCTTGAGCACTGTGATACAACCCTGCTTGAGGACAGGAATCCAATTGAACTCGCTAACAAGCACAACCCCGCTGTTACAACAGGGGTTACTTCATCTCAGGACTCCATCAGGGCCTGTTGTGCCCCAACTCCTCCTGGGTGCTGGGGCGCCCGAAGACTACTCCTAATCTTCAGCAGCTGGGCCCAGCGGCTGCAATGCCAAGGCAGCCTCATCAAAGACGCCACAGCAGCCTCATCAAAAACGCCACAGCAGCCTCATCAAAGACGCCAGAGCAGCCTCATCAAAGACGCCAAAGCAGCCTTATCAAAGACGCCAAAGCAGCTTCATCAGCAACGCAGCTTCCACAGAGACGCCGAGGGACGTCAGGACGGATAAGTGACATTATAGAGTGTGAGGAGTCGGATTCCTGTGTTTACTCAGCAGGGATCCAGATCCTCACATTCTGCACTCTCCTCCTATTTTTCCACTGCAGATTGCAGAGGAGGTTGCAGAGGAGATTGCCTTGTAGCAAATCTCTCCTGAGGCTAAGTCCTTCTGTCCTCTTACTGGGCATGCTCATGGAAAGATCTCCCATTGGAGATCAGGAGTCATGTGCTCAGGTCCCGCTCCAGTTCTCATTGGTCCATCTCAGAGATCTGGAGGCGTGCAAAAGGTCCCGGCTGCTATAAAAGGCGCGCATGGCTGTTCTGCCATGCGCTAGTATAGTCATACTTGATGCTGTGTGTATGAGAACGGATGCATGATTCTGGTGACTGATTCATTTGAAACCCCTTCTCTCTGATATTACGCATGTGAATAGGGACTGAGTTAGTTTCAGCGCCAGCGCTCCTCTGTTTCAACTTGCACAGCTGCTAGCGTCCGACATTGCGCTTGCGCCTTGCCTTTGTTGTTTGGCGGAAGTGTCCACACCGCGCTGCAGTAGCAGCCTCCTTTGCGTTCGCAGTTGCAACGCCACGCACACGGTAGGTCTAGACAGATGTAGTGTCGCCGTCTTGGGCTACTCCTGTGATTGTATACCGTTTGTGCGTTTTTTACTGAGTACTGTGATTTCAACAGGCTCAGTTATGTGTGTTTGTACTTTTGGCATCTCTGTGAGTTTAACTGAGATTGCTCTGCTCACCTGGGTGGAGTTTAACCCTGTGTGCAATTCCGCCATATTGCTCCTGCCACCACTTAGCAGCGGTTATTTCACCTACTGCACGGTGGACCCCGAGCGGTGAACGCACTTTTTTTATATTTTTATTTAGTGTGTTCCACCGTTCCAAACATTATACCAGGGTCTGGCTGGTGATGGCAGAACAGCAGCAACTCTTACAGTGTATTCGGCAGCTTGAGGGCTGGCTGGCCACTCGTGAGAGGGCTCTCTCAGCTGCACAATCCACCGAAGCTGCTGTAAAGGCAATCACAGACGCAGTTTCCCGTATGTCCACATCCTCCCCCGCGCCGACAGTTACCGGCCTCCCGCTGCCCCATAAATTTTCTGGCAATGGCACCTCCTGTAGGGGTTTCATCAGCCAGTGCTCCATTCAGCTGGAGTTACTGGCTGCGCGATTCCCTACGGAACGGGCCAAGGTGGGGTTTATTGTTTCCCTGCTGTCGGGCAAAGCGTTGGAGTGGGCTACGCCACTATGGGAGCGTGGTGACCCAGAGGTCCGGACCGCTGCTCACTTTCTAACAGCTATTAAGCAGGTCTTCCTTGGTCCACGGGACATGCACGATACCTCTCTTCAGCTTCTAGCTTTGACTCAGGGTGCTCTCTCGGTTAGTCAGTATGCCGTCCGTTTTCGGACACTGGCTTCCGAGTTGGAGTGGTCCGATAAAGCCCTCATCCCTGTGTTTTGGAGAGGTTTGGTGGAGCACGTAAAAGATGCTCTCTCCACTAGCGAGGTTCCTGCCAGTTTTGAAGCGCTGATTGCCATTTCCACCCGCATTGACCTCCGTTTTTCGGAGGGCGGTATGGAGCGTGCTTCATCCAAATGGAAGGTTACTCCGGCTCCCAATTTTTTTGAGCCTCTGGAACTACCCGAGCCAGAGGCTCCACCTCCAGAGCCCATGGAGGTGTCTTGCGCCGTTCTTCAGGGGTGTCCAGCACAAGACTCCAGTCGCGGCCTTATTTGTTAACACGCGGGGTCTCAGAACAACTGTGTCCCGCAACGGCCAGATTCTGTACCGCCGGGTAAGACCCTTGTTCCTCCCCACCTTCTGCCGAAGGTTCTTGCCTGGGCACACACGTCCAGGAGGGGTGGTCACTGTGGCTATTTGCAGACCACAAAACTCCTGGCAGGGTCTTACTGGTGGCCGCACAGGGCTCGGGATGTTAAAAAATATAATCGGGCCTGCGCCTTTTGTGCTTGGAATAGCCTCCTTAAGCAAAGAGTGGAGATGCCCGCCGACACACGGTGGTGTTCCACTTTAACTTCTGCTCCCGCTGTCTCCCATGGGTCCCTTCTCAGACCTGGCGATCTTGCAACCCCTGAGGCCTTCCACGTGTCCCGAGTCTCTCTGTCATCTACCGGGACATCAGACTTGCATGCGGACTAGTCTGAGGCCTATGCCTCTTACCGGCCCAAGTTGGTGGATCGTAAGGCTCAGGGCCCTAGGAGGGGGGGTAATGTTAGGAGTCAGATTCCTGCATTTACTCAGCAGGGATCCAGATCCTCACATTCTGCACTCTCCTCCTATTTTTCCACTGCAGAGGAGATTGCAGAGGAGATTGCCTTGCAGCAAATCTCTCCTGAGGCTAAGTCCTTCTGTCCTCTTACTGGGCATGCTCATGGAACGATCTCCCATTGGAGATCGGGAGTCATGTGTTCATGTCCCGCTCCAGTTCTCTTTGGTCCATCTCAGAGATCTGGAGGTGTGCAGAAGGTCCTGGCTGCTATAAAAGGCGCGCATGGCTGTTCCGCCATGCGCTAGGATAGTGATACATGCTGCTGTGTGTATGAGGACGGATGCATGATTCTGGTGACTGACTCATTTGAAACCCCTTCCCTCTGATATTACACATGTGAATAGGGACTGAGTTAGTTTCAGGGCCAGCGCTCCTCTGCTTCAACTTGCACAGCTGCTAGCGTCCGACATTGCGCTTGCGCCTTGCCTTTGTCATTTGGCGGCAGTGTCCACGCCGCGCTGCAGTAGCAGCCTCCTTTGCGTTTGCAGTTGCAACGCCACGCACACGGTAGGTCTAGATGGACGTAGTGCCGCCGTCTTGGGCTACTTCTGTGACCGTATACCGTGTGTGCGTTTTTTACTGAGTACTGTGATTTCAACAGGCTCAGTTATTTGTGTTTGTACTTTTGGCATCTCCGTGAGTTTAACTGAGATTGCTCTGTGCACCTGGGTGGAGTTTAACCCTGTGTGCAATTCTGCCATATTGCTCCTGTCACCACTTAGCAGCGGTTATTTCACCTACTGCACGGTGGACCCCGAGCGGCGAATGTACTTTATTTACATTTTTATTTAGTGCGTTCCGCCGTTCCTAACAATAGAGTATAAGGACCCGTAGACGGCCATACCGTGGCCCCATAGTAACCGGCCACGGCCGGGTTAGTCGTGTTCTTTTCAAATAGTGTTTGGTTGTACTGAGTCCCTGCGAGGACAACTGTTGTTATCCCTTTTTAGTTGCTTAGTATAGCCGTAGCGGCTTTAAATTATATGTGCCGATATTATAGAGTGAGAAATTGAAGTCCCTAACCAAATTCAGGCACAAAATTAGCAACTGCATAATCAGGTATGAAAAAAACATATAGATCAAGTATAAAATGTAATTTTAATTGTGCTCACTATAGCTATTATATGGGCATTAATAAAGCAACATTCTTCACACACCACTTATACCTGTCATAGAATCATGGAATGCTAGAGTTGGAAGGGACTTAAAGAGTCATCATGTCCAACCCCCTGCTCAATGTAGAATTCAATAAAGCATGTCAGACATATGTCCAGCCTCTGTTTGAAGACTTCCATTGAAGGAGAATGCATCACCTCTTGTGACAGCCTGTTCAACCATTGAGGACTGTCAAATTTTAATGTTTTTCTAAAAAACTTTGATTATTCTTGGTCTATATCAGTGTTTCCCAAACTCTAGTCCTCACGGACCCCAACATGTCATGTTTTCAGGATTTCCTTAGGTGATGGAAGCATCATCAAGGCATCAGGTATTCTCTCACATGTGAAACACTATGGAAATACAGAAAACATGACCTGTTGGGGTCCATGAGGACTGGAGTTTGGGAACCACTGGTCTAGATGGATGTATTTTTTTGCTGTATCTGTCTACTTATTTTTATTTAATTATTTTACACACTTATATAGCGCCAATAATTGCACAGTGCCTTACAATCATTAGTGGCACTGTACCCAATGGGGCTCACAATCTAGATTCCCTATCATGCTGGAGTGGACTCTGGGAGGAAACCGGAGAACCAAGAGGAAACATGGGGAGAACATACAAACTCCAGTGCTGGAGTGGGGAGAACATACAGAACACCAGCGCTGTAAGGCTGTAGTGCTAACCACTGAGCCATCATGCTTCTGTAAGGAGAAGTACGTGAACGGTGGTTCTTTTCTCACGCCAGTTCCGGAACTGCCAGGGCTGTCACCCATGTTGCAGGGGGGGAAGACTTTCATTCCAGGACGAACCCTTGCATGTTGCATGTCATAGTAGGCGGGGCTGAATGAAATAGCGCTGCGTGCGGGTAAAGAGCCAGAGCCCAGGAGTGAAAGCTGAGTGGTGATTCGGCTATTATGCCTGTGTCAGAGACAGAGCATACTGTGTGCGCAGGCCAACTCGACAGTACACCTGCAAACATCTACACCGTTAGTGGGCGACAAGCGGGTGAATCTCCACTACCCTCCACATCAGGGGGTGAATCAGGGCTTCCTAGAGACTTCATCGGGACATCACGTGCCACTGTTGTCGGTGCCACCGTTGGATTCCTGCCTGCTACAGACTTCGCTGAGGCATCGCATGCCGCTGCTATCGGTGCCACAGTTGGAACCCTGAGACATTGCACACCAGAAGACCGCAGTCTGTTAAGTTACATCTGTTTAATTCTGAACTATCGTCCATCCCTGTCCTACCCCTTCCAAACTCCCTGTCCTGTCGTCCATCCTAACATACCCCCCTGTGTCCTTACACTCCCTGCGCGGAGTATCCCTGTTGTTAATAAATCCCTGTTAAGTCCTGTCCCTGACGACATCCCATGTTCCTGTGATTATTACACTTTGACACAATTTACAGGAATGACCAGTGGTGAAAAGAGTTATATAAAAAGTTCCTTCTTCAATGCCATGTCAGTATAGTTTGTAGCAATCCCAACGACTCAATGTAGGAGACATTTAACATGTACTGTATATGATATCTGTTCTATCAGCCTTAATACTGGCATTTGGCCACCACAAACACTGACGCTGTGTTACTATTCCCACACGTGCAATAACGATCTCCAGAAATCATTGCATTACACAATTCAGTACCTTAGTGTCAATGACAAATCACTTCCACTCTGTCAGAGGGTATATGTAATAGCACCAGATCAAGAAAGTAGTTACATTTCATTTGGCCATGAAGTGAAGATTGTTTACAACCATGCGCAATTAAGATCTGAGCTGCAGCATTGTATAAACTTTCATAGTGTGCGGTTTGTCTGTATCCCTCCATCTCTTCTGTAACTGCTTTTTGTCAAATGTCCTGCTATAATTTCTTAAAAAAACAAAATTCCACACGCAGGCCACAGTCTGCAAGAAACAGCAGCAGCGACAGCTCCTTCAATACAAATAAAAGAATCAGGGAAAGTAACGATAAAGCAAGATTCAATCCTTTAATTGGACATCAGTCACTGCTGCTTCCAAAGGGCAAATAAAATTAGCAAGCTAATAACTAGATGACTTCTGAAGTTAGCAGAGGTAAGTCTGCCAAAGACATAAAAACTTCCTTTTAAAAAGAATTGAATTGTTATCAAAAACTTCAATAAAAAAAAAGAAATTCCTGGCAATCTGGTGTTTGGAAAACAGTGTATAAAAACATCCATTTTGGGGACCATAGAGGCACCTTTATAACAGTAAGGCCGAGGCGCAGGATTATATTTTAGTCCCTTACAATCTCTGAGTTGTACTGAGCCATAGTAATGAGTTCTATGATGCTTATGTATCTGTGTGCCTCTGATTTCCATCATAGTATAGAGTGGCCTTCCCTATGGGATTCGGTATTATAGAGCTAATTTCCTCTGGAAGCACCGCTTTTTAAGTGGAACAGCTCCTTAATACGGCACTGTATGGGTGATCATACGGCAGCACATATAGTATTAGTATATGATGCCTTACATAGTTGCAATCACCCCCATAGCAGGTTAGGTTTATTATCAAAATGTAGAGTCCAATGAACAAACAGTCAATCCCCGCATGTGTTGTGGCTGTCAAACCGCTGCGAGACATACAGCCACGGCGATGCGAGCATAGTATTAGAGAAATATAACTTAGCAGTGATTACAAATATGCCAATATGGATAACAGGATTTGTAGCGAAAAGTGGTAATGAAACTTAACTTTTAATTTAAATGTATCTAAAATTGTCCAAATGAAAAAATAGTTTAAAAAAAAAGTGCAGCGCCACACCCACAAAACACATTAAATAAATATTCAATACTGACCAACACATTGAACCATTTAGGTCCTGGCTGTAATCAACTATAGATACATAAAATATAGCAAAATGTTATATCATCCTTTTATATAAATAAACTGGAACAGTCTCACTATGCCAACCATGAGAAGGGGCTGTCAAATCAAATGGTGATGGACACAATTCATAAGTACACTACTCTCCCTATGCATAGCATATCTATGAATTGTGTCCGTCACCATTTGATTTGACAGCCCCTTCTCATGGTTGGCATAGTGAGACTGTTCCAGTTTATTTATATAAAATGATGACATGACATTTTGCTATATTTTATATATCTATAGTTGATTACTGCCAGGACCTCAATGGTTCAATGTGTTGGTTAGTAATGAATATTTATTTAATGTGTTTTGTGGGTGCGACGCTGCACTTTTTTTCACAATTTTGTCATTTTTGATACATTTAAATTAAAAGTTAAGTTTTATTACCACTTTTTGCTATGAATAGTATTACAGCACATATGAAGATATGTGAAGTGTTAAAAAGCACAACACCATCAAGAATTTAATCTCAAACATAGCCCAATGAAAAAAATTCAGCGTGAACTCGGATAAAAGCTGATCATTGGCTTATTTTTATAATGTTATGATAGTTCCACAAAGTTAAAGACAAAACACAAGATTCTCCAACTACAAAGAAAAAGGAGACCAAATAAATGTCTAAGGCTAATTTCACACTTGCTTTTTTTTGCAGCGCGTTTTTCCCGCAAAAAAACGCATTGAAAAAACGCATACAAAAGCATACAACTGCTGCGGTTTTTTCAAGCATTTTTATGAGCATGCATGAAAAAAACGCAGCGTTTTTATGCGTTTGTATGCGTTTTTAGTGCGTTTTTACCGCGTTTGCGTTTTTTCCAAACATTAGGTGGCCCCTCACACTAACCCAAACCATGACTTTACTAACCCTAACCCTGACCCTAACCCTAACCCTAACCCTAACTCTGACCCTAACCCTAACCCTGACCCTGACCCTAACCCTTAACCAAACCATACTTAACCCTAACCCTAACCCTGACCCTAACCCTAACCCTGACCCTAACCCTAACCCTAACCCTAACCCTAACCCTAACCCTGACCCTAACCCTTAACCAAACCATACTTAACCCTAACCCTAACCCTGACCCTAACCCTAACCCTGACCCTATCCCTAACCCTAACCCTGACCCTAACCCTTAACCAAACCATACTTAACCCTAACCCAAACCCTAAACCCTAACTAACCCTGACCCTAACCCTGACCCTGACCCTAACCCTAACCCTAAACCCCCTTAACTAACCCTAACTCTAACCCAAACCCCTAAATTCCATGGTTAACAAAAAAAAACGCATGTGCAAAAAAACGCATACATAAGCATGCCAATGCGCACATATGCGCACCCATAGACTTATAATGGGTGTCTTGCTGTAAAAAAACGCATTGCGCGCGCATGCGTTTTTTTGAGGCAAGTCGGACGCCCAAAAAATGCAACAGGATGCATTTTGTGCGCCCGAGCGCATACCGCAAAAAAACGCATGCGCGGAAAAACGCGTACAAACGCATGTGTATGCGCACATAAGCGCATCCCATGCAAAGTATAGGAAAAAAAAACGCATGCGCTATTTAGCGCTAAAATACCGCGGGAAAAAAAACGCAAGTGTGAAACCAGCCTTAGACGGTAATTTCAGCATGACTTGGAGTAATAGCTAAGCTAATTTGTTACTAAGGTCTATATTTGTGGTCTGTTCTATTTTAAGTTTTATAGTTTTTTTAAACTTTAATCTATTTTACCAGTATCATACATATGATCTGACAGTGTGGAGTTTTAAGAATAGGCTCTGACTACAGGGGTATTACTTCTGTGTTTGAGGTTCAAAGATTACAAATTGGATTTGCTTTTTTTTATCTTATACCATGGACCTTTCACTAATTGCATAAAAACTACCTCTGGTTAAACTGCATAGGTCAGAGGTGCCAACTTTTTTTTAAACAATGTTCCTAACAATTTAGGTAATATATTTCTAAGATGAATATGGGATATCATATTATAGCCAGGAGAATGTAAAACAATGACTTAAGCCCCCGTCACACATAGCAATCTCGCTAGCAAGATCGCTGCTGAGTCACAAGTTTTGTGACGCAACAGCGATCTCACCAGCGAGATCGCTGTGTGTGACAGCGATCAGCGACTGGCCCCCCTGCTGGGTATCGCTGATCGCTGTTGAAAGGTCTGGACATTTTTGGGGTCGCTGGTCTCCCGCTGGTCAGCACACATCGCTGCGTGTGACAGGTGGGAGACCAGCGACCAGCGAGCAGGAGATGGTAACCAAGGTACACATCGGGTTACTAAGGGGCGCGCAGCGCCTAGAAACCCGATGTATACCTTAGTTACCAGCGCGCTGATGCAGGGAACTGGTAACCAAGGTACATGTCATGATCCCAATGCAGGTTTTGACCTGCACATCAGGGGTTAAGGTCTTGAGCTCAGTGCAGGCTTTGACCTGCACACCTGGGGTGATCATTGTGGCCTCTCTTTGGTTCAGCGAGAGCTTCTTTTAGCCCTGAGAAACTCCAATCCCTGTCAGTTACACTTTTGCCTTTGGCCGAGTGTTGTGACCCCTGTGTGCATGTTCATTGTCTTCTAGCTTGCTTATATGGTTCTGATCCGGTTCTGTCCCCCGTTGTGAGTTTGCCTGTTGATTCTGTACTGTATATCTGTTTCTCTGGTTTCTGACTTCTTGGCTACGTCCTGACTATCTGTTCTGTCTAGCCCTTTGGTAATTGTCGTGCTATCTCGTGATTTGACTTCGGCCTGATCTGTTTATGTCCCTGTCTATGCCCCTTGGTAACTTTGCCCCGTAGTTACCCTGCTAGAAGTTTTCCTGCAGCTCCTAGCTCTCTGAGGTTTTGGCCACGCCCCCAGCAGTCACGTGCTTCAGGTGCTGTGGGTCTGAAGCATGCACCTTCTCTGCTGCTGCCCGCTCCACAGGTACCTCTGAGCACAGTTTGTCTTACTCAGGACATGCGCACTGGCTCAGTGAGCAAGTGCAGTGCGGTGTTCCTGATATTATAACTGACCCGTGAACTTTTTTTTCCTCACTTCTGCAGCATGGATCCAATGCATGCTTTATCTGAGCAGGGGAAATGCTTGACTCAGTCGCTGCAGAAGCTTAGTTTGGAACACTAAGCTCTGGTCCAGTCCCAACAGCGGGTTGAGGACTCAGTTCAGGGGGTGCTTTCCGCAGGCTTTCAGCAGATGGGGAATAGAGATATCATTTTATTCCCACCCGAATCCCCGGTTAAATTGCCAGATACGTTTGCTGGTAACAAAGATGAATTCAGAGCATTTAAGGAGGGCTGTAAGCTCTTTTTCTCTTTGAGACCCCGCTCCTCTGAAGATGAGAAACAGAGGGTGTGGGTGGTTATGTCCCTGCTTAGGGGGCCCCCACAAGCCTGGGCATTTTCTCTTTCCTCTTCTGCCCCAGAGAGAATGACTGTGGATACGTTTTTTGAGGCCTTTGGGCTTATTTACGATGAGCCCGATAGAGTGCGTTTGGCTGAGGACTAGGTGATGAGTGTCTGTCAGGGGAAGCACTCGGCCGAGTGGTTTTGTACTGAATTTAGACGTTGTGACTGTTCCGTAGAGGCCTGTGTGAACATCTGAAGGATGCCCTGGCACTCCATCCTCCACCTAACTCCCTGGAGGATGCCATGACCCCAGCAGACTGCGGGCAAGAGGTGTTATGCAACTTGAAACAGCATTATTCCCCAGTGGAGGGGAGACCCGACTCCTCCTGTGGCTATGGAGGTGAGCGCTGTCACCTGTGAGGAGAAGGAAAGAAGACGACGCCGGGAGAGGCAGTTGTGCTTCTACTGTGGGAATCTGGACACTGGAAGAAGGACTGCCCCTCCTATCCATCACCCTCCAAGATGGCGGGAAACGACTAGGTCTGGGTAGTAGTCGAGGAGGCTACCCAGATCTTCAGGTACAATTTTCCTCACATGCAAAAATGGTGCTGCAGGTGGAGCTGGAACTTGGTAGTGGTCCAGTTCAGACTACTGCTTTTGTTGACTGTGGTTCAGCTGTGAACCTGATTGATACCAGGATGATGGACTTCTATAGCCTCATCCTGGATCTGCCCCCATGCCCCCATCCACCTTCCCTATGCCATGGACTTTTATAGCCCCATCCTGGATCTGCCCCATCCACCTTTCCTACAGCCCCTTCCCAACATCCCTACAGTCCCTATCCCAATTCCCTTCTGTACACCTGCTTTGGCAAAACTGATGTGTATTTAGTCCTGCCAATAAAGCTTCTTTGAATCTTGAATCTTGAATCTTGAACCTGCCTGCAGGACTGGTACTGGGGATGCCTTGGCTTCAACGCCCTAATCCTACCATTGACTGGGTGACAGGGGAGATCACTCAATGGGGATGCAAGGATAAATGTTGTAACCTGGGACCTCTTGTTAACTCTGTTAAATCCGTATCTGTGTCGTATGTCGGTCTGGAAGGTATTCCGGAGTACCTGAAGGATTTCGAAGATGTCTTTTCCGAAAGTGAGGCTGAGGCGCTGCCACAGCATAGACCCTATGATTGTGCTATTGAGTTAGTACCCGGGGCCAAATTAGCTAAGGCTCGATTGTTCAATTTGTCCAGGCCTGAGCACCAAGCCATGAAGGAGTACATAGCTGAGAGTCTCCGCAAAGGGCATATCAGGCCTTCTGTGTCACCCGTGGCAGCAGGATTCTTCTTTGTGAAGAAGAAAGATGGTGGTTTGCGGCCATGCCTCGACTTTCGGGAACTCAACAAGATAACGGTTAGGGACACTTACCCGCTTCCCCTCATCCCAGACTTATGTAACCAGTTATCTGGGGCCCAATGGTTCTACAAGTTAGATCTCCAGGGGGCCTACAACCTGATAAGGGTTCGGGAAGGGAACGAGTGGAAAACTGCGTTGCTCACATCAGAGGGACTCTTTGAAAACCTGGTTATGCCGTTTGGGTTAACTAATGCCCCCTCTATTTTCCAGAACTTTATCAATGTTGTGTTTTCTGACCTGATAGGCCGTTTTGTTATCATTTATTTGGATGACATTTTGGTGTATTCCCCAGACAGTCAGTCTCACTTGCAGCACCTACGGACAGTTCTCCAGAGACTCAAAAAGAACCAATTGTTTGCTAAATTGGAAAAGTGTTCATTTTTCGTACAGGAACTGTCTTTTTTGGGGCTGATTGTGTCCTGTGAGGGGTTTCGTATGGACCCTGAGAAGGTGCTGGCGATTGCTGACTGGGTTCAGCCTCGAGATCTCAAAGGGCTCCAGGGCTTCTTAGGGTTTGCGAACTATTACCGGAGATTCTGTGCAAGACCAGAGAAACAGGGATGGGCTATATACGGGGGATCACCACAGACAATAATTTGGCTTTTAGATAGACAGTTTTATTGAACATGTATAGACCACACATAAGTTAAAAACATAAAAAAGTCACACATGTGACTTGACAAAGACAAACTGGCTCACAATAGAACCCAAACCCTATAGGTGCCCTCCACAAGAGACCTGTCTCTATATAAACAGCATACCAGTTGGTGAATGGATATGGTGATTTAAGATGGAATAAGCGGGCTTACAATATTGCCCGTCTATCTGAAAAGAAGAAAAATCACCGTTGTACAGATAACAATGTACTCCCTAAAATAGGTTCCATATATATGACACATCACCGTAATCCACAATGCCCACCAGAGAAAAATGTATGCAAATGCCCATAAATGAATAGATACTTTCTAAGCCCCATATAGGGGACGGCAAGGCACAACACCAATGATGAATGGAGACAGAAGCCCCATAAATGTTGATGGCATTAAAATACACAGCCCATGTGGAGTGACCTGGGGAGAGAAGATACCCGACGCGTGTCGCCACCCGCAGTGGCTTCGTCAGGGGTACTGAGTGCAGCTATAGCACGTCATTAAATACATGAAGTTTGATGATTAGTGACGCACAGCTGCGTTGCTTACCAGGCTAACATAGAGGGAGATAGGCATCTTGTAGACACAGGCGCCGGTGATCAGCCGTAATCAAAGTAAGCCCTGCACAAGGGCCGGCATGTAGCAACCGGAAGTCCGTCACAACACCTGAGTGCCATGTGAGCCGGTATGTTTGATCACTGCGCATGTGCCGGCGTGCGATAACAGGAAGTAAATCACTGATCCCTGTTGCCATGTCGACCTATACACAGGGACACTGCGCATGTCTCAAGACATACAAGCGCATCAATAACCAAAGAGCGGCGGATGTGAGATAGTAAATTCCATTAATCTAAATTAGCAATTATGCACATACATAGACGACCAGCATGATTTTATTTACAAAAACTATATGTATATATAATGCCTATCCAGACCCACAGGAAATGAGCAATAGTTCATTGCCGGTATGTTTGATCACTGCGCATGCGCCGGCGTACGATAACAGAAAGTACCACACTGATCCCAGTTGCCATGTCGACCCATACACAGGAAAATTGCGCATGTCTCAAGACATATAATCGCATCAATAACCAAAAGGCGGCGGAAGTCCGTCACAACACCTGAGTGCCAAGTGAGCCGGTATGTTTGATCACTGCGCATGCGCCGGCGTGCGATAACAGGAAGTAAATCACCGATCCCTGTTGCCATGTCAACCTATACACAGGGACACTGCGCATGTCTCAAGACATACAAGCGCATCAATAACCAAAGAGCGGCGGATGTGAGATAGTAAATTCCATTAATCTAAATTAGCAATTATGCACATACATAAACGACCAGCATGATTTTATTTGAAAAAAACACACAAAAACTATATGTATATATAATGCCTATCCAGACTCCACATTTACCTAAACATATGTCTTCAGACTTTGTATATTTTGGTTTTATTGAATGCTGTCATTTTCTGGTTTGTACTTTTGGTGCGCATTTTTTAATTGTATTGGCTCTTTGGTGCATGTGCATTGTGGGGCATTCCAGCCATGCCCGATGGCCTATTTGAGCGTTATACTTATATATATCTGGTCAATGTCTGTTCACAATTACATGCTGTTTGTACAAGATGTTCAAGCATGCACACAGGTGTCGATTAAATCACGGCAATTTTTGATGCGATTATCCGTTCTCTGCTATGCACAGTGACCCTATGCATGGGTTGACATGATAACTGATGTTCATTTCCTGTTAATATGAGCTGGCGCTATATACATGTATAGCTACTGGTCCTTTCAAATAAAGATATTCTCTTTTATTAGCTGTTTATATAGGTGCATAATTTCCAATGTAGATTAATGGAATCTGCTATTCTATATACGCCGCCTTTTGGTTATTGATGCGATTATATGTCTTGAGACATGCGCAGTGTTCCTGTGTATGGGTCGACATGGCAACTGGGATCAGTGTGGTACTTTCTGTTATCGTACGCCGGCTCATGCGCAGTGATCAAACATACCGGCAATGAACTATTGCTCATTTCCTGTGGGTCTGGATAGGCATTATATATACATATAGTTTTTGTGTGTTTTTTTCAAATAAAATCATGCTGGTCGTTTATGTATGTGCATAATTGCTAATTTAGATTAATGGAATTTACTATCTCACATCCGCCGCTCTTTGGTTATTGATGCGCTTGTATGTCTTGAGACATGCGCAGTGTCCCTGTGTATAGGTTGACATGGCAACAGGGATCAGTGATTTACTTCCTGTTATCGCACGCCGGCGCATGCGCAGTGATCAAACATACCGGCTCACTTGGCACTCAGGTGTTGTGACGGACTTCCGCCGCCTTTTGGTTATTGATGCGATTATATGTCTTGAGACATGCGCAATTTTCCTGTGTATGGGTCGACATGGCAACTGGGATCAGTGTGGTACTTTCTGTTATCGTACGCCGGCGCATGCGCAGTGATCAAACATACCGGCAATGAACTATTGCTCATTTCCTGTGGGTCTGGATAGGCATTATATATACATATAGTTTTTGTAAATAAAATCATGCTGGTCGTCTATGTATGTGCATAATTGCTAATTTAGATTAATGGAATTTACTATCTCACATCCGCCGCTCTTTGGTTATTGATGCGCTTGTATGTCTTGAGACATGCGCAGTGTCCCTGTGTATAGGTCGACATGGCAACAGGGATCAGTGATTTACTTCCTGTTATCGCACGCCGGCGCATGCGCAGTGATCAAACATACCGGCTCACATGGCACTCAGGTGTTGTGACGGACTTCCGGTTGCTACATGCCGGCCCTTGTGCAGGGCTTACTTTGATTACGGCTGATCACCGGCGCCTGTGTCTACAAGATGCCTATCTCCCTCTATGTTAGCCTGGTAAGCGACGCAGCTGTGCGTCACTAATCATCAAACTTCATGTATTTAATGACGTGCTATAGCTGCACTCAGTACCCCTGACGAAGCCACTGCGGGTGGCGACACGCGTCGGGTATCTTCTCTCCCCAGGTCACTCCACATGGGCTGTGTATTTTAATGCCATCAACATTTATGGGGCTTCTGTCTCCATTCATCATTGGTGTTGTGCCTTGCCGTCCCCTATATGGGGCTTAGAAAGTATCTATTCATTTATGGGCATTTGCATACATTTTTCTCTGGTGGGCATTGTGGATTACGGTGATGTGTCATATATATGGAACCTATTTTAGGGAGTACATTGTTATCTGTACAACGGTGATTTTTCTTCTTTTCAGATAGACGGGCAATATTGTAAGCCCGCTTATTCCATCTTAAATCACCATATCCATTCACCAACTGGTATGCTGTTTATATAGAGACAGGTCTCTTGTGGAGGGCACCTATAGGGTTTGGGTTCTATTGTGAGCCAGTTTGTCTTTGTCAAGTCACATGTGTGACTTTTTTATGTTTTTAACTTATGTGTGGTCTATACATGTTCAATAAAACTGTCTATCTAAAAGCCAAATTATTGTCTGTGGTGATCCCCCGTATATAGCCCATCCCTGTTTCTCTGGTCTTGCACATATACTGTCTTTGTATGGGCTGGGTTGGATCCCACTATATTATTCATTGATGGTGGTGCCCCTATCCGTGGTTTGCCTATTACCGGAGATTCATTAAAGGTTTCTCACAAGTGGTTAAACCACTCACAGATCTCACCCGGAAGGGGGCTGATGTAAAAAATTGGTCTGTACCCGCTAAGGAATCCTTCTCAGCTCTTAAGAAATTTTTCATGTCCGCCACGGTGTTGGTCCAACCAGACCCGTCCAAACCATTCATTGTGGAGGAGGATGCTTCTGAAGTGGGGATGGGGGCTGTGCTAATCTCAAACCCTGTGCCTTCTCCAAGAAGTTCTCATCCGCCGAGAGGAAATATGATGCAGGCAATAGAGAACTTCTTGCGGTCAAGCTGGCATTCGAAGAATGGAGGCACTTTTTGGCTCACCCTATCACTGCTATCATGGATCACAAAAATTTGGCATACCTGAAATCTGCTAAGAGGCTTACTCCTAGACAAGCCCGTTGGTCACTTTTTTTTTCACGATTTCAATTCTTCATTACTTTTCGACCGGTGTCCAAAAATGTTAAAGCGTATGCCCTGTCCAGAAGTTTTGATCCGGTGTCTCCCCCCGAGCCGCCGTCCTCCATTCTTCCTCCAGGGGTGGTAGTGGCGGGGGTCTCATCAGAGATGGAACAAGAAATTTTTTTAGGGCTCAGTCCCTTGCCCCGGCAAGCAGGCCAGGGGATAAATTGCTTGTTCCAGATTTATTGCGGCCTAGACTTCTGCAGGAGTTTCATGAGTCTAGGCTGAGTGCTCATCCCGGTATCACGGCCACTAAAGAGGCAGTAGCCAGGGTTTTTTGGTGGCCTTCACTGGGGTCTGATGTCAAGAAATTCATTGCTGCTTGTGTAGTTTGTGCCCGTTCCAAAAGCTCGCATAACCGGCCGGCTGGGGAACTCATACCTTTACCGGTTCCTGATAGGCCATGGACTCATCTCTCCATGGATTTTATTACCGGTCTTCCACCTTCTGGGGGCAATACCGTGATCTGGGTGGTGATGGATAGGTTTTCAAAACAGGCCCATTTCATTCCCTTGGCAGCACTACCCTCAGCAGAAACATTGTCAAGGTTATGCAGCATGTGGTCCGATTGCATGGGGTACCCCTGAATGTGGTGTCTGACAGAGGTGTGCAGTTTGTTGCCAAATTTTGGAGGGCATTCTGTATGAAATTGGGCATCTCACTCTCCTTCTCGTCGGCATATCACCCGGAGAGTAATGGTCAGACGGAACGCACCAACCAATCCCTGGAACAAATTCCAGGTGTCTGACCTCCGCCAGACAGGAGGATTGGTGTTGTCATGATCCAAGGTGGATCTGACAGTTTAAATGTACAAAGTGAACTTTTTTCCTTTGGCTTGGTGCCAAAGTGGGTTGATTGCCCCCGGTGGCCATTAGAATTATTACACATGGTGTCGTTCATTCTAAGTTGCCCCGGTGGTGGTGAGCAGTAGTGCACTTTAGTTTCTTTGGTTTAATGTGCACTTAATTACAAATCAGGTGTTAGGCTCTATAAAAGCGGGTCAGGTGGGTTTGATGACTGTTGGTGATATTGTGAGTTAGTCATTCACAAGGAGGCCTGGGTGAAAGAAGGAGCTGAACATGAGTCCTGCGCAGCCCAGCCAGAGGGGACGAGTGGCAGCTAGGTGGTCTGCAAGAAGGGCTGGAATGGCGTGGTGGAGTCACAGTTTATGGTGTTGGCAGGAAGTGCTTGCATGGCTTGGTGGAGTGACGACTATGGTGAGAGTTGCATGCGGGACTTGGTTGCTAAGAGCTGGACTCAAGCATGCTTGATTTTTTGGGCAGGAGCTGAACTCATCTTTGGGACTCTGTTACTGGACAGCTGCAACTGGCGGTGGACTCTGCTCCAAGGCTGCACTATGGTGAAGGATCCAGTTATGGTGATGGATCCGGGTGAGGAGAAGATGCACACAGGTGGTGGGCTCTGTTGCTAGGAGCGTGCGCAACAGAGCAAAGCTAAGTGGTGTTTCCCCTGTATTGTCATTTTCTCTCATGTATTTTTAGTGCAGTGGTGGGATTAGTTTCCGCACCGACCAATTCCCTAGTGACGGTTTAGGTCAGGACGAGCTAGGGTTTTTAGGTTCCTGCTGCGCGCCCAGTGCGGAACCGGCATAGGGAACGTTAGGAGTGCAGGGACACTTGCTCAGGGGAGCTCAGGAGGCCTCCACTTCCCTATTCCCTATCGCAGGGCCCACCATTGTTAATATTTCCCAGGTTTCCCTTATTGTTTAAATTTGCCTTACTGGAGGCGGGGTTTCCAGACTTGTATATACGTGTAATGTCTAAATTCGCCAGTTGGAGGCGGTGTATCCAGCTGCACGTGTTTATTATTTAAATTCGCCCCACTGGAGGCGGTGTATCCAGGGTCACGTGCGTCACATGGGTTCGCCTTGCAGTACTCGCTGCGTCCAGACAACGTGATCATGACAGGTGTGATGCGTTACCATTGGCGGAATTCGCTTTTAACAACCGAGTGAGTCAGTCCACCAACATGTCCCCATTCCTGATTAATTATGGGCTTAATCCTCATTTTGGGGAGTTTTCACGGGTGGATTCCGGTTGTCCAGGGGCAGAGGGGTCCATCCAACGGTTAAAAAACCTCTGGGCTGAAGTCCAGCGTAATATCTCTCGGGCCCAGGGGAGATACAAATATTTTGCTGACAAAAAGAGAGCCCCGGGACACATGTTTCAGATGGAGGAGAAGGTTTGGCTTTCCACACGTAACATCAACTTGAAGGTACCGTCAGCTAAATTGGAACCAAAGTTCATTGGTCTGTACGAGATTGTGGAGATAGTCAACCCAGTGGCATATAGGCTGCGTCTCCCCGCCTCCTTAAAGATATCCAATGTGTTCCATAAATCTCTGTTGAAATCCGTGGGGTCTGTCAAGGAGGACTCCGAGTCTGTTGTTCCTCCAGTGTTGGTGGAGGGTCACTTGGAGTATGAGGTCAGACATATTGTGGACTCTCGGCGGGTGCACCGCTCTTTGCAGTACCTGGTCCACTGGAAGGGATATAGACCGGAGGATCGCTCATGGGTCCCAGCTCACTCTGTACATGCAGATCGCCAGGTTCGGGCTTTCCATGCCAAAAACCCGGGGAAGCCTGGGGGTCCAGAGTCCCCCGTTGAGAGGGGGTACTGTCAGGATCCCAGTGCAGGTTTTGACCTGCACGTCAGGGGTTAAGGTCTTGAGCTCAGTGCAGGCTTTGACCTGCACACCTGGGGTAATCATTGTGGCCTCTCTTTGGTTCAGCGAGAGCTTCTTATAGCCCTGAGAAACTCCAACCCCCTCAGTTACACTTTTGCCTTTGGCCAAGTGCTGTGACCCCTGTGTGCGTGTTCATTGTCTTCTCGCTTGCTTATATGGTTCTGATCCGGTTCTGTCCCCCGTTGTGAGTTTGCCTGTTGATTCTGTACTGTATATCTGTTTCTCTGGTTTCTGACTTCTTGGCTACGTCCTGACTATCTGTTCTGTCTAGCCCTTTGGTAATTGTCGTGCTATCTCGTGATTTGACTTCAGCCTGATCTGTTTATGTCCCTGTCTATGCCCCTTGGTAACTTTGTCCCGTAGTTACCCTGCTAGGAGTTTTCCTGCAGCTCCTAGCTCTCTGAGGTTTTGGCCATGCCCCCAGCAGTCACGTGCTTCAGGTCCTGTGGATCTGAAGCACGCACCTTCTCTGCTGCTGCCCACTCCACAGGTACCTCTGAGCACAGTTTGTCTTACTCAAGACATGCGCACTGGCTCAGTGAGCAAGTGCAGTGCGGTGTTCCTGACAGTACACATCGGGTTTCTAAGTGACACACGCCCCTTAGAAACCCGATGTGTACCTTGGTTACCAGCTCCCTGCATCAGCGCGCTGGTAACTAAGATACACTGCGGGTAACTAAGCGACTGCTTCGCTTGTTACCCACCTGTCGCTGGTCCTGATCGCTGGTGAAGCTGCCTGTTTGGCAGCTCACCAGCGATCACATAGCGACTCACCAGCGATCCTGACAAGGTGATATCATTGTCGGGATCGCTGGTGAGTCGCTATGTGTGACTGGGCCCTTAGGAAAACACCATCATCAAAGTTGGAGACAATGGTAATTTAGAGTCCCTAGACACAACAGCTAGAATGTACACTAGTGGCCAATATACTGCCTGCCACATGGCCCAGAAACATTGGGTATCTGCCATGATGGATTATGTTACTAATATGAAAGCATATTGTCAGTCATAAATCTCTATCAGTAGCCACACATACAAGGTGGCAAATAACTTGTAATTCTCATAGCACTGGTCCAGGACTAATCGAATAGATGAAAATAAAGCCAACTAAATGCAACTGTGGGCCATTGTTCTGTTAGACATGTAGAACATAATTTTTCTTTCTTCATGGTAAGACACAAGACTGTTGCTGTGTGGAAGTACTAAGGGGGCACTATTATTGTACCGATGCCACAACATGAGCACTGTTACTATTGTATAGTATAATATTATTAATTATTATTATAGTATATTATATAGTGTTATTATTCAGCCAGTATGTATCGTAATATGGTGTTCTGGTATAGAATAATTTTTTGGTAACGTTAACATTACAGGTAAGATGTGGTCATAATATGGTGTCATCCTCAGTGAGATGGTGCATCAGCTGGATTTTTTAAGGATGCCATTTGTGAGTAGCTAATATCCACCGAAGTCATGTTCGACTGATGCCAGATTGGCGTGCTGAATTTGCAGAATGGGCAAAACAAAAATAGGAACAGGACCCTCAGTTTACACAAAACATTATGTTCAGTCATGAGGCAAACTTTTTTGGGTGGGCCATTTATATGGCTACACCTAAACAAAATGGGAATAGTGACAGTTTTCTTGCATAGGGTATCTTGCATTGAAATCTCCAGCAATGACCCGGGTACTGTGTTCACCAGACATCAACACAATTTCTATCCGCTCCTCATGTGTTAACTTCTGCCACATATCAATGGCTGTAAACAAAGAGAAACTTGTAAATAAATCCTTAAAGAATAAAGTTACTTTAAAACCAAGCACACCATTGTTTTTCTTGTGAAATTCTCAATATGTTTGATGTGTCACATGACCCTCTTCCCAATGGAAGAAATAAAGTTGGATCCAAAATGGCCAACTTCAAAATGGTCGCCATGGTCACCACCCATCTTGAAAAATTTCCCCCTCCCATATACTAATGTGCCACAAACAGGAAGTTGATATCACCAACCATTCCCATGTTATTTACATGCATCCATATACATGACCCACCCTGTATAGTGGTGAATGCAAGTGTACAGCACATTTTCTCACAGTACAGCAGAACTCGGACCGGCAGGGCTAGTTGTACAGTACAGCAAAATCTGCTGATCAGGGAATGTGGTTAGCAAATTTCTGCCAAAATAGGAGACTTGGAACCTTTCTACCAGATAACTGTGCAGCCTGCTGTAGTAGGAGATATAAGAGTGTAGAAAAACGTGCAGCAATCCAACTCCAGCCATAAACTTTGTAATGATTTAAGAAAACAACAACCACAAAATTCCCCAAGTTTGGCTCGAATGATTAAAACCTACAATCCAAATCTGAAGGTGCTAAGGGGAGCTGCATTGAAATTACAACCTTTACTGCAAAAAGATGCCCGATTACAATCCATATTTCCAGACCCCCCACTGCTTTGTTTTAGGCAGCCCCCAAAATTAAGAAGCTCCCTGTCCTCTCCAACAGCTGCAGGAACCTTTCCTTGCAACCAGAAAAAATGTAAAACCTGTCCATTTATAATGACCACGTACAAGATAAAGATCCCCAACTCACATCAGGACTACAAGACCCCAGGGACGTTCAGTTGCATCACCAAAATTACTAATGACTTATTCACAGACAAAGCTAACAGACAGTTCTCCATCCTCCTCCTTCTTGACCTGTCCTCTGCCTTTGACACAGTTGAACACTGCCTACTGCTACAGATTCTTTCTTCCCTTGGCATAAAAGACCTCGCCCTGTCCTGGATTTCCTCATACCTTTCTGACAGCACATTCAGCGTTTCCCACTCCCACACTACCTCCTCATCCCGCCCCCTCTCTGTTGTAGTCCCCCAAGGCTCAGTCCTGGGGCCCCTACTTTTTTCCATCTATAATCTTGGCCTAGGACAACTCATAAAGTCCCATGGCTTCCTGTGCCACCTCTATGCAGATGGCACTCAGATCTACCTCTCTGGCCTAGATGTCACCTCTCTGCTGTCCAGAATCCCAGAGTGTCTATCAGCCATATCCTCCTTTTTCACCTCTCGCTTCCTAAAAATCAACGTAGACAAAACTGAACTCATTATCTTTCCTCCATCTCACGTATCTTCCCTACCCGATCTATCTATTATGGTAAATGGCATCATGCTTTCAACCGCACCTGAAATCTGCAGCCTTGTAGTAACTCTCGACTCTGCCATGTCCTTCGAACCGCATGCTGAATCTCTTGCCACCTCCTGTCGCCTCCAACTCAAAAATATTTCCAGAATCCGTCCCTTCCTCAGTCCTCAATCTACTAAAACTCTTGTACATGCCCTCATCATCTCCTGCCTTGACTACTGCAACACCCTCCTCTGTGGCCTCCCTGCTAACTCTCTTGCACCACTCCAGTCTGTCCTCAATTCTGCTGCCCGACTAATCCACCTCTCTCCTCGCTACTCCCCTGTCTCTCCCCTCTGCAAATCCCTCCATTGGCTCCCAATTCCCCAACAAATCCAGTTCAGATTACTAACACTGACCTACAAAGCCATCCACAAACTTTCCCCTCCCTATATCTCTGAACTAACCTCCCAAAATCTTCCCTCACCTACTCTTTGATCCTCCCAAGACCTCCTACTCTCCTCCACACTTATTCGTTCCTCACACAACCGCCTCCAAGATTTCTCCCAAATATCCCCTATCCTCTGGAATGCCATGCCTCAACACGTCCGATTATCCACCACCCTCGGATCTTTCAAACGGAACCTGAAAACCCATCTTTTCAGGAAAGCTTACAGACTGCAATAACGATTCTGCCGCCTCATAACCGCCTGAGCTGCCGCTTCATCACCACCAGAGCTGCTGCACCCCCGACCTTCTGTCTTTTCCCCGCTATCCAGTAGAATGTAAGACCGCAAGGACAGGGTCCTCTCCCCTCTGTACCAGTCTGTCATTGTAAATTTGTTGTGGAAACTTGTTTACTGTTAACGATATCTATAACTGTATGTAACCCCTTCTCATGTACAGTACCATGGAATTAATGGAGCTATATAAATAAATAATAATAATAAATAATCTAATGTGGTGTACTTAATTATTTGTACTAAATGTCCAACTGGGGGTCTGTATGTGGGGGAGACAGGGCAAAAACTGAGAACAAGGATGAATTCTCATTGTCACACAATAAGAGAAAAAAGAATGGAACAACCTGTGGCAAAACATTTTTGTATCTCTGGTCATAGCATGATGGACATTAAATTACTTGTATTAAAAGGTAACTTCAAGTCTTAGAGAGAGAGAAGAATCTCTGAGTACAAATTTCTGAAAACTTTCGACACATTCAATGCAGGTATGAATGTGTCGCATGGATTTATGTCTTTTTACATTAATTAAGGAATTTGCTCCTCAGACCTTCTGGGGTCATCACAACACAGAACCAGACCCTAATCAGAGGACAATAAAACCTTCACACTGCTTATCTATGAACTGCTCCAATATTTCTGCTTATCCCTCTCCCATAATGACTATTCCGCTTCTCAGCACATGTCTTAGCTATTTCGTTATTTCTGTGCTGTCTTGTGTATGAATATGTGATTCTTCAGATTTTGTATTAGTGAGCCTGATGAAGAGACCTGAGTAGTCTCGAAAGCTTGCTATTTGTTACCATCTTTTCAGTTAGCCTTTAAAAGGTATCAACCACTGAGGACTCTCAAATCTAAATATTCTTCTAAAACCATTGACACATTTTAATTAGTCATAATGTTTTTTTTTCAAGGATTATCCCTTACCAATGACATATTTTAATTGGTAGCAAATGTGCTCATTCTAAGGAAATGTTGTGTTTTTAGTTCACATTTTGGCCACAATAACTCTGTCCTAAAAAGACATTATAGCATTGTGTTCAAATTCTTTGTATTGAGGCATATTTATTTGGAATTCATCATAAGTTTGCAGAAAATACCATCTATTCCAAGAAAATATCCAACTGTTCTGCGGTAATATGGATTATGATGAAGTTTTGGATTAACAGTCTTCTTTTTTTTCCTTGAGTGTCAGTTTACTAGAGATCTAAAGGCTATGCTTTTTCACAATGAAATAGAAATGGAAAGCAATCTTGTGAATCATCTTTATCAAAAATATCCTACCATTATGCATTTACAACTCTTATGCAGACTTATGTATCACCGTTGTTACTTACTACAAAAGCACTATCTATATTCTCATGTATCATGTGTTACTTTCTTCCATGTCTATAGATCGGCAAGCAACAGGAATCAGATGGAAGGTAGTAAGACATGATTACAAGATTAACGCAAGCACAAATTTGATATAAAAAAGGTGTAAATACCAGCGCTTCCACTTTAAAAAAGTTTGGTAAGCAAAAGCAGCATATGCCAACAGCACAATCTGCCCACGTGTTGAGTGAATAGAATAGACTATAAAAATATAATGCTATGCGCTAATATGCCGATACCGGATCAAGAGATATACAGCAAATCTGTGTGTATGAAAGTTTTAGATTGGAAGACGTCCTAGGATTAAATGTCCATCATTAGTCATAGGTTCCACTGCACTCTCCTTGATGGATTACCGTATATACTCGAGTATAAGTCGATCCGAGTATAAGTCGACCCCCCTAAATTTGCCTCAAAAACCTGGGAAAACTTATTGACTCGAGTATAAGTCTAGGGTGGGAATTGCCGAAGATACTGGTAAATTTAATGCTGCACAACATACAGTATGCCCCAAAAATGCTGCACAGTGAATGCTGGCCCAAATAATGCTGCACAACATACAGTATGCCCCCAAAATGCTGCAGAGTGAATCGTGGCCCAAATAACGCTGCCCAACATATGCCCCCATAAATGCTGCACAGTGAATGGTGGCCCAAATACCGTAATGCTGCCCCCAAAGTGATAGGATTACCAGTAATCCTATCATGTTGCTGCCGCTGCCCCTGCTGGAATTTAAAAAAAAACAAAAAAAAAAAACACTATATACTCACCTACGTTGATGACAGCTGCTCCTGAGCGTCGCCGGCTCTTCAGTGACCAGTGACTCAGGCAGAGGGCGTGTGCTTTCCATGTCATCGCGCCCCCTGCACGTCACTGCCGGAGGACGGGAGAGAGCGGCGCGCAGAGATTTTGAATGCCGCCGCGGCCCTATCATCACCCGCCGCCAGGACGCTGCAGGGGACCGTGGAGACGACTGGGACCGCGGAGATGACGGGGACCAGGTAAGTTGGCACCGTGACCCGAATATAAGTCGAGGGGGGTCTTTTTCAGCCCCAAAAGGGGGCTGAAAAACTCGACTTATACTCGAGTATATACGGTAATCAATCAAATTACAGTCCGTAGTGCTATGGATATTCAGTATTCTGGCAGGTCATGCTGGTTCAAGCTTACCACGACAAAAACATGCCGCCCTCTGTAAAGGTAATTTCACCAGCTATGGATTCCTAGACAGGTAAAAAGTAGGTAATTCTGGTCCTGCGCATTTCAGAGGATAACATCTTACTTCCTCAGAGATCCCAAGTGGAGCAAGAAGCCACTTACAGCATTATCCGAAACACCAAGCGCTGGCCAATGGTCATCTTCTTCAAAATGTTGAATGTGGGTGGTATCAATTCACAAGTGATTTACCTCCATAATCAACTGGAACCACTGTGTAGAACAATTCACCTGAAAACATTGGCTAATGAAACGGTAAGGGGTGAGCTACGCTGAAGAAGTCTGAAGACGAGTGGAATCCCCTCTAGCCCGCAAGTCTGGCTGAAAAAATTTCATCACAAAGATGATCGAGAAAAATCACCACCTTTCCCACCTTCAAAAAGACATAGATGCACCACATTGAATCTGGTGGCAGAAAGATGTACCCATGCAAATATGATCTGCCTGCCTTGCTTCTCTAAGTGTACTTTAAATGTTTTTCTTCTGCTGAACATGTAACCTCTGAATCTGAGTGAATAGTAATCAAGTAGCATCTAATTGCATTATCATTAAGTTTTTTTCCCTAATTATAATGTTTACTAACAGTTATGTCAAGAAAATTGGAGGCTATTTGGCGGTAGTTGAGAAATTTGGTACTTTTTATTTTAATATGTTTACGGTTATTACTTTTTTTGGCATCTGTTTTTTGTGTAGTCACTTTTCATACATCACTATGAAGATCACTGATTACTTTTAGAGTCCTAAAATTGAGATAATTACATATTATGGGTGAACCCAGGAGTGCCAGATGTGCGACTGACGGATATTTAAGTGAAATGTTTTTTGTGAAGTTAGGCTGGTTTCAGACTAGCGCATTTTACAGGCAGCGCACGGCGCTGCTAAGCCCCGCCCCATCCGGCCATTTCCTCCTACTATCGCACACGGCTGCATGCGATCTGCGCACCCTATCCTTAGCATAGGGTGCGCAGACCATGCGCTGGCCGTGCGCTAGTAAGATTTTTGCGTGCGCTGCACACTTTTGAAGGTGCGTTTGGCGCACACCGGCGCACCTTCAAAAGTGCGCAGTGCACGCAAAAATCCTACTAGCACATGGCAAGAGCACGGTCTGCGCACCCTCTGATAAAGATAGGGTGCGCAGATCGCATCCAGCCGTGAGCGATAGTAGGAGGTAATGACCGGATGGGGCGGGCAAGGGGCGGGACTTAGCGGCGCCGTGCGCTGCATGTAAAATGCGCTAGTCTGAAGCCAGCCTTACTGCTATAACTTTAATATTGTGCATGTTTTTTCTCATAGAGACATTTAAAAGCTGTGAAGCAAAGTTGTTCTTCAGCTGTCCAATGAAGGCTCATTACTGCCTGTACAGTAAATCCAGTTTTATACTCATCAGCAGACATCCACAGATATGGATCCATTTTATGTTTCTCTTTCAACAGGTGCGTGCAGATTACAATTGTAAGTATAATGACACAATGAGCTTTTTATTTGTTAGAATGCAAAAGAGTACCTTATACATCTTTGACTGCAGCTTGTACATCTGTGACATCTTACCTGTTTTGTTTTGTTTTTTTGCAATGGTGCCACATTTGATAATTTAAAAGTGGATATATCCAATGATCAAATTCTGCCTAAGGTTTGTATTTCTAGCCACCACCGGAGCTCCCACATTCCAGAGTCACAAACTGCATGACATCTATTACAGACTACTACATGTATACTAATTATATATACAGAAGCAGCAGCAAGTTCGCAAAAGACCATTTTAAAAGGGAAGCTGTCATCAGAAAATATTTAATTTTTTAAATCAGGTCTTGTGTTACATATATTTTTTTTATTTGCAATGTTTTTGTTC
Source organism: Dendrobates tinctorius (assembly GCF_039654945.1). Lineage (NCBI taxonomy): Eukaryota > Metazoa > Chordata > Amphibia > Anura > Dendrobatidae > Dendrobates > Dendrobates tinctorius. The sequence continues at coordinate 61,084,270 of NW_027361728.1, forward strand.
ATATCACTATCTTTATTTAGAAAGAAAAAGTAATCATGTAATTTTCACACTCACCACTTGGACTTTTTTCAACTCATACTTCCTTTCCTTTCAGGAAGTGTTTTCAGCAAAGCTCCATATTATCAGAGGCAGGATAACAATGACATACACTCACTGGCCACTTTATTAGGTACACCATGCTAGTAACGGGTTGGACCCCCTTTTGCCTTCAGAACTGCCTCAATTCTTCGTGGCAGAGATTCAACAAGGTGCTGGAAGCATTCCTCAGAGATTTTGGACCATATTGACATGATGGCATCACACAGTTGGCGCAGATTTGTCGGCTGCACATCCCTGATGCGAATCTCCCATTCCACCACATCCCAAAGATGCTCTATTGGATTGAGATCTGGTGACTGAGGAGGCCATTTGAGTACAGTGAACTCATTGTCATGTTCAAGAAACCAATCTGAGATGATTCGAGCTTTATGACATGGCGCATTATCCTGCTGAAAGTAGCCATCAGATGCCTGTTCTTAGCTGAGAGGAGTGGTACCCAGTGTGGTCTTCTGCTGCTGTAGCCCATCTGCCTCAAAGTTCGACGCACTGTGCGTTCAGAGATGCTCTTCTGCCTACCTTGGTTGTAACGGGTGGCAATTTGAGTCACTGTTGCCTTTCTATCAGCTCGAACCAGTATGCCCATTCTCCTCTGACCTCTGGCATCAACAAGGCATTTCCGGCCACAGAACTGCCGCTCACTGGATTTTTTTTCTTTTTCGGACCATTCTCTGTAAACCCTAGAGATGGTTGTGCGTGAAAATCCCAGTAGATCAGCAGTTTCTGAAATACTCAGACCAGCCCTTCTGGCACCAACAATCTTGCCACGTTCAAAGGCACTCAAATCACCTTTCTTCCCCATACTGATGCTCGGTTTGAACTGCAGGAGATTGTCTTGACCATGTCTACATGCCTAAATGCACTGAGTTGCCGCCATGTGATTGGCTGATTAGAAATTAAGTCTTAACACACAGTTGGACAGGTGTACCTAATAAAGTGGCCAGTGAGTGTATATTACCTCTATACACACCTTGTAAAGCAGGATCCACCAATCACAACTGGTGATGTCACACATGACCCTGCTCCCCCTTTAATTATAATGACATCAGCCTAGGCTCAATAAACACTTCAATATCTATATACAGTTAGGTCCATATATATTTAGACAGAGAAAACATTTTTCTAATTTTGGTTCTAGACATTACCACAATGAATTTTAAACAAAACAATTCAGATGCAGTTGAAGTTCAGACTTTTAGCTTTCATTTGAGGGTATCCACATTAAAATTGGATGAAGGGTTTAGGAGTTTCAGCTCCTTAACATGTGCCACCCTGCTTTTAAAGGGACCAAAAGTAATTGGACAATTGATTCCAAGGCTATTTCATGGACAGGTGTGGGCAATCCCTTCGTTATGTCATTCTCAATTAAGCAGATAAAAGGCCTGGAGTTGATTTGAGGTGTGGTGCTTGCATTTGGAAGGTTTTGATGTGAAGGAAACATGCTGTCAAAGGACCTTGCCATGCAGGTGAAGCTGCAAAAACAGAAGAGAAACCCCTTCACAACAGCCTACCAAGTGATCAACACTCTCCAGGAGGTAGGCGTATCAATAGCCAAATCTACCATAAAGAGAAGACTGCATGAAAGTAAATACAGAGGGTTCACTGCACAGTGCAAGCCATTCATAAGCATCAAGAATCAAAAGGCTAGACTGGACTTTGCTAAAAAACATCTAAAAAAGCCAGCACAGTTCTGGAAGAACATTCTTTGGACAGATGAAACCAAGATCAACCTCTACCAGAATGATGGAAAGAGAAAAGTATGGTGAAGGCATGGTGCAGCTCATGATCCAAAGCATACCACATCATCTGTAAAACACGGCGGAGGTAGTGTGATGGCTTGGGCATGCATGGCTGCCAGTGGCACTGGGTCACTAGTGTTTATTGAAGATGTGACACAGGACAGAAGCAGCCGAATTAATTGTGAGGTATTCAGAGCCATAGTGTGTGCTCAGATCCAGCCAAATGCAGCCACACTGATTGGTCGTCATTTCATACTACAGAGGAATCAATGACCCAAAACATAAAGCCAAAGCAACCCAGGAGTTTTTAAAGCAAAGAAGTGGAATATTATTGAATGGCCAAGTCAGTCACCTGATCTCAACCCAATTGAGCATGCATTTCACTTGTTAAAGACTAAACTTCAGACAGAAAGGCCCACAAACAAACAGCAACTGAAAACCACCGCAGTGAAGGCCTGGCAGAGCATGAAAAAGGAGGAAACACAGCATCTGGTGATGGCCATGAGTTCAAGACTTCAGGCAGTCATTGCCAACAAAGGGTTTTCAACCAAGTACTAGAAATGAACATTTTATTTACAATTATTTAATCTGTCCAATTACTTTTGGTCACTGTAAAAACAGGGTGGCACATGTTAAGGAGCTGAAACTCCAAAACCCTTCATCCAATTTTAATGTGGATACCCTCAAATGAAAGCTGAAAGTCTGAACTTCAACTGCATCTGAATTGTTTTGTTTAAAATTCATTGTGGTAATGTCTAGAACCAAAATTTAAAAAAGTTGTCTCTGTCCAAATATATATGGACCTAACTGTATATAAAATTGAATGTGTGTGTATCACCAACCAATCACGAAGCATCTTTCATTTCACCAGAGCTGTTTAAAAGAAGCTGAGCTGTGATTGGTTGCTATGAGCAACAGTTTTCTCACTCCACGACAACACCTCAGCAAACAGTGACCGGGTGGAAGAAATCTAGCATCCCCGGAAACATAAGCTCCCAGCCATTGTCTGCCCCCCCAGAAAGCAACAGTGAGTACATGACAAAAATGAATCCCCCCTCCCTGCCCATATCCCTATCACACATCCTCCATCCCATAGGCACATCTTCCCTCCTAAAGGGATCATTGGTATGGAAGTTAGGGCAATTCCACTAAGCACTCTAGTTCTGACCCCAGGCCTCTCTTAAAGGGATCCCCGGTATGGAAGTTAGGACCGTTCCACTCAGCTCTGTTGTTCTGACCCCAGGGTCTCTTAAAAGGATAATTGGTATGGAAGTCAGGGCAAATCCCTCAGCAGTCTGATTCTGATCCCAGGCCCCCTTAAAGGGATCCCCGTTATGGAAGTTAGGGAAATTCCACTCAGCGTTCTGGTTCTGACGCCAGGCTCTCTTAAAGGGATTATTGGTATGGAAGTCAGGGCAAATCCATCCAGCGCTTTGGTTTTGACCCCAGGCCTCTCTTAAAGGGATCCCCGGTATGGAAGTTAGGACCGTTCCACTCAGTGCTGTGGTTCTGACCCCAGGCTGACAGGTTGATGTGGGATATTAGGGGTAGTAGTTCGGTGGCTCTGGCTGATGGGATGATGTGGGATATTAGTGGTAGTAGTCCGGTGGCTCTGGCTGACGGGATGATGTGGGATATTAAGGGTAGTAGTCCAGTGGCTCTGGCTGACGGGACGATGTGGGATATTAGGGGTAGTAGTCCGATAGCTCTGACGGGATGATGTAGGATATTAGGGGGAGTAGTTCAGTGGCTCTAATGGGATTATGTGGGATATTAGGGGGAGTAGTCCGGTGGCTCTGGCTGACGGGATGATGTGGGATATTATAGTGAATGTGGCTATGCGGAGTGGGCGGGGCTATACACTCAGCTTTATATATAGCTTTATATATATATATATATAGATATAATCATTATAATTTGTTATACCTAACTGTAGTTAGCTACAGCGCCGGGCTCTTCAGCTAGTAAAATATAAAGTTGAGATCCAACCATTGTGGCTAAGTACATGTTTTGTTTCCTGAAACAACAGGAAATTAGAGTCTAAAAAAGCCCCAGTGGCTAATGGGGAAATGGCAAGATTTCAAGTTTCTATTATTAATACAGATTTTGATAAAGAAAAAAACGTTACCATAAATACTTAAAAATACATGAAACACAAAAATTTGATTTAAGCAATAGGTCATTTTTTGAATGATAGCTTCCCTTTAATGCTACACAGACTTGTTTTAGGCCCCTTCCAAGTAAATGACAGGAAACAGGAAACATTGGAAAGACTCAACAATGACATTTTGATTTTTTATGTGTTTAGCAATTTTTTTCCCATAACTATTAGTTTCAGGTAGTGTTACAGTACCCAATCTGCAAACTCAACATATGTCATAAATGGATTAAGAATGGAATGGGTCATTAAAAACATTGCAAATAATATCATAAAAAACCTTATATTATTTCTGGTATATTTGTTCTACTTCATAAACCAGTCACTTTAACAGTAGATATAACTTAAAATGTTCAAAAATCTCCAACTTCATGTCCAATAACAAATGCCTCCTGCATTCTGCAATATGTGTATGGCTAAAGGGGAGCTCATGACAGCTGGAAATAATGTACATTAGTCAATACTTTTGGAGAAGGCGAAATACTGGAAATATGTAAGCAGGTTGCGGGATGCAGTGACAGACTGGAGGCAGAGCAAGGGTTAACAATTTTAACAGTTTTAATTAAAACGCTAAACAAAACGCATGCTGACGGCGGGGGCCTCTCTGAAGCTTTGCGACCTTTCTCCCTCAGCTTTCGGCCAGGTTCCCCCTCTAAACATACACCCTCTTCCTGGGTCATGGGGCCTGTCTGGTCCCCTATTCCTTCCCCCAGGAAGCAGGGGATGCAGCCTCAGTAGTTCCGGACCCAGCTTAATACAGGTACTTGCAGCCTGGTCTTCCTCCTTACAAATATACTGTATATTGTATAGAACTTATTGTGATCAAGGAGCCTCTGTTTCTATAAATGCTTGCAGTCCTCCAGAGTTAACAGCAAAGGTCGGTCCCTGACTTAAGTTATTAGCTGAGCACACCTCATTAGAGCAGACAAAACATGTATTATAAGTCAGTAAACCCTTTTAAACGTTAAACAGAAATCATTTATGTAAAGGTCTCTCAACACTTTCTTTTATTTCAACTTACAACACATTCTCTTGAGATGACAAGTTGTGTAACATTCCATTTTCAACAGATTTCACTAATATACTGCAGCTTAATTTATCATTACCACACATAGCCCTGGAAATTATGACTATTTGGAAAAAAATTAATCTAGGAAGACTCAGAGTTTTTACTGGGAAAGTGTGGTTTGACCAATCCAGGTTCATTAAAACTGGCACCTCCAGTGTCTAAAGTTCTGTATTGACTGACAGATCCCAATAACTAATCTTGAGGATCATGACTGTTGATATAGTTGTGATATCATTACTTTGCACAAACTATGCAAATAAAACACAATGGAACTAGCCAAAAACATCTTCCATAATTGTTAAGATTGAAAATTTAATTCTAAGATGTAGTGCAACTTTAAAGTGTAAATGCCACACCCCGCAGGGCCGTGGGGTACTCAGTACCGGGCCGGTTCTGTTACTTCAGGGGATGTCACGGCAGCGGTAACCAGGTCCATGGCACTGGGCGAGCAATCAAATGATGAAGGGAATAGTTATTATGGGGGCTACGGCTGCGACCGCTACAGGATCTCCATCTGGGTTGGGCATTTTCTTCCCCCCTCAGTGAACCTCAGCCAGGCTCTGTTTATCCTTATCATGGTCAGCAGCTGCTCTCCAACAGGCTGGTTTGAGCTCCTACCGGTTTCCAAGCTGGGACTTCCTGCTTTTCATGCGCTCATAATATAGCGTGGCTCCTGCTTCACTTCGCCCGCTGACGTCACGTCAGAGCGCAGGGCAGGGCTTTGCTTTGCACGCTTTTTCAGGCTCTGCCCATGACGGTATGCCCCTCTCTTCTTTTGCGCGCCATGTGACGCAGTTATGGCAGCGATTTGAAAGTTCAATAAAGTCTCTGGCACACAATTCAATAAAGTCTCTGGCACACAGTACCCGATAATGTTGGGCTGCGAAAATCCTGTTCATGATGACAAAATTGCCGCACCCCACAGGGCTGTGGGGTACTCGGTACCGGGCCTGTTCTGTTACTTCAAGGGATGTCACAGCAGCAGTGACCCGGTCCGTGGTCCTGGGCGAGCAATCAAATGATGAAGGGAATAGTTATTATGGGAGATTAATTCGTGACGCCACCAGCGGTACTCGGCAATGAGAAGGTGGCCAATGCTGCAGTTCAGGTCCACTGGGACAGTTGGTGACACAGCATAGATGTTACTGCTCTCCACAGGTAGAACTAGGCCCCAGGGCAGTTGTATATTTTATTTAAAAATGGTGGTGACGGTTGTAATGCAGAGTAGATGGCGCAGTAATAAAGCTGAGGACACAGCAGGGTTGCAATTTCCTTTTACCTTTACTTGATATCCCGTGGTGCAGACCATTGGATCATAGATGGTGAGGGAGATCCGGTTAGCCTGGAAGCAGATCAGGATCCACTAAGCCAGATGGATATGGAGGCCTCCCTACTGCGCTATCCTCTGAGGTCCTTTCTGCCTAAAGCTGTGCTTGGGCCTCTATACCTGCTTTTCTTTAAGCACTTGCCCGTATAGCAGGCAGTTTGAGCCTTTTTTTTTACAGGTGGCTCCGGGCTCTCTTATGCTGCTGAGCCGCCGAGTGTTTTAAGGGGCCAGGAGGCCTGCAGTCCCCTGCCCTCCAGACTTAGCTGTCGGGCCTGCGGGGTGCGGCATAACCATCATTTTAATTTCTATTTCATAAATGTATAGCAGACATGGAAATACACAACATTGTCATATATTTTATCAGGGAAATCTGCTTCTTTCATCTACAGAAGTGATTTTTCATTCTTCAAATTCTCAATTCACTGGAAAAATCTGTATTCATTACTGAGATAGTAGATGACAGTTGCTACTGATAAAACGTCATTTGGAGGGAGTGGGGTAAAGAGGGACGAGAGAGGCAAAGCTCCTACCCCTTTCCCGTTCCCATCTACATAGAATCTTATCTATGTAATAGTCTGTCTTCACTGTATACAGATTTTACCTTTGAATTGAGAATTTTTAAAATGAAAGCTCAATCCAGGAGAAGAAAGAAGCAGAATTCATCAATAAGATATATTACAAAGTTGCTTATTTTCATGTGTATTTTTGATTAATGAAGTAAAAATTAAGATGACAGTTACACTATACATGTTGAAGCTATACTCCTTTTAATCACTTAACAATCCATGGCATACTGTTTCATCTTGGTCGCATTCAGGGACTTTCGAATGGGCTCTGTAGGTGAGCCAACTCCACAAAGAGCAGAAGCCAGCTACTGTATAATACATAGTTGGCATCTACTTTTAATAGCAGTCATCGCTGTTGTTAACCTTGGAAGTTCCACTGTCAATCACTGACAGCAACATTTAAAGCATAACGTGCATTTTTATTTCACAAATCAATGGAATGCCTTCTCACAAGAGGTAGTAATGCAGATACTATATCAGTATTGCTAAAATGGCTGGATTCATTTCTCACAACTAGTGGCATTGTGGATTATAAATAATCCTGCGATGGAGAATGTATAACTGGTGAAGAAAGGCTGAACTTGATGAATCTATGAATTTTGTCAACATCTATAGCTATGTAACTATGCTACACACGTGGTCAAAATTGTTGTACCCCTTGTTTAATGACAGAAAAAAAAACAAAATGGTGACAGAAATAACTTGAATCTGACAAAAGTAATAATAAATAAAAAATCTATGAAAAAGAACAAATGAAAGTCAGACATTGCTTTTCAACAATGCTTCCACAGAATTTTAAAAAAATAAAACTAATGAAATAGGCCTGGACAGATATGATGGTACCCTTAACTTAATATTTTGTTGCACTACCTTTTGAGGCAATCACTGCAATCAAACGATTCCTGTAACTGTGAATGAGACTTCTGCACCTCTCAACAGGTATTTGGCCCACTCCTCAAGAGCAAACTGCTCCGGTTGTCTCGTGTTTGAAGGTTGCCTATTCCAGATGGCATGTTTCGGCTCTTTCCAATGATGCTCAATAGGATTTATGTCAGAGCTCATAGAAGGCCACTTCAGAATAGCCCAATGTTTTCCTCTTAGCCATTTTTGGGTATTTTTAGCTGTGTCTTTAGCGCCATTATCCTGTTGCAAGACCCATGACCTGCGACTGAGACCAAGCTTTCTGACACTGGGCAGCACATTTCTCTCTGGAATCCCTTGATAGTCTTGAGATTTCATTGTACCCGTCACAGATTCTAGACACCCTGTGTCAAATGCATCACAGCAGCCCCAGAACATAAAAGAGCCTCCTCCATGTTTCACAGTAGGAACAGTGTTCTTTTCTTGATATTCTTCATTTTTCTGTCTGTGAACATAGAGCTGATGTGCCTTGCCAAAAAGTTCAATTTTTGTCTCATTTGTCCATAGGACATAATCCCAGAAGATTTGTGGCTTGTCAACATGTAGTTTGGCAAATTCCAGTCTGGCTTTTTTATGATTTTTTTCAACAATGTTGTCCTCCTTTGTCATCTCCCATGGAAGTCCACTTTGGCTCATACAATGAAGGATGGTGCGATCTGACATTGATGTTCCTTGAGCTTGAAGTTGACCTTTTATCTGTTTAGAAGTTTTTCTGGGCTCTTTTGTTACCATTCGTATTATCCATCTCTTTGATTTGCCAGCAATTTTCCTCCTGCGGCCGCATCCAGTGAGGTTGGCTACAGTCCCATGGAACTTAAATTTCTGAGTAATAGGTGCAACTGTAGTCATAGGAACATCAAGCTGCTTGGAGATGGTCTTATAACTTTAGCATGTTTGTCTATAATTTTCTTTCTAATCTCCTAAGACAACTCTTTCCTTCGCTTCCTCTGGTCCATGTTGAGTGTGATACACACCATGTCACCAAACAGCACAGTGAGTATGTGTAGCCCTCTATACAGTCCCATTCACTGATTCCCAGATTGTAGACACCTGTAACAGGCGATGTTACCGTTAAAAATTCAGCTTCTTTTTTGGAAAAAATACCCAAAGTAAAACCTTCAGAAATAATTTTGTTGATTTTGTCTCTGAAAAATAAGGTGGGGTCATTAGTCAGTGCTAAATACGTTTTTGTATCCTGTAGATGACTTTCTATAGCAGCAACATAATCACAGCTGTTCAAAACTATTACAGAACCACCTTTATCTGACATCTTAATGACTAATAATAAAGTTTTTATTTGTCATAAGGGTTTTCAGGGCATCATTTTCCTCTACAGTTAAATTAGGCTTTTTCTTTGTGTGAACAGTGTCACGCAGTTTTTTCAGGTCTTTAGAAGCAATGTCTTGGAATTTGTCCATTGCAGGTGTTCTACTTTGGACTGGATAGAATTCTGGGTTCTTAGTAACAAAACCAGCTACTTTATTGACCAGGGTGTCATTCTGAGATGGATTTAACTCCTTCAGATCAATTAATGCTTGCTGCTCACAAAATGCAAGATTCTTAAATTCATTGACAATGACTTCAGCGTAGCTGGTAATTACTGATTCCTCTGACCAAAAGTGCTTTTTAACAGTCAAGTCCCTAATAATTTTAATTATGTCTTTAATTGTATTGAAAACGTCCAATCTGTGATCAAATGGAGCAAAGTTCATTCCTTTAGAAAGGAGACTATATTCCGATGGAGAAAGATTGTATGATGACAAGTTAAGGACATCTAATGTCGTTTGTTCATGTTGCGGAGCTGTCTGTCCAACAGAGTATTTGCAGGCACGATGTTTGCGGCCTTTCCTTCTGCCACGTTTTTTGATGTCCGTGGACTTTTGAAATAACTTAACTAATGAACAGTAATGTAATGTGTCCACAGACACATCAGAAATCACAGTCTCCAACGAGGAAAAAGCAACTAATGAAGGTTTGTGATTTCTCTGCTTGTTCTTATTCGGTGTGCGTTTTTTTTAGAATCGATCTTGGGGTGCGGGGTAACTTCTCCCACCTACCCCATTCATATACTTGATCCTTTTCATAGTCAACCACATCACGATTAAATTTTCTCTTTTTATAGGAAATGATCTGATTTTCAAGATCAGCAATTTTGCCCTCAATTTCCTTATTAAGAGATTCAAACCTTTCAACAGATACAGTTTTTTTGAGTTTGTCCTTTTGTATAGAAATATCATTTTGTACTTTTTTTAGTTCATGATCTTCATACCGGATGATTAACTGGATCAATTTAATTGAACACTCCAATAAAATTATGTTCCATTCCTGAACAAAGTCATTAGAATACACCGTGGTAGGGATTTTCTTTATACGGAGTCCTCGGGGAATCATATTTTTTGGGAGATAATTCTCCAAGGTGGTATAATCCCACCAAATGCGAGTCTCTTTTAATAATAATTTCTCCAGATCACACATGAAATTTGTCTGTACAAGTCTCAGTGAAACCAGCACTGCCAGTGCTGAATAGCTTTGCAGCTCGTTCCTGCCTGGAGTTGGCTCCGGTGTTGTCTCATAATTAAAAAATTGAAAAAAAGAAGTCCAAAAAATACAAAAACACCCCTTATATTATGGAAAAATCAGCAGACTAACTTGGTCTGTCACAATATATAAAGCTGTGTCATATGCAGGGAGCACGAAAAGCAGACACATTAGCAAAAACAAAAGAGAACATTCAGCTCACCCGAGATGAAATTCCAAGCACATGAAGGAGCATGGCTTCCTCACTGCTGCACAGCGTCCAAGGCAATAAAGATAGAAGTGGATCCAGCTCACTCACAGGTCTTATTTAAAAATTAGAAAATTTTTATTGGATGATCCTTAAAAAATTCAAAATGACAAAACAGACATCTCAGATGGCACAGCAATGACAGTGGGTGATGTGTAATTAGACCATACACGTTTCGAGCAACACGGCTCTTGAACACTGGTTACTGGTTGTAGATCCATGTAAGGTTTGTGTAGTGAACGGTGTCAGTATGGTGCCAGCCAGTCACTCCTATACTGAACCTCGTTCAAAGAAGCCGCCATCTTTCATGTGTGTGAAGTCAATAAAGCAGTATGGGCTCTCTCTCGGAAAAAACAGTGCTAGGTTGCCCAACGCGTTTTGCGGTTGCGACCACATTCATCAGGGATTACACCTGCTGTTTGTGGCAGTCTTTAGGCAAGTACCTTGTTTCCGGATCCAATTCTAATTTTTTTTGTTTGTTTTTAAAAGGAAAATAGTTCCATCGCACTACTGAAACTACTAGTTTAAAAGTGTTTAATGTGAAAATCCATCTGCTTTCTGCCCTCGACATTAGTTTTGTAAAGTCTCCCTCTCTCCAATGTTTTTCCACACCCCAGAAAGAACTTCCCATTATATTCCCATTATATGTCAATTTATAATGTAGTGATAAAGGATGCCCAGTGAACTGTCTTTTGGTATTATAAATATGTTCTTTCCATCTTACTCACAATTCATTTTTTGTCCTGTTTATGTAATGTTTCCGGGACTGGCATTTTATACGGTATATTACACCTTTAGTCTAACACGTTGCTTTTTCTGAGATTTCAAAAGTGTATGTTGGATCATGATTTCCCATTGTCTTACACATTGCACAATTTTATATTAACAGCAAAAATTCTGTTTCACTCTTTAACTCATATCGTCATGTCATTTAACACTCCTGGGTAAGTACAAAGTAGTAAAGTAGAGGCTGATAACTCAGAATCAGTATAGAGCTAAATCCTTATCAAGGAAGGTGCGCCAGACAAATAGAACTTGATCCTGTCTTGGAATATAGTTATCTTGCATCAAGTCTTTTACAGTGTTATTATTTTAGGTGAACTCCTTCTTCTATTCCTTGGAAAGGAATTTATTTATCTAAATGTTATGGATTTGTGGATGCTGAAATAAGAAAAGAGCTTTCTTATTTTCTTTTGCACAGTGGGGAAAATAAGTTTTTGATACTGTTAGGCGTTGGGTTCCTGCAGCGGCACAGCAGGAATTCAGAGCCTCACATTCTGCGGTCTCCCATGCTCCATTGACCGCAGAGGAGCTTGCTCAGCAGCCCCGTCGTTCCCGACACTCTGCCCAGACCTGCTCTGTGGGTCTGGCTGTTACTGCCACCTTTGGGCCAGCAATAGCAATGCAGGCTGCTCAGCTGCAAACCGCTCCAGAGGCTAAGTCCTTCTGTCGCTACTCTGAGCATGCTCACGAGATGATCTCCCATTGGAGATAGGGAGTCACATGCACAGGTCTTTCTCCAGATCTGATTGGTCCATCTCAGGGATCTGGAAGCTTCCGGAAGGTCTTGGCTATAAAAGGTTTGCATGGCCGCTCGGCCATGCGCTAGTATAGACTCTACTTGCTACATGTGTGAATGATGATGGATGCATGAACCTGCGAATGACTCATTAAGATCCCCCTCCCTATGATATTACATGTGTGGATAGGGACTTAGTCACAAGGTCAGCGCCAGTCAGTGGCACGCTACAGGCCCCAGTGCATATCTCCACAGGACAGTGCGCCCCATCCTGGACATTGTCGTATAGCGGCTGCGTCAGCCGCCATGCTGCAGTCAGCAGCACTTGTCGGCGTTCGCGGTAGCGACGCCACACGCACAGTAGGTCTAGATGGACACTGACTTGGGCCCTAGTCCTGTGACCATATACCGTGTGTGCATTCTGCTGAGACCTGTGAGTCCAACAGGCTCAGTATTTAAGTTTATTGCTTTGGCGCCTCTGTGAATCAACAGAGTACACCCAGCGCACACCGGGTGACATTCAACCCGCGTACAATATACCGCCATATTGCGTGTCCGCCATTACCTAGCATCAGTGTAACACCTTCTGCATGGTGGACTCCGGGCGGCAAACGCACTTTCTATTATTTATTATTTAGTGTGTTCTGCCATCCCTAACAGATACACTGCCAATTTTGCAAGTTTTTCCACTTACAAAGAATGGCGAGATCTGTAATTTTCTGTATACTTCAACTGTGAAAGACATAATCTTAAAAAAAAAAACAGAAAATTACATTGTATGATTTCTACATAATTAATTTGCATTTTATTACATAAAATAAGCATTTGTTACAATATAAAAACAGAATTTAATATTTGGTACAGAAACCTTTGTGTGCAATTACAGAGGTCAGGTCAGACGTTTTCTGCAGTTGTTAACCAAGTTTGCACACACTGCAGGAGGGATTTTTTTCCACTCCTCCATGCAGATCTTTTCCAGATCTTTCATGTTTCGGGGCTGTTGCTGGGCAACATTGAGTTTCAGCTTTCTTGAAAGATTTTCTATTGGGTTCAGGTCTGGAGACTGGCTAGGCCACTCCAGGACCTTGAAGTGCTTCTTACGGCACTCCTTAGCTGCTCTGGCTCTGTGTTTCAGGTCATTGTCATGCTGGAAGACCCTGACCCATCTTCAATTCTCTTACTGAGGGAAGGAGGTTGTTGGCCAAAATCTCACTATACATGACCCCATCCATCTACCCTTCAATATAGTGCAGTCATCCTTTCCCCTTTGCAGAAATGCATCCCCCCAAGTATAATGTTTCCCCCTCCATGCTTCATGGTTGGGATGGTGTTATGGGTTTGTAGTCATCCTTCTTATTCCAAACAAGGTGAGTTGAGTTAACATCAAAAAGTTCTATTTTAGTTTCAGCTGACAACATGACGTTCTCCCATGCCTCCTTTGGATCATCCAGACCAGGGTTCCCCAACTCCAGTCCTCAAGGCCCACCAACAGGTCATGTTTTCAGGATTTCCCTTGTATTGTACAGGTGAAGCAATTATCACCCGGGCAATACTAAGGAAATCCTGAGAACATGACCTGTTGGTGGGCCTTGAGGACTGGAGTTGGGGAACCCTGATCCAGACGGTCATTGGTGAACTTCAAATGGGCCTGGACATGTGCTGGCGTTATCAGGGGGACCTTGCATGCCCTGCAGGTGTAGTGTCTTGCTAACTGTAACTTTGCGGTCCCAGCTCTGTTCAGGTAATGAACCACATCCTCCCATGTAGTTCTGGTCTGATTTCTATCCTTTCTCAGAAACATCCTTACCCCACTAGGCAAGATCTTGCATAGAGCCCCAGACCAAAGAAGATTGACAGTCATCTTGTGTTTCTTCCATTTTCAAATAATTGTTCCAACAGTTGGTACCTTCTCACCAAGCTGCTTGCCTATTGTCCTGTAGCCAATCCCAGCCTTGTGCAGGTCTACAGTCTTGTCCCTGGTGTCCTTAGACAGCTCTTTGGTCTTGGCCATGGTGGAGAGGTTGGAGCGAAATTTATTGAGTGGGTGAGCTGGTGTCTTTTACACAGGTAACGTGTTAAAACAAGTGCAATTAATACAGGTAATGAGGGCACAGTAGGCGGGTTTCTTAAAGAGAAACTAACAGGTCTGTGAGAGACAGAATTCTTGCTGGTTGGTAGGTGAACAAATACTTATTTCATGCAATTTAATGATTTAAAAATCATGAAATGTGATTTTGTTTTTTTATTTTTTAGATTCTGTCTCTCACAGTTGAAGTGTACCTATGACAAAAATTACAGACCTTTCCATTCTTTGTAGGTGGGAAAACTTGCAAAATCAGCAGTGTATCAAATACTTATTTTCCCCACTGTATTCAGTATATTTACCATTACTCAGCAATGCTTGGATTGCATTAATTTTACATGGGCATTTACATGGTGAAGTTAAGCGCTTTTGTTCCATTAATTAAACTATAGGTAAAAAAAGGACAATATACTGAACGATAACAGCAAAACTGTACTGTAAAAACAATGTCATAGTTCACCAGAATCCTTTTACTTTTCAACATAGTGTAGTGAAATATAAATTCTTAAATGAAGATGTATAAGACGTATGTGTGTAAGTGCAAAAAAATTTTTCAGCCTCATGGATAAAAAGCTCCACTACATGTCTTTCATTCTGTGAAAACCATGGGTAGCACATGGATGGCAACAGTTTGCAGTCTGTGTGCTGTCTGAGATTAACATTACAAAGGGTAGGAGAAACTTTATAATTTACTTATTCATGTGTGAAAAACACTAGTGGAAAACTGACACACTGATGACACAGTTCCATTTTTGCATACATGAATAAACACATGAGGCCTTAAGTATATTAACATATTAATCAAATTTATTGTAAATCTTCTCAACATACAACAGCATGCAAAAAATTGGCAAACCTAAGTCAGCTATTAGTTTTTAAAAGAATTGATACTTTGTTTTATCCATGCACCATTAGAAAGGTTTAATATTTAGTGAGGAGTTTTCTTTTTTATAAAGGTAAGCTGAAAGGGCTACCTCTTAGATTTTCATCTGTGTGTATAAATTTGAGTTTCTAATCTAGAATTAAAAGAATGATTGCTCTTCGAGGTTTATGAACTTCATTTTGACTGCACATTCTATTCATTTTACTGGTGGGTAGAGAAGGAGGAGACTTTAAATGCTGTAGTCCTTTACTTGCTCCTTACTCATAGATCTAGAAATTGATAGAGATGGATATTAAGTACCGTATTTTTTTGGACTATAAGATGCACTTTTTTCCCAAAAATGTTTTTGGGAAAATGGGGGTGCGTCTTATAATTAGAATATACTTACAAAATACTGTGGCGGTGGTCACGGTCAAACGCTGCAGAGCGATGCAGCCTCCCTTCCCAGGCTGGTGCTGTGGTTATGCTCTGTGGTGCGGCGGTGATGCTCTGTGGTATGGCGGTGATGGTCTGTGGTGCGGAAGGGCTCTGCTGACTTTTGGTGAAAGGCCAGAGGTCGAGATCTGAATCTGAGCATGTGCCGCTCCCAGCAGGCATTTTCCCGAAGGCCACCACATCGCAGCAATGGATCTGCAGGGGGCCTCCGGGTTTTCACCAAATGCAGGCAGAGCCCCGCCACACCTCAGAGCATCATTACTGAACCTGTCGCAAAATGCCGGCAGAGCCCCACCGCACCACCGCCGAACCTGTTGAAAATACTGGTGGAACCACTGTGAACCCGAGAGCACCACCACTGCACCAGTCTGGGATGGGATTTACCGGAGGCCACCGCACCAGCCTGGACCACCGAACAACCTCTGTGGCCACACTCCCCTGTGACCACTCCTCCACCTGTGCCGATGATCCTCCCGGTAAGCTGAATTTGAACTGTAAGACGGACCCCCAGTTGACACATTTTTTTCTCTATTTTCCTTCTGAAAATTTGGGGTGCGTCTTATGGTCCGGTGCATCTTATAGTCCAAAAAATATGGTATAATTTTAGTTGTCAGGCTTGTAGAAATAGTGACTGTGAGCGGCCTGTATCTCCTCTGTGTCTATAATGTTACCAACAATGCCAAAAACTTTTTCTTAGGAAATTATGCAGAACTCTGCACCACAATCTGCTGAACAGTGTAAATAAATATGGTAGTCCACAAAGCTACTGCACATAACAATCAAAAAGCACTGTGACATTTTTACTTTCCCCTGAATGTATGCATTAAAATAGTTCAACCATATATCACGACAGTGATGGTCAGACATTCCCTCCCTAACCCCCCATTGATCAGCTGATTCTTAGTTGCATCAGTCAGATTTAAACATCTAAAGGTTTAGAAAATAAAGGCTGCTTTGCAGTACCTGGCAGCATCATCTACACATTACACAGAGCAATGCAATGCAGCTTCATTCAGTGTTTACCACTGGCCTCCACGGAGTTTGTAGCAGCTGATCAGTGGTGTTATCGGATGTATGGCCTTCACCAATCTGATTTTGATGACCTTTCTATAAGATAGGTCATCCATGCCTTACATAGCATATAACCAGATAACCCTTTCAATGATCTTTGATGACCGAATACTATTCACTCATATTTTACATTTGTGTCTAGTCTAGCTAATCCTCTGACTTTCAAACTGACATTTGACTTAAAAACAAAGAGAAAATACATTATCTCCTATATGTCAGTTTCCTTAAGTAATAAAAGTCACTAAATTTGACACAAGCAATATTTGTGCAAAAACTGAATATATTTGCTTTTTTGTGCTAGTTCAGTAGGCTGTGCATAGTAAAAGGGCATAGCCCACTATGCCAATATGTGTATATAGGTTGCAGATTGTCTTAAAAACGCAATGATAAGGTTCCCGCAAAGTGTATTAAAAAATTACAGGTATTTTCATTGGCACAAAAATGGTTATAACAGCTTTCCTAAGAAATATGTCAGTTTTCTAATGAAATATTATCAGAAATATAGCATTGTATTATTTGTCAAAATACATGTTCATCATCATTACACACTCTGATGTGATCTATTACATGTTCTCTTTTCTTTTAGAGCTTGTTTTCCGAGCCTTTGTGTACACAGACTACTTCAATGCAAGTGCTTAAAACACTCTGGGAGAAAACCCAACTGAAAGGAACGCATAGCTTCGAAGCATCCATAATCCAGTCTCTGTTTCCTCAAAAAAAGGTGATTCAAGCATATAATACTTGACTAGTAAAATGATAATATAATAAAGCTAGTTTAAATTAACAGCAGAATGTAATATCCTGAATTCAGAACATTGGTGATTAGCTTTCTCTAAGGTATAAATCAATGTATAAACTATAATATAGGACATAGTTTCTTGGCATGAAGTAAATCTCAAAATTACCAAATTATCAACGTTTACAGTCTGATGTTTGACTTCCACTGTTCGTGAAGTTTAGGATAAATATACATACTGGCTCTTATACATGAAGCTGGCCATACATTTAAGTTATCTGTTCACTAGATGTGCATTTCTAATAAGACCCCATACATATTAGATTAAAATTAATAAAAGGGAGCGACTGCAGCCAAAATGATCGTTCATCAGTTAAAAAAATAGCTACAAATAATAATTTTAGACGATTGATCATAATTTCACAAACAGTCTTAATTTGAGAGGAAGGAGGCTCTGTTTAGTTATTTGTGAGATGAAAGATTTTCGTTCAAAGGAATATCCTTTATACATTTTGCCCTTTGTCACATGTAAGGCCAGGTTGAACACCTATAGCTGACAATGTGGACTGAAATGTGTCATACTCAGTTAGCATTATGATAGTTCCTTGAACAATCGTTCATTCTAAAATCATTCAACCAGTGACATTCTTTTGTCCACGGGCATAATGACCGCCATCGCAGTGGCTGCCCCTGCGACTGGGTCAGTTGGATGAGGGACCCATTAACGTCAGCCCTTAGTTCAGCTGGATGTGCGTCCTCTTCCACACATTTAGTTGAAGTGTATTGCGGTATAGAGACTCATCAGGTCCATAATACAAGCTGCCAAGATAATCAGAGGCAATATACCAGGATGAGGGCCATATATCCAGATGGGGACAAATACCAAAACGATGGTCATAATTAGGGCCATATACCAGGATGGGGACATATACCAAGATGGAGCACATATATCAGGAAGCTCGCCATATACCAGGATATGGGCCATATACCAGGATGAGGGCAATATAACTCAATGGGGACATATACCAGGATGGGGACATATACCAAAATGAAGGACATATAACAAGATGGGGACATATACAAGGATGGTCTGCATTGGTTGTGCATTATACTACATGTAGGATTATTGGCTATGCATTATACTATATGGAGGACTATAGATTGTGCATTATACTACATGGATGACTATGGGCTGTGCAATATTACTGTATGGAGGACAATGGGGGGCTCATTATACTGTATAGAGGATTATGGAGGGTGCATTATATTATTTGTAGGACTATGAGGAGTGCATTATACTATAGGAAGGACTATGAAACGTGCATTACACTGTATTGAAGAATATGAGGGGTACATTATGTTATAAGAAGGACTATGAAGGGTGCAATATATTGTGTGTAGGACTATGGGGACTGCATTATACTTCTGCTATTGGGCCCCATGACTTCTCTGTTTACACCTGGGGAGTATACTGGTTTAATATTTTTCTATACATTAAAGAATTGTGGCAGAATGGATATATATATATTATATATGTATATATTTATGAGGATGAGGGATATATATACCAGGTTGGGGCCCAAGATAAGGGACATATACCAGGATGGAGGGTATATACACAGGTGCATCTAACAAAATTAGAATATCATCAAAAAGTTAATTTATTTAAGTTCTTCAATACAAAAAGTGATACTGTATATATTAGATAGAGTCATTACAAACAGAGTGATCTATTTCCAGTGTTTATTTCTGTTAATGTTGATGATTATGGCTTACAGCCAATAAAATCCCAAAAGTAATTATCTCAGTAAATTAAAATACTTTATAACACCAGCTTGAAAAAATGATTTTAAAATCTGAAATGTTGGCCTACTGAAATGTATGTTCAGTACATGCACTCAATACTTGGTCGGGGATCCTTCGGCACCAATTACTGCATCAATGCAGCGTGGCATGGAGGCAATTAGCCTGCGGCACTGCTGAGGTGTTATGGAAGCCCAGGTTGCTTTGATAACAGCCTTCTGCTTGTCTGCATTATTGGGTCTGGTGTCTCTCATCTTCCTCTTGACAATACCCCATAGATTCTCTATGGAATTAAGGTCAGGCGAGTTTGCTGGACAATCAAGCACAGTGATACTGTTGTTTTTAAACCAGGTATTGGTACTTTTGGCAGTTTGGACAGGTGCCAAGTCCTGCTGGAGAATGAAATTTCCATCTCCAATAAGCTTGTCGGCAGTGGGAAGCATAAAGTGCTCTAAAATTTCCTGGTAGACGGCTGCACTGTCTTGATAAAACACAGTTTACCTATACCAGCAGATGACATGGCTCCCGAAACCTTCATTGATTGTGGATACTTCACCCTAGACATTGGAAATCAGGGTCCCAGAGTCTGTAGGAAGAGTGGAGAGACAGCTAATCCAAGCTGCTTGAGGTTTAGTGTGAAGTTTACACACCAATATCTAAAAAAGTAGATTGGCACTTATGTATTATGATTAGTGTTGAGCGATACCATCCGATATAGAGAAATATCGGATCGGATTGGATCGGCTCGATACAAAAAAAGTATCGGGTATCGCCAATTCCGTTACTGGAAGTCCCATTCAAGTCAATGGGACAGAAATATCGCAATGAAAAAAACCCCTTTCTTTACTTGCGCATCCAGTTCGGGAGGGGGGAAGAGTGTGGGCGGTGCGTGGGCGGACACTTTGCGCGTCTGTGTGTGCGGGCGGGGTCTGTGCGGGCCTGCTGGGGGTCTGTATGGGCCTGCCGGGGGCTTGTGCCGGCTGCTGGGGGTCTGTACGGGCCTGCCGGGGGCTTGTGCTGGCTGCTGGGGGTCTGTGCGGGCCTGCCGGGGGCTTGTGCCGGCTGGCAGGGGTCTGTACGGGCCTGCCGGGGGCTTGTGCCGGCTGCCGGGGGTCTGTATGGGCCTGCCGGGGGCTTGTGCCGGCTGCCGGGGGTCTGTACGGGCATGCCGGGGGCTTAAGCCGCTGCCGGGGGTCTGTACGGGCCTGCCGGGGGCTTGTGCCGGCTGCCGGGGGTCTGTACGGGCCTGCCGGGGGCATGTGCCGGCTGCCGGGGGTCTGTACGGGGCTGCCGGGGGCTTAAGCCGCTGCCGGGGGTCTGTGCGGGCCTGCTGGGGGTCTTATGTGTGTGCAGGCATCGTCCGATGGGACTACAAGTCCCATCGGGCGATGCCTGCTACAATGACAGTGATTGACACATTAGCCAATGATGGGACAGTAGTAGTCCCATCATCCGGCTAATGTGTTGAATGTAAAAAAAAAAATATATATATATACATACTACGTACATACATACTACATACATACTACATTCATACAACATACATACATACATACATACTACATACATACAACATGCTACAGACATACAGTACATACTACATACTTACTACATATATACTACATACATACTACATACATACTACATATATACTACATTCATACTACATACATACTACATACATACTACATTCATACAACATACATACATACATACTACATACATACATACAATCACTGTCATTGTAGCAGGCATCGCCCGATGGGACTTGTAGTCCCATCGGACGATGCCTGCACACACACAAGACCCCCGGCAGGCCCGCACAGACCCCCGGCAGCCGGCACAGGCACCCGGCAGCCGGCACAAGCCCCCGGCAGGCCCGTACAGGCCCCCCGCAGTCGGTACAGGCCCCCTGCAGTCGGCACAGACAGCGCATCATGATGCGCACAGACGGCGCATCATGATGACATCATTTCAGCAGCCAATCACAGCCACAACAGTGGCTCATTGCATTATGGGGACTTCCGATTCCGGTATCCGATATTGAAAAAATATCGGTACTCGGTATCGGAATTCCGATACAGTGAATATCGGCCGATACCCGATATTTCCAGTATCGGAATGCTCAACACTAATTATGATAAAACAGCTGTAATTTTTTTTGCATAGTCGAGAGAAAAGAATAATATACAGCAAGTCATTAGCCTATGCATTGAGCATTTTCTCAAGGTTCCTAAAGGTTTCTCCAGAATCTTGGGGTAGACTTGCCATATTCTCCAAAAGAAAAAACTTTATTGCTTATAGCAACAAATAACAGTGTAGCTTTCAGAGATGTTTTACTTCTTTATGACCTAGGAGTTTTTTATTTTTGAGATTTTTTTGTTTTTCCCTCCAGTTGTTATAACGGTGCCATAGCTGTTTTATAATTCTATCACCTTATAAAGGTATGTTTTTGCAGTGCAAGTTATCCTTTTGAATGACTCCATTAATAATATCATGAAAAAAAAATAAATTCCAACATCATAGTTGTAAAAATGACCTTGCAACATTATTCTCCTTGTCAGTAAAATAACGGCAATACTAAATTTGTTCAGTTATTTAGTTATTTTAGTGAAAAGAAAAATAAATTTGTAAACAAAATAAAAAATGTTTAATTTGTGTCGCCTTTTTTTTTTACTTTAACCCTTCTCTGCCATTAGACGTACTATCCCGTCCATGTGCTCTGGGACTTAATTCCCATGGACGGGATAGAACGTCATAGCCGATCGGCCGCACTCACGGCTGACACCCGGCACTAAGAACCAGGCACTTTAACCCCGGAACACTGCGATCAAACAAGATGACAGCGTTCTGGAGCCAGCAGAGGGGCTGACAGCTCCTCTGCCTTTGGATCAGAGTGCTGTGGGATCCCGATCGCTGCCGTGGAGACCCAATGTCTTCATGATGACATCCGGGTCTCCAGGCCTGAAAGACTTCCTGTCATGCACAGTGCACGTCAGAAAGTCTCTCAGGTTAGTGTATAGAAACTGCAGTGCTATCTGCATGCTATAGAAGTGATCAGCCTTTACAAAATGAGTGTCCCATAGTGGGACAAAGAGTAAAACTTAGAATGAAATAAAAAAATTTTTTTAAATAATCGTAAAAGTATAAAAATAATAATAATATAAAAATCAAGATTTATTTGATCACTAAATAAATATTTGAGTGAAAAAAAATCTAAACAATAAAAGTAATGACCAGACCTATAAAACTGTCCCATTAGTTAACCCCTTTAGTGAACACCATAAAAAAAAGGCAAAAAACAATGCTTTATCATCATACCGCTGAACAAAAAGTGGAGTAACAGGCAATCAAAAAGACCAATATAAATACCCATGGTACCACTGAAAACATCATCTTGTCCTGCAAAAAATGAGCCACAATGCAGCCTCATCAGCAAAAAAATAAAAAAGTTATAGCTGTCAGAATAAAGCGATGCAAAAACAATTATTTTTTCTATAAAAATTTTTATTATATAAAAGCGCCAAAATGTAAAAAAAATATAAATGAGGTATCAATGTAATCATACTGACCCAAAGAATAAAGCTGCCTTATCAATTTTACCACACGTGGAATGGTGATTTTTGCTCATTCTGTCTCTCAAAAATCAGAATAAAAAGCGATCAAAAAATGTCATGTGCCCAAAAATGGTACCAATAAAAACGTCAACTCGTCCAGCAAAAAAAGAAGACCTCACATGACTCTGTAGGCCAAAATATGGAAAAATTATAGCTCTCAAAATGTGGTGATGCAAAAACTATTTTTTGCAATAAAAAGCATCTTTTAGTGTGTGACAGCTGCCAAACATAAAAACCCACTATAAAAACCTGCTATAAATAGTAAACCAAACCCCCTTTATCACCCTCTTAGTTAGGGAAAAATAATAAAATACATTTTTTTTATTTGTTTCCATTTTCCCATTAGGGTTAGGGTTAGGGATAGGGCTAAATTTAGGGTAAGGGTTGGGGCTAAAGTTAGGGTTAGGGTTGGGGCTAAAGTTAGGATTACGGTTATGGTTGGGATTAGGGTTAGAGTTGGGTTTAGGGTTAGGGTTGGGATTAGAGTTTGGGGTTAGGGTTATGGTTAGGTTTGGGAATAGGGTTAGATGTGTGTTAGAGTTAGGGTTGGAGTTAGAATTGAGGGGTTTCCACTGTTTAGGCACATCAAGTGCTCTCCAAATGCGACATGCGTCTGATCTTAATTCCAGCCAATTCTGCGTTGAAAAAGTCAAACGGTGCGCCTTCCCTTCCGAGCACTGCCATGCGCCCAAACTGTGGTTTTCCTGCATATATGGGATATCAGCGTACTCAGGACAAATTGTACAACTTTTGGGGTCCAATTTCTCCTGTTACCTTCAGTAAAATAAAACAAATTGGATCTGAAGTAAATTTTTTGTTAAAAAAGTTAAATGTTCATTTTTTTTAAACTTTCCAAAAATTCCGTGAAGCACCTGAAGGGTTAATAAACTTCTTGAATGTGGTTTTGAGCATCTTGAGGAGTGCAGTTTTTAGAATGGTGTCACCTTTGGGTATTTTCTATCCTATAGACCCCTCAAAGTAACTTCAAATATGACGTGGTCCCTAAAAAAAAATGGTGATGTAAAAATGAGAAATAACTGGTCAACTTTTAACCCTTATAACTTCCTAACAAAAAAAATGTTGGTTCCAAAATTGTGCTGATGTAAAGTAGACATGTGGGAAATGTTACTTATTAAGTATTTTGTGTGACATATCTCTGTGAATTAAGGGCATGAAAATTCAAAGTTGGAAAATTGTGAAATTTTCAAAATTTTCACCAAATTTCCTTTTTTTTCACAAATAAACACAAGTTATATCAAAGAAACTTTACCACTATCGTGAAGCACAAACTGTCATGAGAAAACATTGTCAGAATCACTGGGATCCATGGAAGCGTTTCAGAGTTATTACCTCATAAAGGGACAGTGGTCAGAATTGTAAAAATTGGCCCCGTCATTAACGTGCAAACCACCCTTGGGGGTAAAGGGGTTAAAATCCATCAAGCTGTGCACGGTCTTGTTTTTGGTGTAGTAAGCTTTTTTATTAATACCATTTTGAGGTACTTGCAAGGTTTTAATCACTTTTCATTACATTTTTGGAGGAAGTGCCAAAAACAGCATTTCTGATGTTTCTTTTTTTTCTGCATTGAACATATTGGTTTAATAGTTTTATATCTTGACATATTGGGCTTTTTTGGTTGGACACAGCAATGGCAAATATATATTTGTTTTACTATTTATGTGGTAAAAAGGAGATGATTCAAAGTTTTAGATTTCCTTTATTTCATTATTTTATTTTTATATTGTTGCTTTTTTATTCCCTTTATGGAACTCGAACTTGTGATTGTTCGATTGCTTATACTATATACTGCAATACTACATTATTGCAGCATTTAGAGAAATTAGATATTCCCATGGAACTCAGCCAGTGGCTGAATTTCAAATCGGTACCAAAATGGTAGTCACTTGGCCTTCAGTAGACTTCTTGTTTCTATGCTAACCCAACAGTTTGCCACAATCACATCGCTCATGGCCAATGGGAGCCAGTGCACACACATTTGCAATGAATTAATTTAAATGGCATTGTCAGAGATTGGCTAAACTGCAGTGCTATCAGTTAGTTCCAGCCATTGTAGTTATAAGCAGTTGCCGACTATGTAACACAGTCGGCGTCTTCCTGGTATAATGCAGACTCAGCTCCTGTGCTGACTTCATAGTTTCCTAATTGACCTATTCTAAATATGCATCCTAGATCGTTAAGAAGTTAAAAATGAAAACTTAGCTCTAACTGAGGCAACCAGTTTTGATACAACATTTCAGCAAGATGCCTTAAAGGGGTTGTCCCTTTTTAGAAAAGCGTGGTCCCTTGTCACAGTTTTTTCCAAAGAGAAACCCCCCCACAAACCAAGCTTAATCACTGTCCATAAGTACACCATTGAGTCTCCACTGGTGCTGAGGTCCGATATTGGCTGTGGTGCTGACATCATGTCGACAGCACTGCAGCCAATTACTGAGCTCAGTGGTTCTGCCCCTGCAGATGGAGCAACCCGCTCCAAGTAACTGATCTCACTGATTGGCAGCTGCTTGGGTTTTCCTGCACCCGAGACAAAAACTCAGCTTATCTCTCTCTCCTATACATAACTTAAGTAATTTGAGTAGTTGTTATGTAATCGTGCATATGCGATTTGCATACTTACAGTCACGTGCTGACCTGCTGCCCTACCTTATTTTCTCAATCTTTGATGAAAAGTTACAGCCACTGCTTCACTGAGAGAAGCTAGTCGGCACATGACTGTAAATATGAAAATCGCATGAGTGGTCATGTGATATCCGCAAGCTAAAACGAATCCTGACAGTGAGTATATGACACACTTTTAGGATTTGACATGCTACAGTGCATAATTTTATAACGAATACACCTAACATACATATGTAGAAACCCTTAACTTGTCGGAAGGTACAATACTGTATTAACATAGCAATGTATCAGGTTGTTTGAAAATTATTGATTGCTACATATGCAAACATGAAAACCAATAGCAGATAAATGCATCACCTAAACTGCCAACAGTACAGAAGTACATCATAATAACTACCAACAGTAAATGACTACATCACATGAACCACCAATAGTACAGAAATACATCAGCAGAATCATCAACCATACAGAAATATATAATCAGAATCACCAGCAATACAGAAATACAGCATCACAACCACCATCAGTACAAGAATACATCACCGAAACCATCATCAGTTCAGGAATATATCACCAGAACCACCATCAATACCTGAATGCAACACAGCAAACATCATCACCATAATCACTAACATTACAGAAATACAACATCACAACCTCCATCAGTACATCACCAGAACCTCCATCACTACATGAATATATCACCAGAACCAACATCTATACAGGAATACATTCCCAGAACCACCATCACTACATGAATATATAACTAGAACCAACATCTATACAGGAATACATTCCCAGAACCACCATCACTACATGAATATATAACTAGAACCAACATCTATACAGGAATACATTCCCAGAACCACCATCACTACATGAATATATCACTAGAACCAACATCTATACAGGAATACATTCCCAGAACCACCATCACTACATGAATATATCACTAGAATCAACACCAAGAAGAACACCAAGTGGTAAATGCTTTTCTTCAATACTTTATATGCATCTTCCAAGTTCAAACAATACTTTAAGTGCAAGTCAGCAACAATATTATATTCACCCTAAGCAAGCAATCCTAACTGAGGCTTTAAAGAAGATCCAGCAGTAGGATTCATGCCTTGATAAAATACATCTTCTCTATTGTAGATCAGTAAGATTTTTTGGAATAAATCATGCAACAGTTAAAAGTTGAAAACGCTTTTCATTCCTATGTCCTTAACCATTGCATAAAGCCAATTGAAAGTAAGTGTTTCAATTGTATTTGTGCATTAAAGATGCTAGTACAATTGAATGCAAGCAAGTGGTGTCTTACATATTATCCATGCCAGCTGTTAATTTGACAACTGTGTTAGAGAACATCTAATTCCACTCCCTGGGGACAAATTCCCCCTGACTCCTTCCACTCTGGATATGCCTTTCTGTGCTGTGTTTAAGATATAATACACTTTAATGGAAAATTATCTAAAAACATATTCAGATGTCAAAACTTGCTCATGTCTTCTTCAAAAGGAACAAGGTATTTCATAATAAGTACCGTATGTATTGTAAAAAATAATATATCCTAATGCTGAAAATTGCAGAATAATGGCTACAGGTATACATGCAATCTGTGTGCTGCCTCTTGATTCCGCATCTCCAGGGATCTCCCCAGTGACTTCTACTATTATAATTTACAGCCAGTGGTGTGTGTGTGTGTATATATATATATATATTTATATATATGCTGTATACTTATGTGTATAACCATATGTATATAACATTGTAATTGTGTATTAAAATCTACAGCCGAGCTAAATGAATTTGCTGACTTAGAATACTTTCGGAACTATAATGTTGATTTTTTGATGGTGCATGAAGGGAATCAAAGTACATGAAGTGAGAAACAATAGTAAACTGAGCCAATGAAAATGGTTCATTTATTTTATAGGAAGAGTTCATTTCCTCCATAAGTAATAACAGGAAGCGCAGAGCATGCCACTGACTGTTTTAATAAGTCACAGTGAAATCGGAGGGGGGTGTACTCTCAAGCACGGATCCCATTGGTTCTCCTCTTTTCTGTCCCGTAATTTTGCAGTAAAGTTCCTGATGTACTCCTGTTGGTTATGTGCGCAGTTTGTGCTTAACCTCAGCAGAAACATCAGCATTTACAGCTCCTATACAAGGGTCACATTACCCACACGCACAAAGTGCTTACCTGTAATATTACACAATAACCCAACTAAGATTCAAGAACAATGAAATATTTTTTCAGACTTCAGGAACCATATGTCCTTGAGTTGGTTAATTAAAAAGCATCGTCATTTCATAGCTGCACATTATACTGTAGATGAGAACATTAGTTACTTCCATAGAAGTTTATAGAAGTACAGCAAAATATACCTTGTTAGGCCCTGTCCATATCATGCTGTTATTTCCTTTTAGTATGTACACTGTGTGCATAATAATTAGGTACCGTATATACTCGAGTATAAGCCGAGATTTTCAGCCCATTTTTTAGGCTGAAAGTGCCCCTCTCGGCTTATACTCGAGTCATTATCCCAGGGGGTAGGCGGGGGAGGGGGAGCACAGGAGCTGGCGGCTGTCAGATCATACTCACCCCTTCCAGGCGCGGTCTCTGCAGTCCCTGCTTCTCAGATGGTCTCTGGCACCGCAGCACTTCCTGTGTTCAGCGGTCACGTGGTACCACTCATTAAAGTAATGAATATGCACGCATATTCATTACTTTAATGAGGGGTACCATGTGACCATTGAACACTGGAAGGAGCTGCTGGCGCCGGAGACAATCGGAGAAGCAAGAAGTGCAGAGACCGCGCCAGGAGGGGGTGAGTATGATGGGGGGAGCCATGCAATATTCAACTGTCCCCGTTCTACCACCGTGCACTGCTCTGTCTTCCACGTCCTCTGGCTGTGATGTTCAGGTCAGAGGGCGCAATGACGTGTTTATTGCGCACCCTCTGACTGAACAGTCACTGCCGAAAACCGGAAGATAGAGCGGCGTGTGTCGTTGGAGCGGGGACAGGTGAATATTGCAGGCGCCGGGGCCCTGAGCCAGCGGCGACACCAACACATGGCCCCCATAGCGCGCTGGTATCCCCGCCTGCTCAGGACACCGGCACCTGGATCCCAGTGATGAGAGATGAGTAGAGTATGTCATTTTTTTTTAATTGCAGCAGCATATGGGGCATATATATATCTATGAAGCATCTTATGGGGCCATCAACCTTAATGCAGCATTATATGGGGCATCTTATGGGGCCATCAACCTTTATGGAGCAGCATATGGGGCAAATTATTCTATGGAGCATCTTATGGGCCCATCAACCTTTATGGAGCAGCATATGGGGCATATTATTCCATGGAGCATTTTATGGAGCCATCAACCTATATGGAGCTTTAAACGGGGCACATTAATCTATGGAACATCTTATGGGGCCCATCATTAACCTTTTATGCAGCATTATATGGGGCATATTTTAATATGGAGCATCTTATGGGGCCATTATTAACCTTTGTGCAGCATTATATGGGGCATATTTTTGCATGTAGCATCTTATGGGGCCCATCATGAACTTTAAGGAGCATTATATGGAGCATATCATTCTATGAAGCATCTTAAGGGGCCATTATTAACCTTTGTGCAGCATTACATGGGGTGTGTTTTGAATGGAGCATCTTATGGGGCCCATCATGAATTTATGGAGCATTATATGGGGTATATTTTGTATGGAACATCTTATGGGGCCCATCATGAACTGTATGGAGCATTATATGGGGCTCCTGATTCAATATGGATATTCAAAAACATTTAACCCACTGATGCCTCAATTAATTTTACTTTTATTGGTATCTATTTTTATTTTTGAAATTTACCAGTAGCTGCTGCATTTCCCACCCTAGGCTTATACTCGAGACAATAAGTTTTCCCAGCTTTTTGTGGCAAAATTAGGGGCCTCGGCTTATGCTCAGGTCGGCTTATACTTGGGTACATACGATAATTTGTATTTTTGATGAATAATTTTATTATTGAACAACTTACAGTGCTGCCCATCTGTCCAAAAGGTTAATAAGCCTGAATATTTAAGAAAGTAAGTGAAGCTTTGTCTTTCTTAAGAGAATATACACTATGTGTGTAGAATTATTGGGCAACTATAAAAATGCAGCATTATTATGCAACTCAATGAAAAACGTAAATTTTCCCATCTCAGTTGTTTATATTCATCTGTACGCGTAGAGTCACAGACTCATATGAGAGAATCGGATCAATTAAGTAAATCCTACACTGGTCAAACTATGATCAGAGTGTGATCATAGTGTGATCTGATTCCCTTGGATGAGGAGAAGATGGAGAAAATAAATGTATCCATCTTGTCTATTCTGTCAGTCCTTGGAAATCGGTCTGCACGCAGATGGCATAGGAGTGCAGTCCATTTTTTTCCCATGGACTCATTGTCTTGCATGGCCAAGTGCGATCCACATATTGGATCAAACTTGGTCATGCTGCAATTTTTTTCCCCAGGCTTGTTCTGTACGAGGAAAGAGTGTGCATGGCCCCATGGAATAACGTTATTTTGAGTGCGATCCAATGTTTTGTTGGATCGCACTTGAACCAATTTAACAGACTAAGAAACTGACCAACATTCGATGGATAGAAGACTTTTCCCTGAAGGGCAGCTGAAATACGTACATTGGTCACTGATTTATATTTTTAAATGTTTGAGTGGTTGGGTTATTATTCTCACTTTAAGGACTCGTGAAGATGACTGTTTTAGCGAAAAGCCTTCAGTGAAAGCCTTCCATCCATCAAATGTTGGTCAGTTTCTTAATCTGTTAAATTCCTGATGTACACACTAAGCATGTTTATGGAACTTCATTGCTCAGATGGAGGTTAAAACTTTCCCGCAAAGTCTAGTAAAAAAAATTGCACAACATTTATGTGGAGCCTATGGTGACGGATGTCATCATATGGCATGTGGAACAGGCATCTATTTAATATGCTTAAATACTGTATAGCTCAAGCTTTTCAGTACCTTTTTATGATATATGCATTAAAAGACTTTTATAACAGCCTATGGGTACCGGATACCTGTTAAGGCTACCAAACATTGCCATCCATCACCAATAAACTATAATAGCTTTCATTCAATGGAATACATCATAGACCCAGTAACAACCTATGAGATGTATTTTTGTCATAGGCTGTGAAGCAAAGCAAGAAGCTGGCTCATGAGCTGAGCCTGCTTCATACCTGCCAGATGCCGTCTGTGTTACGTAGCCAGCATCTGTCTAAGACTGCAGGGTTCAAAGCTTGCACACTACAGTTTAAATTTGACTGTCGAATCACTGACAGCATATTTTAAGTTATTTTGTCATAACTAGTGCATGCGCACACAAGCTCGAGTTGGCCTTCGATGGATGGGTTAATATGGCAGCCAGGGGCTTGCTGAAGGTCACTATAACTGCTATGTTAGCCCTCCTGTGGAGTTCAGCCACAAATTTCATATCACCATTTACAAAATAGCTTGACCCCTTAACAACCGCCAATACGCCTTGTAACGGCAGTAGTTAAGGGTACTTAAACCACAGCACCGTTAATTAACGGCGCTGTGGAAAAAGTATATAGCGCCCCCCCAGAGTCTGATTTTCTCTAGGGTCTCGGCTGCCAGGCGTAGCTGAGACCCCAGAGAACATGATTTGGGTCGGTTTTTACCGACCCCGCTTTTGCGATCACCGTTATTAACCGTATAACAGAGACTGCAAAAAAAAGCAGCGATTTTGCATTTACTTTTTCTCTCCTCTGATGTGATCGCACATCAGAGAGAGAAATAGGGTCCCCGATCCCCCCGGTACCTCCCGGTCATCCTCGAGCCCTCCTGCATCCTCCGGTGGGTGCCACCATCTTCTTCCAGGAAGAAAATGGTGGGCGCATGCGCAGTGCGCCTGCCGAAGCTATCGGCCAGCAGATTCCATTCATTCATTCCAGGTACATTTTGATCACTGTGACAAACCCTATCACAGTGATCAAAATAAAAAAAATAGTAAATAAACCCACCTTTATCACCCCCTTAGTTAAGGAAATATAATGAAATTAAAAAAATATATTTATTTTCATTTTTCCATTAGGGTTAGGGTTGGAATTAGGGTTAGGGTTGGAATTAGGGTTAGGATTAGGGTTAGGGGTGGGTTAGGGTTAGGGTTGGGATTACGGAGAGGTGCTGCTGCTGATTCTGAATAGGGAGAGCGTTAGGCAGGGAAGTAGAAAAAAAATTGCATCTGCTGATAGCACTTTCACTGTACAGTTAGTGTGCAGTGAAAGGGGAGGATTTTTGTTGTGTGCAGCAGTGCTGGTGGTGATTAGGCTGCCTTTTAAGGCTACCTGCTAGCTGCATTGCTGTGTGCACACTGCTGTTAAAACTGCTTTTTTCAAAGCACTCCAACTTTTATTATTTTGTCCTGGTGAGTTACTGAGCGTTCATTTTTTCACCCACCGTATAGCGGTGTACGCTCCTCACACACTACCATGTACCGGCTGGTATCATGGACAAATAGAAGCTATCTGGGTGTGGCTCTGGAAGAACAAGCCGAGGAGTTTTTCCATTTTTCCAGACCTACACCATAGAGAGCTGTCCGTTTTTCAAACAGTTTCGTATATCTGCTGTTTGATGACAGTCATAACTAGACAGAGCAGCGTGTGTCAGTCCCTATACAAATAGACGGAGATTGACAATTTTCCATACAGACACCGTATAGCGGTGTACGCTCCTCACACACTACCGTGTACCACCTTGTATCACGGACAAATAGAAGCTATCTGTGTGTGACTCTTGGAAAAAAAAGCCAAGGAGTTTTTCCATTTTTCCAGACCTACACCTTAGAGTGCTGTCCACTTTTCAAACAGTTTTGTATATCTTCTGTTTGATTACGGTCAAAACTAGACAGAGACAGCATGTGTCAGTCCCTATACAAATAGATGGAGATTGACAATTTTCCATACAGACACCGTATAGCGGTGTATGCTCCTCATTTGAGTTGAGCGAAACGGGTCGGTCAAATTCATAAGTCGCCGACTTTCGCTGAAGTTGGGTTTCATGAAACGAAACCCTATCATAGCGTGAGGTCGGCCAAGAGGAGCAACCAGAGCGCCAAAGTCGCATTTCAAATGATGCTTCCAGCGCCCTTTTTCAGCCAATGATGGAAGTCGCACATTGTAGGCAACGCGATAACATGGGCAGCGGTCACCACCATCTATGAGAAGGGCATGCAAGAGATTGGCTTGCTTTGTGTAGCAAGCCAACAACCAATATAGCATGTACGGATATTCATGAAAGACAATAGAAACCGTCTCAACTAATGAATAAACCAAATTAAAGTCCAGATTATAAAGACTTAAAAATGTTTTATTAATTACACAATAAAAGAAAAACCAGACAAATAAGACATAATACAATACCATAAAATGTCATAATGTAAGAAGGTAGTAACATGGTGAACACATAAGCCATAAGTAAATATAGTGATCATAAAAGTTCCATCCGCAACAAAGTGCATATAATGAACAGACAAAGAGTATAAAAACTCAAATAAAGTGCATAGGAAATGTAATAAGATCATAGATACCCGTGATCAATGGCTAAATGCGTCTCCAGCTCCCTCCAATGTACGTTTCGCCTACCTTGAGAAAGCCACGGTAGGCGAAACGTACGTTGGAGGGAGCTGGAGACGCATTTAGCCATTGATCACGGGTATCTATGATCTTATTACATTTCCTATGCACTTTATTTGAGTTTTTATACTCTTTGTCTGTTCATTATATGCACTTTGTTGCGGATGGAACTTTTATGATCACTATATTTACTTATGGCTTATGTGTTCACCATGTTACTACCTTCTTACATTATGACATTTTATGGTATTGTATTATGTCTTATTTGTCTGGTTTTTCTTTTATTGTGTAATTAATAAAAAAAATTTAAGTCTTTATAATCTGGACTTTAATTTGGTTTATTCATTAGTTGAGAAGGTTGCTTTGTGTAGCGTCACAGGGGCTATAAAAGGGTGTGCAAGCCCGACCGCCATCTTACTTCTGCCGATCTTAGCATAGGGAGAGGTTGCTGCTGATGATTCTGTAGGGAGAGCGTTAGGCAGGGAAGAAGAACAAAAAACTCCTTCTGCTGGTAGTGATTTTCACTGCACAACACAACAGTTTGTGTGCAGTGACAGGGGAGG
The DNA here is from genome assembly GCF_039654945.1 of Dendrobates tinctorius. NCBI lineage: Eukaryota > Metazoa > Chordata > Amphibia > Anura > Dendrobatidae > Dendrobates > Dendrobates tinctorius. The sequence continues at coordinate 61,117,947 of NW_027361728.1, forward strand.
CTATATTTTTGTGCATCAGCTCAGTTGGTTATTAGGCTGCTTTATAAGGCTCCCTGATAGCTGCATTGCTGTTTTCACACTGCTGTGCAAACTGCTTTTTTAAAAGCAAAAATACTTTTCTTCCTCTTTTCTGCACAGTTACCAAGCGTTCATGTTTCCACACTTTTGTGTGCAGCAGTCCTGCTTATTAGGCTGCCTGCTGCCATACTTGGACTGAGAGCATCATTGTCAGCCTCCTAACATATCTAGGGAGCTTCCAATTGTCCCCAATACTATATACACCTTGTACTTTGTCATACACCAGCCTATTTCAGCCTGTTAAATTAAGGTGTAATCTATAGTGGGCCTGAGATAATAGTTCAGCCTCCTAATATCTCTAGGGAGATTCAAATTCTCCCCAATACTATATACACCTTGTACTTTGTCATACACCAGCCAATTTCAGCCTATTAAATTGAGGTGTAACCTATAGTGGGCCTGAGATCATAGTTCAGCCTCCTAATATCTCTAGGGAGATTCAAATTCTCCCCATTACTATATACACCTTGTACTTTGTCATACACCAGTCAATTTCAGCCTGTTAAATTGAGGTGTAATCTATAGTGGGCCTGACATAATAGTTCAGCCTCCTAAAATCTCAAGAGAGATTCAAATTCTCCCCAATCTATATACACCTTGTACTTTGTCATACACCAGCCAATTTCAGCCGGTTAAATTGAGGTGTAATCTATAGTGGGCCTGAGATCATAGTTCAGCCTCCTAATATCTCTAGGGAGATTCAAATTCTCCCCAATACTATATACACCTTGTACTTTGTCATACACCAGTCAATTTCAGCCTGTTAAATTGAGGTGTAATCTATAGTGGGCCTGAGATAATAGTTCAGCCTCCTAATATCTCTAGGGAGATTCAAATGCTCCCCAATACTATATACACCTTGTACTTTGTCATACACCAGACAATTTCAGCCTGTTAAATTGAGGTGTTATCTATATTGGGCATGAGATAATAGTTCAGCCTCCTAAAATCTCTAGGGAGATTCAAATTCTCCCCAATACTATATACACCTTGTACTTTGTCATACACCAGTCAATTTCAGCCTGTTACATTAAGGTGTAATCTATAGTGGGCCTGAGATAATAGTTCAGCCTCCTAATATCTCTAGGGAGATTCAAATTCTCCCCAATACTATATACACCTTGTACTTTGTCATACACCAGCCAATTTCAGCCTGTTAAATTGAGGATTAATCTATAGTGGGCCTGAGATAATAGTTCAGCCTCCTAAAATCTCTAGGGAGATTCAAATTCTCTCCAATACTATATACACCTTGTTTTACAGTACCATATAGCTGGTGGTATTTTGGGTACATTTTCCCAAAAATGTGGAAGTATGGTGGAAGAGGCTTGCCAGCTGGTACTGATGGTGGTGGTGGTGCATCTGCTGGTAGTGGCAAAAGCACAATAGCACCTAAGGCAGGAGGTGTTGAGCCTGCGTCATTGTCTGGCTCCACAAGGCCTCGAAGGCTCCCTTTTCTGGGAGTAGGTAAACGCTTTTAAAGCCGGAGCTTCAGGAACAAGTTTTGGCTTACATTGCTCACACAGAGCCTCCAGCTCTATCGCCTCCTCTTCTGAAGTTTCAAAAAACAAAAGCACTGAGTCGTCAGTGGAGGCTCCTGGTCAGGAACAACACCTTTCCTTGTGTCCTTCACCCCTTCCAAAAGTGAAGGATGCGGCAGGCCACACTGCAGATTACTCCATGGAGCTCTTTTCACATACCATGCCTGGGGTATCAAGTCAAATTGTGAATTCCCCAGTCCATGATGAATCTGACATGGAGTGCACTGATGCACAGCCACTGCTAGATTTTTCTGCTGGTACATTCACTCAGAGCACTACATTGTCCTCGCAGTGTACTGAGCCAGAATATGACCCTGATGAAACTCAGGTGCCCCTTCCCACATACTATACCACCTTACACGGTGACACAGAGGAAGGTACAGATGAAATTGAAGAGGAGGTGATGGATGACCCACTTGTTGACCCAGATTGGCATCCATTGGGGGAAGAGGGTGCCACTGCCAATAGCTCAGAAGAGGAGGAGGAGGATCCGCAGCAGTCATCGACATCGCAACAGCTGTTATCTGGCAGGCCCATAGCAGTCCAAAAACGGGATACAAAAACCAAAAGAGTTGCAGGACAGCTTGGCCAGATGGTCAAATTAACACAGAGTGCAAGGCCTCAAAATGTCTTCCATAGTAGGAAGAGTGCAGTGTGGCACTTTTTTGAACAAAATCCCAATGATCAGGCAAAGGTTATCTGTAAGTAGTGTGCAAAGACCTTTAGCCGAGGGAAAAATCTAAGAAATTTGAATACCAGTTGCATGTTTAGATATTTAACCACCATGCACTTGCAAGCGTGGCCGGACTACCAAACCTCACGTACCACATGTGCATCTGCTCCGAATGAAGGTAGTCAGCAACGCTACATCGCTTCCCCCACTGTAAGCCCACCGGATAGCACACCACCAGCAGCAAATGTTGAGGTGTCGTCGCAAGGCCAAAGCAGTCAGGGAATCACAATGTTATTGCTACGAAAGACTGAATCTAGGCCATCAGCAAGACCACCAACACCATCACCAACCCTCTCTCAGTCCGCCATGTCCACCGCTAGTTCACCATATGCAGGTCTCAAGTCCAGCTCACCCTACCAGAGACTCTGAGTAGGACAAGAAAGTACTCATCCCCTCATCCGCATACACTGTGTTTGAACGCCCACATTGCCAAAATAATCTCGTTAGAGATGATGCCCTACCGGTTGGTTGAAAGCAAAGCTTTCCACGAGCTCATGGCCTACGCAGTACCACGCTATGACCTACCCAGTCAGCACTTCTTTTCTCGAAAAGCCATCCCAGCCCTCCACCTGCATGTGAAAGACCGCATTGTCCATGCACTCAAGCAATCAGTGAGTGGAAAGGTGCACCTCACAACAGATGCATGGTCCAGTAGGCATGACCAGGGCCATAACATGTCCATCACTGCGCACTGGGTTAATGTGGTGGATGCAGGGTCCCCACGGGACAGCGGCGGTGGGACAGTGCTGCCTAGCCCACGGTATAGGAAACAGTTGGCTGTAGGCGTTCGACCCTCCTCCTCCTCCAGAAGCGAAAGCTCGTCCACAGAGCGCAGTCGCACAAGCACTCCATCCGCAGCTGCCAGTGTTGCACACTCGGTGTTCCACTATCGAACAGCTAGTGGTAAGCGTCAGCAGGCTGTGTTGAAGATGATGTGTTTGGGCAACAGACACACCGCGGACGTACTGGCCGACTACTTGCAGCGACAAACTGAGTCATGGCTGGGCAGTCTACATCTTGAGGCAGGCAAGGTAGTTAGTGATAACGGCTGGAATTTTGTGGCAGCCATAGCCCTTTCAAAACTCCGACACATACCTTGCCTGGCTCACACCTTGAACCTGCTGGTGCAGTGCTTCCTCAATAATTATCCAGAGTCAACAGGCCTGCTCCAGAAGGTCCGAAGACTGTGCTCGCACATCCACCGGTCGCCCGTACACTCCAGTTGTATGCAGAAGCCTCAGCGATTGCTCCAACTTCCCAAGCACCGCCTAATTATCGACGTTGCAACAAGGTGGAACTCCACCCTGCACATGGTTGAGAGGCTGTGCAAACAGAGGCAGGCTGTAATGCATTTGTGGGAGGATACACGGCCAGGCACTTTGAGGGCAGACATGGAGTTGTCGGGTGTGCAGTGGTCGAAGCTGAAAGACCTCTGTAAAGCCCTTCAGTGTTTTGAGGAATGCACACGACTGGTAAGCACACACGACGCCATCATAAGCATGAGCATCCCACTTATGCATCTGCTCATGCAAACTTTGACGCACATTAAGGAGCAGGCGTCTGCAGCCGAGGATGAGGAAGAGGAGGAGGGAAGCCTTGATGACAGTCAGCCATTGTCTGCTCCGGGACCTCTCCTGGACGAGGTGGAGGAAGAAGAGGAAGAGGAGTAGGAGGATGATGATGGGGATGATTATTTAGGGGAGGAGGATGCTTCTCGTGGGGCAAGAGAAAATGTTGGTGTGGCAAGGTCGGGAACAGGGTTTGTGCGTGACTGGAGGGATGTGGATTTGCCAGAAAGTGGTCCTCCACCCAGCACTCACAGTGCATCATTGACACCTGGAACATTGGCCCACATGTCAGATTATGCCTTGCAGATCCTAAAATGGGACCCCCGCATTGCCAAAATGATGAACGATGACGACTACTGGTTGGCCAGCATCCTGGATCCACGCTATAAAGGCAAATTCCAAAACATCATGCCACAGGAGAACCTTGACCTAATATTGGCTAACAAACAAGCAACTCTGGTAAACCGTTTGTTTGAGGCATTCCCAGCACACAGCAGCGGTGATGGTTCTCCAACGAGCCGTAGGGGGCAACATGGAAGAGGTGTTTGTGGTGCACACATCAAAAGTGGCGTTGGAGACAGGGGTTTCATGACCATGTTGTGGACTGATTTTTCAAGTCCCACTTACATGACTGGTAATACTGCATCGATTGAAAGTGACAGGAGACAGCAGTTGTCAACTATGGTTACAAACTACCATATCGATGGTAGTTCCTCCATTTGTAGCTGCTGAATGTCCAACATCAACATATGCCATTTTTTAAACCTCCCTAACTGGGCCACCTCCCCCCCATGGCTGAGGTCACCACCTAGCGCATGCAACCGTACAAGTGCCATTGCCCTGGACAGGTGGGTGGGCTGACCCTTGGGCGTCGGCACTGGCACAGGGTCCCTCATAGTGCAATCAAATATCTCTGATGGTGGGGGTGTACACCCGCCGTCAGACACACCGGCATACTATGAGGGGCCCAGTGCCAGTACCGATGCCCACGAGTGAGCCCCCCTTGCTTGGGCAGGGTCCCAGCATTTGCATTATTTACCTCTCCCTGCTCCTTTGCTGTGTAGTCTGGGCTGTCAAATCCTTCCCTGGGACTGCCACTACAAATTTGGTGAACTGATAGATGATGGTTAAGACGTAGCTATGCCCTGTCCTGCTGGTCGGGCTTTAGCTTCAGATGATCAATGGCTTCCATTTCTTATGGACGTCGACTCACAATGAGATGCAGTGGTGGTTTATCATCAGCTTTCACAGTTTTCCTACTCACACACGTGTGACATTCCTGCCCACATTTTTAAATGTGCCCTGTCATGCCAATCCAATAGAATTGCCTACAGCCTGTGGCTTCTGTCTTTTGCACTCCAAAGTTACCTGACAGATCATGATAGGCAGTGAGGACCATGTCTACATCTCTCCCTGTGATCAAAATTTGATGGAGATGAGTAACGGTGATGGGATCAACGGTACTGCGATACAGCAACCCTTTCTTCACAAAGAACTGTTTTCGCTGTCTCCACACACAAAGTAATTGAGGGTCAGCATCGCCTCTGAGAATTCTCCTGGGAGGTTTTCCCCTGATTAGTAATTCCTAAATATCTGCAATCACTCGACTTTATGTCTGTACTTTTATCCATCTCGTTTCCTCTTGCGGAGAGTCTGGACTGTCTTACTGAGACAGAAATATATACAAGATTTAAAAATACCCCAACAGTGTATACTGGTGAACGCTTCAGAAACATTTCCTTTTTTCTACTTTTTAGATTGTTGTCTAATCCATACTGAGGCTGTGAGTGTCTTTGTCGGACTCCGGAAATAAACACGGAGATTTTAAATGTTTAAACTATGCTATATAGACCTGTTATCCGGTGATACTGTACCCTTTCTCAACTTTCTGCAGTCTTGTCGAATCCATACTGTGCCTGAGACCCTCTGAGTCTGCCTCCTGATTACAGATGAGTGGTGTTTGAGTGGAACTGTTGGCCAAGTTCAAATTCTAGCTGTTTTGGGCGGTGTTAGATCCGTTCGTCGAACTACAACACTTTGATTAAAATTCGGCTGTTCGAGTTTCCGTTCGAGAACGTTTCGTTAAACAAAAGCGTATCTTTTTTTCACATTAATAATGGTTTTCAATGATAATAGACAGTTTTAGGGCATAGTAGCGGTGTCTGGTAGCCAGCGGTGTAGTACACCTGTGAAGGAGCTACACCTTGTGTGTTTCTAATAATTTTTTACAGCATATTGTCCTGAAAATCCTTTTGGGCCTAGTAAATGTGTCTGCTACTCAGAAGAGGAGCCCACCCGTGAACCGAGCTATGCCGCCTGTTTATGAAAGAACCAGTTTTTGACTGCATTTACACCATTTAATACTTTGGGCCTAGTAACTGTGTATGCTTCTCAGCAGAGTTGGCCACCCGTGAACCAAGCTATGCCGCCTGTTTATGTAAGAACTGTGTGCTACTCAGCAGAGGAGCCCAGCTGTTAAGCAAGCTACAGCACCTGTGGTTTGGACACTTAATTTTTTCACATTCTTCCTGGAATGCCGTTTAGGCCTAATTCCGGAATTACGGTTGACCTGCACTTTCTGGGAAATGCTTGTTTGCGGGGAAGAATTGTAATCCCAGATCCCCATCACTAACGGGGTTCAGCGTGTTATCCGCACCTGTAAGTGATACACGCTGGTCCTTTCATTGTAGCATGCATGCAGTCCCAGACATGTAAGGGCATGACAGACCTGTTATTGGCCGATCTCGCGTGCCAGAGCCTCGCGTGTCCCTCTAGTAAGCTGGACGCGGACCGCGGGGGCATGCCGGAGTCTCGTTCGTTAACGGAATTAAGCTTGCAATCTGTGCAGCTTTTTTGTGGATGGCATGGTTGAGGTTGCCCGTGTTGAGTCCAATTAAGCCACAGGCTCCACTCCTGGTGGTGCCCTTCTGGACATTCCTTTAAGGTTCAGCTTTGCAACCATACTGCCCCCAGAAACCAAACACGTTTCCTGACAGTGACATTCTGGTCAAAGAGCACGATGACATCACGTCTGTGCGCCCTCTGCCTAAACAGTCCAAGTGCAGAGAGATGTAAGATGGGGACGACGGGGAGTCCAGACTAGTACAGGGATTCCCTATCAAGGAGACTTATTTAATTGTTTTAAAGGTTGGGAGAATTTTTTGGGGAGCACGATACTCTGGAGAATGATATCTGGGGCCCACCATACACTGGAGCATTCCAAAGGTGGACATCAGTCACTGGAGCAGCATTTGCATGGCCCATTATACACTGGAGCATTAGAAATGGGGCTCATTATATATGGAGCATTATTTGGGCCCATAAGACACTGGAGATTCATCCATGGTGAACAACATATACTGTAGAATTATGTGGAGCTCATCATATACTGTATCGAACCGTATCTGTCCTTGTAAGAATACAAGGACAGAACAATGGAAAGGACACCATTGTAGGCATTTACTACAGGCCGCCTGTGCAAGCTGAAGATATGGATGAACTCTTTATGCATCAAATGGCCAAGTTCTCCAAAAAATATGACATAGTTGTCATGGGAGATTTCAACTATCCATACATTTGTTGGGAATCTCTCTCAGGCAAAACTAACAGGTCAAGGAAATTCTTATCCTCTCTTGCTGACAACTTTATCTTCCAAAAGGTAGGGGACAAAACCAGGGGAACTGCTACCTTGGATCTAATCCTTATAAACAGGGAGGAAATGGTTGAGGAGGTAAAAGTGGCTGGGACCCTAGGAGGTAGCGACCATGCTATTTTAGAATTTTGGATAACTAGAGGAGGAAGACCTGTGAAGACTCAGACGTCAAGGTTAGATATCAGAAAGGCAGATTTTAAAGGATTCAGAAAGAGAATTGGAAGGATCCAATAGCTGGATATCCTTAAAGACAAAAATGTCCAGGAAGGATGGGAAATCTTGAAAAATTAAATTCTCAAAGCACAATTGTTAACAATTCCGAAAAGAGGGAAGAATAGGAAGCATTTAAAGAAACCAGGATGGATGAACACAGAACTTAAGCACATGCTAAAAAGGAAGAAAAAGATGTTTATAAAATGGAAAGAGGGAGGCATATCTAAAGAAGAATATAATGCTGTCTGCAGAACCTGCAGGGCACAAATCAGATTAGCTAAAGCTGACAATGAATTGAGGCTTGCAAGAGATGTCAAAAGCAATAATAAAGGATTTTGGGATATGTCAAAAGTAAAAGAAAATTCAAAGATGCTACAGGATTTTTACAGGATGAAAATGATGAAATGGTAAGACAGGATGTTGAGAAGGCCGAACTTTTAAATTCCTATTTTGCATCTGTTTTCTCTCAGAAAGGAAATGTAACATCAACTGTTCTTCACTGTCCTACTAAGGAAATAGAAGAATCCAGGATATCTATAAACAGAAAGATAGTGAGGAAACACTTAGCTAACCTAAATGAATTCAAGTCTCCAGGTTCAGATGAATTACACCCCAGAGTACTGAATGAGATAGCAGAAGAAATTTTTGAACCCCTCTCCATAATCTTTGAAAATTCTTGGAGAACAGGAGAAGTTCCAGAAGACTGGAGAAGAGCAAATGTTGTTCCTATCTTCAAAAAGGGGAAGAAGGTGGACCCAGGCAACTATAGGCCGGTGAGTCTGACTTCTATACCAGGAAAGATCTTTGAACAAATTATGAAACAACATGTATGTCAGTACCTGGATAAGAATGAAGTGATTAAACAGAGTCAGCATGGGTTTGTAACTAATAAGTCATGTCAGACTAACTTAATTTCCTTCTATGACGGAATCACTGATTGGGTGGATCAAGGAATTGCTGTAGATATAGTATATCTTGACTTCAGCAAAGCATTTGACAAAGTATCTCATACAATCCTTATTGAAAAAATGACTAAGTATGGAATGGACAAGGCAACTGTAAGGTGGATTCATAACTGGCTTAGTGATCGGACCCAAAGAGTGGTCGTAAATGGCTGCACATCCAGTTGGAAGAATGTCTCAAGTGGAGTACCACAGGGCTCTGTCCTGGGCCCTGTATTGTTCAATATCTTTATCAACGATTTAGATGAAGGAATTGAGGGTAAACTGATTAAATTTGCTGATGACACAAAGCTAGGAGAGATAGCTAATACTAGAGAAGAGAGAGAGGATTCACAAAGATATAAATAAACTGGAGCAGTGGGCAGCAACTAACAGAATGGTTTTTAACAGGGAAAAATGCAAAGTACTACATCTGGGCAATAAAAATGAAAAAAGCATATACAGAATGGGAGGAATAGGGCTAAGCAACAGCACATGTGAAAAAGACTTGGGTATACTAATAGATCAAAGACTGAATATGAGTCAACAGTGTGATGCAGCAGCAAAAATGGCAAATGCAATTCTAGGATGTATTAACAGAAGCATACAGTCTAGATCACGTGAAGTCATTATTTCCCTCTACTCCTCTTTGGTCAGACCTCATCTGGAATATTGTGTCCAGTTTTGGGCACCACATTTTAAAAAAGACATCAACAAACTGGAGCAAGTTCAGAAAAGAGCGACCAGAATGGTGACCAGTCTGCAAACCCTGTCTTATGAGGAAAGGTTGCAGGATTTGGGAATGTTTAGTTTGCAAAAGAGAAGACTGAGAGGAGACTTAATAGCTGTCTACAAATATCTAAAGGGCTGTCACATTGTAGAAGGATCATCTTTATTCTCATTTGCACAAGGAAAGACTAGAAGCAATGGGATGAAACTGAATGGGAGGAGACACAGATTAGATATTAGAAAAAACTTTTTGACAGTTAGAGTGATCAATGAGTGGAACAGGCTGCCACGAGAAGTGGTGAGTTCTCCTTCAATGGAAGTCTTCAAACAGAGGCTGGACAGACATCTGACTGGGATGATTTAGCAAATCCTGCTTTGAGCAGGGGGTTGGACCAGATGGCCCAAGAGATCCCTTCCAACTCTACGATTCTATGATTCTATGAACATTATATGGGATCAATGATTCTGTATGGAGAAATATATGGGCCTCATTACTCTGTATGGCGCACTATGCGGTGGCCATAATACTGTATGGAGGAATATACTGTCTGTTTTTGGAGCTATTGGAGAATTTAAAATGGATGTCAGTCATGTGATGTAAGAATTGAAGTATTTTTCATTGTACTGTACCGCTATTTCTCTGCCGTATCAAAGGATCATGAATTGTGTCATGTGTTAAAGGAGCCCAGTGACACTCTTTGGCCCTGGGCCATGAAAATCTGGAGCCAGCACTATCCCCCCCACAACTTTAGCCAAATAACCCCCCAGTTTTCAATGCCTAACTATTATTATTAAGTAAATTAAGGTTGACAAGCTTAAGGAATAAGAATTGATGTTTTTGGCATTAAAATGGGCACTCTAGGTGTGTTTCCTGTCCTCCACTCACTGCCGACTTTTCTTCCCCATTGACTTACATTGGGTTTCGTGTTTCAGTCGGCCTTCGACTTTTCACGATAATTGGCCGATTTCGTTCGACCCGACTTTCGTTTCGTGAAACCCGACTCGACCCGAAAAAAGGCAAAGTCGCTCATCTCTAAGGACAACAAGTCACTAGTCCACTGTCCAATCAGCAGGTAAGAGAAATCCAATTACCTGCTTCTTACCATCGCTTTGCACACTGTGCACTCTGTTGTCGGCTGAGTTCTGCAGTAATAAACCGACAACAAAGCGTTGTTAAAATACCCCATAAAGATCATTGATGTCACTTGTGGGGCAGAGCTGGTCTCGTGATATTCTGACACCACGCTATTACCAGCTTATTGCTGCAGATCTAAAGGCCCCGTCTCACTATGCGACTTACCAGCGATCCCGACACCGATATCAAGGTGTCAGGATCGCTAGTAAGTCGCTATGTGATCGCTGGTGAGCCGTCACACAGACAGCCTCACCAGCGATCTGCACAGCGATGCCGAGCGCCCGGCATCGCTTGCCATCCTGTAAAAAATAGAATCAAAATAAAAAATATAGTTATTCTCACCATCCGATGTCCCGCGCAGTCTTCCGGCCTCTCTCCACGCTCCGGTCCCAGTGATCCTTTGCACGAATGACCGCGAGATGTCACGGTCTCGCGGGATAACAAAGTCTCGCGGTCATTCGTGCAAAGGATCACTGGGACCGGAGCGTGGAGAGAGGCGGGATGGCTGAACGGGACGTCGGAAGGTGAGAATAACTATATTTTTTATTTTTTTTATTATTTTTTACACCTGATCGCTGGTCTCCTGCTGTCACACACAGCGATGCGTGCTGGCCAGCGGGAGACCAGCGACAAAAGAAATGTCCAGAGATTTCTTGCAGCGATCAGCGATACCGGCAGGGGGGCCGCTCGCTGATCGCTGTCACACACAGTGATCTCGCTGGTGAGATCGCTGTTACGTCACAAAAGTTGTGACTCAGCAGTGATCTCGCTACCGAGATTGCTTAGTGAGACGGGGCCTTAAGCCGATGACTGTGAAGGTGCTCATTGCACAGTGCATGGCAACAGAGCAGGGACCCTACTGCCCCTAAAACAAGCATCACTGACTAATCAAAAGGAAGGAATCCATCATCAAAAATCTTCATAAAATCATAATCTTTATTAGGTAAGTATAAAATTAAGACTGTTGTACAAAAGTCACAAGCCTATTGGGGGATATTCTATAGCAAACACATTTCAGACCAAAAGGTCTTATAAGTCAGACCTAATAAAGTTGATGACTTTATGTTGCTCCTTGATGTTGGAATCCATCCTTCTGATTAATTTTCAATGTGACTCTGCCAGTCTCTGAGCCTCAGTAAATGGATGGACAGTCGCACTCAGAAAATAAATAATCTTTGCAAAAGAGTCTTTGATTTTTCCAATAGATCAAATAATGAAACACCGCAAGCAAAAAAGAAATATTCCAAAGGTGAGTATTATATGGTTACGTTTCGACCTAATCCTAGGTCTTTCTCAAACAATACTGCAAAAGAAGATGTAGAAAATAATTACAACACTGAACTAGGTGAACAAAGTATCAAAAAGAACTGGAGATATAATTATATACAAAATAATTTTATACAAAAAATAGTAAAAAAAAGGGTTAAAAGAAGGTGGGAGGGGAAGGGGTTTGTTGAAAAGATCCAATATATACAGCACATGTTCGGGTATACAGAAAAAATGACAACATAGGGATCTATAAAATGCCCAAGAAAATGCCCAGTTGGTCAGGGAGACAGAAACTGGAGGGTGTCACAGGCTATTGGCAAAAGTTAATATATCTAAGACATTATGCTTCATAAATAATATGACAGGGGGGTGGTGGAGGCAAGCGGCAAACACAGAAAAGTATGGCAGGTATAGTCTGTACTGACCTCAATAGAAGATTCAAGGTAAACGGGAGGGAGATTAATTGCAAAGTCCCAGTTAGGGGCTGTGGAGGAAAATAAAGGTGATGAGGTAAAGGGAATGGAGGGAAATCAGGACGCCAAGAAGTGCTGTTGTACTGACCTGGTAGCGTGTGGGAGGCAGGAGTCTGCGGTGATGTGAGTGAAAGGCTCAAAGAGCCCGGTTTATAAATATTCACAGTCAGTGAGAGGCTGGGGGGAGGGGAGATACAGAGCATGGTGTGAGGCTTGGAAAGCATGGGGAGGAGTGGCCAAGTGGACAAGAGCTATGCAGAGTCAGAGCAGGAGAGGGCCTGGGCGTCTGTGTGGCTTGCAAATGTAAACAAAAGAGCACGTTGGCTCTGGGCGGGGCCTGCTCATAGGGGACATTGGTTGTGAGGAGAAAGAGCAGAGGAGAAACAGGGCGCCTGTGTGGCTGTAACTGGTGAGCACGGTGGCTACAGGTAGCACCTATGTAATGAGGGAGAGATTTAGTAAATGGGAAGAAAATAGAGGGAGAATGGAGAGGGAATATGAAGAGAGTAATGGAGGAAAGGAAAGAACTCAGGGAAGGAGGAGAAATGAAGGAAAAAAAAAATAGGGGGTAGGAATGTGAGGAAAGGTCCAAAAGAGAGGAGATGAGAAGACGGGTGTAGAAATGGTTGTACCGGCAATAAAAAGAAAACAATAAAAAGAATGAAAAGAAAAAATAAAATATAAAATAATGACAATGGATGTAAGAATGGGATGAAAAGATATATAAAAAAAAATTATGAAAATTATTGGAGTAGGTAGGAATTATGATAAAAAATGAGGAAAATAAAAATAAAAGTACAAAAAGGAAGGTGAAAATAAAAAACAAAAAATAATAATAATAATAATAATAATAATAATAATAATAATAATGAAAAAACGATCAAAGTACGAGGATGAAAAAATTAAATAAAATAAAAATGAAAAAAGGGGGGGTAAAAAGTTAAGGATAAGAAAAAGAAAAAAATGGAAAAATATGAAAAAAGAAAAAAATGGAAAAGATGAAAAATAAAATAGAAAAATTGAAAAGGGATGAAAATAAAAAAAAAGTTAATAGAAATAAAAAAATAAAAATAGAATAAAAAATAAAGATAAAAATGAAAAAAGAAATGGAAAAAAGGGGAAAAAAATTGGAAAAAATTGCGATACTCACCCAAGAGGGGAAAGAAGAGATTAGTGAATCTGAAAAATAAAGGATTTATGAGAGGTGAGATGAAGGCCGCAAATCCACCACCCTGGAGGTAAAAAAAAAAAGAATATGACAATTAATCAATGGTATACAAATACATGCTCATGAAAAAGTGCATACAATAGACGAAATTCCAAACGACTTGTCATGGAAGTAAATCCAACTCACGATTGAGGCCCTTGGGGGCCAGAGTCTGCAACGTATAGATCCAAAAAGACTCCCTAGATTTAAGGAGCTGATGTGGTTGCCACCCCTGCGAGGTCTGTCAACCTTCTCTATAACCTGGAACCTAAGTTGTGAGACTGAGTGGTTGGCATTGATGAAATGGTGTGGGATGGGGAGCCAGGTTTTCTTGCACTGAATAGTCGATTTTTGACTGGCAAATCTATCACGCACGTGTTGGGTGGTTTCGCCTACATAAAGTAGGCCACAGGGGCACTTTATTAGATATATTACATAGTTTGTGTCACATGTAAAAAAAACCTCCAACACCGTAACGTTTGCCAGTATGAGGGTGTGTAATGTGGCTCCCCTTGACTACATTGGAGCAACATGCGCAGCCCAGACAAGGGAAGGTGCCTTTGCGTTCAGTGCCGAGGAAGGTTTGTCTAGGCAATTTAGTTAGGCTACCGATGTCAGCGCGAACTAACTCATCTTTAATGTTTTTTGGTCGGTGTTTGCACATAAGTGCTGGTGTTTTAAAGGCCTCAATATTAGGGTAAGACTTAGGTAAGATCGACCAATGTTTTTTGATGATATGATAGATTTTGGGCATGATGGGGTGGTGAGTATGTACAATGGTAACCCTTTCCCCTTGGGGCTGAGATGGTTGTGTGGGGCGGGGTTCCAAGGCTCGACTTGCTTCACATTCAAGGAGTTTTGTGGGATATTGTCTTTCTCTGAATTTATTGGACATTTCGTTAAGACGAATTGGAGCAAGGATGGGGTCAGTAACAATCCTTGCTACTCGTGTAAACTGGGAACGGGGCAAGCTTTTTTTAGTGGAGGCAGGGTGGCAGCTCGTGTAATGTAAAAGGTTATTGGAGTCGGTCGGTTTGACATATAGGTCAGTGGAGAGAGAACCAGTACTGGTCTTGGTTACCAAGATCTGGGAGAGATTCCAATTCAGGGTAAATTGTAATTCAGGTCTAATAGAATTGAGGTGTTCCGTGAAAGAATGCAAGTCATCAAGAGTACCTACCCATAGACAGAAAATATCGTCGATGTATCGTAGCCAGCATTTACTGTACGACATGAAAAGAGCATTGTTGTAAACATGAGAGCATTCAAAGTCATTCATGTAGGCATTAGTGTAGGCGGGTGCTACGTTAGCGCCCATTGCGGTCCCATCTTCTTTTGCAGTACGGTTTGAGAAAGACCTAGAATTAGGTCGAAACGTAACCATATAATACTCACCTTTGGAATATTTCTTTTTTGTTTGCGGTGTTTCATTATTTGATCTATTGGAAAAATCTCACATGAATTAAAAATCATAAAAAAATTTTCTTCAAAGACTCTTTTGCAAAGATTATTTATTTTCTGAGTGCGACTGTCCATCCATTTACTACTGCTTGTGGTCTATCCACGCTCAGTCAGCACCTCTTTATAGCAAGAGTGCGCATCTTTTTTCTTCTATAAAGTCTGAGCCTCAGACTTCCAAGTGGGTGAGCTCACTTTGTCTTTTCCTTAAGCATCACTGATGACGCTTTGTTTCAGGGACCAGATAGAGGCTGTGGCAGTGACTGAAGCTTTTGCCCCCTGCTATGATGACACTTTGAGTATCCCAGGATGCACTGGGATTTTCAAACGAATCATCATCACAAAGGAAGTAGGGAAAAAATACAATAGTTGTTAAATAGTGTAGTTAGTGAAGGGCAAGGAATTTTTAATGCAAGCATATGCATTATGCATAATGCAAGATAGTCATTTAGGATGAAATTTACTTTGCCTTCGGACCACCCCTATAAAGATGTATTCCAATATATAAGTGCAAATTTTTAAAACAATGAGTTTACGACCATTAGGACCTATATTAGCACCAGCACCTCTGTGCATTACATGGACAGCTCATTGATTTCCTCTCATAGGACAACACTTAGTACAGTATTGTTAATATTTATTATTTTGCATATAGTTATTAAGGTTTTGTAAAGTAAAAATAGTGGTTATTGGCAATTAGTATAATTTGAGCCAGGGAAATCTTTGTACATTGGTATCCTGAAAAGAGATTGATTAAGAATGCAGTGTCATCAAGTATAGCCATTTACACTTCAGTCTTGGCATCATATGTAATGTTTCATCTGCACCTCCGCTACATATTTCGCTTATTGTGCCATTGATTTTGTGCCTGAATTAAAATAAAATTTACCGTATGTTCTTGCACAAATGGAAATGGGGAAAATTAGCATGAAATATGAATTGGCACAATGAATTCCCACCTGTGATGTGAAATGTGAGTCTCATAAAGGACTGGGTACATATAAATAAATTACATGAATGCCAGAGTCTGACATATGGGCTTTTGCGTGACGAGCCAAAGTAAGCAATTCTTTGGGGATTGGTTCCTTGGCAATTCATCACTTACAAATTCCTACACAGAAACACTAAAAAATACAATACCATACAAAGTACCAGTGGCCTGTACAGATTGACAGGATGGCAAATAAACATATGCATCGAGACTCACCATCAAACCAACAGATGTATGATCTGTCATAAGAATGTGACCTACCAGTACTCAACTCTTTATAGAGAACCACAACTGGCTTGGCTGAGAAAAGTAAGAAACACACTCTTGATATATTATCAGATAATATGTCTGTGCTTTTTTACTCAGACTTATTCCAGGATTTCGTCCCCCTGAGCTCCTCACTGAGCCAAAAGTAAAAAACAAAATAAATAAAAAATGTTCAAGTAAAGAATACATTTAAGGCTGAAAATTCATGATATTAATAGTTTACGACATCAGAGGAAATAAAGTAACATTCAAATAATTTCCTTGTATCAACAGGAAACCTGAAGCTTGAGGTCCCCCGTTAACTTTTGGCAAGCATTATCTGTAGCAAAGTACAATTACATGAAAATATTTTTTAAATTACTGTTGTTTTAGCTTTGTTTACGTAGCAAAACTGTTTTTTGTAAACAGTTTTTTTGTAATTTGTGGTTAAGATTTAGACTCCCCATAAGTCTTTATAGTTTTCATAAAGGGAATAAAGTGAAGCTTCAGATTAAATCCTTAATAATTAATGTGTCGTGAAGATGCCAATTAATTGTTTGATTAAATTCTTTTGCCCTTTTAAGCTCATATCTAATATATAAAGCTCAAGTGTGTATGTATGTGTGTATGTCCGGGATAGGCATCCGCACCGTCGCAGCTACAGCCACAAAGTTTGGCACAGTCACACGTCTGGACCCCGAGAGTGTCCTAGGCTGTGTTGTGAGGCGAAATTTTAACCCTGCACGTTCCAATTCACCAAACAATTTTGCCCCTATGTACATAATGGGGAAAAAGTGTGTGTGTGTGTCAAGCCCCGCCCCTCATTATGATGTCATAATGGTTGCCATGGCGACGCTGAAGTCATCATAGGTTGCAAGCCCCGCCACTCATTATGATGTCATAATGGTTGACTATGGGATGGAGGATGTGTGATGGGTATATGGGCACTGGACTATGGGATGGAGGATATGTATGATGGGTATATGGGCATGGGGCTATGGGATCGTGGATATGTATGATGGGTATTTGGGCACGGGACTATGGGATGGAGGATAATTATAATTTGCTATAACTAACCACAGTTAGTTACTATGCCCGGGCAGCTCTGGGCTCTTCAGCTAGTTAACCATATATATTAGCCTATTTTATATGAATGGTTCATAAATGGCTATAACATTTTAATTATGCCTTTAAAAGGGTATCCAGTGTGAACAAAATGTACAATTTTAATGTTTAAATAGCAAGACAAACAACTTACATATATACTTCAATATTGGATCCAAGCAATTTCACCTCCATCTTCTGGTTTATACAGGAGGTCGCTTTGTATGACGGAAGATAGGTGGCTGGCTAGCTCATGTCAAAAGCTAAGCCTGCTTCCTCATTTTTCTTTTGTAGAGCAGCGGTATTCACTCTGTGCAAAGATGAGGCAGTGACCCAGGAAAAGTTCAAAGTAAAGTCTCTTTTAATGAACGGTGTACTCACAAACAGAAGGTAAATCAGATACTCCGGATTGCAGCCGGGAAACAAAGACAGTCCGTAACCTGTTGCTGTGGGCAACTGCACCACCATGTATGCTGAGGTTGCCAGGCCTTTAGCTCCGCTTGGCCCTCTGTTGCCTCACACAGGTTGAGCTCTGCAAAGCTTTTCTGCTCTGCCTGCTTGCAAGACCAAAACTGAACACCCAACCCCCTGCTGCAGGGGTTTTTATAAGCAAACCTGTGGCCATAGGCCTCATGGAAAACCTGGAGCCAGGGAAGGAAATTAACTGCCCCTATACAATCCTGTAGTCCATTTCAAAAATAAAAGCCCATGGCGGGTTTTCTTAAATCTGCCTTGGACAAATAGCTTGCCCAAGACTGACACTTACTTCTATTCTGCCTTGCAATCACAGCTATGCCTGTGACTGCAATGCACTCCCCTGGCCTCCGTATGCTTCTTTGCACATCCTTGGGGACACATAGCGACCCTCGTATATAACACCGGTTACTGCCTCACACTTTTCATAAACTTTCACAAAGAAAGAGTCTGGCTTAGCTATAGAACTAATGGCTAAAATATTATTAAAACATCTTTTGCTTTAATGATTTCTCCAAGCAGAGTATCTTTATTTATAGTCTGTTTTCTTTTGTGTATGTCTTCACTTCCAGGCTTTGTTGTATTTTGCTGATCTGACAAAAGTATTTATATTATTACAAGGGAGATGTTCTATAATGAGATGTCACAATAGTGATTGCCTTTATTCTTAAACTTGGCACTTTTGTGATGATGTCAAAGTTGGAATGTCAAAGTCAGGTTTGTTTGTATTAAAAGGCTGCATTTAAAATTATGTTACACATCTCTTCATGTGAAAGTGTCTCAACTTCTTCCACTGACTTCAGCGCCCTGAGCATTTGGCTGCCATTGCAACCAGGAGCAAGTGAACTTTGGTGGTCTATATATGCAGGCTAGGGTCATTTGGCCGATTGCTGAGTATCAGAAGGCATTCATGGTCACTACCTTTTAGGCCTGTTTCACACTTCAGTAGTTTGACGTCAGTCAAAATCTGCCATTTTTAGAAAAAAATGGATCCGCCATTTTTTTTGGGCAGATCCACCTTTTTTCCCATAGACTTGCATTAGCGGCGGATCTTGACGGATGGTCATCCGTTGATTCCGTTTTTTGACAGATCCGTCATAATTTTGGCATCCGCTCTCTGGAGTGGACGGACAATGAAACGTTTTTTGTCTGCGTTAAAACAGTGGATAGCAACGGATCCGTCACTGTCCACCATGCGTTATAATGGACGGCTATGGGCAACGGATCTGTAGCAAACCGTTAATTGATGGAATCCGCCAACGGATTCCGCTTTTTATACTGAGCATGCCCAGAAGAATTTCCTTTCATGATATTTAACCCCAAAACCCGATCTGGCAGCAGAAAATCTCTCTCCCTATCTCTATCTCTCTCTCTCCTTTTCCAGAGTCCTATTGCTTTAAATTTCAGACATTGGTGGCTGAAGTGGATCCGTCAAAAAAACGGATCCGGTGCATCCGTTTATTGTCAAACGGAAACAGATCCGTTTTTTTACACTTTGGCAGATTTCAACTGACGTCAAACAACTGAAGTGTGAAACAGGCCTTAGCCTGCATTGGATTTCTTCAGCCTGACTGTGTTTGACCTAGTATTATTATTTGTCACCACCTTGCTCAGTTCTATAATTTAACTTCTCGTATGGACATCTGACTCTGCCTGCATTGTCCCTCATTGACACAGTTCTAACCAAGTGTCATCTGTCAATACTCCCGTGCTTTCACTGTTGGTTACTTTTCTGAATAACATCTGAATAACACAGCTGGGAGATGTAACTACAGTAGTTATAGGGGGTGTCCAGTTAAATCCATGGAATAGGTGATAACTTTCTGACCGGTGGGTTTTTTACTACCTCCGAACAACATATTGAGGAAATTTTATCCCTGAAGGAAACGTTTATCCACATTACAAAATGGCACTGCAGGTCAGAAGCCCAACTGCTGCTCCATTCCTCATGATGCTGCCAGAAAAGACAAACACGGCACCATAGGGAATGAATGGAGTGCAGTCAGAGAACTGTGCACTGTCACTCCATTTCAATAGGGATAAAAGTTCCCCATTTGGTTCATCAGTGCAGTTCTCAGTGTTTGAACCCTACCAATGAGCAAGTTATTACTCTTCCCATGGATAGGTAACAACTTGATTCAGCTGGACAACTCTTTTAAGCCCAAATTGTCTTTTCAGGACTGACTGGTGAAAATCTAGATGATCCTTTACAATTTAATTTATTCATCACCAGATTGTTTGAAATGCCAAGGTTCCATGGTAGGTATGCCTTCCATACAAATTTTTACTAGACTTTTGCCTCTGTTCCTAGGCTGTTGTATTGTGATATTGAAATAGCCCATACCTTGGTCTTGTGGTAACGTAATAACATCACAATGGTGTTTGTTCAAACTCCAAGGGTGTTCCCAACTCCGATGATGTCAAAATAGTGCATGCATTTCTTTGCTGGCTTTGCTCTAATATGATAATGTTACAAAAGTTTGCATGTGTTCTATATGTGTCTTTCTAGATTGTGTTCTGCTGTGATTATGTTGCAATGCCCTGAGTCTTTATTAATAAGAATTGTTGATGATTTGACAATGATTCATGTCTTAAGTCTTAATATCTCTGTGGAGTCTGTCTTTAGTCCTGGGCTGCGTTTTTAGTTGTGATGATATCCTAAATAGTGTTTCGTTAATTTCTTTAGTTGCTATTGTGATGTAGCAATCACTAGCAGGTTGGGGTACATTAACTTAGCGGCGGTATTTGAATAACAGCAACAGCTTCTTCATTAAAACAAGTCCATATCTGGTTTATTACACCTTATAAACCAGTGTAAGCCTTGTAAATATCACAGAACCAACCTGACATATAGTCCATTCCAACCACGGTTATGTCTGTACTGTTCAGTCACTGACTCCTGTCAGTTCACACAATTCTCCATGCTCTGGGTTACCTGCTCAGCAGCGTTGCAGGCTTTACAGCCTGGCTTCACTGAGATCCTGTTAGTAGACCAGACCTCCAGTACTCCCTGGCCTCTCAGGAGCTCCAGCCAGCACCCATCTCACACATGGGTATCTCCCCATGTGGTCCAACCAGGAAGACATATAGGACCTTCCTGTTACAGAAGCACACCCCTTGGGAGGGTTAACCCTAAATCCAGCCCTTTACTAGAAATACAGGTTTGTGGGACTACAAGACACAGCAACCTGTTCTGGATTCAGATAGCAGCAGACTTTTTTGTCTGTGCAATACACACCTATTCCTGAGAATACCACTAGTTGGTACATCACACTGTACATTGTTTTACGTTGATGATATCTTAGTATTATTGGTCTTCATTGTTAGGTTACATTGTACAGTATATTATCAATGTCACAATAGAGTCTCTCTGTGTTCCTAGGCTGTATTTTATTGTGATATTTTCATAATGTCACTTACCTTTATTACTAAGGTAAGTGACATTTTAGTAACTTTTCTTACCATTAATTGCCACCTCCCTGTCTGATTCGTATCAACGATTACATGATGCAAAATTAGAACATGCACTGTGTGCACAATTATTAGGCAGGTGAGTATTTTGACCATATCATAATTTTTATGCAGTTTCCAACTCCAAGCTGTATAAACTTCCAGGTGATGTGCATTTGTGTATAAATCAATAGGTATTATTATTCCAGTGCTATGCGAGTTATGGTGTTTTTTTCTGGTGATAGTGATAATAGTATTTGTCTAAATTACTAGGCTTATAACACCAAAAAAATCAGATAAAGCCACAGATAAAATGGCAAAAAATACTTTATTAGATAATCAATAAGATAGACAATTATATTTAATAAATAAAAACATGTTAAAAAATATTAATAAACCAGTGAGCACCACAAAGGAAAACCAAAGGTGGGTCACCTGGACACAATTTTTTCTCCACCCAATACCTTTGATCATTGTGGCCAAAGATTTTTATTTTACCTTCATAAGTCCAAAGGATTTGATTTCAAAATGCATCAGGCTTGTTTAGATCTTCTTTGGCATACTTCTGACACTGAATTTTATGGTGAGGACACAGGAGAGGTTTTCTTCTGATGACTCTTCCAAGAAAGCCATATTTGTGCAGGTGTCTCTGAACAGTAGAACAATGTATCATAAATCCAGAGTCTCATAAATCTTCCTGAGGGTTTTTTGCAGTCAAGCCTCTCTATCACTGTATTATCTTGATCTCCACTCTTCCTGTTAACTGCCATTTCTTAATTACATTTTGAACTGAGGAAATGGCAAATTGAAAATGAGCTGATATCTTCTTGCATCTCCTGCTTTGTGACCGTCCACCATTTTCATTCTCAGAGCACTAGGCAGCTGCCTTGAAGAACACATCTGCTGTTTTTTGACACAAGGTTAGAGGATCCTGGGTTTTAATAAAGATGGGAAATTTGCATCACCAGGCCTTTGCTAATGATGATAATGAACAAGTCATAACCCTGACAAGCTAATAGGCCTATTTTCATTTTTACAATTCTTAAAATGTTAAAGATAAAAAATACATATTTTTTGCCATCTTTATCATTATTCCTTTTAGAGATCATTTCATAGGCGACCATGTGAATTAAAATGACAACAACACCATAAATCTAACGCTATAATTGCATGTGTGATCGTGCCTGGGAAAAAAAACACTTAATGAAATTAACCTAGATACTGTGAACTGGTCCTATTTTCATCAGTTCACAAAAAAGGTAGGTATACAGACATGTAAGTATAAACCCAAATAAAACACTGTTTAAATATCATACAAGATTTTATGAGGTGTCAATAACACACAATACAAACAGCTTACTAAATGTCAAAATATTTGACACAAATATAGTATCACAGCGGTAACCAGGTTGAAGCATTACAGCCACATAATTGTGATACAGGGCCACAGAAATACATAGAAAAGCAAAAAATTGGCGAGCATGTGTCCAACGTGTCACCACTAGTAGTGGCTTCCTCAGGGGCCTAAAGCTCAGCTGTAAGTGCTGTGTTATAAATAGTAAAAGATAGAACTGGAATAAGTATCAGCTGTTTCGACTTACCGGGTGAAGCCCAGATATGTAATTACAGACATAATGCGCATGCCACAGGGGAAGACATCATGTTGACATAGAAATCGAGAATACGCTGCACATGTGTACAAATTTGTGAAAAAATCAATTAGAGTAGCTCCTCATTGAAACCCTGCAGAGCACGACTGGACAAATTGTATATCCACTTTAATTCACACCTCAAAAGATGATTAACAAAATAAAAAAAAAAATAAAAATTGCCTCCCCTGATGTTCATGTGTACTGACTCAAGACTATGGACTTTTAACCTATCTTGGTGACCATGATGATGATCGAGGGAATGCACTGCACTGAAGAAAGTGTCTTACCCTTTGCATGATTTTTTTTTGCCATGACCACGCTGAAAACTGCTGTTGAATTCTTCATTTTAATTCTTGCAATGTTTGACCAACATATATTTTTGGACAGTCACACACAATGGCATATAGAAGATTCCTAGAGCGGCAATTGAAGAATACCTTCAACCTGATCTGTGAAGGAAAGATAGGTAGAGAACTATCCTCAAGAGCTGTAAAATAAGCACAGTTAGTGCAATTGCCGCAAGGGTACCTTTCCACAATCTTACTCCCTCCAATAGTTATTTGGATGGACCTTCTGAAATGACAACAAATTAAACTATTCTTTAGATTCTTGGCCCTTCTGGCCTCCAGGCTCGGTTTAGTTGATATGAAGGGTAGCAATTTCGGCTTGCAGAGCACACTACCCCAATTTTTATTCAAAATACTATAAATATCCTGCCATTGATTGTTGAAGGTTATAAAAACACTCAAAGATCTTGATGTTTCCCCGGGCCATGTCCTTAGTAAATCCTGTTGGTTACTGTGCTTGGCAAGTTGAAATGCCCTTGAGATAGCTTTACGTTGAGAGCCTCTGAGTCTGAAAAGTTATGACTGATCTTTCGCCTATGATTGAAAATCCTTCATATTCCTGCAGTTGCAACTCAGACATAAAAATTGTACTTTTAGAATACCGTTATTGAGATGAAATGGATAGAATTTTAAAAGTGCAACAAGCTATTTGTCTTGGTCAACTAATGGAATAGAGTGGTGGTAATCTTTGAGTCTTGCATTTCAATCTTCAAATCTAGGAAATGAATTGATGATGTTGAAATATTTTATGCAAGGAAAATATTCAAAGAGTTTTTGTTCAATTCTTGAATAAATATCTGGCACTCATCCAGAGGACCTATTCACAGAAGCAGATTATCGTAGATGAACCTGTACCAACAAAACACATGTGTCTTGAACATCTCAAGAGGCTATACCCTTGTGGCCTCCCATGACCCTAAAAATAAATTTGCATATCATGGGGCACATCATGCACCCATCGCAGTTCCGAATATCTGCCTGTAAAATGAGACTTCAAAAACAAAATAATTCTTATCCAGAGCAAAGTATGGAAGGTGCCGTTTGAAGGAGTCATGGTTCCTATCAACAGTGGTGTATAGATTTAGGAGATATGAAATAGCTTAAGTGCCCAAAGTATGGATGAAACAGATGTACAGGGATTCCATGTCCAGGGTGATGATTGATTCTTTCATGACATTGTACACATTCGCATCGTCAACATGATGTTTTCCCTGGGGTATGCTCATTAGATCTGTAATCATGTGTCTGGGCTGCACCTGGTAAGTCCAAACAGCTGATACTTATTCTAGCTCTATCTTTTTAATATTTATAACATGGCACTTACAGCTGAGTTCCTGAGGAAGCCACTACTAGTGGTGACACACATTGGACACATACTCCACACATTTTTTTTGCTGACCATGGTTTAGTTCAGGATTGTTTTGCTGCTTATAACGTGGCACAGGTTTGAACTGCTCAATCACAAGCAGGATTAAAGATAGACACCAATTGCAATGCTCTTCTATGTATTTCTGTAGGCTTATATCACATTTAGGTGCAATGCCTCAACCTGGTTGCAACTGTGATACTATATTTGTGTCAAGTTCATTTGGTTTGTTGATCCTCATACAGTATATATTTTGGCATTTAGTAATCTGTGTATTATTGACACCTGTATACCTCCCTTCTTTGTGTACTGATGAAAATAGGACCAGTTCACTGTATCTTGGTTAACTTCATTAAGTGTTTTTTTCCAGGCACGATCACACATGCAATTCTAATATTCTATCGTTGGTGTTGTTGTCATTTTGATCCATATGGTCGCTTATTTGGCGGATTTAAGCCTCATTATGGACTTTTGTTATTCTTGTCCTTTTGTGACTTTTATGTGTTTTTATCTTTTTTGCTGAATGTTTCACTAAAAGTTACTTGTTTTATTCATGGTGATCCCTGTGTTTATAGCATGTGTCTTCTTTTCTGTTACTATTGATTGACTTTTACATGCTACCGGTTGATCCCAATTATTCGGTGGTGCTCTGTTTTCATTCTAGTTTTGTTATATCACAATAATGTGTGTTCATTTGTAGGCTTTTTTATTGTGATGATGTCATGGTTGTATTCGTATTTATATTTATATTAATGATGCTACATTAGACTGCTCTCTACGCTTTTTAATATCACAAAATATTTAGTTTTCATTTCCAGAATATGCACTATTTTGATATGTGTACTCTTAGGCTCATGACATATGTTTTTCTATGTTGTGTTCTATTTCAATGATGACAAAGCAATCTGTCTTTATCAGTAAACTACACTTTCATTCCATTGTCACAATCCTTCAGAGGTCATAGAAAGTTCTTGTGTTCATAAGCAGTATGTGTATCCATTGTAGTTCCGCAGCTGTTTTGTCAAATATGAGTGGAATGTTTAAGAACAAATCTTTATCTTGGTTTTCTAACAATTGTCTAACCTATGTGCTAGTTGCTCTGAGATATCAGAAATAAATATTTAACCGTTGTGCGTTTTAGTAGACATTAGTCAGACCCCATTCAGATGCATAGGTTGCACACACCTTCCTTCAAAAATACAGTTTATTTTGTGCTACCATTTCCTACCTTTTATAATTTGACCTAGTTAGGAAATCTAGGTGTCACATCTCCTTCTGGAGCTGATCCTGTGCAGTCTACACCTATCACCATGCAGTGCCATATTGTGTCAGACTGAGGTGCCAAGGGCCCACCGATAACCAACTCGAAGAGCCCACATTTAAACTACATGCAAATATGCAAATGTGATAATATCCTCAAACACAAATTTATATAAGAATGAACTGGGTAGATTGTTAAATGAATAAAATGCTGCGTTTGTCTGTATATAGTGGTTCAAGTACTGTAATGCTATTGTGGGCACACCTGAATGGTTCCCCTTCCCCCTAAATGCAAGGATGCCTGTATATTCACCACCCTGGCCGTGCGGCGTGTCCTTTGGCGTGTTCCCTGCTTTCTGGTTTACAGTGGCGAGCTGCCCTGCTTTTGAAGGGCCAGTGTGCGCAGCTGCAAAATGGCTTCCAGCCAATAGCTGGGAGGTATCTTCTTTAAAATACACCTTCCTCAATGAGGAGGTGCTGAAACAACATTAAATCTTTCAATAGTGTGGTGGTGTCCTCTTGAGTTGTGAGGTCCCCTGGTCCTAGTGTGGCCAGTGTCCTGAACCCGAAATCCCTGGTCCTTGTGCAACCAGCCCTGAACCTGAAGTCACTGGTCCTTGTTCTGCCAGTGCCTGAACCTCATCCACCAATCTGTGTTTGAAACCCATGTGTCTGAACATGTCCTTATACACGTATCCTGTGTATCCGGACAGTCCTAACCAGTCTCGGAATCACTGTTTTCTGTGACTCTGTGTCAGTAACTGTTCTATCCATCGATCCTAAATCTATTACACTGAACAGAGCCTGAGTCCATGTCCATGTCAGTAACCATTCTGCTGAGGATCTAGAACCTATTAACCTAAACAGAGACTGAGTTCTTTCCGTGTCTGCCTACCTGACCCCTGCCAGGGACTGCCTAGGAGTGGTACCTGGCAGCTACCTGCAGTCCAAGCCTGATTCCATAATCAGGAGCTCAACTGAACACCAGGTAGCTGCTTAACTACACCCTTCCTAGGTAAACCCACATCCATGGCACAGTGGATACACGAACCACATGCACTATCTGCACGCATAATAAGTATATTGTGCCAGGAACTGCTCATATAGAGTGTAGTGACCCACTCTTGCAACATTCTCCTGTAGGCTAGTTCTAACCTGCTGCCATATTCATTTTGCTAGCAATGTTGGTGTTGGGGGAGATGTTTGTACCATTAGCCGGGACTTGTAGTGTTTTCTTGTCTGGCAATATGGGTGTGTGTGCTGTCAACTGGAGTAATAAGCTTCCTACGTTGGCACAATGGACAGTACCACACCTTACAAAACCTCCAAGCTTCCTGCTGGACGCTTCCAGATATACAGTTGAAACCAAAAGTTTTAAGGCATTTTTTAAGACAGAGAGAACGTTTTAAGGTATTTTTTATTACTTACTGCAAAGTGAAAAGTTTACATACATTTCATTAGTATTTAATACCATTGCCCTTAAACTGAATGACTTGGGTCAAACATTTGGGAAATCCTTCCACAAGCTTCTCACAATATTTGGTTGGAATTTGGGCCCATTCCTCCTGACAAAACTGGTGTAACTGATCCAGGTTTGTAGGTTGCCTTGCTTGCACAGCTTTGCCTATACGTTTTCAATAGGATTGCGATTAGGATTTTGTGATGGTCAATTCAAAACATTGACTTTGTTATCCTTAAGTCACTTTGTTACCATTTTGGCAGTATGCTTGGGGTCATTGTCCTTTTGGAAGACCCATTTCTGCCAAAGCTTTATCTTCCTGGCTGATATCTTGAGAAGTTGCTTTAGTTTTGCCACATAATCTTCTTTTCTCATAATGTCATCTATTTTGTGAAGTTCACCAGTCCCTCCTGCATCAAAACAAACTCAAAACATGATGCTGCCAAACCCCATGTTTCACAGCTGGGATGGTGTTCTTAGCCTTCAAAACTTCTCCCTTTTTCCTCCAAATGTAACGATTAATTTTAGTTTCATCAGACAACAGGACATGTCTCCAAAAATTAAGATCTTTGTTCCTATGTGCATTTGCAAACATTAGGGTTTTTTATGTTTCTTTTGGAGTAATAGCTTCTTCCTAGCAGAGTGGCCTTTCAGCCCATGGTGATACAGTACTCGTTTCACTGTGGATATTGACACAATCTTACCAGCTTCCACAATAATCTTCATAAGGTCTTTTGCTTTTATCCTTGGGTTGATAAGCACATGTCGGACCAAAGCACGTTCATCTCTGTGACATAGAACCCGTCTCCTTCCTGAGCGGTATGATGGCTGGACATTCCCATCTTGTTTGTAGTTGCACATAATTGTTTGTACAGATGAACGAGGTACCTTCAGGTATCTTGAAATTGTACCCAAGGATGAGCCAGACTTGTGCAAGTCCACAATTCTCTTCCTGATATCTTGGCAGAATTCTTTAGACTTTACCATGATGCTACACTAAGAAGCAATGTGTTTCAGATGTGCCTTAAAATTACTTGCACAGGTGTGTCTCTAATTAATTCACATGTTGCCAAAAAGCCTATCAGAAGCTTACAAACAAATGACATCATCTTATAAGCTGTCCAGAATTGTTTAAAGGCATAGCAATCTTAGTGTATGTAAACTTTTGACTTAGCAGTAGGTAATAAAAATGCCTTAAAACATTCTCTCTCTATCTCATTATTCTGGGATTTAACAAAAATTAATAATTATGGTAATCCTGATTGCCCTAAATTGGGAAAGGTTTAACTTGATTTCATGTCAGATATTGAAAAAAACATGCATATGAGTCTTTTTATATAGTGGATGTAAACTTTTGGTTTCAACTGTACTTCTGCTTGCCTGGTTTAAACACCCTGATTTTTAGCTTATGTTTTCTAGTAAATTTCGATGATGACAAAGCAATCTGTCTTTATTACTAAACTACTCTTTAATTTCATGTTATCACAATCCCTCAGAGGTCATAGAAAGTTCTTGTGTTCATAAGCAGTGTGTGTATCCATTGTAGTTCAACAGCTGTTTTGACAAATATGAGTGGAATGTTTAAGAACAAATTTTTATCTTGGTTTTCTAACAATTGTCTAACCTACAGCTCTGGCAAAAAATTAAGAGACCACTGCAAAATTTTCAGTTTGTCTGATTTTTCTCTTTATAGGTATATTTTTGAGTAAAATGCAAATTACTATTTTATTCTATAAACTACTGACAATATGTCTTCAAATTTACAAGCAATAAATATTGTATTTATTTTCAGAAAATGAGAAATGGTCAAAATAACAAAAAAATGCAGTGCTTGCAGACCTCAAATAATGCTAAGAAAACAAATAAAAAAAAGGGGAGAAGCCAGCGCTGCTTGTGGTCAGAACGCAATACATAAAGTGATTATGCACATATTGATTCCTAACTGTATTTCAATATGAGACATTTAGCAAAAAATTTATCAATATTTTGAGCCACCCCGCCATGCCAATGCATTCTCATATGGGGCAGTCCTACTCTACGTTTTTTATATTCGCTGTGCCATTACGGCCTCCTAAATGTATTAAAAGCAAGACCATATTAAATGCAAACTGTACCTGAAGCGTTTCTGAATCACTTCCATGGAGCCAGAAAAGGCAAGTGCAGATAAAGGTTGACCAGGTCCGGACATAGACATTTCAGGTTAAACCCCCACACTGCCTGACCAGCACCACAGAGGAAGGGTGATACAGGCCCAGACACAGGTGCACAATCAAACAGAGCCTGGGGCAGGGCAGGGCTGCTGTATGTGTGCACAGCAGCCTAGATCAATCACAGTGAACACATAAAGAACGGCGAGCATAACTCAGCATGCATGGCAACAATGGTGGTCAGCCACAAACCATTATCAAATAAAAAAGGGGAGAAGCCAGTGCTGCTTGTGGTCAGAACGCAATACATAAAGTGCATATGCACATATTGATTTCTAACTGTATTTTAATATGAGACATTTAGCAAAAAATTGATCAATATTTTGAGTCACCCCGCCATGCCAAGGCATTCTCATATGGGGCAGTCCCAATCTACGTTTTTTATATTTGCTGTGCCATTACGGCCTCCTAAATGTATTAAAATCAAGACCTTATTAAATGCAAACTGTACCTGAAGTGTTTCTGAATCACTTCCATGGAACCAGAAAAGGCAAGTGCAGATAATGGTTGACCAGGTCCGGACATAGACATTTCAGGTTTAACCCCCACACTGCCTGACCAGCACCACAGAGGAAGGGTGATACAGGCCAAGACACAGGTGCACAATCAAACAGAGCCTGGGGCAGGGCAGGACTGCTGTATGTGTGCACAGCAGCCTAGATCAATCACAGTGAACACAGAAAGAATGGTGAACATAACCCAGCGCACACGGCAACAGTGGTGGTCAGCCACAAACCAATATCAAATAAAAAAAGGGAAGAAGCCAGCGCTGCTTGTGGTCAGAACTCAATACATAAAGTGCATATGCACATATTGATTTCTAACTGTATTTCAATATGAGACATTCAGCAAAAAATTGATCAATAATTGTGCACCTGTGTCTGGGCCTGTATCACCCTTCATCTGTGGTTGCTGGTCAGGCAAGTGTGGAGGTTAGACCTGAAATGTCTATGTCTGGACCTGGTTTACCCTTATCTGCGCTCGCTTTTTCTGGCTGCATGGGAGTGATTCAGAAATGCTTCAGGTACAGCTTGCATTTAATATGGTCTTGCTTTTAATACAATTAGGAGGCCATAATGGCACAGCGAATATAGAAAATGTAGAGTAGGACTGCCCCATATAAGATTGCATTGGCATGGTGGGGTAGCTCAAATGATTGATCAATTTTTTGCTAAATGTCTCATTTTGAAATACAGTTAGAAATTAATATGTGCATATGCACTTTATGTATTGCGTTCTGACCACAAGCAGCGCTGGCTTCTCACCTTTTTTTAAATGCTAAGAAAACAAGTTCATAATAATTTAGAAACAGCAATACTAATGTTTTAACTCAGGAAGAGTTTGGAAATCAATATTTTGTGGAATAACCAAGATTTTTAATGACAGCTTTCATGCATCTTGGCATGCTTTTCACCAGTCTTTCATGCTGATTTTGGGTGACCTTATGCCACTCCTGGTACATAAATCTAAGCAGTTCTTCTTTGTTTGATGGCTTGTGACTATCCATCTTCCTCTTGATTACACTCCAGAGGTTTTCAATGGGGTTCAGGTCTGTAGATCGTGCTGGCCACGACAGGGATTTGATGTGGTGGTCTTTCACCCACACATTGATTGACCTAGCTGTGTGGCATGGAGCATTGTCCTGCTGGAAAAAAACAGTCCTCAGAGTTGGGGAGCATTGCCTTAGCAGAAGGAATCAACTGTTTTTCCAGGATAACCTTGTCTGCGGCTTGATTCATACCTCCTTCGCAAAGATTAACATGCCCAATTCCTGCCTTGCTGAAGCATCTAACATAAAAACCTCAAAAAGAGGAAAAAATCCTCCAAAAAATTCATGTGGCAGTGTTCACACATGCGGATTATTTCTTCTGCACTGGTGTACCACACGGCCAATCCCTGATTGCAGGCTGGCTGTTTCATTTGGTATTTATGCACCTGTGCAGCTGCCATTTTACTTGGGTCCGCTGCACCCTGTATTAGTGCAGATGCATTTGGGCCTGTCTGGTTTGTATCTGAATTTTTTGGAGGATTTTTTCCTCTTCTTGAGGTTTTCATGTTAAAGTAGGACTGGCAAGTGTAAGGAACTTTGATGCAGTTTGCCAGCTTCTGTATTAAGGCCTTAATATCAACCAATACCTTACATATATTGATATGGTTTTTGTGCACTTTTTATATTTCTTTCAGGGTGCAGTTGGGCCCAAATGGTTCTGCAAACTTGTGGCCTCTGTTCACACGGGATGCATTCTAGTTGGCACTGGGCAGCTCCCCTATATGGTATTACTAATAGATTGTGAACCAGAAGCCCTGCTTTCCATTTTACTTGGGTCCGCTGCACCCTGTATTAGTGCAGATGCATTTGGGCCTGTCTGGTTTGTACTTGCTGAAGCATCCCCAGATCATCACCGATCCTCAACCAAATTTCACAGTGGGTGCAAGATGTAGTGATTGCAGGTACGCGGGATATATATATTTGTATCGATAAGGGCTATCTCGAGTAACCGGCAAGCTAATAACAGTTATCCTCGCAGGGATCAGGACAATAATTCACTTGGTAACACGATAACGACTACCCGGTCAGAGCCGGTACCTATGAGGCTGCGGTATGGCCGACTACGGATCCAGGAACTATGAGCTATCAACTATAACGTGTCACTTATCCTCCTCTGATGTCCATCAGAGTGGTGATCGGTGTTTCTTTGGCGTCTCAGCCGCTGGGCCCAGCCGACGAGGAGTTGGCACAAGCTTCTGGTGTTCCTACGCCCAGGTGGAGCGTGGGCAGAACAGGCCCCTGAAGAGTTCCTCTGGGTTGCGCCTCCCAGTGGAGGTGGACTAGGGACAGCCAGGGCCCGGGGTGTATAGACTGCAGCCGCAGGTAGTGGCAGGCTTGTCGCAACCGCGGACTGTGATCGAGCAGTAGCAGGCACGGGAGGCGGCAGGCAGGCCGCGACCGCGGGCTGGATTCAAGCAGTGGTGGCTGTGGGAGGCAGCAGGGAGGCCACGACCACGGGCTGGAGTCGAGCAGTGGCGACCATGGAAGACAGTGGACAGGTCGCAGCCGCCGGCTGGAGTCGGGCAGCAGTGGACTGGCCGCAGCCATAGGCTGGAGTGATGGGAGCGTGGTCGTTCGGTCGGTGTCCCGCTGCTGATTTGCTCGGTGCTGTCTCCTCTCTGTCTTTGGTGAGTCTCTCTTTAGTCCCTCTGGTCGTCGCTCACTCCCTCTCGCTCTGGCTCTCTGGTGCCACCTACGCTTCCTGCTCCTTCTCTCCCACTCTGTCGAGTGCCCCTGCTGGCGTTCTCTGTTCCTTTTTACCTGCTCCACCCCCTCTCCTTCTAGAACTGTCTCTGGTCTGTCCTCTAATTACGTCCCCCAGAAACAGTCTCTCTAGGAACCTTGGTGACAGTCTCCTTGGCGCCGGTCCAGTTACACAGCGGGGATTCTCCCTCCTACACAAGACACTGTGGCTTGTACGCCTCTCCAGGTTTCCGTCTAACCATTAGACGAGTAGGTGTTTAGCAAAGCTGAAAATTAGACTCATTAGAGAAGATTACCTTACTCCAGTCCTCTATGGTCCAATCCTTATGGTCTTCGGCAAACTTCAGCCTGGCACTGCTTTGCTTCTCATTGATGAAAGGCTTTTTTCTAGCATTACATGGCTTGAGCCCTGCCTCTATGAGCCTGTTACAAACTGGTCTTGCCGTACACTTCACCCCAGCTGCCATTTGCCATTCCTTTTGTAGGTCACTTGATGTCATCCTGTGGTTGCTGTGTGACATTCGAATAAGATGACAGTCAGTGGAGAGTCATTTTCGCCCTCTGCTGGTCTGTAGGTTTGTTGTCGCCAATGTCTGCTGCTTGACCTTGTTGTAATGGACTGCT
Organism: Dendrobates tinctorius; assembly: GCF_039654945.1. Taxonomy (NCBI): domain Eukaryota; kingdom Metazoa; phylum Chordata; class Amphibia; order Anura; family Dendrobatidae; genus Dendrobates; species Dendrobates tinctorius. Next base: position 61,151,377 of record NW_027361728.1, read on the forward strand.
GTCTTAGAAATTTTAAGGACGGAGGCAACATGAGGCTCACTGTATCCCTCAGCTAGTGAAGCCAGAATTGAGCCCTTCTTTTCCTCACTCAAGACTTTTCTTTTCAACTCCTTTGGCATGGTTAAAAGTTATTTTTTCATTCCTATTACTTTTGGGATATTATTAGCACTTGTTTTGTCATCCAGCTTGTCCTATTGCAAGAGGATTGTGAGCACCATAGCAGGGTTTTTTTTATACTTTCCTTCATTAAATAAGATTTGGCTCAGGTGATCACCTAATGAAAAGCATATAAAGTAGAATGAGGTGTACTCTGGTTGGAATTCAACTGACACTGGAATGTAATAGCTGTCAGACATGTAGGGAAGCTGATTTTTATAAAACTGTGCAGTTTGTTAATTTTTGCCAGAGCTGTACGTGCCAATTGCTCTGAGATATCACAAATAAATATTTAACCGTTGTGCGTTTTATTAGACATTAGTAAGACCTTATTCAGATGCATAGGTTGTACATACCTTCCCTCAAAAATACAATTTTTAATGTTACCATTGCCTACCTTTTATAATATGGCCTAGGAGTGGTACCTGGCAGCTACCTGCAGTCCAAGTCTGATTCCACCATCAGGAGCACAACTGAATAACAGGTAGCCGCTTAACTGCACCCTTCCTAGATAAGCCCACATCCATGGCACATTGGGTACATAGGTCACCTGCTCCTAGTGTGGTCAGTGTCCTGAACCTGAAATCCCTGGTCCTTGTGCAGCCAGCCCTGAACCCGAAGTCACTGGTCCTTGTTCTGCCAGTGCCTGAACCTCATCCCCCAGTCCGTGTGCTGCCAGTATCTGAATCTGTATCTGAAACCCGTGTGTCTGAACATGTGATTATACAAATATTCGGTGTGTCCGGACACTCCTAACCAGTCTCTGAATAACTGCTTTCAGAGACTCCATGTCAGTAACTGTTCTATCCATCGATCCTAAATCTATTAGACTGAACAGAGCCTGAGTCCATGTCCATGTCAGTACCCTTTCTGCAGAGGATCTAGAACCTATTAACCTAAACAGAGACTGAGTTCTTTCTGTGTCTGCGTACCTGATCCCTGCCAGGGACTGCCTAGGAGTGGTACCTCACAGCTACCTGCAGTCCAAACCTGATTCCACCATCAGGTGCTCAACTGAGCACCAGGTAGCCGCTTAGCTACACCCTCCCTAGGTAAGCCCACATCCGTGGCACAGTGGGTACATGAACCACATGCACCATCTGCATGCATAATAAGTATATTGTGCCAAGAACTGCTCATATAAAAGTGTAGTGGCCCACTCTTGCAACATTCTCCTGTTCTCTTGTAGGCTAGTTCTAGCCTGCCACCATATTCCTTTTGCAAGCAATCCTGGTGTTGGGGGAGATGTCTGTACCATTATCCCTAGACAATGTGGACTCTGTCCAGCCACTGACTAGGGTGGCTGGCACTTGTAGTGTTTTCTAGTCTGGCAATATGGGTGTCATGTCCTCACTAAATGAATTAGGGAATTAGGGAACTAAGGGATTCATGTAGCTTAACAAGCAGGGGTCCAATAAGGGAGACTGTAGTTGAATCTGTGCTTTATTGAACGTAGGGTATATAGATGTGGTGAAACTAGAAACAGAAACATATATATACAATAGTACTGGGTTCATAGGAATACATGATACATACCATACATATCTGAAATATTAGCTGACCAAGGGAGCTAACTAAGCTGGCTAATATGAGATAGAGATTATATACAGGGAGCATGTTACATACCAGCGATGCTGACACAAGGGGAGTAGAGAAATGAGATGTTCACAAAATGCTGGCTTGAGAAGAAATAGAAGAACTGGAGGGAAAAATGGGGGCTGGACTTTACCATGATGCTTTGCAACTTACCAGGGTGCTTTGCAAACCTTCCCAAAATGCATTGTGAAGAGAGGGAAATAAAATTCAGGAAGTACAGTGTATAATAACATTCAGTTATGACTCTGGTCACTAGATGGAGCCAAAAACAATGAAAACACTAAACCCATGGCTGAAACTGAATACTAAGTATATTCACAGCAAATCATTATATATATTATCAAAATAGATAGTGTTATGATTGGGTCACCGAGGAGGAAAACAAAACCAAGCTAAGTCACAGAAAACCAGAGAGGTTGGTAACTACGCAGATTGCAGACCCCTGATCCTAACCACAACAACTAACAGCAGCCGTGGAGCGTACCTATGATGATTCTAGACACCTCGACACAGCTGGAGGACTAAATAAGCCTAAAGCAAGAAAAGGGGAAATCTAAACTGCCCCAGAGCAGACCCCAAACGAATAGACAGCCCCCACACATGTATTGACGGTGAATCAAGATGAAAGCCCAAACACAGGTAGGAAAATAGGCTGAGCAAACGATGGGGTCCACACTAACTAGAAAGGACAGGAAAGGAAAGATACTGTCTGCAATCATGCCAAAAAACCCTGCAAAAAATGTCCAACACTTCTGACAGCAAAAAAAAACCATGAAGTCACTAGACTTCACCCACTATATCAGCACTCTGGCATAATCTAAGAACAGAGCAAAAAGAGGCCAATATAATAAGGGACAAAAAGCAAACTGGCACATACAGTAACATAAGAGTGGAAATTCAGCACAGCCCCAGCTGGGGCTGGCTGACCACACAAAAACTGAATAGACAAAACCAAATCAAATGTGAACATGAGCAGAGAAAACTTAGCTTGAGAAGTCGGGAACTGAGCTGGAAACGAAGACCTCAGGAGGCAGGAAAAAATCACCAACATGGGAATAGGGAGTCGGCTGTCTTAAATCCAGTCTGAGACTCCAGATGTCCAATTGTCGTCCTCATTATCAGGTGGCAGGTCTCTGTTAATCAGATCAGCATCATACCTCCTGCCACCACCAGAGGGAGCCCGGAAAGAGAACTCACGACTCCTCTGTCAGCACATACAGTTCCCTCACCAGAAACCAGAGGCAGACCAGAAAATGAGTTCACAACAGACAGTAAAAGGTTGTGAATTATGTCAGAGAAAGAACAATGAGTGTGTGTGCTGTCAGCTGTAGTATTAAGCTTCCTATGTTGGCACATTGGACAGTACCACACATTACAAAAGTTCCCAGGTTCCTTCTGGACGCTGCCAGATATACAGTTGAAACCAGAAGTTTCAAGGCATTTTTTAAGGCAGAGAAAATGTTTTATGGTATTTTTATTACTTACTGCAAAGTTAAAAGTTTACATACATTTCATTAGTGTTTGGTATTGTAAGGAGGTGGCGGGGACCCTCATGTGCCTCCTCTCCCCTGGTCGCTGTTTACATGATTACATGCAGCACCTCATCGTTCATTAATATGAAATGTAATGTTTATGTACTGTAATGTCATGTATCTGTCAGGTACTCTGTATAGGCTTAGTGCTAGGATAGGATCTTAGATAGTATAGGACCATAGGGGGATCAGAATAGAGGGGGCACATTAGAGATTTAGACTAGAATAGACAGGAGTGTTAGTTAGATACAGGCAGCATAGGGGTTAAGCAAATGGGAGGGGTCACAAAACAGCTGCATAGAGCAGGGAGATACAGGACAGGCACTTCCTGATTAGAGGCAGAAGCCCGGGCATCCTTGTCCAGGGCAGGGTCCATGCAGTATTGAGTCCAGATGGATTTATAGCCATGGGTATAAAGCTGTGATGGCAGTAAGGAGCCCCAGGTGGAGAATAGTACAGTTGGGCACCAGCTCAACAGGACCATCCACAAGAAGGTTCCGGGGTCTAAGACCGGGGCGGGAGCAGCTGTGATGGCACCTTTCCCAATTGGAACAGGGAGCTGGTGATGTGGAAGGCACAGATGGGACATGGACTGTCCAAAGAGACTTCCCAGATGGCAGGGAAAAGGAAGGCACGCACAGAACAGAGTTTGACTAGAGGTATGACAGCAAATGCCAGGAGAAATGAGAGATTACAGAAAGAATAGTCTGCCCAGAAGGCAGGGAAAGTGCAGAATACGTAGCTCTGTGTGAATTGTGCTGCCCATGTGATGAATATACTACTGTCTAGCAAAGTTAAGCTGTTGGAAAAAGACATTGTCTCTTAAGCCGACATGACAGCAGCTGAGGGGAATCTGACAGAGCCTGTAAGTGTGTTGTGGCATACAGTGGGTACGGAAAGTATTCAGACCCCATTTAAATGTTTTACTCTTTGTTTCATTGCAGTCATTTGGTAAATAAAAAAAAATCATTTTTTTCTCATTATTGTACACTCTACACCCCATCTTGACTAAAAAAAACTGAAATGTAGACATTTTTGCAAATTTATTAAAAAAGAAAAACTGAAATATCACATGGTCAAAAGTATTCAGACCCTTTGCTCAGTATTGAGTAGAATCACCCTTTTGAGCTAGTACAGCTATGAGTCTTTTTGGGAATGATGAAAAAAGTTTTTCACACCAGGATTTGGGGATCCTCTGCCATTCTTCTCTATAAGCTCCATCAGGTTGGATGGTGAATGTTGGTGGACAGCCATTTTCAGGTCTCTCCAGAGATGCTCAATTGGGTTTAGGTCAGGGCTCTGGCTGGGACAGTTAAGTATGGTCACAGAGTTGTTCCGAAGCCACTTTTTTGATATTTTAGCTGTGTACTAGGGTCATTGTCTAGTTGGAAGGTGAACCATTGGCTAAGTCTGAGGTCCAGAGCACTCTGGAAGAGGTTTTCGTCCAGGGTATCTCTGTACTTGGCTGCATGTGCTTTTTAGAAAACTCTATGTGGCTTTCATATGTCTTGCACTGAAGTGAGGCTTACGCTGGGCCACTCTGCCATAAAGGCCCAACTGGTGGAGGGGTGCAGCGATAGTTGACTTTGTGGAACTTTCTCCCATCACGCTACTGCTGGAGCTCAGCCAGTGATCTTGGAGTTCCTCTTTACCTCTCTCCAAGGTTCTTCTCCCATGATTGCTCAGTTTGGCTGGACAGCCAGGTCTAGGAAGACTTCTGGTGATCCCAAACTTCTTCCATTTAAGGATTATGGAGGCCTCTGTGCCCTTAGGAACCTTGAGTAATGCAGAAATTGTTTTGTAACCTTGGCCAGATCTGTGCATTGCCATAATTCTATCTCTGAGCTCCTTGGCCAGTTCCTTTGACCTCATGATTCTCATTTGGTCTGACATGCACTGTGAGCTGTGAGGTCTTATATAGACAGGTGTGTGCCTTTCCAAATCAAGTCCTATCAGCTTAAACACAGCTGGACTCCAATGAAGGCGTAGAACCATTTCAAGGAGAATGAAAAGAAAATGGACAGCGTGTGACTTAAATATGAGTGTCTGCGCAAAGGGTCTGACTACTTATGACCACGTGATATTTTGTTTTTATTTTGTTTTTTTATTAATAAATATGCAAAACTTTCTACATTTCTGTTTTTTTCTATCAAGTTGGGGTGCAGAGTGTATATTAATGAGAAGAAAAGAACTTTTTTAAATTTACCAAATGGCTGCAATGAAACAAAGAGTGAAAAATTTAAAGGGGTCAGAATATTTTCTGTACCCACTGTATGTTTCACATGCAGAAGAAAGGACTTTGCATTTCATCTGTGGGGCACCAAGGTGTGGGAGCTGTACAGCCTGTTGCTACGACTTCCACCCTAGCTGCCTTACAGTACCATTACTCTTCCAGGGCACTCTGGAAGAGGTTTTCATCCAGGATATCTCTTTACTTGGCAGCATTCATGTTTCCTTCCATTGCAACTAGTCATCCTGTCCCTTCAGCTGAAAAACACCCCCATAGCATGATGCTGCCACCATATTTCACTGTTGGGATTGTATTGTGTAGGTGATGAGCAGTGCCTGGTTTTCTCCACACTTACAGCTTAGAATTATCACCAAAAAGGTCTATCTTCATCTCATCAGACCAGAGAATCTTATTTCTCATAGTCTGGGAGTCCTTCACGTGTTTTTTAGCAAACTCTATGTGGGCTTTCATATGTCTGGCACTGAGGAGAGGCTTTTGTCAGGCCATTCTGCCATAAAGGCCTGACTAGTGGAGGGCTGCAGTGGTAGTTGACTTTGTGGAACTTTCTCCCATCTCCCTACTACATCTGTGCAGTTCAGCCACAGTGATCTTGGGGTTCTTCTTTACCTCGCTCACCAAGGCTCTTCTCCCATGATTGCTCAGTTTGGCTGGATGGCCAGGTGATATTTCAGTTTTTTTTTTATAAATTTTCAAAATCTCTGTGTTTTTGTCAGTCAAGATGGGGTGCAGCGTACATTAATGAGAAAAAAGATGAACTTTTTTAATTTACCAAATCACTGCAATGAAACCAAAGAGTGAAAAATTTAATGGGTCTGAATACTTTCCGTACCCATTATACCAAGCTGGGTCCTAACTGTATTGGTCCTTATCAAATAATCAACGTAATGAACCATGTAACTTTTCGTCTGAAACTTTCTTCATCCTTCAAAATACCTAATGTGTGCCATATCATATGTGCAAACTTAGCAGTAGCAAGGATGTCACTGGTGAATGGGATTGTGGGCTAGTGCAATCTTAATACTGTCTTTTAGATTGCATGAAAGGAGCTGAATATAAAATTGAATGCTTACAAATGCTGTTTTAGGCTGTGTACCCACGTAAGCAGTTTTTTTTTTGCATTTTTCAAGCGTTTTTACCGGCAAAAATGCTTAAAAAATGCTTACAAGAAGCACCCCATTCATTTTAATGAATTCCGCACTTTTTGTGCACATTGATGTGTTTTTTTTCAGCGAAAAAAAGCCTCGTGGTAAAAAAGTAGCATGCTCATTAATTTCGCGTAAAAATCCGCATTTCTAACTATATTCTATGAGCAGGAGGATGCTGCTATAAAAACCGCGCAAAAATAGTTAAAAAAAATGCACGTTTTTCCTGGGAAGGAGTCCGTTTTTTTATGCATACGTGGGTACATAGCCTTATTGTTATAGAGAATCTTTCGTCAAGTTATTGCTATCTAATCTGACATAAGCAAGATTTATGGAGGGACTCTGATAAAAGTGATGTATCAATTAGTTTACTCTGTGCAGTAGTTATGATAGAATCCCTCTTTTCTCTGCTTCAGATCTAGCAGTTCTTTAAATGCTGAGCTGTGTATAACTTTCTGTGTGCGATGTATGTTGGCAGAAATTTGCTAATCATTGATGGGTTATGGTTGGACTAGGAGGCACAAGACATCCAGTACTCTAGTGATAATGTCCTGCTGATAAAAGAGTGATTTTATTGAAATAGCAAAAGACTCTTGATTTTTTTTTTTATTGTGTGATCGACAAAAGATTGGAAAATGGGCATTATTACAGTTTTCTCTACTATGGGATTTGCCATAGCAGTATCCAGTACAGTAAAGCTGAGATGTGATTAGTTAAATGGTCTCTGTACTTTAATCAAGCTGAGCATAAATGAAAAATATTCAGAAATATAGCACAGCTTTACAGAAATGTTGCCTCTCCTGGTGCTGGGTTTTGCCTCATCTTCCTCCAGCTACTGACTCCACCTGCTCTTCAGGAACCTTTGATATAATGCCCTCTGGCTTCATCTGTTTTGAGTATTCAGGTAGAGCACAATCTTGACACTACTGAGACTGCTTCTCTATAAGCTCTGCTACATTTAGAACTGTGCCTAACCCAGCTCTACTGTGATGCTACTACTTCATACGTGTGCCTTCTGACTAACCCAGCTCTGTTTCGATGTTGGGCTATATGCTGCTGGGCTGTGCTGCATCACCACAAGTGTGCCTCCTGACATGCCCAGCTTTGCCATGTTCTTAGACTGCGATAAATTGACATTTGTGAATTTTGTGTCAAACCCCACCGTACTTTGTTGTTGGTCTTTATTACACCCATACAACTGTGCCTCCTGACATTCCCAGCCTTTCCATATCACTGGTCTCTACTTCATCGCTACTTTGTGAGTCTCCTGACATAAGCAGCTCTGCTGTGTTGTTGGGTTCTGCTACAACACACCCACCTTTTCTGTCATATCTATTAGCCAACCCAGCTCTGCCTCACTTACAAGTCCATTCTTCTGTTCTGTTATACTCACTCTTTGTATGTTGAGTCAACAGTCTCTACAGACTCTATTCCTCCAGTTAACATCAAGCTTAAACATTTCCCATTGCTCATTGCACTTCTTGCTACAGTCCCTGCTGGACTCCATCTAGTCATCCAGACTAGTTTTGGTGGTCGAATGAGTATCAGTAACTTCTTCATTAAACACAATTTTTTTTCCTCCACCATGGTTCAAAGGGAATTTTAAGGCCTCTTGAGGCTTGATAAATGTACTATGCTCTTGGAAGTTTGTCCACATCTGTTCCCATTTGATAGAACAAAAGTGGCCTATATATTGGTTTTCCTTTATGGAGATGCATTTTCGTGGTCAGCATCTCTGTCAGAAGAGGACAAGCCCCATGATTTTCTCCCTCCCATCATTTCCACAAATTTTTCAATGAATCAGGTCAGCTCAAAAAAAATGCAGGAAATTGTAGGTTTCTAATCTTAATCAGAAGAATTTCTGTTGTTGATGCACTATTTTGCATGAAACAAGAGAATAATGCAGTGGGCCAGTAAGTCATTCAAGTTTGGATTTTAGTCTCTCAACTTGTTTCTAATGATGAAACTCTATTTGCAGTCTTCTATGTCAGACTCTCAATCCAGATTAAATATGAATTGGCCAGTGGGGATCTGTCAGTTTCCTTCAACAATCTGGTTACTCTTGCTACCTGTTTGGATCTTTGCTTCCAGAAGAGATCCAGAGAGAAGTTCAGTACTGCTGGCTACCAAGAGCTTCAATGAAGTCTCTATTCTCTGAGAGTTTGTGTGAACCTATGCTTTTGGGGCTACATCTCCATAAAAAATTAATCAATTTCCATTTCTTTCAAGTTCTTTCAATTTTTTACATAGACGTTTGCTGACCCCAGAGCTGTCAGAATTTTGTTGATTAGTTCTTGGCTCAATGACTGAATATCTCTATCCTATTGAGAAATCACTAGCGTTCATTGCTATGAAAAGTTCCAATCATCCTTACTCTTTTTCTTCAAGAACTAACATTCTAACTACTATTCCTCTTATCCCAGAACCTCTCATAGAAGTCTTCTTTTGTCCCTTTCTCAAACTGAAGCCATGTCAGCTAATATTTATCTGGATATGAAGATCACTTGCCAGAGTGGTGTTCTTAGTTATAAAATGATCCATTAGATCATGCATCTATTACCAGGATTTAACATTACAGTTAATAATTAGTGATGAGCGAGTATACTCGTTGCTTGGGTTTTCCCGAGCATGCTCGGGTGTACTCTGAGTGTTTTGGCGTGCTCGGAGATTTAGTTTTTGTCATCTTATCTGCATGATTTGTGACTTGTAGACAGGCTGAATACATATGGGAATTCCCTAACAAACAGGCATTCCACACATGTATTCAAGCTGTCTAGCAGTCGCAATTCATGCAGAGTACGGAGCAGGCAAAGTCGCAAGAGTGCAGAGCATAAGCAGAGCCGCAAGAGTACAGAGCAGGCAGAACCGCAAGAGCATGGAGTACAGGCAGACAGAGAGGACACAAGGATAGACACAGCAGGGAAAGTAGCCACAGATGAGGAGACCGAGAGACAGAGGTAGGTGTTGTGAGTTCATTTTCCCCTTCACCATTGAGGTCTGATGAACTCCCTCTTCTAGTGAAGGAAGGTAGTGAGGCTGATTACCAAGCACCTGAGCAGGATGATGATGACTGGGTGACTGGAATTGCTGACTGGATATAAGGCAGCCGACACCCTTCTGCCTTGCTGGTGATTTCTCAGAGGGATTCTAGGAGACCAGTCTGATTCCTGCTCCTCAAAAGCTAAGTTTTCTGCTCTGCTTTTTGCATTTGTGTTTTGGTTTTGTTTTGCCTTGTTTTTCTGGATTTCTGCCATTCCCTGCTGGGGTGAGCTGAATTCCTTTTTGCTCTGTCTTCAGAAAATACCTGAGTACTGATATAGTCTTTTTGAAGCCTAGCGTATTCAGGGCTTTTTTTCCCTATCAGTCTGTTGGCTCTTGTTTTGGCGGATTGCAGACAGCAGCTTTTCTATCCTGTCCTATTTAGTTAGCTTGGGCCCCATCATTTGCTCAGCCTATCTTTCTATCTGTGTGAGTGTTTTTTCATCTTGCTTCACCGTCATTATATGTTGGGGGCTGCCCATTGCTTTGGGGTCTGCTCTGGGGCAGTTTAGATTTCCCTTTCTGTCTTTAGGCTATTTAGATCTCCGGCTGTGATCGAGGGGTCTAGGGCACCGTAGGAACCCACGGCTACTGCTAGTTGTTGCTGATAGGTTCAGGGGTCTGCAATCCGATAGCTGCCAACTTCTCTGGTTTTCTGGACTTAGCTAGTATTTCTGTTTTTGCCTCCTACGGTGACTCATTCATAACAGGTAGGACTGAGTTCAGAAACAGGGACCAGGATATTCTGCCTCCTGGAGGGTGGCAAGACAGGCACAAGACAAGGCTAGAACAAAGACACAGAAGCCAGGATATTCTGCCTCCTGGAGGGCAGACAGATAGGTACAAGGCAAAGCTAGGAATCAAGCCTCCAGAGAAGGTGAAACACAGGACAGGACCTGTCAACTCAGTAGCAAGACACTAACTGAGTAAAGGTGTTGCACAGGCAGCTACCACTGGGTGGAGCTGCCTTAAATACTAGAGACCTCTTGGTAATTGGCCAGGGACACATTAGACAGGTGCACCCTGATTCCATAATAACCAGAGAGTTTTGGCACCGCCCACTATGCATAAAGCCAGAAAGCATGCAGAGAGCAGGCAGGAAGCAAGAGGCACACAGCATGGAGCCGGCAGCAGACAGAAGTCACAGCATGGCCAGGAGCAGTGAGTAAGTTGGAGTGTGGGGGATGGGAGGCCATGCAGTAATGCCAGCAGGGTTGTTACATTGCAGCATACAATCACCCTGCTGCCTCCTCACCACTACCGGAGTTACCGCCTCACCAACACCGGAGCTGCTGCAACCCCCTACTGTCTCCTTCCCCACTATCCTGTAGAATGTAAGCCCGCAAGGACAGGGTCATCTCTTCCCTCTGTTTCATCTGTGATCGTTAGTTTGTTTACTGTAAGTGATATCTGTAATTTGTATGTAACCCTTTCTCATGTACAGCACCATGGAATCAATGGTGCTATAAAAATAAATAACAATAATAATAATTATAATAACAGCATATGATAAATATGATAACTGATATGCAAATAATATACACTTTTAATTCCTTTTCCTTGCATGCATTCTGAGCCTTAAAGGCTTGTGTCAGCATAAATAATGGTTAATATTGTAAAGTGCTTGTCTTGTAAAAAGAAGCAACATTGCAATTTTAATCTTATTAAAAATCCTCTCCATTCTCAGGAGCACAGGTATTTCTGATTTTATTATTTAATTATCATGGTCTTTTTAGAAGAGCACTGTAAGCAGTGATCTTATGCAGGCCAGATTACTGGTATGCACAGTCCTGCTAGCTTCAGTATCCATTGTGAATGCCTCTTCATGGCGTTGCCCATGTGGTCAGAGCCGACTTTAAACGAATCTGGGCCCTGAACAAAAGTTAAAAGTGGAGCCCTAAATACTAACACATTGCACCATCACACACAAACATTTAAGTTGCATTTACATGTGCTGATTTCAGGCCGTTAATGTGCGCAATTGACAATATCCAAGTGGTTTGCCATTTGTTTACTGGTCTATTTAGACAGGTTGATGAAGAATGATGGGTGCAAAAAGATCACAAAAAGATCAATCTGTCCCCATACGGTATAATGTTATCAACAGCTTATCTGCCATTTGCACCAGGCGATGTGACGCGAAGAACAATGAGTTTTGATCCAGCATAAACAATCCAATCACCAGATGAATGAACATAATTTTGCTCATTCGTTGGGCAATTGCCGACATGATTTCACCTATGAACTCTTGCCTGCACTGCCAGTATTTATAAATGTGGATTGTTCACACACACTGTATTTTAAACACACAGAATTTAGTCAGCCACCAATTGTGCAAGTTCTTCCACTTAAAAAGATGAGAGAGGCCTGTAATTGACATCATAGGTAGACAACAACTATGAGAGACAAAATGAGAAAACAAATCCAGAAAATCACCTTGTCAGATTTGGCAATAATTATTTTGTAAATTATGGTGGAAAATAAGTATTTGTTCATTAACCCCTTTCTGTCATGTGACGTACTATCCCGTCCATATGCCCTGGGACTTAATTCCCAGGGACGGGATAGTATGTCACAGCAATCAGCGGCGCCCACATGGTGAGCGCCGCTGATCAGGGCCTGGTGTCAACTGATTATTACAGCTGACACCCTGCACAATGTGTCAGGGGCTGTCACGGACCGCCCCGACACGATAACCCCTTGCACACCGCGATCAAACACGATCGCGGTGTACCGGGGGTTAAAGGGAAGCATCGGCAGGGAGGGGGCTCCCTCCGTGCTTCCCTGAGCCCCTCACAGCAGCGCAATGTGCAACGCTGTTGCGGGGGGCTCCATCCCTGCAGGTCCCTGAATCCAAGATGGCGACGGGGACCTTCGGGGGCCTGCAGGGAGCTGGCTTCCTTATGCCTGCAAAGCGCAGGCAAGGAGGAAGCCTTGTGCAGTGCCTGTGACAGATCGCTGATCTGTCATAGTGATCTGTGATGTGACAGATCAGCGATCTGTCACAAGACAGTGATGTCCCACCTGGGACAATGTAATAAAGTTAAAAAAAAAGTGTAAAAATAATTTTAAAAAAATCGCTAAATAAATTAAAAAAAAATATATTCCCTAATAAATTCATTTTTTGGAAATAAAAAAAAAGCAATAAAAGTACACATGTTTGGTATCGCCGCGTCCGTAATGACCCGCCCTACAAAACTGTCCCATTAGTTAACCGCTTTAGCGAACCCCTTAAAAAAGAAAAATAAAAAACGAAGCAAAAAATAGCGATTTATTATCATACCGCCAAACAAAAAGTGCAATAACACGCGATCAAAAATACGCATATAAATATGCATGGTACCGCTGAAAATGTCATCTTGTCCCGCAAAAAACGAGCCACCATACAGCATCATCAGTGAAAAATAAAAAAGTTATAGCTCACAGAATAAAGCAATGCAAAAATAATTATTTTTTATATAAAATTGTTTTCATTGCATAAAAGCGCCAAAACATAAAAAACGACCTAAATGAGGTATCGCTGTAAGTAACCGTACTGACCCGAAGACTAAAACTGCTTTATCAATTTTACCGCACGCGGAACGGTGTAAACGCACCCCCCAAAAGAAATTCATGAAACGCTGGTTTTTGTTCATTCTGCATCCCAAAAATCAGAATAAAAAATGATCAAAAGATGTCATGTGCCCGAACATGATACCAATAAAAGCGTCAACTCGTCCCGCAAAAAATAAGACCTCAAATGACTCAGTGGGTCAAAATATGGAAAAATTATAGCTCTCAATATGTGGTGATGCAAAAACTATTTTTACAATAAAAAGCGTCTTTTAGCGTGTGACAGCTGCCAAATATAAAAACAGCCATAAATAGTAAATCAAACCCCCCGTTATCACCCTCTTAGTTAGGGAAAAATAATAAAATAAAAAAATGTATTTATTTCCATTTTCCCATTAGGGTTAGGGTTAGGGCTAGGGCTAGGGTTAGGGCTGAGATTAGGGTTAAGGGGGGTGTTGGAGTTAGGGTTGCAGTTAGAATTGGGGAGTTTCCACTGTTTGGGCACATCAGATGCTCTCCAAATGCAACATGGCATCTGATCTCAATTCCAGCCAATTCTGCGTTGAAAAAGTCAAATGGTGCTCCTTCCCTTTCAAGCTCTGCCATGCGCCCAAACAGTGCTTTACCCCCACATATAGGGTATCAGCGTACTCAGGACAAATTGCAAAACAACTTTTGGGGTCCAATTTCTCCTGTTACCCTTAGGAAAATAAAAAATTGGGGGCAAAAATATCATTTTTGTGGAAAAAAAAGATTTTTTTTTATTTTCACACCCGGGCGTTATAAACTTCTGTGAAGCACTTGGGGGTTCAAAGTGCTCACCACACATCTTGATAAGTTCCGTGGGGGGTCTAGTTTCCAAAATGGGGTCACTTGTGGGGAGTTTCAATAGTTTAGGTACATCAGAGGCTCTCCAAATGCACATGACACCCGCAGAGCATTCCATCAAAGTCTGCATTCCAAAACGTCACTACTTCCCTTCCGAGCCCCGACGTGTGCCCATACAGTAGTTTTCTCCCACATATGAGGTATCAGCGTACTCAGGACAAAATGGACAACAACTTTTGGGGTCCAATTTCTCCTTGGGAAAATAAAAAAATTGGGGACTAAATGATCATGTTTGTGGAAAAAATACGATTTTTTTATTTTCATGCCCGGGCATTATAAACTTCTGTGAAGCCCTTGGGGGTTCAAAGTGCTCACCACACATCTAGATAAGTTCCTTAGGGGGTCTAGTTTCCAAAATGGTGACACTTATGGGGGGTTTCCACTGTTTAGGTACATTCAGGGCTCTCCAAAGGCAACATGACACCCGCAAAGCATTCCATCAAAGTCTGCATTCCAAAATGTCACTATTTCCCTTCCGAGCCCCGACGTGTGCCCATACAGTAGTTTTCTCCCACATTTTGGGTATCAGCGTACTCAGGACAAATTGAACAACAACTTTTGGGGTCCAATTTCTCCTAGTACCCTTGGGAAAATAATAAAAATGGGGACTAAAAGATGATGTTTGTTGAAAAAATACGATTTTTTTATTTTCACGCCTGGTCGTTATAAACTTCTATGAAGCAATGGGGGGGGTTCAAAGTGCTCACCACACATTTAGATAAGTTCCTTAGGGGGTCTAGTTTCCAAAATGGAGCAACTTGTGGGGGGTTTCCACTGTTTAGGTGCATCAGTGGCTCTCTAAAAGCAACATGACACCCGCAGACCATTCCATCAAAGTCTGCATTCCAAAATGTTACTACTTCTCTTCCGAGCCCCGACGTGTGCCCATACAGTAGTTTTCTCCCACATTTTGGGTATCAGCGTACTCAGGACAAATTGGACAACAACTTTTGGGGTCCAATTTCTTCTGGTACCCTTGGGAAAATAAAAAAATTGGTGACTAAAAGATCATGTTTGTGGAAAAAATACGATTTTTTTATTTTCACGCCCGGGCGTTATAAACTTCTGTGAAGCACTGGGGGGTTCAAAATGCTCACCACATATCTAGATAAGTTCATTTGGGGGTCTAGTTTCCAAAATGGTGTCATTTGTGGGGGGTTTCCACTGTTTTGGTACATCAGGGGTTTTCCAATCGCGACATGGTGTCCGATCTCAATTCCAGCCAAAAAAAAGTCAAATTGCGCTGCTTCCCTTCTGAGCTCTGTCATGCGCCAAAATAGTCATTTATCCCCACATATGGGGCATCAGCGTACTCAGGACACATTGCACAATAACTTTTAGGGTCCTGTTACCCTTGGTAAAATAAAAATTGGGGGTGAAAAGATCATTTTTGTGGAAAAAATATGATTTTTTAATTGTACCGCTGTACGTTATAAACTTCTGTGAAGCCCTTGTTGGTTCAAATTTCTCACCACATATATAGATAAGTTCCTTGGGGGGTCTAGTTTCCAAAATGGGGTTACTTGTGGGGGGTTTCCACTGTTTAGGTACATCAGGGGCTCGCCAAACGTGACATGGGGTCCAATCTGAATTCTAGCCAATTTTGCATTGAAAAAGTCAAACGGCGCTCCTTCCCTTATGAGCTCTGCCATGCGCCGAAACAGTGGTTCCCCCCCACATATCAGGTATCAGCGTACTCAGGACAAACTGCACAATAACTTTTGCAGTCCAACTTCTCCTGTTACCCTTGGTAAAATAAAAAAAAATTGAACCTGAAGTATTTTTTTTTTTAAAAAAGATAAATGTTCATTTTTTTTTTAAATATTCAAAAAATGCCTGTGAAGCGTCTAAAGGGTTAATAATCTTCTTGAATGTGGTTTTGAGCACCTTAATAGGTGCAGTTTTTAGAATGGTGTCACTTTTGGGTATTTTCTATCATATAGACCCCTCAAAGTGGCTTCAAATTTGATGTGGTCCGTAAAAATAAAATGGTGTTGAAAAAATGAGAAATCGCTGGTCAAATTTTAACTCTTATAACTTCCTAAGAAAAAAAAATTTGGGTTCCAAAATTGTGCTGATGTAAAGTAGACATGTGGGAAATGTTACTTATCAAGTTTTCTGTGTGCCGTATCTCTGTGATTTAAGGGCATAGAAATTCAAAGTTGGAAAATTGCGAAATTTTCAAAATTTTTGCCAAATTTCTGTTTTTTTCACAAATAAACGCAAATTGTATGAATGAAATTTTACCACTAGCATGAAGTACATTATGTCACGAGAAAACATTGTCAGAATCACCAGGATCCATGGAATCGTTCCAGAGTTATTACCTTATAAAGGGACAGTGTCAGAATTCTAAAAATTGGCCCGGTCATGAACGTGCAAACCACCCTTGGGGGTTAAGGGGTTGACAAAAGTTAATCTCAGTATTTTATTATATATTCTTTGTTGGCAATGACAGAGGTCAAACATTTTCTGTAAGTCTTCACAAGGTTGGCACACACTGTTGGTGGTATGTTGGCCCATTCCACCATGCAGATCTCCTCTAGAGCCGACGAGTTTTGTTTCTACCAAATAGTTCTACTTTGGTTTCATCAGACCATATGACTTTCTCCCAATACTCTTCTGGATAATCCAAATACTCTCTAGCAAGCTTCAGATGGGCCTGGACATGTACTGGCTTAATCAGGGGGGCTCATCTGGCACTGCAGGATCTGAGTCCCTTTGGGCGTAGTGTGTTACTGATGGTAGCCTTTGTTACGGTAGACCCAGCTCTATGCAGGTCATTCACGAGGTCCTCCCATGTGGTTCTGGGATTTTTGCTCACTGCTCTTGTGATCATTTTGACCCCACGGGGTGAGATGTTGCATGGAGCCCCAGATCAAGGGAGATTATCAGTGGTCTTGTATGTCTTCTATTTTCTTATTATTACTAGTAGTGGGAATGTGAACAGAGCAGGAGACATTGCCGGACACACATCTGGGGTTCAGCTGACGTTACTGAACCCAAGTAACACAGGAACAAGTGTGGATTATGCAGACACCACTTCTGATCAGCAACTGGCAGGGTTGGAGGCCAGGGGAAATACTAGAGACAGAGTGGAGCCAGAGGCCTAGTTGGAGCATGTTTAAAATCAGTAGTAGTGTGAATGTGGAGGCAGCAGGAGATATTGCCGTCCACACAGCAGGGGAGCAGCTGGCATTACTGAACCCCACTATCACTGGAGCATGTGTTTCTCTTTGTGCAGACAGCACTTCCAAGCAACAACTGGCTGTGTTGAAGCCCAGGATCAGTCATGGAGCAGGCTGAGGCCTAATTGCAGCAAGTTTTATCGGTGATG
This sequence comes from Dendrobates tinctorius, assembly GCF_039654945.1. NCBI lineage: Eukaryota > Metazoa > Chordata > Amphibia > Anura > Dendrobatidae > Dendrobates > Dendrobates tinctorius. Next base: position 61,168,870 of record NW_027361728.1, read on the forward strand.
TAGTTTGAATGTGGAGGCAGCAGGAGATATTGCCGTCCAGACAGCAGGGGAGCAGCTGGCATTACTGCGCCCCACTAATACTGGAGCAAGTGTTTCTCTCTGTGCAGACGGCACTTCCAAGCTACTACTGGCTGTGTTGAAGCCCAGGAACAATCATGCATCAGGCAGAAGCCTACTTGCAGCAAGTTTTATATAGGTTGTAGACTACTACTGATTGTAACCTTGCTCCACTTCTGCCTCTGGCTCCACTGTCTCTAGTATTTCCCCTGGCCTCCAACCCCGCCAGTTGCTGCTCTGAAGTGGCATCTGCACGATCCACACTTGTTCCTGTGTTACTGGGGCTCAGTCACGTCAGTTGATCCCCTGATGTGTGTCTGGCAATGTCTCCTGCTCTGTCCACATTCCCACTACTAGTAATGGGAATGTGGACAGAGCAGGAGACATTGCCGGACACACACCAGGGGATCAACTGATGTGACTGAGCCCAAGTAACACAGGAACAAGTGTGGATTGTGCAGACGCCACTTCAGAGCAGCAACTGGCGGGGTTGGAGGCCAGGGGAAATACTAGAGACAGTGGAGCCAGAGGCCTAAGTGGAGCACGGTTAAAAATCAGTAGTAGTTTGATTGTGGAGGGAGCAGGAGACTTTGCCATCCACACAGCAGGGGAGCAGCTGGCGTTACTGAACCCCACTAACACAGGAGCTAGTGCTTTCTCTGTGCGGACAGCACTTACGAGCGACAACTGGCTGTGTTGAAAGCCCAGGATCAATCATGCAGCAGGCTGAGGCCTACTTGAAACAAGTAGAAAATTGGATGTTGTGTCAATGTGGAGGGAGCAGGAGACTTTGCCGTCCACACAGGAGGGGTGCAGCTGGCGTTACTGAACCCCACTAACACAGGAGCTAGTGTTTTTCTCTGTGCGGACAGCACTTCCGAGCGACAACTGGCTGTGTTGAAGCCCAGGATCAATCATGCAGCAGGCAGAGGCCTACTTGCAGCAAGTTTTATATAGGTTGTAAACTACTACTGATTGTAGCCGTGCTCCATTTAGGCCTCTGGCTCCACTGTCTCTAGTATTTCCCCCGGCCTCCAACCCCGCCAGTTTCTGCTCAGAAGTGGCATCTGCACAATCCACACTTGTTCCTATGTTACTGGGGCTCAGTCACGTCAGTTGATCCCCTGATGTGTGTCCGGCAATGTCTCCTGCTCTGTCCACATTCCCACTACTAGTAATGGGAATGTGGACAGAGCAGGAGACATTGCCGGACACACATCAGGGGATCAACTGACGTGACTGAGCCCCAGTAACACAGGAACAAGTGTGGATTGTGCAGACGCCACTTCAGAGCAGCAACTGGCGGGCTTGGAGGCCAGGGGAAATACTAGAGACAGTGGAACCAGAGGCCTAAGTGGAGCACGGTTAAAAATCAGTAGTAGTTTGATTGCGGAGGGAGCAGGAGACTTTGCCGTCCACACAGCAGGGGAGCAGCTGGCGTTACTGAACCCTACTAACATAGGAGTTAGTGTTTTTCTCTGTGCAGATGGCACTTCTGAGCGACAACTGGCTGTGTTGAAGCCCAGGGATTACAGTTCAGGTGGTAGAAACATGAACAGAACAGGAGACCTGGATACTGTTGCCAACCAATTATTTATTCTGGAAGAGGACTGGCAAATTCTGGCAAGATCCAGGCCTTGTTCATTTTCAGAAAAGTAAGCCGGTCAATGCTATCGGAGGATAGTCATGTGCGTCGGTCTGTTAGTACACCACCTGCGGCACTAAAGACGCGTTCCGATAATACACTGGCAGCAGGGCAAGCCAGCACCTCCAATGCATACTGGCTAAGCTCTGGCCATGTATCCAGCTTAGAGACCCAAAACTTGAAGGGGGAAGAGCCGTCTGGGAGTACACTAATAGGGCAAGACATGTAGTCTGTCACCATCTGACGGAAACGTTGCCTCCTGCTGACTGGAGCCGTCTGTGATGGTGTAGACATTTGTGGCGGACACACAAAACTTTGCCACATTTGGGCCATACTGGTCTTGCCTTGTGCTGAGGCACTGCCTCTGCTCCCTCTTTGTGCAGAGCTTCCTCCACTGCCTCGACGCACAGAGCTGCTTTGTAAAGCACTAGCAGCACTGCTGTCGGGTGGAATGGAGAATATGATGGACTGCACCAGTGTGTCTTGGTACTCCCACATTTTACGCTCCCGGTTCAACGGTGGTATGAGGCTTTGTAAGTTGTCCCGGTAGCGAGGATCTAGGAGGGTGTACATCCAATAATCAGCCGTGTTGAGAATGTGGGCGATGCGGCGGTCGTTTCTCAGGCACTGCAGCATGAAATCAACCTTGTGCTGCAGACTCCCAACTGCCAAAGAAACGCTGTCCCCTGCTTGAATCGTCATCTCTGCCTGCTCTGCATCACCCCAACCTCGCTGTACTTACTGAATAGAGCATTGTGTACCTCCCTCCTCTGGAGAGATGTCTTCCTCCTCCATTGACTCCTCCTCATCCTCCTCACAAAGTGTCCCCTGCCTAGGCCTTTGTGAGGAACCACGTAGCGCAGACTGTCCAGAAGCAGATGGCATTTGTGACTTCTCATCCTCCACCTCTTCCAAAACCTCCTCCCTTAGTGCTTGCAGTGTTTTTTGAAGCAGGCAGATAAGGGGGACAGTCATGCTGACTAGTGCATCATCTGCACTCACCATCTGCGTGGAATCATCGAAGGCACGCAAAACGAGGCAGATGTACTTCATAGAGGCCCACTCAGTGGTGCTGAAGTGTGACCGGCGCACAGTGCGACTTGTTTGCGCCTGATGCAGCTGGTACTCCATGACTGCTGCCTGCTGCTCACACAACCGCTCCAACATATGTAACGTTGAATTCCACTGGGTGGGTAGGTCACATATAATGCGATGTTCCGGAAGGCGCAATCGGCGCTGCAGAGCAGCAAGGCGCGGTCTTGCCGTGCTGGAACGCCACAAGTGAGCGCACTCTATGCGGACCTTGTGCAGCAGTGCATCAAGATCCGGATAGTCCCTCAGAAAGCTCTGCATGACCAAGTTCAGCACATGTGCCAGACATGGGATGTGAGTGAGGTTGCCTAGGCCCAGAGCTGCCACCAGATTACGGCCATTGTCACACACTACCAAGCCTGGCTGGAGATTCGCTGGCAGAAACCACACGTCGCTCTCCTGCTTGATGGCATTCCAGAGCTCCTGCGCTGTGTGGCTTCGATTCCCCAAAGAAATTAATTTCAGTACGGCCTGTTGACGTTTGGCCACGACTGTGCTCATATCGGTCATAACAGGCTCCTGCAGCGCTGTTTCTGAGGAACTTGAGTAGGAAGAGGAGTCAATGTGTACAGATTGGATTCCTGCAATCCATGGAGTTGGCAGAACATGTACAGCGCCACTCTCCAGATCTGTACCCGGCTCCACAACATTGACCCAATGGGAAGTGAGGGAAAGGTATCGTCCCTGTCCATGGTTACTGGTCCACGCATCGGTGGTCAGGTGGACCTTGCTACTGACGGCGTTTAGTAGTGCATGTTTTATTTTTCCCTCCACATGCTTTTGCAGGGCAGGGACGGCATGCCTGCTAAAATAAAAGCTGCTGGGCACGGTGTATTGTGGGACTGCCAATGCCTTGAAGTACCGGAAGGTGTCAGTCTCCACCAGCCTGAATGAGAGCATTTCAAGGGCCAGTAGTTTGGCAATGACAGCATTCAGAGCCTGTGCTCAGGGATGGTTTGCCGATTATGGCCACCTTTTATCCCATGCCTGTGCTACTGATGGCTGTAGAGTGGCCTGGGAGTGTAAGGATGACTGGGAACGTGGTGCTGTGGGTGGAATGTCACTGGGTCTCCGGACAACAGTGCCAGAGGTTCTTCCTTGGCGATCCTGTGAGGAAGCCGAACCAGCTGTGTGTGAGCTGGAGGAAGAGGCCCCAACACGAGCTGAAGAGGTGGTAGGTGGTGCTGTACGTTGGCCTACGTCTTCAGTGTGTCTGTGTAACTCCACCTTGTGCTTGGTCCGCACATGTTTCCACATATTTGTGGTATTGAGGTTGCTGACATTTTTCCCTCCTTTGACTTTCTGATGACACAGCTTGCATTTGACAAAGCAAATGTCATCTGCAACTGTGTCAAAAAAGGACCACGCACTGCAAGTCTTGGTAGCGCCCGTTTTGGCTTTTGGAAGAGAAATGCTCCTAACGGGTGCCGAAGTGGAGGCTACAGGCAACCAAGTCTGCCCCCTCCCTCTCCCTCCTGTTTTGGCCGTTCGGGGAATCTCTTCCTCAGAGCTGCTCCCACCACCTTCCTGTTCCTCACGCCATGATGGGTCAAGGACCTCATCATCTACACTCCCCTCTTCAAACACCTGCTTCTCCTGGGTTGTCTCGCCAGCCGATACGCACCAGAAAGTGGCACCTGAGTCTCGTCATCATCTGATGCGTACTGAGGTGTGCTGACCATAGGTACTGGCCCACCCGCCTCTTCAGATTCAGAGGGACAAAGAAGTTGCGCATCACTGCACACTCCCTCTTCTTCACATTCTTGAATGCTGCTTGGCTGGCCCCCTCTTTCCAAGCCAACAGATTCAGAGAACAGAAGTAGAGACTGTGATGGCTCCTGTCCAGGGCTCTCTGACTGCCTGGGCACTTTGGCAGGTGGTGAAGAGACAGATGGTTGCTCTTCAGTGCTCTGGCCCTGAGAGGACGTGGAAGTCATTGAAGTCGAAGCGTTAGCTGCCATCCATCCGACAATGGCTACAATTTGTTCCTCCCGCAGCAGTGGGGTACGGCGAGGTCCTACAAAGCTGCGCATAAAGGACTGTTTCCTGCTAAAACTGGGGGATGCTGACTCACTGGTACCCGCAGCAGGCACAGAATCCCCACGTCCTCTCCCTGCTGAAACTCCACGCCCACGTGCCTTACTCCCTGCCTTCTTCATCTTGGTAGAATGATAAAGATAGGCAGAAAAGTACAAAGGGGGGCTTAGTGTGCTTATTCCTGAACAGCTGGTAACAGGTATAAGAAACACTAATTTTATGAAGTGTGTGTATGGACTACACTTTAATATGAGCTAATGTGGCCTACACAACTGTCAAATGGAGTGTTTGGTGAACTTTATTTTGTTTAGTTTTTTTTTCAAAAAAACAAAAAGGATGTGACCAAAGATTTGAAAGCGATAGTATCACAAACTTTTTGGAGCTATTACAATGCAGGAAGGTAACCTACTATGCAAAAGATGAGGCACCAAAAAATAGGGTAATACTAATCTGGCTGCAGCTGAAGGGCACAAGCCAGAAAAAAGGCTCCTCTATCTACTCCTATATAGTGTTTGCAACCAACCAATGTAGATGGATACGGATGGATGCACACTAATAGGAGAATGAAAAATTAGCTGCTATAAAAGAAAAATATGTGTGAGGCAGTGACGCACGCTGAGCGGCCTACAACCAGATGTAGCTGTAGGACACACTACAGCGTGAGCTGCACTCACACACAGAGACCTCTCAGACAGCCATGAACAGTGCAGATAAGTGGGCACTAGCACTGAAAGGCTGCAGAGAGGCTCTGCTGTCTACTCCTATAGTGTATGCAACCAACTTATATGGATATGGATGGATGCACACTAATAGGACAATAAAAAATTAGCTGCAATAAAAGAAAAATGTGTGAGGCAGTGACGCACGCTGAGCGGCCTACAACTAGACGTAGCTGCAGGACACACTACTCAGCGTGAGCTGCACTCACACACAGAGACCTCTCAGACAGCCGTGAACAGTGCAGCAAACTGGGCACTAGCACTGAAAGGCTGCAGAGAGGCTCCGCTGTCTACTCCTATAGTGTTTGCAACCAGCGTATATGGATACGGATGGATGCACACTAATAGGAGAATGAAAAATGAGCAGCAAAAAAAGAAAAATATGTATGAGGCAGTGACACACGCTGAGCGGCCTACAACCAGACGTGGCTGCAGGACACACTACTCAGCATGAGCTGCACTCACACAGACCTTGCAGACAGCTGTGAACACTGCTGCAAGGCAAAACAAAGCTACAGTGGTGGATTATGTAGCCTGGGTAAAGCACATTATGATTGTGAAAATCGCTATCTCTAACTGTCTCTCACAGTCTTGAACAGCAGCCTGTCCCTAACTGAATTCACAGCAGAGTGAACCCAAAATGGCAGCGGCAGTTTTTATAGTGCATCATGACATCATTTCAGCAGCGAATCACAGCCATGCCATTAGTTAACATGCCTACATGCCTAACAGGATGTGCCCTCACTTCTGAGGATTGTCATTGGCTGATATCAAATTAAACTGGCTCATAGCATTATAGGAACTTCCGATTCCGGTATTCGATATGCTAAAAGTATCGGAACTCAGTATCGGAATTCCGATACAGTGAATATCGTCCAATACCCGTTACTTGCGGTATCGGAATGCTCAACACTAACAAGGACCTGTGGAAGACATCAGAAATTTTAAAGGAGGTGGGCAGCTGCAGTCGGTAGGCTACTGTTTTAACCATCTCCACAACTTTGTATGGGCCAATAAACTTGGGGCCCAGCTTTATAGATGGTATCTTAAGCTTGATATTGCGGGTGGATAGCCACACTTTCTCCCCTACTGCAAATGCTGGACTTGGCCCCCTCCTTCTGTCAGCAAACCGCTTATAGTTTTCCTGGGCCTTGGAAATATTCCTCTGAATCTCCCTCCAAATTCTAAGATGTTGTGTGGCATCCTCAGCACCAGGACAACCTGAATCCATGCGGGAAAACGCTCCAAAATGTGGGTTAAACCCATAGTTGATCTGAAAGGGAGACTTCCCAGTGGATTGGCTCACATGACCATTGAGCGCAAACTCTGCCATGGGCAATACCTCACACCAGTCCTCCTGCTTGGAAGAGGCCAAGCATTTCAGAATCTGCTCCAATGATTGGTTCGTGCGCTCAGTCTGACCATTAGACTCTGGGTGATAGGCAGAGGAGAAGGACAATGAAATCCCCAGCTTTTTGCAAAAAGCCCTTCAGAACCTGGCCACAAACTGTACCCCTCTGTCTGACACCACATTCATAGGCACTCCATGCAACCGAATTATATGCTGAATAAATAAACAGGCCAGGGTTTCAGCAGATGGTAACGCTGGGAGAGGTACAAAGTGGGCTTGTTTTGAAAACCTATCCACCACCACCCATATCACCGAGTTGCCCCTGGAAGGAGGAAGATTTGTGATAAAATCCATGGACAAATGTGTCCATGGTCTATCCGGAATTGGTAAAGGCATACCCAGTACCAGTCCAGCCGGCAGATTATTTAGAACAAAACACCTTAATTTTTTCCACGTGAGTGGAACCCATGGATCGCCCGCCAGGGCAGTGGGGTACTCGGTACCGGGCCGGTATTTCACTGGGAAGTGTCACAGTAGCGGTGACCCGGTCCGTGGCCCTGGGCGTCCATGTATGGGAGTGAAGTGATGGAATAAAATTTGTGAATAGATGATTCGTGACGCCACCTGTGGTGTTTGGCAAATGTTAAGCCGACGCTGCAGACAGATCCTCTCGGACAGATGGTGTAGTGCAGCAATGATGTTATAGCCCTCCACAGGCAGGGCTGTAGTCCCAGGGCAGTGTAGGTGGGTGTTGGGAAGGAAGGTGCAGTGTCAGGCACAGAGATGTAGCAGTGCCAGGGAGGTTGCAGCAAGAAAGCAAGGACACAATAGGTTGCAGTTTCTTTACCTTTACTTGGCAAAGGCAGTCCAGGGTCCTGAATTTCACATGGCCCAGTAGCTGGTTAGCCTGGAAGCAAATCAGGAATCACTCTGGCAGATGGGTTGTGCAGTCTCCTTACTAGTGCTCTCTATGAAGTACAGTACTCCCAGTACTGAGTTACACTGGAGTTCCTCCTTTCTGATGTTATCCACACTCCACTCGCATGACAGACAGCCGTAGCCTTTTATCTCTCTTGGCTCACCCGTCGTTGTTGTGCCTCCAAGGATTATGTGGGAATAGGGCATTTACAGCTTCCTATTCCTCTGGTTTCTGGTGCAGGACCATTAGTATCCATACACCCTTGGAGACCAGGCTCCAGATCATGCGCTATCACTGGGACTGAGCTCTCCACTTTCCTCAGTCTCCCCAGCTCTTCTCCTCACGTCTGCACACGATTCCCTCCTCACACTAACTGACTCACTCCTTCCTGGCCCCCAGAGACAGCTGCTCCCCTCAGTTCTGGGTTCAGAGCTCCCTCTGCTGACCCGGAGTGGGAACTGTGTTGCATGCAGTGATTAACTGCCAGAGAGACCCTTCATTGCTTCCAGGCGTGACATCACTCTCCCTAGGAGGAAGGCAATGCCACTGTGGCGACCATACACCTGGGGGCACCACACCCACTTTCAGAAAAAAGGTATCAGTCATGAAACAAATTCTCTCCCGGGTGATAGGAGAGGAATCAATTGCCACAATTTTAACAGGATCTTTTAACCTGACTGTCCCTATCTTATGAAAAGTCACAACTTTGGCATCGATCAGATTAATACAAGAACCACAGTCAACAAAGGCGGTAGTCACAACCGAACCGCCTGCAAGTTCTAGTTCCACCGGAAGCAGAATTTTAGTAAGCGAGGAAAAAGGTACCTGGGAGTCTGGGCAACCTCCTCGATTGTTACACAGACTCAGTCATTTTCCTGACGGCTTCACTGAAGATGGGCAAGAAGGACAGTTCCTTCTCCATTGTCCAGAGGATCCACAGTAAAAGCACAGTTGGTTGTTTGTATGGCGTCTCCTCTCTTTTTCCTTCAAGGACGTGGCACCAACCTCCATGGGCTCGGGACTAGATGCAGAGTCTCTCAGGTTGGAAAATAAAGGGGTCTCCTGCAGCATGACCCCTCTTGCCCGCAGCCTACGGTTCATGCGGACAGCCTGGATCATAGCATCCTCCAAAGAATCCGGTGGAGGATGAAGGGCCAGGGCATCTTTCAAATGTTTGAACAGGCCTCTACAGAACAAACACCGGAGGGCAACATCATCCCAGGAGACCTCCGCTGCCCAGTGTCTGAACTCAGAGCAGAACCACTCGGCCGAGTGTTTCCCCTGGCACACACTCATCACCATATCCTCGGCTAGCCTCACACGATCAAGTTCATTGTAGATGTGCCCGAGTACATCAAAGAATGCGTTCACTGACATTCTCTCAGGGGAGGTAGGGGGAAGGGAAAAAGCCCAAGCCTGAGGGGAGCCCCTTAACAAAGACATAATGACACCAACCCTCTGACTCTCATCCCCAGAGGAGCGTGGCCTTAACGAAAAGAAAAGGTTGCACCCCTCCTTAAAAACCTTAAATTTTTTTTATCCCCAGAGAAAAAGACAGGCAATTTAACAGGTGATTCAGGGGAAATTAAGGAAACATCTGTGGTACCCTCACCCCGGGCCCCAGAAGGAGAAGAATCCTGCATGGCATCAGCAACCTCCCTCTGAACCTGTTGCTGCGACTGAGCTAGGGTTCGCTGCTCCACAGACAAGTTTTGCATCATTTGAGTGAGGCTATTCACTTGCTCAGAGAGAGCATGCAGCGGATCAATGACTCAAGGAAAAAAAGTGCAAACCTCGTTTAAATGTTTTGGGTCAGCTATAATGTCAGGAACACCCCACTGCACTTGCTCACTGAGCCAGTGTGCGTGTCCTGAGTACAAAACTGTGCACAAAAATACCTGTGGAGTGGGGCAGCAGTGGTGATGATGCATGCTCCAGGCTCACAGGACCTGAAGCGTGTGACTTCTGGGGGCATGGTCTAAACTCCAGAGAGCTAGGAGCTGAGGAAAACTCCTAGAAGGGTAACTACAGGACAATGTTACCAAGAGGCATAGACAGAGACAGAAACCAGATCAAGCCAGGGTCAAAGCACAAGATATCACGACAGTACCAAAGGGTTAGACAGAATGGATAGTCAGGACGTAGCAATAGATCAGAAAACCAGAACGGGCAATAGACAGTACAATAGGGACAAACTGTAACGGAATAACGATTGCCAAGCCAGGAGGTCAGAACGGGAAAAGACAATAATACCAAAACGAGAGACGGAGTACAGAGTGAGGGGACAGACCGGGTCATACACGGGAAGCAAACAAGCTATGCAGTATACAAGCACACCAGGGGTCAGACACACAGCCAGAACAACAGTATAGCTGACAGAGAACCCTGGTAAAGAGTGAGTATAAATACCCCTCCCAGATCCAGAAAGAGGCCATGTACACTTAACCCTGTGAATGCAGGGCAAGAACACTGTCCAAACCATGACAATTGGGTCACTCTAGCAGCTTTATGTTCTTTCTCTGAAACCAGTTGAGAGTTTCCAAGGCTGTGTGTTTGAGATCATTATCTTGCTGAAATGTCTACTCTCATTTCATCATCATCATCATCATCCTAGTAGATGGCAGAAGCAGATTTTTATCAAGAATGTCTCGGTACATTTGTCCATTCATCCTTTCTTCAATTATATGAATGTTGCCAGTGCTGTAAGCTGAAAAACAGCTCCACACCTTGATGTTCCCACCTCCAAACATCACTGTTGGTATGGTAATTTGGGGGTGATATACAGTGCCTTTTGGCCTCCAAATATGGTGTGTATTATGGCATTTCAAGAGTTCAATTTTGGTCTCATCTGACCTGATTATATTCTCCCAGTATTTCACAGGTTGGTCTAAATGTTGTTGAGCAATCTTTAAATGTGCTTTTTTGTTCAGCACTGGAGTCTTGCATGGTGAGCGTGCATTCAGGCCATGAAGGTTGATTGCATTATTTATAGTTTTCTGTGAAAAAAAATATTCCAGGTCTTTCTGTCACTCTCCACAGGTGGTCCTTGGCTCTTGGACAACTCTTCTGATAATTATTTTCAATCGTGTGTCTGAAATCGTTTGCGGAGAACATGGCCGTGGCCAGTTTATGGTGAAATTGTGTTCTTTCCATTTCCACTGGAATCTTCAGAGTAGTTTAGAAATTCTTCTGTAACCAATGTCATCAGTATATTTTGCAACAAAAAGGTTGCAAAGGCCTTGAGGCAGCTCACTGGTTTTAGCCACGATACGATGTTTTTTTTGTGGCACATTGGTAATGAGACACTTTTTAGAGGCCATCAGTTTCGGCGGCGTGCCTTCATCAGGCCAAAGGCGGCATGCCCTTCATGCCTTCGACCCCCCTCACGAAGGCATGCTGCCGAAACGCGCATAGGGGAAGTGACACCATCGCATGGTGAGGTAAGATATGTTTATTACATTCATTACATCAGTGTAGAATACTATGGTCTTCACATCAATGCTCCAGCGCTCTATCCAATGTGTATTGCAGGCACTTTAGCTGTACTTTTGAGGGTTATGGGAATATAGTCAATACACTATATGATTTTTTTCTAGTCTCTGGATGCAAGTTTTATTTATGTTGGTACTTATTTGTGTATTTTCAAGTTTTGACTACATTGTCTATTAGGATTACATCATGCTCTTGTCTGCCGTCTGGTGGTGCCACTTACTTTCTTTGACTCATAACCTGGCACTATATTGGCACTTTTTTAACATTGTTTGTCTTTTAAATTATTTCTAATAAAGTATTGTACTTTTATTGTTTATCTTACACATCTGTTGTAGTGTAGAACAGCTTTTTATACAGTCCTATTTGGATGCTAGAAAACTTTTTGTGCACTGGATCACATAATTATTTTTGATTATTATTAGCATCATTTGCTAGGGATTCAATCTCTGCTTTTGTTTCTAATTACTGGTAGATTTCAGCTGGTGTCATGACTTTCCATGGCCTTTTGCACGGCTCTTTTTTCCCGTGTTCAATATTTTTTCCCTGTGTCATTTTTACAAAAGAAAGAAGAAATTCTTAAAATATTGGTCTATTATCTGCAGCATCCTGGCACAGTACGCAATGTGCCCATCAGGTTTCGACATACAAATGGTTTTACTATAAAGAAGAAATTTGGGTGAAAAGTCAGTAAGTCTGAATTTGCCAAGGATGAAATAAAGCATTTCCAGATGTGTGGAAGTTTCCAGTAAATGACACAAGTATTTATTGTCTGAGTTTGGGGAATACAGTATTATAGCAAAGGTTTTATATGTTCTTCAACTACTGTCTCTACTACTTCTTATAAAACATTGCTACTGCCAGATACCAGTGATCACATCAAGCTTTTAAAATATCCATTGTGCGGTGTAATGTCAATTCCTAGATGTGACGTATAATAAAACTGATGTCACCATTGCAGCTGTACACCATCATGGAGATTACTGGAATATGTAAACTTAGCAGACAATGTGCAAAGTATTTTATCGTTAACTATAAATATTTGCCATTTTTTTATAACAAGCATCTTGGGCACAAACCTAGACAAATACATGATGCATACTTGCCATCACATTAACACATCATTTACATCTGCATTGCACATGAACAAGGTAAGCTTATTGAAATAGGACATATTTCAGATGTACGGATAGGCATCACAAAGTAGGATTTATTTACACAGCTGTAAAATTGTAGTCCTGCGTTCGAAGGTTTCCTTGTGATGTCATTTTTAAATCTTCGGTAATTGCAATGAAGCACATCCTGTAATGCTCCTATACACTTCTACGAATACTGCGGAAAGCTTTGCTTCTTTGAGCCACTTATTTTCTTTGCAGCAGTCATCACAGGTCACTACATATTGCAGCCAAATGAATGGTTGTTCATGCAATTTAGCCTTAGTTCACCACTCACCAGCACAACAAGAACTTGTTATGCTCTGACTTAGGGCTCATACTCAAATGCGAGAACCTCGGACGAGTCTCGCACGTCAATACCCGGCACTGCCGCCGGCACTCGAGACCAAAGTGTTCAGCTGCATAGAAATACATGCAGCTGGACGCTCCGATCCAAGTGCCGGCGGCAGTGCCGGGTATTAAGATGCGAGACTCGTCCGAGTTTCTTGCATGTGAGTATGAGCCCTTATCCAGGGATCCTGAAGGGGCATATAAAAACAGGGCACCGGAAAAGCGCATGTCATAACAGGACAAACCTTTCAATCCTGTTTTTTTTTTAATACTAATTCAAAATAGATATTCTGAACATATTGGTTCCTTTAGTGTCCTTGAGAAAAAGACAACAATCAGTCTTCAACCAGGATACTTTATATACTACCAATCAGTAAATTGAAGCATGCTTTTATTAAGACTTGGAGATTTCTGCAGTGTGATGGTGTGAGTTACATTAGCATAAATTCACACAACTTAATTTCTCAGTGGGAATCTCTTTTTAGTAATAAAGTGTAAAGCTGCCCAACTAGAATAATAGAAATGCACCATGTGACTTACAGTAAATCACAAGCTTTGTATTAAGACTACAGAATTTACTATGCAATTGGCTTAGTGGCAGACACAGACAGAAATGTGCCTCTGTGAAAAAGCAGTATATGAGCTCTTTACAGTGCAATAGTTCTGTATATGACAGTTAATGCTTTGGTGATGGCAGTGGACCCCCTTAGCTCTTGGGCCCTTTATGCAGCAGCACAGATTGCACCAATGATATGGCAGCCCCTGAGTAGACTTCAAGGTATGGCTGGAAACCTATCGGTGTAAACCAAAACATGTGTACTGTCAGTCCACTGTATTATCTATCTATCCATCTATTCCATATCTGTCTATCTTTATCTATTTCATATCTATCTATCTATCTCGCTACCTATCTATTATATATCTATCTATACCATATCTACCTATCTATTTATTTGATTATGTACAAAAGAGAAAAAAAGTGATGGCACTCACAGTTCTGTCATGTAAATTCTTTATTGATTAAAAGGCATTGGCACGGGAGGAAAGTACAGAGAGGGGACGACGGCCGTTTCACGCACTTGCGCTTCAACGGGTCCTGAGGCTGGAATGCAGGCAGGTGGAAATTTAGAAGCACACACATGTGGACACTCCTCCTGATTTCCAACTCATACTCCCCCAAAGGAGTGAAACATGTGAACAAATTAATCAAACACAGAATTAAAAAACACAAGTTAGAAAAACCTCTATCATAATAAAATATGGAAATACAAACACTGAGCAGTTCCTAAAAAAACACCGCCATATCTATTTTCTCATTTAACCCTAAAGGTCCTGTGACATTCGTTCGTAGAATCCACTTAGATTCTCTTTGTAAGAGAATTCTATGATGGTTTCCCCCTTGGGTTGGCTGTGATACTTTTTCTACACCTGCGAACCGCAGCGACTCTGCATTACCCCATACACTTTTTTAACATGCTCTATCAGACGAGGAACCCCTTTTCCTGTGGAGATAGACTGAAAATGCTCTCTAAATCTAACATACAATGGACGAATAGTTTTTCCCAAATAATAAAAACCACAAGGACAGAAGATGACATACACAATGTGGGTTGTTTTACAAGAAATAAAATTCTGGACCTCATGCTGAATTGTTCCAATTTTGAGAGATTTTCCTGTCAATTTAAAGGGGCAGAAGGGGCAGTTCTTGCACTTGTAATTGCCTACAGGACTGTTCAGACCTAGCCAGTTGTGTGTGCTTCTAAATTTCCACCTGCCTGCATTCCAGCCTCAGGACCCGTTGAAGCGCAAGTGCGTGAAACGGCCGTCGTCCCCTCTCTGTACGTTCCTCCCGTGCCAATGCCTTTTAATCAATAAAGAATTTTCACAACAGAACGGTGAGTGCTATGACTTTTTTTCTCTTTTGTACATAATCAGATTACATGTTTGCTTTTCTGGATTAAGCACCCATTCGGACTGTAGTTTGGCGGTCGGTCCAGGTGTGTGATTTTGGACTTGAATAGCAGTCATGGAACTGCTTAGGGGTTAAGGAGCATTGCCTAATCTTATGTCTCTTCTATCTATTTATTTATCTATCCTATATCTATCTATCTATCTCATTTTTATCTCTATCTATCTATCTATCTATCTAACTAATGTATCTTATTAACGTAAAGGGACAGTGCAGGTTTGAGAGAGTAACTGCAGACTTTTGAATCTTGAGTGCATGTGGTGTGCATGCTGTCATGATTCCCCGGATTGCCTAGTATTACCAGTGTGAGCGAGCAGTCACATGACTGACCACATTTATGTAATTTGCATATATGCGGCCATGTGCTGACAGATGCATTTGGCTTTTCTTACTTTCATTGAGAGGAGCCAGATGAGACTAGTCGACAATATCGGCGAATGTGTGAGCACAGAATGCTGCCATGATTCAAAAGTCTGCAGTCACGTAGAGTGATTGCAGACGTTGCTCTCAATCCCGGACAACCCTTTTAATTGAAATTCCATTCTGTGCAGTTACTTCTCTATTTATTGGATTGTGGTTTGGTCACGCACCAACTCAAATTAGATTTTCACATTGCTTGAACATGATAAAAAAAATGAGTATATTTGTTTACTGGTTTAAGCCATCAATTTCCTCTCTTCCTTTAATTATATGAAGCCATATAATCCTTTTCATTACACAGTGATGCGACCGATCTATTTGCTACCCTACAGTACTTCTCTGTAATTTCAAGGCACTCAATTTTAACATAATTCATGAAACATTTTTTCCGTATGATTAGAACTGCAGTAAATAGGTCAGAAGCCACCAGTGGTTTTGCTGTTTCAGGCCTTTGATTCACTTATGAAATATTTGAAAGAATAAATGGAATCATATGAAGTGAGGGTGATGTTTGTGATACTGTCAGTCAGATTAATTGATTAGGACTTTTTCAAATTGCATAAATATTTCCAGTCTTGTCAGTAACTTTTTATTATCATAATTTTATATGTATTCAACCCATGAATAAAAAGCAAATCAAGGGTCGAAATGCCACATGTGCTTCTGGTTCAGCTGCATATGGGCCTGTGAGGAAAGGGTACCAACAAGGCTGATGTGTATAACAATTTACACATAAGTATCCACAGTATACATCTTATTTAACTACACTATTATGTTCATCATCTCCCTGTTTTAATATGGAAGTGAGGCCCTCTAAGCATTGGAATTAATCACACTGCATGGGCAGGGCCATTCCCAACATCGAAATGCACTCACTAGATGCTTTTAAATATTTAGTTAATTTTCTTGTAGCAGTTTTTTTACGAGCTTGGGTCCAGCTTGGGTCCTGTAGCCTGGATGACATAAACATTATGATTGAGCCACAGGCTGCAAGAGAATTTTCTCTGCTTAAAGATCTTATTCTTCACAGGTATAATGTACAGGTACAAGGAGATACAGCTCTATATTCCAGTACATCTCTACATACTTGCAGGGTCGGACTGGCCCACCGGGGTACCGGAAGATTCTCTGGTGGGCCCAGACACTTACACCTGCTGGCATACAGGGCTGGCAGCTGCCTTAGGGTCCCCACTGCTCCAGCGGCTCCCAGCCAATGGCGTGTTGCTAATAGGGGCACACTCAGCTGCTATTCTGCCCCTGAGTCAGAGGGGCCCGCCTGATGCCAGCAGAGCAACAGCTGGAGACAGGAGCCTGTCCCCACTACTAAAGAGAAATTAAAATTCATGCTTCCCCACGCCCCTGTGGAGAGGAGTGAATATTCATTTCACTTTAATAGAGGGCAGTGTTAGCCTCAGGCTGAGGCCAACACTGCCCGCAGGAGTGGACATACCGCATGTGATGTACCCCGGAGGTGGGCCTCTGCAGGGCGGCTAACTCTGAGGGCAATCAGTGTGCAGGGAGTGATCCCTGCAATTCCGCTGCCTACAGTAAAAAATGGCAGCCGAGTGTAACTGCAGGGATCTGATGCTGTCCTGCTTCCTGCCCGGCGCTTCCTGTGTGACTCGGCGGCGCAGCTGGATGACATCATTCAGCCCATGGCTGTTTCACAGAGAAAGCTGCCGGCGACAAAGATGCTACTGGGATGTGCTGTGGCTGTGGGGAACATGCGGAGGTGAGTGTTGCTGTGTGTCTGCCTGCCTGTGTGTGCGTGCATGTGTGTGTGTGAGAGTGGTGCGGTGCTGTGTGTGTGCGGTGCTGGGTGTGTCTGTTGGAGAAGGCAATTATGTGGGTGGTGGTGGAGGAGGATGCAATGATGGAGGTGGTGGAATGGGTAATGATGGGGTGGTGGGGGAGAAAGCAATGATGGTTGTGGTGGAAAGGACAATGATGGTGGTGGGGGAGGCAATGATGAGTGTGATGGGGGAGAAGGCAATGATGGAGGAGATGGAGAAGGCAATGATGGGAATGGGGGGTGAAAGCAATGATAGAGGTGGTGGAAAGGGCAATGATGGGGGTGGTGGAGAAGGCAACGATGGGGTGGTGGGGAGAAGGCAATGGTGGTTGTGGTGGAAAGGACAAAAATGGTGATAGTGGGGGAGGCAATGATGGAGGTGGTGGAATGGGCAATGATGGGGTGGTGGTGGGGGGAGGCAATGATGGACGTGTTGGAATGGGCAATGATGGGGTGGTGCAGGAGAAGGCAATAATGGAGGAGATGGTAGAAATGGCAATGATGGAGTGGTGGAGGAGAAGGCAATGACGGGGTAGTGGGGGAGAAGGCAATGATGGTTGTGGTGGAAAGGACAAAGGACAATGATAGTGGGGGGGAGGCAATGATGGAGGTGGTGTAAATGGGCAATGATTGGGTGGTGGGGGAGAAAGCAATGATGGAGGTGGTGGAAAGGGCATTGATAGGGGTGGTGGGGGAGAAGGCAATGATGGAGGTGGCGATAAGGACAATGATGGGGTGGAGGGGGAGAACAATGATGGAGGTGGGGGCTGTATTATACCCTACGAGGGGGGCTGCATTATACTATATGAGGAGGTCTGCATTATACCCTATGAGGGGGGCTACATTATACTATATTGGAGGGCTGCATTATACTATATGAGGGGGCTGCCTTATACTTTATGAGGCAGCTACATTATATTCTGTGGGGGGGCTGCATTTTATTCTGTGAGGGGACTGCATTATTCTCTCAGGGCGCTACATTATTTTCCGGAAGGCTATATTATACTATATGAGGGAGGCTGCATTATGCCCTATAAGGGGGCTACAGTATATTCTATGGGGGGCTGCATTATACCTTATGAGGGGGATGCATTATAATCTGAGGGAGCTACATTGTATTCTGTGGAGGGACTGCATTATACCCTATTAGTGGGCTACATTATATTCTATGGGGGCTGCATTATACCTTATGAGTGGGTTGCATTCTATTTTGTGGGGGGCTGCATCATACCCTATGAGGGGGGCTGCATTATATTCTATAAGGTGGGCTGCATTATATTCTATGAGGAGGGCTACATTATATTCTTGGAAGGGGGCTGCATTATATTTCCATGAGGGAGGCTACATTATATTCTAGTAAGGGGGCTACTTTATATTCTATGAGGGGGCTACCACAATCCCTGCTACATAATTAAGATGTGTACTACCTTATATTATACCCTGGTCTTTATTTCTATATAGCTACATAGTTGGCCCCAAGAATGATTTTCTCTGGTGAGCCCAAGGTGCTCCAGTCTGACGCTGCATATTTGTATATTATGCTTAAAGGAAGCTGAAAAAGTAAGTCAGATATTTATTTTCCATAAAGTTAAAAAAAAAATAATGGTTCAAAAACAATTGTAATAATTCCATGCTTAAATACTTTTTTAAATAAAAATCACAAACCAGTAAATAACAGAGACATATTATTCTGGTCTCCTGAGCAAAACATTTTTCCTTCAGTATGAATTAAATTATAAAATTTGCAGCATAAACTCAGGTACAGAGTGGGGCTGAAATTCAGTCCTGGCATCACACAGGCCCATGAACCCGATGGTATATATTACTAATAGTACCCTGGATGGAGGAAAGGAGGATTTACTACAATACAAATATTTCTAATGATCCCCGGGGTAAGTGACGGAGTCAGCGATTTTGTGCTCCAACACAATTCTTAATAGTATGGGTATCTTTAGTACACCAATTCTGTTTCCAACATAGCAGACAAGGCAGCCCATGACCAGACAGGCCCTTCTGACATTTGCCAGAATTGCCAGATGGCCAGTCCAGCCCTGCATATACTGTAGCTACTTATCTCCATTTTGAGGTATGTTCAAACATGGTTGGTTTTTTGGTGTTCTTTCCTGCTATTACAGGAAAGTATATCATGTGTGCAATGTGTATATAAGTGTAACTTTGTGCAAATAATAGGTACATGTGCGATTACTATGTATGTACATGAATATGTAATGTTTATTCTTTATATGTATATATGGTGTGCCATGCCATAAAGATTTTTGTGCATGTGTGGACTACCTTATATATGTGAATGCAAAATGTATCACCAAGGTCTGTGACAAGAACAAGGGGGCATTCTCTTCGTTTGGAGGAAAGACAATTTCTGCACCAGCATAGAAGAGGGTTCTTCACGGTAAGAGCAGTGAGGCTCTGGAATTCTCTTCCTGAGGAAGTGGTGATGACCGACTCACTGAATGAATTTATGAAAAGAATGGATGCTTTTCTTGTGAGTAACAGTATAGAAGGTTACGAATAACAGAATATTATAGGTAGATGGTTGACCCAGCTTAGGGGAAGGAATTTTTTTCCCTATGGAGAAAATTTGCTTCTACGTCTAATCATAGACATATATGATAATGCCCAGTATCAGAGAACGAGACAAGGCGGTGACCATGGTCCAAAAACGCCTTGTGCATGGATTACCACTCCATATGCTAATCTTAAAAAGGAGAAAACGGAGTAACGGATACAAAATATATGCAAAAGTATAAATTTTATTAGTACTCACATCAAGTGCTGACAAGTATACAAGTTGACTAAAATAGGGGGGATAAGCCCCAATGATACAACAATCAGGACAGACAAGGACAGGGTAAATAAAATGATACCAGTGCTCGAAATCTACATGGCACAACGTTCAGTCAGCCCATGGGCATTGCACATAACAGACATATGTCTAATGGTAAAAGATAGTCAAATTTGACTATCTTTTACCATTAGACATATGTCTGTTATGTGCAATGCCCATGGGCTGACTGAACGTTGTGCCATGTAGATTTCGAGCACTGGTATCATTTTATTTACCCTGTCCTTGTCTGTCCTGATTGTTGTATCATTGGGGCTTATCCCCCCTATTTTAGTCAACTTGTATACTTGTCAGCACTTGATGTGAGTACTAATAAAATTTTTACTTTTGCATATATTTTGTATCCGTTACTCCGTTTTCTCCTTTTTAAGTCTAATCATAGACGTTGCAACAAGGTGGAACTCCACCCTGCACATGGTTGAGAGGCTGTGCGAACAGAGGCAGGCTATAATGCATTTGTGGGAGGATACACGGGCAGGCAGTTTGAGGGAAGACGTGGAATTGTCAGGTGTGCAGTGGTCAAAGCTGAAAGACCTCTGTAAAGTCCTTCAGTGTTTTGAGGAATGCACACGGCTGGTAAGCGCAGACGACGCCATCATAAGCATGAGCATACAACTTATGCGTCTGCTCATGCAAACTTTGACGCACATTAAGGATCAGGCATCTGCAGCAGAGGAGGAGGAAGTGGAGGAGGGAAGCCTTGATGACAGTCAGCCATTGTCAGCGAGGGCAATTGACCTGGACGAAGTGGAGGAAGAAGAGGAGGAGGAGGATGGGAGATGATTATTTTGGGGAGGAGGATGCTTCTCAGGGGCCAAGAGATAATGTTGGCATGCCAAGGTCAGGTACAGGGTTTGTGCGTGACTGGAGGGATGTTGATTTCCATGAAAGTGCTCCTCCACCCACCACTGGCAGTGCATCATTGGCACCTGGAACATTGGCCCACATGTGTGATTATGCCTTGCGGATCCTAAAAAGGGACTCCCACATTGCCAAAATGATGAAGGATGATGACTACTGGTTGGCCAGTATCCTGGATCCACGCTATAAAGGCAAATTACAAACATCATGCCACAGGAGAACCTAGAGATAATATTGGCGAACAAACAAGCAACTCTGGCAAACCGTTTGTTGGAGGCATTCCCAGCACACAGTACCGGTGCTGGTTCTCCCACAAGCTGTAGAGGCCAAATTGGAAGAGGTGTTCGTGGTGCACACAGCCAAAGAGGTGTTGGAGACAGGGGTTTCATGACCATGTTGTGGACTGATTTTTCAAGTACCGCTCACACGACTGCTAATACTGAATCGATTGCAAGTGACAGGAGACAGCAGTTGTCAACTATGGTTACAAACTACTTCTCCCATATCGATGTTCTCCCTTACAGGTCATTCCCCTTTGCCTATTGGGCCTGTAAACTGGACACCTGGCCTGAATTGGCAAAATATGCCTTACAGGGGCTCGCTTGCCCTGCTGCTAGTGTGTTATCTGAAAGAGTCTTCAGTGCTGCTGGATCCACCCTGACAGAAAAAAGGACCCGTCTGTCAACCCAAAATGATGATGATCTAACCTTCATTAAAATGAAACATGCATGGGTTTCCAAGGAATTTGTCCCTCCTTCCCCTGATGACACATAGGTGGCAATAAAAATGGCTCGCTTTTGTTCTCCTGTTCCTCATACTTCTCCACTTCCTCCAATTGCAGCTGCTGAATGTACAGCCTAGACATCAAAATATTACATTTTTTCAACCTCCCTAACTGGGCTGCCCCCCCCATGGCCGTGGTCACCACCTGGCACACCCGGGAAAGTGCCGTTGCCCTGAACAGGTGGGTGGGCCCACTCACCGTCAGACACACCGGCATACTATGAGGGTCCCTGTGCCAGTATTGTCGCCCACGAGTGGCCCCCCTGCTTGCTCAGGGCCCAAGTACTTGCAAGACTTACCTCTCCCTACTCCACCGCTGTGTTGTCTGGCCAGTTAAATCCTTCACAGGGACAGGCACTACAACTTTGCAGAACTGATCAATGATGGTTAAAACTTAGCTTTGGCAAGTCCTGCTGGGCTCTACCTTCAGATGATCAACGGCT
The DNA here is from genome assembly GCF_039654945.1 of Dendrobates tinctorius. Lineage (NCBI taxonomy): Eukaryota > Metazoa > Chordata > Amphibia > Anura > Dendrobatidae > Dendrobates > Dendrobates tinctorius. Next base: position 61,190,815 of record NW_027361728.1, read on the forward strand.
ACCATTTGTAATGGACGTCGACTCACAATTGGATGCAGGGGTGCTTTATGATCAGCTTTCACAGTTTTCCTAGTCACAGACGTGTGACATTCCTGCCACCATTTTGCAATGTCTCCTCTCATGGCAATCCAAAAGAATCACCTACGGCCTGTTGCTTCTGTCTTTTGCACTCCAAAGTGAACAGACAGGTCATGATAGGCAGTGAGGACCATGTGTACATTTCTCCCTGTGATCACAATTTGATGGAGACAAGAAACAGTGATGGGATCCACGCTACTGCTATACAGCAACCTTTTATTCACAAACAACCGTTTTCGCAGTCTCCACAGACAAATTAATTGAGGGTCAGCATCGCCTCTGTGAATCCTCCCGGGAGGTTTTCCCATGATTAGTAATTTATAAAATTTCTGCAATCACTCCTCTTTCCGTCTGGAGTTGTATCCATCTTGTTTCCTATAGTGGACAGTCTGCACTGGCTTACTGACACTGAAATATATACGAATATTTAAAAGTACCCCAACACTGTATACTGTTGTACGCTTCGAATCCATTTCCCTTTTTCTAATTTTTATATTCTGGTGTAATCCGTACTGAGCCTGTGAGAGTTTGTGTCTGACTCTTTTAAACTATAGGGAGATTTAAAATGACACCAACACTGTCTGTAGCTGTATGCTTGTAATATATTACCCTTTTTGTACTTTTTATATTCTTGTCTAATCCCTACTGAGCCTGTGAGTGTATTTTTCTGACTCCGGATATATAGACGGATATTTCCATTTACCCCTGGACTGGATACATCTTGTATCTGCTGATAAAGTACCTTTTTTCAACATGTTTGAGAATGGTTAAATCCATACTGACTGAGTGAGCGGGTGTGGTTGATTCATAAAATCTGGTGGTTGGAAAAAATAATGGAAAGAAAAAACTTGGGTTAATATGGTGGTGGTCCACCGTTTGCGGCGATTACAGCCTCAATTATCCGAGGTATGGATTCATACAAGGTGTGAATTTTTTCCAAAGGAATTGTAGCCCATTCTTCAGTTAAAACATCCTCCAGTTCTTTGAGCGACAATGGTGGTGGAAATCGATGTCTAACTTGAATCGATAAAATCTGCCATAAATGATGAATAATGTGGAGGTCTGGAGACTGTGGGGGACAGATGAGATGCTCAACTTCATTACAGTGTTATTCATGCCATATTTTAACGATTCGAGCTGTATGAATTGGTGCATTATCATCCTGAAAGATGGCGTTCCCCTCCGGGAACAGTGCTTGATCCATAGGATGCACTTGGTTGCCCAAAATGCCTAAATAATCGCGGCTGTTACTTCTTCAATGAAGGGATATCATTGGTCCGGTGTATCTCAACAAAATAGCACCCCAGATCATCACTGAACATCCGCCACATTTTACGGTTGGGAGAAGGCAGTCTGGATGGAATGCTTCTTTAGGCTGTCTCCAAACGTACACTCGGCCTGAGGTCAGAAATTCAGAAATAGAGTAAATGATGATTCATCCTAGAATATAAAATGTTTTCACAGTTCGACAGACCTATTCTGGAGGTTTCTACACCACTCTAAACGCATGGAAACATTTGTCATTGAGAGAAGCGTTTTTACAATTCCAGCTCTTCCGTGGGATCCATATTTGTGCAGCTCGCGACAAACTTTTTTCGTGGAAACTGTGCTCTGTAGGTGTTCATTGAGCTCTGCATTGATTTTCCAAGCAGTGGTCTTGCGATCCTCTTTCCAAATTTGCTTTACTGTCCGACAGTAACTCTCTCAGACAACTTCGACTTTTGGCCGGACCTGTGCTTTGCTGCGAACGTTTTTCCTTCTCTTTCAAATGCAGTCATTACTTTGGAGACAGTACTGCTTGACACACCAAGCATATGGTCACTTTCTGCTACACTAGCGCCTGCCATACCAGCATCAACAATTTGGGCTCTTGGAAAATCAGAGAGGTCTGTCATTGGTAGCAGGTTTTCCTCAATGTTCTTAGAATTATGCAAAACCGACAGTTAATTTACATAGACATATCACATGACACAAATAATCAACTACAAAACATTAACATATGTCACGGTGTGCATGTCTATAACATGTTTGAAAATAATGATAACAACACGTTACGTGTTTGGTTGCATTATTTTGTCCAACACCAGTACATACGGAGTGTGTATAAAAGTCCTCCCTGCCGACCGCCAATTTTCTTCTGCTCATCTTTACAGTTGGGAGAGGTTGCTGACGCTGTTTATGATTTGGGAGACACTTAGGCCTGTAAACAGAAGTTGCTATGTGTTTGCGTTGTGTTCTGTTAGTGTGCAGTGACAGGGGAGGATTTTCTTGTGTGCAGCAGTTCTAGTTATTAGGCTGCCTGCCAGAGACAGGGACCATTTTCTTGTGTATAGCAGCACTGATTATTAGCCTGCCTTATAGCAGTATTGCTGTGTGAACACAGCTGTGCAGACTGCTTTTACACAGCACTCCTTCTTTTATTCTGTTTTCCTGCATTGAACGAACGTTCATTATTTCACACACCATGTAGAGCTGTACGCTCCTCACACACTACCGTGTACCGGATGGTATCAAGGAGAAATACATGCTGACTATCTGTATGAGACTACGGAAATATATAGGGAGATAAACATTTTTGATTACACTATATACACCTGGTATTTGATGATACAGTATCTTTGTTCTAAATTTTTTCTTACGGTATAATATATACTCAGTGAGCGTGTGTACTTTACTCATTCAATATATACGGAGAAAAACATTTTACCCTATACTCTATACACCTCCTATCTTGTGATACAGTACCTTTGTTGGACATGTTGTCTTACGGTCACATCCTTACTGGGTGACTGTCTGAGGGGGACTACGGAAATATATACGGAGATTTACAATGACCCCTAAACTGCATAAAGCTGTACGCTTCTGATACAGTACCATATATCTGCTGGTATTTTGGGTCCATTTTTACAAAAAATAGGAAGTATGGTGTAAGAGGCTGCGGACGTGGGCGTGGGTGGCTAGCTGGTACTGATGGTGGTGGTGCATCTGCTGGTAGTGCCAAAAGTACAATACCAGGTAAGGCAGGAGGGGTTAAGACTGCGGCATGGTCTTGCTCCTGAAGGCCTGGAAGGCTCCCTTTTCTCGGAGTAGGTAAAGCGCTTTTAAAGCCGGAGCATCAGGAACAGGTTTTGGCTTACATTGCCAAAACAGCCTCCAGCTCTATCGCCTCCTCTTCTGAAGTTGCAAAAAATGCAAGCACTGAGTTGTCAGTGCAGGCTTCTGGTCAGGAACAACCCCTTTCCTTATGCCCTGCACCTCCACCATAAGTGAAGAATGCAGCAGGCCACACTTCAGATCACTCCATAGATCTGTTTTCACATACCATGCCTGGGTTATCAAGTGAAATCCTGAATACCCCAGTCCAACATGAATCAGAGATGGTGCACTGATGCACAGCCACTGGTAGATGATTCTGCTGGTACATTCACCAACAGCACTACATTCCCCTCGCACTACAGAGCTAGAATCTGACTCTGATGAAACTTAGGTGCCCCTTCCCGCATACTATAGCACCTTACACAGTGACACAGAGGAAGGTGCTGATGAAAGTGCCGGTTCCCTGAGCAGGTGGGGGGGCATACTCGTAGGCGATGGTACTGGCACAGGGCCCCTCATAGTACGCAAAAGTGTCTCTGCCAGTGGAAGGGCCCACTCACCGTCAGACACACTGGCGTACTATGAGGGGCCCTGTGTAAGTGCCGTCGCCCACGAGTGGGCCCCCCCTGCTTGCTAAGGGCTACAGCACTTGCAATACTTACCTCTCCCTGCTCCACTGCCGTGAAGTCTTCCGCATTTCATAACAGTAACATTGAGGTCAGAGAGTGCAATGACATCACATCTGTATGCCCTCTGCCTGAACAGTCCAAGTGCAGAAAGCTGGAAGATGTTGACGCTGAGGAGTCCAGAGTAGAGCATTGCCCAGTGAGGAGAGGTATTTAATTTTTTTAAAGGTTGGGATCAATTTTTGGGGATCACTATACACTGGAGAATGAGATATGGGGCCCATCATACACTGGAGCATCATCCATGGGGCCCAACATATACTGTAAAATTCTAAATGGGGCAGATCAGACACTGGAGCAGCATCTATGGGGCCCATTATATATGGAGCATTATTTGGGCCCATAAGACAGTGGAGCATCATCCATGGTGACCAACATATACTGTAGCACCATGTGGAGCTCATCATATACTGTATGGAACATAATATGGGACCAATTATTCTGTATGGAGAAATATATGGGGCTCATTATTCTGTATGGTGCACTATGTAGTGGCCATAATACTGTATGGAGTAATATACTGTCCGTTTTTTAGCTATTGTTGAATTTAACCCCTTCACTACCAAGGGTGGTTTGCACGTTAACTCCCTGGCCAATTTTTACAATTCTGACTACTGTCCATTTATGAGGTAATAACTCTGAAATGCTTCAATGGATCTCGGTGATTCTGACAAGGTTTTCTTGTGACATATTGTACTTCATGTTAGTGGTAAAATTTCATTCGAATAACTTGTTTATTTGTGAAAAAAACAGAAATTTGGCAAAAATTTAGAATTCGCAATTTTCCAAATTTGAATTTTTATGCTCTTAAATCACAGAGATACGGCACACAAAAAACTTAATAAATAACATTTCCCACATATTTACTTTACATCAGCACAATTTTGGAAACAAAATTTTTTTTTGTTAGGAAGTTATAAGGGTTTAAATTTGACCAGCGATTTCTCACTTTTGCAACACCATTTTATATTTACGGACCACATCACATTTGAAGCCACTTTGAGAGGTCTATATGATAGAAAATACCCAAAAGTGACACCATTCTTAAAAATGCACCCCTTAAGGTGCTCTAAACCACATTCAAGAAGTTTATTAACCCTTCAGGTGCTTCACAGGAATTTTTTGAATATTTAAAAAAGAATGAACATTTAACTTTTTTTCACAAAAAAAATACTTCAGGTTCAATTTTTTTTATTTTACCAAGGGTAACAGGAGAAATTGGACTGCAAAAGTTATTGTGCAATTTGTCATGAGTACGCTGATACCTGACATGTGGGGAGGAACCACTGTTTTGGTGCATGACAGAGCTCAGAAGGGAAGGAGCGCCGTTTGACTTTTTCAATGCAAAATTGGCTGGAATTCAGATCGGACGCCATGTCACGTTTGAAGAGCCCCTGAAACCTAAACAGTGGAAACCCCCCACAAGTGACTCCATTTTGGAAACTAGACCCCCCAAGGAACTTATCTAGATGTGTGGTGAGAACTTTGAACCCCCAAGGGCTTCACAGAAGTTTATAACGTACAGTCGTACAATTAAAAAATCATATTTTTTCCACAAAAATTATCTTTTCACCCTCAATTCTTATTTTTCCAAGGGTAACAGGACCATAAAAGTTATTTTGCAATTTGTCCTAAGTGCGCTGATACCCCATATGTGGGTGTAAATGACTATTTGGGTGCATGGCAGAGCTCGGAAGGGAAGCAGCGTCATTTGATATTTTTGGCTTTAATTGAGATCGGACACCATGTCGCGTTTGGAAAGCCCCTGATGTACCAAAACAGTGGAAACCCCCCACAATTGACAACATTTTGGAAACTAGACCCCCAAGGAACTTATCTAGATGTGTAGTGAGCACTTTGAACCCCCCAGTGCTTCACAGAAGTTTATAATGTCCGGGCGTGACAATAAAAAAATTGTATTTTTTCCACAAACATGATCATTTAGTCCCCAATTTTTTTATTTTCCCAAAGGTACAAGAAGAAATTGGACCCCAAAAAGTTGGTGTCTAATTTGTCCTGAGTACGTTGATACCTCATATGTGGGAGAAAACTACTGTATGGGGACACGTCGGGGCTCGGAAGGGAAGGAGTGACGTTTTGGAATGCAGACTTTGATGGAATGGTCTGTGGGTGTCATGTGCGTTTGGAAAGTTTCTGATGTGCCTAAACTATTCAAACTCCCCACAAGTGACCTCATTTTGGAAACTAGACCCCCACGGAACTTATCTCGATGTGTGGTGAGCACTTTGAATCCCCAAGTGCTTCACAGAAGTTTATAACACCCGGGTGTGAAAATAAAAAAATCATATTTTTTTCCACAAAAATGATGTTTTTGCCCCCCAATTTTTATTTTCCTAAGGGCAACAGGAGAAATTGGACCCCAAAAGTTGTTTGCAATTTGTCCTGAGTAGGCTGATACCTCATATATGGGGGTAAAACACTGTTTGGGCGCAAGGCAGAGCTTGGAAGGGAAGGAGCACCATTTGACTTTTTCAACGCAGAATTGGCTGGAATTGAGATCAGATGCCATGTTGCATTTGGAAAGCACCTGATGTGCCCAAACAGTGAAAACCCACCAATTCTAACTCCAACCCTAACCCCAACACACCCCTAACCCTAATCTCAGCCCTAACCCTAGCCCTAGCCCTAGCCCTAACCCTAGCCCTAACCCTAGCCCTAGCCCTAACCCTAACCCTAGCCCTAACCCTAGCCCTAACTCTAACCCTAACCCTAATGGGAAAATGGAAATAAATACATTTTTTTAATTTTATTATTTTTCCCTAACTAAGGCGGTGATAACGGGGGTTTGAGTTACTATTTATGGCGGTTTTTATATTTGGCTGCTGTCACACGCTAAAAGATGTTTTTTATTGTAAAAATAGTTTTTGCATCACCACATATTGAGAGCTATAATTTTTCCATATTTTGACCCACCGAGTCATGTCAGGTCTTATTTTTTGCAGGACGAGTTGACGTTTTTATTGGTATCATTTTCGGGCACGTGACATCTTTTGATCGCTTTTTATTCCGATTTTTGGGGTGCAGAATGAACAAAAACCAGCGTTTCATGAATTTCTTTTGGGGGGTGCGCTTACATCGTTCTGCGTGCAGTAAAATTGATGAAGCTGTTTTATTCTTCGGGTCAGTACGGTTACAGCGATACCTCATTTTTGTCATTTTTTAATGTTTTATCGCTTTTATGCAATGAAAACAATTTTATATAAAAATAATTATTTTTGCATTGCTTTATTCTGCGAGCTATAACTTTTATATTTTTTCGCTGATGACGCTGTGTGACAGCTCGATTTTTGTGGGACAAAATGACATTTTCATCGGTACCATGAATATTTATATGTGTCTTTTTGATCGTGCGTTGTTGCACTTTTTTTTCGGCGGTATGATAATAAATCATTATTTTTTGCTTCGTTTTTTATTTTTATTTTTTAAGGGGTTTGCTAAAGGGGTTAACTAATGGGACAGTTTTATAAGGCGGGTCGTTACAAACGCGGCGATTCCAAATATGTGTACTTTTTTTTTTATTTCCAAAAAATGAATTTATTAGGGAATATTTTTTTTTAAAATTTATTTAGCGATTTTTATAAAATTATTTTTACACATTTTTTTAACTTTATTAGGTTATCCCAGGGGGGACATCACTGTCCTGTGACAGATCACTGATCTGTCACATCACAGATCAGCGATCTGTCACAGACATAGACGCAGACTTCCTCATGCCTGCGCTTTGCAGGCACTGAGGAAGTCAGCTCCCTGCAGGCCCCCGAAGGTCCCCGTCGCCAACTTCGATTCGGGGACCTGCAGGGATGGAACCCCCCACATCAGCGCTGCACATTGCGCTGCTGTGGGGGGCTCAGGGAAACACGGAGGGAGCTCCCTCCCTGCCGATGCTTCCCTTTAACCCCCGATACACCGCGATCGTGTTTGATCGTGGTGTGGAAGGGGTTATCGTGTCGGGGCGGTCCGTGACCGCCCCTGACACATTGTGCCGGGTTTCAGATGTGATAATCAGCTGACACCCGTCCGCGATCAGCGGTGCTCACCACATGGGCGCCGCTGATCGCTATGACGTAATATTCCGTCCATGGGACTTAGGCCCCAAGTCACATGGACGGAATATTACGTCCATTGTAGGAAAGGGGTTAAAATAGATATCAGTCATGTCATGTAAGGTGAAGTATTTTTCATTGTACTATACCACTATTTCTCTGCCGTATCGGAGCATCATGAATTGTGTTATGTGATAAAGTGGCCCACTGACAACTCTTTGGCCGGGGGCACACGAAAACCTGGAGCCAGCCCTACCCCCCCACAACTTTAGCAAAATAACTCCCAGTTTTCAATGCGTAATTATAAAGTAAATTAAGGTTGCCAAGCTTAAGTAATAAGAATTGATATTGTTGGCATTGAAATGGGCACTGTAGGTGTGTTTACTGTCCTCCAGTCCCTGATGACTTCGCTTCCCCATTGACTTGCATTAGGTTTCGTGTTTCAGTCGGACCCCGACTTTTCACTATAGTTGGCCGATTTCATTCTACTCGACTTTTGAGAAAGTCGGGTTTCATGAAACCCGACTCGACCTAAAAAAGGCAAAGTCGCTCATCTCTAATAATATTTTAGTTTTGTGAGACATAACTGTATAAATAAAATATACACAAATTAACACATCATACATGCATATAAACAGTTCATTGGAGAGATTTCTGTATTGCCCTCTGATATACTTGTACATATATATTAAGTCTCCCCTAAGTCTTCTCTTTTCTAGACTAAATAGACCTAATTTTGATAACCTTTCTGGGTATTGTAGTGAACCAATTCCAAGGGCATCATCTCTAATGAGATCAGTTTGGCAATGTAGCCGTTCAAAGCCAGTGTACGCGGATGACATGATGAGTACTTTCTTGTCCTACTCAGAGTGTCTAGTAGGGTGAGCTGGAATTGAGAGCTGCATAGGGGGGAATTAGCAGTGGACAGTAAGGACTGAGAGAGGGTTGGTGATGGTGGTGTTGGTGATGGCCTTGATTCAGTCTTTTTTTCCAAAAACATTGTGATTCCCCGACTGCTTTAGCCTTGCTACGACACCTCAACATTTCTTGCTGGTGGTGTGCTTATCGGTGGCCTTTCAGTGGGGGAAGCAATGTAGTGTTGCTGGCTACCTTCAGTCGGAGCAGTTGCACATGTGCTACCTGAGGTTTTGTAGTCTGTCCACGCTTGCAAGTGCATGGTGGTTAAATGTCTAAGCATGTAACTGGTGTTTAAATTTCGGAGATTTTTACCTCAGCTAAAGGTCCTTCCGCACTTCTTACAGATAACCTTTGCCTCATCAATAGGATTTTGGTCAAAAAAGTGCCACACCGCACTCTTCCTGCTATGGTATAAATTTTCAGGGCTTCCACGGTGTGCAAATTTGACCATCTGGCCAAGCTGTCCTGCAACTCTTTTTGATTTTTTAACAAGTTTTGGTACAGCTACAGGCCTTCCAGATAACCGCTGCTGCAATGTTGATGCCTGCTACGGATCCTTCTCCTCTTCCGAGCTATTGCCAGCGGCACCCTCTTCCCCCAATGGATGCCAATCCGGGTCAACAACTGGGTCATCCATCACCTCTTCTTCAATGTCATCTGTACCTTTCTCTGTGTCACCGTGTAAGGTGGTATAGTATGCAGGAAGGGGCACCTGAGTTTCATCTGGGTCTGATTCTGGCTCACTAGACTGCAAGGCAAATGTATTGCTCTTGGTCAATGTACCAGTAGAATCATCTAACAGTGGCTGTGCATGTTGGACTGGGGAATTCAGGATTTGACTTGATAATCCAGGCATGGTATGTGAAAACAGCTCCATGGAGTAATTTGAAGTGTGGCCTGCCGCATCCTTCATTTTTGGTGTGGGTGAAGGACACAAGGAAAGGTGTTGTTCCTGACCAGAAGCCTGCACTGACGACTCAGTACTTGCGATTTTGAAACTTCAGAAGAGGAGGCAATAGAGCTGGAGGCTGTTTCGGCAATGTAAGCCAAAACCGGTTCCTGATGCTCCGCCTTTAAAAGCGGTTTACCTACTCCCAGAAAAGGGAACCTTAAAGGCCTTCTTGTGCCAGATGATGATGCAGGCTCAACACCTCCTGCCTTAGCTGCTATTGTGCTTTTGACATAACCAGCAGATGCCCCACCACCACCATCAGTACCAGCTGTGCCCTCCGCCAACGTACGCAGCCTCTTCCACCAGATTTCCTCATGTTTGGGAAAATGTACCAAAAATACCAGCAGAGATATGGTACTGTATGAGAAGCAGGCAGCTCTATACGGTGTATGTATGGAAAATTGTAATTATCCATCTATTTTTTAACGGAGTCGCACACAGACGCTGTCTCTGTATCGATTTGGCCGTAATAAAACAGCAGATATGGGATACTGTTGGACAAGTGGACAGCTCTATACAGTGTATGTATGGAAAATTTTAAGTATCCGTCTATTTTTTAACAGAGTCACATACAGACGCTGCCTCTGTATCGATTTGACCGTAATCAAACAGCAAATATGGGATACTGTTTGACAAGCGGACAGCTCTATACGGTGTCTGTATGGAAAATTTTAATTATCCGTCTATTTTTTAACGGAGTCACACACAGACGCTGTGTCTGTATCGATTTTACCGTAATCAAACAGAAGATATAGGATACTGTTTGACAAGTGGACAGCTCTATATGGTGTATGGAAAAATTTAAATTTCCGTATATGTATTTACGGAGTCTCACATATGCACATGCTGTCTCTGTATAGATTTGACCGCAATACAAACAGCAGATCTTCAATACTGTTTGATAAGTGGACAGCTCTATACGGTGTATGTATGGAAAAATTAAAATCTCTGTCTATCTTTGTACGGAGTCACACACAGATAGCATGTATTTGTCCGTGATACCAGCCGGTACACGGTAGTGTGTGAGGAGCGTACACCTCTATATGGTGTGTGAAAAAATGAACACTCGCTAACTGCAGAAAAAAGGAATAAAAGTATTTTTGCTTTGAAAAAAGAAGTCTGCACAGCAGTGTGCACACAGCAATGCAGCTATCAGGTAGCCTTATAAGGCAGCCTAATAGCCACCAGCGCTGCTGCACACAAAAATATCATCCCCTGTCACTGCACACTAACTGTTGTGTTGTACAGCGAAAATCGCTATCAGCAGAAGCGCAGTTGTATTTTCTTGCTGCCTAAACACTCTCCCTATTGAGAATGAGCAGCAGCAACCTCTCCCTATGCTAAGACCGGCAGAAGTAAGATGGCAGTCAGCGTTCAGGGCTTTTATAGCCACTGTGATGCCACACAAAGCCAGCCAATCACTGCATTGCCCATATATAAGATGGTGGTGGCCGCTGCCTATGTCATCGCATTGCCCACAGTGTGCGTCATTGATCATTGGCTGAGAAAAGGCGCTGGAAGCATGATGGGAAACGCTACTTTGGCGCGCGAGTCGGCGATCTCATGGCCGACCTCACGCTATGGTCGGGTTTCATTCGGCAAAACCCGACTTCACCAAAAGTCGGCGACTTTTGAATTTGACCAACCCGTTTTGCTCAACTCTAAATATTATTAAAAAGTTAATTTATTTCACTTCTTCATTACAAAAAAAGTATATTATATAAAGTCATGACAGAGTGATCTATTTCACGTGTTTATTTCTGTTAATATTGATGATTATGGCTTACAGCCAATGAAAACCCAAAAGTCATTATCTCAGTAAATTAGAATACTCTATAACACCAGCTTGAAAAAAATGATTTTAAAATCCGAAATGTTGGCCTACTGAAATATATGTTCAGTAAATGCACGCAATACTTGGTTGAGGCTCCTTTGGCATCAATTAATGCATCCATGCGGCGTGGCATGGAGGCGATCAGCCTGTGGCACCACTGAGGAGTTATGGAAACCCAGGTTGCTTTGATAGCAGCATTCAGCTCGTCTGCATTGTTGGGTCCGGTATCTCTCATCTTCCTCTTGACAATACCTCACAGATTCTCTATGGAGTTAAGGTCAGACGGGTTTGCTGGCCAATCAAGCACAGTGATACTGTTATTTTTAAACCAGGTATTGATACTTTTGGCAGTGTAAACAGGTGCCAAGTCCTGCTGTAGAATGAAGTTTCCATCTCCAAAAAACTTTCGGCAGAGGGAAGTATGAAGTGCTCTAAAATTTCCTGGTGGACGGTTGCGCTGACTTTGGTCTTGGCAAAACACAGTGGACCTACACCAGCAGATGACATGGCTCCCCAAACCATAACTGATTGCGGAAACTTCACACTAGACCTCAAGCAGCTTAGATTGGGTGCTTCTCCACTTTTCCTCCAGACTCTGGGACCTTGCCTTCCAAATGAAATACAAAATTTATTTTAATCTGAAACAACACCTTGGACCACTGAGCAACAGTCCAGTTCTTTTTCTCCTTGGCCCAGGTAAGACGCTTCTGGCATTGTCTATTGGTCATGAGTGGCAAGGAATGTGACACTTGTAGCTCATGTCCTGGATACATCTGTGTGTTGTGGCTCTTAAAACAATGAATCCAACAGCAGTCCACTCCTTGTGAATCTCCACCAAATTTTTGAATGGTCTTTTGCTAACAATCTTTTCAAGGCTGCGATAATGCCAGTTGATTGTGCACCTTTTTCTACTACACGTTTTACTTCCACTCAACTTTCCATTAATATGCTTGGATACAGCACTCTGTGAACTGTCAGCTTCTTTAGCAATGACCTTACCCTCCTTGTAGAGTGTGTCAATGACTGTTTTCTGGATATCTGTCAAGTCAGCAGTCTTCGCTATGATTGTGGAGCCTACTGAAACAGAATAAGGGACCTTTTTAAATGCTTAGGAAGCCTTTGCAGGTGTTTTTTGATAATTATTCTAATTTACTGAGATAATGACTCTTGGGTTTCCATTGGTTGTTGTAAGCCATAATATCAACATTAGCAGAAATAAACACCTTGAAATAGATCACTCTGTTTGCAAGGACTCTATGTAATATATGAGTTTCACTTTTTGTATTGAAGAACTGAAATAATTTAACTTTTTGATGATATTCTAATTTTATGAGAGGCACCTGTATATATATATAAAAATATGTGTCCCAGACACATGTGCAGGCTGAGTCCCTACACTGCTTGTTTCTGACTCTGAATCAAATGAAGACAATATCATAGTAAAAACAGAAAATCATCTGCAGCTGTGGAAAGTTCGAGGATTTTTGACTATGCAAATAATTATCACCTCCTGTTAGGGGAAGATACAGAAGATCAGATCTCCTGTCTCCAGTACAGAAGATCTGATGTATTCTGCATTACTATATGACTTTAGACAGCAATTGCATCAGGTTTCCATTACCCGTGTTCAACTGTCAAGCAGAAAAATAGATGTGATGCATTTGACATCATCACACATGTCTTCCCAATTCATTTCCCTGTCTTAGATTTTGCTAACACATACTGTATTAATAGGCTATAACAGACTGGATGGAAGATTTTTGATTATATTTTTCATCTTCTATCCTTCTATGCATTGGTGAGTAGTTACAATTCAAGGTCATAATTACTGTTCAAATACAATGTGTTGTTGAATTTAATCACTTAGACCCCTGACATTTTAAACATGTTTATGTCCTTTCTGAAGAACCATTTTAAAGATAACCTGTCAGTACAATTTTCTAATGTAAAGATAAGACTGTAATGGCACTGTAATACTGATTTAACTGATACCTTTGGTGAAGAAATTCGCTTATTTGTTCTTCCTTAATCACCGTTTGAAGTTTTCTGTAAATTGGATTTTGGTGCACAAAGGATGGACTGTGCACTAGGTCTTCTCCTCCCTGTCTTTGATTCCTCAACCCTTTTGCTTGCCTCCTGTGTTTGAAGAGGAGATGGCAATCAGAAGAGGCAGGTCACTGAAAATGCAGTGACCTGTTATTTAAATACCAGAGTTAGATGGAGAGGCCGGGAGCACAGACAAGTAGAAGACTCCTTGCACAGTCCAGCCCCTTTGCACCAGAAACTACTTAGGAGAAAACTTCAAATGGTGATTAAAAAAGAAGAACAAAGTGGATTTCTTCAGCAAGGGTATCAATGTAACCATAATTACAGCACTATTACAGCAGCGGCGGATATACCGCTGGTGCAGCTGCACAATGGTAAAGCCAACCGCTGGTGCAGTCGTTGCAGCTGCACAGGGGCCTCAGGAGGGAGAGGGCCTGATCAGTTGCTCAGACTTCATGATCCATCCTAGAGCTGTCAGTTGCATCAAAACTAAATGGAGATGATGGCGATACCTGAGTCATTTGCAGAAAGAAGGGGTGGGACCCTCTGCTGCACTCTGCAAAAGACTCCTGACAAGGCCTCCTTCCTTTCCATTTGTCAATCCTGCTGCTGGTTCTGTGATGCTGGAGATTCACAGCACTGTAAGACAGTGGGGCTCACTCTCTCTCCATCTGCAGAACCCCCATGGAGAGGGGTACTCTGTGTGCAGTGGATATCAAGAGGGGCATAATGAACACTGCCACAGCTGGTGAGGGGCCTGTCGACACCAGCCCCTACTTCAGCTGGATGTGCGTCATTCAGCTGAAATGTATTGCAGTGTACAGACCCATGAGGTTTATACGCCACAGTACACGCTGCCGTCTAATCAGAGGTCAGCAGCTGACAGCTTTAGAAGTGGATGCAGCATGGGCGTGCTGGGAAGGTGAGTAGAAGAGTTCATTGTTTTTTTCTGCATATTGAACAACAGCTGGGCCATAGACCAGGATTAGGCCCAGGATTAGGGCCAGATATGAGGATTAGAGCCATATACCAGGATGGGGGACATATACCAAGATGATGGCAATATATCAGGATGGGAACATATACCAGGATGAGGGCATTATACCAGGATGGGGGTAATATGCCAGGATGAGGCCCAGGATGGGGACCATATACCAGGATGAGGGTCATATGCCAGGATGGGGACATATACCAGGATGGGGACCATATACCAGGAAGGGGGACATATCCCTGGATGAGGGCCATATACCAGGATGGGGACATATAACAGGATGAGGGCATTATACCAGGATGGTGGGCAATATACCAGGATGAGGACCAGGATGGGGGTCATATACCATGATGAGCATCATATACCAGGTTGAGGGACATATACCAGGATGGGGACATATAACAGGCTGGGGCTCTGTGCTGGAGCAGGGGATTTATGCTGGGGCAGGTGCAATGTGCTGGGGCTCTGTGTTTGGGCTGGGGTTCTGAGCTGGGGCAGGAGCTTTATGCTGGGGCTTTGGGACAAGATTTGAATCTGAGCATGTGCCGCCCCCAGCCCGGTGGCCATGTTCCTGGAGGCCATGTTCCCGGAGGCCGCCGCAACATGGCAGCAACGGATGTGTGGGGGCCTCCGGGCTTTGACGAAATGCCGGCAAAACCCCCCACGGAGCACAGAGAGCTGCTGCCACTGCACCGGAGCACAGCACGCCACCACCACACCACAAAGCCACGCAGCACCGCCACGGCCACAGGATTTGTAAGTATATTGCGACCATAAGATGCACCCCCATTTTCCCCAAAAATTTTTGGGGCAAAAAGTGTGTCTTATGGTCCGAAAAATACAGTAGGTTTCCATGAGATATATAATGAATGATTTGCATGTGTAGTTTACTGTACATGTATTCAGGATTCTGACAGTGTCTCCCCTGCTGTCATTTCCCATGGTGGCTTACAATTCACCCATTCCCCGAGAACCCACAAACAGACCTGGTGGTGGAGTTGGCATACTCCTGTCCCCACAATGCACTTTCCAGGTCATCCCCCAGTTCCATCACTTTCATTTCCTTCTTTTGAGGTCCACACTTCAGGCTCTTCGGTCCCCTCTCCCTCAGAGTAGCAGTCATATACCGGCCCCCAGGCTCACCCACCCACTTCCTTGATCACTTCTCAGCCTGGCTGCTGCACTTCTTGTCCTCAGAACTACCAACACTTATCCTGGGAGACTTCAACATCCCCATTAACAGCCCCACTTCGAAATCTGCATCCCAGCTTCTATCACTAACCACTTCTCTCAGCCTCTCACAGCTCTCAACCTCTGAGACACACAAAGACGGCAACACCCTTGACCTGGTCCTTATCCAGCTCTGTTCAATCTCCTACCTAAATAACTCACCGCTTCTCCTCTCTGACCACAACATTCTCTCCTTCATGCTCACAAATCCTCCCCTGTTGAGAACTCTCTTGATCTGACTTCTGAGTCGGGGCTCCCTCTGGTGGTTGATGCGGGTAGTGCAGCTGGTTGTGGTGACAGAAGTATATCACCTGAAGACGAAGATTGGAAGTCAGGGGTTACAGACTGGGAGGATTTAAGTGAGCAAGCTTTCTTCAGTTGCTGCTGGTGAATTGGTTTCTCTTCCTGTGCATTGTGAAGTCTGCTTTTTCCCCTACTTGGTCTTGCATCACTCAGGTAAGTTGTTTGCTGGAATCTTTTGCATTTGATATAGTTTTTGCCTTTCTCTGCTTTCTGCTTTGCTTTGTGGGTTCAGCATTATTCCCTGCTGGGAATTGTGCTGGACCCTGCTCATATGTCACAGCTTATGTCATTCTGTTCAGTATTGCTAATTCCCTGGTATATTAGTATCTTTTGCTTTGCTTCCAGTTCACACCAGAATGCTGATCTAGTGGGGGAGAGGTCGTGTGGCCTCAGTGTTTTTGTATATCAGACGTGTTGGATTTTTTAGAGTTTTTGCGTGATTGCAGACAGTATCTTTTCTGTCCTATCCTATCTAGACAGTTTGGGCCCCATCATTTGCTCACTCTATTTTCTGCCTGCATTTGTGTCTCTTCTTGTCTCACCGACAATATATGTTTGGGGGCTATGTATTCCTTTGGGATTCTAGTCTGGGGCAGTTTAGCTTTCCCTTTTCTTGCTTTAGGCTTAGTTAACTCTTTGGCTGTGCGAAGGCGTCTAGGGTTTCGTAGGCACATCCCACGGCTAATGCTAGCTGTGTTGTTCGGTTTAGGGGTCTGCAATTCACTAAGTTGCCAACCTTTCTGGTTTCCTGGTTGCTTAGCGGATTCCCCGGTAATCCTCCTCGGTGACTGAATCATAACAGAATCACCAGCCTGAACTGTAGACTTTAGGGTACTCTAAAGAAGGAAAAAATTGCAAAAAAAAAGTGTCAGAACTTTTTATATATTTTTTCCTCTTTTTCTCTGGGGACCGTGGGAGGATTTTTTCTTTAATGGAGACTAAGCAATTGTCTGATCGTGTTGAGCAGCTCGCTGCTAAAGTTTGGGGAATTTCTACCTATCTCGCGCAATTGTCTGCTGTAGAACGGAAAATTCCTATTCCTGTTGTATTTTCTGGGGATCGATCTAAATTTTTGAACTTTAAGACTAATTGTAATCTGTTTTTTTCCTTGAAACCTAACTCATCGGAGAACTCGGTGCAGCAGGTTAAAATTGTCATCTCCCTGTTGCGTGGTGATCCCCAGGACTGGACTTTTTCTTTGGCACCTGGGAATCCTATTTTGGCTGATGTGGATGCGTTTTTCCAAGCTTTGGGGTTGTTGTATGATAAACCTAATGTTATTGATCAAGCTGAGAAAACCTTATTGGCATTGAACCAAGGTCAGGATGCAGCAGAGCTATATTGTCAAAAATTCTGAAAGTGGGCGGTCCTTACTAAGTGGAATGATGACGCCCTAGCAGCTCTCTTTCGGAAAGGTTTGGCAGAAACCGCAAAAGATGTTATGGTGGGATTTCCTGTCCCCTCTGATCTTAACGACTCTATGTCACTAGCCATTCAAATTGATCGACGTTTACATGAACGTAAAACTATGCGAAAAGCTGTGCTGCCTTTTGAACAAACTTCTGAGCCCATGCAATGTGATAGGGTTTTGTCTAGGGCACAAAGTCAAGAGTTTAGAAGGTGTAATAAGTTATGCTTCTTTTGTGGGGACGCCTCTCATGCTATTTCTGTTTGCCCTAAGTGGGTAAAACGTTTTGCCCACTCATTTGCTATGGGCAGTGTACAGCCTAAATTCCTTTTGGCGGTTTCCTTGATCTGCTCCTTGTCTTCATTTTCTGCTAAAGCTTTTGTTGATTCAGGAGCAGCTCTGGATCTGATGGATTTTGACTTTGCCAAACTTTGTGGGTTTCCCATGATACCCCTGTGGACCCCAATTCCTTTGAGGGGTATTGATGCTACCCCCTTGGCGGAGAATAAACCCCAGTTTTGGACCCAGGTGATAATGTGGGTCGCCCCGGACAACCAAGAGAATTGTAAATTTTTGGTGTTGCATAGTTTGCATGACATTATTGTACTGGGTTTTTCTTGGTTGCAGACCCATAATCCTGTTTTGGATAGGAAATCTGTGTCTGTGGTGAGTTGGGGTTGTCAGCGTGTTCTTTGTGACACTCCTGTTTTCTCCACCTCTCCCTAGTCTCATGATATTCCTGATTATTTGGCTGACTTTTCTCATGTATTTAGTGAGAGTAAGTCCGCGTCTTTGCCTCCTCATAGGAGTTATGATTGCACGATTGACTTAATGCCCGGTTGTAAATTTCCCAAGGGTCAGCTTTTCAATTTATCTGTACCTGAACATGATGCTATGCGATCTTATAACAAGGAGTCATTGGAGAAGGGTCATATCAGACTATCCTCTTCACCTTTAGGTGCTGGGGTTTTTTTGTGGCCAAGAAAGATGGTTCATTAAGGCCTTGTATTGATTATCGTTCTCTTAATAAAATCACTGTTAAATATCAGTATCCGTTACCCCTGATTTCTGATTTATTTTCCAGAGTTAAAGGTGCTAGTTGGTTTGCCAAGCTTGACCTTAGGGGGCGTATAATCTTATTCGCATCAAGCATGGTGATGAATGGAAGACAGTGTTTAATACTCCTGAGGGACATTTTGAGTACCTGGTGATGCTTTTTGGGCTCACTAATGCCCCTTCCGTCTTCCAGTCTTTCATGAACGATATTTTCTGGGACTTTGTGGATAAGTTTTTGATCATTTATTTGGACCATATTTTGATTTTTTCCAGTGATTGGGATTCTCATGTGGAACATGTACGGACTGTGTTCCGGATTTTGAGAGAAAACGCTTTGTATGTTAAGGGATCGAAATGTCTCTTTGGCATACAAAAGATTTCGTTTTTGGGATTCGTTTTGTCCCCGTCTGCTATTGAAATGGAACCGGCCAAGGTCCATTTCATTTATGATTGGGTTCAGCTGACTTCCTTGAAGGCCCTCCAGAAGTTTTTGGGTTTTGCTAATTTCTACCGTAAATTTATAAGTAATTTTTCTGGTATTGTAAAACCACTGACGGATTTGACCAAAAAGAGCGCTGATGTGGTGAATTGGTCTCCAGAGGCGGTCTCGGTGTTCCAGGAGCTTAAGCGGAGATTCACTGCTGCTCCAGTCTTACGGCAACCTGATGTTTCACTCCCATTTCAGGTGGAGATAGATGCTGCTGAGATTGGTGCAGGAGCCGTTTTGTCTCAAAGAGATCCGGTAACCTCTAAAATGAATCCTTGTGCCTTCTTTTCTCGAAAATTATCCCCATCTGAACGAAACTATGATGTGGGGAGTCTGGAATTGCTGGCCATGAAGTGGGCTCTTGAAGAGTGGAGACATTGGTTGGAGGGAGCCAGACATCAAGCTGTGGTCCTTACCGACCACAAGAACCTGATCTATCTCGAATCAGCCAAGCGATTGAACCCTAGACAGGCTAGGGGGGCCTTGTTTTTCATGTGTTTTAATTTTGTGGTCTCCTTTCTCCCGGGCACTAAGAATGTAAAGGTGGACGCCCTCTCTAGGAGTTTCTTTACTGATTCTCTTGATGTGACTGAACCTACTACCATTCTAAATGAGGGTGTAGTTCTTTCCGCCATTTCACCCGATTTGAGACTTGCCCTGGAGAAATTTCAGGAGGACAAACCTGAACGATGCCCTATGGGAAAATTGTATGTCCCTGACCAGTGGAGGAGAAGAGTAATGTCTGAAATTCATGGCTCCGCTTTAGCTGGTCATCCAGGTATTTTTGGTACCAGAGACTTGGTGAATCGGTCTTTTTGGTGGCCTGCTTTACCTCGTGATGTCAGGAATTTTGTGCAGTCCTGTGGGACTTGTTCTCGGTCCAAACCCTGTTCTCGTTCTAGTGGTTTGTTAATGCCGCTGCCGGTGCCCAGGAGGCCATGGACCCATATTTCAATGGATTTTATTTCAGATCTCCCTGTTTCCCATAGAATGACGGTTATCTGGGTGATCTGTGATAGATTTTCTAAGATGGTCCATCTCGTATCACTCCCAAAGTTGCCATCTTCTTCCGAGTTGGTGCCTTTGTTTTTACAACAGGTGGTTCGTTTGCATGGTATTCCTGAGACCATTGTGTCAGACAGAGGAGTTCAGTTTGTTTCCAGATTTTGGAGAACTTTTTGTACGAAACTGGAAATTCAGTTGTCTTTCTTCTTTGCATTTCATCCTCAGACCAATGGGCAAACTGAGAGAACAAACCAGACTTTGGAAACCTATTTGAGATGTTTTATATCTGCTGATCAAGATGACTGGGTCTCATTTTTGCACTTGGCTGAATTTGCTCTAAATAATAGGGCTAGTTCTGCCACTTTGATGTCTCCTTTTTTCTGCAACTTTGGGTTTCATCCTCGTTTTTCTTCTGGTCAGGTGGAGGCTTTTGCCTGCCCAGGTGTGGATTCTGTGGTAGAGAGAATGCAGCAGATTTGGCATCAAGAAGTGGATAAGTTGTCTCATTCTCAGGAGAAGGCCCAACGGTTTTCCAACCGGCATAGGACCACTGGTCCCCTGTTTAATGTGGGTGACATGGTTTGGTTGTCGTTAAAAAATATTCCTATGAAAGTTGCGTCTCCAAAATTCAAGCCAAGGTTCATTGGACCTTATAAGATTTTGGAAATCCTTAATCCTGTTTCTTACCGTTTGGCTCTTCCAGGAATGTTTAAGATTCACAATGTTTTTCATAAATCTTTGTTGAAAAGGTTTGTGGAGCCAGTGGTTCCCATGGCTGCACCCCCTGATCCTGTATTGGTTAAGGGTAATCTGGAGTATGAGTTAGAGAAGATATTGGATTCTCGTATGGCTAGACGGAGACTCTAGTACTTGGTCAAGTGGAAAGTTTATGGCCAGGAGGATAATTCTTTGGCCTCTGTTTCTGACATTCATGCTAGGAGATTGGTTCGTGCTTTTCACCACACCCATCCTGATCGGCCTGGTGGCGTGGATGAGGGTTCGGTGACCCCTCCTCAAGGGGGGGTACTGTTGTGAGCTCTCTTGATCTGACTTCTGAGTCGGGGATCCCTCTGGTGGTTGATGCAGGTAGTGGAGCTGATCCTCTTGACAGAAGTCAATCACCTGAAGACGATGATTGGAAGTCAGGGGTTACAGACTGGGAGGATTTAAGTGAGCAAGCTTCCTTCAGTTGCTGCTGGTGAATTGATTTCTCTTCCTGTGCATTGTGAAGTCTTCTTTTTCCCCTCCTTGGTCTTGCATCATTCAGATAAGTTATTTGTTTGCTGGAATCTTTTGCATTTGATATAGTTTTTGCCTATCTCTGCTTTCTGCTTTGCTGTGTGGGTTCACCATTATTCCCTGCTGGGATTTGTGCTGGACCCTGCTCATATGTCACAGCTTATGTCATTCTGTTCAGTATTGCTAATTCCCTGGTATATTAGTATCTTTTGCTTTGCTTCTAGTTCACTCCAGAATGCTGATCTAGTGGGCGAGAGGTCGTGTGGCCTGAGTGTTTTTGTATATCAGACGTGTTGGATTTTTTAGGGTTTTTGCGTGATTGCAGACAGTATCTTTTCTGTCCTATCCTATCTAGACAGTTTGGGCCCCATCATTTGCTCACTCTATTTTCTGCCTGCGTTTGTGCCTCATCTTGTCTCACCAACAATATACAGTTGTGGCCAAAAGTATTGACACCCCTGCAATTTTGTCAGATACAGTGGGGAAAAAAAGTATTTAGTCAGTCAGCAATAGTGCAAGTTCCACCACTTAAAAAGATGAGAGGCGTCTGTAATTTACATCATAGGTAGACCTCAACTATGGGAGACAAACTGAGAAAAAAAAAATCCAGAAAATCACATTGTCTGTTTTTTTTTCATTTTATTTGCATATTATGGTGGAAAATAAGTATTTGGTCAGAAACAAGCAATCAAGATTTCTGGCTCTCACAGACCTGTAACTTCTTCTTTAAGAGTCTCCTCTTTCCTCCACTCATTACCTGTAGTAATGGCACCTGTTTAAACTTGTTATCAGTATAAAAAGACACCTGTGCACACCCTCAAACAGTCTGACTCCAAACTCCACTATGGTGAAGACCAAAGAGCTGTCAAAGGACACCAGAAACAAAATTGTAGCCCTGCACCAGGCTGGGAAGACTGAATCTGCAATAGCCAACCAGCTTGGAGTGAAGAAATCAACTGTGGGAGCAATAATTAGAAAATGGAAGACATACAAGACCACTGATAATCTCCCTCGATCTGGTGCTCCATGCAAAATCCCACCCCGTGGGGTCAGAATGATCACAAGAACGGTGAGCAAAAATCCCAGAACCACGCGGGGGGACCTAGTGAATGAACTGCAGAGAGCTGGGACCAATGTAACAAGGCCTACCATAAGTAACACACTACGCCACCATGGACTCAGATCCTGCAGTGCCAGACGTGTCCCACTGCTTAAGCCTGTACATGTCCGGGCCCGTCTGAAGTTTGCTAGAGAGCATTTGGATGATCCAGAGGAGTTTTGGGAGAATGTCCTATGGTCTGATGAAACCAAACTGGAACTGTTTGGTAGAAACACAACTTGTCGTGTTTGGAGGAAAAAGAATACTGAGTTGCATCTATCAAACACCATACCTACTGTAAAGCATGGTGGTGGAAACATCATGCTTTGGGGCTGTTTCTCTGCAAAGGGGCCAGGACGACTGATCCGGGTACATGAAAGAATGAATGGGGCCATGTATCGTGAGATTTTGAGTGCAAACCTCCTTCCATCAGCAAGGGCATTGAAGATGAAACGTGGCTGGGTCTTTCAACATGACAATGATCCAAAGCACACCGCCAGGGCAACGAAGGAGTGGCTTCGTAAGAAGCATTTCAAGGTCCTGGAGTGGCCTAGCCAGTCTCCAGATCTCAACCCTATAGAAAACCTTTGGAGGGAGTTGAAAGTCCGTGTTGCCAAGCGAAAAGCCAAAAACATCACTGCTCTAGAGGAGATCTGCATGGAGGAATGGGCCAACATACCAACAACAGTGTGTGGCAACCTTGTGAAGACTTACAGAAAACGTTTGACCTCTGTCATTGCCAACAAAGGATATATCACAAAGTATTGAGATGAAATTTTGTTTCTGACCAAATACTTATTTTCCACCATAATATGCAAATAAAATGAAAAAAAAAAACAGACAATGTGATTTTCTGGATTTTTTTTTCTCAGTTTGTCTCCCATAGTTGAGGTCTACCTATGATGTAAATTACAGACGCCTCTCATCTTTTTAAGTGGTGGAACTTGCACTATTGCTGACTGACTAAATACTTTTTTCCCCACTGTAATACTCAGTTTCTTCCTGAAAATTATTGCAAACGCAAATTCTTTGTTATTATTATCTTCATTTAATTTGTCTTAAATGAAAAAACACAAAAAGAATTGTCCTAAAGCCAAATTGGATATAATTCCACACCACACATAAAAAAGAGGGTGGACAAAAGTATTGGCACTGTTCAAAAAATCATGTGATGCTTCTCTAATTTGTGTAATTAACAGCACCTGTAACTTACCTGTGGCACCTAACAGGTGTTGGCAATAACTAAATCACACTTGCAGCCAGTTGACATGGATTAAAGTTGACTCAACCTCTGTCCTGTGTCCTTGTGTGTACCACATTGAGCATGGAGAAAAGAAGACCAAAGAACTGTCTGAGGACTTGAGAAACCAAATTGTGAGGAAGCATGAGCAATCTCAAGGCTACAAGTCCATCTCCAAAGACCTGAATGTTCCTGTGTCTACCGTGCGCAGTGTCATCAAGAAGTTTAAAGCCCATGGCACTGTGGCTAACCTCCCTAGATGTGGACGGAAAAGAAAAATTGACAAGAGATTTCAACGCAAGATTGTGCGGATGTTGGATAAAGAACCTCGACTAACATCCAAACAAGTTCAAGCTGCCCTGCAGTCCAAGGGTACAACAGTGTCAACCCGTACTATCCGTCGGGGTCTGAATGAAAAGGGACTGTATGGTAGGAGACCCTGGAAGACCCCACTTCTTACCCCGAGACATAAAAAAGATCAGATGAGACAAAAGTAGAGCTTTTTGGGCAAAGGCATCAACATAGAGTTTACAGGAGAAAAAAAGAGGCATTAAAACAAAAAAAAAACACGGTCCCTAAAGTCAAACATGGCGGAGGTTCCCTGATGTTTTGGGGTTGCTTTGCTGCCTCTGGCACTGGACTGCTTGACCGTGTGCATGGCATTATGAAGTCTGAAGACTACCAACAAATTTTGCAGCATAATGTGGGGCCCAGTGTGAGAAAACTGGGTCTCCCTCAGAGGTCATGGGTCTTCCAGCAGGACAATGACCCAAAACACACTTCAAAAAGCACTAGAAAATGGTTTGAGAGAAAGCACTGGAGACTTCTAAAGTGGCCAGCAATGAGTCCAGACCTGAATCCCAGAGAACACCTGTGGAGAGATCTAAAAATGGCAGTTTGGAGAAGGCACCCTTCTAATATCAGGGACCTGGAGCAGTTTGCCAAAGAAGAATGGTCTAAAATTCCAGCAGAGCATTGTAAGAAACTCATTGATGGTTACCGGAAGCGGTTGGTCGCAGTTATTTTGGCTAAAGGTTGTGAAACCAAGTATTAGGCTGAGGGTGCCAATACTTTTGTCTGGCCCATTTTTGGAGTTTTGTGTGAAATCATCAATGTTTTGCTTTTTGCTTCATTCTCTTTTGTGTTTTTTCATTTAAGACAAATTAAATGAAGTTAATAATACCAAAGAATTTGTGATTGCAATCATTTTCAGGAAGAAACTGAGTATTATCTGACAAAATTGCAGGGGTGTTAATACTTTTGGCCACAACTGTATGTTTGGGGGCTATCTATTCCTTTGGGGTTCTAGTCCGGGGCAGTTTAGCTTTCCCTTTTCTTGCTTTAGGCTTAGTTAACTCTTTGGCTGTGCTGAGGCATCTAGGTAATCGTAGGCATGTCCCACGGTTTAGGGTTCTGCAATCCGCTAAGTTGCCAAGCTTTCTGGTTTCCTGGTTGCTTAGCTGATTCCCCGGTAATCCTCCTCGGTGACCGAATCATACCACTCCCCCACCTTAACACACTCCTACCTACCACACATTCAGAAATGTACATGCCATTAACCCCCATACACTTTCAGACTCCCTACACTCATCCCTGTCCCCAATCTCCTCTTTTTCCTCTCCTGATCTGGCTGTTCATCACTACAACGACACTCTTAGAAGTACCCTGTTACACCCGGTTTGGGTCCTGCACCCGGTTCTGGCGCTGCCCCCAGTTCTGGACCCTCACCCGCTCCTGCTCCCGAGGCTGCCACTGTACCTCTGCAAGGTCCCTGTCAGGATCTTCGCACTGTCTGTCCCTCGGCGTCCTGCTGCTGCTTCTCTCTCCTCTGCTACCCAGCAGGCCTCCAGGGAGAATGCTTAGGACTCGTGCACGCTTACCTCTGGTCTCTTAAAGAGACAGCGTGCATTTTTTGAAAATATTAATTAACCAGTGGCAGCTCTCTGATTACTATTTCTGGCCCCTCCGCCATAGGGAGAGCACCAGAGCAACGAGTATCTACTCTTGCTAAATCTGATTCTGTCCCTGTTCTGTCTGTGCTGTTATAGCATTCCATTTGGCACTCTGCTTATACTGCTTGTTTCTGCAGAATATCAGTGACCTGTTGTTCGGCTATCCTAGACGACATCTGTACCTATTCACTCAAGTGCCATCCCATTCCGCCACTTGATATTGATACCCTTGGACAATGCTAAAGTTGCTGGAGCCATCTTCCTTCCATCTACCCGGAACCTGACTATCCTCGCCAGAGCCAGCTTCATCTCATATACCCGGTGTCCGTCGATCAGCTCCATCATATCTGCAATATCTGTTTACCCGTTTGTCCCACTGGGACAGCTGCCATGTGTCTGTGGTTTAACTGGAGGTAGCACCTGTGTCCCCCAGGTATTCCACTCTGGTCCTGTTCGAGGGATCTTACTACAGATACCTGGGGCTCACTAGTCACACACCCTTCGGAGCCCCCCGGACCAAGGTCCCGAGGTTAGACTCAAAAAATAAAAAATGAATGTGAACTTAATCACCTGTGCCTCCGCTTCCATTCGTTACACACCCTTCACCAAGTAGTGCCCCTCTCCCTCAGAACCTCCAAACACAGAGTAAAACAGCCCTGGCTCACATCGCAAACTCGACTTCTCCAGTGATGCGCTTGGAGTGCTGAACGCCGATGGAGAAAAACCTGCACAACAGAAGCCTTCATCCATTTCAAATTTATGTTAGGAACCTATAACTCTGCCCTTCACCATGCCAAACAGACCTACTTCACCACCCTGATCTCCTCACTAGCCAACAACCCTAAAAAACGTTTTGACACCTTTCACTTCCTCCTCAGACCAAAAGCACAAGCCCCTATCACAGACATTTGTGCGGATGACCTTGCCTCCCACTTTATAGAGAAAATAATTAATATCCGTCAGGAAATCCGCTCCCAACCAACAAGTGCTGTGACTCCCGTCCCTCCCTACATTTCCCCTGGCTCACTTTCCACATTTGATCCCATCACCGAAGAAGTCTCCAGATTCCTCTCTTCTTCTCGTCCAACTACATGCACTACCGACCCCATTCCCTCACATCTCCTCCAGTCTCTCTCTTCAGTCATCACAACTCACCTAACTACAATCTTTAATCTCTCCCTCTCCTCGGGCATTTTCCCATCCTCCTTCAAACACTCTATCATTACTCCATTACTAAAGAAACCTGCTCTCGACCCATCCTGCACAAACAACTACAGACCAGTTTCCAATCTCCCCTTCATCTCTAAACTTTTGGAGTGCCTAGTCTACTCCCACCTTACCCGTTACCTCTCCACTCACTCCCTCCCAGACTCCCACACCCTTCACAGTCCTGCTTCCACCCCCTACATTCGACTGAAACTGCACTCATCAAAGTTACCAATGACCTTCTTACAGCAAAATTTAATGGTGACAACTCTCTGATCATTCTTCTTGACCTTTCTGCAGCTCTTGACACTGTTGACCACTGTCTCCTACTCTCTAGGCTCCAGTCACTAGGCATTAAGGACACCGCTCTCTTCTGGTTCTCTTCCTATCTTTCTGACTGCTCCTTCAGTGTTTTGTTCGCTGGCTCCACGTCAACTCCTCTTCCTCTCGGTGTCGGGGTACCTCAGGGTTCAGTCATTGGCCCCCTTCTCTTTTCTCTATACACGACACCAAATGGACAGACCATCAGCAGATTTGGCTTTCAGTACCATTTTTATGCTGATGACACACAATTATACACGTCATCCCCGACCGTACACCCGAGGTACTACAGAACGCCACTGACTGTCTGTCCGCAGTCTCCAACATTATGTCCGCTCTCTATCTGAAACTTAACCTCTCAAAAACTGAAGTTCTTCTGCTCCCGCCATCAACTAACCTCCCTAAATCTGACATTTCCCTCTCCGTGGGTGGCACCATAATAACACCCCAGCAGCAGGCGCGCTGTCTGGGTGTAATGTTTGACACCAATCTCTTCTTCACATCCCATATACAATCTCTTGTCCGCTCTTGCCGCTTACACCTAAAGAACATCTCTAGAATCCGCCTTTTTCTCACCACGGAAACAACAAAATCCCTTACTGTCGCATTGATCCACTCCCACCTGGACTACTGCAATGCTATTAATTCGCCTCCCTGTTACTCAACTTTCCCCTCTCCAGTCCATATTTAATGCAGCAGCCAGGGTCATCCATCTGACTAATCGGTACTCAGATGCGTCCGCTCTTCACTAGTCCTTACATTGGATACCCCTTCATTATAGGATCCATTTCAAAGTACTTGTTCTCACCCACAAAACTCTCTAAAGTGCAGAACCCCCCTAAATCTCCTCCTTCATTTCTGTCTATCGGACTAACCGACCGCTGTGCTCTGCAAACAACTTTTGACTAACCTCTGCACTAATCTGTACCTCCCACTCCCGACTCCAAGACTTCTCCTGCACTGCGCCAATCCTCTGGAATGCTCTACCCCCAAAAATTAGGACTATCCACAATTTGCACAGTTTTAGGCGCTCCCTCAAAATGCATTTGTTCAGAGCGACCTATCACGTTCACTAATCAAAGTCATTTTATGTGTAAGTGTGTGTATGTAGCCCATTCACTATCCCCATCTATCCCCCACTCCCTCAAGATGGCTGGACCATCATTGTAAATACATCATTGTAAATACACACCTGTACTTTGTATCTCCCCCACCTCATTGTAGATTGTAAGCTCTCACTAGCAGGGTCGCCTTATTTTGCTTTAATTGTTGTATTGTTAACGTTGTTACTTATGACTTGTGTTTTGAAACCGTTACAACTGTAAGATAGTAACAAAGTTTTGAAGGCTGAAAGAAGACCTTATGTCCATCTAGTTCAGCCTATTTTTAGTGCAGCTGTTGTGCATTGTTGATCCTGGAGAAGGCAAAAAACCCACAGAGTAGAAGCAAAAATTCCTTCCCCTAAGCTGGGTCAACCATCTACCTATAATTTTTTGTTATTCGTAACCTTCTATACTGTTACTTACAAGAAAAGCATCCATTCCTTTCTTAAATTCATTCAGTGAGTTGGCCATCACCACTTCCTCAGGAAGAGAATTCCAGAGCCTCACTGCTCTTACCGTGAAGAACCCTCTTCTATGCTGGTGTAGAAATTGTCTTTCCTCCAAACGAAGAGTTGCCCCCTTGTTCTTGTCACAGAC
This sequence comes from Dendrobates tinctorius, assembly GCF_039654945.1. Lineage (NCBI taxonomy): Eukaryota > Metazoa > Chordata > Amphibia > Anura > Dendrobatidae > Dendrobates > Dendrobates tinctorius. The sequence continues at coordinate 61,219,726 of NW_027361728.1, forward strand.
CTGCGCTGCGGAATATGTTGGCACTATATAAATAAAGATTATTGTTATTATTATGTAGTTAAAAAATAACTCATTTACGGTAATTAAAAAAATTATGTGTGGTCCCCAATGTTAAATAACCAGCAAAGGTAAAGCAGACAGCTGTGAGCTGATATTATCAGGCTGGGAAGGTCCCAGGATATTGGGCCCTTCCCAGCCAAAAAATACTAGCCCTTAGATGCTCCAGAAGTGGCGCATCACATTAGACGCGCCAAATTTGACGCTTTGCCTTGCTCTTCCCGGTTGCCCTGGTGTTGTGGCAATCGGGGTAATAGTAGTTGTGGCTGATGTCAGCTGTGAATTGTCAAAAATCACATCTGCCATCATGCCCTGGTGTTAGTAATGAAGAGGTGACTATTAGACACTCCTATTGCGAACCCAGTAATCGAAAAAAAACATACAAAAAATACTTTATTTGCATAAAGCTTCCCCCACGCTATCCCTCCTTCACCAATTTATTGGGAAAAAAAAAAAAAAAAGAAAAAATATCTCTTGCAGGTCTGCCGTAGGCCTGGGAATCTGATGTAATCTTGAAATGGATACCTGAAAAACAAAATGAGAAAAATAAACAAAAAAAAAGCAGTTCCTCGTTCACCAATTTATTAGCAGAAATGTCCCATGAAGCTTCATCGCAGTCCACGTTCCCTGAATCTGCCACCAACGACTGTGAAAAGCAGTAAAGCTACATCAAATCACAGGCACCAGGCACTGACGACAATGCTCACCAGCATCGATGGCTCACGCTGCGCTGAGCGAGACTGGGCAGCTCTGATGAGCGTTGTCATCATCACCCGGCACCTGTGAATAGCTGTAAGGCTAGGTTCACATTACATTTGAGGGGTCAGCGTATCATCCGCAAACGCATGCAAAAACGCATGCAAACGCATGTTTATGCAACATTTTTTATCTGCATCATCTTACTCATGATGCAAAAAACCCATGGCTACGTTTGTATGTGTTTTTGCATGCTTTTGCGTTGTTTATGCGCATGGGTTCGATATGACATCAGACAAAAATTGGCGTGTCCCATGGGATTTCCATTTACATTTTGAAGAATGCATGCGTATCGAACTCATGGCATACGCATGTCCTTGCGTACGCATGCGTTCCCATAGACAGTAATGCATTTTTTATGCACTCACCCGCATGTGCATGACTGAGCATATGTGACGGATTTTTGCTGCTTCCAAAAATGCAACATGTTGCGTTCGCCGGACCCCGCCGCGCGCCGAAAAACGACGCGTGCGTATGAAGACGCATGCAAACTGATGCAAACACATGCCCCTGCGTACACCATGTTAAAGATAGGTACACATGATGCATGCGGATCTATCCGGATGAAACACTGCGCACACAGACGCAAATGTGAAACCAGCCTAACTTTACAGCTGCAGCTTTTTGACAAAGCCAATATGTAGAAAAAATAATTTATCCGGACTGATGTAAGGGTACGTGTCCATAATCAAGAAGGGCAGTGTTTTTGACGCAGCTCACCTGCGCTGCGTCCAAAATGCTGTGTTCTACATTAGAAGCACAGTGGATGGGATTTAAAGAACTCCCATACCCACTGTGCTTCTGTTTACTGCTACGTTAAGGCCTCTTTCACACATCAGGTTTTCGCCATCAGGCGCGATCCGGCTCTTTTGACAAAAACCGGATCCGGCGAAATGCAATGCCGGATCTGGTTTCCCCCCCCATTGACTTGCATTTGCGCCGGATCGCGCCGGATGGCCATGCGTTTCGTCCGGTTTTCGCCGGATCCGGCAATGTGTCGCAATCCGGCGTCTGGAAAAAACGGCAACTGTAACGTTTTTTGTCTCCGGCGAAAAAGCCGGACCCGCCGGATCTGGCGCATCCGGCTTTTTCACACAATGAAAGTCTATGAGCGCCGCAATGCGCCGGATCCGGTTTTTTGGGTCTGAGCATGCTCAGTAGCTCTGCCCACAGCACACATATATAAAAGCATGACAGTGGGACCCTCAGCCACACCCAACATGCCACCCAAGGCAGGAACCAGGCGCAGGAGAAGGCAGGAGACCACTGCAGCACCATCAGCACCACCACCACCCCAAATGGAGCAGCAAAGGGAACATGCTGAACAACGGGAGGGAAGTCCACCAGCAGATGAGAAACGGTAATTATCAAATCCCCCATTCCTCAAAACTAGGGCCATGGAATATCAAGATATTCATTGGCCCTTTGTTTCTCTTTATTCAACAGCCGCCCTAGAGAAGCAGCAGCAGCAGCAGCAGCACTGGCAGCAGCAGCAGCACCACCCACAGCCATGGAGTCTGGCCAGCAAGAGGACACCACATCTTCTTCTGGGAGCCCTCCCTCGCATCGTCAGCGTTTGATGGTAAGTTTTTATTTCCAAAATCCATCATCTCTGTAATATATGTCTATTCATTGCCTTTTATTTCAAAACAGGAATCACAAGCTGAAGAGGAGCTCCCAGAAGAAGAAGGAAGGGGTGGACAGACACCTGGAGTGGGCTCACAATTGGTAAGATTTTTTCATCAAACGCAGAAACACAACATCACACTACACACAACACATAGAAAACAATGTACCGCAGACATCACACAGCAAACAAATATGCCAACATCCAAACACATAAATTTTTTTCTTTTCTTCTCTAGTCTTCCCAATCTGGTGCACGGCCAAGAGGTCCTCGCAGTGGCTCCCAGGGTCGTCGGCGACAGCAACGCGGCGGTCACCAGCGTGTAAGTATAATATTTAAGTTAAATTTTGGTACACTTTTTATTTCATGTCTTAAAGTGTGGTGACTAATTTTGCTATTTTTCTCTTTTACTTTAACAGCCTTCACAGCGTGCTCCCGACTCTGACGGTGAGGATGGAGGAATAGATGTGGACCACCTCATCGATCTCGTCAGTGAAATGGAGCCGCTATGGAATATGGCTGACCGCCGCCATGCTGACCTGATAGTTACCCGACGGCTCTGGGAGGAAATCTGTTCGCTCCTTGTGGACCGCTGGGAGGACCTCGACGCTCGGGCCCAGATTAAAGAGCGTAAGTATATACAGTACCGGTTGCTTGATGTAAACCAGTGTTTCCCGAACTCCAGTCCTCGTGGTCCCCACGGATCATGTGTTCAGGATTTCTATTTACTATGGAAATCCTGAAAACATGACCCCTGGGGACCATGAGGACTGGAGTTTGGGAAACACTGATGTTGTATACTAACCACTTTGTCCTTTCTCGTTTCAGGGGACAGAATTGTGAAGCAGTGGCGGTCTGTGAGGGATCGTTTCAAGAAGGAGTTCAATAAAGAGATGCGGGCCCCGAGTGGATCTGGAGGACGCAGGAGCAAGTACAAGTACGCACGAGCCCTGTCGTTCCTCCGGGATACAATGGTCACCAGAAGGTAAATATTACACACCACATGTAAAAAAAAAATGTTTAGATGTTGTGAGAATCATGTGGGAATAGTGGATGAGGGCAGGTATATCTCGCCCAGATTCCTTTCCTATGTGGCCTAGTCTGGTCAGTATCGCACCTGCTTGCTAATGAATAATGGGAGGTGGATATAAAAGGATGCCAGGTGGTTGTGTGAGTGTCTCAGCCTGGGAACACAGAGAGCCTGTCTGTGTGAGAGACACACGTGAATGGAAGCAGTGCCCACTGCAACTGTGGTTTGGCTGGACGGGAGAAGCCCGCCAGTTGGTAGTTAGTTTGTCCATTGTTTAGTTAGTGCCGGACAGGCAAGGATTTGTTTTATGTTTTATTTCCTTTTGCATTGCTTTCACCGTTAATAAACCTGACCCAGGGTCAGTTACACCCGCATCCCAGCTCTGCGCCTGAGTTTCATGCTGAACGCACGTGACCTTTGACCCCAGCAAAGCCGATCCCGGAGTGTTTTATCACATTGTGGTGGAGAACGCGGGCATCACGTTGCAAGCATGAGCATGGAGGACGTGGTGAAAGCGCTGGTACAGTCCACCGCCGTCCAGCAAGAAGCTAATCGGGTGATGATGGCCCAGCTGAAGGAGTTGGTGGACATGACAGCTACCGATCGTTCGCTTCTCCAGCAGGTGGCGCAGCGCTTGGCAAGCTTACCTGAGGTTAACCTGGAAGCAGAGTCGAGAGTGATTCACGTGAGTCGGTACTGGCAGAAGATGACGACCGAAGATGACATCGAGGCATACCTGACCACGTTTGAACGGACGGCGGTGCGAGAAAAATGGCCAAAGGCACGATGTGCCGGCCTGATTGCCCCGTTTCTTTCCGGTGAGGCCCAAAAGGCATATTATGACTTAGAGCCTGAAGCCACGCAGGACTTTGACAAATTGAAAGCCGAGATCTTGGCCCGGCTGGGAGTGACGACCGCTGTCCGTGCACAGAGAGTGCATCAATGGACTTATCAGTCGGATAAACCACCGCGGTCACAGATGTTCGACCTGATCCACGTGACGAAGAAGTGGCTACAACCCGAGGTGTTGACAGCGCCAGAGATAATCCAGAGAGTCGTCATGGACAAGTACCTGAGAGCTCTACCGCCAGCCCTGAGCAAGTGGGTAAGCCATGGAAATCCTACGACGGCAGATCAACTGGTGGATCTGGTTGAACGTTACTCCGTGGCGGAAGGACTCCGAGACGACGCTACCCCACCTCGTTCTTCATCATCTCCACGTGGAACCGGTAAGACTGTTCCAGGGAGTAGGGGAGATGGAAAAATCCCTAAGACAGTGGGGGAGGAAAACGGGACTGCCCGCACTGCGAGGCCGAGAGTAACGAACTATGGTCTAAGCAAGGGGCCCGTTAGGTGTTTCCGCTGCCAAGAGATGGGACATATTGCTGCGAACTGTCCAGTCACTACTGAACCCATGCAGTGCACAGACTCTAAAAACCGCATGTCTATGGTTGCACAGGTAGTGAGTGTGAATGCCGGTCAAAAGGACGTGGAAAAACACTTGTGTGATTTAACTGTTGATGGCAAAAATGTGGTGGCATTGTTAGACTCGGGAAGTGTGGTGACTCTGGTGAAGGCCAGTCTGGTGTCAGCCCCGACTGGACCATCAGACAAATTTTCTGTAATGTGTGTGCATGGAGACACCTGTTCGTACCTCACCATGGTCATATGCATTACTACTTCCTATGGGTCTGTGCAACATAAAGTGGGACTCGTCCCGGCGTTATTGCATGATGTTATCCTGGGCCGGGATTTTCCCCACTTCTGGCAATTGTGGGAGAATCAGTTGATGCCCTCGGGTAATAGTGTACATGGTTCTTCTCCCAGGGCGCGTGTGGGTCCCGAACCCCTGGGAGAGGTCTCCCCGGAAGACTCGGGGGAAGAGTCTGCGGGAAATGACCTGCAGTTCCCGTTTTCAGTCATGGCGGGTGATACGGAGGAGACCGGGGAAGAGGAGGAGGCCGACAGCCGTCCACCTCCCCGTTTGCCGGATTTAGAAGTTCAGAAAGATGACTTCCAAAGCGAGCAAATAAAGGATCCTACCCTTTCTCAGGCTAGGACGAATGTAAAAGTGATAAATGGGGTACCCGTAGAACCTGGCTCTAGGCTGGCATATCCTTACATGGTTCTGGAGAATGATTTACTCTATCAGATAGAGAAAAAGGGGGAAGATACGGTGCAACTATTAGTCGTGCCAAAACCCTACCGGCGGCAGGTGCTGGACCTGGCCCACGGACATGTGATGGGAGGTCACCTGGGAGTCCAGAAAACCACCGAAAGGATATTACATTGTTTTGTTTGGCCAGGCATGCATCACGATATTCGTGTATATTGTGAGTCTTGTCCTGACTGTCAAACCTCTGCACCTAAGCCCCGGTTCTGTAGCCCTTTGGTACCCCTACCTATTATTGAAGTCCCGTTTGAGAGGATTGGGATGGATTTAGTTGGGCCCCTTCCACGGTCGGCACGAGGACACCAACATATCCTGGTCATCTTGGATTATGCCACTCGTTACCCGGAGGCCATCCCTTTGCGTAACACGGCCACCAAGACGATTACCAAGGAACTGGTGCATGTGTTTAGTCGGGTCGGTATACCAAAACAGATACTCACCGACCAGGGGACCCCCTTTATGTCCAGGGTAATGAAGGAGCTCTGCCGATTGTTACAAATCGAACCGTTACGCTCATCCGTGTATCACCCTCAAACAGACGGGTTGGTCGAACGGTTCAATAAAACTCTGAAGCAGATGCTGAGAAAGGTGATAGACAAGGATGGGAAGAACTGGGACTATTTACTTCCGTATTTGCTTTTTGCCATCAGGGAAGTACCCCAGTCTTCCACGGGATTCTCGCCTTTCGAGTTATTGTACGCCCGACGTCCTCGCGGACTGTTAGACGTTGCAAAAGAAACCTGGGAGGGTCAGGTCACTCCGTTTAAAACAGTGATAGATCACGTCACACAAATGCAGGACCGTATTGCGGCTGTTATGCCTATCGTCAAAGAACACATGATACAGGCTCAAGGAGCCCAAAAAAGAATCTATGATAGGGGCGCCAAGATCCGTACGTTTGCACCCGGAGATAGGGTGTTGATCCTGGTCCCCACGGTGGACAGTAAGTTCCTGGCAAAGTGGCAGGGCCCCTTTGAGATTAAGGAAAGAGTTGGTGAAGTAAACTACAAAGTATACCAGGCAGGTAAAAGGAAACCTGAACAGATTTATCATGTAAATCTGATAAAACCCTGGAAAGATCGGTCTGCCTTGTCAGCGGAGCTGGCCCATCCCGTCTGCTCGCATACTGTACCGGAAGTACGGGTGGCAGAGACTCTCTCAGAGCGGCAAAAGACTGAGGTCAGGCAGTGTCTACTTCACAACCAAAAGTTTTTCTCAGAAAAACCTGGGCAGACTACGCTAATGGAACATGACATCGTAACGGAACCTGGTGTCACAGTTCACGTAAAGCCCTACAGAATCCCGGAAGCGCGCCTTGAAGCAGTTTCCCGAGAAGTGAAGGCAATGTTAGAGTTAGGTGTCATTGAGGAATCGCACAGTGCTTGGTCCAGCCCGATTGTGCTAATTCCTAAACCGGACGGCACCATCCGGTTCTGCAATGACTTCAGGAAACTGAATGCGGTCTCAAAATTTGATGCCTACCCTATGCCCCGGGTCGACGAGTTAATAGATCGGTTAGGAAAAGCCCGGTATATTACGACTCTAGACCTAACAAAGGGGTATTGGCAGATCCCTCTGGCGGAGGCTGCCAGAGAAAAGACGGCATTTGCTACCCCAGAAGGTCTATTTCAGTATGTGTATATGCCGTTTGGACTGCACGGAGCACCGGCGACCTTCCAGAGACTGATGGATCGAGTCCTGAGGCCACATAGGCAGTACGCTTCGGCCTATTTGGACGACATTGTCATTTACAGTTTGGACTGGGAGACTCATCTCCAGAAAGTACAAGCTGTGATTGATGACCTGTGGGAGGCAGGTCTAACCGCGAACCCCAAGAAATGTCACATCGGGCTAGAAGAAGCCCGGTATTTGGGGTATGTAATTGGGAGGGGTGTTGTTAAACCCCAGGTTGATAAGATTCAGGCGGTTCAGGACTGGCCACAACCTGTCATCAAGAAGCAGGTGCAAGCCTTCCTGGGGATCGCCGGCTATTATCGCCGGATCACACCCAATTTTGCAGCCATCGCTACCCCCCTGACAGATCTTACAAAAGGGAAAGACTCCGTCATGATTAAATGGAGTTTAGCGGCTGAAGAAGCCTTCCATCGCCTAAACGGGCACTTTGCTCTCAGCCCGTACTGGTGACTCCGGACTTCCGCAGCGAGTTTGTGGTACAAGCGGATGCCTCTGATACTGGTATCGGGGCAGTACTCTCACAAGTGAGGGACGGAGTGGAACACCCAGTCCTCTATCTCAGCAGGAAGCTGAATAAACACGAGCAAAGGTATGCAGTCGTAGAAAAAGAGTGCCTCGCCATTAAGTGGGCTCTAGAGGCCCTCAAATATTACCTGGTGGGCCGAAAGTTCAGGCTGATCACGGACCATGCCCCTCTCAAGTGGATGCACTTGAACAAGGAACGGAATAGCCGGGTGACCCGGTGGTTCCTTGCCCTGCAGGCCTACACTTTTACGGTGGAGCACCGCCCAGGGGTACAGATGGGGAATGCAGATGCCCTGTCCCGAGTGCACTGTTTGGCGGGTGTCATTGCTCGACCGGAGTGGTCTGAGCAGAGGGGTGGGGTATGTGAGAATCATGTGGGAATAGTGGATGAGGGCAGGTATATCTCGCCCAGATTCCTTTCCTATGTGAAAAAAAAACAAAAAACAAAAAAACTGAACTGAAGTAGAATTGAATGACATGCATGATGTAAAAGCATGTTCACATTGGCCATAAAAGCAAGCAAAACTAAAGGAAAAAACAATGTATGCATATACCCTAATAAAATTAAATAAGTAAAAAAGCAAGTGCATTAAATAACATAGGGTACTTAGTAAACACTATTTTGATCAAAAAAGTATAGAGCTGTCCCACCACGACAAGGTGTACCCATTTGAGACAGTAACTACACTAACGGTTAAAACCTACCTAGTGTGAATAGTAGCAGAGTCTCTGGGTCCCAAACGGACACACAGTAATATATATAAAAATATATGTTTAGTACTTTGTGATTTTTTTAAAAATATTTGATCAATTTATTTAACTTTGTTTACTTTTTTACTTAGTCAATTTATGGGACTTTCACTTTAACCACTCTGATTGCTGTTATAAAGCATTGCAATCAGAGGCGTAGCTAGGGTTTCAGCTTGGGGGGGGGGGGGCGAAAAATCTGAATGGGTCCCTAAGGGCTCATAATCAAATGCTTATACTTTTTTGATCAAAATAGTGTTTACTAAGTACCCTATGTTATTTAATGCACTTGCTTTTTTACTTATTTAATTTTATTAGGGTATATGCATACATTGTTTTTTCCTTTCCTTTCCTATGTGGCCTAGTCTGGTCAGTATCGCACCTGCTTGCTAATGAATAATGGGAGGTGGATATAAAAGGATGCCAGGTGGTTGTGTGAGTGACTCAGCCTGGGAACACAGAGAGCCTGTCTGTGTGAGAGACACACGTGAGTGGAAGCAATGCCCACTGCAACTGTGGTTTGGCTGGATGGGAGAGGCCCGCCAGTTGGTAGTTAGTTTGTCCATTGTTTAGTTAGTGCCGGACAGGCAAGGATTTGTTTTATGTTTTATTTCCTTTTGCATTGCTTTCACCGTTAATAAACCTGACCCAGGGTCAGTTACACCCGCATCCCAGCTCTGCGCCTGAGTTTCATGCTGAACGCACGTGACCTTTGACTCCAGCAAAGCCGATCCCGGAGTGTTTTATCACAATGTAAAAAAAAATTTTCAGCCAGGGCCATGCCATGTCACTATTTTAATTGTTTTTTTTTCTCTTTATTCCACATCATGGTGAGCAGCACTCGGGAGCCTGCACGATTGGACCCTTCTGAGGCGATCCCTGATGAGACCGTCACCGAGGGACACTTCGACCGCCCCGGTACATCTGCATCTTCCCACACATTACACCCATCTGTCCCATCCACCAGCGCAGGAGCATCGTAGCCGACAACATTACATGAAGCTGCTGGTGAGGAGATCGCTTTCCCTTTACCCCACCCTTCTGCCCCTGCCACCTCTAGTACACCTGCGGGTACTGGGCGGCAGCGGCAGAGGGGTCAGGAAAAGACTTATGCGCCAGAGTTCTTGCATCTGAATGCATCTTTCCAGAACTGTCTAAAAGTCTTGTCAGAGCAAATCTCCGCAGACTTTCAGCAGATCAACTCCAGCATTCTGGAGGTGAAGACACTTCTGCAAACCATGCATTCAGAAGCAAGATCTTCGCCAAACAACACCTTTTTCAGGTCTGTTGTGGAGCGCATGGAAACGCTCTCTCCTAGCCAGCAGATGCATGTAATGCATTCGTCCCACGGTGCTCTCCAGCACGTTACCTCCCAACCTCCTCCTCCCACCCCAGTAGTTCCTCCACCTGCACCCCCTCCAGCCACTTTCCATCCTCCCCCTCCTATTACATACCAGCCACCTCCCCAGTACCAGCAACCTCCCCAGTACCAGCAACCTCCCCATTACCAGACATCTCCCCACTTCCAGCAACCTGCCCCGTACCAAACTCCTTCCCCGTACCAAACTCCTTCCCCATACAAATTTCCATCAACATCATCTGCTCCTACAGTCCCTGCCCAACCCTCCACTCCACCACCCACCACCTCTTCTGCCTCCCACATGTCCACCCATTCTCTAGCTTTTTCCACACCTTCACCTCAAACTGTTCCTTCTCCACCACGATCCCAGTCCTCTCTCCACACTCCCAGTGTCGAAGTGTCCAGCAGCCCCTCCAGCAGTATTTCCACCCCACACTACACAAATTTATAATGTGTGTATTTTAATAAAAATGACCAGTTTTATGGTTTCAAACCTTTATTAAAAAAGTTTATTTAAATTTAAAAACAGTTTACTAAAAAAAAAAATTAAATAAAAGTTAAATTATTGTTTACACTGGTTGTCTGTCATTTCTTTCTGCGGCGAAATATGTTAAAAAAAAAAGGTTAAATACAGGGTATTTAAAAGGTAAAAAGGGATTCAAAACCAGGTATATAACTGTGGGTAAAAGGTAAATAAATTTTAGCTTTTTGCCACAGTTGTGTTCCTGGTTGTGTTTGAAGCAAATTATTTCACCTAAAAAGTTGTGTTTATTGTTGGTGATTTCCTAACAATGTACACAACTTTTGATAAAAGGTGAAATACTTTGCATAAAACACAACCAGGTACACACCTGTGGCCTAAAGGTAAAAATAGTAAGACCATGACAAGATAGCCAACTTTGGTTGGCAAAGGTATATACTGTTGGTACAGAAGGTACACAAGCTTGGTTAACGGCACAAATCTTTCACACTCTGTCATCCTGCCAGTGTACTCTGCCTTGAGGTGACATAAAGTATAGTGCAAAATTGTCCCTCATTACTGAAACCGTCACAGAACTTCTAGTGGTAATGTTCTGGTAATCTTGCAAGGTGGTTTCTTCAGAGGTGTCCTCAATGGAAATGGGTTCCTTGCAGAAAACAAAATTGTGGAGTACCACGCAAGCTTTGATCACCTCGTCCACAGTTTCTGTCTTGAGGTTGATCGCAGTCAATAGGACCCGCCATTTGGCTGTCAGAATACCAAAGGTACATTCAACCATTCTTCTTGCTCTTGTGAGGCGGTAATTAAAAATGCGTTTTGTTCTTGACAATCCTCTGCTACCGTACGGTTTCAAAAGGTGTTCTGACAGCTGGAAGGCTTCATCCCCTATACAGACAAATGGCATAAGTGGACCAGATGCTTGTGGCAGCGGTCTAGGGGATGGGAACTGGAAGGTGTTTCCATACAGTTTACGCCCCATGGCAGACAGTTTGAAAACTTGAGAGTCATTGGAGCGGCCATAGGCCCCAATATCAACAGCATTAAATTTGTATTCCGCGTCAGCGATGGCCATGAGGACAATGGAAAAATATTTCTCGCAATTGAAATATTCCGATCCCGATCCTGCTGGCTTTACAATGCGGATATGTTTCCCGTCCACAGCGCCCAAGCAGTTCGGAAACTGACATATCTGTAGAAACTTTTCAGCAATTTCAATCCACCTCTCTGTTGTGGGCTCTGGTAAAAACTCATCAACTAAGGAGTCCCACAGTGCACGGCATGTGTACTTCATGATTCCAGATATGGTGGAAATCCCAAGTCTATACTGGAAATGCAGTGACGAAAGGGATTCTCCAGTTGCAAGAAATCTGTGGGGAATTAAAAAACAATAAATTAGTTTAAAATCACAGCATTACATACCAAAACTCAGCTATAACACTTGGAGATACAAACTACCACCAACAAGATTGCAGTGAAAGTGTGCTCTGATGCGAGCATATCCAATAAATGTGGCTTACCTTAAAGTCACCATCAGACGCTCTGCGGGTGAAACAGAGAAGCGGCAATAGGTGTCCGCTTTTCTTATGAGGTGTGCAATGCGCTCCACCAAGTAATCAAAATTCTCCATTTTCATCCGAACATATGCAAAAAATTTCTCCGGGTTTCGTCTAAGGTCCATGCAGAGTGTAGAATAGACCCCACGCGTCATTCTCTTGGCTGTGATGGGGTGGATCCACAAACGTCGTCTACGATGCCTGATGCGCTGCTGTCTCGCTCTCTCCTCCAGAACAATCACCCTCAAACGATTCGCCTCCGCTGTAAAATCCGCCAAATTCTTCAAAATATTTCCAATCACAACATCCATCTTCGCCAGTCACTTGCTCTTCTCTCCAACCTGCACTTTCTCCTCTACAACCTGTCAAAGAAGGGCTGTAGGAACACGGTATATATAGTTTTTCAGTAGCCAATCCCGTTCGGAAGGCCACAAGGGGCATTTTTAAAAACCGGATCCGGCGTAATCCGCCGTCGAAAAACGGATCGAAAACCGGATGAACCGGATGAGACGGATCCGGTTTTGACTGTCATGCGCAAGACGGATCCGGCAGAAAACCGGATCCGTCACATCCGGTTTTACAAAACACTTGCCGGATCCGGCGCTCCGGCACGACGCCGAAACGCGCCTGACGGCGAAAACCTGATGTGTGAAAGTAGCCTAACTCACCCGCTGTGCGGGTTTACGAGCCGCAGCATGTCAATTATCTACAACGGAGACGCTAGTCACCACTGCATAGTCTCACCCAAAGCCATTCACTAAGTACGGTAAATCCGCATGGTTCAATGAACATATGCGGATTTAACTGTGTGATTAGAATGCAGTGTTTTGGACAAAGCAAAAATACACTGCATCTTAAATGCTACTATTTCCTGATCGTGGGCACATAAAGACCATGCTTAAGGACTGAAATGTGTGAATTGGAGATGTATTGCATAAAAAAAGGAGTTAAGTATCCTATTATTTAATGACTTTTTACAATTAATATTTTAAATATACTGAGCTATACCTGATCATGTAATAATTTCCAGAATGAGAGCAAGTTCTTGGAGGCGATGGTTATGTATTTTCCACATGATTTGTACACAAGTGATAAGGATTTGGTCATAGCATGGAACTGTAATATACTAGCACATCAGTGATGATAATGACAGAAGCAGTCGGCAAATAGTATGGACATTCCATCAAGTGATTACTCAGTTCAGTTATTACTAAACCCTAAGGAATGAACACTGACCTCAGTGCAAAGCCTTGGCCAACATCTCGCTCATCTTCAGCAGTTCTGACAGTAGGCACAGTATGAGACTGCTCATATTTTGGCTCCCACTTAGAATACAAATATTTTGAATGTCTTGGTTATATTTGAAGTTTATTTCCAAAAGTAATAATGCTTACTTTGCTTTCATTATAGGATTTGGATCTTATACATACGCATCTGGAAGAAGTGAGGTTTTTTGATCTTTTTGGATATAGTGAGGAAACCGGGTCATGGCTTTGTTTTATGTGCAACAATCCAGAGAAGGCAACAGGTAATAAATAGCCATGCATGCTGTGAAAGCAAGAGGGGAGAAGTTTTTGTTAAGGTCTTAGTGCTTTTCGATCTCGCTGAGACCTTATGGGCTGCACAATGTGTTGTGTTAATTTTTACAATTATCGCTGAAAACAAGACTTCTGCACTAGTAGTGTAAATACAAAATGTATTTATGTCACCATGGTACAGAAGTATTACCTTGTGCTTAAATTTAAGAAAAAAGTGTGCAAACAATAGTAACATAGTTGTGATCACTGCTCAAAGCATTTTTTTCATGCATAAGCAATATACAAAACTTATTTATTAGGCTAAGTTGGATTCAATATTTTGTGCTTTTAAGGGTTATTTAGCAGTTTAATAAGGAAAAGGAACTTTGAGCAGAGAAAACTACTTAAAGAAAAAGCAGTCCTACTGATCATGTCATTGGTGGGTGAAAGGGATTTGCAAGAGGGCTTAGTCTTAGCAGACTCAGACCACCTACAGTACAAGCAAGAGGCTAAATTGTGCTGTAACTGTGACTAATACATAATCCCAAATTACAGGGGAAATCAGTAATTCAAAAAAAAATATTTTCATGTTGAATTGTTACACAAATGTTTTTTCTGACCTTATAGGGACCACAAAGTGAAAAATTAATAAAGACTAAAAATGAAAATATGCTTACATATATATGGAGGAGAATGGTCCCAACTTTGCTTAGTTAAATGGATTGCCCCATTGGACAATTCTGTTACATATATAGGTCCTTCCTAGACCTTATGCAATTCTCTTTTATTTGCCAATAGACGAGAGTCACTGAAAATAATGGCTCCTGCCCTGGAAAACTCAGCACCACGTCTCCTGTTCCTACCCACTATTTCACCTAGCAAAAGTAGTAGATGTCAGGGGCAGCTAGACCTGCAGTTATCAACTAAAACCCACGGCTCCTAAGATAGGGTATTTCAAAGCAGTTTTTCAGGAAAGAAAGGACGGATCATCTGTCTATTATACCTTAACTTTATGATCAATATGATGGTTATGGCAATGGTTAAATCAATAGTATAAGTGAAAATATGTATCAGAGAAATCCACCTGGATTGATCTTTCACTAGGTAAAATCTGTAATCATTGAAGTTAAATCTTCACATTACTGAGATAGGAAAAGACAGTTACTGCTCATAAGATTCTATGAATAGGAGAGGAGCTAGAGGTAGACACAGACACTCTAGACATTTATAGGTGCTTCTCATAAAATTAGAATATCATCAAAAAGTTAATTTATTTCAGTTCTTCAATACAAAAAGTGAATCTCATATATTACATAGAGTCATTACAGAGTGATCTATTTTAACTCAAAAGTCATTATCTCAGTAAATTAGAATACTTTATAACATCAGCTTGAAAAAATTATTTTAAAATACGAAATGTTGACCTAATGAAATGTATGTTCAGTAAATGCTCTCAATACTTGGTCGGGGCTCCTATGGCATTAATTACTGCATCAATGCGGCGTGGCATGGAGGCGATCAGCCTGTGGCACTGCTGAGGTGTTATGGAAGCCCAGGTTGCTTTGATAGCAGCCTTCAGCTCATCTGCATTGTTGGGTCTGGTGTCTCTCATCTTCCTCTTGACAGTACCCCTTAGATTCTCTATGGAATTAAGGTCAGGCGAGTTTGCTGGCCAATCAAGCACAGTGATACTGTTGTTTTTAAACCAGGTATTGGTACTTTTACAGGGTGAACAGGTGCCAAGTCCTACTGGAGAGTGAAATTCCCATCTCCAAGAAGCTTGTCAGCAGAGGGAAGCATGAAGTGCTCTAAAATTTCCTGGTAGACGGCTGCACTGACTTTGGTCTTGATAAAATAAAGTGTACCTATACCAGCAGATGACATGGCTCCCCAAACCATCACTGATTGAGTAAGCCATAATCATCAACATTAACAGAAATAAACACTTGAAATAGATCACTGTGTGTGTAATGACTCTAAATATGAGTATCACTTTTTGTATTGAAGAACTGAAATAAATTAACTTATTGATGATATTCTAATTTTTTGAGATGCACCTGTAGCGCACTCCCTCTCTATATAATCTTATGAGCAGCAATTCTAATCAGCTATATCAGAAATGGGAAACTCTGTCTTCATTAAAGATTTTTCAGATTTTCCATGTAAATTAAAAGTGAAAGATAAATCCAGAAGGAGAAAAAAAGCAGATTTCTCTGATAAGATATATTACAAAATAGTTTACTTTCATGTGTGCTATTGCTTTATTAAATAAAAATGAAAACAATGGTTACTCTTTAAAGCTGATGTGTCACAATGTAGGTTGATCACTATATCAGATGCTTTTTATGACTAACAAAAGTAGATATAGGAAATGTGTTTGTCCTATTATAGTACATTTTGTGGGTAAACTGTGTGTGGCCACAGTAGCAATTTATTACAGTTCCAAGAATTGTTTGTGTTATTTGTTCTAAGTGTTGACTGATGGAAAAACCACAGATTCTTAAATTACTTGTGCTCTCTCATGGGACCATGTGTGTTCACACCCTAGCATGGGTTATCGTTATGCTCGTCATTAATATACAGTATTATCCAATATATTAGCAGTTTATCTTCACTTATAGTTATCTTACTAAAAGTGTACACTGAAATACCATTATTTGTTCTTGCATACCTCTGTTTCCATCCCCAATTATAAATCACCTAGTGTTCTTCATTTTTACTGTCTGTCCTTTAGCTAAGCATGTTGTTTATCTTGCTGCTGGAATTTTTATTTCCAGTTAAAAATTTGCAGGGAAGTTATTCTCTTGTTCACTTTATTCATGCTAAACCTCAGTTCTTCTGACATGCATGCAATGGTCAGTAAATCTTAAAGCTATCTGTAATAATACATGAAATATCAAATAGTTTCCCTAGTACTTTATTTCTACAGATACAAAGAAGGTATATTTAAGTTTATTTAAAAGCAAAGTTATTGAAAAGAGATAAGGCAGTTATTAAATAAAGCATTTTTGTCAGAATCTATGGGTGTGCCAAAACTATAAGGGTACGTTCCCACGGTCAGTAAACGCTGCGAGTTAGACGCTGCGTATATCCACAGCCTTTCAACCCTCAGCGTCTAGATGTTATAGCACAGTGGATGGGATTTCAATAAATCCAATGCCCACTTTGCGTGCACCGATGACAGCGGCTCACCTGCGGAGACGGACATGCGGCACGACTTTCCAGACTGCAGCATGTCAATTTATCTTGCGGAAACGAAAGTCTCCACAAGATAAATCTCAACCATACAATGTATTGGACGCAGTGATTCCGCATGGTTCAATGAACACATGTGGAATCAATTGCGTTCAAAAGCCAGCAGCGCTTTCAACACAGCGGACATGTACTGCGTCCTGTCACGCTCGTGCCTTGGCTGAACGGCGCGAGCCGGGGGGGGTTGTGGCCCCACTGTGCCACAAACCAGACTACCCTGGAAGGGGCGTGACTACGACAGCTACCTCGGTCTTCACTGGAGCCTCTGATGGTGAGGTCAGGCTTGTGCGGCAGATAGCTGTCGGGTGCCACTCCAGGGTGGTGTCTGGCTGTGGCTGCTGGTCCCACTCGGGGACAAGTCACTTTGACAGAGGCTATAGACAGGCAGGCAGACAGACACGACAGGCACGGCTGAGACACAGGGCAGGCGGGCACGGCTTGGAGACACAGGACAGGCGGGCACGGCTTGGAGACACAGGACAGGCGGGCACGGCTTGGAGACACAGGACAGGCGGGCACGGCTTGGAGACACAGGACAGGCGGGCACGGCTTGGAGACACAGGACAGGTGGGCACGGCTTGGAGACACAGGACAGATTGGCGTGGTATGGAAAGGAGCAGGTAGGGACCTGTTCACACAGCAGGTGTAGGCAGGAGGGAGTGGTGTATGAGAGAGCAGGTTTGGACCTGTTCACACAGCAGGTGTAGGCAGGAGGGAGTGGTGTATGAGAGAGCAGGTTTGGACCTGTTCACACAGCAGGTGTAGGCAGGAGGGAGTGGTGTATGAGAGAGCAGGTTTGGACCTGTTCACACAGCAGGTGTAGGCAGGAGGGAGTGGTGTATGAGAGAACAGGTTTGGACCTGTTCACACAAAAGGTGCAGGTATGGGTATAGGCAGGAAGGAGTGGAATATGAAGGAACAGGTTTAGACCTGTTCACACAGGAGGTGCGGAGCAGGCAGAGCCGCAGGAGTGCGGAGCAGGCAGAGCCGCAGGAGTGCGGAGCAGGCAGAGCGGCTAAGGAACCGTGCAGACAGAGCTGTGAGGGTGCAGATGCACAGATAAAGCTGCGAGGGTGCAGATGCACAGATAAAGCTGCGAAGGTGCAGATGCACAGATAAAGCTGCGAAGGTGCAGATGCACAGATAAAGCTGCGAAGGTGCAGATGCACAGATAAAGCTGCGAAGGTGCAGATGCACAGATAAAGCTGCGAAGGTGCAGATGCACAGATAAAGCTGCGAGAGTGCAGATGCACAGACAGGGAGGACACAAGGAAAAACACAGCAAGGAAGGGAGCCACGGACAAGGAGAAAGGGAGACTGATAGACAAAGGTAAGACTGAGTTTAGACAGAGACACAGACAAAGACACAAGGACCAAGACTCAAGGGCCAGGATATTCTGCCTCCTGGCAGGTGGACAGAGAAATGCTAGGCAAGGTACCAAGACACAAGAGTACACAGTAAGAGCCTTCAGAGAAGGCAAGATACAGAACAGGGCCTGGCTGGCTCAGCAGCAAGGAGCTAACTGAGTTTAGACATTGCACAGGCAATGTTTCAGTGGGAGTGATGAAACTAAATAGTCAAGGGCTCCAGTCAGGGACAGATTACCCAGGTGCACCCTGACTGCATAAGAACCAGAGAGTTCAGGCGCCGCCCCCCTATACACACAGTCTGGAAACATGGAAAGCAAGGGCACAGAGCTGGCAACAGACAGAATTCACAGCATGGCTTGAAGCAGAAAGTAAGTTGGTGTGTGGGGGATGGGAGGCCATGTAGTGATGCCAGCAGGGTTGTTACACGTCCAAAGCGATACAAATTACTGTTTGTGTGCACATACCTTAATACCTAATGGACAACAAGACCCTATCACCAGGTTTTGGTCCACTATTCCACCAGCATGTATAATTTACCTAAGACTAGTCCTGCACTCTCTTCCTGCAGGATTGGGTTCATGTGCACACTGTTACTCAACTGTCCTTGCAAAAGTGATGGACCTGGCTCCCTTCTCTTATGGCTACCTCCTTTATTAAAAAACAGTTCAAGTCATCTTAGTCTCTTAAGAGGCAATTTGCATATTAAATTTCCCAGAGGAGTATTGCATGGTGAATAAGCCTCCTTACCTCGGCATGCAAGATCCGGTATGCCACTCACCACAAGGAGAAATGTTACCCCTTAAAACTCAGTCCAAAGGCTCTCACATAGCCAAATCAGTTCTCATTCTTTACACTGACAAGGGCCAATAGCCCAAAACACTGTGTCTGAAAATTGAGATTCTGATTTGGCTTTTATTCTAAGTCATGTTGCAAGACATGTTAAAGGATCTATAGTGACTTGTAGGAATGCTGCTTCCAACGGATGATGCTATAGAGTTCAAGTTCTTTTCTTTTCTGAAGAGGCAATTTGCACCTTTATTAAATAGCATAATTTCTCCAAGTTGGTCAGAAAATTTCATCTACTTCATTGACTGAGGGCCAGCCAGCGGTCTATCCACTTCTTTACTATTTTTGTCTTCAATGCTAGCATTATTTTCACTTTCAGCCCAACTTATTTAGTTTTTGTCCACATTAAACTCTTGGAACACAAGTTACTAACTCATCACAACTGTTCTCGGTCCTGCTCCCATCTGACCTTTATAATCAAGGCAATGCATCTCTTCAAGCATGTCCACAGTTTGCCTATACTTCTCAGTTACATTGCTGCTATTAACCATTGCCCTGCTGTTAGATACCTGACTGCATTTGCTTCCCTGTTACATTGCTGCCATGGCCCTAGTTTGAATTTACTTCAGTGTTACATTGTTTCTATTAAATATTGCCCTAACAGAAGATATCAGACTGCATTATTGTGATTAACTGCTTCCCTCTTGAAATATATCAGCTTCCTATACAGTTACAGTTCTTATGTGTATATAGACATCTGGCTCTGCTTCATCTGTACTACCTGGTCCACTTTTTTTGTCTGCCGTCTAGCATAACCTACTGTCCTGGTCTCACAGATCCACATGTCGCTGGTCAAGACCTGCTCCAGTACAACGTTCAGCTCACCCAAACCTACAACTTAGTGAATTATCATCATTAGGAAAGCTTATAACATGCAATCTAAAGATGCACCAAATTTATCTTCCAGCGTGAACCAGTCTATTAAGGACTCAACTTGTGAAGCAGATTCTCTAAGCAAAAGGTGAGCAACACAGGCAGCAAGCAATGATGCTGAACTGAACTTGCCAGACAACACGTGGATCATTGAGGCAAGGTTAGCAGGGTATGCATTTGGATAAGGCAAGCTGGAAGCAGATGGTAATTCTTCATGCCAGTGTTGGCAACCATCCTTTATCGGAATGATCTTTTGGTGAAGGCTCCATTCATGAAGGAGAATATGTCAAGCCTCCAATTCACTATGATTTGAAAACGAAACATTGGAGCTCTCTTTTTGGATCATCAACAGACAGAATTCATGTCTTACTTCATCCCAGCACCTGAGTTTTCTGTACATGACCTTCGACACTCAGGAGGGTCTGGTTTTTCTTCCATCAGAGAAGTTCTTGCTTCTTTGACCCGGAGTGTCACATTTGCAAATTGAAACCTAACGCACCATCTGCATTTGCATGATGGTTCTGAGTAGGATAATCTCAGGATGGTCTCATCATAAGTATTGTTTCCTTTCTTTAGTCTGGTATGGATGCAGGCCTTAGCCTTTTCTCCTTTTAGGGACCAGTTTCTGCCCTTACCACACTAACTCAGTGTAAATTGGTGTAACGCCAGCATCTTTGCACCCTCTTGCCCGGCATATACGCCAACACTCTCACAGACGCAGTCCCGCAGTTCTCCCTCCTTCTCCTGCTGTCCCTGTGATGGCTCCATAGTCTCTGCACCCTGCCTTCCTCCCTCAGCACAGATGCTGAAATACTCACCACTGTGGTCCCACTCCCTGTCCTCATCCTCCTACAGCTGCACACTGCTTTAGAAACCAGGAGAAGCAAAAGAGCATGCAGTCACTTTAATATAAAAAATATCAAAATTCTTTATTAAATACCAATAGTACAACACAAATAACAATGAAGTGCTCATGAATAAATGTGAGCAATAGATCCCAAGGATCACCCCCTCAACCTCCCCAAGATGGAAAACCTGGCGAGTAACACAATTAGGAATATAGCACATATCCTATCACATATCATAGTACCATGTCAGCATCCAAAGGCTGAATCTCTACAAATCAATGGCCAGATAAGATTCCAGTGCTGCCTGCTATAAGGGCATAGTGAAGGTATACCATAAAGAAGTGCCCTCAAAAGTTGCAGGGAGACCCATATGGCGACTTACCAGGGAGGGGAGGGAGAGGAGAACCCAGCCGTGGAACCCCCGACGCGCATTTCGCGACATCCCCCGCCGCTTTGTCAAGGAGGAGATTACTCTAAGTGTCCCAGTAGGGCCTTGAAATAGCCCTTGTTCCCGGTCATGTGACCGGTATCCACCAGTAACGTTGGCGCTTGCGGCGCATGCGCCATGGTGTCTGCAGGTCCTTCATTGTAGTTCGGCATCTAACACAGTGCGCACGCGCTGGGGAGACCCGGGGCAGAGCACACCGTGCACACAGATGCCGGCCACAGCGCGGAGCCACAGATAGCATGGCGATGCGCACAGCCGTGAGGGCAGTGGATCATAAAAGCATCTACATATGGCCCAGGATCGAGACAAGAGGCCAGGGCAATATATAAGTTAACCCTCTATCGCCATATGAAACTATGCACAGGAGTAGAAGCCGCCTCAACAGAAATAATGCAATATATAAGTTAACCCTCTATCGCCATATGAAACTATGCACAGGAGTAGAAGCCGCCTCAATAGAAATAATGCAACAAATATGCAGTAAGACCATAAATATACCACCTCAGTAAACATATAGCAATACAATAGGTATGCACTTAAGATAATAAATACATCAAATGAGCATATAATTAGCTCCATAAAACATCCTAATTAAAGTACACTACTAATAGAGGAGCCTATATCCCCATATGTAAATGAGGTGTGAATAAAGCATAATAACAATTGACGAAATATATGGTAGATTCCATAAGGTGCTTGATTGTAGCAGATGGTATGTCAGATCCACAATATAGTGCCAATCCAAGAACAGACAGGGACTCACTGAATAATACATAACTAAAGGAATAGAAAGAATATAAAAACAGTAAATCCAGTATAAAAACAAAGAAGAATTAAAAACAACCACTGCTGAGCAGCATGGGAAATATAAGGTCATGCAGGCACAGTAAAAAGGAAAAAACAGGGAGATGTCAGTATATGAACATATATCTCTTCATGTCAATTCCAAACATAGTAGGGAAACATTTCGATAACCCAGGAAGAGGAAGAAAAGTGGGCCTAATATCAAATTGCATAAGGGTTTATAAGAATGGGGTGAAAATTAGATACTCATTAAGGCCTCTCGGGCTCATGGTGCCCAACTGGACAATCCATTTGACCTCCATTTGCCCGAGAACTTTTTTGTAGTCACCTCCCCTTATTCCCATGTGCAACACATCAATCCCCCTAACTTTTAACAATCCCGCATCGCAGTTGTGGTGTGCCCGGAAATGTGGGGGGATAGTTTTAAGCTCTAAGGGGTCAGATGCGGTCCTGGCTGCACCCGGCGGTCCTGACTGTTGTACTATTGGTATTTAATAAAGAATTTTGATATTTTTTATATTGTGGAATATAGTGGTGTGGCCTAATTGTAAATACGAGAAGGAAGCATTCCATCAACTGAGGGACCCAGCAACATATCAAAAATTGCCCTCGGACCCTAGGGTCATTTTTGCACACGAACTTCGAGTAATTTTGGAGAGGGCATTTGAAAATGGGACCATCACTAAAAAGGTCTTGGATAGCTTGGTGGTTAGATCCCCTAGAACTCCCACATTTTATCTCCTACCTAAGGTCCACAAGGATGCCCTCGACCCCCCCGTGGCGCCCTATTGTGCCAGGGATTGGGGGCATATGTGAACCTGCATGCCGATTTATGGACTTCTACTTAAAACCATTGGTGGAGGCACTGCCATCCTATATTCGTGACACAACGGACTTCCTAGCGCGGATTGATGGCATCTTTATGGAGCCCTCCACTCTTCTCGTCACTGCTGATGTAGAAAGTCTCTACACCTGTATTGATCATTCGGTGGGAGTAGATGCTGTTCGCTTGTTTTTGGGGGCCTCCGGCCTGGATGGCACTCTATGTGAGCTGGTCCTAGAGCTGGTCGACTTTATCTTAACCCACAACTTTTTTGTATTTAAGGATCAGTTTTATTTACAGAAGCGGGGCACAGCCATGGGAGCGGCCTGTGCGCCTTCGTACGCCAACCTCTTCCTGGGTGCTTGGGAGAGGAGTTTGTTTGGCGACGGGGGCCCGCAGGACGCTTCCCATGTGCTGTGCTGGTACTGCTTCATAGATGATATTTTGTTTTTGTGGGATTTTACTGTCGACCAGCTCGGGGATTTCATGAGGTCCTTGAATGATAATAATTGCAACATCCGTCTGACATATAAGTACGACGACAGGAGTGTGGAATTCTTGGACGCCCGTCTGGAGGTCGACCTGCATCGGCACATCCAGATGGACGTATTCAGGAAACCCACCTCCGTAAATTCTTTATTGCACGCATCATCGGCCCATGATCCGGCCACGGTGAGGGCCATCCCGGTCGGGCAATTCCTCCGCATGCGACGCATCTGATCCACCAATGATCGATTCGAGAGACAAGCCCACGACCTGAGTGATCACTTCCTAAAGAGGGGTTATAGCCGTAGGTGTGTTAAGATGGGCTACAATAGGGCAAGACATAGCCCACACAGTGGCCTTTTACAACCAACCAAGAAGAGTGGTATAACAAATAGAGATGGACCTATACGGTTCATTTCTACATATAATCATGAATGGCACAATATGCGCGCCATCTTACAAAAACACTGGCCCATTCTGGAGACAGATTTATCCCTGAGGTCCGTCCTGGGGCATTCCCCATCCATGATGCCACATCGCTCAAGGAATTTGAGCGACCTTCTGGTATGGAGCCACTATGTACCTACCCCTAAAAACTTTTTTGGGTCTAGTGGTCCGATATGTGGATCCTTCTCATGTGGACACTGCCTGGCTTGCGCCAATGTCCTGCACTGCTCCACCTTCAGCTCCTCGGATGGTATGAGAGAATTTAAGATCAAACAACGGATATCATGTGGCACGACAAATGTTATATATTATGCCACATGCCCGTGTCTCAAAATCTATGTTTGCCTCACCACCAGGGAGTTGAGGGTGCGAGTACGTGAACATGTGCGGGACATTGGTGCAGCCAGGACCACATCTGACCCCTTAGAGCTTAAAACTATTCCCTGTCATTTCCGGGCACACCACAACTGCGATGCAGGATTGTTAAAAATTAGGGGAATTGATGTGTTGCACATGGGAATAAGGGGAGGTGACTACAAAAAAGTTCTTGGGCAAATGGAGGTCAAATGGATTGTCCAGTTGGACACCATGAGCCCGAGAGGCCTTAAGGAGTTTCTAAGTTTCACCCCATTCTTATAAACCCTTATGCAATTTGATATTAGACCCACTTTTCTTCCTCTTCCTGGGTTATCGAAATGTTTCCCTACTATGTTTGGAATTGACATGAAGAGATATATGTTCATATACTGACATCTCCCTGTTTTTTCCTTTTTACTGTGCCCGCATGACCTTATATTTCCCATGCTGCTCAGCAGTGGTTGTTTTTAATTCTTTGTTTTTATACTGTATTTACTGTTTTTATATTCTTTCTAATCCTTTAGTTATGTATTATTCAGTGAGTCCCTGTCTGTTCTTGGATTGGCACTATATTGTGGATCTGACATACAGTACCATCTGCTACAATCAAGCACATAATGGCTCCTCTATTAGTGGTGTACTTTAATTAGGATGTTTTATGGAGCTAATTATATGCTCATTTGATGTATTTATTATCTTAAGTGCATACCTATTGTATTGCTATATGTTTACTGAGGTGGTTTATATCATATTTATGGTCTTACTGCATATTTGTTGCATTATTTCTATTGAGGCGGCTTCTACTCCTGTGCATAGCTTCATATGGCGATAGAGGGTTAACTTATATATTGCATTATTTCTATTGAGGCGACTTCTAGTCCTGTGCATAGTTTCAAATGGCGATAGAGGGTTAACTTATATATTGCCCTGGCCCCTTGTCTCGATCCTGGGCCTAATGTAGATGCTTTTATGATCCACTGCCCTCACGGCCATGCGCATCGCCATGCTATCTGTGGCTCCGCGCTGTGGCCGGCATCTGCGTACTGTGTTAGACGCCGGACTACAGTGAAGGACCTGCAGACGCCATGGTGCATGCGCCGCAAGCGCCAACGTTACTGGTGGATACCGGTCACATGACCGGGGTCAATGGCTATTTCAAGGCCCTACTGGGACACTTAGAGTTATCGCCTCCTTGACAAAGCGGCGGGGGACGTCGCGAAATGCGCGTTGGGGGTTCCACGGCTGGGCTCTCCTCTCCCTCCCCTACCTGGTAAGTCGCCATATGGGTCTACCTGCAACTTTTGTGGGCACTTCTTTATGGTATACCTTCACTATGCCCATATAGCAGGCAGCACTGGAATCTTATCTTGCCATTGATTTGTAGAGATTCAGCCTTTGGATGCTGACATGGTACTATGATATGTGACAGGATATGTGCTATATTCCTAATTGTGTTACTCGCCAGGTTTTCCATCTTGGGGAGGTTGAGGGGGTGATCCTTGGGATCTATGGCCCACATTTATTCATAAGCACTTCATTGTTATTTGTGTTGTACTATTGGTATTTAATAAAGAATTTTGATATTTTTTATATTAAAGTGACTGCATGCTCTTTTGCTTCTCCTGGTTTCTATATCAGTTTTTGAGCTTATGCATATGGTGTTGGAGCAGGGTTGTCCCTTGTCTCCATATCACCTTACATTTATGGGACTATTGTTGCCAGCTGCACACTGCTTGTAGATCCCTGGGCATTGTGCTTAGTGTGTGCCTGATCACGACACCTTAAAGGGACAATGCACACCATCCTAAAGGGGTCCCAAGCCAATTATTTAAGGCACCTCCATCTGATGAGAGGTGCCTTTTCAGCAATGTAAGTGTTGAAAACTCTTGTTAGTTTTTAGGTCCCAGTGCACATATTCCTTTATAACTGCCTGTCTATTAGCTGTGCCCACCAGGCTGTCTGTCAACCATGCCCACCTACCTATCAGCTGTGCCCACAAGCCTGTCTATCAGCCAGTCCAACCTGCACCTGCCAGTGCTCATCTCTATTTCAGCCAGTCTAACTTGCACCTGAAAGGGCTCATCTCTACATCAGCTGGTCCAGCTGCACCTGCCAGTGTTCATCTCTACGTCAGCTGGTCCAGCTGACCTGCCAGTGCTCACCTCTACTTCAGTCTATCCAACCTGCACCTGCCAGTGCTCATCTCTATGTCAACCAGTCCAGCTGCACCTGCCAGTGCTCATCTGTACATCAGCTAGTCCATTCTGTATCCGTGGTTCCTGTGTTCTTACATCACTTGCTTGCATCTACTGGACCTTCCTACCCGTCCCTGGGAGGTCAGTTGCCATCTACCCAAGGTCAGTCCTGGTTTAGCAACTAGTCCACTTCCTTTATCTCCTCAGATGATGATATCATATGCTGTTGTGTATCCGAGGTCAGATTGGGTGAGGCTCCTTGTTATGCCCCTCCAGCCTTTACTTTGGTCCCGACACAGTGGTTCCACCACCCAGCTTTTCACTAACACATTATGACCTTCCTCCATGGGGTGGCTCATTCCATTCCTCCTTATGGAAATCCAGTGAAACCTTAGGACCTCTACCTTGTTCTGTCGCAGGAGTCTCCCATTGACACTCTCCATAGCATATCTCCCAGGTTCCTTTTGTGGAAAATAACATTTCTGATGGTCATAACCCTCATGTACAGTTTGTTTGAGCTTGCTGCTTTTTCCTACAGGGCGCCTTTCCTTGTTCTCCATCAGAACAAGGTATGTAGTCTTGAACTCCATGCCATCCTTTCATCCAAAGGGGGTATCTGCTTTCCACATCAATGAGATCTTCCTCTACACCTTTGTCCATCTCTTATTCATCCCAGTAGCATTCTTTTCATTGTCTAGATCTGGTTAGAGCTATCAGAGTCTATCTTTTGGTATCAACAGCCTTCTGATGTTCCTACTATATATGTTTTTCATGGCCACTGATGGGCTACGCAAGAGTCTGTCAGTCTCTAGGACAATCATCTTCAATGGATCAGGTCTGCTATTGTGAAAGCTTAATAGGCTAAGGGCAATTCAACATCCTATTGGGTAACCACTCATTGCTCAAGGGCAGGTTAGGATTTAGTGGCAGTCAGGCTTCAGACTTCTGTTTCTCAGTTATGCATCTATTCATACCTTTGTCAAATTCTTAAAGAGCCATTGTATGACTTTTGCCGATGAGAGCTTTGATCATCTGGTGCTGGAGACTCCTGTCAATTGTTGTTTCCCCCTCCATTTGGAACTGTATTCTTCATTGCTATTAACAAGAGAATTGGATTTTTGTACTTACTGTAAAATCCATTTGTCATTGCATACATTGGGAGTACATTGTTCCCAAACTTTCTTGTTCCTGGTCCAGAAGTCAGGTCTGGTTGCCTGTGGCCAGTGTGTTTTTATTCCCTGGGATCAGGTTATGTTAGTTTTGAGATTTTTAGTTGTTGAATTCTTACTGGTTTTCGGATGCTATCCTACTGCTTTTGACACTAAACTGAGCTGCCTAGTGTCTGAATAGAGAGTATAGCACCCCCAGGCAGATATAGCACTTTTTCACTTAGTCACAGTACTTTTTACTCAAATATATCTAACGAGAAGTTGATTTTGCGGTGAGTACAAATATCTAGTTTTACTGTATATCTTCAGTTCAATTTATTAATTGAAGTGAACATGTGTTCTGGATCCATTCACTGTCAGTGTGCAAATATCCAGACTGATTTGGAATATTTTACTTATAAAGAATCATTACAAGAGTATGCCATTCTAGTCATCATGGCCTTACATGACTCTCCTTTTTTGCTGACTTGCAATGTTCTTCAGATTTTCCCTTCATTGCTGACATGCACTATTCCAGAATGATTCCAGAACAAATACCTAATCAGAAAATTGTTATTAGAGAGAAAAAAAATGTTCCTGCAAGTATACACTATCCATCACTAATGATGATCCAGCATTGAAGTGTGAGCTTTCTGCTTGGTTTTGACAGATGGAAGTTATTAGATAATGTGGTTTGCATGGGCTTTGCATAACACACCACATGAAAGTCTTACCTGAAAGATCAAGTATATTATTGCAGCAGAAAACAAAAACATCTTAGGATTTTCTGCATAACTTACAATGTTTTTTATATAAAACGAATGCACATTTAATCAGTCCATAGATTTTACATGTATAAATGTATTATATCTACTTGTTGAAAAAATACTACAGTGCTCCTTAAATGGGATTTGCAGTTTTAGAAAATTCCGGTAGCCAGGCTTAGTTAGTTTTTAAAACACAAACTGTTATTTACTCAATAGAGATGGGTGGATCTTTTTAATTTCAAATTTGCTGGTTTCACCAAATTTTTCAAAGTACTTTGATTTGTGCTTAATGAATTCACGCAAAACGCATAATTAAAATAACGTACACAACCTATCTCTCTAGGTGAAAGCGGATGGTAACCAGAGATAGCCAGCAGCATATTTGACCAGACACTGCAGTATCAGATGTTTTATGTTACTTAAATTGTATAAAACTATCTCTTTTGGAGAGCAGATGTATGCATTGATGTTATTTATAGACTGGCAGTGCAAACGGAAGACGCCTTGGCATTTTCACATGGTTGAGTGCATTAATAATCTCTTTTGATAGTATAAAGAGCTTTTCATTTTACTAAATGAAGGTGTAATAGCTTCCTCATAAGTCATCGAAAAACTATTCTACTATTTGTACAATGGGTCAATTGATGCCACTTTTCTTGGTGTCTGCCCCTAACTTAATGCTGTTTTGGCAGATTTTGCCCCCCAAAAAAAGTGTTTATGTGTTTAGTTTTGCCTTCCATTGAATTCAGTGGGGTTCGGATAAGTTTGGCCAGCTGTTCAGAGAACATTGTGATGTTCATCGTGCCAAATTGAACCTTAAAAGGTTCGCTCATCTCTAGCATTTATTAGTGCTACTAGATGGTGGCCCGATTCTATCGCATCGGGTATTCTAGAGTCTCTGTTAAAATAAAAAATAGTGATATACTCACCTCCCGACGGCCCCCGGACTCTTTCTCTCCTCTCACCACGCTCCCGGCACCTTCCGGTCCCAGTAATGCTTAGCGTGAAACACCGCTGATGACATCGCGCTCTCGTGAGAGTGACATCATCTCTGGCCCTTCTCGCTAAGCATTACTGGGACCGGAAGATGCCGGGAGCGTGGTGAGAGGAGGGACAGAGTCCGGGGGTCGTCGGAAGGTGAGCATATAAGTATTTTTTATTTTAACAGAGACTCTAGAATACCCGATGCGATAGAATCTGGCCACCATCTAGAGTATTATACTCCTGTCACACCCGGAGTTGCTGTCACTGTTCTGCTGTTACCTAATGTATTGTACTCCAGTTACAGCCAGAGCTGCAGTCACTGTTCTGCTGTTACCTAATGTATTGTACTCAAGTTACAAGCAGAGCTGCTGTCACTGTTCTGCTGTTATCTAATATATTGTACTCCAGTTAATCCCAGAGCTGCAGTCACACCTAATGTATTGTAGTCCAGTTACACCAAGAGCTGCAGTCACAGTTCTGCTCTTATCTAATGTATTACTTTATACTCCTGATACAGCCAGAGCTGCAGTCACTGTTCAGATCTTACCAAATGTATTGTACTCAAGTTACACCCAGAGCTGCAGTCACTGTTCTGCTGTTACCTAATGTATTGTACTTCAGTTAATCCCAGAGCTTGTCACTGTTCTGCTTTTACCTAATGTATTGTAGTCCAGTTACACCCAGAGCTGCAGTCACTGTTCTGCTGTTATCTAATGTATTGTACTTCAGTTAATCCCAGAGCTGCAGTCACTGTTCGGCTTTTACCTAATGTATTGTACTCCAGTTAAACCCAGATCTGCAGTCACTGTTCTGCTTTTACCTAATGTATTGTAGTCCAGTTACACCCAGAGCTGCAGTCACCGTTCTGCTCTTACCTAATGTATTATACTCCTGTTACAGCCAGAGCTGCAGTCACTTTTCAGATCTAACCTAATGTATTCTACTCCAGTTACTCCCAGAGCTGCATTCACTTTTCTGCTGTCACCTAATGTATTGTACTCAAGTTACACCCAGAGCTGCAGTCACTGTTCTACTGTTACCTA
Organism: Dendrobates tinctorius; assembly: GCF_039654945.1. Lineage (NCBI taxonomy): Eukaryota > Metazoa > Chordata > Amphibia > Anura > Dendrobatidae > Dendrobates > Dendrobates tinctorius. Next base: position 61,249,939 of record NW_027361728.1, read on the forward strand.
ATTACCTAATGTATTGTACTCTAGAATATATACAGGACTGTGCCTGTGTAATGAGCATCGCAGCAGTGATGCCTTTAACAGCTGTAATGTGCCTGTACAATAAGCAATGTGTCCGTGTTGCCACGACGACTAAGCAACTGTCGCTTATTGGTCATGGCCTAACTGCCGCGACCAATCAGCGTGGTGGGATTTCCATTACAGACAGACAGACAGAATTAGACAATTATATAGTAGATAAGTATATAAGGGAGATTGTAGAAAATGGAAAATAAACTTTCAATGTATTTGGCAATATGCATATTAAAGCATAACCGCTGTTTTATTTAATACTTCATGAATTAATAGTACACGTGGAAACAGGAAACGTGTTGGGTGCCGGTATTCTCCCACCGCACAGGATAGATGCCAAGCCTTGTCAGCCTCTGTGGCCATTTTGTTTCGGCCACAGTGGGAGCTGCTCAGCAAAGACGTCGGTCTCAGCGTCTTGCTCAGACTCATGCTGTTTGCTTGGTTACTGCTGGCTCTCCAGCCAAAGCTATAGTAACTAGCAATAGGCAGCCGCAATCAGGCGTTCCAGAGGCTAAGTCCAGAAATCACCCAACTGAGCATGCTCGTGAGGTGGCGACCTCTCATTGGTGGTCTGTCGTCAGCTGCTAGGGTGACGTGGCAGTCCCGGATTGGTCCACGAGCAAGGTCCTGTCTGACAGGACTTGAACAGGAATGTATAAAAGGTTCCTTGGTGTATTGATGGATATGTTACCACCCTGTGTGTACATGTGCCGCTGCTAGCATGGCAATTGTATATCTAGGCAGGCAGTGTAGGATGGGAACTCACGCTTGGCTCAGCATCTGACTCTGGGCATCCTAAGTCGCATGTGCAGTTGCACAGCCGAGTGTCAGATCGAGCACAATCAGTTCCCTGAGGTAGCTATAGGGACCTTCAACTAGCGTCATTATCGCTATACTCCTGTGACGTCTAATAGAATATAGTCTCGAGTTCTTCCTCTAGTAATACCGCTCTGTGGCGTAACAGAGTCAGATACTTTGCACTCTGTTCACACTTAGTGACATTTAACTCTGTGTGTTTATGGTGCTTGCTCGCTGCTTCGCTCTGCCATTGTTCAATAGCTGCAGTTTCCCATCACCGCACGGTGGACCCCGGGTTGTGATCGCACTTTGCCATCTTTTATATTCAGTGCAATCCGCTAACCCTAACAGTATCTTAGCTCCAGGGTCTGGCTAGCAATGGCGAATGAGCAACAGCTTCCGCAGAATATCCAGCAGCTGGAGAGCAGGGTGTCTGTGTTAGAGTGAGCAAACTCAGCTGTGGATCAATCCGCAGTAGAGGTGCAGGCAGCCAGTGAAGCCGCTACTAGGATTTCAGCTGCGACTCTTGTTCCATTTTTTCACCAATTGCTGCTCAGTTTTCTGGGGATTGCTAAGCTTGCAGGGGATTTGTGAACCAGTGCTCGATTCAGCTGGAGCTACTGAGTTCACGTTTCTCGTTTGAACGGGCCAAAGTGGGATATGTGGTGTTCCTTTTGACAGACAGGGCGTTGGAGTGGGTTACCCATGACGCTGGACTCCAACTCCTGGCCCTGATGCAGGGTTCTTTTCCGACCAGCCAGTTTACTATTCAGTTTCGGACGTTAGCTTCCGAGATGGAGTGGCCAGAAAAGGTCTTGGTCCCGATCTTTTGAAGGGGCCTTGCAGACCACATTAAGGACGCTTTGGCCACGAGGGAGATTCCCACTAAACAGGAGGATTTAATATCCATATTCACTCGTATCGATCCTCAGTAGACCGAATGAAGGTTGGAACGAGCCCAGTGTAGGCAAAGGATTCGGTTGGCACCAAATTTTACCAATCCTTTGGGGTCTCCGACTCGGACTAGCGCACAAGGGAAGCCTTTGGTGGGTCATTGGGCGGAGGCTAAATCCCATCCCGTACGTCTCCCTCCAACTTGTCTTGTCTGTGGGCAGGCTGTTCATTTCGCCGACAGGTGTCCCAGGCATCAGGGAGAACGTCCGCCTTTAGTGGCTATTGGAGAGGGCGCTCCAGATTCGTCAGATGTGTCATCTAAATTAACGTTTAAGGTGACACTGTCTTATGGGTCGACCTCACTTCCTTCAGTGGTCTGCAACGATTTCGGGGCAGAGGGTAATTTTATGTCTTCCTCCTTTGCCCAACGGCATGCAATACCCCTAGTGATGCTCTCCAAGCTGAACACCATCTGGGTGGTAAAAGGGTCCGCATTATCCACCCACACATCAGACCGTTCCCCTCTCTCTGGAAATTTCTCCAAGTCATCAAGAGTTAATTTCTTTGCTTGTCATTCCTGAGGGTATTGATGAGGTACTGTTAGGTATACCTTGGTTACGTCACCATTCTCCTCACATTGACTGGGCCACTGGGAGTATACTGGGTTGCAGTAGGTCATGTGAGGGATGCTGTCTGAAGGCCCAAGTTTAGGTCAGATCCTCTGAAGTCAACACCGATCTAACCCCCCTTCCTAAACAATATTGGCAATACACCAACGTATTTTCTAAAACAGCCACGGAGACTCTCCTTCTCCACCGACCCTATGACTGTCCCATAGACCTCATCCCAAGCTCAGAGCTACCTCATGGGCATGTCTAGCCTTTTTCTCTCCTGGAGACAGAGGCTATGCCTCCATACATCAAGGAGAATTTGGACAGAGGTTTCATTAGGAAGTCTGTGTCTCCTGCTGGTGCTTGGTTCTTCTTTGTTCAGAAGTAGAACGGGGAACTTCATCCGTGTATTGATTATAGGGGGTTGAATGCTATCACCATCAAGAATAAATACCCTTTGCCGCTCATCTCGGAGCTCTTTGACAGACTGCGAGGGGCAAGAGTATTTTCCAAGTTAGATCTGGGTGGTGCCTATAATTTGATTCATGTTCGTGAAGGGGATGAATGGAAGACCACGTTTAACATGCGGGACGGTCATTAGGAGTATCTGTTAATGCCATTCATTCTCTATAACGCTCCTGCAGTCTTCCAAGACTTTGTTAATGACATGTTTCAGGAGTTATTATCCTCCTTGGTAGTAGTGTATCGGAATGATATACTTATTTACTCTCCAGATATTGACACTCACCGAAGAGATGTCTGTAAAGTCTTTGAGTTATTACGTGCTAATTCCCTTTATGCTAAGTTAGAGAAGTGTGTGTTTGAGCAGGAATCTTTGCCTTTCCTTGGGTATATTATCTTGGCCAAAGGGTTGGCTATGGATCCTGCCAAACTGGAGTCTGTGATGAACTGACTGTAGTCTGTGATGAACTGGCAAGAGTCGCATACCCATAAAGCGGTGCAGCGCTTTATGGGATTTATCAACTACTATCGCCAGTTCATCCCTCACTTCTCTACCCTGGTAGCTCCGTTGGTAGCCCTCACCAAAAAGGAAGCTAATTCCTAACAGTGGTCATAGGAAGTCTCCAAGGCTTTTTGTTGTGAGTTCATTTTCCCCTTCATCACTGGGGTCTGGTGAACTCCCTATTCTGGTGAAGGAAGGTAGTGAGCCTGATTATCAGGCACCTGAGTCTAATGAGGATGACTGGCTGAGTGGAGTCACAGACTGGATATAAGGCTGCCGACGCCCTTCTGCCCTGCGGGTGATTTCTCTGTGGACTTCTAGGACACCAGTCTGATTCCTGCTCCTCTAAAGCTAAGTTTTCTGTTTTGCCTGTTAGCTTTTTTGTTTTTTGTTTTCCTTGCTTTCAGTATTCTGCCATTCCCTGCTGGGGTGAGCTGAATCTCCTTTTGCCTGTAGCTCTGTCTTCAGTATATTCCTGAGTACTGACATAGCTTTTTTGAAGCCTAGCGTCTTCAGGGCCTTTTTCACTGTCAGTCTGTTGGCTCTTATTTTCATAGGGTTTTTCACGGATTGCAGACAGCAGCCTTCCTGTCCTTTTCTATCTAGTTAGCTTGGGCCCCTCTTTGCTCAGTCTATCTTTCTGTCTGTGTTAGTATTTTCATCTTGCTTCACCGTCATTATATGTTGGTTGGCTGCCTATTGCTTTGGGGTCTGCTCTGGGGCAGTTTAGATTTCCCCCTTCTTTCTTTAGGCCTATTTAATTCTCCGGCAGCGATCGAGGGGTCTAGGGCATCGTAGGAACCCCCCACGGCTACTGCTAGTTGTGTTGATAGGTTCAGGGGTCTGCAATCCGATAGCTGTCAACTTCTCTGGTTTTCTGGACTTAGCTAGCATTTCTGTTTTTGCCTCCTACGGTGACTCAATCATAACAGCTTTTGCTTCAGTGAAGTCCCATTTCGCTAGGGCTCCTATGGTACATCAGCCCAATATGGATAAGCCCTTCATTCTGGAGGTGGATGCCTCTTCCGTCAGTGAAGGAGCAGTCCTATACCAGAAGGATGCTCATGGCCGGAAACACCTATGTTTCTTCTTTTTCCAAGACCTTCACACCGGCGGAGAGGAACTATTTCATCGGGGACCGGGAGTTATTGGCCATGAAGCTAGTCTTGTTTGAGTGGAGACATCTCCTAGAGGGAACTTGGTATCACTTTCAGGTCTTTACTGACCACAAAAATCTGCTGTACTTGCAGACGGCCTAGTGGCTGAATTCTCGCCAGTCCAGATGGTGTTTATTCTTCTCCCAGTTTAACTTCACTCTTCTAAGTTAGGAGGGCATTTCGGCATCAAAAGGACCACTGAGCTGGTGGCGAGAACTTATTGGTGGCCTCGGTTGGCGCGGGATGTAAGGGAACATGATCAGGCTTGCATCTCATATGCCAGGAATCGGTCATCCCAGCAGAGATCCGCGGGCTTTGATACATCCTTTGCTGGTGGCACATAGGCCATGGGAGATGGTCGGGATGGATTTCATTGTGTCTTGCCCAAGTCCCATAACAACAAGGTTATTTGGGTAGTCACCGACCATTTCTCCAAAATGGTTCATCTGGTTCCTCTCCCACACGTGCCTTCATCACGGGCCTTGGCGGTACTTTTCGTAAAACATATCTTTCACCTTCATGGGATGCCTGACAAGATTGTCAGCGATTGGGGTCCCCAATTCGCGTCTCGGTTCTGAAGGAAGCTTTGTCGGCTATTAAGCATAGACTCAATCTCTCTTCAGTGAACCATCCTGAGATGAATGGACTGGTGGAGAGGGCCAACCAGACTCTTATCACGTACCTACGGCACTTTGTTTCTGCCAGGCATGATGACTGAGCATTAGAGTTGAGCAACTTTGGTCGGATCGGGTTTCATGAAACAAAATTTGTTTCAGATTAAACTGGTCCGACTAGGGCAAAAAAAGTCAGATTTTCGTCCGAAAACCAATCCCAATGCAAGTCAATGGGGAATAAAAGTCGGCATTGAGCGGATGAAATTTTGTTTCATGAAATCCAATCCGACCAAAGTCACTCAACTCTACTGGGCATCCTTGCTGCCCTGGGCAGAGTTTGCTTTGAATAACTCCGTCACTGATTCCACTGGGCAGATGCCATTCCTCCTTAATTATGGTCAGCACCCGTGTGTACTTGTGCCCATGCCCGTCTTGTCTTTCGATCCTAGGGTGGTGGATTGGGCTGTGGATGTGCATAACATCTGGAATCGCACGCAGGATGCTATTAAGGCCTCTAAGGAGAGAATGAGGGTCTCTGCCAATGCGCATCATCGTCCCGCTCCAGTTTTTGCCCCTCACGATTTAGTGTGGCTCTTTGCTCACAATATCAGGTTGAGGGTAGAGTCCACTAAATTTGCTTCCCACTATTTGGGTCCATTCAAGGTTCTGGAACAGGTGAATCTTGTGGTATATCGTCTCTGCCTTCCTCCACATCTGAACATCACCGACACCTTCCATGTCTCTCTCTTGAAACCTGTATATATGACCCAGTCTTCTGGAACTCCTGTCGGGAGCTCGAATACATCCTCAGATGATTTCAAGGTCAATGCCATTGTCGGGTTCAAGATGGTGTGTGGCAAAAAATATTTTTTGGTGGCCTTGAAAGGTCATGGGCCAGAGGATAGAGCCTGGGAGCTGATTGAACACATTCATGCCCCTCAGCTCATTGCAGCTTTCGAGTGTGATGAACGTCACCAGGGGGGACCATGTTAGGAGCTGAGATTCTCCTACTGCACTAGGTAAATCCCAAGCCTTGTCTGCCTCTGCAGTCTCCCATTCTGCTTCAGCCACAGTGGGAGTTGCTCGGCAAAGAAGTCAGTCTCAGCGTCTTGCTCAGACTCGTGCTGTTCACTTGGTTACTGCTGGCTCTCCAGCCAAAGCTATATAGTAACTAGCAATAGGCAGCCACGATCTGGCGGTAAAGAGGCTAAGTCCAGAAATCACCCAAATGAGCATGCTTGTGAGGTGGCGACCTCTCATTGGTGGTCGGTCATCAGCTGCTCGGGTGACGTGGCAGTTCCAAATTGGTCTACGAGCAAAGGTCCTGTCTGACTGGACTTGAACAGGATCAAATAAAAGATTCCCTAGAGCGTGCATAAGTGTGCTAAGATCATATGTGTTTGCTGTGTTGGTGGATATGCGACCACCCTGTGTGCACGTGTGCAGCTGCTAGCGATTGTGTGTTTAGGCAGACAGTGTAGGGTGGGAACTCCCGCTTAGCTCAGCATGTGACTCCGGGCATCCTAAGTCGCAGTGCAGTTGCACAGCCGAGTGTCAGATCAAGCTCAACCACCAGCCTAATCTTCCCTAGGGGATGGCTATAGGGATCTCCAACTAGCATCATTATCACTATACTCCTGTGACATCTAACAGAGTATAGTCTTGAGTGTTTCCTTTAGTAATACCGCTCTGTGGAGTAACAGAGTCAGGTATTTTGCACTCTGTTCACACTGAGTGACATTTAACTCGGTGTGTTTACAGTGCTTGCTCTCAGCTTCGCTTTGCCATTGTTCAATAGCTGCAGTTTCCCATTACCGCTCGGTAGACCCCGAGTTGCAATCGCACTTTACCATCTTTTATATTCAGGGCAATCTGCTAACCCTAACAGTATCTTAGTTCCAGGGTCTGGCTAGCAATGGCAGACAAGCAGCAGCTACCACGCAATATCCAGCAGATGGAGAGAAGGTTGTCCACGTTAGAGCGAGCAAACTCAGCTGTGGATCGATCCGCAGTAGAGGCGCAGGCAGCCAGTGAAGCCGCTACTAGGGTTTCAGCTGTGACTCCTGTTCCTTTTTTCCACAGTTCCCGCTCCCCAATAAGTTTTCTGGGGATAGCAAGGCTTGCAGGGGATTCGTGAACCATTGCTCGATTCAGGTGGAGCTACTGAGTTCATGTTTCACGTCTGAATGGGCCAAAGTGGGATTTGTGGTGTCCCTTTTGACAGACAGGGTGTTGGAGTGAGCTACGTCGTTATGGGAACGTAAAGACCTGGTGGTCCGGAGCATTGTTCAATAGCTGCGATTTCGCATCACTGCTCGGTGGACGCCGGGGTTGCAATCACACTTTACCATCTTTTATATTCAGTGCGATCCACTAACTCTAACACTTTGTAATCAGATTTCTCTTATAAGATATATTACATAGTTGTTTATTTTCATGTGCACAATTTATTTATGAAATAACAATTAAAATGACGGTTACTATTTAAATGCTTTATATACTTATTAACCCTGTAAGACCGCCTATGTGCATTACATCGGCAATCGGGAATAAGTATATTATGTCTCCCAGAGTCAGAAAATCTCCAGGGTTTCAGCTACCGCCTACCGGGTTTAGCTGAGACCCTGAAGATCACAATCAGGGCCAGTTTATCTGGTCCCCAATCACATAAAAAAAGTGTGATCCGACTAAAAAATTATTTCTCTATTCTCTGACATGATATAACATGTAAGAGGAGAGAGAAATAATGTATCCAGGCCTCCCACGGTACCTTAGTACTGGATCCGCAATCCCCCGGGCCTCCTCCTCCTTCTCTTGAAGCAAAATGGCGGGCACATGTACAATGCACACCTATGATCTGCCTGCTTGCAATGGGCAACCGCATTGTTGCTGAATTTTGATCACTGTGATAGACCATATCACAGTGATCAAAAGTTCAATAATTAGTAATTAGGATAACAATTGGGTTGTTGTGTCTCGCTGTGCATCCCCTTGCTAATTACCCTCCGTGTCAACCCCTTAGTCAGATTATTTTTCTTTATTTTATAATTTTTACTTCTTTCATTCTTTTCATTCTTTTACATTAGGGTTAGGGCTTGGCATAGGGTTATGGTTGGGCTTAGGGTTAGGGTTGGGCTCAGGGTTGGGGTTTCTCCAAAGTTACAAAAAGGAAAGAACATGATATGATTAATGATACACTCGAAACTATTTGTTACTCGCACAAATAGTACGCTTCTTGGGCTATTCGTTACTTGGCGAGTAATTTGGTATTCGCCTCAGTATATTCGAGTGACCCGCCCTGCATGTTTAGCGCTTTAATTGCAGCCAATGAACATGCTGGACTTGCTTGCCAATCACAATAATGCTGGTAACATCTTTGGTGTGGCATTACTGAGATTGGCTGGTCTTATAGCGTCATAGGGGATATTTAATCCCTGCCAGTGCCATCTTGCACACATTGCAGCTGGAAACAGCGTGAAGAGAGTGTAGTGCGAGCGTAGGGAGAGTGAAAGGAGCGTATAGGGAGATTTATTGATTTAAAAAGCTCATTTAAGAGCTACTGAGGGTGAAGATTTAAAATGTAGAAAGAGTGAAAGGCAGGCACTTGGGTGTTATCAGTTCACATCATCATTGCAAGTACATGCTGGAGATCTCTGTTATTTTGCATTGTGTGCTGTATATTTTAGGATTAGGACAGACTGTGGGATTATGGAGAGACAAGCAGGCTTTCTTCCACTACCAGAATCTACAAATCAGCTCTTTTTAGAGGAAAATAATATTAGTTAGTAGAGATGGGCGAACCCACTGTGAGAGATTTTCTCACGGTGCTAGTTGGGATCTCACCGAGGTCACGGCAGTTCAGCCCGGCTGGGAACGGAGCTTCCATCACCGGACGTAACTTCTATGACGTCACCATTGGTCACTGAGGCCGTGCTTGCAGCTGCTCAGTCACCCGTGGTTCTCAGCCTGGACGGTCACATCTGGGACCGTCCAGGTTGAAAACTGTTCATCCCCCAGACATGGATTACAGCGTGGGACAGAACGACAGACAGGTATGGTATACTGTTGTTTTTTATTTTTGGTTTATTACAGGAGATTGAGGGCTTCGGTGGAATTAGGCGAGGTCATAAGTATGGTTTAATAAAGATTATTAAAGGAGTCCGTGTGTTAGACGTCGAGTTCCTGCCTCTGCACAGGAGGGAACTCGAGCCTTGCCTTCTGCGGTCTCCCATTCCCCTCCGGCCGGAGAGGAGGCTGCTCAGCAGAGACATCGGTCCCAGCACCTTACCCAGGCTAATGCTAGGCATCTGGTTGCTCCTTCTGGCTCTACTATTATATCATGCGTGAGTCAGCAGCAAACAGATGCTCCTGGGACTAAAAGTCCTGCTTTTCCCTTACTGAGCATGCCCGTGGGACGACTTCTCATTGGAAGTCGGAGGTCACATGCTCAGGTCCTATTGCTGCTCCAATTGGGCCATCAGGAAGGTCCCAGAAGGCTGCAACTATAAAAGGTTTGCATGGCCGCCCGGCCATGCGCTAACATAGAGACTTGTAGCTAAGTGGTGTGTTTGATGATGGATGTCTGACTCTGGTGAATGACTTATTATATTTCCCCTCCCTTTGATATGCATGTAGTTAGGGCTTAGGCTACTTTCACACATCAGTTTTTCGCCGTAAGGCGCGATCCGGCATCGCGCCGGAGCGCCGGATCCGGCAAATGTTATGGAAAACTGGATGTGATGGATCCGGTTTTCTGCCGGATCTGTCTTGGTCATCAGACCAAAAACCAGATCCGTCTCATCCGTTTTTCCATCTGTTTTCCGACGGATTACGCCGGATCCGGTTTTTAAAAACGCCCCTTGGGGGCTTCGAAACGGGATTGGCTGCTGAAATCTATATATACCGTGTTCCTACAGCCCATCTTTAACAGGTTGTAGAGGAGAAACTGCAGGTTGGAGAGAAGAGCAAGTGACTGGCGAAGATGGATGTTGTGATTGCAAATATTTTGAAGAATTTGGTGGATTTTACAGCGGAGGCGAACCGTTTGAGGGTGATTGTTCTGGAGAAGGAGAGAGCGAGACAGCAGCGCATCAGACATCAGTGATGCCGTTTGTGGATCCACCCCATCACAGCCAGGAGAATGATGCGTGGAGTCTATTCTACACTCTGCATGGACCTTAGACGAAACCCGGAGAAATTTTTTGCATATGTTCGGATGAAAATGGAGAATTTTGATTACTTGGTGGAGCGCATTGCACACCTCATAAGAAAAGCGGACACCTATTACCGCTTCTCTGTTTCACCCGCAGAGCGTCTGATGGTGACTTTAAGGTAAGCCACATTTATTGGATATGCTCGCATCAGAGCACACTTTCACTGCAATCTTGTTGGTGGTAGTTTGTATCTCCTTGTGTTATAGCTGAGTTTTGGTATGTAATGCTGTGATTTTAAACTAATTTATTGTTTTTTAATTCCCCACAGATTTCTTGCAACTGGAGAATCCCTTTCGTCACTGCATTTCCAGTATAGACTTGGGATTTCCACCATATCTGGAATCGTGAAGTACACATGCCGTGCACTGTGGGACTCCTTAGTTGATGAGTTTTTACCAGAGCCCACAACAGAGAGGTGGATTGAAATTGCTGAAAAGTTTCTACAGATATGTCAGTTTCCGAACTGCTTGGGCGCTGTGGACGGGAAACATATCCGCATTGTAAAGCCAGCAGGATCGGGATCGGAATAATTCAATTACGAGAAATATTTTTCCATTGTCCTCATGGCCATCGCTGACGTGGAATACAAATTTAATGCTGTTGATATTGGGGCCTATGGCCGCTCCAATGACTCTCAAGTTTTCAAACTGTCTGACATGGGGCGTAAATTGTATGGAAACACCTTCCAGTTCCCATCCCCTAGACCGCTGCCGCAAACAACTGGTCCACCTATGCCTTTTGTCTGTGTAGGGGATGAAGCATTCCAGCTGTCAGAACACCTTTAAAACCGTACTGTAGCAGAGGATTGACAAGAACAAAATGCATTTTTAATTACCGCCTAACAAGAGCTAGAAGAATGGTGGAATGTACCTTTGGTATTCTGACAGCCAAATGGCGTGTCCTATTGACTGCAATCAACCTCAAGACAGAAACTGTGGACGAGGTGATCAAAGCTTGCGTGGTACTCCACAATTTTGTTATGTGCAAGGAATCCATTTCCATTGAGGACACCTCTGAAGAAATGACCTTGCAAGATTACCAGAACATTACCAATAGAAGTTCTGTGACGGTGTCACGAATGAGGGACAATTTTGCACAATGCTTTGTCACCTCAAGGCAGAATAGACTGGCAGGATGACAGAATTTGATAAATTTCTGCCCTTAACCAAAGTTGTGTACCTTCTGTACCAACAGTATATACCTTTTCCAAACAAAGTTGGCCATCTTGTCGTCTATCTTGTCATGGTTTAGCTATTTTTACCTTTTGACCACAGTTGTGTAAATGGTTGTGTTTTAGGCAAAGTCTTCACCTTTTAACAAAAGTTGTGTACATTGTTAGGAAATCCCCAACAAGATACACAACTTTTGGTAAAAGGTGAAATACCTTGTCTAAAACACAAACAGGAACACAACTGTGGCCAAAAGGTAAAATTTATTTACCTTTTACCCACAGTTATGTACCAGGTTTTGTATACCTTTTTACCTTTTGTCTACCCTGTACTTAACCTTTTTTATACCATAGTTCGCCGCAGAAATAAAAGACAGACAACCAGTGTAAACCAATAATTTAACTTTTATTGAAAAATTTTTGTTTTTAATAAACTGGTAATTGCCAAAAAAAAATTTTCTTTCTTTTTATTTGAATACACACATTTATAAATTAGTGTAGTGTGAGGTGGAAATACTGCTGGAGGGGCTGTGGGACACTTCGACACTGGGAGTGTGGAGAGAGGACTGGGATCATGGTGGGGAAGGAACAGTTAGAGGTGAAGGGGTGGAAAAAGCAAGAGAATGGATGGACATGTGGGTGGCAGAACAGGTGGTGGGTGGTGGAGAGGAGGGTTGGGCAGGGACTGGAGTAGCAGATGATGTGGTTGAGAAGTGGTACGGGGAAGGAGTGTGGTACGGGGAAGGAGGTTGGTACGGGGCAGGTTGCTGGAAGTGGTGAGGTTGCTGGTACTGGGGAGGTTGCTGGTACTGGGGAGTTTGCTGGTACTGGGTAGGTGGCTGGTACTGAGGAGGTGGATGGTATGGAATAGGAGGGACAGTGGCTGGAGGGGGTGCAGGTGGAGGAACTACTGTGGTGGGAGGTGTAGGTTGGGAGGTAACCTGCTGTAGAGCACCGTGGCACGAATGCATTACATGCATCTGCTGGGTAGGAGATAGCGTTGCCATGCGCTCCACAACAGACCTGAAAAAGGTGTGGTTTGGAGAAGATCTTGCTTCTGAATGCATTGTTTGCAGAAGTGTCTTCAACTCCAGAATGCCGTAGTTGATCTGCTGAAAGCCTGCGGAGATTTGCTCTGACAAGACTTTGAGACAGTTCTGGAAAGATGCATTCAGATGCAAGAACTCTGGGGCATAGCTCTTTTCCTGACCCCTCTGCCGCTGCTGCCCAGTACCCGCAGGTGTACTAGAGGTGGCAGGGGCAGAAGGGTGGGGTAAAGGGAAAGCGATCTCCTCACCAGCAGCTTCATGTAATGTAGGCGGCCATGATGCTCTAGCGCTGGTGGATGGGACAGATGGGTCGAATGTGAGTGAAGGTTGGGAAGGTGCAGATGTGCCGGGGTGCTCGAAGTGTCCCTCAGTGCCGGTCTCCTCAGGGATCGCCACAGAAGGGTCCAACCGTGCAGGCTCTCGAGTGCTGGTCACCGTGCTGTGGAACAAAGAGAAAAAAATACAATTAATATACTGACATCCCATTGGCCCTGGCTGAAAAAAAATTTAGACATGTAAACTTTTTTTTTATACATGGGATGTTTCATATTTACCTTCTGGTGACCATTGTATCCCGGAGGAATGACAGGGCTCGGGCGTACTTGTACTTGCTCCTGCATCCTCCAGATCCACTTGGGGCCCGCGTCTCTTTATTGAACTCCTTCTTGAAACGATCCCTCACAGACCACCACCGCTTCACAATTCTCTCCCCTGAAACGAGAAAGCACAAAGTGGTTAGTATACAACATCAGTGTTTCACAAACTCCAGTCCTCGTGGTTCCCAACGGGTCATGTTTTCAGGATTTCCATAGTGTTGCTCAAAAGGAAATCCTGAAAACATGACCCGTGGGGACCACGAGGACTGGAGTTCGGGAAACACTGCTTGACATCAAGCAACGGGAACTGTATATACTTACGCTCTTGAATCTGGGCCCGAGCTTCAAGGTCCTCCCAGCGGTCCACAAGGAGCGAACAGATTTCCTCCCAGAGCCGTCGGGTCACAATTAGATCAGCATGCCGGCGGTCAGCCATATTCCAAAGCGGCTCCCTTTCTCTAACAAGATCGATGAGGTGATTCCTGTTTTGAAATAAAAGCCAATGAATAGACATATATTCCAGAGATGATGGATTTTGGAAATACAAACTTACAGTCAAACGCTGACGATGTGAGGGAGGGCTCCCAGAAGAAGATGTGGTGTCGTCCTGCTGGCCAGTCTCCACTCTTGCTGTTGCTGCTGCTGGTGCTGCTGTTGCTGCTGGTGCTGCCGATGCTGCTGCATCTATAGGACGTCTTCTGCTGGTGAATAAAGAGAAACAAAGGGCCACTGAATATATTGATATTCCATGGCCCTAGTTTTGAGGAATGGGGGATTTGATAATTACCGTCTGTCATCTGCTGGTGGACTCCCATCCGCATGGTCACCATGGTCCCTTCGCTCCATTTGGGGTGGTGGTGCTGGTGGTGCAGTAGTCTCCTGCCTTCTCCTGCGGCTGGCTCCTCGCTTGGGTGGCATGTTGGCTGTGGCTGAGGGTCCCACTGTCATGGTTTTATATATGCTTGCTGTAGGCAGGGCTACTGAGCATGCACAGACCAAAAAAAACGGATCCTCATAGATTTTCATTGTGTGAAAAAGCCGGAAGCGCCGGATCCGGAGGGTCCGGCTTTTTCGCCGGAGACAAAAAACGTTACAGTTGCCGTTTTTTCCAGATGCTGGATTGCGACACATTGCCGGATCCGGCCAAAACCGGACGAAACGCATGACCATCCGGCGCGATCCGGCGCTAATGCAAGTCGATGGGGAAAAACCGGATCCGACATTGCATTTCACCGGATCTGGTTTTCGTAAAAATAGCCGGATCGCGCCTGACGGCGAAAAACTCATGTATGAAAGAGGCCTTAGGGTCTTTGAGTCAGCACCTAGTACTGGCACTGCCTAGCGCCGCAGTGCTCTCAGCTCCATCTACACTTTAGCACCCGAGGGCACCAGTCAGCACATGGCACCTCGGTACCGCATTACCACAACGTCCATCAGAGCGGCGCCATGTGCAGTTAGTGCGCTTTCCAGCTCCATGCTGAGGCTGGTTAGTGGCATCCGCCAGTGCGGCGCTGTACATACCCTGTGACAGTTAACAGGGCACAGCGCACCTTAAGGGCATAGCCCTGGCACCACAGTAGCGGTTCTGTGCGCAGGTGGGTCTAGAGGGGCGCTGATCCCGTGTCTTAAGGCAGCGTCCTGTGACATCACACCTGCACTCTCCTAGCCGTAGTCTGTGAGGTTGAACAGATTACGGTTCCTACACCGTTTAGGGCACTCTCTGTGAGGTAACAGAGTTTGCCTCAGTTCACACCGGGTGACTTTAACCCACGTGAGTTCGGCTGTTTTGTACTATACCCTGTCCGTTATTGTCTAGCAGCAGTTAACACCTCTGCACGGTGGACCCCAGACTGCGAACGCACCTAGCCTCTACGTTTATTTAATTAGGTGCGTTCCGCCAGTCCTTAACACTGTCTGTGTTTTCCTACAATGTGACTATGGGGTTAGTAATGGGGGTGTCTTATTGACGCCTCTCCATTACTAACCTTGGGGCTTGATGTCGCCTGATAATACAAAGGTGACATTAACCCCCCCAAATATCACCCCACTTGCCACCGCTACAGGGCAAGTTGGAAGAGCCAGGCAAAGTGCCAGAATGGGTGCATCTAACAGTGCAGGAACTGCAGATGAATACTCCCATCCACCGCTCCTTCTCTCATTGTAATTAGTGGTAGCAGGTGTCGGATGATGGGATCAGAAGTCCCATCAGCTGACAACAGTGACCGGAGATAAACTTTATATTTCTGATCATAGCTGAGTGCTCATGCTGTCTTTTGACAGCGTGGGAACCTTGGCTCTCTGACCGGCGGGAATGATTTCACCACTGATCAGAAGCGGTGTTTGCTGCGTTGTCATGCACATGACAGCGTGGCAAACACTGGTTGTTCGGGCCCCTCATTCAAGTGAATGGGGTCCGGATTCAGGTCCGGGTACTGTTCTGGTACCCAAACCCGAACATTTTGTAACTGTTCGGCCAAACCCACCGGACCCAAACAATCAGGTGTCTGCCCATCTCTATTAACTAGTACCAGCATATACAAAACTATTTTTTTGGAGCTACATAATATTCCTGCATAGCAGCATATGCATACTTTTTTTACAGCTAAATAATATTCCTCAGTGCCAGCATATAGTAAAATCCTTTTTAAAAACTAATTGCTAAATAATATTCGGCACCTATTTCTTAAATAGCTAACATTTATCTAGCAGTTGTGTGACGGGTGCAAAACCTGCTGAGCTACAGAAACATCACTATTTACCAGTAATTTCCCTGAATCTGCTGTTGGCGTGTCTCATAAAGGCAATCTAAAAAATCCAAAAAAATTCTATTGGTTAAATAAATAGCGTATCTTTATCTACCAGTTGTGTGACTGGCGCAGTTCGGACATAGATAAGCAAATGTCAAAATTTACAAGTGGCAATAATTTTCATTAGTCAGCTGTTGCAGAGTGTCAGCAAGGCAATATAAAAAAATACCATTTTTCTATTGGTTTAACAAATAGCATATCTTTATCTAGCATTTGTGCAACTGGGGCAAAATCTGCTGAGATACGCAAAGGAGGCTATTTATCTGTAATATTCATGAGTCTGCTGTTGCCATATGTAATAAAGCTGATATCTGAAAAAAATAGCCACATACAGTATTGCTAGATACAGTGAATATGTACCTAACAACTCTGTGAGGGTACTTGAGAAAAATAAAGACAGAAACTTTTATTATAAGCATAACACATTTATTATGAGAAAGGGTGACCTTAAGGGACGTGGATGTGGTGGTACCCGCCAAGACCGTGTGACAGATCAGAAGGTGACTGTATCACGTTCTAGCGTCCTGTCAAAATTTAGTCAGTGCGCTACACCACTGACGAACCCAGACAAGTGCGAGGATATTGTGGGATGGCAGACAAAGGCTCCAGTGTGTTGAGAAGTAGTCCCACGAAGTCTTCCACACGGTCCAATCTCAGTAGCCAAGAGGCTGGGCCTCTAAATCCTCAACCTGGTCCTCCTTCCTCCCACTATCAAGAGTCCTAGGAGACATACTGTATGACCCCCAACGCTGGCCACTCTGAGGAACTGTTTACATTCCCTTTTATTTTTTCAGACCCCACAACATGCACCATTAAAGAGGGTTAATAGGAGGTGGAGTAAAGTGATGCCCAAACATTTAAGCACCCACGGACAGGAGAAAGCCACGTTGAGTAAGGTCAATTCATGTCTGACGAGGCGGAAGATAATAATGATGCAGAGTTGCTATGAGGTCAGCCTAAAATTGCAACTCAGAAGGAGGATCAGATTGATGAATTGGAATACAACATGGTTGACGATGGGACTAATGACCCAACCTGGCACGTTGGCATGCCTAATGAGCACAGCAGTGCAGAGAGGGATGGATCTGTAGCACGAAAACAGGCAAGAAGAGGTAGTGGTTTGACCAGAGGGAGAACTCGGTCAACTGTTCCACAGAGCCTCCCCACTCGGCTAGATAGCAGGCCATGAGTGCGTTGTTCCACTGTATGGTAGTTTTTTTCAGAAATTCCTTCAGGCAAAACAACTGTAATTTGCAGCATCTGTCAAACCAAGCTAAAAAGAGGCAAGAACACTGGCAACCTCAGCACTAGAGTTGAGCGAAACAGGTTGGTCAGATTCAAAAATCGCCAACTTTCGCCAAAGTCGGGTTTCGCCGAGCAAAACCCGACCATAGCATGAGGTCAGCCATGCGGTCGTCGTCCCGAGCGCCAAAGTCACATTTCCCATAATGCCTGCAGGTGCCTTTTCTCAGTCAATGAGCAAGGACGCACACTGTGGGCAACGAGATGACATGGGCAGCGACCACCACGATCTTAGAGCAGGGCATTGCAGTGATTGGCATGCTTTGTGTGGCGTCACAGTGTCTATAAAAGTCCTGACCGCCGACCGCCATTTTACTTCTGCCGATCTTAGCGTAGGGAGAGGTTGCTGCCGCTGTTTCTCAGTAGGGAGAGAGTTAGGCAGGAAAGAAAAGTGATTCTGTGCTTGTGCTGATAGAAATTGTGCTGTACATTTCATGTGCAGTGACAGGGGAGGATTCTTTTGTGTGCAGCAGTGCTGATTATTAGGCTGCCTGATAGCTGCATTGCTGTGTGTACACTGCTGTGCAGACTGCTTTTTACACAGCACTAATACTTTTATTCTTTTTTTCTGCACAGTTACTGACCATTCATTTTTTTTCACACCGTATAGAACTGTACGCTCCTCACACACTATTGTGTAACGGCTGGCATCAAGGACAAATACATGCTGACTATCTGTGTGTGACTCTGGAAATAAATAAGGAGATTTAAATTTTCCCCTACACAGTATACAGCTGTACATTTCTGATACAGTACCGTATATCTGCTGTTTGGATTACGGTCAAATCCATACTGGGAGAGCATCTGTGTGTGACTAAGGAAATATATATGGAGATTTAAATTTTCCTCGACACCGTATACAGCTGTACGTTTCTGACACAGTACCGTATATCTGCTGTTTGGATTGTGGTCAAATCCATAGTGAGAGAGCGTCTGTGTGTGACTAAGGAAATATATACGGAGATTTAAATTTTCCCCTACACCGTATACAGCTGTACATTTCTGATACAGTACCGTATATCTGCTGTTTGGATTATGGTCAAAACCATAGTGGGAGAATGTCTGTGTGTGACTAAGGAAATATATACGGAGATTTAAATTTTCCCCTACACCATATACAGCTGTACGTTTCTGATACAGTACAGCATATCTGCTGTTTGGATTACGGTCAAATCCATAGTGGGAGAGCATCTGTGTGTGACTAAGGAAATATATACGGAGATTTACCATATATACTCGTGTATAAGCCGAGATTTTCAGCTCATTTTTGGGCTGAAAGTCCCCCTCTCGGCTTATACACGCGTCATATAACTGGGGGTCAGCGGGGGAGGGGGAGCGGGTGTGTCAGAGATCATACTTACCTGTCCTGCATATTCATGAGTGTAATGAGTGGTACCACGTGACCGCTGAAGACAGGAAGGGAGACAGTGGAGAAGCGAGGCTGCAGAGACCACGGCAGGATGGGCGAGTATAGCGATATTCACCTGTCCCCCGGTCCATCGCTGCTCACCACTGTCTCTGCTGCATCCTGTGTCAGTGACGTTTAGGCAGCAGAGGGCTCGGTGACGTGGTTAGTGTGCGCCGCCCCTCTGCCGGCTGAACAGTCACTGACACAAGAAGCGGCAGACAGAGGCAATGGACCCAGGAGAGGTGAGTATGGCGGTTTTTTTTTTTACAGCATATGGGGGCATAGTCTATGGAGCAGCATATGGGGCATATTCTATGGAGCAGCATATGGAGGCATATTCTATGGAGCAGTATATGGGGGCATAATCTATGGAGCAGAGTATGGGGCCATATTCCATGGAGCAGCATATGGGGGCATAGTCTATGGAGCAGCATATGGGGGCATAGTCTATAGAGCAGCATATGGGGCATATTCTATGGAGCAGCATATGGGGCATATTCTAGGGAGCAGAATATGGGGGCATATTCTATGGAGCAGCATATGGGGGCATAAACTATGGAGCAGCATATGGGGGCATAGTCTATGGATTCCACCCTTGGCTTAAACACAAGTCAATAAGTTTTCCCAGTTTTTTGTGGCAAAATTAGGGGGTCGGCTTATACACGAGTATATACGGTAAATTTTCCCCTACCCTGTATACAGCTGTACGTTTCTGATACAGTACTGTATATCTGCTGTTTGGATCACGGTCAAATCCATAGTGGGAGAGCATCTGTGTGTGACTAAGGAAATATATACAGAGATTTAAATTTTCCCCTACACCTTATACAGCTGTATGCTCCTCATACAGTACCATATATCTGCTGGTAATTTTGGTACATTTTCCCAAACATGAGGACGTATGGTGGAAGAGGCCGCGGACATGGGCGGGAAGGGCCAGCTGGTACTGATGGTGGTGGTGGTGCATCTGCTGGTAGTGCCAAAAGCACAATAGCACCTAAGGCAGGAGGTGTTGAGCCTGTGTCATCATCTGGCTCAAGAAGGCCTGGAAGGCTCCCTTTTCTGGGAGTAGGTAAATCGCTTTTAAAGCCAGAGCATCAGGAACAGGTTTTGGCTTACATTGCCGAAACAGCCTCTTGTTGTGAGTTCATTCTCCCCTTCACCTTTGATGTCTGATGAACTCCCTCTGCTGGTGAAGAGAGGTAGTGAAATTGATTGGGATGGGAAGAACATGTCATCTGAACAGGTGGAGTGTGATTGGACATCTGGAATTTCTGAGTGGATATAAGGCAGCCGACGCCCTGCAGGGCTGCTGGTGATCCTTTCTGCTCTGAGCTCTTGCATCCAGCTTAGTTCCTGTCTACTAAAAGCTAAGTTTTTGCCCTGCTATTATTCCATGAGATTTTGTCTGGTTTCTTTAGTGTTTGTATTCAGCCAGTCCTGGTTGGGACTGGCTGAATTCCATTTTTGTCTCTGATCAGTTGATCTCTTTGCTCTGTTTTCAGAATATACCTGAGTGCTGATATAGTGATTTTGAAGTCTAGCGACTTCAGGGCCTTTTTCCCTATCAGACGGTTGGGACATTTTTGGTAGGGTTTTTTGCGGATTGCAGCCAGCATCTTTTCTGTCCTGTCCTATCTAGTTAGTTGGGCCCCATCGTTTGCTCAGCCTGTCTTTCTGTCTGTGTTTGTGTTTTCATCTGTTTTTCACCGACAATACATGTTGGGGGCTGTCTATTGCTTTGGGGTCTGCTCTGGGGCAGTTTAGATTTCCCCTTTCCTTCTTTAGGCTTATGTAGTTCTCCGGCTGTGACGAGGGGTCTAGGGCACCGTAGGAACCCCCACGGCTACTGTTAGTTGTGGTGTATAGGATCAGGGGTCTGCAATCCGATAGCTACCAACCTCTCCGGTTTTCTGGACTTAGCTTGTATTTTTGTTTTCTCCTCCTCCGGTGACTCATTCATAACAGCCTCCAGCTCTATCGCCTCCTCTTCTGAAGTTTCAAAGACTGCAACCACTGAGTGATCAGTGCAGGCTTCTGGTCAGGAACAACACCTTTCCTTGTGTCCTTCACCCCCACCAAAAGTGAAGGATGCGGCAGGCCACACTTCAGATTACTCCATGGAGCGCTTTTCACAAACTATGTCTGGGTTATCAAGTCAAATCCTGAATTCCCCAGTCCAAGATGAATCTGACTTGGAGTGCACTGATGCACAGCCATTGCTAGATGATTCTGCTGGTACATTGACCCAGAGCATTACATTGGCCTCGCAGTCTACTGAGCCAGAATCTGACCCTGATGAAACTCAGGTGCTCCTTCCCGCATACTATACCACCATACACTGTGACACAAAGGAAGGTGCAGATGAAATTGAAGAGGAGGTGATGGATGACCCAGTTGTTGACCCATATTGGCATTCATTGGGGGAAGAAGGTGCCATTGGGAATAGCTCAGAAGAGGAGAAGGATCCACAGCAGGCATCGACATCGCAGCAGCGGCTATCTGGCAGGCACATAGCTGTCCAAAAACATGTTAAAAAAAACAAAAAGAGTTGCAGGACAGCTTGGCCAGACGGTCAAATTAGCACAGCGTGCAAGCCCTGAAAATTTATACCATAGTAGGAAGAGTGCAGTCTGGCACTTTTTTGACCAAAATCCTATTGATGAAGCTAAGGTTATCTGTAAGAAGTGCGGAAGAACATTTAGCCGAGGGAAAAATCTCTGAAATTTGAAGACCAGTTGCATGCTTAGACATTCAATCACCATGCACTTGCAAGCGTGGACGGACTACAAAACCTCAGGTAGCACATGTGTAACTGCTCCGACTGAAGGTAGCCAGCAATGCTCCATCGCTTCGCCCACTGTAAGCCCACCAGTAAGCACACCACCAGCAAGAAATGTTGAGGTGTCATCGCAAGGCCAAAGCAGTCAGGGAATCACAATGTTTTTGCAACAAAAGACTGAATATAGGCCATCTCCACCACCATCACCATCACCAACCCCCTCTCAGTCCATCAGGTCCACCGCTAGCTTCCCCATATGCAGCTCTCAAGTCCAGCTCACCCTACCAGACACTCTGAGTAGCACAAGAAAGTACTCATCTTTTCATCCGCGTACACTGGCTTTAAACGCCTACATTGCCAAACTGATGATGCCCTTCCGTTTGGTTGAAAGCGAAGTGATCCGAGAGCTCATGGCCTGCGCTGTCCCACGCTATGACCTACCCAGTTGGCACTTCTTTTCTAGAAAAGCCATCCCTGCCCTCCACCTGCATGTGAAAGATCGCATTGTCCATGCACTCAAACATTTAGTGAGTGGACAGGTGCACCTCACAACAGATGCATGGTCCAGTAGGCATGGCCAGGGCCGTTACGTGTCCATCACTGCGCACTGGGTTAATGTGGTGGATGCAGGCTCCACAGGGGACAGCGGCGGTGGAACAGTGCTGCCTAGCCTACGATATAGGAAACAGTTGGCTGTAAGTGTTCGACCCTCCTCCTCCAGAAGCGAAAGCTCTTCGACAGAGCGCAGTCGCACGAGCACTCCATCCGCAGCTGACAGTTTTGCACATGAGGTGTCCCACTATCGAACAGCTAGTGGTAAGCATCAGCAGGCTGTTTTAATGATGATGTCTTTGGGTGACAACAGACACATCACGGAGGTACTGGCCGACTACTTACAGCGAGAAACTGAGTCATGGCTGGGCAGTCTACATCTTGAGCCAGGCAAGGTAGTCAGTGATAACGGCCGTAATTTTGTGGCGGCCATAACCCTTGCAAAACTAAGACACATAGCTTGCCTAGCTCACACCTTGAACCTGGTGGTGCAGTGCTTCCTAAATAATTATCCGGAGTTAACAGCCCTGCTCCATAAGGAGCGAAGACTGTGTTCGCACATCCGTCGCTCGCCTGTAGGCTCCAGTCGTATGCAGAGGCTGCAGCGAGCGCTCCACCTCCCCAAGCACCGCCTAATCATAGAAGTTGCAACAAGGTGGAACTCCACCATGCACATGGTTGGGAGGCTGTGCAAACAGAGGCAGACTGTAATGCATTTGTGGGAGGATACACGGGCAGGCAGTTTGAGGGCAGACATGGAGTTGTCGGGTGTGCAGTGGTCAAAGCTGAAAGACCTCTGTAAAGTCCTTCAGTGTTTTAAGGAATGCACATGGCTGGTAAGTGCAGATGACGCCATCATAAGCATGAGCATCCCACTTCTGCGTCTGCTCATGCAAACTTTGACGCACATTAAGGATCAGGCATGTGCAGTGGAGAAGGAAGAGGAGGAGGAGGGAAGCCTTGATGATAGTCAGCCACTGTCTGCCCAGGGATCTGTCCTGGATGAGGTGGAGGAAGAAGAGGAAGAGGAGGAGGAGAATGAGGGGGATTATTATTTTGGGAAGGGGTATGCTTCTCAGGGGGCAAGAGAAAATGTTGACTTGCCAAGGTCAGGTACAGGGTTTGTGCATGACTGGAGGGATGTGGATTTGGCAGAAAGTTGTCAGTGCATCATTGACATCTGGAACATTGGCCCACATGTGTTATTATCTCTTACGGATCCTAAAAAGGGACCCCCCACATTGTCAAAATTATGAAGGATGATGACTACTGGTTGACGAGCATCCTCGATCCATGCTATAAAGTAAAATTATAGAACATCATGCCACAGGAGAACCTAGAGCTAATATTGGCAAACAAACAAGCAACTCTGGTAAACGTTTGTTAGAGGCATTCCCAGCACACAGCAGCAGTGCAGGTTCTACCACGAGCCGTACTAGGCCAAATGGAAGAGGTGTTCGTGGTGCACACAGCCGAACTGGCGTTGGAGACAGGAGTTTCATGACCATGTTGTGGACTGACTTCTCGAGGACCGCACACACGACTGTTAATACTGAATCGATTGAAACAGATAGGAGACAGCAGTTGTCAACTATGGTTCAAAATTACCTCTCCTCCCCTATCAATGTTCTCCCTCACAGTTCATTCCCCTTTATCTACTGGGCCTCTAAACTGGACACCTGGCCTGAATTGGCACAATATGCCTTACAGGAGCTCGCTTGCCCTGCTGGTAGTGTGCTATCAGAAAGAGTCTTCAGTGCTGCTGGATCAATCCTGACAGAAAGAAGGACTCGGCTGTCGACCCAAAATGTTGGTGATCTCACCTTCATTAAAATGAACCATGCCTGGGTTTCAAAGGATTTTGTACCACCTTCCCCTGATGACACATAGGTTGCCAGCAAAATGGCTTGCTTTGTCCTCCTCTTCCTCAGACTTCTGCAATTCCTCCTTTTACAGCTGCTGAACGTCCAGCCTACACCTCAACATATGCCAGTTTTTCCACCTCCCTAACTGGCCTGTATCCCCCTCCCAGGGCCGGTGTCAGCACCTGGCGCACCCGGGCAAGTGCTGGGGCCCTGAGCAGGTGGGGGGCCCACTCGTGAGCGATGGCACTGGCACAGGGCCCCTCACAGTACGCCGGTGTCTCTGATGGTTGGGGGGCCCACTCACCATCACAGACACCGTCGTACTATGAGGGGCCCTGTGCCACTGCCGTCACCCACGAGTGGGCCCCTCCTGCTTGCTCAGGGCACCAGCACTTGTAATACTTACCTCTCTCTGCTCCACCGCTGTGACCTCTTCCGCGTTTCCTGACAGTGACATTCAAGTCAGAGAGCGCGATGACATCACGTCTGTACACCCTCTGCCTGAACAGTCCAAGTGCAGAGAGCTTGAATATGGCGACGCTAAGGAGTCTAGAGTGGAGCAGTGCCCAGCGAGGAGAGGTATTTCTTTTTTTAATGTTTGGAGCAATATATGGGGAGCATTATACACTGGAGAATTATATATGGGGCCCATCATACACTTGAGCATCATAGATAGGGCCCATTATACACTGGAGCATCATATGGGGCCCATTATATATGGAGCATTATATGGGCCCATGATACACAGGAGCATCATCCATGGGGCCCATCATACAAAGGAGCATCATCCATGGGGCCCATCACACACCTGTGCATTATAAATGGGGCCCATCATACACCTGCGCATTATAAATGGGGCCCATCATACACTGGTGCATCATATACGGGGCCCATTATACACTGGAGCATTATAAATGGGGCCCATTATATATGGAGCATTACACTTTGTTTGCATAATTATTATTAGGCAAGTTGTATTTGAGAGGATTCTTATTATTATTGAACAACAAATATGTTCTAAATCAACCGAAAAGACTCATAAATATAAAAGCTTACTATTTTTGGAAGTTGGAGTGGGGTTTTTTTTCGATTTGGCTATCTTAGGAGGATATCTGTTTGTGCAAGTAACTATTACTGTACAGAATTATTAGGCAACTTAATAAAAACCAAATATATAACCATCTCATTTGTTTATTTTCACCAGGTAAACCAATATAACAACACAAAATGTAGAAATAAACATTTCTGACATTCAAAACCTCCCCCAAAAAAGGGACCAACATAGCCACCTTTCTTTACAATGACACTCAAAAGCCTTCCATCCATAGATTCTGTCAGTTGCTTGATCTGTTTACGATCAACATTGCGTGCAGCAGCCACCACAGCCTCCCTAACACTGTTTAGAGAGGTGTAATGTTTTCACTCCCTGTAGATCTCACATTTTATGAGGGACCACAGGTTCTCTATGGGGTTCAGATCAGGTGAACAAGGGGGCCATGTCATTATTTTTTCGACCTTTACTGGGCAGCCACGCTGTGGAGTATTTGGATGCATGTGTGTCATGATCCAGTGTTGGATCTGGTGGTATTGAAAGCACAAAGTGAACTTTTTTTACTTTGGTTAAGTTCAAAGGTGTTTTGACTGTCCCCGGTGGTGGTTGTGGTATTGCACTTTGGGTTTTTGTGCACTTAATTAGGTATCAGGTGTGACACCCTATAAAGGTGTGCTAGAGGTGTGCAATCACTGCCTGTGATATTGTGAGTTTGTGTTCACTCTGTTTTTGGAGAGCCTGGATGAAGGATGGAGCTGGTGAGGAGTCCTGCGCAGCTTAGCCAGGGGGGATGTGTTTCAGCTATGGTGTCTGGACGAAGGTCTGGCATGGCGTGGTGGAGTCGCAGTGATGGTGTCAGCGGGAAGTGTCTGCATGGGCTGGTGGAGTGGCGACTATGGAGAGTGGCACTCACCATGTGGGACTTGGCCGCTGAGCTGGACTCAAGCATGCTCGACTTCGTGTCAGCAGCTGAACTCATCCTTGGGACTCTGGTTCTAAGCAGCTGCAACTGGTGTTGGACTCTGCTCCAAGGCTGCACTAAGGTGAAGGATCCTGTTATGGTGATGGATCCAGGTGGAGGAGAAGATGCACTCAGGTGGAGGGCTCTGTTGCTAGGAGCGCACGCAACAGAGCAAAGCTAAGTGGTGTTTCCCCTGTATTGTCTCTTTCCTCATGTGTGTTATTAGTGCAGTGGTGGGATTAGTCTCCGCACCGACCCATTCCCTAGTGAGGGTTTAGGTTCAGGGTGAGCAAGGGCGTTGAGGTACGCGTGCGGCGCCCGGTGCGAAACTGGCTTAGGGAATGTTAGGAGTGCAGGGACACTGGCTCAGGGGAGCTCAGGAGGTCTCCAATTCCCTTTTCCCTATTGCAGGGCCCACCATTGTTAAAGTTTCCCAGGTTCCCCCTTTATTATTTGATTATTGTATGTATAACGTGTAATACCTAAATTCGCCAGGTGGAGGCGGCGTATCCACCTGCACGTTTTTATTATTTAAATGCGCCCCACTGGAGGCGGTGTATCCAGGGTCACGTGTGTTATGGGTTCGCCTTGCTAGCCCTGGAAATGTTGCCGTTTCAACTTGTGGGAACTGCATCTTTCCATGACCTCTTGGTGATGGCAGCCCCACAGTACTCGATTCCCAGCCATCACTATTTTTCCCGGTGTGGTGTCCCTACGTTACATAAGCACATTACACAATATCAGCCGTTCTCTGGCCAACACAGTCACAGGGAAGGTCCACCTAACCACAGACACATGAACAAGTTCTTGTGGACAGGGACGCTACATTTACCTGACCGCACACTGGGTTAACCTGGTGGTGTTTGGGACAGAGTCAGATGCTGGGATATCACAGATCTTACCCACACCAAGAATAGCGGGGCCAACTTCCATCAGGGCTTTAGTCTCCTTGTAATTCCAGTTCCTGTCTCTCCTCAGCAGAACTAGCCTCCCCATCACTCCCCAGCTGAGAAGTCTGCCTTGGCGAAGCGGCAGCACGCTTTGCTGAAGCTCATCTGTTTAGATGATAAAGCTCACAACACAGCAGAGCTCTTGAAAGGGATATAAGAAGAGACCGATCAGTGGCTCTCCCCGCTGATCCTCCAACCAGGTCTAGTTATGTGAGACAATGGGTATAACTTGGTGGCAGCTTAAAAGCTCGGCAAGCTGGTACACGTTCCATACATGGCCCACGTGCTGAACTTGGTTGTGCAGCAGTTTTTAAAAACATACCGATTTGCCGGACCTACTTACCAAGTTAAGCCGTGTCAGCACACATTTCCAAAAGTCATCTAAGGCTTTCACCGGTCAAGCTTTGCTGCAGCAGCGCTTTAATTTGACTCATCACCCACTGATTTGTGACCTGTCCAAATGCTGGAATTCGACCTTTCATACATTGGCAAAGCTTACTGAGCAGCACAGGGCAGTGTCTGAATACCAGCTTCTCAATGACCATCAGAGTAACATTCAGCCCCCACGCATACAGTGAAGGATGAAATTATTTGATCCCTTGCTGATTTTGTAAGTTTGTTCACTGACAAAGATATGTACAATCTATAATTTTAATGGTAGGTTAATTTTAACTTTGAGAGATAGAATATCAAAAATAAAATCCAGATAATCACATTTTATAAATTATATAAATTTATTAGCATTTTGCAGTGAGAAATACTGTAAGTGTATTTGATTTCCTCTGGCAAACAAGACTTAATACATGGTGGCAAAACCCTTGTTGGCAAGCACAGTAGTCAGACGGTTTTGCGGTTGATGATGAGGTTTACGCACATGTCAGGAGGAATTTTGGTCCACTCCTCTTTGCAGATCACCTCTAAATCATTAAGATTTTGAGGCTGTTGCTTGGCAACTCAGAGTTTCAACTTCCTTCATAAATTTTCTAGGGCCACTCCATGACCTTAATGTACTTCTATTTGAGCCACTCCTTTGTTGCCTTTGGCTGTATGTTTTGGGTCATTGTCTTGCTGGAAGACCCAGCTGCGACCCATTTTTAATGTCCTGGTGGAGGGAAGGTGGTTGTCACTCAGGATTTTACAGTACATGAAATAGTGTCTAAAAAGCATTGATTTTTATTAAACAACTAGCTGAAGAGCCCGGCGTTGCCTGGGCATAGTAACCAACTGTGGTTAGTTATAACAAATTATAATGATCATATTGCACATAAAAACCGTGCATCTAATCCTATCCTGTGTGATACTGACTGCTGAGCCGTGTATCTAATCCTATTCTTTGTGATACTGTCTGCTGAGCCGTGTATCTAATACTATTCTGTGTGATACTGACTGCTGAGCTGTGTATCTAATCCTATCCTGTATGATACTGCCTGCTGAGCCATGTGTCTAATCCTCTCCTGTGTGGTACTGACTACTGAGCTGTGTATCTAATCCTATCCTGTGTGATACTGACTGCTGAGCCGTGTATCTAATCCTATCCTGTGTGATACTGGGCTCCCTCTGCAGTCTGTGTCAGAGGGTGGTCTGTGTTGGCATGGTAATAAATTGTGTTATTTCCAGCTTTACAGATGGACGATAACACCATAGAAATTATAAGAATAATAGGCCTCAGTTACCACAACTGTCTACAAAGAAAACTGTTGCTGATAGCAACCAATCACAGCTCATTTTTCATCTTTTAAACAGCTCTGGGACAGCGTGGTGAGTTTTGAGAAGCGACTTTTGTGTTTCGACTTTTATGTGGCGAGGTTGGTGTACGTGTGGTGAAATGTGTGCTGAGGGTGGTATTTACTGTATCTCCAACCTTAAAATATTTGTTTAATAAAAATCAATACTTTTTAGGCACTATTTTGTGTTTGGAGGATCCTTCTTTTCCTTATCGGTTCTGAGTCTTTACGGTCCTCCGTGTTACTATTTAGGGCACAATAGGCTCTTTTTACAGTACATGGCTCCATTCATTCTCCTATTGATACGGTGAAGTAGTCCTGTGCCCTTCGCAGAGAAACACACCAAAAACATAAAGTTTCCACCTCCATGCTTGATATTGGGGATGATGTTCCCCAATAGGCAGCATTTATCTTCCTCCAAACACGGTGAGTTGTGTTAATGCCAAAGAGTTCAATTTTGTCTCATCTGACCACACCACCTTCTCCCAATCACTCACAGAATCATCCAGGTGTTCATTGGCAAACTTAAGACGGGCCTGCACACGTGCCTTCTTGAGCAGGGGGACTTTGCGGGCACTGCAAGATTTTAAAACTTAATATGTTAGTAATGGTTTTCTTGGTGACTGTGGTCCCAGCTGCCTTGAGATCATTAACAAGTTCCCCCTGTATAGTTTTAGGCTGATCTTTCACCTTCCTCATGATCAAGGATACCCCACGAGGTGAGATTTTGCATGGTGCCCCAGATCAATGTCGTTTTGAAAGTAATTTTGTATTTCTTCCATTTTTTTACTATTGCACCAACAGTTGTCTCCTTCTCACCCAGCATCTTACTTATGGTTTTGTAGCCCATTCCAGCTTTGTGCAGGTCTATGATCTTGTCCCTGACATCCTTATAAAGCTCTGTGGTCTGGCCCATGTTGTAGAGGTTAGAGTCTGACTGATTAATTGAGTCTGTGGACAGGAGTTCTTTTTATAAAAACTGTATTTAATGCAGGTAACAAGTTGATTAGGAGCATCTAACTGGTCTGTAGGAGCCAGAACTCTTAATGGTTGGTAGGGAATCAAATACTTATTTCTCACTGCAAAATGCAAATACATTTATATAATTTATACATTGTGATTTTCTGGATTTTATTTTTGATATTCTATCTCTCAATGTTAAAATTAACCTACCCTTAAAATTATAGACTTCATGTCTTTGTCATTGGGCAAAATAACAAAATCAGCAAGGAATCAAATAATTATTTTCTTCACTGTAACAACTGCCGAGTGGGTGTGGATCGCTGACATGTGAGATTCTTCAAAACTTTGAGTACTGCACCAAGATGATGAGCGCTATTATCAGCGTAATCACCCACTACTCTGTCTATTAAAACGTTTGCTGCAGAATCTCAAAGAGGAAGCTTTGAAAGCCAAACAGGTGGCCATGTAGCAAGATTTTACAGTGGCTGATACCTCACAGCCCAGCCTCCCACAATTTTCTCAGGCCACATTGGGTGATGACGAGGAACAGGAGAAGGAGGATGGGGAAGAACAGGATTTTTTGTTCTGCGCTACAGAGAGGACTACCAATCTCATGCCTGTCCAGAATGGATGACCTGAAGAGGAGGAGGAGGAGGATATGCGACGTGAGGACGAGAGGATGGTTAGTGTTCTTCCTGGTGAGGCTCCTGAACATTTGACTCTTTGTAGTCTGCCACACATGGCACAGTTCAAGTCCAGATGCCTTTCCCAAGAACCTCGCATGAAACACATTTTGTCTACCACTAAATACTGACTGTACACCGTTCTTGATACACGGTACAAGGAGAAAATTCCTTCTGTCATGCCGGAGGCAGACGTGCCATTTTCAGGGCATGCATGCCAGAGGACCATTGTGGAAGACTTGCTAAAAAGATTACCCTCAGACAACGCTGCTGGCAAAGGTACCAGCTCTTTTCACCCACAATAATTACAGGGGAGGGCCACGCCCACCAGGCACCACTCAGGTGGGGGGAAATGTCCACCAACTGGGCCATTTTCATGAAACCGTCACATCAGCAAGGGCTATCTGTGGGTGTAACTATGACAAGGAGGAAGAAGTTGACCAAGATGGTGAAGGACTTCTTAAGTGACCATACCAGCCCCCTTCCTGATTTTTCAGTGCCCTTTAACTATTGGTTGTCCAAGCTGCACACTTGGCACGACCTCTCCTTATACGCCTTGGAGGTGCTACCATGCCCTGCCGCAGTGTGTTGTCTGAGCAGGCTTTTAGTTCAGCAGGTGCAATCATAATGGATAAGTGCACACGGCTGTCAATGGAAAATGCAGACAGGCTTACTTTTCTAAAATTGAAGGGCTGGATTTCCTCTGATTTTGTAAGCCTTATGGATGACAGCAACGTAACGTAAATGCAGCCAAAATATTTTTTTTGGAAGTTGTCTTAAAGTCCAACCTTTACCATCCAAACCTATCCAAATCACCTCCTGCTTCTGCAACAAGTACCATATTATTTGGATTATAAGATGCACTTTTTTCCCCCAAATTTGGAGGCAAAATGGGGACGCATCTTATACAGTTGTGGCCAAAAGTATTGACACCCCTGCAATTCTGTCAGATAATACTCAGTTTCATCCTGAAAATGATTGCAAACACAAATTCTTTGGTATTATTATCTTCATTTAATTTGTCTTAAATGAAAAAAACACAAAAAGAATTGTCCTAAAGCCAAATTGGATATAATTCCACACCAAACATAAAAAAGAGGGTGGACAAAAGTATTGGCACTGTTCGAAAAATCATGTGATGCTTCTCTAATTTGTGTAATTAACAGCACCTGTAACTTACCTGTGGCACCTAACAGGTGTTGGCAATAATTAAATCACACTTGCAGCCAGTTGACATGGATTAAAGTTGACTCAACCTCTGTCCTGTGTCCTTGTGTGTACCACATTGAGCACAGAGAAAAGAAAGAAGAGCAAAGAACTGTCTGAGGACTTGAGAAACCAAATTGTGAGGAAGCATGAGCAATCTCAAGTCTACAAGTCCATCTCCAAACACCTGAATGTTCCTGTGTCTACCGTGCGCAGTGTCATAAAGAAGTTTAAAACCCATGGCACTGTGGCTAACCTCCCTAGATGTGGAGGGAAAAGAAAAATTGACAAGAGATTTCAACGCAAGATTGTGCGGATGTTGGATAAAGAACCTCGACTAACATCCAAACAAGTTCAAGCTGCCCTGCAGTCCGAGGGTACAACAGTGTCAACCCGTACTATCCGTCGGCATCTGAATGAAAAGGGACTGTAAGGTAGGAGACCCAGGAAGACCCCACTTATTACTCCGAGACATAAAAAAGCCAGGCTGGAATTTGCCAAAACTTACCTGAAAAACTCTAAAACGTTTTGGAAGAATGTTCTCTGGTCAGATGAGACAAAAGTAGAGCTTTTTGGGCAAAGGCATCAACATAGAGTTTACAGGAGAAAAAAAGAGGCATTCAAAGAAAAGAACACGGTCCCTACAGTCAAACATGGCGGAGGTTCCCTGATGTTTTGGGGTTGCTTTGCTGCCTCTGGCACTGGACTGCTTGACCGTGTGCACGGCATTATGAAGTCTGAAGACTACCAACAAATTTTGCAGCATTATGTAGGGCCCAGTGTGAGAAAGCTGGGTCTCCCTCAGAGGTCATGGGTCTTCCAGCAGGACAATGACCCAAAACACACTTCAAAAAGCACTAGAAAATGGTTTGAGAGAAAGCACTGGAGACTTCTAAGGTGTCCAGCAATGAGTCCAGACCTGAATCCCATAGAACACCTGTGGAGAGATCTAAAAATGGCAGTTTGGAGAAGGCACCCTTCAAATATCAGGGACCTGGAGCAGTTTGCCGCAGAAGAATGGTCTAAAATTCCAGCAGAGCATTGTAAGAAACTCATTGATGGTTACCGGAAGCGGTTGGTCGCAGTTATTTTGGCTAAAGGTTGTGCAACCAAGTATTAGGCTGAGGGTGCCAATACTTTTGTCTGGCCCATTTTTGGAGTTTTGTGTGAAATGATCAATGTTTTGCTTTTTGCTTCATTCTTTTTTGTGTTTTTTCATTTAAGACAAATTAAATGAAGATAATAAAACCAAAGAATTTGTGCTTGCAATCATTTTCAGGAAGAAACTGAGTATTATCTGACAGAATTGCAGGGGTGTCAATACTTTTGGCCACAACTGTAATTCGAATTAACCTTACCGGCTGCGGTGAATCAGGGTCACAGGGTCGCTGCTGGAGGAGTGGCGCGTTGCTGCAGGCCGCAGGCTGGGATGAGGGGATGTTTGGAAGTTCAACTCTGGAGGTGTTCGGTAGTGTGGGGGCTCCATAAACATTTTGTGAAAGCCCCAGACCCCCGCACTTCCATGGTTTACTTTGCTGTGGACTCCGGGAAAATGGCTGTCTGGGGCAGCACATGCACAGATGGAAATCTTGGCACCAATATCTCGGGAAATAAGGTATCAGCACCAAGATCGCCATCTGCGCATGTGCCACCCTCGGCGGCCATTTTCCCTGAGACCACTGCAATGTAAGCCATGTAAGTACGGGAGCTCCGGGCTTTCACAAATGTCCCCGCACCACCGAACACCCCTTTCTCCCAGTCTGGGGTCTGCAACATCGCGCCACTCCTGCCTCTGCCAGCAGCGATTCAGGGACCCCGCTTCACAGCAGCCACCACCCCTGGTAAGCAATAAGACGCATGGATTGTAAGAAACACCACCATTTTATTAAAATAAGTTTTTTTCCTATTTTTCTCCTCAAAATTTTGGTGCGTCTTATAATCCGGTGTGTCTTATAAGCCGCAAAATACTGTACTTAGTTGGCATCTATGTATACCCCACGTGGGTAATGTTTTTTATGTTTTGAAAACTTTGCACATTGTGCAATGGTGAAACTCGTACTCCCTATCGCTTCCTCTTGTAATTTTGATTTATCATTACTTTTGTCTGATTCAAGTTATTTCTGTCACTTTTGTGGGTTTTTCTGTCATTAAACGAGGGGTATCAACAATTTTTTATTTTTTTTTAACTTCAGTTGTAGTCTTTATTATGGACAGTCCTGATCCATGTATGCAGTAATTACAGAGGGATTGCGATATGAAATATAATATACAGTAATTAGGTATATACTGTAGTAACAGTGGGAAGAGAAGGGTAGGGGGCTGTACAGTGTGGCTGATCAGGAGGATGAGCATACTTGGGAGGGATTGTAGGAAACTGAAGGAGGATCAGCACAAAGCAGATTGGTATTTGCTGGGAGCATCTCTTTTCAAATAATTTTATTGGTTTTCAGTCATTAAACAGGGTAAGGGAAGGAAGGTAGGAAGGGAGGAAAGGGAATGGGAAGTAAAGAACCTTGTACAGGTACGGAAAAAAATGTAAAACTAGAGAACCCACAAATAGGCATTAAATAGCATATAGCTAATAACAACAAAAAAGGAAAAGAAAATCGACAATCCTTATTATGGGGTAATATTCTTGGAAGGAGATATGACATCCCGGTACTACAACGGCCATGTTTAGGCCTCAAAATATAATACCTCTTAATAGGTGTATTTGATATGGAATTTGTTGTTCCAAGTCTTCCATTTTTTTGTATATTTGTGGATGTGATTGTTGTTAATCGCAAATCTGAGTTCTAAATCACTATGTTGGCCTATTTTATCAAGTATGTCCGAAAACTTAGGAACCTCGACTTTCTTCCACCATTGTGCTAACATGGTCTTAGTCACTAAGAGGATGTGGATGATAATATGTCTTACCGAATCATCAAATTGTTCCATGTCTAATGAAAGAAGTGCTCTTTCAGGCGTAATTGTGACGTCCTTAGCAATGAAGTTAATGTGCTGTGTGACCTGGAACCAGAGGTTTTTGATCTTTGAACAACCCAAAAATATATGGTAGAGGTTCCCTTGATGTCCACAGCCTCTCCAGCACAAGGAAGATAATTCTGTGTTAAAATGTGATAACCTTGTCGGGGTATAGTACCACCTATTTAACAGTTTAAAATAACCCTCGTGAAGACCCATTGATATGTTGGAATTGTAAGTGAATTTGATGGCATTGTTCCAATTCTCGAGACGGATATCAGCACCTAAATCGGACTCCTATCTCTTCATGTATATGTTTTTGTGGCTCGTTAGGTCCTTGACGACAGATCTATACAAATTACGCAGACTCCAGAGGTTTTTATTTTAAAGGTTGCACAACAGTGAAGTTAGCATTTCATAATTTAAAGTCTTCCCTTTTATGATTTTCAAAATTCTGTCTTTCAACATGGTGTAAAAGACCAGCTCAGATGATGGTAGATTATATTTAGCCTTGATCTCAGTGAATTTCAAGAACTCCACTCGACTAAAAACATCCCCCACCTTTTTGATTCCAGATTTCCCCCATACCTCCGGCATCAGGAGATCATCCATCAGTGCAAATGAAGATAGGGGTAGTTTTAAGATTTGCTCTGCTTTTTTGATATTTTTAGTTGGCTTAATGAGTTCCCTCCAGGCTGAGATTATCGACCGAAATATAGGATGCGATGAGTTTGCACTGTGCTTTTGCAGAAGGAAGTAAAAGAAAAGCTTTCACGTGGAACCTCTGTCACTAGCATCTCTCTCCAAGCCATACCAAGCCGGATGTGTCATGTTTTCCATAAACCAGTGCCAGCTCTGTTTAATAAGTGAGGCCTGATAATAAGCGTATATGTTGGGCAGTCCTGCGCCCCCATGATTTTTATTTTTATAAAGTAAGTCTGCAGATATTCTTGCTTTCTTACCTTTCCAAAGAAATAGTCGGATGAGCTCTTGCATTTTATCAATGGATTGGCGTGGAAAGCTAACTGGCAAAGTCCTAAATATGTCTAAAATTTTGGGAAGGATAAAGGCTTTGACTGCCAGTATCTTCCAAAAAATAGAAGCCAAAAAGGATAGTCTTTATAATGCTGTCTAAATTGGCCCTAATTGTGGCTTAGATTTATCCTGCTATTCTAATCCCTAGATAGACAATCTCTTTTTCCTCCCAAATGAACTGGGTTTGAGTCTTTATTTCGTTAATTTCGGATTGATTCATGTTTAGAGTTATAAATTTGGATTTGTGTGGGTTTATCTTAAAATAGGATGCTCTAGAGAATTTTTCTAGTTCATCTGAAAGGGCTTTAATGGAATTTGCGGGATCAAGAAGTGTGAGGAAGAGATCATCTGCGAATAACTCGATTTTAAAATTTCGTGATGGCATTTCAAAGCCTTTAATATCATTGTTTAATCTAATTTTTTCAGCTAGGGGCTCTATGGCAAGCACAAATAGAAGGGGAGACAGGGGGCACCCCTGTCTTGTGCCATTAGTAATGTCGAATGAGTCAGAAAGGAAGTTGTTTGCATAGATCCTGGCACTAGGACCCGAGTATAGGGCGAAGACTGTTGATAGAAACTTCTTGTCAAAGCCAAATCTAGCGAGAGTTGTTTTTAAATATAGCCAGTTTAGTCTATCGAACGCCTTCTCGGCGTCCAGTGCCAGAAAAGCAGTTTTGGTTCTCGAATTGTTAGCTAAATTTATCAGGTTCAACACCCTTCTAGTCCCATCTGAGGCCTGGTGGCCCTCTGTGAACCCTATTTGATCATCCACCAACAGACGTGGAAGGATGTTTTTTAGTCGGTTTGCGATGATCTTTGAATAGATTTTAATATCGCTGTTTATGAGCGAGATTGGCCTATAGTTCTGTATCCTCTCGGGGTCTCCCCCCTCCTTTGGAATCATGACAATTGTTGCCTCTAACATCTCCTTTGGGAAGGAACCCCGAGAGGATGCCAGACCAAAGACGGAAGCCAACTGTGGAGCCAGAATTTTTGAAAAGGATTTATAGTATTCCCCAGAGAAGCCATCCGGCCCTGTTGATTTTTGGGACTGCAGTTTCTTGATAACCATAGCAACTGACGAAAAGCAGTGAAAAAGTCCTCATATCACAAGGTAAAGTGCAAAGTAGGTTTTTATTGAAAGGTGAAACAAACAGAACATAGCTAAAAAGTGACATTGGTAGGAAAAGAAAGGCCGGGTGACCATGGCAGCTCCAAATAGATAGTCATGAGAAATGCATGAACATTGTGAAGTGTCTAACTGTCTAAACATAAATAATGTTTGCCCATGGTCGTGACCATAACTTACAGGGAAAAATCCCTACATAAATGATGACAGGCAAAAACATACAATATGGTAATAATGGGGGCACTTACACAAGAAGGAGCAGCAAGGGAGACCACAGCCGTACCCCAACGCGCGGCGTTTCGGCAATAATGCCTTCCTCAGGGGGCATTATTGCATTATTGCCGAAACGCCGCGCGTTGGGGTACGGCTGTGGTCTCCCTTGCTGCTCCTTCTTGTGTAAGTGCCCCCATTATTACCATATTGTATGTTTTTGCCTGTCATCATTTATGTAGGGATTTTTCCCTGTACGTTATGGTCACGACCATGGGCAAACATTATTTATGTTTAGACAGTTAGACACTTCACAATGTTCATGCATTTCTCATGACTATCTATTTGGAGCTGCCATGGTCACCCGGCCTTTCTTTTCCTACCAATGTCACTTTTTAGCTATGTTCTGTTTCTTTCACCTTTCAATAAAAACCTACTTTGCACTTTACCTTGTGATATGAGGACTTTTTCACTGCTTTTCGTCAGTTGCTATGGTTATATGCAGTGTGTTCTGCACTATCCATTCATGTGCTGGAATCTTGGTTGTGATTACCAACACATCTAAATCACTATGATTTTGATAACCCACTCCAGCACATTTTGCTGTCTTTCATTCTTATAGTTTCTTGATAACGTCAACTATTTCACTCTCTGTAAAAGGGCTATTGACATAATTCAAGTCCAGCTCATCAACTCTTGGTAAATCGATACTCTGTAGAAAAGAATCCACAAAATTCAAGTTAACCACCGGTGTTTGGGGGTCATCTTTCAGGTTATAAAGATCTTTAAAGAAATCTGCAAACGAGTTGACAATGTCCCTAGGGTGAATTTTGGGATCACCCGAGGGAGATACAATCTTAATTATCCTTTTTTTGATTCTTTCTCTTTTTAATTTCCTCATCATAAACTTGGTAGGCTTGTTGAGAGATGTATACGATTTATACCTAGATGCTTTGATGGATGCATCGTATTCCTGGTAGATTTCAGATCTCAGACTCTGTCTGAGTCTCAAAATTTCAGCCTGGATGGTTTGGGAAGGAACTTTCAAGTTGGTTTGTTTTTTTTCTAGATCATTAATTTGGGCCTGTAGGTTTGTAATTTTTTCCCTATTTCTCTTCTTATGTTTAGAGAGGATCTGCATAAGGCATCCCCTCAGGACCGCCTTATGGGCATTCCAGATCGTGAACTGATTTACTTCACCAGATACATTTTCCTTGAAGTAGTTTAAGAGAACGTTTTCTATCTCTTGCTTGTACTCTGGTATATATGACAAGGCTGGGTTAAGTCTCCAGCGGAATGGCTTGTCAGAGGGAGGACCCACGAGGAACTCAGCGAGAACCGGGGTATGATCCGAGATGGTCTTTTGCATGAACCGTATATCTTTAATTTTGGTTAAAGTAAATATATTAGTAAGTAGTAGATCGATTCTAGATGCTGTCTTATGTACATCTGAAAAGTGAGAATACTCACGAGACGATGTGTTCAAGCAATGAAAAGCATCATAAAGCTCATTTTGAATTAACCAGTTTTTCAAAGCTGGAACCTTGTGGCGAACTAATGAGGCTGAATCCATGCTACTATCTGGGACAATATTAAAATCGCCTAGTAAGATCAGATCACCTGTTTTGACTTTGTCTATTTTTTTGATTAGCTTGTTCAAGAAACGAATGTGTCCCTTGTTAGGTGCGTATACATTCACTATTGTGCATGGTCTTTCATGGAGTAAGCATATGAGTATATGAAACCTGCCCAACGAGTCTGGTATCTCTTTGATGAGCTGAAAAGGAACGGTGCCACCTACCAGTGTAATGACCCGAGCCTTTTTCTTTGTGGACAGTGACTTGTACATGTGTGGAAAGTTCTTGTGCTGGAAGATCGGGTGTTGATCGGAGGCCAGTTTAACCTCCTGGAGGCATACCAATTCGGCACGGGTTCGGTTGATCTCCTTCCATACCGCATACCTCTTATTCGGACTGTTGAGCCCCCTAACATTGTATGATAAGATTTTCATCGTTAGAGTGCAATATCAAAACAGAAAAATGGAAACAAGCAAAACAGTGAAATACAGAAAAAAAAAATTAGGAACTTGAGCGTTCTCCTGGAGGACTCCAAACCGGTTGGTGTCTCACCTTAGTGTGGGGGAAAAAGTGAGAAAAAATTAAGTGGCAAGTTCCCACAGTGACATCAATAAAACGTAAATGCGGGTCATAAGATATTCATATTCATGAAAAGGAAATTAATAGTATACACCATGGAAATTCGAACATAAGATAAAAATCAGTCCTAATCCCTATCCCTAAATGCTGGGTCATCCATCATAAATTTAATGAACTTCTGACCCTCGTGTGGAGTGTAGATGGGGTAGTTTTTGTCATTATACCAGACTAATAGCTTGGTAGGGAAACCCTATCTATATGACACTCTGAGCTCCCTAAGTTTAGAGGTCAAATCTCTGAAGGACCTTCTTGCGTCCATTGTCTCTTTGGAGAAGTCTTGGAAAATCTTTAAATCTTTATATGGCTCTGGAGGTGAACCTCTCTCTCTCAGAGATTTTAGAACCTTCTCCTTTGTTTCAAAAAAATGGACTCTGAGGATAGTGTCCCTAGGCTTTTCCTGTGGGACCCCTTTTGGACGTGGGAGGCGGTGTATACGATCAATATTTACTTCTAATTCTGTCAATTTTGGCGATAATTTTTTGAATACATTTTTAGTGTAATCTGAAAGATCTGCCTGGGAGACCGACTCAGGAATACCTCGTATTTTTAATGTAAAATTTCTCCTGCTTCGGTCCTCCAGATCCGTTAATTTGTTTTTAAGGGAAATAACCTCAGTTTTGAGGAGAGAATTTTCCTTTGAGAGGTAGACTATGTCCTTCTCCGCCTGTACCATCTTTACCTCAAATTTCTCAACCTTTTGGCTAAGATTCCTGCAAGTTTCCTGCAGAGCCTTAGCCTGAGTCTCAAACCCTATTTTTAGGGCATCACTGAAGGACTGGAAGAGATCCGCCATGAATCCTTCGGTGGCTTGTTTATTGGACCCCTTGTATTCCCCCAGGTTGATGGATGGAGGGGGAACCTCAAACGAAGGAAATGGACCTCCAGTGTCCGTTCTAGGCCTCTGCCTTTCAGGGCTTGTGTTTGGGGTATAGTCAGCTGAGACACTGTCGGAGTTCTCAAAAGAAAGACTCTCGGTGTTTTCCTGATCGTCTGTGCCCTTCCTTTTGTTTGATTTGGAAGTGTCCATTTCCTCCGTGAGGAGCTGATTTGGAGGATGAGTTTTAATGTGTTCCCCCAATTTTTTCTTTTTTTGAAGTGTTTCAGGTTGTGTTTTAGGAAGTGTTTTGGTCAATGTGTTATTGATACCTGATCCCCCTTTTGCAGCTTTGACAGGTGCAGGGTTATGGGATTGTTTTATATAAGGCATTTTGGGCTCACCTCTTTTCAAAGGTGACCTAGATTTTGTGGGGCTTAACACATTAGCGGTATCCTCATAGGATTTTGAATATGCCCCCAAATTGTGCCTCATCACCCTGTGTGAGCTATTATTAATTCTGCCCTTGCTTGACTGCATCTTAATTTGCCACGCAGCCTTCCCTGGCCTCAGATCTATGACCCTTTTAGCTTGATCAATCAGACAAGTTAAGTAAAATGGTCTAAAAACAAGTTTCAGAAAAGGATTCAACTGAGAACCCTCAGTAAGAGCACCAAAAGTCACACAATTCCTCAATAATAATGCAAGCAGTCCACTGTAGCTCTGATCCTTGCTTGAAGAATGGATAATCCTATAATATGGTGCACTGCACAGATGAGTATAGGGCACCGGAGCCACCAGCCAGAAACTGCGGTCACTATTGTGTTATAAGTCTGCGCTGCTGGTAAGTGCAGAATAGTCAGTATTCCTTTATTGTGTGGGGAGAGTGAGGGCCCTCCCCGCAATCTATATCCTTCTCCTCAGTACTCTTGGGGATGACTACCTGCTACGCCGCACAGTTCTGGGGTATAGCTGAGCCTGTAGTACCGGGGGCCACTTGCTGTGTGCTGCGGGGCCTGTGATGTTAGGTTTCTGCAATGCTGACAGGCTGGACACAGCCAGAACTACTTCCCATTGAGTTCTATTGCGGCTGTGATCAGTGTGCAGCGTCCGGTTCTAGTGACCGGATTTCGGTTGTGCCTCACCTCAGCAATTTTTAGTGGCTCCCCCGGTGCTAGTCGCCTCTGATCCGGTCCTTTATGAGTCTGTATAGCGCTGTTCTTGGCCGATTCTGGGGTCTGGTCCTAGAAGTCCGGTGGTATCCCTCCGCCCTTCAGCTCCTTGGCAAAGAAAGAGTCCCCGCCGGTGTCTTTGCTCTCCTCTTCAGCGTGCCACGCTAGAATATGTCAAGGGAAGCTCCTCTCTCCCCACTAACCTCACCCTGATGTTACAGCAGTCAGAATTCAGCAGCACTCAGGTGTAATCAGCAGGGATGAACATGCAGGAGTCTGTATCCCTCCGCCACAGCCACACTGTTATCCTCCACACACCACAGACAGAAAGCCGTGCAGACAGTTGGATTTATGTTGTACCTTACTGGGGGGTCCAAATAAAGTCCTCAGTACCAATAATGATCCTCCAGATCAATCCTGGCTTCAGTAAAGCTTGCGCTGGCACTCCAGTCTCTTCACAGGAGGGCAGATGATGTGGGGTGATGTCCCTCAGCTTCTGCTGCACCGCAGCCTTCCAGACTTGTAAAAGCTTATTTCTTCAGTCCTCTTTGGACCAGAGTCCTGCTTTTTGTCTCAAAATGGACACCCAAACTTCATAAATAAAATAGGGTCCAGCAAGGTTATTTTAGTTAACCCTATGCACGCTTATTTTGTAGCTTTAGAATGTGACTGTGGGAGCTTAGAGCTCTTGCTGCTTACATGCTCAGAGCCCAGGCCACGCCCCCTGGGTATCAACAATTTTGACCACGTGTGTATGTCTGTTCACAAACTGTCAGTTAGGCTGTGTGCACACGATGCAGATATGCAGCGTTTCCGCAGCGGATTTTACCGCGCAGAAACGTTGCATATCCGCATTGTGATGTACAGTACCTTTAAAATGAATTGAAAAAAAAAACGCTGTGCAGACGCTGCGGATTTTTCCGCGCGGTTTTCCTGCGGTACAAAATCCGCAGCATGTTACTTCTTTTGTGCGGTTTTCTATCTCCCCTGTCTCCAAATCCGCAGGGGGAAAACCGCAATGGAAAACCGCACAAAAACCGCATGAAAACCGCGTGAAAAATGGAAGAAATCCGCAGGAAAAATGCAGGTCATTTGACCTGCGGTTTTCTTCCATTCTGCACGGAAAAATCCACAGGGCTCAAAACTCCGTCTGCACTCAGCCTTAGACAGGGCATACATATTTCTTGGCACTTTACACTGTCTGGTGCTGGACAAAGACCATTGCTTTCTTTTCCAGGCTCCTAAAAGAGACTTGTGTCTCATTATTAAACTGTCGCTTCCCTTAAATTTTCTAAATTTGGGTCTTAAAAAAATGGTGGAGGGGTAATGCCCAGTTTCTGTACATTTTAAGCACGTCTAAGAGACTAGGTAAATACGCTCCACAGACCTATTCAGGCCGCAGTCTTACACATACTGGAACATTGGCATTGCCATGCTACGACCTTTAACTGAGCTCTGTAGCATTGCCTGTCACCTGAGTAATACACTCCACAAACACTCTCTGGGACATATCCTGTAATTACTCCATTGTTGCTCAAAACCATGCAAAAGATACATTCTGCCTGGTTGTGTAGTTTCCAGAAGTAGCGTATATGCTTGTACAGATTGGTCAATGGCACTCCTGTTTCTTTCCCTTGAGGAGGCTGCTTCCAAGTAAAATGAGGCTTGTACATGTTCATGGATGACGACATGCAACCAAAGTTCCAAGTATTCCCTTTTTACTCCCATACTGTTTGCTTATGCATTGAATGCAAGGCCTGCCCTGCACCAAAGTTACACGCACCCCAATAAGCTTTTGAATCAAGGTACTGGATGGCCACATGCAACCAAAGTTCCCAGTATTCATTTGGTACTCTCATACTGTTTGCTTTTGTATTGAATGCAAGGCCTGCCCTGCACCAAAGTTACTTGCACCCCAATAAGCCTTTAAACAGAGGTACTGGATGGCAATATGCAACCAAACTTCCCAGTATTCATTTGGTACTCCCATACTGTTTGCTTATGCATTGCATGCAAGGCCTGCCCTGCACCAAAGTTACACGCACCCCAATAAGCCTTTGAACCCACGTATTGGATGGCCACATAAAACCAAAGTTTCCATTATTTTGATTTTTTTAAGTCACCTAAAGTTTGCCCATGAAATTAATACAAGGCCTGCCCAAAATTTGTACACA
This sequence comes from Dendrobates tinctorius, assembly GCF_039654945.1. Lineage (NCBI taxonomy): Eukaryota > Metazoa > Chordata > Amphibia > Anura > Dendrobatidae > Dendrobates > Dendrobates tinctorius. The sequence goes on from NW_027361728.1 coordinate 61,293,043, forward strand.
CTCCAATCCCCCAAGGAAGAAATGTGGAGGATGGTCTCTGAGAAATGTTTTCCCAGTTTAAAGGAGCAGGTCTCCTATACTTGTAATGCCCATACACTAAGTGTATGGGTTGAAAAACATTTTCCCCTGGGCATACACATCAACCTACTGTGTAAATATTTTTTTACTGCCATCATAAACACCCTTGCAAAAAAGTATAGTGGCTGTTGCATCACGGAACACATTCGCCCTTGTGTAATAGTGGTGGTGTCTGAAGAGATGTGGAGGATGGCCTCTGAAAAATGTTTTCCCAGTTTAAAGGAGAATGTCTCCTATACTTGTAATGCGTTTGGGCTGACAAACATTTCCCCCTGGGGGGTACACATAAATATATTTGTTAAAAATGTTGTTACGGGCATCATAAACACCCTTGCAAAAATTTCTAATGGCTGTTGCGTCACGGACCACAGTCACCATGGTGATCTATTGGTGGTGGATGGTAAGGATGAGGAGAAGGAGGAGGATAACATCAAATAGCCAATATCAGGAAGTGTATACCCATGTGTGGGTGTGAAGAGGTGTATGGGAATGCATCTCCCAAAAAAATACACTGTTTTGGAGGTTATGTTTCGCTGTTATCATTCGGTGGTGTAGAGAAGTCTGGCCCAGTCGAGCCCTTGTTCATTTTTATAAGAGTCAGACTGTCTGTATTTTCAGTTGACAGGTGGATGCGCTTATCAGTTATAATTCCACCAGCGGCAATAAAAACCCACTCTGACAAAACGCTAGCGGCAGGGCAGGCCAAGACCTCTAAGGCGTAGAGAGCCAGTTCATGCCACGTGTCCAGCTTGGATACCCAATAATTAAAAGGCACATAGGAATCACGGAGGACGTTGGTACGTTCAGCAAGGTACTCCCTCAGCATCTTCAAAAACTTTGCCCTCCTTGTGACAGTACCCCATGCCTCTGGGCCTGGGCAATGGGAGGGTCCGAGAAAACTCTCCCAGAACTTTGCCAGTATTCCCCTGCCTCTGCTGGATTGGAGTTGTGTTTCTCTCACCTGTCTTCCTTGGTTGTCCAACGAACTGTGACCTCTACCACCTGCGTTTTCAGATGGGAATTTTTTTAATAATTCCGCAACAATGGTCCTCTGGTACTGCACCATTTTAGTACACCTGTCTGCCTTTGGAAGGAGAGATTGAATGTTCTCCTTGTAGCGTGGGTCTAGAAGTGTCACCAACCAGTAATGAGGGTCAGTGAAAATTTTGATAATGGGAGGGTCACGGGAAAGGCAGCACAGCATAAAGTCAGCCTTGCGTGCCAGACTACTAACAGGCAAGACTTTTGTGTCCTCACCAAGAGGACGACTGACCATGCTGTCCTCCTCCTCCCCCGTCCTCAGGCCATCCACGCTGACCAGAAGGTATGACAGTTGTGCTTGTAGTACCATCTATAGCGCATGAAAGTAGCTCCTTTTCTTCCTCCTCCTCTTCCTCATTGTCAACCAATCCACGTTGGGATGACATGAGGCTGGGTGTTAGGAACGGCAGAACGCACTAAATAATAATAAATAATAAAGTGCGTTTGCCTCTCAGGGTCCACCGTGCAGTAGATGTTACACCGCTGCTAGGTAAAGATAGACGAGCAATATGGTGGTATAATGCGCACGGGATAGACTTCACCAGTAGTGCGCAAAACGGGCTCTGTTCACACACAGAGGTGCCGCAACATAAACATATGAAAACGCTGAGCCTGTTAGTGTCACAGACCACAGGGAAATGCACACACAGTATCTGGTCACAGGAGCAGGACCCAAGGCAGAGGAGTTGCATCCGTCTAGACCTACCGTGTGTGCGGCATCGCTACTGCGGACGCCAAGGAGGGCTGCAACTGCAGCGCGGCGTAGGGCACAGCCGCTAGTCGACAAAGCTAGGAAGCAGGCACAATATCGGACGCTAGAATAGAGGTGCAGTGTGCACAGTGGCCTAAGACTTGCCACTGACTGGCGCTGACTGCTGTACTAATTCCCTATCCACATGCATAATATCAGAGGGAAGGGGTTTCAAATGAGTCAGTCACCAAAGTCATACATCCGTCACCATTCACACATTAGCTTGAAAAGTCTATACTAGCGCATGGCTGAACAGTCATGTGCGCTTTTTATAGCCGTGCGGGACCTTCCAGATCTCCGAGATGGACCAATGAGATCAGGAGCAGGACCTGGGCACATGACTCCCGATCTCCAATGGGAGATCGCCTCGTGAGCATGCCCAGTAGGAACACAGAGGAACTTAGTCTCTGGAGCGGTCTGCTGCAAAGTAATCTTCTCTGCAGTAGATAGACAGCAGGAGACCGCAGAATGCTTTGGATTCCAGCAGAGCAGACGCAGAACCCAGACGCCTAACACTGGGTTCCTTGCTCCATCTCATCGTGCTCCGCCTGCAATGCATCCTCTTTTATTGTGAGCAGAGAGCTTTTCAGAATGCAGAGAAGTGGGATGGTGATGCTAATTATGGCGTCATCGCCGCTCACCAACTTGGTGGAGTACTCAAAGTTTTGTAGGATGGTACATATGTCTGACATACATGTCCACTCCTGATGTCTTATGTGTGGAGTTTGAACTGAATACCAACGGACTTGTTGATGCGTACCAGGCCCGACGAGCTTCAATGGGAGATGTCACGGCAGCTGGGACCCGGCCCGTGGCCCTGGGCGGCCAGGACAGTTTGCGGTCTTTTCTTAGGACCACCCATATTGTCGCACCCTTCTTCTCCGCGCCGGCGGCCATTGTTAGAGTCCATTTTACAGCCTATTAATTTGGTTATTCTGCACATTTTCAGCAATGTTTAAGTCCAATAAATCTTAGGCACACAGAACCCGGTGGCACCGGGATTCGTCATCCTGTTCGTGACGCCAAGTTAATGGGTCACCCTCCCGGGGCCGTGGGGTACTCGGCACCGGGCCCGACGAGCTTCAATGGGAGATGTCACGGCAGCTGGGACCCGGCCCGTGGCCCTGGGCGCACATTGTAAAAGGGGGGGGATATTTTCAGTGTGCTTATGAAGATTAGAAAGACTGAAAGTTTGAAAATTGCGATTTTTTTTTTTACCACATTTTTGGGGAAAATTGCAATATTTGAAGTGTTCCAGAGTTATTACCTAATAAATTGACACTGGTCTGATTTCTACAATTTGACCTGGTCATTATTTTGGCCTCGTCAAAATTAGCTCATTATTAAAGGGTTAAATTACAATTTGTCTCTTCTTGGTTAGAGTGAGTCAGCAGTTAGTGAGGTTAGTTCTGAAAGAGGAAGGATGTTACATTACTGAGATGTGCGTGTAATAGGAAGATTGCTGAGGTGGCAAGCCCTGAAATTAACTGTTCTGGCGAAGAAGTTGCAGATATATCCAGACACTGCCAAGAGATCATTGGCACTGAGGAATGAGCCTGACAGTAGGGAACCAACTGTAATGAGTGTGACCTAAGGCAGAAATAGAGCTGTGGATGTGGGTCCAAGGCAGAAAGCAGGAGTCCCTACACTGATGGCCAGGACACTTAGTTCCCCCTTCGCCTTTATTTGCTTGTGCATTTTACCTTAATGTTGTACACTACATGGGGATACTTATCATCAGACATCTACAGTATGGGATATACTTTTGATCAGAGGTGTATCTAGGTTTTCTGGCACCCGGGGTAAGAATTCAGTTTGGCACCTCCTCAAGCACATATGCGATTTGTACACTTAGTCATGTACCGACGAGCTTCTCGCCCTAATGCTCTCAATGTTCAGTGAAAAACTGAGAGAATCAGGATGAGCAGCTCGTTGTCACAGGACCATAACTATGAAAGTTGCATATGAGTGACTTGGCCATGTGATAACTACTGGAACCTGCAGAGCTGAATCCTGTCATTGCAGGCCTTTGAATTATCACAACGAATGCACTGCACACTTTTAGGATTCTCACTTGCCAGTCGCAAGAGTGGATGGTCATGTTAGCACAAGCATACGATTTGTATACTTCTGGCCACATTCTGACTAGACATGCCTGGCCTCGCTCAGTTTATTTTCATTGAGTGAGGCCACACGTGTAGCTGTGCATGACCGCATGTATGTAAATTGCCGGCACAAGAGAATCCTAACAGTGTGCAGTGAGCACTTTGAGAATTCAGAAGTCTGCAGTCACATAGAATAACTGCAGACTCATCACAAATTTGTACAGCCCCTTTAATGCTCCTACCATAAATAAAAACATGAGAATTAGTCAGTATCACAAATAATATTTACATCCAGGTACCTTATAGATGACATCGTCTCTGGAGTCGTTCCCCTTCTTTTCTTCATCTTGTCCAGACCCCTTGATGAGTTTTCTCATCCACAGCCCATCTCTGAAGACTTCCTTCTTCTACGGGCTTCTGCAGAAAATCTCCACATGATGCCCTTAAAGATAGAAGTGTCATTATAATGCTCCTGAATAAAAATATCTGCCCTACACTGAGCCCCTGAATCAATAATTGTCCCTCACTATATTGTCTGCACAAAACATGACCTCCATGACCTCTTATGGTACATGCTCTTCACACTGACCTCTCCTTTCCATACTGGGACCCCTTTCACATTATCCTCTCATCCTGATTTTTCCCTATTAGGCCCAGTCTCTATACTGTGCAGTATGTCAGAATAGCCTCTCAGAGCTGCTCTTTTGGCATGAACTGCCTTCCACCCTCATCAATCTATTGGTTGAGGATACTCCAAAGGTTTTTTAATAGGGTTGAGGTCAGGGGAGAATGGTGGCCATAAAAGGAGTTTCTCTTTATGTCATAACAGCCAATGACTCGTGAAATGGAGCATTGTAATCAGAGGCATAGCTAGGGATTCATATGGAGGGGCAAATATCTCAGTGAGCCCCTAACTGGTAACTCTGATTACAACTGTGGTTGTGCAACCTGATCATGGGTGTAGGAGAACCTCAGCAGACATCCATGCTTTTACAGAATATAAATCTCTACACAAAGACCAACGCTGATATTCCTGTCAAATGGTGACCATACAGTGGTAGATACCAGTTCCTGAGAACTTACAAGTGATTATGTTACAGTTATAGATAGTAACTAGTGTTGAGCATTCCGATACCGCAAGTATAGGGTATCGGCCGATATTCACTGTATCGGAGTTCCGATACTTTTATCATATCGAATACCGGAATCGGGAGTTCCCATAATGCTATGATTCAGTTTGATTTGATTCAGCCAGTGACAATCCTCAGAAGTGTGGGCACATCCTGTTAGGCATGTAGGCATGTTAACTAATGGCATGGCTGTGATTGGCTGCTGAAATGATGTCATGATGCACTATAAAAGCCGCCGCAGCCGCCATTTCTGTTTCACTCTGCTGTGAATTCAGTTAGGGACAGGCTGCTGTTCAAGACTGTGAGGGACAGTTAGAGAGCGATTTTACAAATCACATTGTGCTTTACCCAGGCTACATTCTCAATTAGTGTAGCTTTCTTTTGCCTTGCAGCAGTGTTCACAGCTGTCTGCAAGGTCTGTGTGAGTGCAGCTCACACTGAGTAGTGTGTCCTGCAGCCACGTCTGGTTGTAGGACGCTCAGCGTGTCACTGCCTGATACATATTTTTCATATTTTGCTGCTCATTTTTCATTCTCCTATTAGTGTGCACTGTGCATCCATCCGTATCCATATACGTTGGTTGCAAACACTATAGGAGTAGACAGCGGAGCCTCTCTGCAGCCTTTCAGTGCTAGTGCCCAGTTTGCTGCACTGTTCACGGCTGTCTGAGAGGTCTCTGACTGTGTGTGAGTGCAGCTCACGCTGAGTAGTGTGTCCTTCAGCTACGTCCGTCACTGCCTCACACATATTTTTCTTTTATTGCAGCTCATTTTTTATTCTCCTATTAGTGTGCATCCATCCATATCCATCTAAATTGGTTGGTTGCAAACAATAAATAGGAGTAGATAGAGGAGCCTTTTTTCTGGCTTGTGCCCTTCATCTGCAGCCAGATTAGTATTACCCTATTTTTTGGAGCCTCATCTTTTGCATTGTAGGTTACCTTACTGCATTGTAATAGCTCCAAAAAGTTAGTGATACTATCGCTTTGAAATCTTTGGTCAGATCCTTTTAGTTTTTTTAAAAAAAAAAAAAAAAATAAAGTTCACCAAACACTCCAATTCACAGTTGTGTAGGCCACATTAGCTCCTATTAAAGTGTAGTCCACACAAACACTTCATAAAATTAGTGTTTCTTATACCTGTTACCAGCTGTTCAGGAATAAGCACACTAAGCCCCCCCTTTGTACTTTTCTGCCTATCTTTATCAGTCTACCAAGATGAAGAAGGCAGGGAGTAAGGCACGTGGGCGTGGGCGTAAAGTTTCAGCAGGGATAGGACGTGGGGATTCTGCAGGGAGAGGACGTGGGGATTCTGTGCCTGCTGCTGGCACCAGTGAGTCAGCATTCCCCAGTTTCACCAGGCAACAGTCCTTTATGCGCAGCTTTGTAGGACCTTGCCGTACCCCACTGCTGCGGGAGGAACAAATTGAAGCCGTTGTCGGAAGGATGGCAGCTAACGCATCGACTTCAATGACTTCCACGTCCTCTCAGGGCCAGAGCACTGAAGAGCAGCCATCTGTCTCTTCACCACCTGCCAAAGTGCCCAGGCAGTCAGAGAGCCCTGGACAGGAGCCATCACAGTCTCTACTTCTGTTCTCTGAATCTGTTGGCTTGGAAAGAGGGGGCCAGCCAAGCAGCATTCAAGAATGTGAAGAAGAGGGAGTATGCAGTGATGCGCAACTTCTTTGTCCCTCTGAATCTGAAGAGGCGGGTGGGCCAGTGCCTATGGTCAGCACACCTCAGTATGCATCAGATGATGACGAGACTCAGGTGCCACTTTCTGGTGCGTACGGTGCTGGCGAGACAACCCAGGAGAAGCAGGTGTTTGAAGAGGGGAGTGTAGATGATGAGGTCCTTGACCCATCATGGCGTGAGGAACAGGAAGGTGGTGGGAGCAGCTCTGAGGAAGAGATTCCCAGAATGGCCAAAACAGGAGGGAGAGGGAGGAGGCTGACTTGGTTGCCTGTAGCCTCCACTTCGGCACCCGTTAGGAGCATTCCTCTTTCAAAAGCCAAAACGGGCGCTCCCAAGACTTGCAGTGCGTGGTCCTTTTTTGACACAGTTGCAGATGACATTTGCTTTGTCAAATGCAAGCTGTGTCATCAGAGAGTCAAAAGAGGGAAAAATGTCAGCAACCTCAATACCACTAATATGTGGAAACATGTGCGGACCAAGCACGAGCTGGAGTTACATAGACACACTGAAGACGTAGGCCAACGTACAGCACCACCTACCACCTCATCAGCTCGTGTTGGGGCCTCTTCCTCCAGCTCACACACAGCTGGTTCGGCTTCCTCACAGGATTGCCAAGGAAGAACCTCTGGCACTGTTGTCCGGAGACCCAGTGACATTCCACCCACAGTACCACGTTCCCAGTCATCCTCACACTCCCAGGCCACTCTACAACCATCGGTAGCACAGGCCTGGGATAAAAGGCGGCCATACTTGGCATACCATCCCCGAGCACAGGCTCTGAATGCTGGCATTGCCAAACTACTGGCCCTTGAAATGCTGTCATTCAGGCTGGTGGAGACTAACACCTTCCGGAACTTCATGGCATTGGCAGTCCCACAATACACCGTGCCCAGCCGCTTTTATTTCAGCAGTGGAGGGAAAAATAAAACATGCATTACTAAACGCCGTCAGTAGCAAGGTCCACCTGACCACCGATGCGTGGACCAGTAACCATGGACAGGGACGATACCTTTCCCTCACTGCCCATTGGGTCAATGTTGTGGAGCCGGGTACAGATCTGGAGAGTGGTGCTGTACGTGTTCTGCCAACTCCACGGATTGCAGGAATCCAGTCTGTACACATTGACTCCTCCTCCTACTCAAGTTCCTCAGAAACAGCGCTGCAGGAGCCTGTTATGACTGATATGAGCACAGCAGTGGCCAAACGTCAACAGGCCGTACTCAAATTAATTTCTTTGGGGAATCGAAGCCACACAGCGCAGGAGCTCTGGAATGCCATCAAGCAGGAGAGCGACATGTGGTTTGTGCCAGCGAATCTCCATCCGGGCTTGGTAGTGTGTGACAATGGCCGAAATCTGGTGGCAGCTCTTGGCCTAGGCAACCTCACTCACATCCCATGTCTGGCACATGTGCTGAACTTGGTCGTGCAGAGCTTTCTGAGGGACTATCCGGATCTTGATGCACTGCTGCACAAGGTCCACATAGAGTACGCTCACTTGCGGCGTTCCAGCACGGCAAGATCGTGCCTTGCTGCTCTGCAGCACCGATTACGCCTTCCGGAACATCGCTTCATATGTGACCTACCCACCAGGTGGAATTCAACGTTACATATGTTGGAGCGGTTGTGTGAGCAACAGGCAGCAGTCATGGAGTACCAGCTGCATCAGGCGCAAACAAGTCGCATTGTGCGCCGGTCACACTTCAGCACCACTGAGTGGGCCTCTATGAAGGACATCTGCCTCGTTTTGTGTGCCTTCGATGATTCCATGCAGATGGCGAGTGCAGATGATGCACTAGTCAGCATGATTGTCCCCCTTATCTGCCTGCTTCAAAAACACTGCAAGCACTAAGAGAGGAGGTTTTGGAAGAGGTGGAGGATGAGGAGTCACAAATGCCATCTGCTTCTGGACAGTCTGCGCTACATGGTTGCTCACAAAGGCCTAGGCAGGGGACACTTTGTCAGGAGGATGTGGAGGAGTCAATGGAGGAGGAAGACATCTCTCCAGGGGAGGGAGGTACACAATGCTCTAGTGAGTATGTACAGCGAGGGTGGGGTGATGCAGAGCAGGCAGAGATGACGACTCAAGCAGGGGACAGCGTTTCTTTGGCAGTTGGGAGTCTGCAGCACATGGTTGATTTCATGCTGCAGTGCCTGAGAAACGACCGCCGCATCGCCCACATTCTCAACACGACTGATTATTGGGTGTACACCCTCCTAGATCCTCGCTACCCGGACAACTTACAAAGCCTCATACCACCGTTGAACCGGGAGTGTAAACTGCAGGAGTACCAAGACACACTGGTGCAGTCCATCATGTTCTCCATTCCAACCGACAGCAGTGCTGCTAGTGCTTTACAAAGCAGCTCTGTGCGTCGAGGCAGTGGAGGAAGCTCGGCACAAAGAGGGAGCAGAGGCAGCGCCTCAGCACAAGGCAAGACCACTATGGCCCAAATGTGGCAGTTTTGTGTGTCCGCCACAAATGTCTACACCATCACAGTCGGCTCCAGTCAGCAGGAGGCAACGTTTCCGTCAGATGGTAACAGACTACATGTCTTGCCCTGTCAGTGTACTCCCAGATGGCTCTTCCCCCTTCAAGTTTTGGGTCTCAAAGCTGGATACATGGCCAGAGCTTAGCCAGTATGCATTGGAGGTGCTGGCTTGCCCTGCTGCTGGTGTATTATCGGAACGCGTCTTTAGTGCCGCAGGTGGCGTACTAACAGACCGTCGCACACGACTATCCTCCGATAACGTTGACCGGCTTACTTTTCTGAAAATGAACAAGGCCTGGATCTCGCCAGAATTTGCCAGTCCTCTACCAGAATAAATAATTGGTTGGCAACAGTATCCAGGTCTCCTGTTGTGTTCATGTTTCTACCACCTGAACTGTAATCCCTGGGCTTCAACACAGCCAGTTGTCGCTCAGAAGTGCCATCTGGACAGAGAAAAACACTAGCTCCTGTGTTAGTGGGGTTCAGTAACGCCATCTGTTCCCCTGCTGTGTGGACGGCAAAGTCTCCTGCTCCCTCCACAATCGAACTACTACTGATTTTTAACCGTGCTCCACTTAGGCCTCTGGCTCCACTGTCTCTAGTATTTCCCCTGGCCTCCAACCCAGCCAGTTGCTGCTCTAAAGTGGCGTCTGCACAATCCACACTTGTTCCTGTGTTCCTGGGGCTCAGGCACGTCAGTTGATCCCCTGATGTGTGTCCGGCAATGTCTCCTGCTCTATCCACATTCCCATTACTAGTAGTGGGAATGTGGACAGAGCAGGAGACCTTGCCGGACACACATCAGGGGATCAACTGACGTGACTGAGCCCCAGTAACTCAGGAACATGTGTGGATTGTGCAGATGCCACTTCATAGCAGTAACTGGCGGGGTTGGAGGCCAGGGGAAATACTAGAGACAGTGGAGCCAGAGGCCATAGTGGAGCACGGTTACAATCAGTAGTAGTCTACAACCTATATAAAACTTGCTGCAAGTTGGCCTCCGCCTGCTGCATGATTGATCCTGGGCTTCAACACAGCCAGTTGTTGCTCGGAAGTGCTGTCCGCACAGAGAAAAACACTAGCTCCTGTGTTAGTGGGGTTCAGTAACGTAAGCTGTTCCCCTGCTGTGTGGACGACAAAGTCTCCTGCTGCCTCCACATTCACAAACCATCAGGCCTCAACCTGCTCCATGCTTGATCCTGGGCTCCAACAATGCCAGTTGGTGTTCAGAAGTGCCGTCTTCACAGAGAAAAACACACTAGCTCCTGTGTTAGTGGGGTTCAGTAACATCAGCTGTTCCCCTGCTGTGTGGACGACAAAGTCTCCTGCTGCCTCCACATTCACAAACCATCAAGCCTCAGCCTGCTCCATGCTTGATCCTGGGCTCCAACAACGCCAGTTGGTGTTCAGAAGTGCCGTCTTCACAGAGAAAAACACACTAGCTCCTGTGTTAGTGGGGTTCAGTAACGTCAGCTGTTCCCCTGCTGTGTGGACGACAAAGTCTCCTGCTGCCTCCACATTCACAAACCATCAGGCCTCAGCCTGCTCCATGCTTGATCCTGGGCTCCAACAACGCCAGTTGGTGTTCAGAAGTGCCGTCTTCACAGAGAAAAACACACTAGCTCCTGTGTTAGTGGGGTTCAGTAACGTCAGCTGTTCCCCTGCTGTGTGGACGACAAAGTTTCCTGCTGCCTCCACATTCACAAACCATCAGGCCTCAGCCTGCTCCATGCTTGATCCTGGGCTCCAACAACGCCAGTTGGTGTTCAGAAGTGCCGTCTTCACAGAGAAAAACACACTAGCTCCTGTGTTAGTGGGGTTCAGTAACATCAGCTGTTCCCCTGCTGTGTGGACGACAAAGTCTCCTGCTGCCTCCACATTCACAAACCATCAGGCCTCAGCCTGCTCCATGCTTGATCCTGGGCTCCAACACCAGTTGGTGTTCAGAAGTGCCGTCTTCACAGAGAAAAACACACTAGCTCCTGTGTTAGTGGGGTTCAGTAACATCAGCTGTTCCCCTGCTGTGTGGACGACAAAGTCTCCTGCTGCCTCCACATTCACAAACCATCAGGGCTCAGCCTGCTCCATGCTTGATCCTGGGATCCATCAACGCCAGTTGGTGTTCAGAAGTGCCGTCTTCACAGAGAAAAACACACTAGCTCCTGTGTTAGTGGAGTTCTGTAACGTCAGCTGTTCCCCTGCTGTGTGGACAACAAAGTCTCCTGCTGCCTCCACATTCACAAACCATCAGGCCTCAGCCTGCTCCATGCTTGATCCTGGGCTCCAACAACGCCAGTTGGTGTTCAGAAGTGCCGTCTTCACAGAGAAAAAACACACTAGCTCCTGTGTTAGTGGGGTTCAGTAACGTCAGCTGTTCCCCTGCTGTGTGGACGACAAAGTCTCCTGCTGCCTCCACATTCACAAACCATCAGGCCTCAGCCTGCTCCATGCTTGATCCTGGGCTCCATCAACGCCAGTTAGTGTTCAGAAGTGCCGTCTTCACAGAGAAAAACACACTAGCTTCTGTGTTAGTGGGGTTCAGTAACGCCAGCTGCTCCCCTGCTGTGTGGATGGCAAAGTCTCCTGCTGCCTACACAGTCACACTACTACTGATTTTTAACCGCGCTCCACTTAGGCCTCTGGCTCCACTGTCTCTAGTATTTCCCCTGGCCTCCAACCTCGCCAGTTGCTGCTCCAAAGTGGCATCTGCACAATCCACACTTGTTCCTGTGTTATTGGGGCTCAGTCATGTCAGTTGATCCCCTGATGTGTGTCCGGCAATGTCTCCTGCTCTATCCACATTCCCATTGCTAGTAGTGGGAATGTGGACAGAGCAGGAGACCTTGCCGGACACACATCAGGGGATCAACTGACATGACTGATCCCCTGTAACCCAGGAACAAGTGTGGATTGTGCAGACGCCACTTCTGAGCAGCAACTGGCGGGGTTGGAGGCCGGGGGAAATCCTAGAGACAGTGGAGCCAGAGGCCTAAGTGGAGCACGGTTACAATCAGTAGTAGTGTACAACCGATATAAAACTTGCTTCAAGTAGGCCTCAGCCTGCACCATGATTGATCCTGGGCTTCAACACAGCCAGTTGGTGCTCGGAAGTGCCGTCTGCACATGCTCTAGTGTTAGTGGGGTTCAGTAACGCCAGCTGCTCCCCTGCTGTGTGGACAACAAAGTCTCCTGCTGCCTCCAAAATCACACTACATCTTACTTTCTACTCGCTCCAAGTAGGCCTCAGCCTGCTCCATGATTGATCCTGGGCTTCAACACAGCCAGCTGTTGCTTGGAAGTGCCGTCCGCATGGAGAGAAACACTAGCTCCTGTGTCAGTGGGGTTTAGTAACGCCAGCTGCTCCCCTGCTGTGTGGACGACAAAGTCTCCTGCTGCCTCCAAAATCACACTACATCTTACTTTCTACTCGCTCCAAGTAGGCCTCAGCCTGCTGCATGATTGACCCTGGGCTCCAAAATCGCCAGTTGATGCTCAGAAGTGTCTTTGGCACGGGTACTCCCTTCTGCCCAGCCTGGTTCCAGCACGCCTGCTGTTTCCGGGTAGTGTCAACGTCACTTTGCCACCAATACATAGTCCTGTCGTGTTGCGGTTGGGTTAGCCAAGTCTATGGTGCCTGCAGTTTAGGTGCTTCCTATGAGGGCTGCAGGTTCTGGTAATAAAGGCTGGTTCCGTAGTGCCAATAGGACAAGCACCCCTTGTAGGACTGTGGGTTTCCGGAACTGCGGCCGGCTCGCGGCCTTGCAACGTTGTTTTTCAGGGGTAGCTTCTGCTACCCATCCGGGTTCCAGCACCGTCAGCTCCACAGTTGTGCCATTTGCTCTTGTTCCTTCTGCTGCCACTCTGGGTACCAGCACTGTCAGCTGGTCCTTGGTAGTTACATTGAATCTTGTAGCTTCTGCTACCCATCCGGGTTCCAGCACCGTCAGCTGGTTCTCGGCAGCGCTTTTGGCCTAGGTGCCTCCTTCTCGGTATCCGAGTTCCATCAACGTCTCTCTGGTCCTTGGTAGTGCTTTATAGCACAGGTACCTCCTGCTTAGTAACAGTGTTCCAGCACTGTCAGCTGGTCCACGGTTGTGCCATTGGCTCTTGTTCCTTCTGCTGCCACTCTGGGTACCAGCACCATCAGCTGGTTCTCGGGAGTTCCATTGACTCTTGAAGCTTCTGCTACCCATCCGGGTTCCAGCACCATCAGCTGGTTCTCGGCAGTGCCTTTGGCCTAGGTGCCTCCTTCTTGGTATCTGAGTTCCAGCAATGTCTGCTGGTCCTTGGTAGTGCTTTATAGCACAGGTACCTCCTGCTTAGTAACCGTGTTCCAGCATCGTCAGCTGGTCCACGGTTGTGCCATTGGCTCTTGTTCCTTCTGCTGCCCATCCGGGTTCCAGTACCATCAGCTAGTTCTCGGCAGTTCCTCAGCCTTCTTGTACCTTCTGCTACTTTTCAAAGTTCACGCTTGTGGAAATGGTTTTTGGTTCTCACTCTGGATCTCCCTGACGACGACCCTGAAGACGATGACCCTGAAGACCACACCGAAGAAGACCAAAAAGATGACCCTGAAGAAGATGACCAAGATGACAAAGAACATGAAGACAACCACCAAGATGCAGAACAACAAGAGACAGAAGACCAAGAAGCAGAAGAACAAAAAGCAGATGGACCAAAAGCAGAACATTAAGCATAAGACTAAAAATCAGAGCAAAAGATATTATCTAAATTCTAAGCAAAAGAAGACTAAGCAATGTATGGGGGTGAGTCCGTTCCTCTTCGTGGTGCCCCTGGAAAATGCCTGCTGCTGCAGGCCAAACTGAACACGGACAAATCCTGTTGTAAATCTTTTGTGACAGGCAGAACGGAAGGTGTAATCTTCAAACTTTTATAGATAACAACTACAGGAATGCCTGTCACAAATAAGAATATGATGAAGAAGAAGAATAAGAAGAAGATGAATAAGAAGAATATGAAGAATGTACAAAAAAAGAATAATAGGAAGAAGATGAAGAATGTAAAAAAAAGAATAATAGGAAGAAGGTGAAGAAGAAGATGAATAAGGTGAAGAAGAAGTTGATGAAAAAGATGCTGCTGCTGAGGATGATGAAGGAGAAAGTGTTGGAGAAGTAGAAAAGAAGGTGAAGAGCATGGAAGTAGTGAAACATACATATCTAACAAAATATACAAAAGGTTAACATAGTCAATATCTTTGTAACTCCGAACATCTTGAAAAACAAAATTTATTCCTGCTATTCCATTTGATTGGGCTAAATCTCTATGCCTTTAATGTCTCCTCCACCTCCCCCAATACATTCTACATTATTCTTAGTTGTTTTTCTTCATGTAGAATTAAACTACAAGGAAAGGAAGGGTTTTTTTTAATTCCGATATTTCTGTTCCATTGACTTGAATGGGACCTCCGGGATCGGAAACGGCGATACCCGATTCTTTTTTCATATCGGCCGATCCAATCCGATCCGATATTTTTCAATATCGGGTGGTATCGCTCAACACTAATAGTAACTTATTGCTTTTTAAATGCCCACTTAACGCTTAATAATGTCCCATGAGTCCCCTAATATACCGCTCCTTTATGCACGGTATAGAGGGCACACAGCTAACTTATACAGAGTATGATGTCCCCACAGTTCCCCTACAGACAGTATGGTGGCCCACATCTCCCCTATGCAAAATATAATGACCCTACAGCTTCCCTATACACCATGTTTCCCTACTCTACCGCAGAGCTTAACTCAGGGGGTGAACAACATTTTTTGTTCAAGGGCCAAATTTCCATACTGAACCAATCCCAAGGGCGGCAGAAAGATTAAAGGGGTACCTACATGAATACATCACCAGAACCACAATCAGTACATTAGTATATTACCAAAACCAAGTGTTGAGTGTATGAGGAGGATTTGGAGAACTCAGTTTCTGCTTAAAAAAGTCAATGTGAACACACGCTAACTTAAAATGAGATTTTGGAGCACAAACTTACCAAATTATCCACATTATCTCAAACCTCTCAATTTTGAAGATTTTTAAGTTTTAACATAGCCATGAAGCACTTTATAAATTGCCGCATGTGTTTAAGATCCAAAACACCATCAGCACATGATTGCGGCAACAGAACTACTGTCAGTACATGAATGTAGCATCAGAACCACTGTCAGTACATGACTACTTCACAGAACCACTGTCAGTACATGAACGCAGTACAAGAACCACCATCAGTATATGAATGCAGCACGAGAACCACTGTCAATACATAATTGCTGCAAAAGAACCAACATCAATACATGAATACAGCATCAGAACCATTGATGGTAAATTAAGTGTACCTCCTCTGCATACTGCACACAGGATACTGTGCCTTCACATTAACATCCCTCATATACAATAAAAGTCCTTATTACTTTCGGCTCTATAAGGCACTTACCTTTTCCTCTTTGGAAGCAGGGCAACAGCAGGAGCAGAATGATTGTGGTACCAAGTGGTAGACTCAGCAGGATGAAAGCCTCAGCAGGGTGATGGCCCAAGTAGGGTGACAACAGTAGAAAGGTGACTGCCTCAGCTGGTTGACAACCTCTGACCATTTATTGATTGCTACATTTGTACACTATCAGAACCATGGTCAGTACATGAATCTATTAGCAGATTCACCGTCAGTATATGAATCCAGCTTCTCCATACTGTTCCCCAATTCTCCATATTGTCTCTTATACTTTCACTTTCCATACTGTCCTCTTACCTCTATATACTGCTATCCCACTACTCCATACTGTCCCTCATGGTCCCAATTCTCCATACTGTGCCCCGACTTCTCCATATGGTTCCAACATGCTCCCAATTCTCCATCCTGTTCCCCTTTTCTCTATATTGTCACCTACGCTCCCACCTCTACATACTGTCCCCCCACTTTTTCATATTGTTCCTTCACTTCACCGTACAATCCCACCATGCTCCCATTAATGATCTCCACTCCTCCATATTGCCCCCCATGCTCCCTCCTCTCCATTCTGTCCCCCACTTCTTCATACTGTATCCCAACTTACCCATATGGTAACCGCACTCCTCTATTTTGTTCCCATACTCCCTCTTCTCCATACTGTCCCCCACTTCTCCATATGTTCCACTCACCCCACGCTGCTCCCTCTCATAATTTTCCCCACTGCCCCATATTGTGCCCCATAATGTGCACTCACTGCATCATTGCTGATCACAGTAGCTGAGTGATGAGGTGGGGAGATGATGAGCAGTTCTTTACCTCTGTCCTGGCGCTGAATTACTGTTCAAATCTCTTCATGTCTGAGAGAAAGGAATATATCTGAATTCAGGGAAAAGGGAGCCAGCCACAGTCCATAAGGGATTCTCTTGCAGGTCACATGTTGTGCAGGCCTGACTTAACTATATTGGTGCTCTGCGCCTGTTGATTCAATTAAGAGTAGCAAAGCTCTGGGCGGTCCTCTCTGAGCATCGATGGCATGGTTCTTTTTGTACCATGGAAGAAAGTGGTCAGTCAGAAAGTCTATATACTTTCCTGGGCCAACTGCCCCCTCTGTCCCCCAATAAATACGCTACTGATTGTCATGCATGAAGGTGATTTTAGTATGGATGGCATGGTTCTTCTTTTTGTATCATGGAAGAAAATGGTAAGTCAGAAACTCTATATACTTTGACAAGGTCATTTTTCACACCTTCAGTGACACTAAATAGGCCTCTCTCCACATGATCCAGCAAAAAACATGAATTTGCCACCTCCTTGCTGACATCGCAGCCTTGTTGGGACATGGTGGCCATCCACCAACTATCCACTACTCCATCTATCTGGACCATCCAGGATTGCACTGCATTGATCAGTTAACAAGATTGTTTTACAATTAGTCTTCATGTATGTCTAGGCCTACTGCAACTTTTTCTTCTCGTGAGTAGGGAAGGGAGAACCTGAACAGTAAAGTTTGGGGTTTGTAGGAGAAACCTAGTGCCTGGTACCGAACCCCGAACAAGGACTTCTAAATGGAAGTTAGTTCTACTGTTCGGGTTTGGCACCCAAATAAAACTTGTTGAAAAGCATTGACCATTCAGGCTGTGGGCACTTCAAACAGCCTTACTGACAACACTGCCAGTCAGAGTTGGAAACAGCGACTGACCAGCGGTAACCTTACTGAAGTCACCGCAGGTCAAAGTGCTGTGGGTTCCCAAGCTGTCACACAGAAGATAGTGTGTGAACTAGCGGCTGAGACCAGCGGTGACGTCAGTAAGGTTGCCGCTGGTCAAAGATGCTGCTTCCCACGCTGTGACACGGCGACTCTGACCAGCATTAAGTGGTAACCTTACTGGCATAACCACTGTTCACACACACTGCTGAGTATCACAGATCGCAGTGTCAGCTACAGTTAGTATCTATAAGGCCGGAGTCACACTAGCGATTAAATCGGACGAATGCAATGCGATAAAAAAATCTCATTGCATTCGTCCCAATGTTATTCTATGGTGCTGCTCCCATCATGCGTTTTTTAATCGGAACCATTCCTCGGACCGAGACAATCGCAGCATGCTGCGATTGCCACCGATTTTCGGATCGGATTCGCCAATGCAAGTCTATGGATGCGATTAAAAATCGCATTGAAAACGCACCACACGTGTGACTTGCGATTAAATCGCAAGACTTCTCCTGGTCAACAGGAAAGAGCATCAGGCATTGGCACTGGATGTCAATTTGATGCTTAGATGCGAATAAAATCGGTTCATCGCCGGAAAATGGGATGACAGACGGATCTCTGGACAAGAAACCTTTGTGCGATTTCGTACCGTAAAAATCGGACAGATGTTTTAATCGTTGTGTGTGACTCCAGCCTAAAGCTCTGAATGGGGCTCCATTTGCTGGAATTTTGGTCGGGGGACCACGATGTGGAATATGGCAGACCGGCTTAGGAGTTTTATCTTTATTAAATTAGTGAAAATGGTAATTGTCGTGGATTATTTTTAACAAATAAAGAACTTTTCGGTGTGTGTGTTTATATTTTTTTATTGGTTAGTAATGGAGGTGTCTGATTGACAGCTCTCCATTGCTAACCCCAAAAACAATTAACCCGATTCCCACCACACCAGAGTAAGGCTGGGGTCACACTAACCGATGCAAAATACGGTCAGTATTTTACATGCGTAATACGGATGAATGACCCCTAAATAGTGCTCTGTATGTCATCCGTAATCAAGGTGTGGTCGCGTATTTTGCGCATGTAAGCATCCGTATGTAATCCGTATGGCATCCGTATGGTGAGATTTTCTCGCAGGCTGGCAAAATGGACATATAATGGAGCCCTATGACAGGGTTTCTAACAGAAACCAAAGAATAGATATAGACACATAGAATGCATATATATATATATATGTATGTATTCTATGTGTATATATCTATTCTTTCGTTTCTTTATTAAACCTGTCAGTGTGAGTTTACTGTATAGCGCACTGAATTGCCGGCTTTGCTAAAAGACACCGGGTGCATATTTCTCGCAAGTCACATGTGTGGTCCTTGTGTAATCTGTATTTTTTGCGCACCCATAGACTTGCATTGGCGTACTACGGGCGTAGTACGCTGACAATCGCAGCATGGCACGGACTGTAGAATACGGATGAGAAATATACGACTGGTGCGAGGTACCCCATAGAGAATCATTGGTCCGTGTCTAATGCGTGCATTTAGCGCATCTCACTCGGCCGTATTCCTCGCCAGTGTGACCCCAGCCTCATAGGGAAACACTGAGGCTAAAAGCCAGAATTGGAGCATTAAATATGATGCGCCACTTCTGGAGTGGCTGCAAGCTGATATTTGTAGGTTTGGAATAGCCCAAAAATCATGGACATTCCCAGCCTGTTAATATCAGCTTGCAGCAGTCTGCTTTCCCTTAGCTGGTTATTAAAAATAAGGGGGACCCCAGGCATTTTTTTTCCATTTATTTATTTATTGCTAATAAATAAATAAGTGAATTAATGGAAAATACTAATAAATAAATAAATGAAAAAAATGTGGATTTTCCCTCAAATTTTGAATAGTCTCCCCAACACTAGCCCTCATTTGCCAATTTATTAACCCCTTTGTGACCAAGCCAGTTTTGACCTTAATGACCAAGCCAATTTTTACAATTCTGACCATTATCACTTTATGGGGTTATAGCTCTCGAACGCTTCAACGGATTACACTGATTCTGACTGATTCTGAGAATGTTTTTTCGTGACATACTGTACTTCATGTTAATGGTAAAATTTATTCAATTTGACTTGCGTTTACTTATGAAAAAAATGGAAATTTGGCAAAAATTTTGAAAATTTTTTGTGACCCCTGGGATTGTGGTCCTAATGGATACGTCTGTCAGGTTTTTTTGAGTTCCAGTTATTCTCCATTTTAGTTCCTGTGTATATCCCCCTATAACCCCAAAATTTTTTAGTATCTTCGTGTTTTTAATCATTTTTAATTTGTTTTTTTCTCTTAGCTTTTTCTAGTTGGACCTTATTATGCAATTGCTATTCTTGGATCTACCTCCAACCTGACCTTTTTCTTGTTATCCATTTTTGTGGTCCCTCTTTGCCGTATTATCCACAATATGATTTGTTGTTAATTATTAATTTCTATTTTTGTATATTTCATATTTTCTTATTTGTGTCTTTCGTGTAATTTGTTTGTATATGTCATATATATATATTGCCGTACGCACTTCGCACTTTTATAATGCTATAATTGCACACTTATGCGCAGTGTTTATGACTTTATTGAGATATATTTCTATGGTGTAAACCCTTGTGGATATTGCTGCTATGGATATTTTTATTGTTGCATTGGTGACTCCTCTAGCGGTGGGTGTGCCCTGATCCCGGGGATGCGGGGGGGCGTCTCATATGTCCCTGGTGCGCTCATCGAGAATCCCCTTCCCTTTGCGCATCTGCTGTGGGACTTGACGTCTTCCTGCTTCCGCCGGCTTCTGTGGCGCGCAGTGCGCATGCGCCAATTTAAGCACCGCTATTGGCCTGGCGGTGATCAGCTGATTATGTCACATGGGCTTTTAAGGTCCTTCTGCATACGTCGCAGATACTCCCCTTGAGAAAGCGGTGCTTAGTGCACGCGAAACGTGCGTTGGGGCCCTTATACCCGGTCCTGGGGTCTTCATCCGGTGCCCTTTACCTTACTGGTGAGTTATCAGATTTTTTCCGGTCTCTTATTGTGTACGCTGATTAAGAGCTTTGGCTGGCTTAGATAGCCCATAAGAGCTCCATTTCATTATATGCACTTGCTAGTAATTTCATCAATTTATTGTTTTGATTCACAATTGAGTCCGTTATTTCTGAGCTCTCCCCTGGCATTGATAGTGCATGTATTTGCCTTTAACTCTATACCTATGTGATATTAGGCTTATTTGGGCACCATGGTTCCTCCTGTGACGCACCCCGTTTTTTTCCTGCTGAAGTCTTATGTTCCAAATCGTATGCAATTATATTTTTGTTTGTCTTGATTATTTGTTTAATAAAATAATACACATTATTATATCTATACCTAGTAGCTCATTTTTCTCCTATATTTATGTCTTAGTTGAGCGGGTATTGTGTCTCCCTGTTG
Source organism: Dendrobates tinctorius (assembly GCF_039654945.1). Taxonomy (NCBI): domain Eukaryota; kingdom Metazoa; phylum Chordata; class Amphibia; order Anura; family Dendrobatidae; genus Dendrobates; species Dendrobates tinctorius. Next base: position 61,313,947 of record NW_027361728.1, read on the forward strand.
AGGGAATTTTGGCATTTTGCCAATTGGCGTTCTTTTTGCCACCAAGGTTCTTCATATTTACTAGCTTCCTATATCTGATGAACCCTGATGAAGAGAGTAGCTATCTCTCGAAACATGTCGGTATTGTGCTGCCTTTGAGCCACCGTCTTACCCCCAGTGTGACGTCACGCTAGCCCTGCCCCATCACACGCCGAGTCCCTCAGCGTTGCTCTCGGCCGGAGCATGCGAGGCAGCGGCGGTCTCCACGTCCATACGGATTAGCAGCAGCAGCCCCAGCCCAAGCCCCCACGCTGAGCACCCAAGCCTGCCTCACTGAGCACTGGCCCTGCAAGTAAGTGCACCAGAATTAAGCACCTCGTTCCACTAGTGGGCACAAGCTGTCACTAACGCTCATTCACTTTGCAGGAATTGTGCCATCATTTGTTTTGCACAGGATTAATCATTCTGACCTCGCCTGTTGAAATTGGCATGCAGTAAGGTCAGCATTCAGTTATTATCTCAAACATCTATTTATCCCCCTCTATTTTTTTTTTTTTTTTGTGTTTCATTTTATTTTTCAACTATTATATTTTTTTACATCAGAAACAGGCTGCAACATTCCAATCTTAATACTTGGCAATATCTACATTTACAGCATGTATTTTATATGGTTCTGATTTCCTTAAGTGAGTAAATCAAGATTAGTTCATATTTTATTTTATTTATTTATTTATTTTTTTCCCTCTGAAACACACTAACGGGCTCACCCTCATTTAACACTATATTATCTACTCAGCAGTTTTGGCATCCAAATGCAAGGCAATATACATCTATGACAAGGTGAATAGTCTCAGAATACTGCTATACATCCACCACCACGTGATTTTTTTCACACACCAGCAAGTAAGTACTCAGTTATATTATTTTTTCAGTTCCCAGTATAGCGCAGTGTATTTCTTTTCTTATCAGCTTTAGCTCTTTTAAACAGGCTCCAGCACAGAGCCTGTTATTCACCAGCTGCATCTGGGAATAGTGGACCTTCCTTCTCTGTCCAAGTGGACTGGCGCCAGTGTGTTAATCTTAAGCTTCCTATATCTGTTTGCTGCTGTGTAATGGTATTTTAGCAGTTGCTCTCTTAATCTGAATTTGTCGGGCAGAAACCTCTCTCATTATGCCTTCATCTGCACTAACCCATCTATGCTCTGTACAGTATCATCCAGAAATCTCTTCACAGTACGATGCTCGGGCTTAAGTTTTCATGAAATCTTTAATGTTTTCATACCTAGCCCAAGGCCTTGCCTTATTTGACTCTTTCCGACAGCAGACTCTTTTTCTTTCCCATGTTGCTTTAAATCTGTGGCCTGCTAAATAACGTCCCTTTTTTTCTTTTAAGTGAACTCACAAAACTAATTAATACAGGTGTTTGAGATTGATTAAAGTAATCAAAAGAGTCCTGAGACACAATACCAACCGGTTTATTTGAAAAACAAAAAACAATCTTCATGACAGTTAAATCCAATTTACATAGTAATTTGAAATGTGGTGTAATATACAGAAGATAATACTAATGTGTTTTTTTTCAGAGAATGCATACATTAGATATAGCTAAATTAATTGATCTATTCAACTTATATCCCCTCCAAATTGTTGATCTTGAATACAAAATCTCCTCCTATAGACCTATAGTGCTTTAACCCCTTAACCCCTCCATAGGAGGCTAGAAGCATGCGCAACCCAATCGGCTCTGCTACATATGGGCGATGAGCAGATCGCCCATATGTAGCAGATTTACTGCTGTGCTTTCAGCGCCGACCACCGGGTGGCACTGAAAGCCATATGCCTGGAACAACCATAGAGGTCTCATAGAGACCTCTGGTTGTCCAGGCAACATGATGCCGACCACCGATCACGTGATGGGGGTCGGCGATGACGTCATTTCCGGCCCAGCGGCCGGAAATGCTATTTAAATGCCCGCTGTCAGCTTTGGATTTATCTAGTTAATAGGCGCGGGCGGATGGCGATTCCACTCGCGCCTATTGCGGGCACATGTCAGCTGTTCATAACAGCTGACATGTCCCGGCTTTGATGCGGGCTCAGAGACGGAGCCCTCATCAAAGCAGGGGAGATGTCTGATGACGGACTGTGTCCGTCATTGGACATTAAGGGGTTAATCAATTGACTTGCCAGCTGTATCACTGGTACATACACTGGTGGACACAGACAGAAACGGGCCCCTGTGCAAGAACAGTGTGTGGGCTCTTTGTAGTCCAAAAGCTCATCATAATGTACAATTCTGCCTGCTTTGGAGGTGAAAATGGGCCCCCTAAGCTAGTGGGCCCCTGTGCTGCTGCACAGGTTTAACCAATGATATGTCCACCCCGGGATACATAAGTCTATTCAACGGGTAAATCATCCCTACATCACTGCTGTATTACAATTCAAGAGCTGCGGTCAGTTCACACAGTTTCAGGTGTGGCAAGCGTTAGTCGATGACAATCCATAGTAACATGGAAGACATTTTTCCGTATCTAGGCTAGAGCAGGCTCCATTCTATGCTGTATTTTGAGAAAGTAGCCTACTCTAACCCAAAAGATGAAAAGTGTCTTTCATTTGAATAACATTCTATTAAGAGAAATCCATTATCTGGGAATAAAAATGTGTTATTATACAAAAATTCCCAAATTCCTTTAATTATTTGTTAAACTAGGCTACAGACTTAATAATTATTGATTTAAAATGGCTGCCATCTTGTTTTACTGACAGGAACCTCTCCTAGAAAACTGCACATACTATCAAATACTGTTAAGCTACCTCCTGGTCAGTACAGCTGTTCAGCATTTCAGAAAACACTTGATCGGAAGTATTGTGAACAGCCTTTTCTTACCTTAGCACCCCTAGTATTTCCAGTATTACATCAGAAAGATAGTGGACAGCAGTGTGAGCAGCCTTTTATTCCCTCAGTACCCTGGTATGTCCGGTATTATATAATATAGACAGGGTGGACAGCAGTGTGAGTGGCCATTTTTAAGATAAGCAAGACCAGAATCACTAGAATTTGGTCACAGAAACAGGGTGATTAATATTTCAGCACTCTTGTATCTCCAGTATGAGATCAGAAAGACAGGGTGAGCAACAATGTGAGTGTTCACTTCTTACCTCAGTACACCTGGTATCTCAAGTATTAACTCAGAAAGACAATAATAATAATAAATTTTATTTCTATGGCGCCGACATATTCCGCAGCACTTTACATTTCAGAGGGGACTTGTACAGAGAATAGACATTACAGCATAACAATAATCACATAGATCATAACAGATACCAAGAGGAATGAGGGCCCTGCTCGCAAGCTTACAATCTATGAGGAAAAAAAAGGGAGACACGAAAGGTGGGTGGTAACAGTTGCCCTGATAGTATGGACCAGCCATAATGTTAAGTGCGTAACAGTACAGATGCAGAGGGATAATGGATGCATAAAGCATGTGGGAACATGATGCAGGGAACCTGGTTATGGTAAAAACTTTTGGCTGTGCCACATAGGGATAGATTAGGTTAATGTGTTGAGGCGGTAGGCCAGTCTGAGTAAATGAGTTTTCAGGGCACGCTTAAAATTGTGGGGATTGAGGACTAATCATATTGACCTGGGAAATGCATTCCAAAGAATTGGCGCAGCACGTGTATAGTCTTGGAGACGGGAATGGGAGGTTCTGATTATTGAGGATGCTAACGTCAGGTCATCAGCAGAAGGAGGGCGTGGGTAGGATGGTATACTGAAACAAGGGAGGAGATGTAGGGTGGTGCTGAGCCATGAAGAGCTTTGTGGGTGAGGGTAGCAAGTTTGTACTGGATTCTGGAGTGGACGGGTAGCCAATGTAATGACTGGCACAAGGTAGAGGCATCGGTATAACGATTGGCGAGGAATATGATCCTGGCAGCAGCATTCAAGACAGATTGGGGGGGAGAGTTTGGTAAGAGGGAGACCGATTAGAAGAGAGTTACAATAGTCGAGACGAGAATGAATAAGAGAAACAGTAAGAGGTTTTGCGGAGTCAAAAGTAAGAAAATGTCGAATTCTAGAAATGTTTTTGAGGAGCAGATAACAAGAGCAAGCCAGTGATTGTATGTGGGGGACAAAGGAAAGCTCGGAGTCAAGTATGACCCCAAGACAACGGGCATGTTGCTGGGGAGTAATAGTGGAACCACACACGGAAATGGCAATGTTGGGTATAGGTACATTAGTAGCGGGAGGAAACTCAAGGAGTTCAGTCTTTGACAGGTTCAGTTTCAGATATAGTGAGGACATGATGTTAGACACAGCGTTTAGACAATTGCCGGTGTTTTCTAGAAAGGCTGGCGTGATGTCAGGAGAAGAAGCGTATAATTGGGTGTCGCCAGCATAGAATTGGTACTGGAAACCAAATCTACTGATTGTTTGACCAATAGGGGCAGTATACAAAGAGAAGAGGAGGCGGCCTAGGACTGATCCTTGAGGAACCCCAACAGTAAGGGGTAGATGAGGAGGAGGAGGAGCCAGCAAAAGATACAGTAAAGGAGTGGTCAGAGAGATAGGAAGAGAACCAGGAGAGAACGGTGTCCTTGAGGCCAATGGAATGGAGAAAAGTGAGGAGGAGCTGATGATCCACAGTGTCGAATGCTGCAGAGAGATCCAAGAGAATTAGCATGGAGTAATGACCATTTGATTTAGCTGTTAGTAGATCATTAGAGACTTTAGTGAGGGCAGTTTCAGTAGAGTGTAAAGAGCGGAAACCAGATTGGAGAAGGTCGAGAAGAGAGTTATCAAAGAGATAGCGGATAAGACGGGAGTGGACCAGGTGTTCCAGGAGTTTAGAGTTGAAGGGAAGATTAGAGACAGGTCTATAGTTAGCGGCACAGTTTTGGTCGAGGGATGGTTTTTTAAGTAGTGGATGTATGACGGCATGCTTAAATGAGGAGGGAAAGATACCAGAAGAGAGAGAGAGGTTAAATATTTTAGCTAGTTGAGGGGTGACAACAGGGGAAAGGGGCTGGAGTAGATGTGACGGAAATGGGTCACTGGTGCAAGTGATTGGGTCAGAAGATGCAAGGAGCCTGCTTACTTCTTCTTCTGTGACTGGTTTAAAATCAGAGAGTGAAGTAGATGCAGTGGGGGAGGGAGGACAGTGCATGGTATGAGGTGATTGGGAGATAATTTCCTGTCGGATCTGGTCAATTTTTTCTTTGAAGTAATTGGCCAGATCGTCAGCTCGAAGCTCCGCGGTTGAGGCCTGTACTCTTGGGTTGAGTAGAGAATGAAAAGTGTCAAAGAGACGTTTAGGGTTATTGGACAGTGAGGTGATGAGGGTGTTGAAATAGGGTAAACAGCAGTGTTAGCAGTCTCTTCTTACCACAGTGTCCCTGGAATCTCCAATATTAGATCAGAGACAGGATAGAAGAATGTATAAGCTGCATTTTCATACCTCAGCATCCCTGATATATCTGTTATTAGATAAGAGAGATGGTGGACAACAGTGTGAGCAGTCTCTCCTTACATCAGCACCTCTGGTATCGTCAATATTTGATTAGAAAGCCAGGGTGGACAGCAATGTGAACATCCTTTTCTTACCCCAGCATCTGGCATCTCCCGTATTAAATCAGAAAAAAAAGGTGGACAGCAGTGTGAGTAGCCTCTTCTTACTCCAGAGTTCCTGAAATCTCTAGTATTATATCAGAGACAGAGTGGAAGACATTGTGAGCTGTCTTTTCTTACCTCAACACCTCTGATATTCACTATTAGATCATAAAGATGGTGGACAGCAGTGTTAGGAGTCTCTTCTTACAAAAACACCATTGGTACCACCAGTATTAGATTAGAAAGACAGGGTGGACAGCAGTTTGAGCATCCTCTTCTTACCTGAGCCCCAAAGGGTATATCCAGTATTAGATCAAAAAGAAATAATGGACACAGCGTGAGAGTCCTTTTCTTATCTCAGCTTCCTTGGTATCTCCAGTTTAAGATCAGAAAGACATTCTAGACAGAAGTGAGAGCAGACTCTTCTTACCTCAGCAACCTTGGTATCCCCAATATTAGATCACGATATCCATTAGGAGCACATCTTCCTACACAGAAGGGAGGGTAAGAGGAGTTTCCTAGAGTCACCTGCCCTTTTAATTTTTCTGACAGTGTAACAGGACAGCTTCCATATTACCGTCATAGACAAAATGTTTGTGATTTGTTAATTTAGGGTATTTAGGAAATTATTCATAATGATATTTTCTTTATTTTTTTATGTCCTTGAGAAACCTTTTAAAGATGAGATTAGTGCAGGGTGATTTTCATTTCACAAGCATCACTAACACATATTGGAACTCGATCCACGACTGGGAAAAGAGTATTTTGGGTCAATAAAAAAGTAATTACATGCCATATTCATGCAGGTACTGATAGCATTCATATGTTTTAATAAAAGTTCATTTACACAGTTAGCACAATGAAAAGGTAAGTAGAATGATTGTGCAGTGTCCTGGCAAACCTTCTTATACCTTGCCTAATCGTTCATGTAAATTCCCATTTGCCTTCTCTTTGGGATCTTAAATGTGAGCTTTATTTTCCTTTTATAGAAAAACTAACCAAGATGTCTCTATTTGCTTAAGGGATGGAAAAAATGCCTCAGGTATTATGAACGGATCACAGAAAGTAAAGAAATTTCCATTGGTTTGCATATAATTGCACTCATCTGGAAACATTAGGAATTGAGAACAATGCATGCTCTTAAATGTAATTTGCCTGTATCAAATTAATTGTAGATATGCATTTATACATATCCAGAGTCACCGCTAAAATTGGTTATTCATTATGTTTAACGGACTTGCACCTAGTTCTCTTAGGCGGTCTACATGGTTTACATACAGTGATGCCAAAAGCCACTTATGCAAAATTTCTCATAATTCAGCACAGTTAAACATTTCCACTAAAATTGAATTATTCAAATGACAGGAAAGCTGTAAAACTACTTTACAACCTTTTTTTCAGCAAAAAGAAAGTATTTTACTCCTCCCGAAAGCCTTCAGCTTTCAGTCATAGAGGTGCAGTCAGAGTGGATTCAGTCACAGCTGAGTACATAGTGAGCAGTGACTGTATCCAAGACTGACAGCTAGCTCAGTACCATTGCACTGCAGAGGTGGATGTCATTCAGTGGCAGGGCGCGGTTACTGTCGCCACTCACTATGTACTGAACGGTGACTGGGGCCGTGCCTCTATGACAGAAAACCAGAGTTCATTTTCTCCCGGCAGCTCGGTTCTCAGAGCAGCTTTAGAATGTAATGCTATTAACCTGCAGAATAACCCCATATCGGCAGGTTAATAATGTTTATATGACATGATAGCTTACATTTAATCAATAGACCTTGGATTGGAATAATAAAAAGTTCTTTTATTGGATGAGTGAGATGTGCCTTCTATGTACTGTTTGTTTCTTACTGTACAGGAACATGTTTGCACATACCCGAGCTCCAGGCCAGGGGCAGAAGAATTAGTAGTTATAAAGATCACATAGCAGTGGCTTGCAGTTGCAGCTTCCTGCGAGATAAAACATTACACTGCCAGTTTTATCATAGGAGCAAGTGTTCCTACTGTGTCTCCAGTCCTCCAGCTCATCATAAATCACGTCAGTGAGGTAGGACCTCTGGCTGCCGCTGAGCTGCTATGTCACTGACTTGATTCATGATGAGCTCAGAGTGCTGCAGATGCGGCAGAAACATCACTCCTATGAAAAAATAGGCAGAGTTATATCTCCAGAAAGGATCAGCTGCGATTCTATGCTGTCCTGCAGTCTATAACTGCATCGGCGTGCTCAGTGTTCCCATACAGTTACACTCTGCGGCAGAGCAGAGAGCCTCGATCAATCTGCACTGCCACCTGGTCTCTGTGAGGCTCTAGAGCAGGAGGGATGCCTGCACCAGGCCCTCCACCAGTCATTGCATGTTCAACTGTGTCATATGGATACCGTTGAAAACAAGGTTGAGACAGGGAGTGACACGCTCCCTCTCCTAGCATTCTCTCTCTGCACAATGGCGCAGACACTGACAGCAGGCACGATGACGTCAGCTTATGGCTCCCGCTATGCTGAGAAGAACAGACCTTTGGAGCAGCGGTGGAACAAGGAGGAGAGGTGACGAAGGTGGATTGTGTTTTTGTTAATGGGGAGTGCATTATAGTGTATGTAGGTCTATGGGGAGTGCATTATACTATATAGAGGCCTTTGGGCAGTCCATTATACTGTATGGTGGCCTATGGGGAGTGCATTATACTATGTAGAGGTTTTTGGGGAGTGTATTATACTATATAGAGGCCTATGAGGAGTATATTATACTGCATAAAGGCCCAGGGGTGGGCACTGACAATAGAGGGCCCCTGTGCAAGAAATTTTTCTTGGGCCTCCTCCTTTTCATACCAAACCTAGAAAAGACATAATATAAATACATATTTACAGATTGAGCAATTGTTAGCTTGATGCATTCTCAGATGTGCAGTTTGATATACTGTAGATCTATATGTGAAGTAACCCTATTCAGTGGGGATACTGTGCATGTGGCGTGTGTTATTTCCTGCACAGAATCCACGTCAATATGTAAAATGTCGCTAGGGCAGGGAAATTTAAATGGACTATTCTTAGGTTAGGTTATCAATACCAGATCAGTGCAGGTGTGACCCTTGCCAAACAGCAACTGTTTCCACTGCCGGATGTGTTTAGTTGCAGAGCAGAACAGTACAGCTCACTCATCTGTATAGTGTCCATGACTGGGTGCTGCAGATTTGCCTCTGTTCAAATTGAAAGGAGTGGATCTGTAGTACCCAGCCGTGACTACTATAAAATTGACGGAGCAGTAGTGTACTGCTCCGCAACTGAGCACATCTGACCACCACTGACCCTGGTCTTCTGCAGATTATGACCTGCCAGATCACCGCAGTGTTTACTGGGAGAGCCAGAGGTCACTTATCAATGTAAGTCTATGAGACCAGAATGAGGCTCACATAGACTTACACTGAGAGCTTGTGACCATCACCTCTGACTTCCAGTCAGTCAGAAGCCACAGTCACAAGAAGGACATTCGAGCTTGGAGCGACGCCGGGAAGAGCTGAAGATGGCGGCTGATAAGTATAATACAAGGGGCAGGGAACATGCATTTGGATACCTCTCTGGGGGTGAAATAGAAAAGATGCTGGAGTGGTGCTTTATTGAACTGACCAGTGACCATAACATTGATTAGACTAATCTGCCGTCACATCTGGCTTGCTTAAACTGAATTAATTCAGTTGATTGACAGGTGTTTCCGGTCTAAACACATGGAAGAGATATGGCAACTAGTGCAATGTGGGGAGAAGCTGGCCTTAAAGTTATGGTTTCCCTGAAATCCTGCGGTGCTTAGGAAAAAAATATACCCCACTGCATTCCTACAGCCGGGCTCTGATTCCTGCTGCTCGTGGTTTGGTCAGCATGAACCATGTGACATGTTCCCTTTAACAAGGGAGCTATCTAGATTTAAAATAAATGCACAATGTTTAGTATTGAAAAAAAGTATTGGTGTCTTTTCTTCTCAGCTACTACAGGGAGCCCCAGTGATGTGACCGTCCGTACGTGGGCTCTGATATCACTGAAGCTTCCAGACACAGAGGGTTAATGACAGGCAGGGGCGGGCTGGGCAACAGGACCAAATTCCCCCCTGGTCGCTCCCCCATCAATTGTACAGGGCCGGCCAGCCGCCTCCTGCATGATGGGAGATACCACTAAGTCCGTTATCCATAGGATAGTGCAGGTAAACACGTATAACAGTTTTACAGGACACTATGGTTTGATATAAATTAATCTACAGCACTATTGTAAAACTTTTTTGTGTTTTATACATATTGGTCAGACAGAGGACAAAAGAACACTATCCTGGCCTCTGTCCAGCAATACAAGACTATTTAGATATTTAGCATATGCATTGGGTGTTTTCCAAACATACAGTACATGCTAAACATGAATAAAATAAATCATGTGAACAGGGCCTATTATTAATCAAACTCCGGCTGTCAGGTGCAAAAAATGACTGCATAAAATCGCACTGTAAAACCACAATCATACACACACAGGAATGCAGATACATAGCCATAGACAATCATTTATACCAAGAAAACCACACGTGTACACATACAGCATATACACTAATATATATACTTACCCAAGCTCATCTCACACAGTCTCTATAAGCAGTGGAGGCTTCACGACATGTCCTGCACAGAAGCCATAACCAAGTGAATAGATAGAGGAGGAAGACACTGCACAGAATGGAGAGGACCATAACAGGAGCTCTCTCTTCTCTGGCTTTGCAGACGATAGGTCTGTCGTCAGCTCTCTCCTTCTCTCCTTCTGTTCCAACAACCTCCAGTGCTATTGAGAGGCCCTAACGCAGAGCAGAATTCTGTGCTGCAATTTTGTAATGCTGCCATCTTCTGGCCAATGCAATTATGTCTCTGAAACACAGAAGACGTTATAGTGAACTTTCCAATGCTAGGCCCCTCTCTCCCTCTGGGCCCCTGTGCAGTTGTACCAGCTGCACAGGCAGTATGTCTGCCCCTGTAAAGGCCTATAGGGAGTGCATCATACTATATAGAAGGCTATGGGAGTGCATTATACTGAATAGAGGCCTATGGGGAGTGCATTATACTAAATGGAGGCCTATGGGGAATGAATTATACTATATGGAGGCCTATGGAGAGTGCATTATACTATATAAAGGCGTATGGGAGTGTGTTATACTATATGGAGGCCTATGAAGAGTGCATTATACTATATGGAGGATTATGGGGAGTGAATTATACTATATAGAGGTCTCTGGGGAGTGTATTATGCTATATGGATGTCTATGGGGAGTGCATTATACTATATGGAGGACTATGAGGCGTATTAAGCTAAATGAAGGCTATTTAAGGGGTTATCATGCAGTCAGGGGGCCATCAGACAGTGTGGGGATTACAGTGACGGTGTCATCATACACTGTGGGAGCTAATGTGAGGTCTTTATACAGTGTGGGGGCCATTATACAGTTTTGAGCCATAAAACAGTTTGGGTGCTATTAAGGGGTCAGTATACTATGTGGGGGCATTTTACTATTCAAGTGGTGCATTATACTGCATATAGGGGAGCTGTACAGGGGGGAGACTCTGAGCATTATTAAATGTTAAGTACGCACTTATTGTTATAGTGGCACTCTAGTTAATGTGACTGTCAAAGCGTTACACAGATGGCATTATTAATTTATAGGGGGCAAAATGGGGGCACTGTTTTCTCGGAACTTGCACAGGGAATTGTCAGAAGTTAAATGTGACTTTGTTGTAATCTCTGCAGCGGAGTCTTGGTTGGAAAAAGTTGTTATGTCAGTCTGCGCCAGATGGAAAAGACGTGAAAAGTGAGCGATTCAATCAGAAAGAAAGTCACCTGTAAGTCACCATCAATAACTGAACTGTAATCTCCAATATGTTCTGCAGAACTGGTATGTACCACTATATGGCAAAAAAAGGGAATTTGGCATGGGGTGGAACCCAATTTGAGCACCCTACAAGTGTGTCACACAGATTTTCAGTATTTGTGTCTACCACTATATGGTCACCATATGGCAGTAATATCAGTGTTTGTCTTTGTATTTTTATTAGTAAAAGCACATTCATCTGTTGAGGTTTTCCTACATCCACGATTAGGTTGCACCAACATAGCTGTAATCAGGGTTACCTGATGAAAGGCTCACTCAGAAGTTTTTCTCTCCCTGAACCAAAACCCTATCAACGCCTCTGCAGTCCACATATAACACATGAACTAATATATACAAGGCATACACAAGATCCTCATACTTGGGGAGAGCAATCTGAAGCACTGCAGCTTTTGAGAAAATAGAACTAGATTTACAACAACTGGAATGCTGCGGATTGCTGATCCCTGCTCCATTTTATTCTCAAGTGATAACCTATAGTGCCCTTTATTGGCAAAAAAATATGTTGTGTAGCAAAACTGAACCATAATTAAGATGAATGTAGTCATGCTGCAACCAACAAGTTGTCTCTACCATGACTTGCAAGTTGCAAAAAATCCAAATCCACTGGACTTTTTGTAGCTTCCAAGTCAAGATTATGCTAACTTTATGGTTGCAACATAACATTGTTTATTTTTTATCAAAGTTCAAGTTAGCGCCGCAATACTAAGTTCTTTATCTGTGCTACGTGTGTCATGGACAAAGTTGCTATTGTGGCCCCAGCAGGTTTTCTCAGGAATGGTGGGTACTGTCTGCATGCCAGGCAAAATGAACGTTATCATCTTGCCAATAAGTATGACAAAATGTTCGATACGTTTCTTGATTTACAAGTGAACACCAGTCTGGGCACAATTTGCTTATTCGTCTTGAGATATTTTGGGAAAGTGGTTCAGAAACATTTCCAAACATTACAGGATGGTGAAATGTTCTCTGGTTTGGCCACAATAGATATGTTTGTTCAAGAAACCAAAGGCTTGCTGGAAGAGAAACTGCCCGACTAAATGAGAAGAAAAACTTGTTTGTGTCCAATAGTCTTAGAAGTCTCCAGAAATGTAATTCATACAAACGTGCAGATTTTCCTCATTATATTCCCACGACCAGATTTTCTGTAAACATATCCCAATCTGTAGCAATACTGAAAGCCAAATGCTAGAAAACAATTCTTGTAAATACAGTGTACAATGGGCATTATTCAGATCACATCTCCTGAACGGACATAACAAATCTTAGATATTTCCTTCTAAGTAGATGAGGTTGCAACATTTACCAAACAGTATATAAAAGCGTCCGGGAGGATTTTTCTTAATCGTCCATATAAGTTTCAGATAAAGCATTTTTTTCAATGATTTACTCGTTAAATTCTTACAAAAGGTCATTGTTGTATCTGGCTTTTTTCCAAGCTTTGATTTTTACAGCCTACGGAAAAATGTGTTTAATTGTTGATTTTTCAGTTTTTTTTTCCTTGCAGTCGTGAATCAAGAAGGCCAACCTCTGATTGAAGGGAGACTTAAAGAGAAGCAGGTCCGGTGGAAGTTTATCAGAAGATGGAAAACGCGCTATTTCACCCTGGCAGGAAATCAGCTTCTATTTCGCAAAGGAAAATATGTAAGCATTCATGTACTGTACATTTCCCTTGATGTTTACACAGGTTCCCCCTGAAGGTTTTAATTATTCCTCAGTTGTGATAGTATAGCTTGTAGCTGCCAGCCATAGACTCTGGACATGTTTGTATTTTTGATCCGTGGGGTCTGTCTCTTTTCTTTGCAGAGACTCCACACATGGCCTCCAGTCTAAATTGGCCTTCAGGGTGCTGATTTACCTCGAACAGTACTGTACATTTTGTACAATTGAGATGAGTAGGGGATTAGATCTGACTAAATGTTGGCTGTAAATAGAAAAACACTTAAGACAACGTGTTTGGAAAAAGTGCTTAGATTTTGCAAAATAAACTAATTTGTCCAAGAAGGATAATATTGCTTCCATGTCACATAAATATATAGTTTTCTAAAATACACAGTTTTATTCTTTTATGGTTCTATAATGGGGAGTTAGCCAATTTTCATAAATAATTTAACTTTTGGTGGTTTATTTGCTGTAAAAACGTCTAAAATTCGGATTATATTTTTAAAGCCTACAGTGCGGAAACAAAGTTTTTAGTCAACCACCAATTGTGCAATTTCTCGCACTTTAAAAGATGAGAGAGGCCAGTAATTGACATCATAGGTAGACCACATCTATGACAGTCAAAATGAGAAAATAAATCCAGAAAATCACCTTGTCTGATTTGGTAAGAAATATTTTGTAAATTATGGTGGAAAATAAGTATTTGGTCATTAACAAAAGTTCATCTCAATATTTTGTATATTGTAATATATATACTTTGTTGGCAATGACAGAGGTCAATCGTTTTCTGCAAATCTTCACAAGGTTGGCACACACTGTTGGTAATATGTTGGCCCATTCCTCCATGCAGATCTCCTCTAGAGCAGTGATGTTTTGGGCCTGTCGCTGGGCAACACGGACTTTCAAATCACTCCAAAGGTTTTCTATGGGGTTGAGATCTGGAGACTGGCTAGGCCATTCCAGGACCCCCATGCTTCACAGCAGGTATCGTGTTCTTTAGATGTAACTCAGAATTCTGTCTCCAAACACGATGAGTTTTGTTTCTACCAAACAGTTCTACTTTGGTTTCATCAGACCATATGACGTTCTCTCAATACTCTTCTGGATAATCCAAATGCTCTCTAGCAAACTTCAGATGGGCCCGGACATGTACTGGCTTAAGCAGGGGGACATGTCTGGCACTGCTGGATCTGAGTCCCTGGCGGCGTAGTGTGTTACTGATGGTAGCCTTTGTTACGGTGGTTCCAGCTCTATGCAGGTCATTCACTAGGTCCCACTGTGTGATTCTGGTATTTTTGCGCACCATTCTTGTGATCAGTTTGCCCCCACAGGGTGAGCTTTTGCATAGATCACCAGATCGAGGGAGATTACCAGTGGTCTTGTATTTCTCCCATTTTCTTATTATTGCTCCCACAGTTGATTTCATCACACCAAGCTGCTTGCCTATTGCAGATTCAGTCTTCCCAGCCTGGTGCAGGGCTACAATTTTGTTTCTGATGTCTTTCGACAGCTCTTTGGTCTTCACCATAGTGGAGTTTGGAATGTGACTGGAGTTGTGGACAGGTGTCTTTTATACTGATAACAGGTTCAAACAGGCGCCATTACTACAGGTAATGAGTGGAGGACAGAGGAGCTTCTTAACCCCTTAGCAACCGCCGATACGCCTTTTAATGGCGGTATTTAAGTGTACATAAACCACAGCGCCGCTAATTCATGGCGCTGTGGAGAAAGTGAATAGCGCCCCCCAGTGTCGGATTTTCTCCGGGGTCTCGGCTACCGGGGGTAGCCGAGACCCCAGAGAACATGAATCGGTCGGTTTTTACCGACCCAGCTTTTGCAATCGCCGTTATTAACCCTATAACGGCGACCGCAAAAAAGAAGCCGCAATTGTGCATTAAAATTCTCTTTCCTCTGATGTGATCGCACATCAGAGGAGAGAGAACTAGGGTCCCCGATCCCCCCGGTACCTCTCCGTGGTCCAGGGTCCCCTCCCGGTGGTCCCGCATCCCGCTGGCGTCCTTCGGTGGGCGCCGCCATCTTGGATCCGGAGAAAATGGCGTGCGCATGCGCAGTGCGCCCGCTGGGAATCTGCAGGCTCCGGCTGGCAGATTCCATTCATTCATTTTGATCATGATGATAAACTATCATCGTGATCAAAATAAACAAAATAGTACATAATCCCCCCATTTATCACCCTCTTAGAGGTGGATCACACTTCCGTTTTCTGATGTCCGTTAAAATCCGTCGGTTTCCATCAAGAAACCAGATCTGGTAGCATCCATTTGTGGCAAAACGAAAACGAATCTGTTTTTTCACACTTTGGCGGACGCCATAAAACTGATGTGTGAAACAGGCCTTAGTTAGGCCAACATAACAAACTAAAGAAAATATTTTTTTTTCAGTTTTCCATTAGGGTTAGGGTTGGGCTAGGGTTAGGGTTAGGGTCGGGCTAGGGTTAGGGCTAGGGTTGGGCTAGGGTTGGGCTAGGGTTAGGGTTAGGGCTAGGGTTAGGGTTGGACTAGGGTTAGGGTTGGACTACGGTTAGGGCTAGGGTTAGGATTAGGGTTAGGGTTAGGGCTCGGGTTAGGGCTAGGGTTAGAATTAGGGTTAGGCCAAACTAGGATTAGGGTTAGAATTAGGATTAGGGATTAGGGTTAGGGTTGGGATTAGGGTTAGGGGTGTGTTGGGGTTAGGGTTGGAGCAAGAATTGAGGGGTTTCTACTATTTACCAACTTTGGGGGTCTAAAAATTGGGTCTAAAAAATCACTTTTGTGGAAATAAAGAAGACTTTTTATTTTCACGGCTCTGCGTTTATAAACTTCTGTGAAGCGCTTGGGGGTTCAAAGTGCTCACCACACATCTAGATAAGTTCCTTAGGGGGTCTAATTTCCAAAATGGGGTCACTTGTGGGAGGTTTCCACTGTTTAGGCCCATCAGGGGCTCTGCAAACGCAACATGACGCCTGCAGACCTTTCCATCAAAGTCTGCATTCCAAAATGGCACTCCTTCCCTTCCGAGCTCTCCCATGTGCCCAAACAGTAGTTCCCCCCACATATGGGGTATTGGCATTCTCAGGACAAATCACACAACAACTGTGGGGTATGATTTCTCCTATTACCCTTGTAAAAATAAAAATTTGGGGGCGAAAATATCATTTTTGTGGAAAAAAATGGATTTTTTATTTTCACGGCTCTACGTTATAAACTTCTGTGAAGCACTTGAAGGTTCAAAGTGCTCACCACACATCTAGATAAGTTCCTTAATGGGTCTAGTTTCCAAAATGGGGTCACTTGTTGGAGGTTTCCACTGTTTAGGCCCATCAGGGGCTCTGCAAACGCAACATGATGCACGCAGACCTTTCCATCAAAGTCTGCATTCCAAAATGGCACTCCTTCCCTTCCAAGCTCTCCCATGCGCCCAAACAGTGGTTCCCCCCACATAAGGGGTATTATCATACTCATGACAAGTCACACAATAACTGTGGGGGTATTATTTATCCTGTTACCCTTGTAAAAATAAAAATTTGGGGGCGAAAAGATCATTTTTGTGGAAAAAAAATGGATTTCTTATTTTCACGGTTCTACGTTATAAACTTCTGTGAAGCACTTGAAGGTTCACCACACATCTAGATAAGTTCCTTAATGGGTCTAGTTTCCAAAATGGTGTCACTTGTTGGAAGTTTCCACTGTTTAGGCACATTAAGGGCTCTCTGAACGCAACATGGCATCCGATCTCAATTCCAGCCAATTCTGCATTGAAAAAGTCAAACGGCGCTCCATCCCTTGCGAGCTCTGCCGTGTGCTGAAAAAGTGGTTTACCCCCACATATGGAGTATCAGCGTATTCAGGAGAAATTGTACAACAAATTTTGTGGTTGATTTTCTCTTTTAACACTTGAGAAATTTAAAAAAATTGATTCTGAAGTAAATTTTTTGCAAAAAAAGTTAAATGTTAATTTTTTCCTTCCACATTGCTTTAGTTGCTGTGAAGCACTTAAAGGGTTAATAAACTTCTTGAATGTGGTTTTGAGCACCTTGAGGGGTCTAGTTTTTAGAATAGTGCCACTTTTGGGTATTTTCTGTCATGTGCACCCCTCAAAATGACTTTAAATATGATGTGGTCCCTAAAAAAATGGTTTTGTAAATTTTGTTGTAAAAATGAGAAATCGCTGGTCAACTTTTAACCCTTATAAGTTCCTAACAAAAAAAATTTTGCTTCCAAAATTGTGGTGATGTAAAGTACACATGTGGGGAATATTATTTATTAAGAAATTTGTGTGACACATCTCTCTGATTTAAGGGCATAAAAATTTAAAGTTTTAAAATTGCAAAATTTTCTAAATTTTAGCCATATTTCCATTTTTTTCATAAATAAACACAAGACTTATCGAAGAAATTTTACCACTAACATGAAGTACAATATGTCATGAAAAAACAGTCTCAGAATCAGTGGGATCCATTAAAGCGTTCCAGAGTTATAACCTCATAAAGGGACAGTGGTCAGAATTGTAAAAATTGGCCTGGTCATTAAGCTGCAAACTGGCTCTGTCGCTAAGAGGTTAAAGAAGAAGTTACAGGTCTGTGAGAACCGGAAATATTGCTTGTTTGTAGGTGACCAAATACTTATATTACATCAAATTTTGAAAAATAAATCTTGCCAAATCAGACAAGGTGATTTTCTGGATTTGTTTTCTTATTTTGACTCTCATAGTTGTGGTCTACCTATGATGTCAATTATAGGCCTCTCTCATCTTTTTAAGTGGGAGAATTTGCACAATTGGTGGCTGACTAAATACTTTTTTTCCCCACTGTATAATAAAAAGTGCCTAGTGGTGCTTGCCATTCTATAAATTTTAGCAAAAAGCAAGCCTGTTGGCTAATGTACAATGCCACCAATCCATTTTTTTATCAGCATTTGAAGCAAATAAGACCACTGACATCAGATGGGACGTGATCATTCCACAGACAGTTTTACTCTTCTGGCATTATGCTGAATAAGTAATAATATAGATCGATGGAGGATTAACTGCTGTGACCCATACCAATCAGCAGAAAGGAGTACTTATGTCCTTCAAGAGGCACCTTTATCCCTGTTGGAATGGAGTGGTGTCAGGAACACCGCACTGAACTTGCTCACTGCGCCAGTGCGCGTGTCCTGAGTGAAGCGAACTGTGCTCAAAGATACCTGTGGAGCAGGCAGCAGCCGATTAGGTGCGTACTTCAGAACAGCAGGATCTGAAGCACGTGACTGCTGGGGGGCGTGGCCTAAACTCCAGAAAGCTAGGAGCTGCAAGAGAACTCCTAGCAGGGTAACTGCAAGAAAAAGTTACCAAGGGGCATAGACAGGGAGGATAGTCAGGACGTAGCCAATGAGACATACACAGTGATAGCTGCAAGGCACAAGAGGGGCGAGCAGAGAGTAGTCAGATAACAGGCAACGAGTCATACACAGAGAGGGTAGCGCAGTACAGAATCAACAGGCAAACTCACAACGGGGAACAGAACCGGGTCAGAACCATATAAACAAGCTATAACAACGAACAGGCACAGGCACACAGAGGTCACCACACTCGGCCAAAGGCAAAAGTATAACTGACAGGGATTGGAGCTCTCCCAGAACCAAAGAGAGGCCACAATCATTAACCCCAGGTGTGCAGGTCAAAACCTGCACTGAGCTCCTGACTTTAACCCTTGACTTGCAGCTCAAAAACCTGCACTGGGATCATGACAAGTGGTAGTGCAAATGCTGTCTCAATTCATTCCGTATTGACCTGACAAGCGCTGCATTTGGGTTTTGCTACCAGGCCCATAAAGAATGAATGGAGCAGTGGTTGGGCATGTGCACTGCCACATATTCTAACAGGGCTAAAAGTGCTCCTTTCTGCCTATCAAGGTGCATCCCAGCAGTTGCATCCCTATTAATCTAAAATGTATCACCTATCCTGTGAATAAGTGATAACATCTTCACTGGGGATCTCTTTAATGACTCCTTTGACTTTGCTTTGTCCTTCAAATCACACATCCAAGCCCTTACTACTTCTTGACTCCAAATCATTTTCTCAAATCAGCCCTTTCCTCCACGTTGAGTGAATAAAATGCTACTACATAACCTCTTCAGCCTGCCTGGACTACTGCTATATTCTTCTCTCCTCTAGTTCCTTTGCACCACTCCAATCCTTGGTCACCTTTGCTGCCTAATTAATCCACATTCAAGCCTTCGAATGTAATCTGAAAACCCATCTCTAATTAGATCGGTCACAAGAAATTACTATCTTAGCGCTAAGTGATCTATTTAGTAATGTATGCAGTCTGTATTGTAAAATCTTGTGAAAGATCTGATATAAGAAAGGTCTGCAACATTCAATAGCCCTGTATACCTTGTAGATTGTAAGCCAATGAGGGCAGGTTATCTTTCCTACCGTATTAGCTTTTCTCTGTAAAGGGCATGTCACACTAAGAGATATCGCTAGCAATATCGCTATAACTAGTGACGTTATAGCGATATTGCTAGCGATATCGCTGTGTGTGATACTTACCTACGACCGGCTCCCCCGCTGGTTATCGCTGATCGCGCGAGAACGTTCAGGACTGTTTCTCGTCGTCAGCTTCCTGTGGCGCTTCCTGCTGTGAAGACGAGCGACGCGTGGAGCCGGGCGGGAGGACGCAGGATCGCCTGGTGTGACAGGTAAGTAGCGACCCCCGTCCCCAGCGATGTCGCTGGTGAGATCTGCCTATGTGGCAGCTCACTAGCGACTACTTAGCGATGTACCAGCGATCCTGACCGCGTCATATCGCTGGTCGGGATCGCTGGTACATCGCTAAGTGTGACAGTACCTTTAGCTCATGTGTATCAGTTTTAATTTTTATTTTAAGTATGTAAACCCTGTACACATGTACATGATTTTTCACAATTTAAAAAAAAACAGCACCACTTAACACATTAGTGACAGTTGGAAGGTGAACCTTCAGCCAAGTCTGAGGTCCAGAGCACTCCGGAAGAGGTTTTCATCCAGGATATCTCTGTACTTGGTCGCAATATATTCATAAGTAACCTGAGGCACAAAAATTTTTTAATTTTGCAGAAAAATATTTATTGAATATGGAACATGAAAAATACAGACTCCCCAACGCTTCGGCTAAAATAAGCCTTTATCAAGGGTTTATCTATAAAGAGAATAACCATAACATAAAATCAACAAAGTATGTTGGGAAAATTTTCATTATCATACAAAATCAATTCTTTAATCAGATTATGTAGATATTTTGCCAGCATAAATAAGAAAAAAGAAACAATTCCATCCAGTAGGTGCATCATAATTTTCTGTTAAGAAGAAAACACATTACATATGTAAGTATATGCGCACATATAAAAAGTAAAAGTGTATGTAAAAAACAAAACAATAAGGTGAACGCCAGAATAATACCTGTATAATCAAGTGTTCCACTCTTAAATGTTCTGAAGGACAAAACAAAAAGGGAAAATTCTAAGTGTCCAAAAATAAAAATATAAATATATAGCTCAAGAGAATAAAAGAAAGATGCCATAAACAGACCTGTATTAAATGCACACAATGAGTACAGGGGACCACGCCGCCGTCTTGGTAGGAAGAAATGTGTACCAGACGGAGAGGAGGTTAGTTTATTTAAAGCTATGAAAATCATCAAAATCAACTGCAGCTGAGAGTTAAGTGATCACATATGTGTAGCGCAACCCGCGCATGCGCTGTCCGCCCAGCAGGACGGAAGTGGGGAAGAGAAACAAGGAAGTGTGGCAAAGCGACTCAGCACATCTACAATGGCATAACCAGCGCATGCGCTGTCCGCCCAACAGGACGGAAGTGGGGAAGAGAGGAAGTGTGGCAAGAGCGGTTCAGTGTAATTATATGTCAAGTTGTTTTGACAACCGCGCTTGCGCGGTATAGCTAATCGAACGGAGATAAGGAAAGAAGTTGTGGCTGAGACTAACAAGCATGAGCACATAACGTTATCCTATCTAGAACTACAAGTATCATAACAACCTAATGATACTCATATTACTTACGCAACATGTTACAAACAGAGCATAGTATATTGGCAAAAAATAAACAAAAATTATGGCATCTATATCAGTATAGTAAAAAAAAATGTTAAAAAATTTTTTAGAAAAAACAAAAAACAAAAATAGGGAAAAAAAGGGGGGGAAGGACATGGAGGAAAAAGGGGGGAAAAATTAAACAATAAATCTATCATAAGTAATCGTTCAATACCTTATTACAGCATATTATTAAGTCTGAAAAAAAGAAAAAAATAAGTATATACGCATATACATACATATGGACATACAATGTGTAAAAATAACCCCATTTCTACACGTACTCATTTACATAGATTTACACACATATATATACACATACATATACATATACAAATACACCCAAACAAAAACCAACATGTATGCACAAAAATATATACCCGTATCAAATACATGCATATATCTATGTGTCAAATAACCTATCCTAATCTAATAGAGACTAAAGGTTAAACACCTACACTAAGTTCAACATAAATCAATAAAAAGGAAGAAATCAATAAAAGACTTCATATTCTCTATTGAGGCCATGGGGTTCTAACGTCTGAAGAACAAAGATCCAATAAGCTTCTCTCTCCTTTAATTTTTGTATCCTATTACCACCTCTTCTCGCCTGTGGTACATGCTCTAACACTTGATACCGGAGTTGGGAAATGTTATGGTTATGAGAAATAAAATGTGCCGGAATAGGTAACAGAGTTCTCTTGCAACGAATAGTCGATTTGTGTTGTGAAATGCGGTCTCGGATATGCTGCGTAGTTTCCCCAACATATCCGAGACCGCATGGACATTTAATCAAATAAACAACATAAGTAGAATCACAGCTAAAATAATCCCTAATTGGGAAGATCCTTCCTTATCTAGGATGACTGAAAGTATCTCCTTTCATGATGTTGGAACACTGTAAACAGTGTAGACAAGGAAATGTCCCCTTGCGTTGAGATCTAATAAATTTTTGTTTATTGGCCATCCGTGTGCTACCAACATCAGCCCTCACCAAAAGGTTACATAAATTGGGAGATTTCTTATGACAAATCAGAGGAGGATTTTGAAACTCTGAAATAGAAGGATAAGATTCGGAGAGAACAGGCCAATGTTGGCGAATAATTTTGTGAATCAGATACATAAAGGGATGGTATGTATTCACAAAGGCAACCCTCTTCGTCTTAATGGTAGATTTGGGTTATGGCCTAGAAGATTGGGTTAAAAAAGAGTCAGGGTATCCGCGGGAGATAAATTTTGATTTCATTTCACTAAAGCGGAGACTCCGTTTAGATACATCAGAAACAATCCTATCGACTCTAAGGAGCTGTGATCTAGGAAGAGATCTCTTAATATGCTTAGGATGACAACTGGTGAAATGCAAGAGACTGTTTCTATCCGTCGGTTTCACAAAAAGATCCGTGGAAAGAGAACCATCATTTCCCTTAATAACTTTAGTATCCAAAAAGGATACAGACTCAAGATCATAATGCATGGTGAATGACAAACTGTCGATCTTTGTATTGATATCCTGAAAAAACATTTGCAAAGAAACCAAGTCTCCTGACCAAATGAAAAAAATATCATCTATATACCTCTTCCAAAGTATAACATACTGTTGGAAGAGGCAATGAGAATAAACAAAATCCGATTCAAATTCCGCCATAAAAATAAAATATTGGCGTAAGGGGGCGCCACATTCGACCCCATAGCTGTTCCACTTACTTGAATAAAAAATTTATCCTCAAAAAGGAAAAAGTTTTTTGTGAGAACGATCGTTAAAATAGAGATACAAAAAGTTTTAACATCATCTGAGAGGCTAGTGTTCCTGTCCAAAAAAATTTTAACAGCTTGAATCCCTCTCATATGGTCAATACTGGTGTACAGACTCGTAATGTCAAGAGTAACCAAATAACAATTCTTCGAAACCCCATTAAGTGCCTTTATACTAGATAAGAAGTGTGACGTATCCCTTAACCATGAGGGAATGAATAGCAGAAGTGGAGAAAGAATTTTTTCAAGAACAATTGATAACGGTGACAATAATGAGTTAGTGGAGGCAACAATAGGTCTTCCAGGAGGACGTGTCAGATCTTTGTGTATTTTTGGTAGTGTGTAAAATACTGGTATAATCGGGTGAGAATTAATTAGAAATTCACTCAGTTTGGTATCAATGACACCTAATGATGAAAAATGATGTATCAAATCTTGTATCTCTACCAAAAATACACAAAGATCTGACACGTCCTCCTGGAAGACCTATTGTTGCCTCCACTAACTCATTATTGTCACCGTTATCAATTGTTCTTGAAAAAATTCTTTCTCCACTTCTGCAATTCATTCCCTCATGGTTAAGGGATACGTCACACTTCTTATCTAGTATAAAGGCACTTAATGGGGTTTCGAAGAATTGTTATTTGGTTACTCTTGACATTACGAGTCTGTACACCAGTATTGACCATATGAGAGGGATTCAAGCTGTTAAAAAATTTTTGGACAGGAACACTAGCCTCTCAGATGATGTTAAAACTTTTTGTATCTCTATTTTAACGATCGTTCTCACAAAAAACTTTTTCCTTTTTGAGGATAAATTTTTTATTCAAGTAAGTGGAACAGCTATGGGGTCGAATGTGGCGCCCCCTTACGCCAATATTTTTATGGCGGAATTTGAATCGGATTTTGTTTATTCTCATTGCCTCTTCCAACAGTATGTTATACTTTGGAAGAGGTATATAGATGATATTTTTTTCATTTGGTCAGGAGACTTGGTTTCTTTGGAAATGTTTTTTCAGGATATCAATACAAAGATCGACAGTTTGTCATTCACCATGCATTATGATCTTGAGTCTGTATCCTTTTTGGATACTAAAGTTATTAAGGGAAATGATGGTTCTCTTTCCACGGATCTTTTTGTGAAACCGACGGATAGAAACAGACTCTTGCATTTCACCAGTTGTCATCCTAAGCATATTAAGAGATCTCTTCCTAGATCACAGCTCCTTAGAGTCGATAGGATTGTTTCTGATGTATCTAAACGGAGTCTCCGCTTTAGTGAAATGAAATCAAAAATTATCTCCCGCCGATACCCTGACTCTTTTTTAACCCAATCTTCTAGGCCATAACCCAAATCTACCATTAAGACGAAGAGGGTTGCCTTTGTGAATACATACCATCCCTTTATGTATCTGATTCACAAAATTATTCGCCAACATTGGCCTGTTCTCTCCGAATCTTATCCTTCTATTTCAGAGTTTCAAAATCCTCCTCTGATTTGTCATAAGAAATCTCCCAATTTATGTAACCTTTTGGTGAGGGCTGATGTTGGTAGCACACGGATGGCCAATAAACAAAAATTTATTAGATCTCAACGCAAGGGGACATTTCCTTGTCTACACTGTTTACAGTGTTCCAACATCATGAAAGGAGATACTTTCAGTCATCCTAGATCAGGAAGGATCTTCCCAATTAGGGATTATTTTAGCTGTGATTCTACTTATGTTGTTTATTTGATTAAATGTCCATGCGGTCTCGGATATGTTGGGGAAACTACGCAGCATATCCGAGACCGCATTTCACAACACAAATCGACTATTCGTTGCAAGAGAACTCTGTTACCTATTCCGGCACATTTTATTTCTCATAACCATAACATTTCCCAACTCCGGTATCAAGTGTTAGAGCATGTACCACAGGCGAGAAGAGGTGGTAATAGGATACAAAAATTAAAGGAGAGAGAAGCTTATTGGATCTTTGTTCTTCAGACGTTAGAACCCCATGGCCTCAATAGAGAATATGAAGTTTTTTATTGATTTCTTCCTTTTTATTGATTTATGTTGAACTTAGTGTAGGTGTTTAACCTTTGGTCTCTATTAGATTAGGATAGGTTATTTGACACATAGATATATGCATGTATTTGATATGGGTATATATTTTTGTGCATACATGTTGGTTTTTGTTTGGGTGTATTTGTATATGTATATGTATGTGTATATATATGTGTGTAAATCTATGTAAATGAGTACGTGTAGAAATGGGGTTATTTTTACACATTGTATGTCCATATGTATGTATATGCGTATATACTTATTTTTTTATTTTTTTCAGACTTAATAATATGCTGCAATAAGGTATTGAACGATTACTTATGATAGATTTATTGTTTAATTTTTCCCCCCTTTTTCCTCCATGTCCTTCCCCCCCCTTTTTTTCCCCATATTTGTTTTTTGTTTTTTGTTTTTTCTAAAAAAAAATTTAAAATTTTTTTTTACTATACTGATATAGATGCCATAATTTTTGTTTATTTTTTGCCAATATACTATACTCTGTTTGTAACATGTTGCGTAAGTAATATGAGTATCATTAGGTTGTTATGATACTTGTAGTTCTAGATAGGATAACGTTATGTGCTCATGCTTGTTAGTCTCAGCCACAACTTCTTTCCTTATCTCCGTTCGATTAGCTATACCGCGCAAGCGCGGTTGTCATAACAACTTGACATATAATTACACTGAACCGCTCTTGCCACACTTCCTCTCTTCCCCACTTCCGTCCTGTTGGGCGGACAGCGCATGCGCTGGTTATGCCATTGTAGATGTGCTGAGTCGCTTTGCCACACTTCCTTGTTTCTCTTCCCCACTTCCGTCCTGCTGGGCGGACAGCGCTTGCGCGGGTTACGCTACACATATGTGATCACTTAACTCTCAGCTGCAGTTGATTTTGATGATTTTCATAGCTTTAAATAAACTAACCTCCTCCCCGTCTGGTACACATTTCTTCCTACCAAGACGGCGGCGTGGTACCCTGTACTCATTGTGTGCATTTAATACAGGTCTGTTTATGGCATCTTTCTTTTATTCTCTTGGGCTATATATTTATATTTTTATTTTTGGACACTTAGAATTTTCCCTTTTTGTTTTGTCCTTTAGAACATTTAAGAGTAGAACACTTGATTATACAGGTATTATTCTGGCGTTCACCTTATTGTTTTGTTTTTTACATACACTTTTACTTTTTATATGTGCGCATATACTTACATATGTAATGTGTTTTCTTCTTAACAGAAAATTATGATGCACCTACTGGATGGAATTGTTTCTTTTTTCTTATTTATGCTGGCAAAATATCTACATAATCTGATTAAAGAATTGATTTTGTATGATAATGAAAATTTTCCCAACATACTTTGTTGATTTTATGTTATGGTTATTCTCTTTATAGATAAACCCTTGATAAAGGCTTATTTTAGCCGAAACGTTGGGGAGTCTGTATTTTTCATGTTCCATATTCAATAAATATTTTTCTGCAAAATTAAAACATTTTTGTGCCTCAGGTTACCTATGAATAGAGTTGAGCGAAACAGGTCGAAAAATTTCAAAAGTCGCCGACTTTTGTCAAAGTCGGGTTTCATGAAACGAAACCCGACCCTAGGATGAGGTCGGCCACGAGGTCGGCGACTTATGCGCCAAAGTCGCGTTTCAAAAGTTTGTTTTGCGCTCTTTTACAGCCAATCAGGATCCACGGACACTGTGGGCAACGTGATGACATAGGCAGGGGTCACCACCATCTTTCAGAAGGGCATGCAAGTGATTGGCTTGCTTTGGTGGGCGTCACAGGGGGTATAAAAGGGCGTGCACGCCGACCGCCATCTTACTTCTGCCGATCTCAGTATAGGGAGAGATTGCTGCTGATTCTGTAGGGAGAGCGTTAGGCAGGGAAGAAGACAAGAAAACTGCTTCTGCTGCTAGCGATTTGGCCTGCACAACACACAAGTCACTGTGTGTGCAGTGCAAGGGGAGGCTATATTGTGGTGTATCAGTGGTATTGGTTGTTGGGCTGCCTTTTAAGGCTTCCTGACAGGCTGGCATTGCTGTTTACCCACTGCTCCGCAAACTCCTTTTTTAAAAGCAATCCCAATTTTTTTTTTTTTCTCCTGCTGAGAAGAAAAAAAAACTGCTTCTGCTGCTAGCAATTTGGCCTGCACAACACACCAGTCACTGTGTGTGCAGTGCAAGGGGAGGCTATATAGTGGTGTATCAGTGGTGTTGGTTGTTGGGCTGCCTTTTAAGGCTTCCTGATAGGCTGGCATTGCTGTTTACCCACTGCTCCGCAAACTGCTTTTTTAAAAGCAATCCAATCTCCCTTATCCTGTAGTCACTTTGGTCACAGCTGTGCCATCGAGCCTGTCACATAGCGCTCAGATATTCATTGGGCCTCACACAATCCACAAGTGTCCAGTGTCCAAAAGTGTGCGCAGAGATTCAAAATCTCCCTTATCCTCTCGTCACTTTGGTCACAGCTGTGCCATCGAGCCTGTCACATAGCGCTCAGATATTCATTGGGCCTCACACAATCCACAAGTATCCAGTGTCCAAAAGTGTGTGCAGAGATTCAAAATCTCCCTTATCCTCTCGTCACTTTGGTCACAGCTGTGCCATCGAGCCTGTCACATAGCGCTCAGATATTCATTGGGCCTCACACAATCCACAAGTGTCCAGTGTCCAAAAGTGTGTGCAGATTCAAAATCTCCCTTATCCTCTCGTCACTTTGGTCACAGCTGTGCCATCGAGCCTGTCACATAGCGCTCAGATATTCATTGGGCCTCACACAATCCACAAGTGTCCAGTGTCCAAAAGTGTGCGCAGAGATTCAAAATCTCCCTTATCCTCTCGTCACTTTGGTCACAGCTGTGCCATCGAGCCTGTCACATAGCGCTCAGATATTCATTGGGCCTCACACAATCCACAAGTGTCCAGTGTCCAAAAGTGTGTGCAGAGATTCAAAATCTCCCTTATCCTCTCGCCACTTTGGTCACAGCTGTGCCATCGAGCCAGTCACATAGCGCTCAGATATTCATTGGGCCTCACACAATCCACAAGTGTCCAGTGTCCAAAAGTGTGTGCAGAGATTCAAAATCTCCCTTATCCTCTCGTCACTTTGGTCACAGCTGTGCCATCGAGCCTGTCACATAGCGCTCAGATATTCATTGGGCCTCACACAATCCAAAAGTGTCCAGTGTCCACAAGTGTCTGCAGAAATTCAAAATCTCCCCTGTCCTATAGACACCTTGTACCTTGTTTTACATTACTATATAGTTTGTTGGATTTTGTCTACATTTCTACCAAAAATGAGGAAGGCTGGTGGAAGAGGCCGTGGAATTGGGCGGGGGTTGGCAGCTGGTAATGATGGTGTTGGTGGTGGATCTGATGGTAGTGGCAAAAGCAAAATAGGACCGAATGCAGGAGGTGTTGAGCCTGCGTCATCGTCTGGCTACATAAGGCCTCGAACGCTTAGTTTTCTAGGAGTTGGCAAACCGCTTTTAAGGCCAGAGCATCAGGAAAAAGTTTTGTCTTACATTGCTGACTCAGCCTCCAGCTCTATCGCCTCCTCTTCTTCAGTTGTAAAAAGTAAAAGCACTGAGTCGTCATTGGAGGCTCATGTTCATGAACCACACCTTTCCTTGTGTCCTTCACCCCAAACAAGATTGAAGGATGACGCAGGCCATACTACTGATTACTCCATGGAGCTGTTTTCACATACCATGCCTGGATTATCAAGTGAAATGGTGAATTACCCAGGCCAAGATGAATCTGACATGGAGTGCACTGATGCACAGCCGCTGATGGATGATTCTGCTGGTACATTCACTCAGAGCACTACATTGTCCTCGCAGTGTACAGAGCCAGATTCTGACCCTGATGAGACTCAGGTGCCCCTTCCCGCACACTATACCACCATACACGGTGACACAGAGGAAGGTGCACATGACATAGAAGAGGAGGTGATGGATGACCCAGTTGTTGACCCAGATTGGCATCCATTGGGGGAAGAGGGTGCTGCTTCCAATAGCTCAGATGAGGAGCATCCACAGCAGACATCGACATCGCAACAGCTGTTATCTGGCAGGCCCGTAGCACTCCAAAGACAGGTTCCAAACATCAAAAGAGTTGCTGGACAGCTTGTCCAGAGGGTCAAAAGATCACAGCGTGCTAGGCCGCAAAATGTCTGCCAAAGTAGGAAGAGTGCAGTGTGGCACTTTTTTGAACAAAATCCTCATGATCAGGCCAAGGTTATCTGTAAGAAGTGCGCAAAGACCTTTAGCCGAGGGAAAAATCTGAAAAATTTGAATACCAGTTGCATGATTAGACATTTAACCAGCATGCACTTGCAAGCGTGGACACAACACCAAACCTCAAGTGCCACATGTGCAACTGATCACAACGAAGGTAGTCAGCAACGCTACATTGTTTCCCCCACTGTAAGCCCACCGGTTAGCACAGCAGCAAATGTTGAGGTGTCGTTGCAAGGCCACAGCAGTCAGGGAATCCCACTGTTATATCAACGAAAGACTGATTCTAGGCCATCAGAAAGAACACCAACTCCATCACCATCATCAACCCTCTCTCAGTCCGCCCTGTCCACCGCTACTTCCACCATATGCAGCTCTCAAGTCCAGCTCACCCTCCCAGACACTATGAGTAGGTCAAGAAAGTACTCAGTCTCTCATCCGCGTACACTGGGTTTGAACGCCCACATTGCCAAGCTAATCTCGTTTGAGATGATGCCCTTTCGGTTTGTGGAAAGCGCAGCTTTCCGCGAACTCATGGCCTATGCAGTACCATGCTATGACCTACCCAGTCGCCACTTCTTCTCTCGCAAAGCCATCCCAGCCCTCCACCATCATGTGAAAGACCGCATTGTCCATGCACTCAAGCAGTCAGTGAGCAGAAAGGTGCACCTCACAACTGATGCATGGTCCAGTCGGCATGGCCAGGGCCGTTACGTGTCCATCACTGCGCACTGGGTTAATGTGGTGGATGCAGGGTCCACAGGGGACAGCGGTGGAGGGACAGTGCTGCCTAGCCCACGGTATAGGAAACAGTTGGCTGTAGGCGTTCGACCCTCCTCCTCCTCCTCCAGAAGCGAAAGCTCGTCCACAGAGCGCAGTCGTACGAGCACTCCATCTGCAGCTGCCACTGTTGCACATGATGTGTCCCCCTATCGAGCAGCTAGTGGAAAGCGTCAGCAGGCTGTGTTGCAGATGATGTGTTTGGGAGACAGACACACCGCCGAGGTGCTGGCCGAGTACTTGAAGCGACAAACTGAGTCATGGCTGGGCAGTGTACATCTTGAGGCAGGCAAGGTAGTTAATGATAACGGCCGTAATTTTGTGGCAGCCATAGCCCTTTCAAAACTCAGCCACATACCTTGCTTGGCTCACACCTTGAACCTGGTGGTGCAGTGCTTCCTCAAAAATTATCCGGAGTTAACAGCCCTGCTCCAGAAGGTGCGAAGACTTTGCGCGCACATCCGCCGGTCGCCTGTACACTCCGTTCGTATGCAGAAGCTGCAGCGATTGCTCCACCTTCCCAACCACCGCCTCATTATCGACATTGCAACAAGGTGGAACTCCACCCTGCACATGGTGGAGCGGCTGTGCGAGCAGAGGCAGGCCATAATGCATTTGTGGGAGGATACACGGCCAGGCACTTTGAGAGCAGACATGGAGTTGACAGGTGTGTAGTGGTCGAAGCTGAAAGACCTCTGTAAAGTCCTTCAGTGTTTTGAGCAATGCACACGGCTGGTAAGCGCAGACGAAGCCATCCTAAGCATGAGCATCCCACTTATGCGTCTGCTCATGCAAACTTTGACGCACCTTAAGGAGCAGGCGTCTGCAGCCAATGTTGATGAGGAGGAAGAGGAGGAGGGAATCCTTGATGACATTCAGCCATTGTCTGCTCAGGGACCTCTCCTGGACGAGGTGGAGGAAGAAGAGGAGGAGGAGGAGGATGATGGGGATGATTACTTAGGGGAGGAGGATGCATCTCGTGGGGCATGTGAAAATGTTGGCGTGGCAAGGTCTGGTACAGGGTTTGTGCGTGACTGGAGGGATGTGGATTTGCCAGAAAGTGCTCCTCCACCCAGCACTCGCAGTGCATCATTGACACCGGGAACATTGGCCCACATGTCAGATTATGCCTTGCAGATCCTAAAAAGGGACCCCCGCATTGCCAAATTGATGAACAATGACGACTACTGGTTGGCCAGCATCCTGGATCCACGCTATAAAGGCAAATTACAAAACATCATGCCACAGGAGAACCTTGACCTAATATTGGCTAATAAACAAGCAACTCTGGTAAATCGGTTGCTTGAGGCATTCCCAGCACACAGCAGCGGTGATGGTTCTCACACGAGCCGTACGGGCCAGGGGCAGCTTGGCAGAGGTGTTCGTGGTGCACACAGCAGAAGTGGCGTTGGAGACAGGGGTTTCATGACAATGTTGTGGACTGATTTTTCAAATACCGCTCACACAACTGGTAATACTGCATCGATGGAAAGTGACAGGAGACAGCAGTTGTCAACTATGGTAACAAACTACTTTTCCTCCCATATCGATGTTCTCCCACACAGGTCATTCCCCTTTGACTATTGGGCCGCTAAACTGGACACCTGGCCTGAATTGGCCCAATATGCCTTACAGGAGCTCGCTTGCCCAGCTGCAAGTGTGCTATCGGAAAGAGTCTTCAGTGCAGCTGGATCAATCCTGACAGAAAAAAGGACCCATCTGTCAACCCAAAATGTGGATGATCTAACCTTCATTAAAATGAACCATGCATGGGTTTCCAAGGATTTTGTCCCACCTTCCCCTGATGACACATAGGGTGACAGAAAAATGGCTTGCTTTGGTCCACCTCTTCCTGGGACTTCACCTATTTCGCCTTTTGCATCAGCTGAATGTCCAACATCAACATATGCCACTTTCTAAAACTCCCTAACTGTGCTGCCTCCCCCCCCATGGCCGAGGTCACCACCTAGCGCACGACACCGTGCGAGTGCCGTTGCCCTGGACAGGTGGGTAGGCCGACTCTTGGGCGCGGGCACTGGCACAGGGTCCGTCATAGTGCAATCAAGTGTCTCTGACGGTGGTGGTGCACACCCGCCGTCAGACACACCACTGTACTATGAGGGGCCCAGTGCCAGTACCGACGCCCACGAGTGGGCCCCCCTTGCTTGGGCAGGGCCCCAGCATTTGCAATCTTTACCTCTCCCTGCTCCTCCGCTGTGTAATCTGGGCCGTCAAATCCATACTGTGCCTGACACCGTCTGAGCCTGCCTCCTGAGACATATATTTTGAATGTGTACGCTATCCATACATGTTATCCGGGGAAACGGTACCCTTTCAAACCTTTGTGCAATCACGTGCAATCCATACTGGGCCTGACACCGTCTGAGCCTGCCTCCTGAGACATATATTTTGAATGTGTACGCTATCCATACATGTTATCCGGGGAAACGGTACCCTTTCAAACCTTTGTGCAATCACGTGCAATCCATACTGGGCCTGACACCGTCTGAGCCTGCCTCCTGAGACATATATTTTGAATGTGTACGCTATCCATACATGTTATCTGGGGATACGGTACCCTTTCTAACCTTTGTGCAATCACGTGCAATCCATACTGGGCCTAACACCGTCTGAGCCTGCCTCCTGATGTATAGACATAGATTTTGAATGTGTACGCTATCCATACATGTTATCCGGGGATACGGTACCCTTTCTCACCTTTGTGCAATCACGTGCAATCCATACTGGGCCTAACACCGTCTGAGCCTGCCTCCTGAGACATATATTTTGAATGTGTATGCTATCCATACATGTTATCTGGGGATATGGTACCCTTTCTAACCTTTGTGCAATCACGTGCAATCCATACTGGGCCTAACACCGTCTGAGCCTGCCTCCTGATGTATAGACATAGATTTTGAATGTGTGCGCTATCCATACATGTTATCCGGGGATATGGTACCCTTTCTAACCTTTGTGCAATCACGTGCAATCCATACTGGGCCTAACACCGTCTGAGCCTGCCTCCTGAGACATATATTTTGAATGTGTACGCTATCCATACATGTTATCTGGGGATACAGTACCCTTTCTAACCTTTGTGCAATCATGTGCAATCCATACTGGGCCTAACACCGTCTGAGCCTGCCTCCTGATGTATAGACATAGATTTTGAATGTGTACGCTATCCATACATGTTATCCGGGGATACGGTACCCTTTCTAACCTTTGTGCAATCACGTGCAATCCATACTGGGCCTAACACCGTCTGAGCCTGCCTCCTGAGACATATATTTTGAATGTGTACGCTATACATACATGTTATCTGGGGATACGGTACCCTTTCTAACCTTTGTGCAATCACGTGCAATCCATACTGGGCCTAACACCGACTGAGCCTGCCTCCTGATGTATAGACATATATTTTGAATGTGTACGCTATCCATACATGTTATCTGGGGATACGGTACCCTTTCTCACCTTTGTGCAATCACGTGTAATCCATACTGGGCGTGAGAACGGCTGGCGAGCTGTTAAGCAAGCTACAGCACCTGTGGTTTGCACACGTAAGTTTTTTATTTTTTCAGGAATGACGGTTAGGCCTAATTCCGGAACTGCGGTTGACCTGCACTTACTGGGAAATCATCTTTCGCGGGTAATAATTGTAATCAGTGATCCCCATCACTAACGTTGTTCAGCGGGTTATCTGCACCCGTAAGCGACAAACGCTGGCCTTTTCAGTGTAGCGCACATGCAGCCACAGACATGTAAGGGCATGACACACCAGTTATTGGCCAATCTCATGTGCCAGAGCCTCACGTGTCCCTCTAGTAAGCCGGACTCGGACCGCGGGGCATGACGGAGTCTCGTTCGTTAACGGAATTAAGCTTGCAATGTGTGCATCTGTTCTGTAGCTGGCATGGTTGAGGTTTCCCAGGTGGAGTCGAATTTAACCGTAGGCTCCACTCCTGGTGGTGCCCTTCTGGACATTCCTTTAAGGTTCAGCTTTGCAACCATACTGCCCACGTAAAACAAACACTTTGCCTTCATGAACGCTGTTTGGAGGGTCATGACTCGTGGGAATAACGCCGCCCAATCAGTTAACCTGCTAGAGAGATCCTTCGTTGCTCCCAAGCATGACATCACACTCCCTAGGAAGAAGGTAATGCCACTGTGGCAACCGTACTCTTGGGAGCGACACAAGTGCACTGATGCCCAGCCACTGCTCGATGAATCTGCTGGTACATTGACCCAGACCACTACATTCCCCTCGCACGCTACACGACCTGAATCTGACCCTGATGAAACTCAGGTTACCCTTCCCATATACAGTTCCATCTTACACGGTGACAAAGAGGAAGCTGCAGATGAAAGTGCAGGTTCGGCCCACCCGCCATCAGACACACCACCGTACTATCATGGGCCCTGTGCCAGTGCCGTCGCCAACAAGTGGGCCCCCCCTGCTTGCCCAGGATCACAGCACTTGCAAAGTTGAAATACTGTGCAGTGAGATGGAAGATGGGGACGACGAGGAATCCAGAGAAGTACAGGGATTCCCTAGTGAGGAGACTTATTTGATTGTTTTCAATGTTGGGACAGCAATTTTTGGGGAGCACTATACTCTGGAGAATGATAGATGGGGCCCACCATACACTGGAACATTCCAAAGGTGGACATCAGACACTGGTGCAGCATTTACAGGGCCCATTATACACTAGAGCATTAGAAATGGGGCCCATTATGTTTGGAGCATTATTTGGGCCCATAAGACAGTGGAGCTTCATCCATGGGGACCAACATATACTGTAGCATTATGTGGAGCTCATCATATACTGTTTCAAACATTATATGGGACCAATGATTCTGTATGGAGAAATAGATGGGCCTCATCATGAGATGTAAAAAGTGAGGTATTTTTCATTGTACTATACCGCTATTTCTCTGCCGTATCGGAGCATGATGAGTTGTGGTATGTGTTAAAGGGGCGCTCTTTCGCCCAGGGCACATGAAAACCTGCAGCCAGCCCTCCCCCCCACAACTTTAGCCAAATAACCCCCATTTTTCAGTGCGTAACTTGTATTATGAAGTTAATTAAGGTTGACAAGCTTAAGTAAGAAGAATTGATGCTTTCAAATGGGCACTGTAGGTGTGTTTCCTGTCCTCCTCTCACTGCCGACTTTTATTCCCCATTGACTTACATTGGGTTTCGTGTTTCGGGACGACCCCGACTTTTCCCTATAATCGGACGATCTTTCTCGACCCGACTTTTAGAAAAGTCGGGTTTCACGAAACGAAACGCGACCCTAAAAAACCAAAAGTCGCTCAACTCTACTTATGAATATATTGCTCTTTTTCCTGGTGGCTTGGTTAGCTTTCCCCATTCTCCATTATTATTGTACTTGGTCGCATTCATGTTTCCTTCAATTGCAACCAGTTGCCTTGTCCCTGCAGCTGAAAAACACCCCCATAGCATGATGCTGCCACCACTAAGTTTCACTGTTGGGATTGTATTGGGCTGGTGATGAGCTGTGTTTGGTTTTGTCCACACATGCTGCTTAGAATTATCACCAAAAAGTTCTATCTTCGTCTCATCAGACTAGAGAATCTTATTTCTAGGAGTCCTTCATGTGTTTTTAGCGAACTCTATGCGGACTTTCATATGTCTGTCACTGAGGAGAGACTTCCATCGGGCAACTCTGTCATAAAGGCCCAACTGGTGGAGGGCTGCAGTGATAGTGGAGCGCCCAGCGGGGCCGGGGGTTACTCGGTACCGGGCATTTCAGGCTCTTTCACAGGGGAAGTGTGTCACGGTGGTGATGGTGACCTGGTCCGTGGCCCTGGGGGTCCAATGTCAATGATGGAAATTCAGATGTAGGGGGAAGATGGCAGGAAAATGAATAAGGAAAAGGGGATTCGTGTCGCCACCTGTGGTATTCGGCAATGCTGGTGTTAAGCCGACGCTGCTCTGCAGATCCTTTGGGATGGTGTTAGGGCAGCAGGGATGGTAAAGCTCTCCACAGGTAGAGCTGTGTCCCAGGGCAGTGGAGCCGGTGATGGTGATGTTGAGTGTGGTGTATGGAAGGAGAGATGTAAGAAGACAAAGGACACAGTTGGGTGCAGTTTCTGGATTTTTACTCACAAGTTTCTTGATGACCCGCTTGGTACTGTGTCCTCTGGGTGAGGGGTCCAGCCAACTCCCAGGTAGATTGGGTTCACCTTTTCAGGACTCCTCCTTGTGTTAACCTTTCTAGGCCGTCTCTCTGCCCTGTTCACTCCTCTCTCTCCTGCCCTGCTCTTTCGCACACAGTGTCCCCAAGCCGGCAGCCACGGATCTCACTTGGCAACAGGGGTCAGGCCCCGGGATCCTCTACAGTCACCTTTGCTAGGAATGTCTACGGTTGTGGCCGAGGTACTTAAAGTCACCTCAGCCTCTGGCTTTCTAGCTGAGCCTTGTAGTACTCCACTAGTTTGAGGGGCCGGCTTCCTCACTGCGACCTGGTCCTCCCTTTCAGGATGCGGGTCCCATGGTTGGCTTAACGCAAGATCCGTGCCCCAAAGACCCCTTATCTTCTCTCAGGAGCTTCCCTCTGGATGTTTCACTGACTGAGACTCTCACTGCGTCAGTCCTGCTCCTCCACTATCCTGTCACCGACTGACTACTCTCTGGAAAGATCTATTTACCTCAGAGTTAACTCCTCCCACCAACTGTCACCTTCCTCAATCTGATTGGATGCCTAGCTATCACTCCACTGCTAAGCTCCTCCCACTCTACCTACCATTCCCACCTGCCTCCCAACACCCTTTCCTGGCCAGTCTGGTGTGTATTGGGTGCAAGTGATAGGAGTCCTGTATGGTGTTCCGTCCTTACCTGAGTGTGGGATACCACACCTCTGGATGAGGTGCAGTACTTCTGTGGCGACCGGACCCTCAGGGGCGCCACAATAGTTTACTTTGTGGAACTTTCTCCTATTTCCCTACTGCATCTGTGGAGCTCAGCCACAGTGATCTTGGGGTTCTTCTTTACCTCTATCACCAAGGCTCCCACGATTGCTCGGTTTGGCTGGACAGTCAGGCATAGGAAGACTTCTGGGGGTCCCAAGCTTCCATTTAGGGATTATGGAGGCCACTGTGCTATTAAGAACCTTGAGTACTGCAGAAATTATTTTGTAACCTTGGCCAGATCTGTGCCTTGCCACGATTCTGTCTCTGAGCTCCTTGGCCAGTTCCTTTGACCTCATGATTCTCATTTGGTCTGATATGCACTGTGAGCTGTGAGGTCTTATATAGACAGGTGTGTGCCTTTACAAATCAAGTCCTTTCAGTTTAATTCAGCTAGACTCCAATGAAGAAGTAGAACCATCTCAAGGAGGATCACAAGGAAATGGGCAGCATGTGACTTAAATATGAGTGTCTGAGCAAAGGGTCTCAATACTTATGACCATGTGATATTTCAGTTTTTCTTTTTTTAATAAATTTGCAAAAATGTCTACATTTCTGTTTTTTTCAGTCAAGATGGGGTACAGAGTGTACATTAGGGTGACCGGATCTCATATGGGGGGGAAAAAAAATATCAGAATCTTGTTTGTCTGGACCCCACAAAACGATTCCCCTTTCCAGATATTGAGATAGCCAAAATTTGAGCTCGATCAAACGACGTTAACCCGTGCCGCTCGTCGCTCAAAGTTTGAAAAAATCCAAATTGAGGTATTTTAAGATTTAGGTATTTTGCATAGTCTGTTAGACTATAAAGAATGTGACAACAACATTGCAGAAATAGCCCTGACCAAATTTTCGAACCATTTGTGGTATTTGAATGCAGAGTTGGTGGGATTATCGTTTTTTGATCCCACCATTACAGACAATGAAAAGTTGTTAATGGCTAATAAATTGCTCAGTAGCAAGATGAACCATCAGAGCACGCTAACCTACATGAGTTGATAATTTTACATAGTTATCTAATCTATTCTAGAGCTCTTGTTAAAGTAGTTTTTGAAACGTCAGAATATAATGCTCGGCATTTGCTTACAACTTGCAGGACATATTGCTTTTGTTCTTCATCTTTTGTCAGAAGGTCGTTAAAGTCGGTTACTTCCTACCTCTTTTAATTTTTCTTTCCTAACTTTTGGATTTACAACCCTAGCGTGCTCTGATGGTTCATCTGTGCTACTGAGCAATTTATTAGCCATTAACAACTTTTCATTGTCTGTAATGGTGGGATCAAAAAACGATAATCCCACCAACTCTGCATTCAAATACCACAAATGGTTCGAAAATTTGGTCAGGGCTATTTCTGCAATGTTGTTGTCACATTCTTTATAGTCTAACAGACTATGCAAAATACCTAAATCTTAAAATACCTCAATTTGGATTTTTTCAAACTTTGAGCGACGAGCGGCACGGGTTAACGTCGTTTGATCGAGCTCAAATTTTGGCTATCTCAAAATCTGGAAAGGGGAATCGGTTTGTGGGGTCCAGACGGACAAAATTCCGACATCGATTTTTTGCCGTCACCCTAGTGTACATTAATGAGAAAATAATGAACGTTTTTTGAATTTACCAAATGGTTGCAATGAAACAAAGAGTGAAAAATTTAAAGGGGTCTGAATACTTTCCGTATCCACTGTATATCTAACAAGAGCGAACGGTATGTAATAAAGAACAGGGAGCTATAAATAACAAAAGTAACGAGAACCAATATGTACGGGAAGGTGCTGTATATAATAAGAGGGAACTATGTGATAAGGGACGGCGCTATACATAAAGAGTGGGTACTGTGTAGTAAGGGGCAGCAATATACAGTGTATAATGAGGGGAGACTGTAAAAAAATATATACAGTTGTGGCCAAAAGTATTGACACCCCTGCAATTTTGTCAGATAATACTCAGTTTCTTCCTGAAAATTATTGCAAACACAAATTCTTTGTTATTATTATCTTCATTTAATTTGTCTTAAAAGGAAAAACACAAAAAGAATTGTCCTAAAGCCAAATTGGATATAATTCCACACCAAACATAAAAAAGAGGGTTGACAAAAGTATTGGCACTGTTCGAAAAATCATGTGATGCTTCTCTAATTTGTGTAATTAACAGCACCTGTAACTTACCTGTGGCACCTAACAGGTGTTGGCAATAACTAAATCACACTTGCAGCCAGTTGACATGGACTAAAGTTGACTCAACCTCTGTCCTGTGTCCTTGTGTGTACCACATTGAGCATGGAGAAAAGAAAGAAGACCAAAGAACTGTCTGAGGACTTGAGAAACCAAATTGTGAGGAAGCATGAGCAATCTCAAGGCTACAAGTCCATCTCCAAATACCTGAATGTTCCTGTGTCTACCGTGCGCAGTGTCATCAAGAAGTTTAAAGCCCATGGCACTGTGGCAAACCTCCCTAGATGTGGTCGGAAAAGAAAAATTAACAAGAGATTTCAATGCAAGATTGTGCGGATGTTGGATAAAGAACCTCGACTAACATCCAAACAAGTTCAAGCTGCCCTGCAGTCCGAGGGTACAACAGTGTCAACCCGTACTATCCATCGGCGTCTGAATGAAAAGGGACTGTATGGTAGGAGACGCAGGAAGACCCCACTTCTTACCCCGAGACATAAAAAAGCCAGGCTGGAGTTGGCCAAAACTTACCTGAAAAGGCCTAAAACGTTTTGGAAGAATGTTCTCTGGTCAGATGAGACAAAAGTAGAGCTTTTTGGGCAAAGGCATCAACATAGGGTTTACAGGAGAAAAAAAGAGGCATTCAAAGAAAAAAACACGGTCCCTACAGTCAAACATGGTGGAGGTTCCCTGATGTTTTGGGGTTGCTTTGCTGCCTCTGGCACTGGACTGCTTGACCGCATGCATGGCATTATGAAGTCTGAAGACTACCAACAAATTTTGCAGCATAATGTAGGGCCCAGTGTGAGAAAGCTGGGTCTCCCTCAGAGGTCATGGGTCTTCCAGTAGGACAATGACCCAAAACACACTTCAAAAAGCACTAGAAAATGGTTTGAGAGAAAGCACTGGAGACTTCTAAGGTGGCCAGCAATGAGTCCAGACCTGAATCCCATAGAACACCTGTGGAGAGATCTAAAAATGGCAGTTTGGAGAAGGTACCCTTCTAATATCAGGGACCTGGAGCAGTTTGCCAAAGAAGTATGGTCTAAAATTCCAGCAGAGCATTGTAAGAAACTCATTGATGGTTACCGGAAGCGGTTGGTCGCAGTTATTTTGACTAAAGGTTGTGCAACCAAGTATTAGGCTGAGGGTGCCAAAACTTTTGTCTGGCCCATTTTTGGAGTTTTGTGTGAAATGATCAATGTTTTGCTTTTTGCTTCATTCTCTTTTGTGTTTTTTCATTTACTGTAAGACAAATTAAATGAAGATAATAATACCAAAGAATTTGTGATTACAATCATTTTCAGGAATAAACTGAGTATTATCTGACAAAATTGCAGGGGTGTCAATACATTTGGCCACAACTGTATATCTGTAGCTTGGTCGCCATAAAAGGAGGGGGGCCCAAACACATTTCTTGCACAGGGGCCCCAAGCTGTCTGTGTCTGCCCCTGCCACAATAAGATGTGAAAAAAATGTGAAATAATGTTATAAATATGCCCCTGCTGTGTACTATGTAATGTCTGTGTGTGACTGTACAGGGACATGGTCTGATCATACCACAGCTCCTGGGCAGGGGAGGAAGCAAAAGCGAGTATAAAGACATTACAACAGGGGATTCACAGCTAATTCTTTTTGTGAGGCAAAACATTTCTCTGTCTGTTTTTAATCAATGTTTTACCTCAAAGAAGGATTCAGCTGTGATCCCATGCTGCAATGTCTGTATACTCTTTTTCTTCCTCCCCTGCCAAGGAGCTGTGGTATGATCAAACCATGTTCCTGTATGGTCAGACACAGCCATTACACAGTACACAGCAAGGGCACATTTATCAGATTA
Organism: Dendrobates tinctorius; assembly: GCF_039654945.1. NCBI lineage: Eukaryota > Metazoa > Chordata > Amphibia > Anura > Dendrobatidae > Dendrobates > Dendrobates tinctorius. Next base: position 61,354,930 of record NW_027361728.1, read on the forward strand.
TCTCAGCAAAGGAGCATTTTTTTAAACACATCCAATTGTGCAACTTAATATTATTCGGAGATCTATTGATTAAAATGTTGAATAAAATTAACTTTGTGGGAAAACCCCTTTATGTAATTTTCAAGCAGCCACATATAAAAAATAGTAGCATGAAAAAACTTCAATATATGGGCACTAAGTCTCAGACTATTTTCATGCTGTCATTTTTTTGTTGGACCCTAGAAATTCAATGACTTTTCTTTATGAAGATTGATAAGAGCATGTTGTAAAGAAAAAGCAACCGTTAGGTATTTGCTGATTATTAAAATATAATAAATAGTTAATCATTGAATTGTCTAAATATATGCAGCTGTGTATTAACTTATACTGCACAGGGATTAGAATTCTGAACCTTATGCTTGCTGATCTGGGATACACAATATATGAAGCAGATGTGCTGAAACAAGAGGAGTAATATTTTTATATTCTTCATTAATTTAAATAGCACTTCAGATGAATGTTCAGTACATGAATACATACATCGTACCAGTGAGTTCGCATCTGGAATTGCACTTATTGGGCTGCTAAAGTCATTGCTTATTGGCTTCTTATAGTGATAAAGGAGATCCATATTAAAAACAGCCAGATTAATTTGTTGACAATATCTTTTATTGCAGAAAGACATTTTTTGTCAACCAAAGTCCACAGTATAAATGAGTGCACCCTTTTGAAAAGTAACATTTTAATCAATATTTCCCTGAATGCAAGAATACAGTATTTTTCGGATTATAAGACGCACTTTTTTATCCAAAAATTTTTTGGGAAAATAGGGGTGCGTCTTATAATGCGGATATACCTTACCGGCTGCCCTGAGATCTCATCTCCCAAGATCTTGGTGCCGAGATCTCCATCTGCGCATGCCCCGGCAGCCATTTTCCCGGTGTCCACCGCACAGTAAACAATGTAAGTGTGGGGGCTCTGGGCTTTCACAAAATGTCGACAGAGCCCCCGCCCCACTGAACACCCTCAGAGGCACATCGGAACACCCCCCATCGCAGACTGCGGCCTGCAGCAACACTCTCTCTTGCCTCCTGCAGCAGCGGCCCTGGGACCCCGTTTCATCGCAGCCACCACCTGTGGTAAGTAATAAGACGCATGGATTATAAGAAGCACCACCATTTTATTTAAAAAAAAGTTTTTTTCCTATTTTTCTCCTCAAAATTTGGGGTGCGTTTTATAATCAAGACTAAGTTTCTTGAGTTGACAAGACTGAGTTTCTCAGCACATTTTTTAACAAATAACATGAAAATAAAGTTCATAAAATAACTTTCATTGCAAAATGTTCAGTTTTACTGAAATTAATTGATGCAAAATGAATGCACCCCATATAAAAAAAACTACTATATCTAGTATTTTGCATGACCTTTATGATTATTAAGGACAGCACCAAGTCTGCTAGGCATTGAATGAACAAATTGGCAACATATTACAACATCTATCTTTTCCATTCTTCAGGAATGGCTTCTTTTAGAGCCTGGATGTTGGATGGAGAGTGATACTGAACTTGTATCTTCAGAGTTGCCTATAGGTGTTAGGGTCCCATCACACTAAACGATGCACCAGCGACAATGATACAACCTTGTCAGGATCGCTGGTGCCTCGCTACATGATCGCTGGTGAGCTGCCAAACAGGCAGATTTCACCAGCGATCAGGACCAGCGAGGAAGCTGGTATCCAAGGTAAACATCGGGTAACTAAGCAAGCGTGTCGCTTAGTTACCCGCTGTGTACCTTGGATACCTGCGTGCTCGCGCTGGGAGCTGGTATCCAAGGTAAATATCGGATAACTAAGCGCGCACATCACTTAGTTACCTGCTGTGTACCTTGGATACCAGCTCCCAGTGCAAGCACACATGTATCCAAGGTACACAGGGGGTAACTAAGCGACGCACGCACTTAGTTACCCGATATTTACCTTGGAGACCAGCTCCCAGCATCTGCTTACAGCGCTGGGAGCTCGCTGATCGTTGCTCTCCCGCTGCCACACTCAGCGATGCGTGCTGGCCAGCGGGAGACCAACTATCAAAAAATGGCCCAGGACATTCCTGCACGATCAGCGATACCTGGCGGGGGGCCGGTCGCTGATGCGTGTCACACCCAGCGAGATCGATCACGAGATCGCTGTTGCATCACAAAATTAGCGATCTCGCTAGCGATCTCGCTGTGTGTGACGGGGCCTTTAGTTTTGGTTTAGATCAGGAGGCATACTTGGCCACAGAATCACTTTAACCCTGTTCTTCTTGAGAAATGCAATAGTGGTATTAGATAATGTGTGGGATCATTGTCATGTTGAAAATGTGCACGTCTATCAAGGGCATGGAGTGACGGTAGCATCTTCACTTTAACCCCTTCACCACCTTGGGTTTTTCTGTTTTTGAGTGCTCCCCTTCTTCCCAGAGCCATAACTTTTTTATTTTTTTGTCAATACGACCATGTGAGGGCTTGTTTTTTGTGGGACGAGTTTTACTTTTGAACGACACCATTGGTTTTACCATATAGTGTACTGGAAAATGAGGAAAAAATCAAAGTGTGGTTAAATTGCAAAAAAAAAGTGCAATTCCACAATTGTTTTTCTTTTGCTATTTTACCATGTTCACTAAATAAATAAAACTGACCTGCCATTATGATTATCCAGGTCATTATGAGTTTGAAGATACCAAACATATATAGGTTATTTTTTATTTAAGTGGTGAAAAAAATTCCAAAGTTTGTTCCAAAAAATTTGCACCATTTTCCGATACCTGTAGCGTTTCCATTTTTCATGATCTGGGGATGGGTTAGGGCTTATTTTTTGTGGGCCAAGCTGACGTTTTTATTCATAGCATTGGTATAGATACATCTTTTGATCGTCCGTTACTGTATTTTAATGCAATGTTGCGGCGACCAAAAAAAACGTAATTCTGGCGTTTTGTCTTTTTTCTCATTTCGCCGTTTACCGATTGGATTAATTCTTTTTATATGTTGAGAGATTGGGCAATTGTGAATGTGGTGACACCAAATATGTGTATTTTTTCTTTATTGTTTTATTCTGAATGTGGCAAATGGGGTGTGACTTGAACTTTTATATATTTTTATTTTTTAAAACTTTTTTTTACTTGCTTCAATAGTTTGAATGGAAGACTAGAAGCTGCGATCCTCTGATCACTTGTTCTACAAAGAGTAGTGCTTGAGCCCTGCACTATGTAGCTAAAATGCTCACTTGCTAGGAACGCTGTCCACTGGGCGGCACTCATAGCTATCCAGCAATGACAACCACATGGGTCTCCGGCAGACCCCGTGTTGTCATTCCAACCCATCAGCGACCCGCGTTCATGTGACATGGGCACCAATGGGCAGAATCAGTGACGCACTTCCAGCGCGAGTATGTTAAATGCCGCTGTCAGAGATTGACAGCAGCATTTAACTTGTTAACAGCCACAATTGGATCACAATTCCATTCACAGCTGTTAGGGGCCCGCAGCAAACAGGGGGAGCCCAACTTAGACATAACTATAAGTCTAAGGTGGAAAAGGGGTTAAATATAGATCAGTACATCTGTGAATTCTTGATACTATCAATGATATGTACTGTAGCTCCCGACACCAGCAGACTCATGCTTCCCCACATTAAGACACTGCGACCACCTTGTTTCACTGTAGACACCATTCATTTTACCTTGTACTCCTCACCTTTGCAAACCCATATAGTTTTGAAGCCATCAGCTCCAGAAACATTTATCTTGGTCTCATCACTCCAAAGTAAAGGGTCCCAGTAGTTTTCAGATTGTTTGGCATAGGCACTGGCAAATTGTAGGTGAGCATTTTTGTGCATGGGCTTTGGGAAAGACTTCCTTCTTGGATGACATCTATGCAGAAGCATGACATTTCTCTGCATTGTACACTATATTGTGTCACAGGAAACACCCTGGTTCGACTTTCTACTTCCTTAGCTAACTGCAGTGAACTTGTATGTCAATTTCCTTTAAAACCTCTCATCATAAGATGCTCCTGTTTAGATATTAACTTCTGTTGTTGGCCTTGACATCTCTGTAAGATGGTTGCATTTCCATCTTTGTTAAATGTTTGCATCATTTTTGCTACAGTATTCTGACCAATAAGTAAAGCTGTGTTGATCTTCTTGTAGCCTTCACTGTTTTTGTGTGCAGAAATTATTTTCTTTCTCAGGCCTTGTGACATTTCTCTTCCATGTGGTGCCATTGTTGACAGCATGAAATGGGAAGGGGCTTTATTTTTTAAGTAACACCCTTTATATTCAACTGTTTTCTGGACACCAGTTTAATGAATAATTAGAATCACCTGTGGTGCAATTGTTGTCAATTGGAATTTTGTAGACAAAAGTTTAGCTTTGCTCTTAAGACTTTCATTAGGGTTTACTCATTTTTGCAGCATGGTTGCAAATTAATGTGCATAAAGGAAAAGGTTGATGGTTAATACTGGATACTTTCTATCTATGGGCTCTTAGGCAGCACTGCTTTAAAAATAGCCATAATGTGGTCTTGCAAATAACTGCATGGGCTCAGGAATACTAACAGAAATCATTTTCTGTAAACACAGTTTGCTGTGCAATCCACAAATCCAAGTTAAAGCTCTAGCATTCAAAGATGCCACATATCAACACAATCCAGAAATGCTGCCATCTTCTCTGGACCAAAACTCATTTAAAATGGACTAAGGCAAAGTGAAAAACTGTTCTGTGATCAGATGAATCAAAATTTGGAATTCTGAAATTTGAAGAGTCACAGATGCTATGCGGCGCAGACTAAAGGCGAGGGTGACCATCCAGCTTGCTATCAGCGAACAGTTCAAAAGTCTTCATCTCTGATTGCATTAGAGTCTATTGTATTTGAAGCTTATACATCTTGAAAGGCACCAACTATGCTGCACTGTGAAGAGAACAATATATTTTCCCATCCAGACAATGTCTATTCCAGGAAAGGCCTTGCACATTACATCAAGGCAATGCTAAACTACATACTGCATCTACTGTATCACAATAGCATGGCATCACAGAAGAAGAGTTCAGGTGATTAATTTGCCACCTGCAATCTGGACCTTTCAACAACAGAAAACATTTGGTGCATTATAAAATGGAAAAATACAGCAAAAAAGACCCAGGACTGTTGAGCAGTTAAAATCCTACATGAGGCAAGAATGGGGCAACATTCTTCTCCCAAAATTCAAATACTTTTTCTCCTCACTTCCCAGATGTTTATAGACTGTCGAAAAAAAGACGAGGGAATGCTACACAATGGTATACATGGCTCTGTCCCAACTTTTTTTTAGGTATGTTGGTGACATTAAATTATAATTAGGTTAATATTTCCAAGTGAAATGGAAAAATGTTTAACTTTCAACTCTTGATCTGTTTTCTATGTTCTGCTGTGACTAAGATACGGCTGTAAGAGATTTCCAAATCCTTGCATTCTTGTTTTCTTTACATTTTACACAGTATCCCAACTTTTTTTTTAAATTAGAATTATATTACTTTGCTTTCTTTTCTCTCAATCACCATGCTGAATTGTTGGTTTATATGCATAGTTCATGCTGTTTTAGCAGCTGCCTTGAACTGCATTTCTAGCAAGAATTTGTACTCAAACACAGTTTACATACACTCTCACTGCCTGAGTATGGGGAAGGGGAGCACAGAGGCTCACACAAGGAGAGTGTTTGGAAATAGTGTTTGAATATGGATTTTTGCTAAAGCTGCAATTCATAGCAGCTTGTGAAAGACCATGAACTAGGCAGTAGAAAAAAAGCACTTTCAGCATGCTGTTTGAGAGAGAAGGAAGCAAAATAAGGTAATGGAGTATATTATGAAGAGTAATACCTTTGCAAAAGCTGATCAATCAAAAACTATTTAGTTCCTCTTCAAGCTTATTGTTAGAGATGAGCAAATACATATGAGTGGAAATAAATTCTACTTGAATTTCAAAAATATCCAGATACACCTAAATGTGGATTCTTTTGTGACTGGCTTTTGCACAGATCCTGAGAAATGGCGGCCACTGGCTACAATTTTTGTAAACCATAAAAGGCCATCAAAATGTTAAAAAAGAAAAACCTTATACAATGGGGAAAATAAGTATTTGATACACTGCCGATTTGCAAGTTTTCCCACCTACAATGAATGGAGCGGTCAGTAATTTTTATCACAGGTACACTTCAACTGTGAGGGAAAGAATCTTAAAAAAAATCCAGAAAATCACATTGTATGATTTTTACTTAAGTAATTTGCATTTTATTGCATGAAATAAGTATTTGATCACCTACCAACCAGCAAGAATTCTGGCTCTCATAGACCTGTTAGTTTTTCTTTAAGAAGCCCTCCTACTCTGCACTCGTTACCTGTATTAATTGCACCTGTTTGAATTTGTTACCTGTATAAAAGACACCTGTTCACACACTGAATAAATCACACTGCAACCTCTCCACCATGGCCAAGAGACCTGCACAAGACTGGGATGGGCTACAGGACAATAGACAAGCAGCTTGGTGAGAAGGCAACAACTCTTGGCACAATTATTAGAAAATGGAAGAAACACAAGATTACTATCAATCTTCCTAGGTCTGGGGCTCCATGCAAGATCTTGCCTGGGGGGGTAAGGATGATTCTATGAAAGGTCATGAATCAGCACAGAACTACATGGGAGGATGAACAATGATGGTCAATGATCTGAAGAGAGCAGGAACCACAGTCTCATTGACGTTAGTTACACACTACACAGTCATGGATTAAAGTCCTTCAGGGCATGCAAGGCACCCCTACTCATACCAGAACATGTCCAGGCCTGTTTGAAGTTTGCCAATGACCATCTGAATCATCCAGATGAGGCATGGGATAAGTTCATGTGGTCAGATGAGATCAAAATAGAACTTTTTGGTATCAACTCCACTCGTCATGTTTGGAGGAAAAAGACGGATGAATACAATCCCAAGAACACTGTCACAACTTTGAATCATGGTGCAAACTATCAGTTTAATTTGAGGATATTCACAACATATAAGAGTTTAGGAATTACAGCTCTAAGAATATGTAGCTACCTCTTTTTAAGGGGACCAAAAGTAATTGCACAATTATCTCAAAACATCTGTTATGGGCAGAATGGGCTATTACCTTGTTAATCCATCATCATCATTTAAGTAAGTAAAAAGTCTAGAGCTGATTCCAACTGTTGCATTTGGAAGCTGTTGTTGTGAACCCACAACATGTAGTGAAAGGAGCACTCAATGGAAAAGAAGCAGACTATCATTAGGCTAAAGAAGGAAGAAATTCATCAGAGTAATAGTGTTAGGAGTGGCGTAAGGCACTAAATAAAAATTATAAACAAAGTGCGTTCGCCACTCGGGGTCCACCGTGAAGTAGCTGTAAAAACCGCTGCTAGGTGAAGGCAGAGCAATCAGGCGGTAGTGTGCACAGGGTTAGATATCACCCAGGTGCACTTAAGCAATCTCTGTTGAATTCACAGAGCTGCTATTACAAATGATAACAGTAACTACGCTGAGCCTGTTAGAGACACAGGGACTCAGAGGCACACAAGCGGTAAGTGGTCACCGGAGTAGTTATAAGTGACGGCACTGCTTAGTGAGAGCCGCGTTGCAACCGCGAACGCACACTAAAGCCGCTACAGCAGCGCGGCGTGGAGAATGCCGCAGGATAACACCGCAGAAAACGCAAGCGCGATGTAGACGCTAGCAGGTGTGCTTGTGGAGCAAAGGCGCGCTGGCGCTAATACTGGCTATAACTCATTCCCTCACACAATCGTAATATCATAGGGATGGGGTTTCAAATGAGTCATTCACCAGATCATGCATCCATCAACAAACACACACAGCAAGTATGACTATACTAGCGCATGTCTGTTCCGTCATGCGCATTTTTTATAGTAAACGGGACCTTCCGTAAGTCTCCAGAACTCTGAGCTGAACCAATTGAATTAGGAGCAGGACCTGAGCACCTGACTTCCGAACACCAATGAGAGCTCGTTTCACGAGCATGCTCAGAAAATGGAAAGAAGGACTTAGCCTCCGGAAAGAGTTGCTGCAAGTCAACCTGCTCTGCAATATCTTCTGCAGTAGACAATGAGCAGGAGACTGCAGAATGTGAGGGTCTACATTCCTGCATAGTGAGGGCAGAAATCTGACTCCTAACATTACCCCCCTCCAAGGGCCCCCTCCTCCCTGAGCCTTCCGACCCACCAACCTGTGCCCAACTGTGGCATAAGCCTCAGACTCATCCGAAGGTGAGCCCGGTGTCCTGGTAGGTGACACAGACAACCGAGACAAACGGAGGGCATTAGGGGAGGCAAGATCACCAGGTTTCAAAAGGGATACCCGGGAGACGATGGGAGCGGGAGTTACAGTGGAATGCCGCCGTGTGTCGGCAGCCGTCGCCACACTCCATCTGGGAAGGCTATCCCGAGCACATGAGGTGCATGCCCGAATAAATTTTTTTACATCCCGAGCCCTGTGCGGCCACCAATACGAACCAGCCAGAAGTTTCGTGGTCTGCATATAGCCCCGATGGCCGTCCGCACCGGCCCAAGCAAGAATCTTAGGCCTAAGGCGAGGAGGAACAAAGGACTCGCCAACCGGCACAGACTCCGACCATTGCGGAATGCTGTCATCCTGAGAAGTAGCGTGTAGATGGTGACAACCGCAAATGGAATCTTGAGCCGGGCGTGTCTCAAAATTGGCACGAGACACCTCCATGGGCTCTGGGGATAGAACCTCTGGCTTGGGCAGCTCTAGAGGCTTGAAAAAATTGGGAGTCGGAGTAACTCTCTGGAGTGAGCACGCTCCATACCGCACTCCGAAAAACGGAGGTCAATACAGGTAGAAATGGAAATCAACTGCTCCAAACTGACAGGAATCTCTCTAGTAGAGAGAGCATCCTTTACGTGCTCGGCTAAACCTCTCCAAAAAACAGGGATAAGAGCCTTATCGGACCACTCCAGCTCGGACGCCAGTGTCCGAAAACGGATGGTGTACTGGCTAACCGAGAGGGATCCCTGGGTTAGAGCAAGCAGCTGCAGAGAAGTGTCGTGCGTGACCCGTGGACCGAGGAAGACCTGCTTGATGGCTGTTAGCAGATGAGCTGTGGTCCGAATCTCGGGGTCACCACGCTCCCATAAAGGTGTAGCCCACTCCAACGCCTTGCCCGACGGTAGGGAAACAATAAATGCCACCTTGGCCCGTTCCGTAGGGAACAGCTCAGCCAGCAGCTCCAGCTGGATTGAGCACTGGCCGATGAAACCCCTACAGGAGGCACCATCGCCGGAAAATTTATCGGGCAACGGGAGGTGAGTAACTGTCGGAGTGCGGGAGGACATGGACATGCGACCAACCGCATCTGTGAGTGCATTTACAGCAGCTTCAGTGGACTGCGCAGCAGAAAGAGCTCTCTCAAGAGTGGCCATGCGACCCTCTAGCAGGCGAATGCACTGTAGGAGTTGCTGCTGTTCTTCCATCACTAGCCAGACCCTGGCGCTAATATAATGTTAGGAGTGGCGGAAGGCACTAAATAAAAAATATAAATAAAGTGCGTTCGCCACTCGGGGTCCACCGTGCAGTAGCTGTAAAAACCGCTGCTAGGTGAAGGCAGAGCAATCAGGCGGTTGTGTGCACAGGGTTAGATATCACCCAGGTGCACTTAAGCAATCTCTGTTGAATTCACAGAGATGCTATTACAAATGATAACAGTAACTACGCTGAGCCTGTTAGAGACACAGGGACTCAGCGGCACACAAGCGGTAAGTGGTCACCGGAGTAGTTATAAATGACGGCACTACCTCCGTCTGGACCTACCGTAAATATTTAGTGAGAACAGCGTTGCAACTGCGAACGCACACTAAAGCCGCTAGAGCAGCGTGGCGTGGAGAATGGCGCAGGATAACACCGCAGAAACGCAAGCGCGATGTAGACGCTAGCAGGTGTGCTTGTGGAGCAAAGGCGCGCTGGCTCTAATACTGGCTATAACTCATTCCCTCACACAATTGTAATATCATAGGGATGGGGTTTCAAATGAGTCATTCACCAGATCATGCATCCATCAACAAACACACACAGCAAGTATGACTATGCTAGCGCATGGCGGAACAGACATGCGCACTTTTTATAGCAAACGGGACCTTCCGTAAGTCTCCAGAACTCCGAGCTGAACCAATGGAATTAGGAGCAGGACCTGAGCACCTGACTCCCGAACACCAATGAGAGCTCGTTTCACGAGCATGCTCAGAAGACGGAAAGGACTTAGCCTCCGAAGAGAGTTGCTGCAAGTCAACCTGCTCTGCAATATCTTCTGCAGGAGACTGCAGAATGTGAGGGTCTAGATTCCTGCATAGTGAGTGCAGAAATCTGACTCCTAACAAATAGTAGAAATGTTAGGAGTGGCCAAATAAACAGTTTGGTACATTCTGCAAAAAAAAAGAGCTTAATGGTGAGCTTGGGAACTCAAAAAGGCATGGACACATCCTTAGCAAACAACAGTGGTGGATGACCATAAAATCATTTCTATGTTTAAAAAAAACCTTCACAAAATCCACCCAAGTGAAGAATAGTCTACAGAAAGTAGGTGTTTCAGTGTTTAAGTCTACCATAAAGTGAACAGTTTATGAAAGCAAATAGAGAGGGTTCAAGACAAGGTAAAAACCCTAAATCAGCCTTAAAAATAGAAAGGTCAGATTAGACTTAGCTAAAAAAACACCTAAAGAAGCCAGTGAAGTTTTGAAAAAGCATTAAGATCAAAGATCAACCTGTACCAGAATGATGGGAAGACGAGAAGGCTTGGAAAGGTTCACGATCCAAATCACACCAAATCCTCTGTATAACATAATGGAAGCAGTATGTTAGCATTAGCATGCATGGCTTTCAATGGCACTGTGTCACTGGTGTTTATTGATGATGCAACTGAAGACAGAAGCAACCGGATGAATTCTGAAGTGTACAGGGAAATACTTTCTGCTCAGATTCAACCAAATGCAGCAAGGTTGATTGGATGGCACTTCACAATACACAGCTCTGGCAAAAATTAATAGACCACTGCAGTTTTATAAAAATCAGCTTCTCTACATGTCTGACAGCCATTTCATTCCAGTGTCAGTTGAATTCCAACCAGAGTACACCTCATTCTACTTATTGTGCATCTGATTAGGTGATCACCTGAACCAAATATTATTTAATGAAGAAAAGTTCACAATCCTCTTGCAATAGGACAAGCTGGATGGCAATACAAGTGCTAGTAATATCCCAAAAGTAATAGGAATAAAAAATTAACTTTTAACCATGCCAAATGAGTTGAAAAGAAAAGTCTTGAGTGAGGAAAAGAAGGACTCAATTCTAGCTTTACTAGCAGAGGGATACAGTGAGCACCATGTTGCCTCCATCCTTAAAATTTCTAAGACTGCAGTCCATTACAACAAGGTCAAGCAGCAGTCATTGGGGACAACAAAGCTACAGACCGGCAGATGGTGAAAACGACTCTCCACTGACCAGGAATGGCAAATGGCAGCTAGGGAGAAGTGTATGGCAAGGACACTTCGTAACAGGTTCCGAGAGGCAGGGCTCAAGTCATGTAAAGCTAGAAAAAAGCCGCCTTTCATCAATGAGAAGGAAAGGAGAGCCAGGCTGAAGTTTGCCAAAGACCATATGGATTGGACCATAGAGGACTGGAGTAAGGTAATCTTATCTGATGAGTCTAATTTTCAGCTTGGCCCAACACTTGGTCATCTAATGGTTAGACAGAGACCTGGAGAGGCGTACAAGCCACAGTGTCTTGCACCCACAGTGAAATTTGGTGGAGGATCGGTGATGATCTGGGGATGCTTCAGCAAGGCTTGAATTGAGCAGGTTAATCTTTGCGAAGGACGCATAAATCAAGCCACATACAAGGTTATCCTGGAAAAACAGTTGATTCCTTCTGCTCAGGTAATGTTCCTCAACTCTGAGGACTGTTTTTTCCAGCAGGACAATGCACCATGCCACACAACTAGATCAATCAATATGTGGATGAAGGACCACCACCTTAAATCCCTGTCATTGCCAGCCCAATCTCCAGACCTGAACCCCATTGATGACCTCTGGAATGTAATCAAGAGGAAGATGGATAGTCACAAGCCATCAAACAAAGAAGAACTGCTTATATTTTTGTACCAGGAGTGGCATAAGGTCACCCAAAAGCAGTGTGAGACTGGTGGAAAGCATGCCAAGACGCATGAAAGCTGTGATTAAAAATCATGGTTATTCCACAAAATATTGATCTGTGAACTCTTCCTGAGTTAAAACATTAGTATTGTTGTTTCTAAATGATTATGAACTTGTTTTCTTAGCATTATTTGAGGTCTGCAAGCACTGCATTTTTTTGTTCTTTTGACCATTTCTCATTTTCAGAAAATAAATACAAAATTTAGTGCTTGGAAATTTGAACACATGTTGTCAGTAGTTTATAGAACAAAAGAGCAATTTACATTTTGCTCAAAAATATACCTATAAAGAGAAAAATCAGACAAACTGAAAATTTTGCAGTGGTCTCTTAATTTTTGCCATAGCTGCATATGGAAAATTACCTAAAACTTACTGAAAAAGCAACCAAGGAGTTTTTTAACCCCTTAACAACCATCAATATGCCTTTTAACAGCGGTAGTTAAGGGTACTTAAACCACAGCGCCGTTAATTAATGGCGCTGTGGAAAAAGTGTATATCGCCCCCCAGAGTCGGATTTTCTCCAGGGTCTCAGCTGCCGGTGGTAGCAGAGACCCCAGAGAACATGATTCGGGTCGGTTTTACCGACCCCGGTTTTGCGATCTCCATTATTAACCATATAACTGCAATGCAAAAAAAAGTCATTTAATTTCTCTCTCCTCTGATGTGATCGCACATCAGAGGAGAGAGAAATAGGGTCCCCAATCCCCCCCGGTACCTCCCGGTGCTCCTCAGCCCTTGTGCTTCCCCCCATGTGTGCCGCCATCTTCTTCCAGGAATAAAATCTGCCGGCGGCACAAGGCAGCAATAGGAAGGTTTTTCCTATTGGTTAATTTTCGTCACTGTGATAGACCCTATCACAGTGATCAAAATAAATAAAATAGTAAATACAAACCCCCTTATCACCCCCTGAGTTAGGGAAAAATAATGAAATAAGGAAAATATATTTATTTTCATTTTTCCAATAGGGTTAAAGTTTGTCACGTGGACCCGTCCTGTGTGACGCGACCAGCAGGTCGGTAACTGAAACAACAAGACACGGCACGTGAAACTGTCCTGTGTGACACGGCCTGCAGGCCGGTAACTAAAACAACAAGACACGGGGGAAGGGCAAACAGTAACAATGGTGGGCCCTGCGATAGGGAAGGGGGACATGGAGACCTCCTGCACTCCCCTAAGTCAGTGTCCCTCACACTCCTAACGTTCCCTAGGCCAGTTCCGCACCTGGCGCCGATCAAGATACCTGTCACCCTAGCACACCCTACACCTATCCCTTGCTAGGGAGCTGGGTGATGCAGGCCCTGGCCCCACCGCTGTACTAATACACACCAGGAAAAAATACAAACAGGGAAACACCACTTAGCTTTGCTCTGTTGCTCTTGCTCCCAGCAACAGAGTCCACCACCAGAATGCAGCTTTCCTCCTGAATAGCTGCCACCAAGCTCTGTCAGAGCTGCAAGGAAATCCCATCTGACTCCTTCCACACCAGGGCTCTGACTGAGCTGCCAGGACCTCTCACTAGATCCTTCCTCCACCAAGGATGGTTGAAATGAACACTGTCACCAACAGTGATTGAAACACCTGACACTCTTTTATAGCTGAGCCAGAGCAATCACAGCTGCTTTATAATCACATGCACTAAACTAAAAAAACCAGAGTGCAATGACGCTCACCACCACCGGGGGCAAACTAAACTTAAGCACACAGCTTAAGGAAAAAAAAAAGGTTACATGTGCTTTTATCTGTCATGATCCAGCATGGATCATGACAAAGCTAGGCTAAAATGAGTTAGGGTTAGGGTTAGGGTTGGAATTAGGGATAGGGGTGTGTTGGGGTTAGGTTTGTGGTTAGGGTTGGGATTAGGATTAGGGTTGTGGTTAGGGTTAGGGTTGGAATTAGGGTTAGGGTTGTGGTTAGGGTTGGGTTAGGGTTATGGTTAGGGTTGGGTTAGAGTTAGGGGAGTGTTGGGGTTAGGGTTGGAGTTAGAATTGAGGGGTTTCCACTGATTAGGCACATATGGGGCATCAGGGTACTCAGGACAAATTGCACACCAACTTTTATGGTCCAATTTCTCCCTTTTTACCCCTGTGAAAGTAAAAATTTGGGGTAAAAACATCATTTTTGTGGAAAAAATATTTTTTTATTTTCACGGCTCTATGTTATAAACTTCTGTGATGCACTTGGGGGTTCAAAGTGCTCACCACACATCTAGATAAGTTCCTTAGGTGGTCTAGTTTCCAAAATGATGTCACCTGTTGCGGCTTTCAGGGGCTGTCAAACCACGACATGGCGTCTGATCTCAATCCTGCTTTGAGCAGGGGGTTGGACCAGATGGCCCAGGAGGTCCCTTCCAACTCTACCATTCTATGATAATTCCAGCCAATTCTGCATGGAAAAAGTCAAACAGTACTCCTTCCATTCCAAGCCCTGCCGTGTGCCCAAACAGTGGTTTACCCCTACATATGGGGTATTGGCTTATTCAGGTTAAATTGCACAACAAATTTTGTGGTTCATTTTCTCTTTTTACACTTGTGAAAATAAAAAAAATTGGTTCTGAAGTAAAATGTTTGTGAAAAAAAATTTAAATGTTAATTTTTTCCTTCTACATTGCTTCAGTTCCTGTGAAGCAGGTAAAGCGTTAATAAAGTTCTTGAATGTGGTTTTGAGCACCTTTTAGAATGGTGCCACTTTTGGGTATTTTCTTCCATATAGACCCCTCAAAGTGACTTCAAATGTGAGGTGGTCTCTGAAAAAATGTTTTTGTAAATTTTGTTGTAAAAATGAGAAATCGCTGGTCAACTTTTAACCCTTTTAAGTTCCTAACATAAAAAAACTTGTTTCCAAATTTGTGCTGATGTAAAGTAGACATGTGTGAAATGTTATTTATTAAGTATTTATTAAGTATTTTGTGTGACATATCTCTCTGATTTAAGGGCATAATGATTAAAAGTTTGAAAATTGCAAAATGTAAAAAAATTTTTGCCATATTTTGTTTTTTTCCTAAATAAAAGCAAGTCATATCGAAGAAATCTTACCACTATCGTGAAGTACAATATGTTACAAAAAAACAATCTCAGAATCAGCGGGATCTGTTAAAGTGTTCCAGAGTTATAACCTCAAAGTGACAGTGGTCAGAATTGTAAAAATTGGCCTGGTCATTAAGCTGCAAACCCTAAGGGGTTAAGGTAAAGAAGTGGAATATTGTGCAATGGCCAAGTCAATCACCAGATGTCAGCCCCATTGAGCAGCATTTCACGTGCTTAAGACAAAACTTAAAGCAGAAAGACCCACAAACAACAACTGAAGTCAGCTGCAGTAAAAGCCTGGCAAAGCATCACAAAAGAGGAAACCCAGCGTTTGATGACGTCCATGGCTTTCGGACTTCAAGCAGTCATTGCCTGTAAAGGATTCTCTACACATTATTGAAAATTAACATTTTATTTATGTTAACATTAAATTGTCCAATTACTTATGAGCCCCTGACAGGATGAGCCTTGCAAAAAAAAAATTTGCAATTCCTAAATGGTTCACACAAAGTTTTTGTTCAGCCACTTTAATTAAACTTAAAAGTCTAAATTTCAATTGAATCTCAGTTCTTTCATGTTAAATCTAAAATAGTGGCATGCAGAGCACAAATCACAAAGATTTGGTCACTGGCCAAATATTTCTGGATCTAATTGTGCGACATGAAGAAACTGATAAAAGCATGTGTGAAGATTATTAGTTTGTTATTTCTGTTAAAAGAATCTGTACAAAATAAGACTTGGCAAAGAAAAGGTCATGCAGGAACACATACTGTAAGTTCAGTGCTGGAAGTAATTGTACATCTGAGATCAGAGCTCATGTAAAATACAGCTTTATGCAGCCATTTTGTTACAGAGTTTAACCAACATATACAGTAAACTAAGGTCTCTTTTACACATCAGTTTTTTCCAATCAGTCGCAATCCGTCAAAGTGAGAAAAAAACGGATCCTGTGCAGATTGGAAAAAACTGAGGCAATGGATCAGGTTTTTTGCGGGATCCGTTGCAGCAGCTCTAGCTTGAGGTAAACTTTGTCCCTTGTGCTGAGAGAGGGAGAGAGAGAGAAAATTTTTTATGTGCCAGAATGGAAAAAGCAGCTGTGGGGGTTAAATTAAGGGAAAATATATTATTCCAGGCGTGCTCAGTTGTAAAAAACGGAATCTGTTGTCGTATTCCGGCTTTTGACAGACAGCGACGGATCCTGCGCCCATAGGCTTTGATTATAGCCAACGACAGATGGCGCTGGATCCATCTTTTCAGCGTAGACAAAAAACGTTCCTTTGTCCGTTATATCCGCCTGACGGACAAAGAATTTACGACAGATCCAACTGATGAAACGTGCGGCCAATCGTCGCTAATGCAAGTGTACGAGAAAAAAACGGATCCAGCAGCATCAGTTGCTGGATCCGTTTTTTTCACAAAACGACGGATTGTGACTGATGACGGATTGTGACTGATGGCAAAAATCTGATGTGTGAACGAGGCCTTACTATTGCACTAGAAACAAGACTTGAGATAGACCTCACTCTAGAATTTGTACAGACAAGTAAATTAATACAAATGAAAAGAAAGAAAAGAACTTGTGCAGTTCTGAAGGTGACAGAAAATTGCTCTAAAAGGTACTCTGTCGGCACAGAATGACCGTTCAAACCAAGTATAGAAGGAGCTTGGTGCTTCATAGCTCAGGTACTTAAACCACAGCGGCGCTGAGGGAAACGTGTATAGTGCCCCTCAGAGTCGAAATTTCTCTGAGGGGTTGCCGAGACCCCAGAGAACATGATTCAGTTCCATTTGCGAGAAAAAAACGGTCCGTTTTCTGGATGGAAAAAAGGGACCAAAACTATGCGATTGTCATGTGATTGTCATGCGATTTGTATGCAATTTTTAATCGCACCATCCGTTTTACATCCGTTTTTCATCCGTATGCTTTGCTTTTATTTTCTAGGCAACTATACTTCTACAATCATTTACAGGACCATTTACAGTGTTCTATGACACAGAATGGTAATGTATCCATTAAAAATGGATAGAAAACCGATTGTCCGTTTTTCGTCCATTTTTTTCTCGTACCCATTGACTTGCATTGGTGAGTCTCACCCAAAAATCACAGCAAATTGCAGCATGCTGCGATTTTTTTTCTCAGTCCGATTTCAGCTGAGAAAAAAATCGCAAATTAGATGTCATCTATTGAATAATATTGGTCAGAGTGAAATCCGATTTTTTATCGGCTTGCACTCGACCGATTTTCTCTCCAGTGAGTATGAGCCCTTAACGGTGTAACGGTGTAACGGCAACTGCAAAAAAAGTCAGATTTTCTATTTATTTTCTATCTCTTCTGATGTGAGCACACACCAGAGGAGAGAGAAATAGAGTCCCCCGATTCCCCTCCCAGTACCACCTTTGTCCCTGCAACCCCCCGTGAAGTCCCTTGGGCCACCGGTGTCTTCTTCCGGGAGAAAATGGCAGGCACATGCACAGTGCGCCCGCTGATTCTGCCGTCTGGCAGCAATAGGATATTTTTCCTATTGGTTCATTTTGATCACTGTGATAGACCCTGGGATATAGCGCTGTGCGAGGGCTTATTGTTTGGTCCTTGAGCGGACGTTTTTACTGATACCATCATGGGATAGATAAAATGTTTGCAAATTTTATTGCAATGTTGCAGTTGGCTGAAAAAATGTAATTCTGGCATTTCAATTTTTTTTTCTCAATATTAGAGGCACATGATGACTAATTAAATCAGACATCATCTGAAGGGCAGAATGTGGCCTTGACATATGATGTAACTGTATATTATATATCATGAAGGAGTTAAAATGACAATAGGACTTTACATTGCTAGGAAATTATCTGTCTTGTTGAATGGCAGCAGAATAAATGAAGAAGGTACTGCCAATGGAGTTCTCATCTGCTCGAGCTAAAAATGAACAGAAATTAGCCTTACCATTAAAAGTTATGTTGTATGTTCTTAGTCTAGAACAGGGATGGGGAACCTCAGGCCCCAGGCCCATTTATGGCCCTCAATGACCTTTTATCAGGCCCCCGAGCAGGTTCTCAGGGACCGCATTCTTGGGCAGGGAGCTGTATTTTGATTGCCACAAGCTCATTAATTTCTTCTTGCTCTGTTAGCACACACACACGCAGTGTTCACTACTGAACATTGAAGGGCATGCAAAGAAAGATTAAGTCATGAAACCAGTGCAAGGATGTACTTTGTGGGCGGATTTTGTACGGCCCCTGAAGGATGGTATAAATATCCAAATGGCCCTTGGCAGAAAAAAGATTCCCCACCCCTGGTCTAGAAGGAGGCTTATTATCCATAAATTTAGTGAAAGCTAAAAGAATGTAAAATTCCAAAGTTACAAATGTGCTTTTGTACATTGTCAACTTGTAATAGCCATTATCAAAAGGATAAATATTTTTGTGGCTCAGAGGTTATCAATGAAGTCTTACAGCACTGGGGTCTTGGGTTCAAACCCCCTCAACTACAAAATCTTCAAGGAGTTTGTCCTCCTTATCTTTTAATAAGGGTTTCCTCCGGGTACCTCTGATTCCTCCCTTGCTCCAAAGACATAATGACAAGGAATTTAAATTGTGATCCCCAATAGAGACAGCAATAGTAATGTCTGTAAAGAGTTGTGAAATCAATGGTGCTATACAAGCAAGTAAAATAAATAAATAATTTTAAATAACTTTTTAACACAGAAAAGGATCAGGAGAGACCCTGCACACAAAGGCACAATGCCTACTGTATATCCAAAAAAGGCATAGATTACTGAGTCATACAGTAGACGTTAAGTTATATAGACATTAAGATAATGCAAGGACATAACTGGAAATATGAACAGAAGAGAAAACTGACAATAGTCAGACTACTTCTGAACAAATAGGGGCGAAGTCAGAACTAGTAAGAAATTTCTCACTTTGAACTGTAGTGAACTCACTGAGCTCAGTGCTGCACTGTGAGACTTTTTCTCATGGTGTTAGCAGTGATCTCATTGACATCACCACAGTTCATCGGCCTGGCTCACAGCGAAGTGAGCTGGGAACGCTGTCCCAGTGACATGCTGTAACCTTGATAACTTCTCCGCCAGTCATTGACATTGTGGTCGCAGCAGCTTTTTCTCCTGTGGTCATCAGCCCGATCAGTCGCTTCTCGGCACCGTCTGGTTTGAAAACCACTTATCGCAGACATGGATTACGGCATGTGACAGAACGTTGGACAAGTGAAGGATATAGTTATTTTTATTTTTGACTTTTTTTTCACAGGAGACGAGGGCTTCAATGAAATGAGCATTATGTGAGTATTATTACTGTTTATTATTTTCTGTTTTTTTACAGGGGACGAGGGCTTCAATGGAATGGGCGTAAGGGAAATATAGCTTTGTTTTTTGATTTATAAATAAAAAAGAAAAAAATGATGTCAATTTTTACTTCAAATAAAGGATCTTATTCTGGCTGGATGTTTATTTACAATCTGACTATGAGGTTAGTAGTGGTCTTAAAGACGCCTATCTATTACTAACTTGTAGGATTGATGTCAGCGGCCACAGGGCAAAGAGCTGGGCAAAGCACCAGGATTGATGCATCTAACAGATATGCCTTTTCTGGGGCAGCTGCGGGCTGCTATTTTTATACTGGGATCCATTGCTCCTTACCAGCCTGAAAATACCATCTCCCAGCTGTTTGCTTTAGCTTGGTTGGTTGTAAAATATGGGGGGGGAGCCCCCATCATTTTTTAAAATTATCATTATTATTATTATTATTTTTTTAAATGGCGTGGGGACCCGTCTGTTCTTGATTACCAGCCATAATAAAGCTGACAGCTGAGGGCTGCAACCTGTAGCTGTCAGTTTTGCCATGCTGGTTATCAAAAGTAGAAGAGACCCCATGTCAGTGTTTTTATTTATTTATTCATAGCACAGGCACCAGCTGATGAATACTCCAGTCAGTCGGCGCCTGTTCCCGCTGTTATCTGTGATAGCAGGTGTAGGCTGATGGGAGTAGTAAAGACATAGCTCAGCTCACAGACGAGGAAGCCAATAAATGGAAAAAGGTTGATGAGGAAGAAAATATTACCATAAAAAATAAATAAAAATCAGATGGCATGGAAAGGCTGATGAAACGTCTGAGGGAAAAGATAAGATAGTGGAGACAAAGCTTATTTGAAGAAGAGCAATATGTGTAGCATGTTAAAGTTTCCTGTTATAAGAAATGATGTTGCAGTAATTTAGTTCAGCCACTAGAGGTCACTTTGGAACAAGAGGAGAAGATTCTGGAAACAGGAAGTGATTTGGAGATTAGAGCTGGTGAAGTAAAAATGAAGAGAAGGAGCCCTGTCTGTCCCTGATAGACTGAAAAGGATAGAGAGCCTGAAGTGTTCCAAGTTGGACGGTGTGATCCATCCAGAGGGAGCAACTCCCGTGAGTAAACTGAGATGTGTGATCGGTCACTGACTGTTTAGTTAGTTATGGAGAATTAGATAGGATTCTCAGCATCTTCAAGAACATTCCTGTTACTGAGATTGCATATGGACGAATACAGACTGTGTGAATTCCTGTTTATCAAGATTCTGGTAAACCGTGAATGCCATAAGAGAGCTCCATGAAGTACTACTGAGACTGATCTGAATCCTCACTTGCACCTGTATCAGAGGATTTGGTGACCTAGAAAGCTGATTAAATCTAGTGGCCGGACGTCAGAGTAACAAGTTCAGTTGTTCTCCGTTTGAGTATATTCTGTCAGGGCATCTGCTCTGAGGGCTCGCAAAGAGGACAGTGCACAGTGTACATGTCGGTTGAAGTGACTAGTTGTATAAACACACTGCTCAAAAAAATAAAGGGAACACTTAAACAACAAAATATAACTCCAAGTAAGTCAAACTTCTGTGAAATCAAACTGTCCACTTAGGAAGCAACACTGATTGACAATCAATTTCACATGCTGTTGTGCAAATGGAATAGACAACTGATGGAAATTATTGGCAATTATCAAGACACCCTCAATAAAGGAGTGGTTCTGTAGGTGGGGACCACAGTCCCCCATCTCAGTATCAATGCTTTCTGGCTGATGTTTTGGTCACTTTTGAATGTTGGTTGCGCTTTCACACTTGTTGTAGCATGAGACGGACTCTACAACCCACACAAGTGGCTCAGGTAGTGCACCTCATCCAGGATGGCACATTAATGTGAGCTGTGGCAAGAAGGTTTGCTGTGTCTGTCAGCATAGTGTCCAGAGGCTGGAGGCGCTACCAGAAGATAAGCCAGCACAACAGGAGATGTGGAGGTAGGAGGGCAACAACCCTGCAGTAGGACCTCTACCTCAGCCTTTGTGCAAGGAGGAACAGGAGGTGCCCTGCCAGAGCTCTGCAAAATGACCTCCAGCAGGCCACAAATGTGCATGTGTCTGCACAAATGGTTAAAAACCGACTCCATGAGGATGGTCTGAGTGCCTGACATCCACAGTTGGGGGTTGTGCTCATAGCTCAACACCGTGCGGCCCTCCAAAGAAATGCCACCCCACACCATTACTGACCCACTGCCAAACCGGTCATGCTGAAGGATGTTGCAGGCAGCAGATCGCTCTCCACGGTGTCTACAGACTCTGTCGCATCTGTCACATGTGCTCAGTGTGCTTTCATTTGTGAAGAGCACAGGGCACCAGTGGCAATTTTGCCAATCCTGGTGTTCTGTGGCAAATGCCAAGCATCCTGCATGGTGTAGGGCTGTGAGCACAACCCCCATCTGTGACCGTGGGGCACTCAGACCATCCTCATGGAGTCGGCATAGTTTTAGGGTAGTCTTGCTTCTTTCTGTGAAGCTGGCACTTAGTATCTCTTAGGCTGCATAATTTCTATTCTGATGTGCATTTTACTACAAGAAATTGAAATAAGGTTCAGTTATATATTTTTTTCAAGGCTCATTTTAAGTGACATTTATATATACATATTTCTCTATACTTTCACTATACTGTATATCACAACAGGACCATTTGCCACAAATAGGATGACTGTAAGTAAAAGTATGCTACTGTACTTAATTAGCAATGCAGTCATCTACAGTGACTAATGTGAAATGTATTGTAATTGCAGGCCTGGTGGTCATGATTCACGTCAATCCTTTTCCTAAATACAAACACTTGTATAATTGCCAACACAAGAGCTAAACAGAAGATGCCCCCAAGGAGACAGTATGATACAATGCATACAATCACATCTACAGGCTATGGAAATGAATTTGGTTATTGTCACAATGCATCAAAAATTAAAAAAATAAAGGAGCTTTTCAAATAGTGATTTAAAATGTTTCCTGCCACTTTGTGTATACAGCTCCTATGCAGACCTCACGTCTCCATGGTAACATACAACAACCATACCTGGTGTATTCTTGTCCGACAGTCATATTCTGTCAGTCAGGTGGAAGGGAATATGAGTGCATGGAAGCAGATAGGCCTGAATAGAAGCTGTTCAAAGAACAAGATGACTTTTTTATATACTGTATTATATTGCAAATAAATTGTATAATTGTTTTGTTACCACATTCAAAAGAACAATAATAACAAAACACTAAGAAAAATAAAATAATGTGTCTGTTGTGGATTAAGTTATGTGCCAGGCATCAATCACATAAATATCACACTAAGGGCTCGTGAAGACGACCGTGTTTTTGGTCTTAGTGCGATCTGACAAAATATTTGCATTTGCATGAGCAGTGATGATGACGCCGCTCGTGCAAATTAAGTATGTTATCACACCCACAGTGCTGTGATAACATGGAAAGAGAGCTGATTAGTCTGGGGTAACCAATGCCACATTGACTACTCAAAGCCCTCATTAGCATAGCAAACAGGGACATTATAAATGCTTTTTTATACCTTGTTTTCACTCAATAATGTTATACAGGGCTGGTTATTCAAGGAATTGCTCATACATAGGTGCTGCTGGGTTGGAGGGCAAGGGGGACCTGACAGCCTGACAGGTTTCCTTTAAGGCACTTTTCATCATATCTTCCAGTCAAGGATACTATGAAGATAACGGTGGATAAGACTGTGTTGGACCTACCTAGGCTGTTGACACTAACACCCCATCGACTAGTCAAAGCCCTCATTAGCATAAGAAACTGAGACATTATACATGTTTTTTTATACCTTGCTTTCACTCAATAATGTTATATAGGGCTGGTTAAGCAGGGAATGTGATCATACATAGGTGAATGCTACTGGGTTGGAGGGCATGGGGGAGCTGAGAGGTCCCCCTTAAAGCACCCTCTCCAGTGTTTTTTTATATCTCACACCTGGAAAGATGCAACTAATCTAAGTTCCCTTACTGTACTCTTATACTTACCAGTTGCCGCCTTCATCTGTTATTGGCGCCACTGCGGTCCCACATCGTCATCTTGAACTGCAACTTCTTTTTGACCGGAAGTCAGAGTTAGCGGTCACAACCTCACAATGTAAGTATATGCAAGCCTTGATTTGGCCTTGTTCTGGCTCTCATAGACTTGCAGGTGCTTCTCACAAAATTAGAATATCATCAAAAAGTTAATTTATTTCAGTTCTTCAATACAAAAAGTGAAACCTATATATTATATAAAGTCATGACAGAGTGATCTATTTCATGTGTTTATTTCTGTTAATGTTAATGTTGATGATTATGGCTTACAGACAATGAAAACCCAAAAGTCATTATCTCAGTAAATTAGAATATTTTATAACACCAGCTTAAAAAGTTATTTTAAAATCCGAAATGTTGGCCTACAGAAAAGTATGTTCAGTAAATGCACTCAATACTTGGTCAGAGCTTATTTTGCATCAATTGCTGCATCAATGCGGTGTGGCATGGAGGCGATCAGCCTGTGGCACGATTGATTGGCCAGCAAACTCACCTGACCTTAACCCCATAGAGAATGTATGGGGTATTGTCAAGAGGAAGATGAGAGACACCAAACCCAGCAATGCAGACGAGCTGAAGGCTGCTATCAAAGCAACCTGGGCTTCCATAACACCTCAGCAGTGCCACAGGCTGATCGCCTCCATGCCACGCCGTATTGATGCAGTAACTGATGCAAAAGGAGCCTCGGCCAAATATTGAGTGTATTTACTGAACATACATTTCAGTAGGTCAACATTTCAGATTTTAAAATCACTTTTCAAGCTGGTGATATAAAGTATTCTAATTTACTCAGATAACGACTTTTGGGTTTTCATTGGCTGTAAGCCATAATCATCAACATTAACCGAAATAAACACTTGAAATAGATCACTCTGTTTGTAATGACTCTATATAATATATGAGATTCACTTTTGTATTGAAGAACTGAAATAAATTAACTTTTTGCTGATATTCCAATTTTGTGAGAAGCACCTGTACATTGAGCAGTGACTTCTAGCTTGCCCAGCAAATACTAGAGCAATCCAGCAGGTCACAACCTGCAGAAATTCGACTGGAGCAATGCGGATAAAAGATGAAGACGGTGACTAATGAGTATGATACTGAAGACAGGGGAAACTTAGATTACTTGCAATAAAAAAATTGCTGGAGTGGAGCGTTATAGTGACATAGCATGAGTATACACGATGGCCATCTTCGTGCACAGATTTGAGATACCTCACTCTCAGTTTATGATATTCAAATATGAACTTTATGCTGAAAATACACATTCCTCTCCATGAAAATAAGGAAAACAATAAATATTGGACAATCCTCTGCCTTTTGGTCGAGGTGAAGAAACCAATTTCGGTATCATTCCTCAAACCCCACAGAGTAACATAAACTAAGCTGTAATAAGATCAGTACTATGTAATATTCCTCAACTCCAGTTAGTATCGAAATATCAGTATGAGCACTGCATGATACTTGCCCCCCTCAGTGAGAAACGGCTTCAAAATAGAAAAAGTAATCCTAGATCCAAACATTTGAAGATAGAAATAAATGGCTGGACAAAGTTGTTATACAGACTAAGTGGCTCTGTTCTGAAAACCCTGGTAGTTCCTTGACATATAGAAATGTTTTCACTCCTTTAAGGGTATGTGCACATGTTGCGGATGTGCTGCGGATCCGCAAGTGATTTACAGTACAATGTTATTCTATGGGGAAAAAACTGCTGTGCACATGCTGGGAAAAAATCCACGCCAAAATGGAGCATTTTTTTTCTGCAGCATGTCAATTTGTTGTGCAGATTCCGCAGCGTCTTTACACCCATTCCATTATAGGAATCCGCAGGTGTAAAAATGCAGGCGAAATCCGCACAAAATCAGCAATAAATCCGCATTAAAAAACTCACGGATTTTGACCTGCGGATTCTGCCAAGAGATGCAGATTCCGTGCAGAAAATTCTGCACAACAATCCGCAACGTGTGCACATACCCTAATAATTCTGCTGAGATTGTTCCAAACTATCATGAAGCAGGCCAAAATGGCACATGGTCAAAAGGGTGCTGAAGCTGGAGGAAGTAGTGGTGCCTCTTGCATGTTCCAGGACCTGAATACTAAATAAGATATCATTCAGACTAATAATAATTTTTTTTTTAAGTTGTTGCCCAAGAAGCAGAACCTTGTACCATGCCAAGCTTCAGGAATTCAAAAGGCATAGTACAAGCCTGCCAAAACTCTGAACAGATTTATTTATACCAATTTACACTAGACTGTTTTACTGCCATATTCAAGCGAAAATATGAGGCAAATTCTTCCACTGAATACAAATGATTTTTTTTCTGTATCTTCAGGTAAGATCGTGCTGGTCTTCTAATTCTAGGGTGCTATGGTTCCCATGACTTACAATTTCCTGATGTTTTCATGATGAGATTTATGCGAAGAATAAAAATCCTCTTGTCTGATAGAAATTTCACGACAGCCCCTCTGCTGCCCGCTAAGGGAAGCTTCTGCCCGCTCACATTTTTTATGATCTAGTAAATGTTTATGAAGCAGAATTAATAGCAGCTGTTTTTTCCAGCAACTATCTTTTATGGAATTAGTTAGTGAGAGTGATACAAGATGGTAACATGAATATGTAGCTTGTACTGCTTATCCGAAGTGTTTGTTTGTTTGCGTGCCGAGGATGGCTAGTAACAGGGGGTGAGAAATCTGTTGCCCTCTAGACTGCTTGTTTTTACGTTGACCTGGAATGCACGGAAGACATTTATCACATCGATGTGCTAAACTTTCTTCTTCATATGTGTTGCTCTGAAATCTTTAGGATTATTACGTATAAGTTTTATGCTACTTTTATGATTCATAATCTTTGCTTCTACTTTTTAATCAGGTCAACTACCTGATTAATTGCACGTTCAGAATTTGGTCAGTATTTTATATCAGTATGTGTAAGCCAACACCAAGAGTGGAGCAATCAATGGAAAAATATAATAGAAACACGTCACCATCACCACTTCTGTATTTATCACCCACTCCTGGTTTTAGCTTACAAATACTGATATAAAATACTGACCAAATACTTGTGAGCGTGGCCTACAGGGTATTCCCATTGCGGACAAATGGCATATCCAAAGGATATCTCCCACACCTTTACAAGGGTTCTCTGGTAACCATCCTTTATGTGCCAGTCACCTCCCCACCTCACTGGGAAGGGTCGAACACAGGGTCGGACATGATCCAAAGAGGGCTCCTGTGCAACAACACTATATGAGCCCCAGGTGGAAGTGGGCCTCCCTATCTATCGGGCGCCTGTGTAACGGCTCAGGTTGCACCAATGGTACTGTATGTCTGCCCCTGATTCCCAGCATATTTTATTCATTATGGTTGTTTAAATACCGTTGATATATTCCACAGCACCGTACAAGGATAGCCATTACATATTGTCCCCATTCACACACACAATCTAAATTCCATATCAGTATTTTTTCTGGAATGTGTGAGAAAAAACAAAGTACTCAGAGAAAACCCACACAACCACATGGGGAAAATACAAACTCTGAGCAGATAATACCCAAAAGGATATTCCATAAATGTCTGTTATAGGAATTCCTCAATAATTTTAGAATACAGTACCAATCATATAGCACCTACTTACTGTAAAAGAAGCTAATATTAATATACATGTTTATTTCCCACTTATAGTTATGTAAATAATGTAACCCTGCTTCAAAGAACTATCTGACAAAGTTCCTAACATGATTTTTAAAGTCAGGGCTCATCACAGCATGATATACACTTCTTAAAATGTTGAGACTGTAACATCAAGACGAAAAGTAGTGGATTTATGAAAATCACAGGTTTCAATAGATATGGTAATGCTATGCAAATGATGAATAAATGGAAACAAAATTTTCAAAGCATCTCAATTTAACCATCATCAAGAATGAACGCAATGCTCTGAAATAAACATACTTACACCTTTTGGCATGCTACCAATGAGGTTACTAATGGTTGTCTGAAGAATATTCTGCCACACTGAATGTCCTTGGGCACACAAATCATATTAATCATGATCCCTTTGCAATTGTTGACTAATAACCTTCCAGATATGCTTGATGGGAGAAAAGTTCAGAGACATAGGTCATAGTATCACATTTAGACCCTACAGTCTTCTCACAATAGCACAAGCAACATGTAGCCTGGCATTGTAATGTTGAAAAACGACTTCTGGGACACTCTGCTTCATGGAATTCCAAATGTGGCCCCCAAAACAATCTCCAGTTATCATTACATCAAAGACAAAATTGGTGGTCATCGCTGAAGAGAATAGATCTTAATATCCAGCATCCATTGCCATCTTTCTCTGCACAATGATGGCCTTTAGGAGTGGTGGTATGAGGTCAATGGAACGCCTGTAGCTTGACTTCTGGCTCGTAACCCAATGTTGTACCTTTTGATGATTTGCATATGGAGCGCCTGGCCAGGGCTATCGGGGTACTCGGTACCGGGCCCGTTGATCTCAATGGGAGTTGTCACGGAAGCTGTGGCCCGGTCCGTGGCCCTGGGGCTCCATTGCAAAAGGGGGTGAAAAGCAATTAAATAGAATTGATGAATAGTTTGTGACGCCACCTGCGGTGTTCGGCAAGGGAGATGTTAAGCCGATGCTGCATGCAGATCCTCTGGGACTGGTGGTGTGTTGCAGCCAAGATGGTGAAGCTCCCCACATGTGGAGCTGTAGTCCCAGGGCAGTGTAGATGTAGGGGTAGCTGAGGGGCGAAAGAGTGAATGGAGGACACCTGGGCTTGTAGTTCCAAATCTTTACTCACAGTCTGTAGTACACACAGGTGCCTGCCTCCATACCGTGTCCTCCGGGTCAGAGGCTCAATCAACCTCCAGTTCAGATGAAATGCTCCCTTCCAACGCTCCACCAACATGTACCTTTCTGAACGTCTCCTCTTATAGCACCTTTAAGTGTGAAGTACTCCCAGCACTGAGTTACACTGGAGTGCCTCCTGACAGATGTTCCCAAGAACTCTACTTGTACGGCAGACAGCTGTAGCCTGCTTCGGGGACTCCTTACTCCTGAGTCCCGGCTCACTATCCAAGTTGCTGTTGTGCCCCCAAGTCTTAGATGGGAGTAGTGCATTTACAGCTCACTACTCCACCGGTGTCTGCTGCAGGACCATTAGCATCCATACAACCTCGGGGACCGGGCCCCAGCCTTGAGCTTAGAACTTCTAGGCAGGGTTCTCTCCTAACCCACGTCCTCTGTTCCCTTTTACTCCTTCGTTCCGTACTAATCTCTCCTTCTCCTGAAAGATCAGGTTTCTGTTCAATGTCTTTCTCCCTCTTTCCTTTCCCATGCCAGCAGACCCAGGTCATGCAGGTCTGCTGCAGCACCTCCTTCCTCCATCCCTCTCTCTCAGTGATCTTCTTTCCTCACTCCTCTCTGAGTGGCTTCCTCTCACAGACTGACCTGTAATCCTAAACCTTTCCGCTCTTTTATGTATTCTCAACTCCACCCGCCTCCCAGCACATTTCGTGTTCCAAGCAGGGGGCCACCAAAGGTGCTCTGCTACACTCCAAGCAGGGAGCCGCAATGTGGCTTTGCTGAACTATCGTGTTGTGTGGGATGCGAGTGTTGGAGCGTGGTCAGGAGCCTCCAACTCACCTGGATGGAGGAGGTGCAGTACCTCTGTGGCAACTGAACCCTCAGGGGCGCCACATTTACATACTGTCATATGCCTTCAGCTTGGTATGTGACATCTAATTTAAATTCCAATGCAAAATAGATCACTACGCGCCTTTCTTCAAATCTGATGAGATCACGTGGGCCACGTCATTAAGAGGGTTTAGTAATGTAATGTCACACTGATTCATCTACTAGGATTTTGGTGTGGGGTGGCATAATGTACATTAGACTGACCTCTTTAGTCTTCATTCCAGGTACAGTAACAACTTGGAATTACATTGATTTGATTGCATAACCAATGGTACGGGCATTTCTCCAAAGTGTCAGATAAACTGTATTTCAGTAGAACAATAACACAATGGCCTAAACATGCTACCATGACCTCAAGTGTCTCTGAAGTTGTTTCACATCTAGCACACTTGGGACAGCATTGATCAGCAATTGCAAACGCAGCTACTGGCAGCTGGTCTTGATAATTTAGGTGCATTCAGCATGGCAGAACACTCTACAGACACTAGTATTAACCCCATTGAAGGTATACCAAGATATGTAAATCTGTGTATTTCTGCATGTGATGCTTATATTTAATACTGAATAAATCAAGATGATTTGAAAATGGTGTCATTTAACAAATATCATTAACATGTCTATTGATCCTGTGATTTCCAAAATTCCACTACTTTTACATCTTGGTGTTGCAATTTCATGTTGCGGAATGTATATGCAGAACAAGAGAAACCCATGATGGACCTTCAAGTAGACTGATCAGCTTGTACATAAGGTCCAGCCATGGGACTCTTTTTCATGAACTTGAGAAATATAAAAAAAAAATATGAGACCAATATTCTGCTATTGACATAAAATTTTTGTCTAATTTAATTTCCAGAAAGATGATCCTGATGATTGTCCTATTGAGTTAAGCAAAGTTCAGAGTGTCAAAGCTGTAGCTAAGAAGCGCCGGGATCGGAGTCTCCCTCGGGCCTTTGAGATCTTCACTGATAATAAAACGTATGTTTTCAAGGCAAAAGATGAGAAAAATGCAGAAGAATGGCTGCAATGCATCAATGTGGCTGTCGCACAAGCAAAAGAACGAGAGAGTAGAGAAGCTACTACTTACTTGTAATTTTATGTTCAGTGAGGGGATACATTGTTCCATGGCAAAATATTTGTAAAAGATTTCTGTTATTGTGCTGTAAACTATAGATAGTTAATGACACATTGGTTGATTACATGACATAAGTCACTTCTTCCCTAAATTACATAGTGCTAATAATCAACCTCACTGATTCCACTTATCTGAGTATTGCAGATAAGATACAATCTTTACAAAATTTGTATAATTACTGTTAGAAAAAGTTAATACATTTTTATTTAATTTAAGGATAGAGTATAGCCTTTCAATATTGTATAGACTCTCAATCCAAACTAATAATAATGTTTGCCAGATATATACCCATGGAGTTTACTGCTAATATGTTTTCTACCAGGCATTAGTTTTTTGAATTTTCACCAATGCTTGGTGGCCCCATACACATAGATAAAAATCATCTACACCCAGCAACCTATCAAAATTGTTTCACTATCTAATGTGTATGCCTCCACATTAATTAATAAATTATTATATTATTAAAGATCAGGGAATCTCAAATTAGTCACTTGATCCTTTTTTTCTGTAAGCAGACAAATCACTAACAGATTATTCTGGAAGTAGCTTTCTCTGCTCCACCCTTAAAGAGGACACGAGCGCTCAAGCGAGTCCAGTATTATAGTGGAGTCAGGAGATTAGTCTATTAATTAAAAAGGATTCCTATTCTTCATGTTTATTTATATTTGAGCTTGTAATCCTCCTTAAATGAACTTGTCACTAAAATGCTATGTACAGTAGTTTGCAAAAGTATTCAATTGACATTTGCATTTTTTATATTTTGCTACCTCACAACGTAAAATTTCACAGTTTTTTTGGAGGATTTGCATCAGTTCTTGAGAAGAATATGCCGAAAACTGTGAACATTTGGTTTTGTTGTTATTGTGAAGCAAACAACAGATAGGACAAAATAACAGAAAACTTCAGTGTGCATATAAATTCACCCTCCTTAAGTCAATACTTTGTAGCGCCTCCTTTTGTGGCAATTACAGCTGCAAGTTGCTTTGGACAAGTCTCTATGAGCTTTCCACATCTTAAAACTAGGATTTTTATCCATTCATCAAGGCAAAACTGCTCCAGCTCCTTCAAGTTAAATGATTTCCTCTGGTGAACAGCAGTCTTCAAGTATGGCCACAGACTCTCAATTGGGTTAAGGTCTGGACTTTGACTAGGCCACTCCAAAACATTTACACGTTTCCCCTTAAACCACTTTAGTTTTGTTTTAGCAGAATGATTTGGGTCATTGTCTTGTTGGAAGGTGAACCTCCATCCCAATCTCAAATTATTGACAAACTGAAACAGGTTTTGTTCAACATTATTCCTGTATTTTGCACCATTCATCTTCCCCTTGATTTGGACCATTTTCCCTGTCCCTGCTGCCAAAAGTCATGGTGTTCTTGAGGTGATGAGCTGTGCTGGTTTGGCCTCAGACATATCGTTTACCTTGGTGGCCAAGAAGTTCAAATGAGCTTTATAATGTTTGTGTGTAAGTACAGGCTTTTTTCTGCCCAGTCTTCCATAAAGGCCACCTTTATAGAGTGTATGGCTTATTGTGGTCATATGAACAGATACTCCAGTTTCTGCTTGGGAACTCTTCAGATCCTTTAGGCTTAGTGCAGACGTACTTTTTCCGCACAGAATTGAAGCAATCCGCAGGTCAAATGACCTGCATTTTTCCTGCGGATTTCTTCCTTTTTTCTTGCGGTTTTCTTGTGGTTTTCCCCTGTGGATTTCCCCCTGCAGATTTGGAGAATGGAGCATGTGAAAAACAGCACAAAAGAAGTGACATGCTTCATATTTTGAATCACAAGAAAACTGCGCGGAAAAATCCGCAGCGTCTGCACAGCGTTTTTTTTTTTCTATTGACTAACATGCTACTGTACATCACAATGAGGATATGCAACGTTTCTGCGTGGTACAATCCGCTGCGGATCCGCTGGATATCTGCATCGTGTGCACATGGCCTTAGTCTCTCTGCTGTCTCTTTGATTAATGCCCTGATGCCCTCTTTACTGAAAGTTTTGGTGGGCAGCCCTCTCTTGGCAGGCTTGTTGTGGTACCATGTTCTTTCCATTTGATATTAATGAGTTTGATTGTGCATGTGACTTATGGAGGTAATTGCTTGCACCAAAGCATTTTTATAAGCTTCATAGCATAAGGAGTGAATACATATACATATGCCAATTTTTATTTATATTATCCCATAAATTTAATTTTTGCCTATATTTTTCTCACCTTCACCAACTTAAACTATTTAGTGCTGATGCATCACGCACAAATCGGACTGCAAAAATATTTAAACATGGGTTATAATGTAACAAAATAGGTAAAAAGTCAAGAGGGTGAATACTTTTGCCACTGTATAAAGTAAGGACAAGTCTGTTTGTGCATACCTTATCACTTTCTCAGTCTGTAATTTAGAGGCTTAAACCACCACTCCATAACTATTACACACGAAATCCAAGGTGCAGCTCCTCTTTCTACTTTCCTTCACAAAGACTAAGCAGCACCCAAAGGATTAATAGGCAGAATGAAGACTTAAATATACTTGCCTTAGTTTGGATTTCAACTTGACTCAAGTGCACCACTGTGTTACTGCCTAGAATAGAGGTCATTGTTGGGTTGAATTAGCATTCACTACCTTTAGAGGGCATCTAAAATATTTTCTAACTTTATTGGTTAACCTGTAAGAATATGGTTGATTATATTATTTATTTTGAACAGCTAAATTTTGGAAATGTTATTTTAGCATTTTTATCATTATTATGTAAAAGTATGCTTATATTTGAACACTTGCACAAACTATAAAACCAGTAGTGACTCTTTTATTTCATTTAAGGAACACTTTTCTATTTTTCTTCATGTGGTCTGTCCATCTCCTACAGGGTTGGATTATCTTGGATTCCATATTTGATCATTTTGTTTTGTTCAGCCTAACCAAATGCATGTGATCAAATGTGTCACGACAAATATTCCAAAGTAAATGTTGCAAAACAACAATAGGGAAATCTAGGGCAACCTTGTTACTCTCTTATCTAAAGCAGCTTTATGCAGATGATAATTTTTATAAATAATGGTACAATGAAATTTACACCCGAAACTGGAGTAAAATCTTCTCTTCTTTTAAACCTCAAGATCCCGATTATTAAGAACAAAATCAGTGAGATCTCAAAACTTCTGAATAGCTGTTTCATGTGCTGATATACTTTGGACATCTCCTAGCACACCATGGGGCATACAGTATATCTGATTGGAAAAAAAGTGGAAATTTAATAGCATTTTTAGAATAAAAATACTACAATACTTATCTTGGTAAGATTTGATAGGAGATTGTTTTTGTTCTAGTGATATATTACTTTATGCTCTCTTAGCAGCACTGAATTGGGAATTGTAAAAACAATTTTGAATAAAGATTGCTCTTCTTTATTTGATTTTCAAAACAGTAATATTTCATATTCTCATTTACTTTTTTCTATTTCGCTATACTACTTTGTTCTAATTTACAGCGTGCTGTTTACTGATATCTATGTTCCTGGTTTAGAAACTTGAGATAAGTTCTGCTAGATTTTTTTATTAGTTCCATGGGTAGTATGAGTCGCTTCAAAATCAGAAACACAACCACTTTCTGGAATTTATAAAAATACTCCTAGCATTGGATTAAGTGATCTATGATCTATTTCTAAACTGTTCATTTGATCATATAACTATATGAAATCCTTCAAATTCTCATGTAAAAGTACACTGGCCTACACATCAAAAAATATGTCCTGCAGACATCTCATTCCTACTATTCTTATTTCTATAAACACGAATATATCAAGTACTCATCACCACTATCGCTGCAATCCAATCCATATGCTTGGTAATGAGTGTAGCTAGGATACAAAATGTAATTTAAACATTAAAAAAATGTTATATATTGTATTCTCAGTGATACACTGTTAATCAGTGGAGGTCCGGATACTGAGACCTCAATTGCTCCCCTATAGCTTAGGCCACATGGCAGACATGCTAAGCTTAATCATGATCATGTACAGAGTATTGTATGGACCCATATGCTTTCTATTGAGCCTGTACTACATTATGTGCGGTTCATGCCTCAACTGGGTACTTCATGTATAAGCTAAGCAACCAAATGTGCATTACAGAAACTATGATATATCAAAACATTTTTCAGTTACATTTTAAACTCATCGATTTCTTCCTTCACCTTCTCTGTGAACTCTGCTTCTAATTAGAGAGTTAAAAGAGTGGTCCAAAACTAACTTTTATCTTATTCCTAACTGTCTATATATTTAATATGGTAGTCTAATCTCTTTTCTAACATACTTTAATTAAAAATTCGCTATCTTTCCATCACTACTCCAACAGTTTTATTTTTTTAAGTACTTCCTGTTTAACAACATTTTATTTGTGTAACGCTGGTGGGTGCCACTGCCCCACGCACAGGGCTTACCCTAGAGGGGCATGACTAAGTATCTACAGAGCATTCATTAGAACATTTAATGGTGAGGATAGGCTGGGCCGTTGGTAGACACCAGGTACCGCTCCAGGGCAGTCCTCAGGACTGTAGCTGCTAACGGTAGGTCAGAGACTCGGGTAGGGGGTACAGGCGGGACAGACAAACGTGCAGTCAGACGGTCCGAGGTTGGGGCAGGCAGCACAGGTTCAGAATTCATATTCAAAGTCAGGAGTGGAGAGATCTGGATAAACCAGAAGGCTAGCCTGATATTTAAACAACTAGAGTTGAGATGCACAGCTAAAATAGCAAAACAGGTGCTACATCAGTAATTAATCTGAATATATGCCAAAGAGAAAAAGAGATTACCTACTGACAAGCACATCTGTATTATAAAGTGTGTATAATTTTATTCATTACAAAAAACCAAATTACAGTAAAAGCAATTAAAAAAGCAAAGTATCCCCACAATGTATTAAAGCCTGTAAGTAAAAAACACTAGGATATAAAGGAGTAATATATTAGCTAAATAATCCCAGTCCATGGTATTGCTAAAATAATAACAAAATTAATAAAGATAATCATAGATAACCATAGAATGCAGGAAAAATAAAAATATATGGATTAATAAATCAAGACAGGCACATAGTCCTTAACTACAGAATGCTATAGGAAATATTTCCAAGCAAGGCATATAATAGTGCCAATAAACGCCCTGTCTATAAAGTGCAAGGGACAGACTATTAGTCCTATGTTCAAACTGACAGCCGACACAGAGAAGCTGCAGTGCGCCGACTCCCAGTGTTCGATTGTACTCACATCTTACAGACGCGAATACATTTCAGAGCGACACCAGTAGTGTGATCAGGTCATGTGATCACGCTGATGACATCTCTCGCCAGCACCGCAGAGGCGCAGATTGGTGGTAAGTGCACCAAGTTAATGGAGCTGAAGATATCGAACATAGGAGGGGGAGTATTTACTGCTTGCAGGGGTATTTCACTCCCAGCGGGTGTTTACTGTGTATGTGTATTTACTATGTATTGGGGTTATTTAGTTTGTGTGTGTTGTATTTAGTGTTTGTGGGGGTATTTACTGGATGTGAGTGGTGTTTACTGGGGGTGGTGCATTTACTGTGTGTGTGTTGTATTTAGTGTATGGGGGTATTTGCTGTGTGTGTGAGGGGGTTATTTACTGTGTGTGTGGATGTGTGTGAGAAGTATTTACTGTGTGTGGGAGGTATTTACTGTGTGTGTGGGGGAGGTATTTACTGTGTGTAAGGGGGTATTTACTATGTGTGTGTCTGTGTGAGGGGGGTATTTACTGTGTGTGTGTATGTGAGGGGGGTATTTACTGTGTGTGTGTGAGGGGGTATTTACTGTGTGTGTGTGTGAGGGGAATATTTACTGTGTGTGGGGGGGGTATTTACTGTGTGTGAGGAGGTACTTACTATGTGTGTGATGAGGTATTTACTGTGTGTGTGTGGAGGAGGGTATTTACTGTGTGTGGGGATATTTACTGTGTGTGAGGGGGGTATTTACTGTATCAGGGCAAAAAGAGATTAACTGTGATGGGCGTATTTAGTATAGCGGGGCTGGGTGAGGTTTTGTGTAACAGGGTATGATTTTAGGACACAAATTTGGGGAGAAAATGTAAGAGGGGGCCAGGACGGTAATTGCAGCCGAGGACACCGGGGTTCTGGTGTCCTGAACTCCTCCCACAGAAAAACCATCAGCTTCTACCGGCTTACCTGTTTGGGGTGCTGGTCCACGGACAGGGATTCCACTGTGGTACGACCCAGCTACTGCACACAGTTCCAGTGCTCAGAGTTGAAATAACGGACACAGGTACCAGTTCTAATGCTAAATCAATGATTTTACTTTCTTCTTCAATAGTCCCGGACACATCAGTTACATTACAGTTCACACAGTCTTCCTCCTGCACTTTCCCTTGCTTACTTTCTGTATCCTCACGCAAATTCTGGGTTAGTAGCGCCCTTGGTGGTACCGCAGCATCACTCCTGTAGGACCTAAATATATAGGGGATTTCACTCACCCGCTTTGCCTCAGACTTACAGGCTTCAGCCCTATTTAAGATCTGCCACATGGTGAATACTCTGCGCCCTACATGACTCTTGGACCACTTCATCCTTTCTGTTCCTGCTGCTGCCATAAACTGTAATTAACCTGGGTGCTCTGTTCTTATCCAGCACCCATCTGACTGTGCCCTTGCTTTTCTGCTTCTCCATAACGTTGCGTAGCTGCTATGGAGTCCTGGGCTTAGAGCCTTTGTGGACTTTTCAGGCGTGCTCGCCCTTCTGACTTATTCCTATAAGCTACACTTGCTTAACCCATAGCAGCTCTTCCTACAGTTAACCCTTATGTGAATTACCTATCAACTATACAAGGCCCATTAGTATACCCCCATCTAGTGGCGCACAACAGAACTACACTTACCCAGTCTATAGAGCTATATACTAACAGTGCCCTCCACTATTGAACCCAAAGGATGCACTGGCTTATCCTAATTTAAGCATCAATATACGGCATACAATACAATATCATACAATATATTACATTATGGTAGCACATAATGTGGCAGTACCAATGAACAGGAGATAAGACACCGTAGTGTAGCAGTACCGAAACCTCTT